>NC_045696.1:60197871-61473320 GCF_009834535.1 Camelus ferus
TTTTTTCCACTAAAATCCCATTTGCTCTCCTTTTCTTTCCCTGATGGCAGTGCCTGTCAGAAATTTGCCTTTCTTTTTCTCTAATGGTTCAGTCATAGATTATCATTAATACTGTACACCACCCCAGACATTCTTTATGAGGATAAAAATGGACCCTTGTTTAGCACAGGCAAAGGGACAGAATTGGGATGTGGACGCCCGGCACTCACCGGCAACAGGTAACAATCAGTGCGATGCCCAGGATGAGGAGAAGCCCACCTCCCGCTGCCGCAATCACCACGGTGATAAGCTGATAGGCTAAACACGGTTCAGGAGAAAAGGAAAACGTGGATCGGTAAGAGGTAATGAATGAATGAAGGAATGCCCCAAAATGGTCCCCCTCCCCACCCCAAGGCCACCCCAGTACCTCAGCTGGGGACCACCTTTCATTCCCTGGGCCCCCAGCAAGGGCGGCTAAAGGCTGGCTCTGCATTTTCTCTACTGAAGGGGAGCAGAACGTGTCACCCCAAAATATGCCTCTTTACCTATTTATTATTTAGAGCTGATATTTCTGCAGGCACAGAAGAAGCTCTGAAAACTGAGTCCTAGTTACCCCTTGGTAAGGGAAATTTACATTAGAAGGAGGCTTGTACCAGGAAGAGAGCTAACACCAGAGATGACCTGTTCACCTGAGAGACTTATCTGCTGGCAGGAATCTTTGCTTCCCAAACATTTCCTCTTCGCACTTTTCCCCTGTGAATTGCCTTTTCCCATTTGCAGCCCCAGGCCCCCGGCCCTTTCCTCAGCTCAGGAGGGTATATGAGCCTCAATCATCTGGCTGCCTGAGTCTCATATCTTTGTGGGGCTCCCATGTGTATGCACATAATTAAAATTGTGTTTTTCTCCTCTTAGTCTGGCTTCTGCAGAGGGTGGGGGGATGTGCCTCAGCCAAGAACCTAGGAAGGAGAGGAAAAATGATTTTTCTTTCCCTACACTTTTTGAGAAGAGCTTCCCTTTCTTATCCATGCCTAGAGTTGGGGGTCCCAAGTTCTACTTGCAGACCAGCCTGATGACACTGCCACCAATCCACCAACAGAAGAGAATAATAAAGGAGATGCATGTATTTTTCCAAAACTACGCTTGTTTTTTTCCCTAGTTTTAATACCGCCTAAGAGTTGGTCCTTCCTTCTTTGTCTCCTTACTTACTCTAGATGCACTTTATTATGTGTAAATTACGCCTCCAATAAGGCTAGTTTTTAAAAAGTAATTGAGAAAAAAGAGAATCTTTTTTGGGCTACTTTTGAAAATAATTGTTTAAAATTTTTTTGGAATTGATGGTGAGGATAGATATGAATTTTTAAAATTTGGTTTTATGTTTTTACTTAATAAAATAAAAAGGAGGCAACCCTAGGCTAGATTCCCCAATTTTATAAGACATATTACCCAGAGCCTGGGAATCACTGCATAATCCAGGCTGGCACTGGGTAGCCTCAATGCATACAAATCAAATTTAATTACCAGAAATTGGCAGTCATATAAGTGAGCACGTATCATGTATAATAAACAATATTAAAATTTTAATTAATTGGTTTTATGCCTGTGTATTTCTGGAAAAATCATATTTTTCACCAAGTTCTATTAGATATTCAGATTGATTTTGTGTTGTGGAAATATAATTAAAATTGTGTTCTCAGTTGTAAAGTCCAAGATGGAAAAAGGGCCAATAACCAGGTAAATCTGGCTGGAACCAAGCTCTGTAGGTATTCAGATAAAGTCAAAGGGTAATACACAGAGCTGACTATGAACAGATTGTAAGATAAGAGCAAACACAAGTCATGCAACCATTTACCTGTCCTTTCTTGAAATAAGCAGCACAGATACCAGATTTTATGAGAAACCATCAGTATGTAGATACACAAGAAACAAAGCAAACCAACGAATGAGTTAATTCTCTCCCTCACCTCCTGACACATGTATTCAAGCTTCACTTTCAAAAAAAAAAGTAACGACAAAAGACATCCTTAAATTTGTGGACTGCTCTTTACCGCCCTAACACCACCAAAGGCCCCCATCGAGTCCTGACCAGACAACTGTAATCACCTCCCAACTCATCCTCCTGCCCACGTCTTGCCCACTCATTTCTTTCTTTCTTCTTTTTTTAAATTGAAGTATAGTCAGTTTATCATGTTATGTCCATTTCTGGTGTACAGCATGAAGTTTTTGCCCATTAATTTCAAAAAGCAGCTGTGATGGTACCATTTCCCTGCTTTAAAAACCCCACAGTGGCTCCCTTTGTTCCCAGCCAGAGAGCAAAGTCTGGCTCCTGCTTATCCCTCCACACCAAGGTCACGTCTCCTCCCTTCAGCAAAACAAACGAGCGCTGGTTGTAGAAGTGATCCTTGCAGTGGCAGGTTCCTCTCTGAAACAAAGACAGTAGACCAGTGCTTCCCGAATGGCCTGTGGTCAGGGATGAGCTTTTCTCTGCTTGTGCTTTTGGATGTTCTTCTAATTTAATTGCTTTTGTGGGTTTTTTTTTTTTTGATTAAAGTCAAATTTAATATTTTTATTTTCTTATAAATGAAAGTTTGTGAATTTCAGTTTCAATATACTTGATATTTTGGGGGATTCCACATGGCCACAAATCTTTTTTTTTTAATTACCCAAGTACAGTCAGTTTACAATGTTGCATTAATTTCTGGTGTATAGCACAGTTATTCAATTATACATATACAATTCCTTTTCATATTCTTTTTCATAATAGGCTATTACAAGATACTGAATATACAGTAGGACCCTGTTTATCAATTTTATATATAGCAGTTAGTACCTGCAAATCCCAAACTCCCAATTTATCCCTTCAGCCTCCCCTTTTCCTCCTGGTAACCATACATTTGTTTTCTATGTCTGAGTCTGTTTCTGTTTGCAAATAAATTCATTTGTGTCATTTTTTAGATTCCACATATGAGTGATATCATATGATTTTTTTTTCTCTTTCTGGCTTACTTCACTTAGAATGACAATTTCCAGGTCCATCCATGTTGCTGCAAATGATATTATTTTATTCTTTTTTACGGCTGAGTAGTATTCCATTGTACAAAGATACCACAATATCTTTATCCAGTCATCTGTCTGGATTTTTAGCTTGTTTCCATGTCTTTGCTATTGTAAATGTTGCTGCTATGAACATTGAGGTGCATGTATTTGTTTGAATTAGAGTTTCCTCTGGATATATGCCCAGGAGTGGGATTGCTGAATCATAGGGTAAGTGTATTTTCAGTTTTTTAAGGAGTCTCCATACTGTTTTCCATAATGGTTTCAGCAATTTATCTTCCCATCAACAGTGTAGGAGGGTTCCCTTTTTTCCACAGCCTCTCCAGCATTTATTGTTCATGGACTTTTTAATGATGGCCATTCTGACTGGTGTGAGGTGACACCTCATAAAGAAAATAAAGTCTCACTTGCTCCTCTCATCTCTCCCCCAGGCACCAGCTATCTTGAATTTCCTTCTCTCCTTTTTTTTAAGGAGTCTACTGTGGACCGATAAGTTTGTAAAATACAGTAGAGAGGAGCACAGAGAAAGCGCCCAGGAGGGAATTCACAAAAATACTCAGATGTTAGTGCTGCCTTGGGTGATGACAGCTTTGTGCTTTCTTCTCCAAGCTTCTCTCTGTTTCCCACATTTTATTCATGTGTTTATATACACACAACCTCCTCTAAATATCTAGACATTGTATGTGTATTGTGGACAAAGAGTATTGCCTGCTGTATCAGTAAATAAAGGAAGTTGTGACCACCAAGCCAGAAGTCACTGCAGCCGCCCCAACTGTGCACCCTGAGGGGACCCAGGGTGGAGAAAAGCAGGATCCAGGCCCTAGATCACTCAGGGGCACATCAAGGGAATGAGATGTCTGGTTTTCTTTAATTAACAGTAATCTTTTTATGTTCCTACTAACTGGCTTTTGTTGCAAAATTCCTATATATCCTGGTTCCTCCCCTACCTCTAGAGGGCAGTCCCTCAGAGCGATCTGAGAGGTGGCGGTCTTTCAGGCTTAAGTCCTCAGAAAGTCTGCCAAATAAAATGTATGTCTCAACTTTTAGGTTCTACATTTTTTTTCAGTCAACAGTATACATACATATCATTTATTTTATACACATATATTGCTCAAAGAGTTGTTTGATGTTCTTTGGAAGCCATGTCAGTGGGTATTTGTAACAAGCTTATGGACAATATAACCCACAGGACTTTTTTCTCATACCTGTGGTCAAGTCAGCTCATGAACTACAACCGATCGTTTGCACTTAAAGACTGACTTTAGATTTGCGATGAGGTCACATGACGATGCACAATGCCTGGGATTTAAATCAACACCTACTGTAACGCTCACTAGGCCCACAGGTTCCCTGAATGTTTGCTAATTAAGATGAGAGTGAAGGCAATGCGTGTTGTCCTGGGTTTGTCTGTCCTATCCTCCCTACTTGAAGAGATCTTCCAGAATGATGAGCCTGGAATTCTCAGTCTTACTTTGTCTTAGACATTTGTTTACATTTCGCAGTCTTTCCCAAGCAAGGGCTCTGTCCTCCCTTATTCTTCTTGTGCTTTAATCACAGGTTGATGTTGCTGTCACTGCTGCTGGCATTTTTCGTTAAACCAACCCAGTCTGGGCCTTCACCTTTCCTATACGCTGTAGTTGTCTTTGCTTATATGCTTATTTGGCTGGAATCTACAGGACTGTCTGCTTAGCCAACTCCCTTCTGGGACCTCCACATGCCGGGTACAGCGCGGGTGCTTGTCCACGACACACCAGCCACAGTGGATCAGTCTGGGAGTAAACACATGATCCAAACTGGATCAATGAGTTTCTTCCCAGGAATCTCAGTGTGGGAAAGAGAGAGAATCTTCTCTTTCAAAAGGACTGAACCAATGACTTACACTCAAAGCTGTTAGGCGAGCCTATCTGCCATTGTGTTGTCTCTGTGAGGAAGAAAGCATGTGCACAGACACACTGCAAGAGCGGAGGCGAGAGAGGACGACGGAGCCGTGGTACCATGTGCTCTGAGAAGAGGGCCCCAACCTCCAGCTGCTGTGCTTCCCCACAGTTCCCTGATGCTTGCCACTCCTGATGCTGAATTCCATGACTCACCCCAGGATCCTGCCAATAAACTGTCTTGGTTGTTTAAGCTAGCTAGGTGTATTTACTCCAGAAGAACCTTGGCCATCTGTGACACTGATCTGCAAGATATATCTGTCTCTGTCCTTGTTCCTGGTACAGCTCCTAAAACTGGGATTTCCTAAGGCTTGAGAGGAGTAAAGGTGTCTTTTGTTAAGTCAATCAGGTGACTTCTGGAAAGCCGTTAGGTAACCTATAGATGGAGGCTGGTTGCCAGGGAGACCAACCAATGAGCAGAGGGTTAGAACTTTCAGTCCCATCACCTTGAACTTCTGGAAGGGGAGAGGGGCTCAAGATTGAGTTCAATCACCAATGGCCAATGATTTAATCAATCCTGCCTGTGTACTGAAGCCCCTACAAAAACCCAAAGGATGATGTCCAGAGAGCATCCAGGTTGGTGAACATGTGGAGATGAGGGGAGAGTGCCGGGCTGGGAGACAGCATGGTAGTCCTGGGCCCTTTCCCCAAACCTTGCCCTGGGCATCTCTCCCATCTGGCTGTTTCTGAGTTAAATCCTTTCATAATAAACTGGTAACCTAGGAAGTAAAACGTTCCTGAGTTCTGTGACCCAGTATAGCAAATTACTTGAATCCAAGGAGGTGGGGTCACTGGAACCTCCAATCTGGAGCCGGCTGGTCAAACGCACAGGTAACAACCTGGCCTTGGGACTGGTATCTGATGGGGGAGCAGGAAAGGGAAGTCTTGTGGACTGAGCCCCCAACCTGTGGGATCTACCCGGAGATCGAGTCAGAATTGAGTTAATTGGCCTAGTGATGTGGAAAAAACACACATCGGAATTGGTGTCAGAATTGTACCAATCCATATGTCTTCCTTTAAAACTCTTACACTCATTACAGACCTTTTTAGGTCGCCACATTGATTTTATTTTGAAGTTCATTTGTTCTCCCTATCTCCCCCTCACTGAGCTCATTAGCTACATGTGGTTAGAATTCTGCCTTTTAAATTTTTCCACTCCCCTTGCACCATCTTTCCCTCAGAAAGCATTCTTTTTTCTTTTCCTCTGTAGCTTTCAAAATTTGTCTACAGGCTGAGATGTGGCCATAGCACTCACGAGCAGATACAGGGCAGCATGCGCCTCTCCCGGGCCACTTCCTTTCAGTTCTGACATGAGGTGAGGCCCGTCAAGACTGAGTGAGGTATCTGCTTTCAGCTGTATGAGGCTTCCAGCGGACTTCTGGATAACTAATGAACTCTCCTTGCTCCTAAGTTTAGCACTATCTTTCTGAGTGTTTATTATGAGTTACTCCTGCTAACACATGGCATTGCCTCTGGAACTGAGTTCTTTTTAAGATCAATGTAACTGACAAGGTGAAGACCATTAGAGGATGCTTTATATACCTGCCACCTGACTGTGGGTTGGGATGATGGGGACAATGCAGAGAGATCTTTAGGTTGAATGTTCCAGTTTCACTGGAAGAGGAGGAAGAGACCCAGACATGGGGAAAAACAGGCTCTACATCCTCGCTGGGCATGCTGGGAGCCTGGCGGGGAAGAAGTATCCACTGGAGAGACGCGGGGCACACGTAGGGCATGTGAATGGAAAAGATGACCTACAAAAGGACCTGTTGTGGATAAGAAAGAGGGGTGGATAAAAATGTCTGCAGCCAGAGAGAGGTAATCTAGGAATTATGTGAGTTCTACAATCACAAAGTGACATTAACCACAAACAGAAGAATGGCGTAGAGGATGAGAATATAAAAGAAGATCTTAAATTGATAATAAGAGGGGAATGGTTAAGTAAATTATGGTATCTCCAGAGAGGAGAATTCCACAGAACTGTCAAGAGTGACATTATAAGATCATGTAAATGAAAACAGTGCACAGTTTACTAGGTTTAAAAGCAGGTTACAAAACACTATATTCTGTGAGTATTTTTTGGGGGGTAAAAAATGAACTATTTATTTGCTAATGAAAGTAGAAATAGACAAAAGGTATGAACAGACATTTTACTAAGAATATACACAGATGGCAAATAAACACATGAAAAAAATGCTCAACGTCATGAATCCTTAGGGGGATGCAATTAAAACTACTGCTTCCTTAAATTAAAACTTTAAGGAAATTCAGAAGACTGACCCTATTAAGTATTGGCAACACTGTGGAAGCATTTTACATACCCCTGGTGGGTATATAAACGCAAACAACCATTTTAGGTCATAGCTTGGCAGTTTCATAAGTCAAACATTCACCTATCTATGACTTGGGCATTGTACATTGAGTTACTAATATAAGACAAGTGAAAATACATACATACGTATAGAACTACACACAAATGTTCTAACACCTTTATTTACAACGGTGTAGTGCTTCTTCAACTCTGGTATGTATACAAATCTGTATATTCACTAAGTCTAGGGGTCTGCTTAAAATTCAGATTCTGACGCAACAGGTCTGGAGTGGAGAGGCCCGGAATTCTGCACGTGCAGCCAGCTCCTGGGAGATGCTGCTCCGGCAGGTCAGAGGGACCACACGCAGGGGCGAGGACACACACCAGGCTGTGAACAGCGACGTTTAATGGGTCATAAGACCGTTTATTTTAGTTTTCTTCTTCTCTTAAGTATATTTTCTAATTAATTTGGGTTAAAAAAAAGGAAAATTAATGGGCATGTGTTGTTTTTATGTAATGAAAAGACAAAATCCACTTATTTTAAAAAGAGAAAAAAGGTGAAGCAAGCCAGTGATGTCATGAGAGATATAATAAAACCATGAGGAGGAGCCTCGATAAAATTCAAATGAAGGAGGAAATGCACACGCCTAAGAAAAGGGTGGAGGGGCCGGGAGAAAGTGAGGGACATTTTGACAACAAGTCTTGAAGAGAATTCTGGGGCCACTGGACAAGTGGTAACAGAAGACTGGAATTGTTGGAATCTGAGGTAGAAACTGGAATATTTTACACGCAAAGAAAACGAAAAGGCGAGCAGTGGTAAGACAGGAGCAGACCTGGGCGGCCTTGCCGGGTGTACATGGGAGCTCGGCTGGCCCGCACTACCTCAGGGACGCAGGGACTTGAGAGAAGGGCTTGTCCTGCCCTCTCCAGTTTGAAGGATATTCTCTGTGAGGAGCCACGAGTAGAATCTGGGCACAACTAGGAAGTCAATAGGGCCTTTTAGAGAGGCAGCCCAGAGGTTATGCCTACAGCCAGAAAGCTTCAGAGCTGGACGACTCCCAGGAATGTAGGTGTGAGGGAGTCGCAAGACCACATGCTGGGCTGGGCAAAGCTGGGCCCCCTTCTCGTGGGGCTTGGGCAGAGTGTGAGCCCCAAGAAGTCTGCAGAGAGCAGCGTTTCTAGCCTACGAGAGACCCAGCCTGAGCCAGAGCCCCAAGAAGGCACTTACTGTCTCTGCTGGGGGCAGCAGAAGTGACAGTGATGGGCAGGTCAGAACTATTTGACGCAAAACACCAAGTGACAAGCCACAGGCTTCACAGGGCGTTACCAGCACAGATGGGGATGAGACTCAGGTGTTCCCGATTCCTTAACCCACTCCAGGGCTGGTCTGAGGCCACAGAGAAAAGGGCAGGGGTCAGGTGCTACTTATCATCACCAACTGCTAACTGCTTTGCAGCACTCAAACCAATGCAGATATCAAAGTCGTAAAGTGATATTTGCACCATCGGAGTTAACCGGTCAGCAATAGAAGGTGGCCGGGAGCTAGCCATCCGAGGGGAAGTCTGCCCTCTGCTGGACGTGATGCTGGTGACTCGAATAAAAGGGGAGGAAAAGAAGTCTCCGGATCCCTGAGAAATCCTGCTACTTCCAAGACCCCACCCACAAAACTCAGAGACATAGGCGCCCAAAGAACAGTCAAAGGAATGTAGGGGTATTTTATCTCCATACAAATACAGTACTCAGTGATCTCTGAAAAACACATCGCTAACTGCCTCTTAGAACAATGCCCTGCAGCTCACTCCCCTTCAACCCTTTTTAGGGCTTTTCCCTATATCAGTTTGCCTTCTTCCATTCACTGAGAAATACGCAGCATTTTCTAGTAAAACCTATTCAGGGAGCTGTTTTTTTTTTTAATGTATATATATATTTTTACTGAAGTGTAGTCAGTTTACTATGTGTCAGTTTCTGGTGTACAGCATAATGCTTCAATCATATGTGAACATATATATATATTTGTTTTCATATTCTTTTTCACCATAAGTTACTACGAGATATTGAATATAGTTCCCTGTGCTATACAGTATGAACTTGCTGTTTATCAGGGAGCTGTCTGAGTAAAGCAGGTTAGAGGTACTGGCTCATTCTGTAAGTGGACTTGCTGATAGGATCTCTCACCTCCTGCTCCCCGGCTCACCCCCGCACTGACCACTTCTCCACGCTCATCACCTGGGCTCACTCATGCTCCTAATAAACCGAGGACACCTGTGATATTGTGTCATAATGAGAAATATCTATCTAGCCTTCTCCCCCAGTTTCTGGCATAAGAGCATGTAAAACCCTTGGGATTTCTGAGTAGTGGGGTGAGAGGAGCATCTCCTGTTAAATAAAATCATGCCTACTCGTGGTCTAGTAAACTAAGAATATGGGCTGTTGGCACATTCGTCTACAGAATGAGTGACAAAGCTATCCTAAAATAAAGTATCGAGTGTTATTATTCCTGTTATGTCCTTTATCCCAGAATTTCTTTCAGCAATTTTGAGGGCGACTTCAATTCCTTAGGTCTCAATATAAGAGAATGTCAGTGAAAGTGATCTTAAGTGAATCCCAACTACTTTTCTTAAAGAACTGAATCAAGTGTGAAATGTGGCCTGTGCACAGTCACCGCCACTCTGTACTTCAGGAGCGTAAACGTCAGCTAGGAGCAGCGGACCCCCGTCTATGTCCAGCCCAGACCCCGCTGTAGCGATGCTCGTCTAAAGGGCCCCAGGTTCTCCTGCATCCAGTCTGTCCTCACTGCAGCTTGACCTGATTTTCTTGATCAAACTGCTCTCCCGCTCTAAGGAAGGACTTGCTAGTTCCACGGTGGCTACTGATTAGAGTCTAAACTCTCAGGTTGACATCAAAACCCCAACAGTTTGGCCCCCACAACCTCTGCCGACTTGATCCCCTACTCTCCGCCAGCCTCTTTCTGTCCTCAGCCACGCTCACTTATACACTGTCCCTGGTAACCTCAGGCCCAGGCTGCCCAAGACCTTTGTTGAGGTGGTTCCCTCTGCCTGGATTCCTCCTCCCTCCTCACCTGCCAGTCAAAGTCTCCCCAGGAAGCACTCAGGAGGTTCTTCTCTTCTCCTCGGGCGTGGTCCCCCCCCCCCCGCCCCCACGCCTAATGTACTGATTAACACTCCACCGTCAGGCTACTGCGGAACGGGTTTATCTCCCCCAGGACCTCCAGCCCCTGGAGAGAGCTCTTGGCTTTCCTCCTGGCACGGGAGCGGAGAAGACGGCGGACTGAAGCTGAGGGCAAGGGGAGGGGACAGCCACCCTGCATGCCCACAGCTGTGCCCGCCCTGCCCACACGGAGCTTGAGACTCTGCACACTTACGGTTCCCACAGTTGAGACCACCAAGGCCGAACGGGCAACTGCAAGTCGACAGAGAAAAAGAACAAGAATTAGTTTCGATTATCAAAAGAAATAGCTGAGGCAATTTCCCTAAGTAATGTCTAAATAAGGTTTGGAACAAATTCATCGGAAGAAATGAGCACAGAGCCTACCTCATACAGGTTTCATTTTCAAGCCTGTATCCATCTTCACACGCTGAAAGAGAAAAGGAAAAGCTATGAGTGTGTCTGACTTCCCTAGGCCCAAACTGACAGTCAATAAACACCAACCACCCTAACATCCTCAAGAAGATTCTAGTCAGAAGGCTGCAACTAGCTCTAGAATCATCTCCCACCTGGCCCAAATACTGCTGCCAGCTCAAAGCTTAGCTTTATCCAAAACATTTCTTAACCTCCTAGTGGCTCTCAGTTTCCCATCTATAAAAAAAGGATGATGATGATGGTGGAGGTGATGATAATAATATCTACTTCATAGTTCCCTGGAGAGGATTAAGGAATAAGGCCTATGACTTAGCACAGCACCTGGCACACAGCAACCACTGACGAAATGTCTGCAGTTGTAACTATTATCCAACAAGTACAATTCTTTGTGGAAGCTCTGTGGCCCCTGTGTAACATCCTTCCGTCAACACAAGATAAATGCTCCACCTTCTCTAACATAAGTCAAATCTTTAACTGCTTTTGGCTCCACCAGCCCCCTTCCTTGAGGAAGTGAGAGCTGTAACATCTTCAGAGCCATGGTCCTAGGGTGGGGGGGTGCCCAGTTTTCATACGAGAACGCTCACCCTGCAGTCTGTGCAGGTGACTGTGGACTTGCCTAGATGAGCCCTAATCTTATGTCACTCAAGACTACAGCTCGGAGCCCTCTGGCAGTGCTGCTCATGGACCACTGCTTCCCTAAAGGCCTGTGGGCCAGCCATTCCCCTGCATCAGCAGTTCCTGAGTTTATCTGATCATGGACGGTTTTCAACACTACAATAAGCTGACAGCACACCATGAGCTGTAACGCACGCTTGGATGAGAGCGGACAACACAAAATGGCCTCACAGACAAATTCACTGCTGCAAGGAATGATAGAAATTTGATTCATGACTAATGTATGATATAGGATGCATACACGATCACAGGTGAGAAACGGCACCTAGCATAGAACAGCGATCCCTGGACAGACACCACACATGCTGACAGCGCCACGAGAGGCCAGCAGCACACGTGGCCCAGGGGCTGCACGCCCTGCGGGCTAGAGTGGGAGATGGCTCCCAGCCTGCCCGCATCCTCCGTTAAGGGTTGGTGCGTTATAATATTAACTACATAGATGTGCTTAACATTGTTCTTCCTTCTATTTTTTTTTTTTTTGGTTTAAAAAAAATTTAGTTTTTATACAATTTTTAAAGGTAACACTTCATTTACAGTTACTACAAATACTGGCTATATTCCCGTGTTGTACAATACATATCTTCCTTCTATTTTTTAAGGTTAGACACCAGGTGTCTCTAGCATCTATTTTGTTGTCACAGACTATCAACATATTGCTGGAGTTTTGTGGAATGGTTTGGAAAATTCTGTTCTAAATAATCTGTAAGTCTCTCACGGCAGATCATTAGAGCTGTGAACCGGGACTGCACAGTGCTGGCTCCACGGAGTCACTTTTCCTGAGCTACGTTCTCTTCATTAAGGGCATCTATTATTAGCGGCAGCCCTGGGGAGTCCCTGTGGTATTTCTGGCGGGCCATCACAGACCACACTGCCACAGTGCCACCAGGACCTTTGTGATGAGGCCGCACCAGAGAAACTGTTCCCGGGTCCCAGGCCCTGCAAGGATGGGGATGGTCCTGAACAACTCTAGTTTATGGTCCCCACTTGATTTCAAAATCACGATTCTCTCTGCTTCAGTGGCTGGGAAGCTCAGAACTTGAGCAAGAGGTCTATCTTTAGCAAACACATGGGAACTTACGGTCTATTTTTCTGCATATTCACTTTCCTTCCAGCCTCAATAAAGCAGTC
Source organism: Camelus ferus (assembly GCF_009834535.1). NCBI lineage: Eukaryota > Metazoa > Chordata > Mammalia > Artiodactyla > Camelidae > Camelus > Camelus ferus. The sequence continues at coordinate 60,210,550 of NC_045696.1, forward strand.
GTTTTATTCCTCCTTCAACCTGATTTACCTTTCAAATCAAATCTCATTTTGTTACAGTGAATTTTCATTAGGTGCTTTGAATCTTTTTTGCAACAAGGTAGAGTATAATCACATTCCATTTCGGGAAGGAGGAAGGTGGCCCCTCTCCCAAATCTTTTGAGACCTGTGAGTTCTCTGCTGGCCTCACTCAGGTGGGGCCTTGTCTGAGGAACCAGCTGAGCACTGCTGCCTCCCTGGCAGGGAAAGCACCGAGCCCCACCAGTCCCTGGTGCTATGGCCAGGTCGTGGGAGAGGGAGGAGCCGACCCTGGTTGACCCAGAGCCCTGCCTGCAAGGCTGGCTACCCCGGGACTGCTGGCATCCCGGGGACTCACCCCCACCCATCTCAGCACTGAGGCAGGCTGACATCACATCAGTCTGTTCTATTCTGAACACTTCTTCCTGGAAATGTTTTTACATCAGCTCTACCCACCCATCCCTCATCTGCTGGGTGGAAGCTTTCCACCCCGGGGCTGTCATCCAGCCAGATGTAAGGTCCATCTGTTGTCCTGCCTGCGAGCTGATGTGTGGGGCTGTTTGCACGTAGCTTCAGAAGTGGCCTGACTTCCTGGTATAATGCTATTTCTTCATCTCAGATGAGCTTGGTCAGTCATTCATCAAAGACTGAGGTGGGCCTGGCACTGCTCCAGGGGCTCTTGGAGGGAAAACTTGCCACAGGGCACCCCAGTGCGCCTTAGGACCAGATCCTCATCTCCACACCCTAGAGGGATCCTGACCCATGGAGCACTGAAGATGAAATGAGGTGGCAACGGCCAGCATACACGCGAACAGTGGGCTTCCCCTAATGATATGGAATACAGGCAAATCCAAGCCTTTGGGCCTTTTAAATAAAATCAGTAGGTGGTGGAGTCTTCCGAGGCTCTTTTCTTCTCTTGCAGGAAACCAAATCAAGACCTGCCAATCTTGTCCTGTCATATTTGCTGGCCATCATCCATTTGTTCCTCCCACAGATGTCTGTGGCACCCCACAACGCACAAACATACTCTAGAGACAAGCCTTCAAGGCGTATGCAGTGCACTCAGAGAGGAAGACCGGCAAACAGATGGCTGGGCTTCATCAGAATGCCTGCACGATGGAGGGGAGCTAAGGTGCCTATGGGAGGGACTCCTATTTTAACTTTATATGACGCTTTGAAAGTCTGGTAAAGACACTTTATATGAGACACAAAGAAGTGTCTGTGTGTGTGTGCACAACAAAGAGTAATACGCACTTGCTACTGGATAGCTGTGAATTGCAGAGATTTAAAAAACATACCCACAGGCCCCTCTCCTCTGTTTCTCCATTTATACGGGGAACTGACACCAGGATTTGAAGTGTCCTTTTAACTACCCTTGTGCTCGAGCACCAATGGCCATAAGATGTCACTGTAACCCCCCAGAACCCAGCCGACAGGGCTGTGGCCCAAGCAGCTAGGGGATCCATTCATCAGAGCTCTAGGCCAGAGAGGAAAATCTAACCAACAGGATGCTGCAGAAACAGGGCTGAGGAGGGCCACAGCCACAAGCCCAAAAGGCAACCATGGTTTCCTTATGCTGCTTCTCAGGTCATTGCTTAACTAAGGCTGCCGGCGCCTGTGTCACTCACTGCACCTGGTAATCTGTGCTAGTGCTAATCTGTAAGCGGCGGTTATGAAATCGCTAACTTGGAAAGAGAGGGAAGCGGCTCAGGCCAGCTGGCTGCAGAGGGGCAAGGCCGCTAGTGAGGCCACCCGAGAGTGCGGAGGCCCCCAGCACACACGGATGGCCCATGTGCAGGGGATCAACGCCCCAGATTCTAAGATGGGCGAGGAACACTTTGCATCAAACCAGAAGAGAAGAAACTCAGAAGTATCGTCTCTGCATCAAAGCGACAGAAGGACCGGGTGCTGAGGAGTGCTGTGAGCCTCACGCAGCAGGGCCGCTGCCCCAGCGAGTCGCCCTCCGCTTCACACCCGTCCCAGGCCTGCGGGCTTTCAAAGCTCAGGAGGAGAGTACTGCCCTGAGATGTATTTTTATCCTCTCCTAACAGAACAAGTCCTCCTCTAACAGGAAGTCCTGACAAATATGTGGCGTGTCACCTCTCCCCAGGACGTGGTTTTTACTCAGATTCCAGGACATCTGTCACCAGCAGGCGTTGACTGAGCAGGAAAACTGGGCCATACAGGTTCTCAAGTGATGTGAGGCTTAAAGCTGCATGATGCCTTTATGTTGCTAGTTTTCCTGTGATCCCAGATTGCAGCAGTGTTTCGTAAGTCAGGGTACCCAGTGCCCTGGGCTTGAATTCACTTTATTTTAAAGCAGTATTCTTGCAGTGCACTCACTGAGCAGCCTTCATCTCAAACTGAATAAATTTAATCCTCATTTAAGAGGTTAGCAGAGTTAGGATTCTTTAAAACCAGAAGTCATTGCTTTAACAGCAACCTGAGTAAAACACAAGAGCAAGTGTCAATGGCTTAGGAAGTACCTGCGTAACCACTGCCCTCTCGGGTTCTTAGAATGTCCAATGACATATCACCGCACCCATTTCACAGAAGAGGAAACTCAGGCTCAGGGAGGCGAAGTGACTTGCCCGAGATGAGACAGGACGAGGCAGAGAAGGGCTCTGACTCAGGTGTCCGAGCGGCCAGCTGCTGCTAGACGGTTCAGCCCTGACTCCATGCTGGTATTTTCATTTTAGAAGATTAGTGGACAAAAGAATAAAACTTTGGGAATTAAAACAATAATTTTTCTAACTTCCTGTAAGTAGAAAGAAAAAAGATGGGAGAAAGAAAGAAAGAAAGAAGGAAAGAAAGAAGGAAGGAAAGAAAGAAGAAAGAAAGAAAGAAAGAAAGAAAGAAAGAAAGAAAGAAAGAAAGAGGACAAGGACTTGCCATCCCAAGCATTCCATTCTCTGTTCTTTCCCTTTGAATCTGGTTGGCCAGGCCAGTGTGCACCAGTCAGAGATAATGCTATTATTCCAAGGAAATAATGTATTCAATCCTGCTGGGAGCAAAATAACCAGACCCGGTTAGCCCCAGACTAGAACAGTCACACCTAGAGCAGAGAAAGCGCCCCGGGCAGAGAAAAGCACCTCCGCGTCCCCCGGGCCACAGGACCCCAGACCCTGCAGGTACCTCGGCAGGAGTGATCCATCTTGTTGAACTGGAAGTAGCCAGACTTGCACTGGCACAGGGCAACCCCGTCCAGATCGGTGCAGATGGAGGTCTCTTTGTCACATTCTGGAGTCTTTCGCTTGCACAAGCTGCCCGCTAGAATGGAAAAACAAGACAGTGAAACAAAACAAAATCTCCTCCACTTCAAACATTAAGACGCGCAAACTTCCTATATCAAGAGGCTCGGAGAGCAGCTTTCCTGCATGGTGCGACGGTCCTCTCTGAGGTCCCCTCTGCACGGCCCTCTGCTATTCCTCCCCGGAGTCGGCCCCCCGGCCTGTTACTGGAAGTTCACACAGCATGCCACACGTCAGAAACCAAACCCAGAAGAAATGGGGTGCTGTCCCCAACTCCACTGTCCCTTGCAAACATGAACCTCGATGGGCAGCGTCCTCTGTGCCTTCACACTCAAGTACCGCAGGGGAGAATCGGCACAAACCCAGAAAGCGTGACCATGCTCCGTTAGGAAGACCTGGCTCAGCTGAGGTGTGTCCTGGCTTGGGTTCTGCCTGGCCAAAAGGGATGCAGCACCCCTCCATGGAAGGTAGCTCGCTGCCTAACAGACTTATTCCAAGGAGAGGTGTAGAGTGGCATGTAACGTTACTGTATGCCCCCCACAACACTGATGGCATCCTGGGGCTTGTCCGTCTCTGGGTGTTTAGTACCTTGTGGAGACTGGTCCACACACAGGGGCTGAAGGTGGCGTTGGACCATTGGTCATCGGGCCACCACTGAGAGGCAGAGGTGGCAGAGAGGAAGCTCAATCTTTCAGGCTCTGCCTCCTTCACTTTAGAGCCTTCGTTCTTACGGTACAGATATCCACCTGGCTTTGTCTGGCCCTGGGCATGGGGGCCATGATCATTCCATGAGTGACAAAGAAGCCTTTGGCATTAACAAAAAGCGTTCATTGTTGCGCACGTGGCCCTCTCTGAGGTTGTATATAGTGGACACAATGAGGGTGCATTTTAGCATCTAAGGTAGGTCTGGACAAAAAACGCACGCCATTTGGGTACACAGACAACAGAACAAAAGTATGAAGCCAACTGGACAGTGGGCAGTAACTAATTCACACCATGCACAGGGCAAAGTGAGACCTCTGCCGTCCTCTAATGTGCCACCAGCACCTGGATCAGTGTCTGTCATACAAGAAGGTGCTCAACAAAAATGTGTTCAAAGGCTGTCTTAAAAAAAACCCCAAAAAACTGTGCCATTGTTTTCGGCAGGCACGAGCGAGTCCAAGAGGAGAGAGCCATGCACCCTGGGCAGTGAGCTGTGGGCTCCTTCTCCCCACCTTAAGGAAAACACCAGTCTATTCAGAAACCAGGGGCCAGTTTTTAACAGCAAAACTACCCCCACCCTGGCAGGTTCTCACCCACCCAGGGGCCCCAGCCTCCACACCTCCTTTTCTGTGTCCCGAGAGCATGGGGCTTATGGGTGGCTTGGTCACAGGGAGGTTAGTTTAGGACACACTTTAGCTTTCAGTGCTGAATTTCCTGTCTTTATCAGTGGAAGTTGGCATGCTAAATCAGAACCCTATTTGTGTCTGTGATAGAATTTCCTTTGTTTATTGTGAAAGGTTTGTATTTAAGGGAGAAAAATGAAAAATGGAAACTCTCACCAGGCAAACACTGTGAAGCTGGCACAGAGAGGTACTCAGTGGCTACAGTCCCCCGTCTCAACTTTTTGAAGCATTAATATAAAGAAATACCTCCAGCACAAAAGGCTGCCCAGACCCGTGCTAGCTTGTCCGGCAGCCAGCCTGAGTTGCCTGGCCTGATTAGATATTTTCTGGAAGCCAGTCTCATGTTTCCCTCCACCGGGCCCACGGTCCCTGCCTGCTAGCTAGCACATACTGCTAGCCTCGCCGGGCTGAAGCAACCCTTCCCTGCACAGAAGAAGATCCACATGAAGGAAGGAAAGCTGGCCCTGCATCTGCGACAGAGGGGTGGCCGTCCTAGAAATTTTTAAAGAGCATTCTGTCATCAGTCCATCAAACAGAGCCACGTAAATGCCCTTTTAATTTGAAACCCAGTGATGTGATTTTTCTGCATCCACCGTTCCCATGGTCTTTCCTGGGCAAAACATCCGCCCAGCAGACAATGAGAATTTATGTAAATCTAAAGCTGGGACACTCCCTGGGGGATTTCCAAGGGCTCTAAACCTCTGGAGAGATGAGAGCTGCTGTTCTCTGAAAGGTGAGAAAGTAGATATTTTGTGAATTGAAGGGGAAAAGCCCTCCCTTCCAATGGCTGTGTGCAGAGTAGCCCAGGGCATCCCTGATGTTGGCAACACCCAGATGTCAGCACCTGACACCCAGCTCGGCCAGCACGCCTCTTCAGCACTCAAAAAGGAGAGTGAGAGACCAAGTGGGGTGTGTTGGCAAACCTGGAGAAGCCCTGGTAGGGAAAACAGAGAAGTGAGGCTGTTTTCAGCCAAGATGCCTGGCTGTCTTTTGTTCTCAGGGGCTCAGAAAGAAGACGCAAAGAATGCAGACCAGCACGTGTCGGGGCAGGGGATATGTGGGAAATCTCTGTACCTTCCTCTTAATTTTGGTGTGAACCTAACACTGCCCTAGAAAAAAGTCTTCTAAACAAACAAACAAACAAACAAAAAACCAAAAAACAAGAATGGGACCTCAGCAAGGAAGCAAGGAAGACAAGAGCTTTTCCACAAGCTGCATCGAGGCAGTCAGAAGAATGGGGGTCAGAGAGTGGGCAGGGCTGCCTGGGCAGGCTCTTACACATCCAAATACCTGGCCATTTGATTTGCAAGACATGAAATGTGTTTACTGGGGACAAAAAAGTAACTTGATAGAATGCTGATCACACAGGATGCACTCCATACGTGTTTAGTGAATTGAAAGGTCCCCTTCCTACTTTCTGGAGAGGAAAAACTGGGACCCTTGAATCACTGGCAAGAGAAGGAAAGTAAAACCAAAGATCTCCTGTCTCAAAGGTTAGCACACAGTATAAAGGGGCATGGAACTATTTAGCTAATTCCCCAAAGAAACTGAATGATGGCAACTTCAACTCCAGAAAGTTTAGTTTGTTGTTTATTTCCCAAGTGAACAACTAGCCCTTAAATAAGCCAAAGTGCTAGCATTTATCCCAGTGTGAAAGGCTAACTCCCAGCTGCAAGCTCTGTCATGCACAGCGCACAAGGAGCGTTCTTGGGACCAGCTCTTACAAAGCCCGGGCCCGGAAATGACCTGGAAGTCCAGCAGACAGAGGACCAAGCCTGCTACCTACAACTTAGGTGCAGCATCTGGGCACCAGATGGGGAGGTTCCCGCAGATTCCACATCCTTCCCGAGTCCTGAGTGTAGTAAAATGAGCCAAGCAGAGCCAGCTCTGACCACTTATGAGCCGCAGCAGGGGCCAGCCCCCCTGCATGAGGAAGCACTTCTGATTCCAGCAGAGTTTTCCCATCCCAGAGGCAAAACCTCCCTTCCAAGACCCAAATTTGCCTTCCAAAATTGTCTCAACTCCCTTTCTTCCTCTGCTTCCCACTAGATGCACTGTAGCAGCTTTCAATAAAACAGGGCAAGAACCAGAAAAGAGAAATCACGAAAGGCACTGTGAGCCATCTGGCCTATAATCTTTGAGTCTTGTTTCTGTGCATTTAGGATTTGCAAATAAACATGCAAAAGGATGGATGATACTGCACATGCTTTTTTCCTTTTTTTTTTTTTTAACCTAATGGTATATCATGATGAAGGTTTGGGGTCACTGACAAGCATGTACATTCTCTGTGTGAACTGTCTCCCCAGAGAGAGCAGGAAACTTTCAAGGGAAAGAAGAGTGATTTCCACTTCCGATACTGATGCTTTCATAGAAGAAACAGAAACAGCATGCCAAGGACCGGTGGACCTCAAGGCTATGTGTGCAGGACTGTGTGTGTGTGTGTGTGTGTGTGTGTGTGTGTGTGTGTGTGTCCGTCCGTGCATGAGCATACAAAGGTGCACACACACAAAGGCCAATTCTTAACGCCCATTTCAAAGACAGGCTGTCTCTGTGATGTGCTTTCCTGGGCCTGAGCCCGGAATGCCTTACATTTCTACATCCTAGGTCTGTGCCTAACTGTATGGGTGGGTCCTCCCAGAGGGCCTCTCTCTTACCTCTGAAGAGCCGCCTCTGAGACCCCAAGAGCTGGCAGAGCTCAGCAGAGGACCTGCAGGAGTTGACACATCTCTGCATCCCGTCGACCAGGTCAAACAGCGTCACATTGGAGGCCAGGGAAAAGGTGGCTTGCAGTGACATCACCACCACACTGAACTCCCTACAGGCAAAGTATGCAGGTTTTAATTGTCCTAAAATGATGTGTGGGCCCCAGGGCTTTTGGAAAATGAACATCCTCTGCATTCTCCAGTGAGGGTCTGGGGAGAGCATGAAGGTCCAGGGAACTTGGCCCTGGATTACTCTATGGCTCAGCCCAAACAGGGCCCAGTTTGGCTGCTATCACCCGTGCTAGAATATCCTCCCCTTTCTATGGACTGATTCACAAACAAATGTAACCCTGTTACTTACCTAGAAGCATGAGCTGTGGATCGGGTGTAACCAGGCAATGTTGAAAAACACATATTTAACTGAAAGGAAGAATAGGTTTGTCGTTAACTGGGAGTCAGACAAAAGCCTTGAACCTAGAACCAATTTCCTATTTTCAGGATAAAATAGGCATTTTCCAGCCATCAAGTTATCAGCAGGCAGCTTTACACAGGATTGGTATCCCTTTTTTCGTTCCTTTCTGAAATGACTTTCTGCTCTTACTCTGTTGTTCCATGAGTACAAAGGGAGGGAGGCAGATAGTAAATCAGTGGGGGAAATCTTGGCAGGAAAAGATGTTCAGAATAGCACCCTTGGATGCAAAACATCTTCAAAGGAGCAGATCTCTTCTAAGACCTAGGGTTTCAAAAACCTCAGAGGCAACTGTTTATTTGGACTTTGCATAGTGAACAAGCCTCACTGAAAAGGCTGGGTTCCTTTCAGCCACCCCAGGTCTGGCAGGCCCTACACAGACCCCTCATAATCTACAATGAGTTGACCTAACTCAAAGATAGGTCCTCTTCAAAAAGGCTCTCCATGGGAAATTACATTACATGGGTCAAGATCCCTTTTGTTGAGAGCAAATTAAGAGCAACTCTCCCTGTGTTTGCCTTGTGCCCTTGGAAAGAGCAGAAAATCCCTCTGTGGCATGAAGTCCCATGCCTGCTTCCCCCTCCCCTATCCCGCCACACACACACACACACACACACACACACACACACACACACATACAGTAGGGGCTGTGGATTCCTTTTATGCAGCAGAGGGTCTCAATACCTTGACCAATGCAACCCACCTGTCTTCAAAGCAAGTGTGTCAGACACATCTCACCCTTCAAACATGGGATGCTGTCATGCCGTTTTGGCTTTGTATGACATTGCTTTACATTTATAAGGCAATGATTTATTATTATTATTAAACATTTTTCCAAAAATGATACATTACACAACAGAATGGCATCTCAGGAAAGGCCACTTGAGTCACAGCCTAAATCTTCAGAACTTCTTGAGGGTGGAGGTATCACATCACTAATAAATTACATGTTGCTACTGGGCAAAAATGAACCAATAAGTCACTGGCACCGTGTAACAGGGAGGACTGTACTTCTGCAGGAGGGTCTCAGCCCCTTTACTATCTTAGAAGGAAATACTGACCTACAGGACGACTAAGAGGCAGTTGTGATGGAGTGCCAAGAACACCAGATGTAGACATAAAACCCTGCCATATAGTAAAGAATCCGACCTTGCACAAAGAGAGGTCTGGCCCTTGGCTCCTGGGAGGCGTCTCTAAGCCTTTGGAATGTCCTGCCTTTGTTTACCTGGAGGCCCTGGGCCACTCCAGATAGTCTAACAGTGTGACTGATGGTGGGGGTTTTGGGTTACAGCCAGAGGAGCTGGAGACTGAGGTCAACCATATGGGCAGTTGACTATGTCTACATTTTGGCTCTAGACACCACGGCTCAGATGACCTCTCTGGTTAACAATACTCCATCATACACATCGTAGCTGAGAGGAGTTAACACTGCCTGTGACCCCATGGGGAGTGGACTACGGGAAGCACTGAATTTGCCGCCCTCCTGGACTCTGCCTGATACATCTCGTTCCTTGGCTGATTGTAACCTGGATCTTTTCACTGTAATAAACCCTAACCACGAGAATAACAGCTCTCAGTGAGATCTGCGAGTCCTTCTAGTGCATTATCAAAACTGAGGGTTTCTTGGGGATCCCCACACTCGCAATGTGTGTCAGAAGTGAGGGTGGTCTAGTGCACTGTTCCCTAACTTTGCACCTGCTCTGTGTGAACTCAGGCAATGTCACCACTTCCAGAGAGCTCCCAGTTTTCCATCTGTAAAGATGTTGGCCCTACCTCTTACAGGAGTGAGGCATCTGGCAAAGTGCCTATCACAGAGTAGATGCTCAGCAGATACAGAAACAGAATTGGAATCTAAGTTTTACACAAATAAAATCCATGTTCCTATAAAATCCCATAGGTTTTGGCTAATATACTAATTCTTGCCCATAAAGAACAAGTAAAATTAAAATCACAAACCAATTAATCTCTAACACTTATTTTAATGACAAATTTCAATTTTCTGAGTACCAAATCTTAGACCCAGGTAGCAGCTGGGAGGCAAAGTTTACTCTCTAAGCTTCATTTCCACTGCTTCTTTCTTCCTCTCCATTCTTTTTCTTTCTTTCTTTCTTTTTACCCACTGACAAAAAGTAGACAAGGAGGCAAAGAAGAAGAATCAAAGGCCCCTAGATTATCTATTCAGTGAATTCTCAACCCTGGATAATAGGATTAACTGTTACACCTCTGGCATTCCCTTAAGAAGAAAGCATCCTTCTCTCCAAGTTCCAAAACACAGACAGAAAAATTACACAGTATGTCAACAGCCGATGGGACAGTAGGATTTTCTGGGTCTTTCCTCTTTACCAGCAGCTCTTACTGGTGCCTGTCATCTAAATGGCTGTGACTGTGAGTCCGTACATGGAAAAGGAATGCCAGGGCACTGATAAGGCTGCACAGGAGGACACATTTGAAGAAACGCTTCTACCAGGACCACTAGTTCTCAGCACCTCCCTTCTACTTCTGAGAGTCCTTTAATTTTACCATAAAGCTCACCTTCCAAATATAATAGAAATGAACAGCCCAGGAGATACAGCTGATTCCCAGGAAAGGTTCCCAGTTCTGAATAATCTTTTCTAGAAAACAAAGGACTAGCAGGAAGATGCGTTTCAGGAAAACCTACCGTTTTGGTGATCTCATTTTCAACTTCACGGAGGTCTGAATGTTTTTCCACGGTGGTATTAAGAAACGTTCTCTTTATTTTAAACTCTGTCACGAAGGTCCTAACTGAAAACAAAAACAACCTGTTAGACCTCACAAGGTCGACCTACGCAAGGCTGAGTGTAAATCTCTGGGGCACTCAGCTTTCCTCCCCCTCCTGGCACTTCCTTCTTCTTGAGGGTGGAGACCACCTCCGGGCTCCTCCAGCAAAGTGAGCACCCAGTGAGCTGAGCTGAAGGCTCCGATCAAGCACCCTTTGCGGGAGAGGCTCCAAGGAGCCTTCTGTGTATGTGCAAGGGCTCTGGGAGAGTGCCTGACCTCTCTCCCATGGCCTCCCACGCCTCAGATGTCCAGTGAAGCTGTGACAGAAAAGAGAGCTGAGCTGGCCTAAAGAATGTACTCCCAGGAGAAGGAGAGGGAAATGTGGGGCTAGAAAGACAAATGCTCATTGGCCCCTAGAAAGCTTCAGATGGAGGACAGCGCTTGCTGTCTAGTTCTTTTACCAAGAGAGCGAGTCCTCACTTTCAAGGGCGTGCTCTGGGTTCCCCTTCTCATTAAGGCTGCGTCCCATCTAACCTCCATTCTTCTTGCTCAGAGGAAATGCCTGCTCTGTCATTGACAAAGGAGGCTTCTAGAAGCCAGGTTCCTCCACAAATCATCCAGCTCCCAAGGGTCAAGATTAACATTTAACATCACGTGTGTCCATCTTCTAAGTTCTTCCTTCCCCCCTATACCCTCAGCCCCCCGAGGAATCTGATATTCTAAGGACCACCAAGGGGCTACAGAGAAAGGTGCCAAACATCTGTAGGGGGCCCCCACTCCAGGGGGCTGCCAGACTCCACAATAACAAGCCATATGATGAAGACAACCCATATTCAAGATACTGTTGGGTTCAGACATGAAAGAAAGTAGCCCCATTTTTGAGGCCCATTTCAATCATAAAATAAAATTCTAGTTAATATCAGTTTATGCTGATTGGGCCTGAGGGGAATGGAACTTACAAATGGGCAGGAAATCAAAAATTAGGAAAGCCTGCTTTATATCTGGGTCTTATCTTCCTTTAGGTTAAATTCTTATCTTTCCCTCTAGACAAGGAAAAAAAAAAACAACCCAAACACAGAAACCAATGAAGCTGCTCTTTCATAGAAAGCCCGGCTGAATTAAGAAAAAGGCCCACAAATGAGCCAGGGAAAACATTTAACATCTTATACTTACTGTCTAAAGCCCTTAATCCTTATTTAACATCTTTTTGCTTGTTCTACAGTTCAGTGAAGCCAGCTGCTCAGGACTCTTTCTGAGCAGCAGGGAGCTCTTTGAAAATATTCTTGGCCAAATGAAAGCATTTCAGCATGCTCTAATTTGCATGTTCCTCTGATGTTTATGAACAATGAAGCTAAATGACTTGCAAAGGGAAAGATGATTGTTAACACAATAAACGGCTCTCCTCCTGATCCATGGTGCCTGTGGGACACTCCACACACAGGCTTCCAGAACAGCCCCCTACGTGTTTGGCCTCACATCTCACAGGTCCAGGTATGTACCCAGACTCCCTGTGCAGAACATACATGTTGTAAACGTCAAGTACACACATCTCTTCTGAATCAGGACAGTGAATGTGGCCCCTGCACTCAGTGTGAATATAAATAAGACACCACGGTGCCCTCCCAGCCCTGCCCTCTCCCACGCATAGTCACATCCTCATGCTGCAGTTACATCATCAGGCTTTAAGGCAATTTTAAACTGCTGAATTACACAGGTTATCTAAATGATTTTTTTTGAAGATCCATAATTATTACTTTGCAATCAGAGTAGGTTTATCGTTTTCACTGCTTTCAGTTCTGGTCCTAGAGGTGAGAACCCTACCATTTCCCAAGCTTGCCCAAATCCAGGATTTTATTTGATCTTCACAATAATCCTGAGTGGGAAGCAGAGAAGGTGGTAATCTGATTTCACACAGGAGGAAACCGAGGCTTGGGGGCCCAGGTGCTGTAGGCGCTGGCCCTGGAGCTGGAAGCCTGGCACTTGGGTTCCTGGGCAAGTGTACTTTTCACATTGCTTCCAAATAAAATCATTTCCATTGTCTCCATTCTTAAACGGAAAACTCCTGGCTTATTCCTTACAGGGTGTAACTAAATGCAATTAACTATTAGAGTATGAAGACTTCTTGACTTTGACTGATGTATATATTCCCAAATCTTCCTCTCTTAAATTTGATCCTTGTATTTGAAACAATTTTCAAAATTCTACCACTACTTTGCTAGGGTACCAACCGTAGAAATACATCTCTAGGCCCCAGATGGCACCGTCCTGCCTGGGGTGTCCTGAAAGCCAACTGAACCCTCACGGTCCTGTAGATGCTCCACTTGGTCAGCCAATCCCCAGCAGCGAAGCCAGCTCTGGGCTTTATACCTCTCTCCTGTTCCTCCATCTTTCTAAACAAGGTCCGAGATGCAACCCCAGCTAATCATGCCCTGTTCCTGCGTTGCTGCCTCTCCGCTCTATAAAACTTGCTCTTGCCCAAAGGTGCTCAGGGAGAGGGCTCCACTGGTTGTGAGAGCTGTACTCCCCTGGCCCATGGAGTGTTTTCCCTTGAATAAAGGACATCAGACTCATTACCAAATTGCTTTAGTTAGTTTTGTCATTTGACACCAGCTTCTTAAAAATTCTGATGATTCCCCTCAGCCTATGGGCAATAGGGAGTCATGCAAATAACACTTGCAAAGGACACAGACACTAGTTCTTTCAAAAAAATATTCACCAAGCACTTTTTCTGTGTTAAGTATCACACTGGGCAATTTTAGGTGATTCCAAATTGAGTTACTGTACCCACCAGCTCCCTTAACCAGCTTAGATAACTCTGCGTTCCTCATTTCTAATTTCTTCCTCAAGTTCTGCATTGAACTCAGCACCCTGACACACCAGGCACAGGGAATATACCCTGTGTGCAAGAAAGCTCCTCTGAAGAACACGTCACTATGTGATGGAGAAACGGCGGGCCGCAAACCTGGCCTCTCGCCAAGCAGCTGTATAAGCTGGGCCATTGAGCACCCTGTCAAAGCCTTGGTTTTCATTTGGTTTGCTTTTTGCTTTTCAACCTGTAAAATGGAGATTATATCTAAAACCAACCAGCTTCATGAATCTATTAAATCAGGGAACAAAACATAACAAACTGCACGGTACAATGATGGCAAGAGCTTTGTAAAAATGTATCAGCCTGTGGACAAGAACATGAAGACTGTTTTTCCTTCTGGTTTTATTGAAGATCATTTTTAAAAATAAAAACAGTGTGTGAATGTGATAGGATAATCAGGGTTTTTATTTTCTTTTTTCTCTCTCTAAAATGTTTTTTTTTAACTCATTGGTTAGAACTATCCTTTTGAAGGGGGAAGGTACAGCTCAAGCGGCAGAGCGCATGCTTAGCTGCATGTGTCCTGGGTTCAATCTCCAGTACCTCCTCTAAAAAATAAATAAATAAGCAAACCTAACTACCTCCTCAAAAAATAATATAATTAAATAAAAAGAAAATAATATCCTTTTAATATTTTTTCTTCCTAACTGTGGGATGGGATGGTTGAACAAATAATGTTACTGCGTAAATGATGGTATATTTATGCAGTCACTACACAGTTTGTATAGTATTTTTAATAACCTGACAAAATGTTTAAGATATAGAGTTTGTACAAATACCACATGACTTCCACTATATGAAAAATACACTAAAAAAGATTGCAAATAAGGTGCTATATCTCTGAGTGGTAGAATAATAGGCAGCGTCTTTTACTCCTTCTGTATTCCTTAAATTTACACCTTGGACAAATATTGATTTTGATTAAAGAGAAAACCAGTAAATGTTATTTTGCAAAATACATTGTGACACAGACAAAATTCCAAGATAGATGAATTCTCTTACCCAAATTGCATATCCCTTTTTCCAGCTGATACCCCACTGGGCATCTGCAGGTGAAGGATCCCTGAGTATTGTTGCACACGGCCAGGGGTGGGCAGGGGTTCGAGAGGCACTCATTCACGTCTGCAAGGAGAGAACACAAGGCCACGCTGAATCGGCAGCAGATGGCAAAGCCATAATTTAGTAAAAGGGGCACTTGCTAAGGGCCAAATGGCACCAGGGTTGGTAGGGCCCCGAGACTAGTGGACATGACCCTTGTTCTCAAGAAACTACCAGTCTACTGAGGATGGGGGCAGGCAAGGATACAGGTAACTACAAATACAGGGCAAGATTTGAAAGCACAGAGAAAGCAGCGATTTGGATGGAAGGGAGAATTAAGTACTGTTTCAAATAACATCTGGACTAAGACCGGAGGGATTTTAATAGCAGATGTGGGTGGGGAAGATTCTAGGCTGAGGCACCAGCACAGTGAAGGCCAGGAGCAGGAAAGGGGGTGGGTAAGGAGGCGGTGGGTTTTGGGGATGGCCAAGTGGTCTCGTGTGGCCAGAGTGTAGGGGACCCACAGAAGGGAGCCAGGTCTTGAAGGCCTGTCAATGTCACAGTCTGACATTACTCTGCAGACAGCATGTACGCATTCTAACTTCCAAGTGAGCAGGGTATTAAAGATCTTACTCCCTACATTTTGGAGGAAGAAGGAGTTTACCGCCCATCTCAATGTGATACTGTACTGTAGACCATGGCAGGTTACGTTTCCTCTTACCCACACTGCAGTCATCCCCTTGCCAGGAAGGTGAGCACAGACATCGGTACCCACGGCTGGTGGAGTCCATGATGCATTTCCCATCGTGAAGACAAGGGTTAGTGGCACAGCTGTTAACTGAAAACACATTTCAGGAATAAAGCAGTTAATTATACAGGAAAGGGAAAGGCAGCTCTAGGCAAATATTTAATCCTTCCAGCTAATATTTGATTCTTGCTTATTTCTGTTTACTTGCCCTGAAAGGCCACACTACTAAAATAGAATAGGTCTCTAGAGGTGCAGAAGAGATGCACTGGGACTGGATACGGCACTGGCTTGTGTACACACACACACGTGTTAGACGGTTGGATCTCCGAACACAAGAACTGGTTCAAATCCAGATGCTTATAGGTCCCTCAGCTCGGGAATGAGGATTACATTGCCTTGTGATATGTAACAAATTCTACTTGAATCAGTATGAATTTAAGACACACATTAAGGGGGAAGTGGTTCGTGATCAACTATCCTCCCTGCTCCAAGTTTTCTTCTTTCCAAATCTCAAAATGTAACTGGACCTCCATATACCGTGCAGTCATTCAGAACAATGACTGGAGGTAGCACTTCGAAGCCCCCTCTTTAGCGGTGTGACAATGAGCCCATCTGATCATCCTGGCCCTAACTATGCACAGGCTCCACTGTCACCCTGGACTCCTGGCTCCCAGGGGCAGTGACTGCAACTCCCTGTTTTGGTCTGTATAACCGGCATTATCATGCTGTGGTTATTATAATACCTGCCTAATAAAGGTTTCTGACTCACACTTAGAAAAGCCAAAACCCACAACATTAAAAAAAATCATCTCCAAGGAGAAAAATCAGTGGCAGAATGAGAAAAAGAAGGTGTAAGTCAAGAGTCCTAACTCCAAAAGAGGAACCCTGAAGACAAATGGGCTAAATTTGAATGGTGTCCCTGTCCTTCATCACTACTTAAATATACCTAAGGTCACCTGTGTAAGCATAGCACCTATATATCCCAATGCTGCACCCACAGACAGTCACAAAAGACTTAACACCTCCAGTAAGGATGCTCCTAATACTCGCCTATAGCTACCACTGCAATGGCTATAATCGGCTTTAATGGAGACTTGTGAATTATATTCCACCAGGTATTGGAATGTATTTGCCTTCTGGATATGAAGGCTGTGAGTCCTGAAGCTGGGACCCCAAATTTGCCAGAAGTTGCCTCCCATTTCCCGGCAGTGCTCAGACCACTCGCACCCAGAGGGCACTGATGCATCAGGGCTCTGCAGGGATGCTGTGGGCCTGGTCTATGGCTCTCCAGCCCCCAGACGGGTGATGGCTGCCTAATTGGAACTCTGCCTCCAACTGAGCTCCCCGCTCCAGCCACTACAAAGTATCTCTTTTTCCCTCTTTCCTTCAGTCTCCCTGTCACCCCTTTGCCAATACCAGTTTTCCTTTCCTGGGTCTGGACAAGCCAAATGTACAGTTTTGACCATGACATCAAAGAAGACAACATACTATTTCCTTCTCCCTTTTCTTAAGTGATAAAGAAGCATGTGGAGGGCTTTATTTCCCTTGTCCCAGCAACTTCAACATGCATATAAAGATGTGTAACCTCACGTGCAAGGTCAAGAGCCCTGGTCACATGGTCACTATGGGAAAAGGTCAGTTCATCGTTCTCTCATGGAACACCTTCCCTTACCTGCATTTATCAGCCAGCATCATAATCTTAGGGAGGCCAAGGAGCCTGGGCTTCCCTGGATCAAGGTAAGTTTCCCTGGTGCCCGGGGAGCCGGCTGACTAACTCAGCGGCTCCGGGCTCTGACCTGGGAGCAGGCACCTACTCTCTCTCTGTCTCAGGCCACCTTGAGATTCTTGACTCCAGTTTTTCCACCCTTCAATCCCACATCACTACCCCACTTGGCCTTGTTAGCGATAAAGGCATGCCCGAAAAGTTCTTGCAGTGACGGGGACATCACAAGCTACAGTACACATGGCAGGCGGCATTTTTTCCTCTTCCTTCAGGAAGCATTATGTTACTTAGGGGTGAGAAAACTGCCACTATGAGATTCTTTTCTGTTTTAAGTGCTTCAACCGAAAGCATTTAAGCTCACAAAACAGATACAAGCCACCACCACACGTCAGTGTGAACCCAAGCCCAGAGCAACTGTGTGCTTGTGTGACCTGTTCTACCTGAGGCTGGAGATGGCGGTCCTGCGGGTGACTGGGTGTGGCTCTGAGTGGCGGAGGTGGTCAACTTAGGAGTCACCACTTCTACCGTAGAAACGTGTGTGGTCTGAGGAGATGTTCTCAGGAAATATGAAGCTGGGCTATACTCTTCTGTAAGGCCAAGCTCTAGTGGTCAATTCTTCTGCTGATGTGGGGGCGATGGTTACGGGGACTGATCTGGTGGTAGCATCTATGAGCACCTGGCTCCTCTCTGTGGTGACAGCACCTTCAGTTGAGACTTGTACCACAAGAATTTCGGGACTGGTTGGTAGGAACTGTTTTCCAACCACCGTCTGTACTGCTGTGTGGCCACCCATCTGAGCTGCTGTGCTTGATGTGGGGCTGGGGCTGGGCACTGGGGGATGAGAGGCCTGGAGAGTGGTGGCTGCCACAGCTGGAGACATTTGGGCTAAACTGGTGCTTGTGGCTGGAAGGGTTTGTTCATTGGAGGCCTCTGTTAAGGCCGGGGCCAAGGGGAGCCCCAGAGTAGACCTCACTGTGACAGCTTCCGTAGCCTCCATGGGCAGAGCCTCCAGGTGTGGTGGCTTTGATTCCGTAATGATTTTCTCGAGGTATGGGCTGCTCTGGTTCTTAGGCTCTGCTGTTTGACTACTGGGGAGCACTTCCATGGACGATGCCACTGTCGACATCTGAACCGAAGTCACAGGAGCATCCCTGGCCCTAGGCAGGACCAGGGTAGAAGATGTAGGTGGAAGGACTGTTTGTGAGACAGACGGCGAAGAAGGGGTGGATGCTGTCAGGGATACTGGTGAAGAGGCTGGTAAGGAAGACACACGTGTGGGCGCATCAGGTGTGGACTGCTGTGGATGAGAGGAGGCCCTGGCTGCTGTCAAGGCTGATGGGAATGCGTGGTAGGACTGTGACACGGAGGGCTGGAGTCCAGGCAGCCCTGACGAAGAGGGTGATGGGTCAGGTTTAGCATAAGCGTCCAGAGGAACCAGCGTGTTCCGTGGTTCACTAACAGTGGCTGTGTAGGACAGAAGGTTGGTTGTGCGCAGAACCAGTGACTCAGTGGAAGGCTGAGCAGATTCCCCTTCGTGGGATGAGACGTGACTTCTTTCAGTCTGAGCCTGAGAAGAGGAAGAAGAATCTAAATGTGAAGAGTTTGAGATCTTAACAGCAAAGGTCGAACTCTCCCTCAGGTCAGAGGATGAGCTGTTGTCTGCAATGGACAATAGCGTCCGTTCTCCTTTGGTGAATGTAGCTGAAACATAGGTGTGGTCGGTGTGGTCAGTGTGGTCGCTGGAAGTCCTGTGTTCAACATCTGTGCCTCCCACCTGATCGTAGCCAATTCCAGTGACTGCAAAGGGAAAACCTAAAGTTAGGTCAACTAAACAAATACCTGCCAAACCTGCACTATGAGACAGACTTTTAGTCTCCTATCCATGAACGCTTGGGGGTGAAATGCTTTCTTTGGAGAGGTGGCTTTCAAAAGTGAGCACGCTTAATAGAGACAGTATTGGAAGACAGGAAGGGTCTGGGTCTACAGTGAGTAGACCTGCCCTCCTGTGAGAAGCACAGAGGCAGCAATGCAAACGGTAATAAAAGCAAAGTGGGGCCAGGGGCTGAAAAATAAGGAACAGGACCAAATTCCTTTCACATGCCTTTTCTGATAAAAGCAAATTAGTATCTGAAAAGCTCTTAAGACCTCAAATAGAACAATTGTTATGCCTAAATGGAAAAAGGAAAACCCTCCCAACTTTCCATTCTGGATAATGAGATATTTCTTTCCCAGGAGATTGGCCTTAGCCACAACGTGGCTGGGCCCCTTCACTGCCAGCATCCTGGCAGACAACACCGCAAACGCCTGGGGCAAGTGTGTGGGAGGATGTGCGGGGGCGGTGGGGGAGCCCAGAAAGCTCTCCTCACAGACAGCTTGGAAGGCTTACGACTTTCTGGGCTGAGGGAGAACGCAAATCATTCTGGGGCTGCAAGCAAACAGACACATGAGCTGAGGGAATGCAGACAGAGATCCTGCCCGTCACCTCCGAGGGCACGCGAGGCCGCCAGAGACCCAGAGGCTAGGTGGCCGTCACCGGTCGCGGTCACGTTTCCGGGCTGAGTGGCGCTCTCCGTCTCCCTGGGCGAGGTCGTCTCCCTGGGCGTGGTCTCCATGGGCGTGGTCTCCCTGGGCGAGGTCGTCTCCCTGGGCGTGGTCTCCCTGGGCGAGGTCTCCCTGGGCGAGGTCGTCTCCCTGGGCGTGGTCTGTCTGGGTGAGGTCTCCCTGGGCGAGGTCGTCTCCCTGGGCGTGGTCTCCCTGGGCGTGGTCGTCTCCCTGGGCGTGGTCTCCGCCGCCCAGCGCCACACATGCCCAGAAGCCGTGCTCCGGTTGGTGACAGATCGCAGCGTGCGCTCTCCGACTCCAGTGAGAGTGGCCCAAGTGTGCGGGCTGTGAGCGTGGGCTTCGGACGCCCCCTTCGAAGTCCAATCCTCTGCTTCGGGCCTGACTGCCAGCTCGGGACTGTCCTCAGTGGCTGCAAGAGGATTGAGAAGGGGAAGGCCGGTCAGTGCAGGGGTGGAGTTGGGCTGGGTTAGCCAGAAAGTGTCCCCACTCTTGCTCAGGGTCTATCTGAAACTGACAAGGTGAAAAACCAAAATGTGTGCCGCCCCTGCAGATGCATCAGTGACTGAAAGCTCGGGAGGCACTGCGGGATCAGCATATCTGCCCAGGTGGCCTGGATTTATGCAAAGGCTTCTAACTTCAGAGAACGGGATCAATACTGTATTTCTGCTCTGTGATACATAATAAATAGAGTTTATGTCAGGGAAACGAGGTGGCAGCGGGGGAGGTGAACAGTGGGCAATAGACTGACAACCCTGCTGGGTGGGGCTTTAGACCTGACAAGTCCCTGGGAGGGAGGCCGGTATCCCCCCGTAGGCTTTACCTCCTGGTGGGACCAGCGAACCAGGACCTGACACAGGGCCTGTCATTCTACCGTGGAGGCCTTTGCCTGAGCATAGCAGTGAAAAATGGCATTGTGTTCGGAGGTTACAGGTGGGCTTGGCTTTTGTTTCATTTTGTTTTTTTAATGTATTTGTTTTATTTCCTTGGTGGGGATGGAACAGGTGACACATGAATAAATACCCTTCTCCTCCTTCCTTGGGTATGTTTTATGCTATAAACTTAAAGAATCTTAGGTTAGTCTATTAAATTATCAAACAAACCATCCTTTTCAGAAATGATGGAAATGCAGTACAATTATCCTTGGCCTAAATACTTCATAATCTGGCTCTAATGAGAAAAACAGGCTCTTTCCTAATTCTTATTCCTATTCCCAGACCAGACTAGTCCTTGATACCCCATGGACCTATGTTTCTGGAAAATGGATGTAAAGCTGAGTGAGAGGTAAGTTCACTTCATGGTAGGTTTGCACTGATGGACAGGCAGGAATGAGCATGGGGACAGGGACACAGTGACCTGGGCAGCACTGAGAGAGCCAGCACCCAGTCAGGATGTGATCTGACCCAGGCTGAAAACCCATGGAAAGTCCGCCAGGAGAGGCTGGAGAGTCAAGCATCCCTGAGCACAACTTCCCTGGCAGAGAGGACAGGCTCCGTTACACAAAACTTAGGCCAATAACCCTGTTAGGCTGACAGACTTCGCAGAGTCATGACCTGAAACAGAGAGGCTGCACCTGAACCCGGAAAAACGAATGAACCAAGAACTCTGAAAAGCTGGATGGCAGAGTCAGTCAGCTTAGAGAGATTCCAAGGAGAAGTGAGAAAACATTATGTTAACCCAGAGTGAGATGGTTTCAGGAATGAGGCTATTCCTTATTTAGTGCTTCATAACTGAACTCCAAGGTCCACTCACACTGAGACCACATTTTCCACACAACCCCACTGCACACTGACTGCAGAGTGAAGAGTACTGAAGAGACAGAAGGAGAGCCTTCGAACCTATGCTTCTGATCTGAGAAGGTAAAAATTCTGAACCCCAAAGTGGTAGGGTGGAAGAGGGTTCCTTTTGTCTAGAAGACAGCTAACGTGCTTTCCAGGCATAAACACCCTCCACCCATATGTGTGGTATTCTTTCATGACGCAGCATATGCTTTTCCACGTCACATCAGTAGTAATAAGTGCTGATTTTCCTCATCAGTCAGGATGCTCCTATGGGGGAGACAGAGCTTCTGACATTAGTGGTGGAGAGATAAGAATTTAAACCTATTATATGCTTAAATGATAAGTTACTGCATTTTTGCTTCGGTCAGCATACAATTTACATTGCTAAGGCTGCTGAGAATTATTTTTTAAAACTACCCAAAAACATTATTAAAAAGGAACATCGAAGGAAAATCTTTCTCAAATTGATAAATTGGACTTCATCAAAATTAGAAAATTTTGTGATGCAGATGGTAACATCAAGAAAGTGAAAAGACCACCTACTGAATGGGAGAAAAGTTCTCCGCAAATGGTGTATCTGCTACAGGACTCGTATCCAGAATATACACTACCTCTTACAATTCAGTGAAAGAAAGCTAAATAACCCAATTTAAAATAGTGGTCAAAAGATCTAAATAGACTTTTCCAAAGAAGATATACAGATGGTGAGTGAGCACATGAAAAGATGCTCAACATCATTAGTAAGCCTGGGAAAACTGCAAATCAAAGCCACTTGCCATACCACTTTGCACCCACTAGGATGGCTAGAATCCGAAAAGCTGGACAAGCTGGTGGTAAAAATGCTGAGAAACTAGAACCCTTGTATTTGCTAATGGGAATAAAAAATGGTGCAGCCACTTCGGAAAACAGTTCAAATCTCTCTGCAAGAGATTTGAAGACATACGGGCATACAAAAACTTGTAGCTGAATGTTCACAACAGTACTGTTCATAAGAGCCAAAAGGTGGGGCCAACCCACACATCCAGCGATCCACAAAAGCATAAACCAAATGTGCTGCATCCAGACAATGGAGCGTTACTTGGCCATACAAAGGGATGAAGCACTGCCACGTGCCACAACACAGATGAACCTTGGAAACACTACACTTAGTGGAAAAAAAAGAAGGCCACATACTGTATGATTCCATTTATAAGACTTGTCTAGAAGAGCAGGTCCATAGAGACAAAAAGTAAATTCATGGTTGTCAGAGGCTGGGAAGAGGAGAGAATGGAAAGAGACCAGCACAGGGTTTCTTTTTGGTGTTTCAGGAAATGTTCTGGAATTAGATAGCAGTGACGGTTGCACAACTTTGTGAATATACTAAGAACCACCGAACTGTACACTTCAGTAGGTGATATTTTCACCTTCCAGAAGCTGTGTGATTGAGGCAGGTGTGGGCGTGCGGGGTGGGCTGTAGGGAGCAGAAGGACACAGACAGAGAAGTCCCTGAGCTGTGCGTGGGAGGGGCAGGCGGCCACAGCAGCATCTTGGAGACATAAAAGAAACAATGGGGATATACTGCTATATGTGTATCAACAGCTGGAAGGAAGGCCTGGGAATAATGAGGGGCCTGCAGGAGCTGTTTCATTAATGCTGCAGAAGGCCCTGGCCTGGTAGGCCCCCCTCCCTTCAGTGGGGTGCGGCTCTGTGAAGTGGAGACTCACTCCAGCGTTCCCCACGTGGTGCCCAGGAGTCCAGGCTTTCTGAGGAAGATGAAGATGAAGACAAGGACTCGGTGGCCGGCTCAGAGGAACTCCTGTCACCCAGCGCTGTGTCACTTCCTCTAGACTGTGGGGCAGAGGCCGAGAACTGGCTCCAAACTGAAGAGTTCACAACTTGAGGATGGGAAGTAACACTTCTGGTCACATCTGTGAACGTCCCTCGGTTGGTGGAGGACCAGTGGGCCGTGCTCTGTCCCCCTCTGACCGACGGGGCTGGCCGAGGCGCAGTCTCAGTCTGAGACACAGGGCTTCTACTCCCTGCCTCAGAGCGGCTGGCAAGCTGGTGTCCTCCTGAGGCTGAAAAGTGTCAGAGAGAAAAGGCCATGATGTGGACATCAGGGAGATCCCTCCACAACCGAGGCGCGAGTCTTCCCTAAGAGAAGGTTCCCTTTGCAAGGACCTTATGTAGTATTTCCTAAATGTGTAACCTGACATGCACTTTCATGTTCTAAGTTATTATTTCAAAACTCTTCAGTGTCAGGAAGAGAACAATGCCAAAAATAAAAGATGGTGAATACGGAAGCTTTTAAACACCATGTGCAGGGGGAGGGAATAGCTCAGTAGAAGAGTGCATGCCTAGCATGCACTAGGTCCTGGGTTCAACCCCCAGCACCTCCATTAAAGTAGATAAGTAAATAAATAAACCTAATTACCTCCTCCCTCTCAAAATAAAATAAACTGCATGTGCAAAGTAGCAGAGCAACTTATAGGCTTGAGGGGTTTATTCTCTTTCCCCCAAAACATGGGTGAGTATGTGGGAATGAGTATGTTGCTGTGTCCGTCAAACACAACGTGCCCAAATAGAGTCCTTCTAGCATTTTTCTAGGATGGTTGTACTATTAATAAAGATTATTCAAATTTTCAAGTAGAGCAAACAAAAAACTGTAAGGGTACACTAAAACCCTCAATTTGGGGAATAGATGTATATGTTTTATATATTTGTAAATATATTTATAGTTTATGTATGGTGATCTGCACATGAGATAGCTGAAGCTAGCGTTAAAGAGCGGGCCAGCTCTCAGTGTGAAGGTGACACTGCAGGTGACGAGATCCATCAGCAGCGGAAGCTCCGAGCCTGGGTCTCAGTGCTGCGTGAAGGAGCTGGTGAGCGCGCACCCACTGCTCAAACTCGCTGAGCCTGTTTCCTCTCTACAAGAAAGCAGGAGGAATGATGTCTGCTTGACTAATTTCACAGTGTTGTCATAAGGAAAATCAAGTGAGATAATGGGGTATACCAGATAAAGGAGACGGTGTTACCCAAGAACACAGGCTTTTTTTTTTCCTAGAGACTGCAAATGGTCTTGAAGTGATTACTTGAGAAAATTCAACAATTTAAAAATGTTCATAATAAATCAAAAAAAGATCGAAGACTTACTTAGGGAATCATTTTGCAAAAGCACCACTGAGACCTCAGAAGATGTGAGGCCAAATCCATTTTCTGTGGATGGCTCAATGAGTTTCTTCTCCCCCAGGCTCCCGATTACTCCACCGTTTCTTCTTAAGTCTGCCCCAGAGGGTGAAGAATGAACTGATGCTGAAGTTGCAGCAGTTTCAGAGTCCTCAGAGAAATGCTCTGTCTCGGGTAGAGGTCCCAGACTGACGCTTAAAGACTGGAGCATCCTTGGGGCACCATTGGGGAACATGGTGGCAACTTGCACACTCCCTGTCCCACTGACCGAGATGCTTGGGAGAGCAGTGGAGTTGTTTAAATCCTCTGTGCTTTCAGAAGCTGAAACAGAAGAAAATAAGCTTCAAGACTCGTCAGGGGTGTATCTGGATACAGATAATGTTAATTACATTTTGAAAGATGGATGTAGATAAACGTGGACCTACTAGAGAAACCCATGTGATATGTGCATTCGCCCTCTCCTCACTAGCGCTAGTCCTCACAGAGCTAAGTGGAGAAGCCTGAGGTCCTTCATCGAGTACAAGAAGCTTCAGATCAGGCTAGAAGGAAGACAGGAGAAAGCCTCTAGACATGATCTGCATTGATTTTTACAGAAGAAACAAACCTTCTGCTTTTGAATTCCATCTTACAGCTTATATAGGACAGATCATTGTGATACGGTACGGGTTTTTGCTTTGTTTTGTTTTGTTTTGTTTTGTTTTGTTTTGTTTTAGCAGGGTAACCCTTTTGTTCAAATGCTGTTACAGATTAAAACCTATACATAAAACTGAATAAAAGTGGGTCCATTGTAGGGTGCCTGGTCCCCAGGTCACCAGCATGGAGGCCTATGGCTCTCAGACCCCAGCCGGAAAAATGCTGGCCTAGAACAGTAATTCCAGCTCTGCCACCATCAAGGCTTCTTTATTATTGCCCAGCGCAAGGCCATCATAAACCTTATGTTTTGAAAGACTGTTACCGAGCTCCATTTATTGTGGAACGAGAGCTTCTAATCAACAGGAGACACTCATTATTACTCCACTGATTTGATTTCATTCCACCCAAAAGCAACAGGCTCCATATTGCAGTCACCTCATTAGGCTTTGGAGACTGGCCCCCGAGCCCACATACTATGACAGTGGTCCCCTAGGAGGTCAAGGACTCCAGGTTGGGAGCAGTTTTTCTGATGAAATGCGTGGCAGACACTGGGTTAACTGTCGCGAACCTCAGGAACTGAATTCTACACCATTGGTCAAAACGCACAGTGTGCTCTGCAGAAGTACAATGGCTTGCCCACAAAGTCTTCCCGACAAAGAACTTTCCAAAGGACACCCTGAGAAGTGACCTCCAGAAGGGCACTTGACATCCTCATTCCAAACAGGAATAGACTGCACAAAAGCTTGGTGAGTGAGCAAGATCCAAAAGCAAGAAGAAAGAGTGCTGTTTTTTTCAAAGCCAAAAAAAAGTAAGTACTTTCCATACCTATAAAATGAAAGGCTTCAAACTGTTAATTATGACCCAGAAAAGGGAAGAAGAAAGTTCTCATTATAAATGGTTTCTTGAAGACCAGTCCAATATGCAGTCATAACCAAAAGCACAAATAAATATTAAATATATATATAGAGGGAGAAAGTACCGGAAACAAAAAGGTCCCTCTTACTTTTGTGCAAAACCATAGAACCAGCTGTACCTAGAACACAGCCCACAGCTCTGGTCACTGGACCTTCCTGGAGACATGGAAGATACAGGAAATCCATAGAGCTAGTAATTAAAATAAAGGAATAGAAAAACCTGGACACAAAAATGGTTTAAGCCTACCTAAACCCACCTCTACTTAAACACAAGAACAAAAAAATCTTCAGGACTTAAAAAAAAGGAAAGCATAACACAGACATGCCCAAACCCTCCCTCAGCCACTTAGCATCAGGCCTAAATTCATTAGAGTCATCATCTATATCCACCAACACTGGATATAGGCACTGCTGACTGCTGGGCACTCTTTTAAAACACTTGTTCCCAGCAAATTGTATTATTTCATCGATTCAATGCACAGTGGTGGCTCTATTGGACTCAGCCTGAATGCCTGTCGAGCAAAGCAATGGCCACAGAAATACAATCAGAAAAGTCACAATTGCTGAAGGTCACAAAAGGAAGATGGCCAGGTTTTCCCTGACCTGAGAGGGCTCCGTGGAACACTGCTTCACCATCTCATTATCATCATTAGTAAAAGCTGCCATTTACTGACCAGTTACGATGTGCCACTACTTTACACACACCTCCATATATTGTGCTAAGTCCTTTACATGCTTAATCTGACTCAGTCCTCACAGTAAAGCTACAGAGCAGTGTGAACACTTCTGTAGAACTGGTGCCCCTTAATAAAAGGAGAAAATGCTTGGTCAAACTAATCTACAATCACCACTTATGTTACTAAATGAGCACCTGCTAAATATACCTGGGGGGAAATATACCATGTTTCTAATCAGCAGATCGGCACTATTGATTATTTAATAATTGCCCTTCCTTGCTCATTTCTACCCTTGAAGCAGCCATTCAAAAATGGGAAGACCATCTTTTTGTGAGCAGAAACAAGCCAATTTCTCTAATCTTTATAATAGGAGGTGAAAAGAACGCCTGTTCCTCTGGTAAAATTATGTGGGTCACGCTCCAATCACAACACAACATACTGGAACCTCAGGCAGGCATCACACTGCTCAGCCTTGGCTTGGCTGCTGTCCAGAACTTGCCAAAAATCTGGCTGAAGCAGCTGATATTTGGGAAAGATATGCTAAATCTACAGTCTTCTGAGTTATTTATACTCATGTCCTTTACAAAGCGAAGTCACCATAAAGCAATTTACCTGGACCACATTAGCTAGCTACCCACAGAAATATTTTCTGAGTTGAGATCCATTATCACACCCCCAGCTCCTATTGAGAATCGACATAAAATATCATCTTTCAAAGAACATTAGCACAATTTCCACAAAACAGCAACTGAAGGCATTTTCTGTTATGATCATTAACATTTCTTACATGAGTATTCCTCTTAGAAGTACTGCCCCCCAAACACTGAGGCCTATGGATGAAGCTGTGCGCTCACTTTATCTGACAATATCATGCCCTACCCGGTTTCCCTTTGTGCCCTGGTTTCCAGGAAACTCGGCACTAAATTTAGTGCTCAATTGTAGCCACTCTCACATAATTCAATGTACACATATCTCTCTTCATCTTCAAAAGAGAGCTTTTTTCCCTGTTAGCTGCTTTACTTACTTTCCCCTTAATGGTCTAATAGTATATGGTCATTATAGAAAGTATTAATAGAGTAGAAGGCTGTGGAGCAGCAAAGATGTAAAACAGCAAGCAAACAGTTCCCAGTGGCTTCTGACCTCTTTTTAAAAATCTGATTTAGCTCTCTGGGCCTGTACCTGCCTTAACACATACACTTATTGGCATGTGATTTATTTGTGGAAGCAGGTGACATCCTAACTACCTGAGCCTCAAAAGACATTGCACTGCTTGTATGTTTCTGTGCATCAGAGTGAAGAGTGAATGGAGGCACGGGATACGCAGGCTGACATGTTCAAACAGCAGATGCTAGAACTAGAAAGGATCTTTAGGATCAGCTGGTTTAATCCCTTCATGTTTCAAATAAGGACCCCCTTCCTCCCCAGGCAGGGCTCCTGGCTGACCATCCTAGTGCTCACCCAGTGAGGACCATCACTCATCTGACTGGTCTCAGTGCCAGGACTTCCACTGGGCCACATTTGCTAGTGGATGCAGTGGCCAGTGACCACACGGCCTGCTAGACTCCCTCCTGGCTTTGGTTCTACGGAGAATCCAGCTGGGCTGGGTGCCTCTGGGTCTGCCTCTGGCAAGTCCTGCCAGTGCTCTTAGCCTGCGTGCCTAGTGCTCCTGGATCCTGTGGATCTTGAGACTTAGATTTCAGGGGCAGTAGGAGGCACACCAGAGCTCTGGTCAGCAGGTTAGCAGAGGCTAGCCCAGCCTTACAAATAAAGCAAAGCTTCATTTCCCATGTGGCTTCAGGTCCTCGTGCGCATCCCCTTTACCACCCCACAGGGAAGAGGGGAGGCTGGCAGGCTAGATCCAGGTGTTCCTGGATGCCTGGCTATCCCCTCATTCACCAGCACCCAAAGCCCCCTCCAGTATCTAACAGGGAGGGTGGGACTCTACCCAGCACGGAACACCCAGTTCACTAAGAAGGGAGAGAAATGCTCAGTGAAAGACTCGAGGAAGAGGAATAATATGGGAGAACTCTTCAAAAAGTAAAAGGTACAAGAAGGATGAAGGCTCAAAAATTTGAGGGCCAATTACTTTTTTAATGTTAAAAAATATAAGTGACTAGAGTCAGGGCCACCAGCTGGAAACACAGAACAATTCTCAGATGCACCACAGTATACACACCACAGCAGTGGGCCGGGTTCAAAGTGTAAATATTAAATGACCCCGACCAGAATCAAGGGTAGCTTCCTAGAAGATGCTTCCTTTCCACCATTTAGTAAAGTTGGTTGTAAACCACTGAACCACAGACTTTGAAGCTGGAAAGGATGGTAGCTCTGACCCAATCTAACCAATGTTTAAGAATAATCTTAAAAAGCCATCTCCTAAAAATACGAATCATAAATTATATACATCCGTGTTGGCAGGAAACCATATACAGAGTATACTGGAAGGGGAACTGGCTGCTTTAAACAGGCATTACCGAAAGGACCTCTGGGTTCGGTTTTTGCTTTGATGACATAAACCTGAACCCCTAATCTTGCAAAGTACTTCTAAAACCCTCTGATCTATGAAAATTTTGAAATGGCAGTTTCTGAAGCCACCTAACCACTGTTTCCCTGGAATATTTCCAGCCCTCGCTGTCCTGCTCCCCGCAGCACGGGGGTGAGAACACAGGCAGCGCACAGACGCGGAGTACAAGCTGGGAGAAGAGACAGGGTGGGCAGAGCTTCCAGGACTGGTCCGTGGCTGGAAGAGCCTGTGATGCGTGGGCACATGCTTATCCCCTTACTCATCAACTGCACCTTGTCGTGGGACGAGAGAGTAGCAGACACAACCCACGTCCTCAAGATGATGACAGTTTGTCTGGGTAGGAGCTTAGATAATGTAGTGTGACAGGGTGTATGGTACGGAGGATCAGAGGCTGACAATAAGCTTGGTGGAGATGGAACATCTGTAGGGACACTGGACTGATGAGCAAGGGCTGGAATGTGCTCCATTGCTGTGACCTTGTAAATACCTGCATCTATGGTTTTTTTGAAATGATGCCCAGAAAAATGTACATCTATGTCATCTTTGCCATTGAAAGAAACATTTTTGCAGTAACGAAGAAATATAAATATAACTCCTCATCAAAGGACACAATGATCATCATTTCAGTCACCCCAGAACATGGCCTCTTGTGCAAGAACACACACCTACCACACTCAGACTTGTGTGTAGGAGGGTGGGGGACGAGGGGGGAAGCAGGGCTCAGGTGGACAGAAAGGCCTAGAGCAGCCACCAAACCAACTGTCACTTTCTTCCTTATACAGTTAAAGGAAGCATGCTTTAAAGATGAACTTCAACACTGAGATCAGTTGTGTGGGTTGCATTTTTACCTCCAACATTTTGCACTGGGGCTTAATGACTTTTCCCCTTAGCCCCTGTGACAAGTGTGTAACTAGCTGGCTATCCAGGGCGATGTACTTCTATTCTGAGTGACTTCAGCGTGTTGAGCTGGGACAGGAGCACTTACGTGTGGGACTGCTGGAGGGAGGGGAGTAAACCGGTGTCCTGGAGAAAGGCAGCCAGGATTGCTCTGGTCCTGAGGAATTTCTCTGCCTGGGGAGCGTGGTCTCTTCTCCCACATCCACAGCAGGAAGAGAGGACTGGCTCACAACCGAAGTGGCCACCACTTGGGTGTGCAGAGTCATTGCTTCTGGGAGCCCCTGCCCCCTCGCCGGGGAGCCCCAGGACGTGCTGCTCTCCGTGTGAGAAGGGGCAGTTCTGCCTTCTGACCCTGCGCTGCTGGATGGCAGGGGACGCCCTCCCAAGGCTGAAAGCAGACAGCAACAATTAAAATTCCACCAGCAGACTTCCCAATGTCTGAATAATCTTGGAGCGAGCTCACCTCTGACCTCTCTAAGATAGACAGACACGAGAAGAAAGTGGAAGCAATTGTTCATTCTATAAAAAATGGCCTCCTGAATGAGAGACCACAAGCCAAAACAAGGACTGTTTTCAGATCTCACAAAGACTCTGCATTTTGTGGTAAAATTATCAGGAAAGGGGCACGATGAAGCTAAGTATGAGCCGATATAGAATCGGAGGTCAGCGTCTGACCGGCGTGACTCATCAGTCATAGTCCACAAAGCGGTCCCAGAATTCACTTGATTTTAACACAAAGTTTCCAATGTCTGGATGACCAACAAACCCAGGCAGCACTATATGCAGTTTCTAAGCTCTGTATCCATCATTCGTGAATGGAACTTAACATACTTAAAATACTCTTTACAGAACTGAGTCCCCCAACCAGACCTCCTGCCCCTAGGGCATGCAACCATGCAGGACATCTTTGATGGCTTCATCCTCTACTTTGAGGCCATTACCAAGTTGTATCAATTATCCTTTGTGAAGAGTCTTTACCAACCCCTTCCTCTCCATCCCTGAGGCCACTAGGCCGTATTTTAGCACCTGGATTTCTGTGTCTGCCTGGGTGGTCCCCCTGACTCTAGGTTCCCTCCACCCCAGACATCTTATACATACCTGCCAGGTGAACCCTCCCCAAATTCACTTTAATGCAGTCACTGCCTTGTTCAAAAACCTTCAGGGACTCTTCCCACCACAGCAAATCTAAACTGCCTGGTTTTCAAAGTCCTCCACTATTGTGCCTAAGCCCACCCCCATGACTGTTCCACCGGCTGCTACTCTCCTGTGTGTGTGACTTACATCTTCCCCACAAAGAGGCCACGCTTTTCTCCTTTCCTCTGTATCTTTGTTCACATGGTCTGGACATCCCACTCCTCAGCCACCCCTCCCACCTCGATCAGACACACAGACTTAGGCTCAAATCCCAGCTCTGATACCTGTTAGCTGTTTGCCCTGCACACGTTGGATTGATTAATTTCTCTAGCTTCAGTCTCCAAATTCCAAAAATAAGAGTAATGTTAACTCATGGCCTTGCCGTGAGAATTGAGAGATGAGACATGTTGGTATGGAGACCTAGTTGGTGCTGGCTTTCTTTGTCTTCCCTTCCTCAATCAAATCTTGCTCAACCAGCTCCAGCTCCACTGTGCAATCCTTTGCTAAAAATGGCAAACCACCGAGCTGTGCAGACTGGGGCAAGAACAGCCATCTGAGCCACACAGCCACGCAGTCCGCCAAACCCAGTGCCTATGAGGCTGCAGCGCGTGGCAGGACTGCCGAAGCTGTGCGGATTCAGCCCGGCCATGCAACATAGATTCCCCGGCCACTGGAACATAGACTGGTCAGGCCCCTCAGCAAATCTGCACCCCCATCTGTGCATCTATAGTTACAACTCAATTAACCACAGTGAGCCACAGGTGGAACCCAAGGCACAGGTCTGGTCCACCCCAGCCCAAGACGATTGGCTGGGCACTGTGACTTGGGATGGGGGAAGGCAAACACTGGCCGAAGTTTTGTCCTCTGGGACTGAACATACATGCGTGAAATGAGCACCATCAGCACACACTCACCTAAGGTGATGCTCTGGGAAGTCAGAGCTGTGGGTCTCTCAGCCCCAACAGGGGAAATGGTGAAATTTGTTGTCCTCGAAGAGTCATTTCTTCCTCTAGCAGCTGCTGTTTCAGTTTGTGGAGTGAAGTTTTCTGGAGCATCTGAAGAAGCGTGCCTCTTTCTGGGGGTCTGAACCATCACATCCCTCTTTGGAGACCACTGTTGAAAAGTCCACTTGATTCTGATCAAAGGTTATGTTTTCTATGTGGGGTTCAGTGTTGCCTTCTGGCCAGTGGTTCCCTGCAGCAGCTGAAATGGTAGGAGAATGGATCAGTGAGGCCTTGCTGGCTTTGGAAAAGAAGCAAACCTTCAGGAGAAGGTACGTGAGCAGATTTATCAGTAGAGAAGTGGATTCAAATAGAATAATTTCACCTTTCTTTTTCTCCAGCAGTAATTAATCTTGCAATCCAGTGGAAGAAATTATGAAGCACCAGTATTATATAGAATTAAATTTTACTACAAGTAGAAGAAGTGATGAAATTGATAGAAAGAGATCAGTGTGGAGCTCAGGGAAGGTCACTTGAACAGAGGAACGTGGGCAGGTTCAGAGAGGGTGTGTGGGACAGAGCCCAGGTGTGAGCAGAAGGAAGGAACCACTTCGTAAGCACCAGGGTTGTGAACTGTGCTTTCTGGGTGGTAGGAGAACACAGCTGGCAGCTCTTAATCCTGACACCTACTCTTGCAGGCAGGAGGTGGGGCATGCACAATTCTGCAAAAACATGGGAAGGATTTCGCAGTGTTGCTAAACCTTAGTAATGTAAATAGTTTTGATGAAGTAATTTCATTTTCTTTGAATTTATCCTAAGGAAATAAGAATGGGAACAAAGATTTAGCTGCCTAGATGGTCACTGCACCATTGTTTACAACAGTAGAGAAGGAAGGAAGGAAGGGAAAAAGGAAGGAAGGAAGGGAGGAAAAAAGAAAGAGAAAGAAAGGAAGGAAGGAAAGGGAAAAGAAAAGGAAAAGAAAAGAGAAGAGAAGAGAAAAGGAAGTTAAAAATCCTATAGCAGGAGATCAATTAAACCAGTTGTAGTATATCCATATGAAATGATTCTCTGAGGTCATTAAAGGGATGTTATAAAATAAAATAAAGATATTCTACAGGTATTATTGAGTTAAAACAACAGGCTTCAAAATAGAATATAGAGCATGATCTCATTTTATTAAAATAATAATAGCAATCGTAGACGTGTGCGTGCAAGCACTGATCTAATGCTCGACGTGCACGCATTCATTTTGTCCTTGCACGATTCAGAGGCAGGTGCTCTTGTTCGTCCCGCTTTGCATGGGAGGTCCTGTTCCCTGCCCAAGCGTCAGCTCTCAGTTCTGCTCCCCTGGAGGATGAAGTACCGGAGAGGAGTGTTGGAGCAAATCCTCCTGTTCTCCCTCACTTCTAGTCCAGGGGTGTGGAGGAAATGTTGCCTATTAGTATGGACTGTTACTTGAAGTTTATAAATTAGGAAGGTATTTCTGTTAGTTAGAAAATCTATTTAATTGGCATGACATTGTAAACTGACTATACTTCAACTAAAAAAAAAAGAAAGAAAGAAAGAAAAGAAAATCTATTTAAGTGATCATTTACTTCCACCCAAGATGGTGACAAAGAGGGCGTTAGCAAAAATGTGGTGAGGATGAAGTTGAAGCTGGGGCTGAAAGCGGGCACCGAGGAAACCGTCTGTGGTATTGCCATCTCTCAAGGCAGGGTAGGTGGGTGGGACGCCCAGGGCCAACCAGAGAAGGCTGCCCTGTTACTCTGGAGAAGTCTGCACATGGCCTGGCCAAAGCTTGGAAGCCAGAGCCAGGCCATCACTGGGGGTGCCAGCCCCTGAAAGATAATGCCAAAAAAAAACAGCATTTGCAGAGCTGTTACCCTGCATATCCAAACTAATATGGGAGAGAATGTGGCATACATGTACTAATTGTGGGGCACTGTGTTTAATGAGTTTCTAGAAAAAGCAATGATGAGGACAAGGACCACTTGAAGTTATTGCTGATTACATGGCTCCTTGAAAAACCCAATTCATTTTCCCCATTTGAGAATGATATTTTTCTTTCTGCTTAGGATTGGGGGCTGCATTGAGAAAGCGCTGTGGGGATGAATGAAGTCACCCCTACCTATGTGAGTCAGGCAAAAATGGCCAACAATTGGACCAGTAGGGGCTGCAGGCAGAACCTACAGTTCAACCCAAAATATCACGCACACACACAGACACACACGCACAATCTCAAAAGGAACAAGTTATCTTCTAGATCAGCCCTATCCAAGAGATGTATAAAGTAAGCCACAAATGCAAGCCACATATGTAACTTCAAATTTTTTAATGGAGGTACTGGGGACTAAACCCAGGACCTCATTCATGCTAAGCACGTGCTCTACCACTGAGCTATATCCTCAGCCTCTGTAACTTCAAATTTTGTAGTAGCCACATTTTAGAAAGTTAAAAAAACAACAACAAAAAAACCCCAAACCGGGTAAAGTTAATTTTAATAAACATTTAAATAAATATTTTATTTACCCCAATATATTCAAAATAGTAACACTTCAATATATAATTCGATAGAAAAATTATTCATATATTTGGCATTCTTTTTTTGGTATTAAATCTTTAAAAATCCAGTGAGTATTTTGCTGGCCACACTTCAAGAGCACAAGAGCCACATGTGGCTAGTGGCTGCCACATTGGACAGTGCAGATCTAGAGCAATGGTTCTCAACACTGTCCCCACTCTGGTCCACTTCCACCTGAAGCAGTGGCTCACTTACTGGAGTTAGAGGGGAGGTGATTACAAATTCTTCCGTAAAGAGATTCTGACAAACTTTCCTAAGGGCCTCACTTCCTCCCCCAAATCCCTTGAGAACTACTGTTTTCAGGCTTCCTATTCTGTTTCCTATAAGTGATAATTAACAGAAGCTTCCTAAAAGAGGAGGGAGTGGCCCAGGCATCGGGCTCCTCTGGGGCCCAGCCCCAGACAGGCAAGGCCCACACTTGGCTAGAAATGGGAATGTGGAGGGGTGTTCCCGGGGCAGCCACCAAGTCCACAAGCTCAACCCGGGACTCTGCGGTGGTGGACAGCAGTGAGTGACCCACATGTCAGGTTCCCTTTGTTCTTCCTATCTGAGCTACAAAGGCAAGTTCACCTCCCAAGAGGAGTGGGGGGGGGCAGATTTGAGGATGCCCTCTCTACCCTCTTAGTCAACTTGGCACAATGAGAGAAGTTATTCTCAGAAGAAACCAGATAAAAGTGATTGTGGGAGGCAGAAGGGACTCAAAGCCCATGCTCCAAAGCTGGTAAGCCATGAGCAAAGGAAGGAAATGAATTTAGCTCTGTTACAGCCTTAAGATGAGTATGAGATTTGGCCGTTGGTGAGCATGGCTGGGCCTCTGGAAGCATCCACGACCCCTTCTTCAGGGAACAAAGGGTGGATGTCCCAAACCCCAGTCAGCTCAAAGAATTCCACTGCAGTCTTGAAAAGGAAAAGAATGGCCACAGGAAGACAGGACATGGCTAGCACTGAACCATGCTCTCTCCCTGGAGGGTTGACTAAAAATGGAAAAAAGAAAAAATGCATACTATAAACAAAACTCAAAGGCAGACAATAGTCCTGCAGTATACTGAATAACCCTGCCACCAGCAACAACTAAAAATGCTGAATAAAATGTTTTTTAAAAAAATATTTCTTAAATGCATTGCTAAGTTGACAAGCAAATCTTGTGAGGTCAAAAATGAACCAGGAGCTGGAATTCAGAGAGATGAACTAACTCCAAAGCTGCCAGCTGCCCTGGGGCACCTGCTCAGTGACCTTGAACTTCTGTTCTGATGACCACAGGGATGCAGGAGATAGGAGACAAAACTCTTAAGGAAGGAGTCTGAGAGGAAACTCTTGTATGAAGTTGGGACTAGGGCTATACCTTGGGTATAAGGCAAATAGAAACAAAACTGCCTTGCAGAAGAAGACAGCAAGAAATCTGGCCCTTCAACCATGGTTTTAGGTGAAAGAAAAATAACTCCCCCTCAAGGATTTGTAACCATAAAGCTGGCCCTCGTGTGGGTGTGCAGCACAAATTCACAGCACATGTGTGGTCTAAACCTCAAGCCAAGGATGTATTTAAAAGTTGTAGTGAACCTTATGAATATACTAAAACCCCCCACTAAATTATATACAAGCATACCTTGTTTCATTGTGCCTCACTTTATAGTGCTTCACAGATATCGCACTTTTTACAAATTCAAGGTTTGTGGCAACCCTGTGTCAAGCAAGTCTATTGGCACCATTTTCCCAACAGCATTATTTTAAACTCAGGTATGTACACTGTTTTGTTTTGTTTTTAATATAATGCTATTGCACACTTAAAACACTACAGTTTAAACATAACTTTTATATGCACTGGGAAACCAAAAAACTTATGTGCTTTATGGTGATATTTGTTTTATTGCAGTGGTCTGGAATTATACCCACAATATTTCCAAAGTATGACTGACTGTACTTTAAAAGGGTAAATTTTATGGCATGTAAAATACATCTCATACCACACATACATGCACAAACGCGCGCGCGCGCGCACACACACACACATCCTGTAAAAGCGGAAGAAAAAGTGGTCCTGGTATACAGTGCCTCTGGGTACTTGGCAGAAATAAATGTGAATCCTCTCTAGACGAACATACCTTCAATCCAATTTTATTATTTACTGATAAAATCCTAAAGAATAAGAGATCACAGTCAAAAAATCACAAAATAAAGAAAATAAGGCATCTGTGGACAAAAGTCAGTAAACTAGATGAGTAAAGACTTCAACTACGAGAATTATCAGACAAAGAATGTAAGTATATAAAATTCCACGAAAATAAATATGAAGAAATTGAATATGAGAGAAAAAGAGGCTATAAATAATGGCCAAAATTTTTGAAAGAAATTTAAATGGAGATTCTAGAAATGAAAAAAAAAATTAAAATTAGGAAACTCAACAGCCAATCAGATACGGCTAAAGAGAATTAAAAATTACAAGACAGATGACAAGAGACTGCAGAAATGATATGAAAAGATAGCAAATATGAAAACAGGGTGAAGAGACAAGGAAGTCAGCGAGAAAGTCCAACATATATATCTAACTGGATTTCTAGAAGATGCAAGAAAAAGAAGAAATGGCAATATTCAAAAAGATAATGGCTAAGAATTTTTCAGAAGTGATAAAAAGTATGACTCTTCAGACTAAGGATGCCCCAAAAATCCTTAGGAGGCTAAATCAAAAAAACATATAAACTCATATCATAGTGAAAGTGCAGAAAATTACAAACACTAGGTCTTAAAAACGAGAGGAAATAAATGAAAAATCACCTACAGAAGGTGACAGACTAACAGTTGACTTCTCAATAGCAACAATGGAAGCCAAAAGACAGTATGTAAGTATTTTCAAGTGCTGACAGAAAAGATTAGGATTGTATACACGGCAAAACTATCTTGAGACTCTTTCAAAATAGAAACATTTTCAGTCAAATTTGAGTTAATTATCTCCAGTAAAGGAAATTATGGAGAATTTATTTCAAGTAGGGGAAAAGCAATCCTAGATGAAAGCTGTAAGATGCAAAATGAAACACTGAACAAGAAGAATAATAAATATGTGCATAAATCTAAAGAATCACTGAATTTATAAAATAGTAATTTCTCATTTGTGGGATTAACAAAAGGAGGCAAAGGAAATCCTGGATAACAATAGCACATAAATCCGGGGCGGGGAGGGGGTGATCAGAATCTTGTGTAGGAGAAGGGTAACTTTCAGTTGTGTCAAAAACGCCTTTTGAAGTCCCTCAAAAGAGTAAAACTGGTAGAGCTTGGAATGATATAAAATTTCCATTGAGAGAAATCAATGAAAATTGACTAAAACCAAACCAAAACAAAAAAATCAATAAATGGCAACAGAAGCATGTTATTTAGAGATATGGACATAATTACTAAAAGAATCTGTTAAAAGCCCTGAAAGTGGGAGGCAGAAAATGATGATGGTAGGAGTGGTCAGGGTCTTAATAACAGCCTTATAAAACATATTCAATCTTTAAACCATGTGTAAGTTTGATAAAAATAAAAATTAAATTTTAAAAAAGTTGAATAACAAACCAGGATAAATGTCTGCAGTGCATGACAAAAGTTTAGCATTCTTAATACACAAAGAACACTTTCAAATCCTAGGATGCACATAGACAGAAAACATGAATGTGCCATTCACAAAAGAAAATGTGTAAGTGGAGAATAAATACACGAAAGTATTGTTGGGAAGAAATGAAATACAAATCTAAACTAGAAAAGACTTTTTAAAATCATATATATTTTTGCCTATCAAATTGGCAAAGATTTAAAAAAATGATAATATCTAATGTCACTGCAGGTATAGAAAACACTTTCTTACAATGTGGGCAAGAATGTAACTGGCATATTCTTCCTGGTGAGAAATTCAGCAATCTATTGCAAAAGCCTTAAAAATAGATGTATGTTTTGACCTGGGAATTCCACTTCTGAACATTAATTCCAAGGAAACTAAGGAAGTATGCAATTTCAGGCATAAGGAAATTTATCAAAGCATGTTTATAATGAAAATTGGAAACAACCTAAATTTCTGCAGTAAGGAGTTGGTTAACTTAATTATGAGACAAAATTTTTAAAGAACTGATCAGAATATATCATTGACACAGTTTTATATACATGTATCACTCATCCTGTATTGTTACATGAAAACATAAATTACGATACATATGTACCACATGATCTTATATTATGAAAAATATATTCTACTAAGAAAAAGGAAAAAAAGGTTGGTATCTTGGTAAAAGGACTCCAGGCCTGGAAGCCACCTTGTAATATGCTTTCTTTGGTCCCCAGACCTGCCCCTTAAGGTAGGTGAAGGCTGTAGACTTTAAATACAAAGTTGGCTCATGCAACTTGCTAACAAGCCAGTGTGTGGGTTTGGACTCCAGTGCTGTTTCTGAAACACAAGCATGGGAGTGGCTTTGACACCCAGCTGAAGGACTGATGAGTTTACTTGTGTCTGCACCACTCGGCCTCTGGACGCCTAGCCAGTCTCAGCACGGGTCACAGCCACCGCCGGCATCCTGATCAAGGAGAAGTGCTGGTGACTGCCTCTCCAGAGCAGCTCGGGCTGGACACACCCTGGTCACTGCTGCCACCGCCGGGCCCTGCTGACCTCGGAGACCTGCTGGCTTGTGGTGCCACCTCCACCCTCTTCCCCTTAGTCACGGGTGCCACAGCTGCCTGGATTGGTGAGAAACTGTTTCCTTTAGGGCCCCTCTTTATTTAGGGATCTTCCCCTCTCTTTCCCCAAGAACACAGGAGGCCATATTAAAAAGCTGCTTGCTTTACCTGTAGCCGTGAATCTGTGTTCTCTCTGTAAAGGTCCTTTCGTCTAGAAGGAACAGGGTCTGCCTCCAGTTTCATGCCTGGATCTAGAAACTTAGTTCTTAAAAAGAGAGGCCGTGGGTAACACACAGGCTGTGGTTAAAGTCAGGCTGTCCGGGTTAGACTTCTGGCTCTACCACTTACACGCCCGATGAAGTGAGATACATAATTTCTCTGTGCGTCTTCATCTGTAGAATGGGGACAATAGCAGTCCCTACCTCGCTGGACTGCACAGAGTACACACATGTGAGAGCGTCAACCAGTATCAGGCACATAGTGAGTGCTGTATACGTCAGAGCTGGTAAATGGATTTAGGCCTCTCAACTTTTAACAAATAGGTCTGGGGATGACCTTGGTGGGCACTGCTTAAGCAATCATGGCTCAGTCCCCCAACACTTCTCCGAGTAGCAGATAGGAGCTGGTAGCAGAAGGGAGCCACCCCCTCAGGCCTCCAGGCCCTCCTGGCAGCTAGGAGTGCCCCCTGATGAAAGGACTGAGGCTGGCTGAGTGGCTGCTGGGGCAGCTCCTGCCTCGGCTAGCCCGGCTCCATGACACTCTCCCAGGAGGCACAGGGAGAACTGGGAGGGGGCACAGGGTGAGACTTGGGACCACCTCCAGCATGAAAGCCCCTGATGTCACTGGCCTGGTATTCCACAACAGCATCCCACCGCCACCTGTTTCACTCTGGATGTGCCTCTACTCTTATTGCCCATTCCTCAGAAAAAGGATTAACCAACCACGCAGGCTGGGGCAGGCAGCATCCCAGCCCACCCCCTCTGCCGTTCAAGGTCTCGTTTGATTGTGAACATCTCGGTGCCTTGCACCATTCCAGGTCGTACCTCAGGGAGAACAATGGGTCAAATGCTAAAATAGTTACTGCAGTCCAGGGGCGAATCCTTGCAGAAGCCCTGAGTTGTTCAGGTCAATTGTGGTTGAATTTGGCTTGTGGTGTGGCCCCCCATTCAGCACAGAGAGTAATTCAGGGGTAAGTGGACAAGACTCAACAGGGACCTACCACATGTAGGGGGAGGTATTGGGGCTCCTCCTCTTGGTGGAGAAGAGAAATTGGCTCTGGAGAAGCAGAAAGGGAGAAGGTATGCCTCAGGCCTCAGTGCCTGGGCCAGCCAGGAGTGAGGAGGAGAGGCTGTGCCCCACTAGACACTTAGCAGCAGCCTCTGGGGCAGGAAGGGGGTGCCCCAAGGCTCAGGGGAGGCTGGCACCCTTCACCTCTCCCATCCCTCTCCCCAGAGGGTCAGAGGCAATTGCTTAAACCCTACTCACATCCATGGCAACTGAGCCACACCAACCAGCCTCAGTTGTTTAGATGTCCCAATTCCCCAAGTATCTCTCCAGCTGGAAATGCCATCCTTCCCTTTGTGTCAGGCCATCCGCCATTGTACCATGAATAGAGATGAAGTGAACAAGAGAGTTTTATTGCTTTGCCTGTTTTTCATTTTTTCCAAGTTGACAACTTCCACTTCTGTAATGTCTTCACGTTCCAAAACATCTGTTTGTGCACCAGCATCATCAGGGATGCTAGCACAGCCCGGGAGTAGGATTTCCTAATTAGCAGCTGCTACAGAGTCAACTCCTCGCCACCCACCCCATGATTTGGGGGTTTTTGACTCCATTGTTCCCGAGCAGTGGCGTGGGTGTGTGCAGAGAGTGTGCCGTGTCATCCAAAGAAGCAATTTCCTCCCGGCGGCCCGGCCGCCCCCACACTGCACCAGCTACCCCTGCAGCGGCCCCATGTCAAGTGCCGCCGGCTACACTCTCGCTTCTGGGGCATGGAGTTGAAGCACAAGCCCTTTATTGTCATTTCCCTCCATTTAGATCCAGATCTCACTACCCAGTGCCAAGTGATTTCCCAGGTGTTATCTCGTTTAATGCACGTGACAGCCAGTCGAGTGGGTGTCGTGGCATATGGGGAGACTGAGGGGCAGAAAGATTAGGTGATTGCTCAAGGTCACGGGCCCAACAGCAGAGACACACAATCTGAGGCCAGGTCTCCATCCATCACACCCCAGCTTATTCAGTGACATGGGGCCTTCAAGGCATTGACCAGTAAGCAGGGCCAAAGAAAGTCTCACCAGCCTTCAAACTTCAGCCTTAAACCCAACTGTCTCCCTAAGAGGGATGAGATGGTGCTTATCACGTAGGCTTTGGAATCAGACAGACTTGGCTTGACAGCAGCTGCACATCATTAGCTAGAAGACTGAGCAGAGGACATCTAAATCAGCTTCTAAGTCAGAGATGAATTTCATGGGTAACGAAAAGAATGAGAACAAAGGAGTAGAGGCAGAACAGAGAACAAGTCTGTGGGACGAGAAAAGTCTGTTTTCAAAATATGACGTTTGGGGTGATGTTGTAACTTCCAGGTGGAAATGTCTGACAGGCACTAAGATGCGGGACTACAGATTAGGAGGAAGGACAAGGGGGTGGCAGAGGAAGGGGAAAGGGAGGGTCGAGGACTGAATTGAGGGAAAGCTTGAATTTAGAAGGAGAAGAGTCAGTGAACAAGACACAGATGACAAGGGAAGGACAGGATGAGGTTGAAAGTGGGACCAGGAAGGCAGTGAGTGCCCAGATACAGCACAGAGAGGCCATGGACACCAAGCCTGCCAAGAGGTCAGAGATGAGTCAACCAGAGTCCCCAGGACTTTCCCGAGTGTCGCTTGGCAGATGGCAGACAAAGGTCAGATGGCCAAGGGCTAAGGTTCACAAGGGAGCGGTTCTGGAACGGTATGACACTGACCCTCCGCTGCAGAATTCCCCATTCCCGCCTGCCCCTGGGAGCCTTCCTGGGATCCTCAACTTGGGCAATGCTCTTCAGAGATCCTTGGAGCTGCGTCCCTTGAATCTACATGGTTGTATGTGCCAGCATGGATTCTTAGACCTATGATAGTAGGTTTCTTTGCAATTTTAAAAGATTTTCCTAAAATTCAATTGCTTACACAGGGAGGGAGAAAAGAGACTTTAAAAAAAAGAGAGAGAGAGAGACAGTGAGCCCCTTTTCTTTTTCACAATAGCCAGAAGGTGGAACCAACTCAAGTGCCCATCAGCAGGCAGATGGATACACAAAATGTGATATATGCATACAATAGAATATTATTCAGCCTTAAAAGGGAAGGAAATTGTGACACATGTTACAACATGGGTGAACCTTGAAAACATTATAGTAAGTGAAATAAGCCAAAAGAACAAATACCACATAATTCCACTAATTTGAAGTACTTAGAATAGGTAAAGTCATAGAGACAGAAAGTAGAACAGAAGTTAGCAGGAGCTGAGGGGAGGGAGGAATGGGGAGTTATTACTTAGTGAGTTTCTATTCGCAAAATGAAAAAGTCCTGGAAATGGATGGTGGTGATGGTTGTACAACACTGGGAATGTACTCAGTGCCAATGAACTGTACACTTAAAATGGTAAATTTTATGTTACATACATTTTACCACAATAAAATATATATATATACACACACACATACACATCAACCACACACAAGGCACTGAGGCATCTACCTCAAAGAGCTTACTGCTTCGAGGGAGCTGAACTGTGTGCACAAATCCCCACGACGCTGCTGCGGTGTGGGAAGTGGCCCAGCGAGGCAGAGGGGGTGCCCTGGGAATTTGGAAGGTGCAGGACTAAGACCAGAATCCCACCCTCCTTCCCCAGCTGCTGCTGCCTCCTCAGGATCCTGGGCCTTCCACAGCAGGGCCCTTGCAGCTCACTGCCTGCACCCCAGGAATCTTCCAAATGAGGGGGATTTCAGGCTAGATGGCCAGCTGCGGGATATTTTGGGGCAGGCAGGAACCTTGGGGGTGTGGGGGAAAGTGGCTGCAATCTCACAGAAAGGCAGCCGCCTACTCAGCTCGGCCCCTCTGGGCCGTGTTTTGAAACGCGGCTGCTGCGGATGTAATGATTCTGGGTGGAGGACGTTTAGGAGCCAAATGAGTTTGTGTGAACAAAAGACTCAGCTCTCGATCTGGACTGTCCAGGGCTCTCGGGGAGTTTCGTTTCCTTCCTTGTTCTTACCCTGAAAGGAACAGCCCCAAGAAAAACCATACACATTCAGAAGTGTTTGGACTTGAGATCCAATGATTTGATTTTTAAAAAGATTCCCCTGGAATAGCCTCTCGTAATGAGAAGTATGAAGTTTACAAGGCATAGTGTCCTCCCCTCCCTCTGACAGAGTCAGCTTCTGTCCAGCTGACCATCCTCTGGGGACAAAGGCTGCCTGCAGGACGTGACCCGGAGTTGGCCGACCCGGAGCTCCTGG
Source organism: Camelus ferus (assembly GCF_009834535.1). NCBI lineage: Eukaryota > Metazoa > Chordata > Mammalia > Artiodactyla > Camelidae > Camelus > Camelus ferus. Next base: position 60,254,413 of record NC_045696.1, read on the forward strand.
GTCTGGGGTCAGGCTTCCAGAAATGGAATCACCCCTGAGGTGGCCTCGGGGGTGCTAAGGAGGGAGGCTCTCTATCCAGGCAACAATGAAAGATGAAGGGCCTTGGTGTGACCTCATGCTCCTTGCTTTAAAAATAATTCTATAGGTTAAAAAAAAAAACAGACCTTGAGAAAAAGTCCTAGGGTCAAAGTTCAGAAGGTTCTCATTCAATTAAATAAGTAAACAAAAAGGCTTTCTGCAGGGGGCCTATCTTCTTTCTGGGGCGGGGGGGTTGCATATCTTGTCCCTCGGTTTTCTTTGCCCCCCTCACCCTTTGAAAAATAAACACCCATGTAGGGGCTGAAGAGGAAGCTCCTCAGCAAAGAGGCAGTTTTGAGAAAGAGGCTGAGCATCGCCTAGAGGTGAAGGTTGGGGGTGCGCGGGGAGCTGGCCTCCCGGCATCCCGCACAGTCACCCTAATGTTCGCTCACACCCAGAGAGGAAGCCCGGTGGCAGGACTCCACCAAAGGAGGCCTGCCAGGTTAGCGAAACAATAAAAAGGCAAGGAAAACATCCTGGTTCCGAGGAGGAAGAGGGGAGAGGTGTGGGGGAGGGGGCAGGAAGTGCAGGGCGCTACCGGGGCGGCGGGCGGGCGGACTTCACCAGACGCCAGGCTTTAAAGGCTCTCTCTTGCTCGGAGTGGCCTGCTGCCTTTTACGCATTCTGAGGTCCATTTACAACACAGACCTGGGAGAAGTGGCCCAGGACGCTAAGGAAATCACAGAGCATCATTTGTCTGGCAAGTTTACAATGTTAGGAAATGTACACAGTGGACCGATGGGGGCAGTGGGGTGCTCTGCGATGGCCCACCAGGAGCCCGCAGGGGTTCGTCAGTAAAATCCAGTTCAAGAGACAAATTAACTTTACCACCAGGTTTTTAAAATTAAGATTGGGAAACCTGACACTAGACTCAAATATAACCAATATTTAAAAAATCAGTCGTATACCATAGCCAGTTAAGAAAGATAAAACAAGAGGGAGAAGAAAGGAAGGGGGCTGAAAAGAGAAATATAACAAAAGGGAGAAACTTACAGAGGGAGGGAAAAATAAACCTAAGAAGAATTTTTTTTAAAGACGCCCACCAGAGTAGGGTAACTATTAGTTATTATTGTGGCCAGTGTGGGAGCCACTTGCTCCCTGCAGGCGCCGGCTACGCATTTCACACGGACTGTCCCAGTTAATCCTCCGGGCAGCCCCGGGAGGTCAGCACCATTATTACCACTGTTTTCTGATGAGGACACTGAGAAGCAGTGAGATAAGTAAACTGGCCAAGGGTACACAGCAAACAGTAGAACTGGACATCAGCCCAGGTCGGTTTGACTCCAAAGAAAGTCCAATCTAAAAACACGGAAATCGAGAAAGAATGAAGGACCAGAAAGGAAGGAGCAATCAGAAGACAGCACCTCCTGAGAGGGAATGCGGACAGGGCTGAGGCGGCCCTCCTGGTGTGCTTCCAGGACGCCGCCAAGGGACACGGAGTCCTCACCGCAGCTGCAGGGCCCAAGTCGGGTGAGACGCCCACTGTCCGGATGGATTACGTGTACTTCATTCCTCCCGATTAGTAAGTGATGGGACTTACGAGGAGGAAGGAAGAAAGGAAGGAAAGAAGGGAGGGAAGAATCCACATTGATTACCTGAGTGAGAAAAGGTGGCAGGATGATGGAGGTTTTGAATGTGGGACGGAGAGATTAAGGGGACCATTAACAAGCAAAGGGATGTTGTGTCTGGGGAGGAAAGGGCGATATGTCTGCATTTATAACCGTTGTGTTGAAAGTGAAGCAGGACAAAGGAGGGAATGAATGTGTGAATGTCTGGCAGCTGGTTGAAGGCCTGGAGTTGGGTTTCTGCAGAGAAGAAGTGTGGGAACCACAGTCCTCACAGAAAATATGTGAAGCCCTGCTCTGTCTTCCCTCCATGCCTTCCTGCCTGCTGTCCTCCTACCTAGAATAGCCCTGCTCCCTTCCTCCTGGCCTTCTGGCAAAATCGCACTCATTTCTCACACCCAGCTAAGAGGCCACCACCTCCAAGAAGCCTTCCGCAGCAGGACAACTCTCTCCCTCTCCACTACTCTTCTACTTTGTTATACAGTTATAACTTATGTGACCCCATGTCTACGTCCCTTACAAGAGACTGTGGCTCAAGGAGATGCTCGATAAATGTTCACTGCCCTGAGCTGGAGGGAGAAGGCCAAGGGCAGATGAGAAGCACATCCCACTTGCTGGGAGGGGCACAGATGGGAAGGAGCTATTCAACCAGCGCCAGCTGCCAGGACAAAGAGACGAGGCTTGAAAAAGACCACTGAGATTTCCTGGAAGGCTTTCCCTCCCTCTGCCTCCTCTCCTGCTTTCTACTCATCCTCCCGCACCTAGCTTCCCCATGGAGCCCCGCCTCACTCAGAGCAGTAATACTGCCCAACGTGTTCCCGGGAAGCATGGCTGACTAACCCCAACACGGCACACGCATGTTTACAAAGCTTGTCCACGTGGATTGATTCATTTCGCCCCTACAGCAGCAGGGCGAGGCAGATGGATCTGGTATTATCAACTCCATTTTACAGATATGGAAATGGGCTCAGAGATGAAACACCTTGCCCAAGGTCACAGTCAGTTCACTGTGTTATGACTCAAATTACTTGCTATGTCTACATTTAAATGTGCTTTCACAGTCATAATTATATTTGCTCCTCCTCAAAAGCCCTGTAACTAAGCAGGATAGACATTGTTATCCCCATTTCTAACATAAGGAAAGTAAGTCCCAGGGGTGTTAGGCAGCTGCCCAGTGCCACATCACTAGAAAGCAAAGGGCTTAAGAGCAAAAGCCCTTTGACCCCAGTCAGAGCTCTCAAGCTGCCACTGGCATCTGTCTGCCCGCGGCCAGAGGCAGCAGCACTCGTTACCACAAGGCATGACAACACTATAAATATTCCTAGCAAACCACAAGAATTCACCTACCCAGTGAGTCGGATCCATTTCAAGGAGGTCCCGTTAAGACTATACTGATTCCAGCAATGCTGTCATTGCTTGTACTGTTTTCTAAAATTCTCTAATTTTCAATAGAACCAGCAGAATATTCTCTTGAGTTTCCTGGATAAGACAATTTTTCATCCCTTGATAAGGGGTTTAGATTATTTTAAAAACAGGCACAAATTCAAAACCCAATCTAGTGACTGATGCAGGAGATTGAGCTGCATGAACCCATTTTGGATCCAGGAGAAGGTTTAACTGCAAAAAATAAAAAAAGCAGCAGTGAGTTGCCTGTGGCCTGCACACTGGCGAGGACTATGGCACTGAGTTTTTCTGACTTCAGATCTTCAAACTTGCTCTTTCCTCTCTGCATATGAAGCCAAGGGTGGAGAGAAAGAGTTCTAGGAAGACCACAGGTGAGGCTGGTACTGGTCCCAGGTGAGGGAGGACCAGGTAACTGAGGCCCTTGGAAGGTGTCCTTGAGCCCTTTACATTCAGAACTTGTCTCCTGCTCAGTGAGTCTGCAGGTGAAGGGGGCAACATCATCAGTACAGTGGTCAGTGTTAACAGGCACTGGTTTCAGGAGCACCATCCCGCCCAGTATCTACGGAGCTCTCCTGCCCAGGCACCTTGCCGTCTGCTTCACAGGGAATACGTGACACTATATTCCCTGAGCAGGGTCCCACTTGACAGATGAGGAACTAAAGGACAGAGAGACTAATAACCTACAAGTCCCCCAGCTGGCAAGTGGCACTACTGGGGTTTGGACTGAGTCTGTCTGACCCTAAGCCAGGACCTCCCCAGGTCTGTGACTACAAAGCCAGCAGGGCTCTCATCCACACCCTGGCATAAGATGATCCCAGAAAAAGTCTCATCCCGTGGCAGCAACAAACGTCCTGGTGGCCACAGAGGCTACAGGAGTGAAACTCATCCCCATGTTGAAGCTGCTTCCACCTCCTCCTACCACTCAGGGGAAGGAAAGTGGAGTGGTTTTCAATACTCATTTAATACATGGTAATCACTAGCCACACCTGGCCCAAAGAACGACAACCCACCAGATTACATCTCAGTGTCTCTCTCCTATATTCTCGCTACTCCTCCCTCCAATGTCACTGCCTCAGTTCAGAAGCCCAGGATGGTGCAGGGCTGGCTGGAGAGCTTGACCTTGGCCTCTGCCTGCTTCTCGTCACCCATCTTCCTCCCTGGTCTTCATCTCCCAACTTATCAAAGACACTGAGCAGAAACCTGTCGAACTTATCGAATCCATCTCCTTGCCTCTGGCAGCCCAGCTCCCCCCGCCCCAGCCCAGAGAGGTGGGGCCTGCCCTTATTCAGAGTCTTCAGCAACCCCCAGGAACTGGGAACAGCAGTTCCTTGCCTGCCTCCCACATCATCTGACCTGCAAGCTTTCCCCAAACACTCTTACATGACAGGAAAGCCAGAATAGTACCATGAAGTTCAAGTACCCAAACCAAAATGTAGCTCAAAAGGAATGCGTCCATTTTGAACAGCCTTTGTAGACTTGCCAGCTCCGTAAGAGATCTTATAACAGGGGCCCTAGACCAGATGGTGGTGCGGGTGCTACCACCGTCCCACCAGGGCAGTGGGCGGCCACAGGCCGGACAGATGCTCCCTGGGCCAAGGCCTGCGCTGGGCGCCAGAGAACAAAGATGGATAAAATCTCCTGCTTCCGCTCAAGGAGCTGCAGGTCTCACAGGCTCACAAGTGTACATTCAAATCCACCGGAAGGCCCTTTTCCTTGTCCTTCACACAGGCTCCTGAAGCTCCCAGATCCCAAGCTAAGCAGCCCGGTGTTGAGCCTCCTCACATTATACCAGCATCAGGGATGTTGGGAGATGTCCACAGGATAAAGATGGGCCATCTTGGAAAGGGAGCTTTTAGCACAGGATAGACCAACCCATCATTTCATAAAGAAATGGAAACCCAGTGGGGAAGCGATACACCCAAAGTCACATGGTGCCTAAGAGCCAAAACTTGACCCCGGACCTCCTGGACCAGCTTTCACCTCTAGCCACTCCAGCTGCCGAAGCACCATTTCCACCCCAACTACAGCTCTGACTGTCGCTAGGGTAGTGTGAAACTGCTTCACTGGCTCCCAGAACCTTTCTAGGAACACCTATACCTGTGAGCTGCAGCTGTCACATCACTTGGTGGAAGCATGTGGATTTGTCAGATAACCTCCCAAACCAAGGTGACCTCACATCTCACATCGTGTCCTGAACAAAGAGAGTAGATGTTTCTGAGCACAAAGTGAAATTTGCTGACCTTGGCTGGAAATCAGCCAGGGCAGATGAGGCAAAAGAGTGAGAGCCCTCGAAATGGAGTCTTCTTTTTTCTCCTTACTTTGGAAAGAAGCCTTTCTATCACTGAATGAATAAAGATAAATAAAGATCTTTTAAGGTCTTTTCTAATACTGAGAATCTAGGATTCTCTGAACATAGAGAGAATTTCTGCCAAATACTCCACAATTTAAAGGATCAATTATTGCTAATGAAATGACTCTAATTTAGAAAGGTGCAAGGTCCCTGTGGCATTCTCTTGCCCCATCTCAAATTCTGTATTCCAGTTTTTTGTAAAATACTGTACTTCCCTAAAATTTAAAAAAAAAAAAAAAACTCTATATATAATATATAACCAAGAAGGACCTACTGTATAGCACAGGACTATACTCAATACTTATAATGACTTATAATGGGAAAGAACCTGAAAAAGAATCCTGTATATAACTGAATCACTTTGTTGTACACCTAAAACTAACACATTGTGAATCAACTATACTTCAATTTTAAAAATAATAATAAAATAAAATACTGTAGTTCCCTTCTGCCTGGTCACTTTGCCAAAGCACTTTGCTAGGCTGCCTCCTGCCCAGATGTAGTCACTCTGAACACACTCATGGTGGAGAGTCTGCCTGCCTGCTCCGGAGGAACCCACTTCCCCCAGCAGCATCCACCAAGCTTCCTGCTCGTCAGACACCCTGCAGAGTCAAGCATCCAATGAAACATCTTCTCCTCATCTTGCTGGTTAAAGTATGATCTGGTATAATTCGAAGGGACCATCTGGTAGGACTGCCAAGAATCTTAAAATTTTCCAAAAAAAAAAAAAAATTCCATATCCAGGAATTAACATTAAGCAAATAATCAGACATAAATATAAAAACTGATGCACAAAGATGTTTATCGCAGCATTATTTATGATAGTGAGAAACTGAAAACAGTCTATAAATCCAAAAAAGAAATAGCCAGAAAAAAGCTATGGTATAATGGAACAATATCTATTCTGGACATTCATATGGCTATACACATGGATAGACAGACAGAGAGATAAAGATAGACGATTATTCCATGTAAATGAGAAATAATAGCAATTACTAATACTGTAATACACTTCTAGTAGTTGGAGTATGGGTGATATTTTATTTGTTGCTTTTACTTCTCTTTAATTTCCAAATTATATATGACAAACATAGACAACTTTTATAATCAGAAAGAAATAAATGTTTTAAAAGGATTTTAAAAAATTTTTTAAAGGAAAGATGATCATGCAGCTTAGAAATACGAAAATGCTGGCACTTTATCCTGAGCCTAAGTCAAAAACATCACCTCGCGGCTTTATTGCTGATTGACGGTAAGCTCGGCCTCTCTGCGCTGAGGGTCCCTGGTCTGGCAGGGGAAACAAATGCCAGGGAGCAGGGGCCCGTCCCTGAAGAGGGAGAAGCATCCTCACCTTCTAACAGCTCCTGGGCCAACAGGGAAGCAGGAACACAATAAGCCAAAGGTGGACACTCCAAGGACATACATCCAAACCTGACTCCAGAGATCCTCCTGCGCAGCCGCACCCCAGTCCAGGAACCCTAGTCCATACCCCACCCACAGCAAGGATGTAGGCTTCCCTGCTCCAATGGCAGCCTCTCTGCCCTCTCCCTCATCTGCAGAAGACAGTCCAGTGTCCAGTCTACTGTCCTACTGTCCTGGGGGGTGAAGCAGGAGGGAGGTATTGGCTTGCCTACCCTGTGTTTTGCTGATTGAGGAACGTGAGGACAGCTCAGTCAGAGACAGGTACTGCAGGCATGCATTCCTCTTCCCATCTCTGACTCTCACATCTCGAGCAATCATTTATTCCACCAGCCGTGAGTGCTCACCACGTGTCAGGCACCAAACTAGCCTGGCTTCCCACGGTCCACTCTTCACATCATTCCTCTGTTTAACACCCCTCCTGGCACCTGGAAGACAGCCTGACCCCCTCATCGCCCCATGTGACCCGGCCAGCGTGGCTTTCCTTCTCTCCGATCCTGAAACAGGCAAGCTCCTTCCAATCCTAAGGCATCTGCACTGGCGGCTCCCTCTGCCTGGAAGGCTGGTTCCACTACAACCAGGGGACACCCTGTACATGGTCTCCAGGACAGGAAGGAGTTGGGCACATAGAGACAATGGTCTGGGTTAGGATGGGGACTGGAGCAAGAAGAAGCCAGAGAGCTGGCAGGGTCAGAACTGCTGAGCTGGTATTCCAGCAGGGGGGCTGGATTTTATTCTAAGCACCACGGCAAAGCCATCGGAAGGTGTCCAGCCTGAGACTGAGGTTACCTGAATTACATTTTAAGAAGATCACTCTGGCTTCTGTGAGCATGGAGTAGACGGAGAGCATGAGTAGACGCGGTGCGGGGAAGACAGAGAAGAGAGGGGAGATGAAGAGGGCAGATTTGGGACATCACCCAGAAATAGAACTGATGAGGAGGGTGAGGAAAAAAGAGGATGCAGGATGACTTCCAGGCTTCTTGTTAAGTAACTAGGTGGTTGGTGTTGCCAACCCCTGACATGGAAGGATCTGGTCAGCAATGAGTTTAGGGGTGGGAATCAAGGGTTCTGGACCTCCCTGATTTTCCTCTTTCACGTTACTCTCCAACTTTGCCCAGGGAGGCCAACACCTGCCATCTGATCACACGGCAAACAGGCTTCTTCCTGCTCTCCCACAGGCTCCCCAAATTTTCAGAATCAAAGCCAATGGCCTTTCCTCAAGTCTCGTTCTCCCCGTCTCCCTCTTCCTTTCTACTGGGATAGCACCTGGATGAGAGAAGACCTAGCAGATACAAGGTAGCTTCCATGTCCCTTCACAGACGGCGCCCTCAGGCGGGTGCCACCTCCTCCCCACCAGCCACATTGGATTCCTCCACTGGGTCAGAGCCGGTGCCCTCGTCTCCCGTGGCATCTGCTGCTGCTAAGGCTCACTCCGAGTTCAGTTCTGCATCCTCAACTGTCCGTGGAAGATTTCCACTGGGACAGGCTGCAGTCTTTACAGTGAAGACATCTAAACTGATGCAAACCAGCTCCTCACCATCCCCCTTGCCCCCATCATCCCCACTGCCAGGCAATCACCAGGTCTCCTACCTTACTCCTTCTTTTTTTTTTTTTTTTTTTTTTTTTTGCAGGGGGTAGGTAATTAGGTTTATTTATTGATTTGATTATTCAGTGGAGGTACTGGGGATCGAACCAGGACCTCAGACACGCTAGGCATGCGCTCTACCACTTGAGCTATACCCTCCCCCTTTACTCTTTCTTTTAAAGGGCCTTTGCATTGCTCCCTTTCAATTTTCGCTCCCACGTGCTAGTCCGTGCTATGTTTTCAGTCTTTCCCTCCCAGCATATGGATACGCTGCCTGCCAGCATTCCCATCTCTCTACAGTAACTACTGGGCTGTTGTAAAGGCAGATCTGTATGAGGCCCCAGCACTAAGCACAAGGGAACAAGCAAACGATACTGCTCCTTCCTTTAAAGCCTTCAGGGGCTCCTCAATGATGAGACAAACCCGGATGCCTTAAACAAGCCTCTTAAGCCCTCCACAATCTGCCTAGCCCTCCTTTTGAGTCCCTTCAATGACTCCAGTTGTGCTAGAGCCTAGTCTCCCCAATCCACCCCTTAACCTGCCGCCTTCCTGGCTGTGGATCCCCTGCATTTAAGAAATCTTAAGCATTTCAATATTTGGGACTGTGCTGATGCAACAGCCTCCCTGCCTCTCCGTCTATCCATATCCAAGAAACTTTTTTTCCTTCTCCTGGATGTCTCCCTGGACTTCCCACCCCAGCAGTCTCTCCACCTCTACCTGTGGCAGCCCATCCCTATCCACGCCACTTCTAAGGTCAGTAGGATCTTTTTGTGACACTTCTTCAGCCATGAATCACTCATGCATCATTATTTCACTTTTTTTGACATTTAGTGTTTGGGCTCCCAACAGGGTACAGCAGTCTTGGACTGTGACACCCCATCACCTGGCGTGGTTCCTCACACAGAGAAAGGGCTCTGTCTGTAAATATCCTCTAATGTACAAATCAGTCAAATGTGATGCAGACTGAGTCATGTACCACAGTCCAACAAAAGAAGGGGGAGAAGTCAGGACAGAAACATCTTTGTTTCTGTGTATGCAAGATGCATGAAGAGTGGGTAGGAGAGGGCATAGATGCTAAAAGGAAAACAATTTTGCAGCCTCTGAATAGGTTACCATTTACGTCTCCTCCTACTGAATAGGTATTCATAACACTGCCTCAGAATATCAGCCATGTTCCCAGGAAACAGCCCATTAAGGACATCACCAATTCATTTCAGCTTGGTTGCTAATTAATGTAGCGACCTCTGGCATCAATAATCTATGGCTTGACATATAAATAGGGCATAATTCACAACCTCCATAGAAAATGCCATTTTACACATGTGCAAAGACTTGTGGCCTCGTCTTTTTTTTAGGCCTCTACTCTGCAGGTTGTTCCCATTACCACCAGCATCTCCTCATCCCATCTCTCATCCCAGTCCTAGTCCCTACTCTCTAACCGAGGGCAAGAGCAAGGGATCGAGGAAGAGAGGAAGAAGAACAATGCGCTGGAAAGGATCTTAGAGATCCAGAATGACTCTTGCCCCATTTTACAGACAAGAAAACAGGCTGCATGATATTGTGGAAATAGCAAATGGATTCGGTCAAATCGATTTAAATTCTGCCTCCTCCGTTCACTCTGTGGTCTGACATGACCAGGCTTCAGTTTCCACCACTGTAAAAGGGCAATACTGTGCCTCACAGGGTTGTTGTGAGGGTTGAATGGGGTGAGGACTGCAAAAATTTTGACCACACAGGTGCTCAAAGGCTACAAGTCAAAGAGGGACCAAATGAATCTCCTTCCCTGTTGCTTCCTTCCCCGGGATTCTTCGAAGGGAGGGATGTTTATTGCAGCTGAAGCCTCCAGTTCACACAACAGGGGGTGGGAGCACAGGGCAGCCACCGATGAAGGCATTAAGGGGCTCACAGAACCACAACTGCCATCGGGGCTTTGCTTTCTCTCTGAGCGGCTTTGGGACAACACGCCAGCTCTAAGAACACTGCTCTCAGCCAGCTGGGCAGGGCTGCTGGAAGGCGGAGGAGATCACTGGGAGGGCACAGGCTCCAGGACTAGGGATGCAGTAACTGCCTGGCTGGGCATCAAACACCTTCCATTCTTACCCTACCCACACCGTTCAGCTCTTGAGCAGGAAATAGCAGTTTAGCATTTGCACGCATGAGGTTAAAAGGATGTGGCTTTTAAACACATGGGCCAGGGTGAGTCCCTTTCTCCACACTCCTCCTTCTATTTGGGGTACCCTCCATCAAAGCAGGAGGGCTTCTCAGGAATCCCCACCACTACCAACCACCGCCCCACTCCTCCCCTGCAACCTTGGCCCAGACATTTCTGGAGGGAAGCCCCTCTCCACTCCCTGGGGGCTGCCTCCTGCCCAGCCCTGGTCTTCACTGCACTGTGTGATGGCTCCCCCCGCAGCTAAAGCTAAATGACAAGTTGGCCCACAACGTTACAGCGATTCAGGCGACAGCTCTGGAACAGCCCAGAAGGGGCTGGGCTCGCAGAGCTTCCTTTACTCTAGGGGGCTGCATTTTTCTAAGATTATTATTCCTTGGGCAGGCTGCTCAGCTCATCAGCGTCATTTCCCCTTTGGGTGGGAAAGTTCTTTCCTTCTGCAATGATTTTCATTATGACTTAAGCCTCCCCCCACCACCCCCACACCCCGCCACTCATCTGCAGATCTCACAATTAATGCATGGCCCACGCAAAAATCAGTGTATAAACTTAAGCACTCAGCTTAGAACCGTGGCTCGGAAGCCCTGAGTTGCTTAAAAAAACAAACCACAACGAGAAAACGAAAACCTCTAGGACTTGGCATCCTCTCTATCTCTACTGGCTGGAACACCAGCAACAAGTTCAGCTGAACAGCCTGCGGGTGACAGGTGGGCACAAAAGCTTAACAAAGGCTACGCAAGCAAGAAGTGGGTGGGCAGTGCTGCCGTACAGGGACTTGCGGTCTAAGGCAGGCAAACAACCCACAGAATGTTAGCACGGTTACTCAACAGTGAGAATCTTGAACTCTGCCAAGAGGAAAAAGGCTAGAAATGGCCCCAGGGAAGAAAAGGACATCTCTGGTCCTTGCTTTTGACATGGTATTTGGAAGCCCGGGCCATGAGGGCCAAGCACTGACCACCAGCATCTCCGCAGCAGAAGGGGCTGCAGGCAGTTTCCCCAACAATCGTATGAAGCACCTTATTTGTAAGACTCAGGGCTCATTACCAGCAGGAGTGAGCACCTCCCCAAACACAAAAACACTAGTGCCGAGCCTGGCTGGCCATCTGGCAGGGGTGTTGAGAGGGCAGACAGCCACGTGGGAGGCTGTGTGGACCAGAGGGCTTCTGGAGCCCTTGCAGTGTTGAGACTTCGCTGCCTTGGGAAGTATCTGATTGTACCTTGTGGTGCATGGTAGCCAATCAAAAAGGGCCCATAGGAAATCCTTGGAGGTTATTAGGAAACTCGGGACTCACCAAAATCATTTCATGCTGGCCTTCTTGTTCATTGTTTCCGTTTCCCTCTAAGTGACATTGTTTGCGCCACCATCAGAAAAGACGCACAGGTCATGCCTGAATCCTGGGCCGTGTTAGTAGCTTCTAGAAACTTCTAGAAGTTTTCAACATATAACCGAGTTCCTCTCTTGTAGCCTCACCTTCCTGACATCCCACCTGAGATCCAGCCTTAGATGAGCTGAAGCGCAGGCACTCCTTGGGTGGTCTTTGTAGGGGCACCAAAGGAGAACCTCTTAGGTAAAGGAAGTTTTTCCACGACCCTGGCTCCTGCCTACCTGTTCTCTGGGACTCTCACAAGCCTTCCTCTAGAGCCTCACGCACCTGAAGTCTCCATCGCTCTCACCTCCCAAAATGAATCTTTGCAACCGGGAATGTTGCAAAGCCAAGATGAGCAGAGTTACCTGTCACACCTGCCAGGAAGTGTGTGTCACTTACGGTCGGGGTGGGGATCACTGACCAGCAAGGGAGATCAGCTCCAGTTCTTACCTGCAGAGTCCCTTAAGCCCGCTGCCGCCACTGTCCCTCTCCCTGTAACACCTAGCTCTCTGTGATGTGTCGAGGAGTCTCAGCCACAAGAGAAGGAAGGAGACTCCTGTGCCAGCCTCATCCAGCCAGGGCCCCAAACCAGAATCCCTCCCACCTATCCCCCTAACAAGATCAGGCCCTGCAGCTAAGAAAGCCTGACTACCAGCCAGAGAAGGCTGCCTTCAGTGCCTGGCTGTCTCCTCTGAGATGGTCTCAATCCTCTGCGCTCCACCTTCCATTCAGAAGACTCAAATTTCTGCAGTGTTCCTTGGTTACTTTCCTAGTGTGAGAAAGCCATGAAATGTTCTCTTTTATGTCCTTGATTCCTTCCCATGGAACTTAAAACCGTGTATGCTGTAAGTCACCCAGAGTTGGGGGTCACTGCAGGTGTGTCTCCTGTAGATCTTTGGAAGCTCCTTTCCCCTACAGTTCCTCAATTCCTCAATGTGCCAGTGATGGAGAAGTTCACAAGGATGAGGCACTTGCTGTGATGAGAGTACTACTGAATACAGAGTTGAGTTTTCCTGGAGGATCTGATTTTTTTTAAAACGTTTTTCTTATTTAATTAGAGGAAGCATCCTCAGCGCAATGAAGCAAGCTAATTCCTAAATCAGAAAGTCTGTGTGAAATGAGAGACTTAAATGAGGTGTCCACTAGGAAGATGAAACCTTGTGAGCCTTCACCTAAACTCCAGAACAAAACCTAGTGTTGCAAGCGACCAGGCTTCTCCAGATAACCGGACAAACTATGCCTTGAGTCACTCACAGGAAGGCAGTGTCTAAACACCACGACATTGCTGACTTTGTTCAAAGCATTTTCCACTTATTTTTACTTTCATTTTGTCACATCATCACTAAAAGGCTGGGAAGAGCGGGGATTATTACTTCCATTTCACAGATGGAGAGACTGAAATCAAAAGAGGTGACATCCTCAAGGTCACAATTGTATTACGGCTGGAATTCCACTCTGTCCTTAGCACTTCTTCCAGACCTAAAGAAGGAACTGGATAAAAAGGTCTGGAGGAGAGAGAGCAGGTCCCTTCTGAGAGGACAGGCGGAGGCTGCGTGTGGAGCAGCAGCTCCTCGGGAAAGGAAAGGGGAGGAGAGGCTCCGGCACAGTCCTGTGTCAGCGTCTGCCTTGCAGGGCTTCATCTTGGAACCCTGACCCATTCCCCGTACCCCCAGTCCTTCTGCTTTAGAGTGAGCCGGTAGAGTGTTCGGTTTCCAACTACATCTTTTGTCCTTTACAAATATCCTCAGGGCTAGAACCCTTAAAAAATCAGTTATTTATATTTGAAAGTCAGGCTCTGTACCAGGAGAGGCCATTTCTGTATCTATAGGAAAAAGAATGGAATTAGGGAATGAACTGGCCGGATGTTATCACCTCCGAGGTGGGAGAGACGCTTTAGAAGGTTTAGGGGTATTTTTCTTTTCTTTCTTTCTTTTTTTTTAAAGGCAGGTGTGTGTGCGGTGGAGGGGGGTCCCGGGGTACACCCTGGGAGAGAAGTTTTCTTCCAAGAGGTGGTGGGGAGAACAGGATGGTCACACCCCCCAGCAGCGAAAGCGTCTAAGGAGCACTCTCCGGGCTCGCTGCCCTGCCCCCCGCCGCCGGCCCACCCGCAAGGGCCCACTGCGCCCGAGGAAGCGGAGCCCCCACCCGGGTCGAGTGGCGCAGAGGGGCCTAGGGCGGGGGACGCGGCCCCGGTTGCGCCCACGCCCCCAGCCCGGGGCTCGCCCGGCGCCCGTCCCCGGCTCTCACTCACCCGCGCTCCCGCCTCGGGGGGCCCGGCCCGAGGGTCCCGGCCGCGTCGGGTCTGCCGGGGGCGCCCCTCTCGGCGCGCGACGGGCCGGGGAGGGCGGCTGGCCCCGCGTCCCGGGGGCGGCCGGCGGCGGCAGCAGCAGCAGCGGCAGCAGCAGCAGCAGGAGCGGCGGCGGCGGCGGCGAGGCCATGGTGGCGGCGTCAGCCCGGGGCTCACATGCCCGGCGCGCGGGGCGGGCGCGGGGCGGCCGCGGGTGCGAGGGAAGCGGGCGGCGGGTGCCGCGCGGGGCCGGGGAAGTCAGCGAAGTGAGGCTGCGAGCGCAGTCCCCGCCTCAAAAGTTGTGGGGAGCCACGGGAGGGAGGCCGGGGGCCGGGCAGGCGCGGCGGAGGCGGCCCCGGCGCCGCTACATGCTGATTAGCCCGGGCGGGTCGCGGGGCGGGCGGCTCCTCCTCGGGTTGACATCACCGGCCGAGCGCGGCCCGGCCGGCCCGGGGCGGGGAGAGGGCAGGAAGGGGGCGGGGGCCGGGTCCGCGAGCGGCCGGCCGGGGACCGCGGGGGGAGGTCCTCGGAGCCGGCAACCCTGGACACACACACACAGACGCACACACAGACACACACGCACGCACGCACATACACACGCTCCCCTCATCCCCAATTAGTATTGCCTTGCCATTTGCAGAACACTTAGAAAACCCGAGTCTTCCGAATTGGGAACCAGAATTTCCCAACTCCTTAAATTCTCAATCGGTGAAAAGCAGGTACTGGGTAATGTATTTAGCACTAACTGGATTATACAAAGTGTTTCGATATGCAAAAGCAGTGGAACCTGTGCCCCTGCTCTCCATCCTTACTAATCTGACATGCCACCCTCCACTTCCACCACTCCTCCAGGCCCCAGTACTAGGGCTGAGTCGGCTGTGGCCAAGCCTGACACCTCACCCTGCAACCAACGCGGGAGTCCCCCCCTCCCACCACCACGCACCCTCTCAAGCCTAGATTCCATCACCATCCCACCACTGCCTTTGGCTCACACCAGAGTTCTGCAGAAATGTCACCACCAGGACACCCAAACAGGTTGCAGAGAAAACTGAATTCAGGCAGAGCTAGGGTGAACTCATATCCAGAAAAGGGCTGCAGATCGCAAATTAAACAGAAGGATGTACAGTGATCTCTGAATTTTAAATGGAAAACTTCAGAGGACAGAGTCAAAGATTTAGTGTAAACAGATTTTCCTGGTAAATAAAATTCCATTTGTTTCCATACTCACTCCCTTCCCAGTAAATAAAGGCTAAAATGTCTAAAATCTTAAGGCTGTAAGCCTCTCCATTTCTAGGTGAAGGAAGATGGCCTCATAATGGGAGAATAACTTGCTCAAGATTCTGAAGCCAAATCCAAAGATTAAGGGATTTATTTCTGAATGACCATGTGGCATCATTAATTCTGGCACCACAATTCCAAATGTGCAATAATCCAATCAATGTCTCAACTGAAATGAATACTACAACTCCTTGGGGATCTTGTCAGTTCCACTGGGAACCCTGTATGACCACCAGATGATCAGGAAGCTATGAGTGTGGACTTCTCTTTCAGACCTGTCTCCACCCCATTTCTCTGCTCCTCTCTGTTGCTGTCTCTGAGTCCCATGACCTCCCACTTCAGGGGAATGAGCAGACCATGGTGTCCAGGGCAGCTGCATATAGACCTAGGCCCACTCTTCGGTGATTCAGTCCAAGTGAGTCACTTGGCAGAAAGCATAAAGGATGATCTGTATGTACGAGCTCACCTTAAATTGGGGAGTGAGGAATAATGATTTGGTTTTGTTTGGTTTTGTTTTTAAAGAGCCACAAAACAAACCCAACTTTCCAGGGCTCTCATATGGCATTTTCAGGTCTTTTCAAGAAAGTACCATACAATGACACCCCTGTAAGTAACCTGGTTTGCTCTCATGGCCCCAGTTCAGCTTCTCAGGATCCTGCTTTCTTACTAACAGCTTCCCAGAGGCAGCCAGACAAACCCCAACAAGCCAAGACACTGTGCTCAGAGGTTCTGGTTGCTGCTGCTTCCTCCCTTCCTCAGAAAACATTTCCCATAGCCTGGGTTGCCCACCCAGACAACCAGTAACGTTTGAGGATTTAATGGCCCTTACAGGCTTCTGGTGTGGATTCACGGATGTCTTCACTACCAAGGTCCAAGGAGCAAACATGCACCTGTCACAAGCCCTCCCCTTTAGGCACCACAGAGTCACCTCTCTAATCCCTCTATCTTTTAAGGCAAGGACCTATTTCAGGTCAGCCAGGTAGGGCTTAACCTGTGGGTGAGGGTGTGGGGTAGGGGAAAACACAAGAGAACCTGCAAAGATTGATCACAGTAAAGATGGACCCCAGTACATTTTCATCTCCTCCTAGACAGAAAAAGAGAAAACAGCAAGAGATCGTTGGGGACAAACAGAGCCTTGGAGAGAGTAGTCCAGTTGGTCTTAGGGCCCTTGCTTGCTTCTTGTCCTGGTTTTACTACTGCTTGTGTGGTCTGAGCTTCAGTTTCCTCATCTGTAAAACAAAGATTGTCCTACATGATTGCTAAGGAATCCTCCAGCTCTGCTATCTTAGGGTTCAGTAAAGAATCTTCCGACACAGTAGTCAGGAAGTATAAAACTGGTGTCTAAGGAATTCGGAGTGTTTCCTTCCCAGGGACATAAAAATCCAGACAAGATTTTTGGTCATCTGAGACGGCTTAGAAGAGGCCCTGTTTGGAGCCAAGGGGATAAATCAGATGACATCGCAGATCCATTCCAGCCCTGGGAGTCTGTCGGTCTAGATGAAACAGGTAGGAAGCCAGCTCAGACCAAATTCCTGGCCTGAGTAAGTGAGGAATCAGGCATTCCTAACCTCTCCAAAGTGGCTGACGGTGAAATCAGCAGTGAGCCCAGGGGCTCCACCACCCAACACCATATATCCTCAGAGCTTTTGCAGGGAATTTCCTGTCTCTGTTTGTCTGAGTTAGATGAGGGTTAGGCTAGGCTGCAGTAACAAACAGGCTCCCCAAATGCAGCAGATGCACGTGGTAGATACTTCATCCTCCTGGTTCACTTAACAGCCTCAGGCACTGATGTTCAGGTCAGGGGGTGGCTCTCCTTCACACAGTCTTTCAGGGATCCACCCTACAGCAGCTCTGCCTCTCTCTGCTGTCTGGCTTCCAGAGTTGCCATTGGAACTGACATCCCAATCAGCCAGAGGGGAAAAGGAACAAGGAGATGTGCAGATGGGAGGTTTTGATGGGCCAGGCCTGAAGGCGGTATGCTTCACTCCCTCTTATATCCCACTGAAAAAGAACACGGTCACGTGGCTCACCAAACCACAAAGGAGTCTGGGAAATAGTGTCTAGCCATATAGGCTACCAGGGGAGAAGGGATTTGGGTAGAGAGCCAGCAGTCTCTGCGCAACCACTCAATATTAGAAGGACAGGGAAAGGAAGGGGAGGGGGATGGGAGATTTATCTTTCTGGCCTCAGTTTCCTCCTTCATAAAACATGGGTGTTGAATCAGATTATCTCTCAGGGCCCATCTGTTTTGAGATTCTGCGGTTCCAAGAGGTGATGAAATGTCCTTCTGCACCAAAGTAAACAAGCCTGCAGGCTCCTGCTGCAGCACGTCCTCGGCCCGGGCGTCCTCCCCTGCCGACTGGGCGGACGGGTGGACCCTGACGAGAGGGCCTTGGGTTCTCTCCAGGTTCTGTTCCTGAGCTGTTCTCACTCCTTGGCCAAGTCAGGTCATCTCAATTGACCTCAGTCCCTGCAACTGTACAGTGGGGACAAAGATCATTACCATCTGCTGCCTCCCGGGGTTGTTCTGAGGCTATGATGAATCACTGTCCAGAAGGCATCAGGAGCTCGTCGGACTAAATTGCTGCACATGACGCTCAGATTGCAACCAGAGCCTTTAATAAAGCTGTATTCTGAACAGGCCCGAAGTGTGCCCGTTCCTGAGGACAGTGTCCCTGTAGGGTTTGTGGCAGTGGACACAGCTGTTGACTACATATCAGTAACACCACAGGACTAGGGTCTCCAAGGGCTGAGGAACCAGTCGATAGACACCTGGACTGGGCTTCATTTGGGGGCGGCACACTGGGCCCAGGCGTCCCTGTCTCCCCTGGCCTGTTACTCTGCTATGTGCTCATCACATTTTCACATCCCAGGTCTGTTTACTCACCCTCTCCTCTGCTTGTCCCTTCCCACCTCTGGTCTATGAGCTGCTTTCTGGGAAGTTCTGTGCCTTATTCATCTTTGTATCCCCGGAACCCAACATAGTGCCTTCTTTCTTTTATTTAGTCATTCAACAAATATTTACTAAGTGACTACTCTGTGCCTGGCACTGTGCTGGATGTTGAGTGAGTCTGAGATCTCACAGAGCTTAAAGGCTTGGAGGAGACAGATGGTAATCAAAAGAACGTAAATGTAAACTTGTCACTGTGAAAAGTGCCCTGAAGGAGAGAGAGAGTTGGGTTTCACTGTAAACATGAGATTGAGCCACTATCTGAAAGCTGTGTAAGCCATTAATATGTAGGCTGGTAATCAGGCAAAGGAGAGTGGGGAGTGCATGTGCAAAGGCCCTGAGGCAGGAGGGATTGAGATAAATGGAAAGGACCAAAGAAAGCCAAAGTGGCTGGAGCACAGAGAGCGAGAAAGAGTGAAGGGAGGCTGGAGACTTTGAGAGCAAGCAGATCTGGCAGACCCTAACAGCACATTTAACAGATTTTTGCTTTATCTCAAGAATTTAGAAAAATCATTAAAGGCTTTAAGTTAGGGAGGTGGCATGAGGTGGGAGTGGAAGAGAGAAAGGGGTATGGTATGACACAATCTGCAATTAGAAGTATCATTTTGGCTATGATAAGGGAGTGATTTAAAAAGAAATAAGAGCTGATGCCTCAACTCTTAAAGTCCGTGTGAGAAATAATTCTTGGACAAGGGTGATAGAACTGAATTCAGAGAATAATACGGATTTGGGATTTCAGGAGGTAAAACCCACAAGATACATGGATGGATAGGGAGGGTGAGGGAAAAAGGTCAAAGATTTCCTGAATTTCTGGCTCTCATGATTGGATGGATGGTGGTACCATTCGCAAGGAAAGGGAACAATGGATGAGAACTAGATCTTTGAGGTGAAGATCATTAACTTTGTCTCAGACTTGGGACGTCTTTGAGACGTCCAAGTGGCCATGTCAAGTGTGCATTCAGATCTGCAGACTTGGAGCTGAGAGGAGAGGTCTAAGTTCGAGCTCTAGATCTGCTTAACAGGGAAAGAGGTCATCTAGGGCATAGAATATTGTAGGAAGTGAAGAAAGCCTAAAAATGAGCCCAGAGGACACACCATGAAATGACTGGGGAGAGGGATTCTGCCAGAAGGAGACTGGGAAGGAGCTGTCGAGATGTGGGAGGAAATCCAGGAGAAAGTTATGTCACTGGAGCAAACGGAAGAAGATCGTGGTTAACAGAGAAAGGTCAAGTAAGGTGAAGACCAGAAATACCCATTGGTTTCAGCAACATGGAAGCCACCAGAGACCATAACAAGAAAGGTTTCAGTGGAGGAGAAGGGACAATGGAGTGAATTGGGAGGAATGGGAAGTGACAAAACCAAGCTAGTCAACATAACTTCAAGAGACTTTGGCTTTGAAGGGGAAGAGTGAGTTGGGACAGTAACTACAGGCGAATGTAGGAAGAAGGGCATTTGTCTTGTTTTTAGTGGGAGAATTTGAACATAGAAAGGGTCTACTCGGGAGAGGGAAAAATCAAAGTTCTAAGAAAGAGAAAAGATGACTGACAGGATGGGGCTTCTGAGAAGCAGGAGGGATGAAATCCATAGCACAGGTGGTGGGACCGGCCTTGGGAGGAGGGGAAGTGGAGAGGGCGGCACAGCGAAGGGGCCTGGATTTCTGCCTAAGGACTTTTTTTTTTTTTTTTTTTTTGGTAAAATAGCAATCACAAGGCTATTTGTTAAGAGTGAAGGGTCTAAAGGGTGGAGCCTCAGGATTTGAAGTTTTCAGGAACATAAATATATTAGTTTCCCAGGCCTACTGTAATCAAAGTACCTACAAACTTGGTGGCTTAAAAACAACAGAAGATTATCCTTGTACAGATCTGGAGGCTGGAAGTCCAAAACCAAGGTGTCAGCAGGGCCCTCGTTCCTCTGAAGATTCTAGGAGAGAATTCTCCCTTACCTCTTCCTGATTTCTGGGGGCTGCCAGCCCTCCTTGGTGCTCCTTGGCTTGTGGACACATCCTTCCAGTTCTCTGCCTCCATCACCAAGTGGCCTTCTTCCTTCTGTGTGTGTCTGTGTCTTCACCTGGCCTTCTTCTAAGGACACCAGTCATTGGATTCAGAGCCCAGCCTCATTATTCAGAGCCCAGCCTCATTAGGTCTGATCTCATTTTAACTTGGCTGCATCTGCAAAGATTTTTTTTTTTTTTTTGCAAAGATCTTTTCAAATAAAGTCACATTCATGGAGACAAAAAGTTAAGGTTTGAACCTATCTTTCTGGGGACACAATTCTACCCGCCAGAATGAAGACGTTTAGAAAGAGCTGTAGAGGGTGAGACCAATGTGCTAGCATGCCTGCCTTGTCCAGAGCTCCCAGAGATTCGAGGACAGCGTCCAGAAGCTCCAGCTCTTTCCTGCGTGTTCCTCTCTGCTGACGGACACCCAGCATCCTTGGCCTGAGCCAGGGCACATCAGCCCTCTCCCATTTTAGGGCGGGTTTCCTCCCACCAGGAACAAAGATTTCTGCCCTCTCCTGACCCCTCCTCCTTTCCCGTCTCAGTCTCCTGTCTGCATCCCCCTCAGTCCTTTTCCCTGAGCAGTGATACATCAAGAACCCCTGCAGACGGAAGCGGCCGAGGCAGGCCTGACAGCATCAGGGTTGTAACAGAAGAGAGAGGATGCAGACCCTCTAGGGAACACTTGCTACACCTGCACTGTTTTGTTCCGAGTTCCAGGGAGCAGAGTACCTTGGGATTCTGACAACAGCACTGAAGGAATCAGCCCATCTCCCTATTTTTGACCTCCTGGGAGAAGCCTTCTGTCCCTTTCTGGTATGTCAGGAATGGTTTTGTTTTGTCCAGCCCTAGCTGGGCTGCCTGCTGGGCCAAGCCTAGGGAGCCCTTGCTGCTCCTCTGCCCGCTGGTGCAGGGCTCCAGAGGCATTTGCCTTGGAGGGCCAAGGTGAGAATGCAAACATGCAAGGCAAGCCCGCTGCAGTCGGGCTGGGACCTCCTCTGGGAAGGAAGGCTTGCTCACAGCTTGGCCAGGCTCCCAAGCATCATGTACAGCAACCCTGAGTTTCAACTCAGACAGCTTGGGGTGGGTCCTCGAATGACCTTCCGCTTCTTGTCTGCCCATCGGAGAGGACTGTTCCTTTCCAAACAACATTCCTCCGATAAAATCGGTTACACACTGTAAACGTCAGGAGCCAGGAACATTCTCCAGTGCAACAGGATTCTGATAAAGTGGGCTGATTTTGCAAAATCTTCCAGCGTGAAAAATCCTCCCCAGAACAGGCAGGGAAATTCCTGGGATGCCAGGACACCAGGCAGAGTGGCCAGGGCCCTGAGGAAGGAGCAGAACCCCCAAAGTGACGTTCCCACTACAGTCAGAGGGGCCTAGGTTTGCAGGCATCATTTCATTCAATCCATCAGTCAACACGTATTTCATGAGGACTTTCCAAGTGCGGGGGCCCTGACCCAGAGTCACTGGGAAAGCCACGCCTTCCTGCAACTGCTAAGCTCCTCTGCCTTTCAAAAAGCCCTCACTCGCCTCACACAGCCTAGGGGAGCCATCAGGGGCAAGTCCATGGCTTCACCTCCATGTGGACTCTCCCCCACTCCCCGTAGCCGCCCTCTCTGCCTCACCCTGTGAGGCTGGGGGTCGCCATCTTCTTCTGTACCCCGGTGGGACCCCCATTCTTCTGGTTTTGATGATGTCACTTTCTGCTCACAGGTGTCTCCTCCGTGGGCTGTTTCTGGGCATCACAGTCTCCACTTCTCTTCACATTTCACTTTGCATCACTGCGTGCCTCCCGGCTCGCCCATTTCTGTGACTCCATCAGACTCTCTTTTCCTACCTTTCCTCCAATCAACTCATCCCCTTTTCTTCTTCTTCTCTTTTCTGTTTCTTCTCTCTAACAAACTGTTACACAGAACTAAATACATTTTTTAAATATTTGTGGAATAAATCTCTATATTCTCTGGGTTTTATTTTTAAAACTTGTGGAAGAATGTGTGTCCTTCTCTGTGGTGTCTGCATCTCTTACAAGAGCATGAGCAACTATTTACAACTTTCCATTAAAACACGATGCACACAGACTAACGTGCACGTGTGGTGGCGGTAGGCACGATGCATTTCACTGCCAGGGTCTGGGTGGAGCCAACACTCACAGAAAGATGGCATGTTCCCATCCACTCATCTCCCCAACACAGCCACCACTATCCTGACCTCTTTCAGCATAGATTAGTACTTTTTTGATAAAATACAAAAGACTGGCTTTTGTATTTTCTATCAGCAGAGTGTTGCGAGATGTACCCTTTTGTGTCTGGCTTCTGTTGCTCAGAGTCCCTCGTGATCCCACCATTCGTTTTTCCCTCTATTGTTAATGGCATTTGAGTAGTTTCCATGTGCAGCTATTACAAATCATGCTGCTATTAACATTCATCTATGTGTCTTTTGATGGCATGTATTACTTTTATAATTAGGGGGAAAAAAAGGGAACTGTTTCCATTTAAAAAGATGGAGGTGACCAAGTGGGATGTTTTATAAAAGGGCTCTGGAGTAAGAAGCAGAACACAGGGGTCCTTGTTCTGGCACCTCTATTCTCTGTTTCTACAACTTTGAGCCATTCAGGTAACCTCAGTGAGTCTCAGTTTCCTCATCAGCAAAAGACGGACTGTAAAATCTACTACCATCAGTAGGCATGAATACTTCACAGGGTAACTGTGATCAAGTAAGATGATGGAGATGAGGGAAAAGTGTCATGCAAAAATAAAGTACATTACTTTTCTTATTAAAGAAAAAATTAAACAACAGTTACCTTATGAAGCTCTTGATTTATTTGTTTTTAAAATTTGAGAAGACAAATTTGAACCTGGGGCTTTAGACAAAAATCTCCCCAATCCCTCACCCACTGTGGCAAGAAAAGATAAATGCATGTCTCAAAGATAATAAATAATAAATAAAAGACAATAAATGTCTCAAAATGCCCTTTCTCCAAAGGTCTTTGTTTCACATGAGCAACTGGGAACGGGTGGCCTGTGACATCTTTTGTTACTTCCAAGTGGCCTCGGCTCAGAACAGCTGGGACTCCTGGTCTATGTAAGCCACACAAAAAAAAAACTCCACTGATTGAGTTGTAGGGACCTGAGGGAGGGATGTGCCCACAGAGGACACATAGAAGGCCAGGACTGGACTTGTCTTCAGGTACCAACCCAGTGCCCCATCCTCTACCCTGCACTGTCCCCAAGCAAGGAGAGAATCAGGTAACAGTGTGGGACAGGAAACAGGGCTACAAGTCTGCTGACCAGCAAAGCACATCTAAGGCTCTGTGCTCTCAGCCAACATGGAGTCATTTGTTGGTGTAGGGAAGCTGGTGCTGTCCACACACTGGTGGGGAGGCGGGCTAGGCACCGCCACCAGCTCCCACCCAGTTCTTCCTCCCCACCCAACCCAAACAAACCCTGTGCTGTGCGCTCACGCCCTTCAGGGAGCCCCCACAGCACTGGCAGTCCTGTGCTTGCTGCCCTCATCTGGGTGGGGAGGGAAGGGTGGCTTGAATGAGAGAGAGTGATTCAGGAAGGAGGCCACTTGTGCACGAGGAGTTCTGAGCAGGAACTCCTGGGGAGATGGGGGAATGAACAAGAGCTTTGAAAACTAGGCATCAGACTAGTGATTCTCCACTCTGGCTGGAGATTAGAACTGCAGAGGGAGTTTTTACAAAACAGTGCCTGGAACCCACCTACCTAATCAGAACCTCTGGCCATCGGGCCAGGGCATCAGGATTCTTTAAAAGCTCCCCAGGGGATCTGAATTTGCAGCCAGGGTGGAAAACCACTGCCCTAACCTTAGTGCAGCAGGAATAGTCCATGTAAGGGTTTAGAAGCAGAGGGACATGATCAAAGTCGTGGCTCAAGAAGCAGTTACTGTGTACCAGCTGGCACTGTGCTGAGCTCGCAGAGATAAGGAAGATGTACATGGTTCCTGCCCTTGACTAGCCAGCAAATTAGGAGAAAAGACAGATCCATAAATAAGTAAAATATAAAGGAAGGTGTTTGACGTAAGTATGAATCCAGTGCTCCGAGAGCATTGAGGATTTTCTGGAGAAAGCTTTCTTAGGGGGGTGACGTTAGAATTCTTTCCTGAAGGATGTCTAGGAGTTTACCAAGCAAGGAAAACATTCTGAGTGGAAGAAAGCGTATTATACAGGCGCTGAGTCCTACAAAGACCTGCTGTGTTCAGCACAATACGGGGCGTGTGCGGAGAGGAGGCTGGATAGAATGAGGAAGGCAACCACCAAGGGCCTGACGCTATCCGAGCTCTCTGTATTTGAAAACTGAGTTAGAGAGAGCAGATTAGAGACAGGGAGGGAGGAGGAGCACTCAGCCACACTAGTGATCTTGACATGAAGTGATGAAGGATTGGACCAAGGAATTGATGGTGGGAATGAGGAAGAGAGCTACCCAAGAGATGTTTCAAAAAAATGCAAAAGAATTTGGTAACAACAGATGAAAGGAAAGGAGAGACCAACGTGAGTTCCCAGTAACTGACCTGAGACAGCAAGATAACAGGAGAGTGTGGCCTTTGCAAAGATAAGATGCCGGGTAGATTACTTGAATTTTGTGTAACTTCAAGACCGTTTCATAGAGATGTGTGCAAAAGGTTAGCTGAAGGGCACAAGCTGGGTTTAGAGGGAAGGAGGGAAAATATAAGAAAGTAGAATATCCAGGTATGACCATATATACCAGGCATTTGGCAGGGGAAGAAAGAAAAATGGGGTGGCACCTGGCAGATCAGGCTCAAGGTGTGTGTTTGCCAGGACTGAGCCGTGTTTGGGTAAAAACAGAAGGACGAGTCAGAGGCAGCCGAGGTGCTAGGTCCATGAGGTGCAAAGCATGGCGTCCAACAAAGGAGGAGAGTTCATCTTCAGGAATAGCAGGCGTTTCTTATTGGAGATACAGATGTCTGAGGAAACTCACTCCCAAGGATGTAGATCCCTATCAAAACTCGCTAAAGCAGGGGCCAGGAAATTTTTTCCATAAGGGGCCAGAGAGTCAGTACTTTCGGTTTTGTGGACCATATGGTCTCAATTCTGCCGCTGGAGAGGGAAGGCACCCATAGACAGTCTGTGAATGAATGGGTGTGGCTGTGCGCCAATAAAACTTTATTTTCAAAAACAGGCAGTGAGTAAAATGGTTATTTTTATTTTATATGAATTTCACCTCAATTTCAAAAACAATAGACTCTGGGCTTGATCTGGCCCACAGGGCTATAGTTTGCCAACACCTGCTCTGCAGGTGGAGGAGGAGCAGGGTAGGGGGTGGTGGACTGAGGAGTGGGAGGGGGAACTGAGGAGCTGGGTGGGGACTGAGGAGTGGAGGGGGACTGAGGAGCAGGTGCGGACTTAGGGTCTGGGCTGGCCTCCATGGGGACCATGAACAATGAATGATATGAATTCAAATCCAGCATGACCACTTACTAGCTAATGACAACTTTCCTGAGCCTCAGTTTCTTCATCTGTAAAATGGGGGAAATAGCAGTACCTACCCCACTGAGCTACTGTGACGATCAAAAGAGACAATGAATATGGGTGTCCAGCATAACACCTGGCTTACTAAGGATTTTCTTACTTATGAGGAATGACCATGAATTGCAGGACCCTAGCTGCAGATGGGTGCTGTGACCGTGGAGCCCAGGCAGGCAGGGAGCTCTAGCATCCTGAGACGTGGGACTGGAAGGAAAGGAGGAGTTGGGAGCTGGAGTGAGAGGTGCGGGGTGGGGCTGTACCAGCTGGTGGCAGCTGGTGAGTACCCAGGTCTCCAAAGAGACCCACAGCTGCAAACACACACACCTGTGCACACACTTTCACACCAAGGTGGTGCCACCCAACTTCACTGTTCTCAGCAGAACAAGATTCTGTAGTGCTTTTTCTCTGGCTAATCGTCCATGGGGAAGTGCCCCCCCTGCAGTCTGGTCTATCAGAGCCCAGCATGGACCAGCACATACACATGGAGCTCTGGCTGGGGACTGCTGCTGCCCATCACAGAGCCTGCAGCTGATGGAAACAATAGGACCCAGACTCAGGTCAGCCCAAAGCCTTTCTACCTGTGCTTCTCAAACTTCAGAGAATCACCTGGGGGAGGAGTTACTTTAAAATGTATGTCATAGCAGTATAGAGGTTTCTTAAAAAACTAAAAATAGACTTACCATATGATCCAGAAATCCTACTCCTGGGAATGTATCCAGAGAAAACTATAATTTGAAAAGACACATGCACCCAAATATTCATAGCAGCACTATTTACAGTAGCCAAGACATGGGAACAACCTAAATGTCCATTGACAGATGATTGGATAAAGAAGATGTGGCATATATATATATATATACACATATATATTTTTTCACACACACATGCATTCATATATATAATGGAATAGTACTTAGCCATAAAAAAGAATGAAATAATGCCATTTGCAGCAACACAGATGGACCTAGAAATTATCATATTAAGTGAAGTAAGTCAGACAGAGAAAGACAAATATCACATATCACTTATACGTGGAATCTAAAAAAAGATACAAATCTTATTTACAAACCAAAAATAAACTCATGGACATAGAAAACAAACTGTGGTTACCAAAGAGGAAAGGGCAGGAGAGGGATAAATAAGGAGTTCAAGATTAACAGATACATGCTATGTAAAACAGATAAACAACAAGGTCCTACTATATAGCACCAGGAACTATATTCAATTTCTTGTAATAACATATAATGGAAAAGAATCTGAATATATATATACATATATCTGAATCACCTTGCCATACACCTGAAACTAACATTGTAAATCAACTATACTTCAATAAAAAATAAAAATTTAAAAAATGTATGTACTAGGCCCCACCCAAGAAATTCTGGTTTAGTAGGTCTGGGAAGGGCCCAGGAAACTGCATTTTAGCAGGAATCCCAGTTCATTTTTTGTATCAGTGAGCTGGGAACCACTCTTTCAGGAAGAAGTCTTTATACGCTTACCTCGGAACGTAGATGTAGGATGGAGTAATGGGATCCCCAAATTTGTCCCTGGGGCTGCAGCCATAGAACAGGGCTGACCCCTATCTCTTATGCCTCCTCCTACTGCTCATGAGGAAAAGATAAGCTCAGGTTAGGTGTCTTAGGATAACATAACTAATTCTAAAACAGATGGGAAGATATTCCAGGGCACTGTATTTACCCAGGAAGGTAAAACACCAGTCCAGAGAAGAGGTGATCCAGTGCCCTCAGTCTATAAGAAAATGGGATAGATAATTCTTCCTCTCGGAACACTTTGGTTGAACCATCCAAGTGCAGTCTATTGCAAGCCCTGTTTCCTCCCCTCCTGGCCATCCAAGAAGTCTATGCCCAGTTCCTGCTTCTTCATCCCCAGAACACAAACTGAGCTGCAGACTACTGGGGCAGCAATCGCTGTCATCTGGTTTCACAGATTCTGAATTTAAAAAAAATGGCTTTACACATATAAGACATTCAATAAATACTTGCTAAGTAAATGATTGAATGAATCTATGATGAGTTGCATGAGTTGACAGGGCACATTAAAAAGTACTTCAAACCATGAATTGGGATGATTTAAAACTGAAGATATGCCTCTACTACTGAAGGTCTTTTGATCTGGTTGGGCGAAAAAAAAAAAAAACCAACACAAATTAAAAGATGCAAAACTACAGAGTTGCTCAGTACACCTACACACATGCACATACACACACATGCACATGCACACACACGTACAGTTTATCTAAATAAATTCTGTTCCTTCAAATCAGCACCTTGACAGGACTTACAGAATTATTCCAGTGACTGTCAGTCCTCAGAACGTGTTGTGTTGGGATCTCACCTTTGGAAGTTGTCTCAGGAGTCAGTTTGCTTTATGGTCACACCTCATTTTTGACCCAAAGAAGATGATCTAGCTTGAGCAGTATCCTTATTCCTAGATTTGGTTCTAAGTCATTCTTGGTGCTTCCAGAAATCAAACCCTCAAAAGATAAAAATTCATCATTCATGAGAATATTGAAAGGGCCTGAAGAGAATACTGAAAATGGAATTCCAAGCATGATTTAAAGAATGGGAGAATTGTTGGCTCAAACGTGTAATTTCCTACAGAGGGCAGAGCTCTGAAGGGGTTAGCCTACTCAGGGCAGATCAGGAGACTAACTCATCTGCCACCAATGAAGAGCCCAGTCCAGACATTCTCATCCTGAGCACAGTGGCAGAGACTGGCCAGATGCCAGCCAAACCTGGTCCTCCTCTCCCTGAGCACACAGCTGGCCAGCATTTCCCAGCCAGTCTCCTAATGGCACGTGGGAGGAAGTGATATGAGCCCTCTTAGCCCTTGAAATCACCACCGCCTCCTCCCTTTCTTCTCTCACCTGCCACTTGGATGCTGAGAATTCAGGGGAAGACCGAGGGCCTTGAAGATGTTCAGCTACAAAACAGACTGTCAGAGCATGACACTGTGGAGCAGAATGACAGTGGTCCCTAAATGACAGTGTGGAGCAGAGCTCCTCAACCTCTTCTGACTTAGACTGAAACAGGAGCCAGAGATAAATGTATAAAGTGTCAAGTCACTGAATTTGAGGGCTGTTTGTTGCAGCAGCAAGCCCACCCTGACCAATACAGACATATAGAGTTACACAGAGTTTCCCATCTGCCAAGCAGTTCAGTTAAAAAGTTGCCAGCATCTATCCTCATGACTTACAGTTTGAGGACAAGATTTGAAAGCCCTGTTATTTCCTCATCTTCAGCCTCTTAACACATATGGTGTATGTCACACTGCACCGATCAGCATTCATCGAGCCCCTTTGCTGGCTGCTGGGGGATGACTGCTAATCCTTTGAAACGCCACTCACCCTCAGGGCTGCCCAAAGTGAAGCTGATGTAGACCACATGGCCCATATTTTAAGCCAGTCTTCACATGTGGTGAGCCCAGCTTCTTTTTATAGAGAACCATCCCTAACAGACACAAACAGGAAAGTGCACGTGTGTGTGCACACGTGTGTTTTTAAAGAAACAGTTAAAAAGTGAGAAAAGCCCAGGCTCTCCACTATTTTAGACACTCCCATTCAGAGAACCACTCTGCCTCTTTTAGAAGGAGGCTGTGGTCACCCTCACCTCAATGAATGGTGGTGGGTAGTCAACTGCTATCCACCCTCCACTCACCCCAGCCCATCAGACCAGGGAACAGGGAAAGGGAACCAGCCTTGCTGTGAGATGGGCTGCATGCCCAGGAGCACAGCCAACTGGGGACCTCCTGATGCTGGTGGGCCTTTCTTGCCATCTGCTTCGACTTCTACTTGAATGTGACCTTCCCCACTGCCCCAAGAAGAGTACCTGGTCCAGAGTCAGAGGCTTACACCACTACTTGCTGCCTGAAACTGACAGTCATCTATTTCTGCTTGTGAATCCCCTCAAAGGAGCCCAGGTACATCTCTCAGATGCAGGCTGCTGAGCAGTGTGTGGTGAGTACAAACTTATGCATTTCTCTGTCTGCAGAGATATGCAAACAGTATGGTGTAACCGCCAGCCCGTGCAACCACCACATCTGATCCTCTCCTCTTGGGCATCCACGTGGACACAGAGGGGATAAGACATAGCAAGAAGTGGGTTATTTGCTCAAAAGTAAGCCATCGTTCAAAAGAACTGGAAACAGGGTAGGTTTTTGTTTGTTTGTTTGTTTGTTTGTTTGATGTTTAAGGAAATTCCCCAAGGCTCTGGGAAGGGAAGGAGAAGCCTGAAAGTGGTTTAGGGGCACGGCCAAATGAGTTTGATAAGCCAAGAGGGTGAGCGAGGAGGCAGAATTGAAATGGTGATCAGGTGCGGACCGTTGGGTCGCTGCGCTCTGACTGAGCATGCGCAGATTCCCTGCTGTCGGCTGGATAGTGTCCCACTTTGCGGATTCTGATGCGGATACAGCATGGCCCGCTGAAGCAGGAGGGCTCCGCTCTGCTCTGCAACCTCAGGCCAGCAGATGCCAAGAACCACTGCAGTTCCCATAGACTCTTTCTTCTTTCTGTATTGCCCACAGTAAGTGACACGGAATTAGCAGGGGTGATGGGAGAACACTTTTCTGACACCTCCGCCATCTTGCGTTCCTCCAAAAAATTGTGTCTTGTTTGGCTTAGTACTCACAACTCCACTTGGAGGCAGGCAGGAATTATAATTCCCATTTTACAGAGAAGGAAATCAAGGTGCAGAGAGGTTAAGAAGCCTACCCCATGTGGTGGAGACAGGGTTCAAACAGATTTTCTTCCCCCATTCCCATGAATTTGCAACTATACCACCCCCTCCCCCTCAGATGAGCCCACTTAAAGATCAAAGGTAGGAAGCAGTTAAGATCTACATTCTCTTGCTTTGATCCTTCTGTGTTGTCTTTGTTCACCTTATTCCCTAGGTTCACAAGACTTCCCATATCCTCTGACCAACCTGGTTCGAAACTCACTTCCTCCAAGAAGTCCTCTGGATTTCTTCCTCACTTGGTGTCTCCCCAGTACTGGTGAACTCAACTTGCAGCATATCGTTTGGCTGGATGCTGTGCTACTGTGTAGCTCTGCTCCAGCCCTTTCCCTGTGCACCTCCAGTGTCTCCCCT
The DNA here is from genome assembly GCF_009834535.1 of Camelus ferus. Lineage (NCBI taxonomy): Eukaryota > Metazoa > Chordata > Mammalia > Artiodactyla > Camelidae > Camelus > Camelus ferus. Next base: position 60,285,482 of record NC_045696.1, read on the forward strand.
GCTTCCCACCCCACAAAGATGGTCAAGTCCTAATCCTCAGAAACTGGGAAATAGTTACGTATATGGGAACTTTGGTGGTGTGATTAAATTAAGGATCTTGAGATGGGGAGATTATGCTGGATTATCCAGGGGGGCCCAACCCAATCACATGGGTCCTTAAAAGCAGAGAGGGAGGCAGGAGAGTTAGAGAAGATGTGATGACAGAAGCAGAGATCAGAGTAAGTGGGATTGCGGACCACTGGCTTCGAAGATGGAAGGGGCAACCACCAAGAAACACAGGCAGGCGCTAGAAGCTGGAATAAGCTAGGAAATGGATTCTCCCCTAGACCTTCCAGAAGGAACCCAGCCCTGCCAATGCCTTTTTTGTCCTGTGAGACCCATTTCAGACTTCTGACCTCTAGAACTTTGAGAGAGTACATTTATGTTGTTGTAAGCCACTAAACTGGGGGTAATTTGCTACAGCAGCAATAGGAATGTAATCCATCAGGACTGCATGTTCTAATTGTTTTATTCCTATCTCCACCTCACCCCCTACCACCCGACAAACCAAACCCACCAGGCACTGGGACAGTTAGTTCTCAGCATGCCATGGGGGCTCTATGAACCTCCGGTGACCGGTGCCTGCCCCTGCCAAGTTCAAGGATGCTTCCTCAGCCTTTCCTCCCACGTGCTCTGACCTCAGGAGGGCCACCCCCCACACCGGACCTCTCTCCCCTCCCCAGTGTAGGAGAGCAGAAACAGCAACACAGTGTCAGGGAAAGAGCAGATCTGAAGCTGGACTGTTCCTGAGCCTAGATGATGCACACACGGTGTGGTACAAGCCCTTTCCGGACCTGGCCTTTGCCTGCCTTTCCAGGACTTCTCTTGCCTGGCACTGCCTCACGCCAACACCCCTGAAACCCTGAATCACCCTTCAGCCCCCATACATGTTTGATCATGCTGTCCCCTCTGGTGGGAATGCCCTGCCTCTCCCCTCTCCCCCTCTAAGTACGTGAACGCAGGTCAGATATCTCCTCCTCCAGGGAGCCCTCCACCTCCCTGCCTACTGTCAGAATGGCTTAGAGCTTCTCTAGAGCAGACCCCATGTCTGTTCTCACTGCTACTTGGGTCCTTTAGCTCTCCTCACCTTCCTTCTCCATGAAGAGGGTGGAGCCACCACCCAAGCTCCCTCCCACCACAGCAGAGGAGAGGGAACACAGCTATTCCCACCACCAGCCCATCAGTCAGTATTAGCTCCTCCCCATGGGAGCAGGGAGGCTGGTCTGACTGGTCAGAGCTGGCGCCACAGTTCACTGGCGGGCAGGCCCAGGAGCTGAAAGGTAATGGGTGATCACTGTACCATCTATGCCCATGTGTTAATGGGTGATGAGGCCAGCTGGTCATTCTCTCGATTCCAGACCCTCATCCAAGGGTCTTTGAGAGAAGTGGACTCTCAGATTCAAGAGGAAGAAAGTTAGACACTACAGGCCTTGTTTCAACCTTCTGACCTCAGCTGCATCCTCCGCTACTGTTCTTGTACCCTTGTGAAGGTATTAATACATAAACTGGCACTGTGTTTCCCATCCTTAAATTTACACCTTCCATCAGAAACCTAGAGGGGAGGAAGGAAGGCAAAATCCTAAACCTCAAATGTCCACACTGACTTATAACTGTACGTGCAGGATGCACCCTGTGGTGTAGGTCAGAGGACTTAAGAGAAGGACTCCCAGAGGCATCTGAGAGAATGACTCCTGTTCTGGATCCCAGTCCTGAGTTCAAGACTGGTCTAGAACTGGGCAGGACTCACCCTGAAAGTTTGAGGGTGGTGACTGAGGAGTTAGTTCATCTCTGCCTGAATGGCCTATGATCCTATTTTTACATTATAAAGCTCTGAGATTGGTGAGGTGTGCTTGACTCAGGTGAGGTGGTCTCAGGCATGTGTACAGTTGCTTGAGCCATGGATGGGTGGGTGGATGGGTAGACCAATGGGTGGGTCAGTGGCTGGGTGGATGGGTGGGTGAATGATGGGTCAATGGATGAGTGGGTGGATGGTTAGATGGATGGATCATCAGATGGATAAACTGGCAGAGTGTGGCCTGAAGGGAGACATTCACAGTCCCAGAAGATCTGATATGACCCTCACTCATTCAGACCTTCTTACTACAACTGTGCATTCTTCGGTGAAACCTTTAGTCTAGGAATCTGCCCCTTTGTCTGTTTAAGAGAATGTTGCTACTCTCACTGCCATATATCCTGACTGTGCTGACATTTTTAGCATTCTTTAGATAAGTCAACGCTGTCTGGAAGATCTAGTGTCATCTGTGTCTCACCCTTCTGGCAACCTGAACTTACTGCAGACCTCTGTCATACACGGACTGGATACAACACCTCCTATGTGCCACCTCAGATCCTCTCTGCCCCACCTGATTCTGGGGCTGAGGCGGGTCCATCTCAGCCATCACTGCAGCAGTCAGTTCTGTGGGGCTCCCAGCAATTTCATGCACACAAACCCAATAGCACCTCATGCCCACAAGGCAGCTGCTTGCTGCAGAACTTGCTAGGTACTCACACAAGTTCACATCACAAGTGCAGGGAGGCTTAACGCCCCTCATGGCTAGCCTTTGACTCTGAGGAACCAGTGGATGAATTCTCACCCTTTCCTCCCTCTGCAAGGGGGTCACGAGACACAGATGTTCCTATGGTCTCCCAGAAGTGTCCTCTGAGACTAAGAGCGCAGTTGTACACAATACTAAAGGGTCACTAACCCAGTGCCATGCCTCCTTCCCTTTCCACTCTTTTCTCTCACTCCTCCTGGCTGTGCCCCCCAGTAAAGCAAAAGCACATCTGCCTCTGCTTTCTGGGGGCCCAGGCTAAGACTCGATTCCTGCTTTTCTGATTACTATTACTACTTATATAGTAGAGGATTGGTCAAACACAAGATATTTGGATCTAATTAGAGGTTCAGTGTGTTTAGCATCTGCCTCCCACACTAGACTGTGAGCTATTCGTGTTGGTATCCCCAGCAGCGAGTAGAATGCAGGAATTCTTTATCATACCCATTCTTCTCTTATTCTTTTCCATAAAATTCATCGTATTGGGAAAGTTCTCATCTTGGATACTTGAATCTTCAGCGGTATGTGGTTTTCAAACCCAGGACCACCTCTTTTAGAGATACTCTTTCAGCTTGTTATGCAGAATTCAAAAAAGTAAAAAGCAGAATCAGTAAAGGCTTCCGTGGCAGGCTGAAAAATGGTGCCCCCAGAGATACTCACATCAATCCTTGTTACCTGTGAATGTTTCCTCATTTGCCAAGGCCTTTGCAGGTGTGATTAAGGTAAGGCTCCTGAGCTGAGAAGATTATCCTTGATTATCTAGGTGGACCCTAAATGCAGTCACATGTATCCTTATAAGAGGGAGGCAGAGGCCCACTTCACATGCACACAGGAGAAGGCAGTGTGGTCACATTGGGTAGACAGAGATTTGAGAATGTTGTTCTTAAAGATGGGCGTGATGAGGCCACAAGTCAAAGAATGGCAGCAGCCACTAGAAGCTGGAACAGGCAAGGACCAAATTCTCCACAGGAGCCTCTGGAAGGATCACAGTCCTGCTAACACCTTGATTTCAGCTCAGTGATACTGATTTTGGACATCTGGTTTCCAGAACTGTGAGAGAACAAATTTCTGTTGACTTAAGCTACTCAGTTTGTGTAATTTGTTAGAGCAGCCACAGGAAACTAGTGCAGCTTCTTTAAAAGGGCCTTCAGAGATCACCAACTCAGCCTTTTATGAATACAGTCTGGCTTTTTATGATTTCTCACGTGCTTGTAGCTAACGTGGTCTTTGCTTTCTTTACACAGTTTCTAATGATGGTTGGAAGTCTGGTATTTAACCCCAAAGGTACATGAACAATAATTATAAACTAGATCTCACTGTGAACAGTAACCATAAACCAGATCTCATTTGTTTAGGAGAGGATGTTGAGATATAACTGGCCCCTCATGACATTCCCACCCCCAACTCGCTTTAAGCTTGTTTCATCCAACAGGTCAGCGTTTCTCAAAATGGGATCCAAGGGTCGCCTGCGTTGAATCACCTGAGGCACTCATCAAAAATGTACCATCCTGGACTCGCCCCCAAGCTCATCTCCAGGATCAAGGTGCAGAAATCAAGCATCCCAGGTTTCTTAGCCCACTGACTTTGAGAACCTCTATGACAGAAGAAAGGGGTCAGAACTGACTAAATAGGAATTCCCTCCAGGGCTCAGAGGTAAAACCAGTGACACTGGGCTATGTGCTGAACTCATGCCGGGGCGGCCACTGCCATGGCCCCCAGACTGGATGCCTGTGATGATGGCCACGCTGAGCTTATAGAAGAACCAAAATAGTCCTGTCCCCTCATGTGTTCATTCTGCAAAACGGCTGCAAAGGTGTCCAGAGCGCAGGGCACCACACATGGTTTGGAGAACATGAGTCAGCATTAAGTAATTCATGGTAATTTAACTTTTTAATCAAAAAGACCTTGACGAAACAATAATAGCTTACAAATGCGTGTGCCCTTTGATCTTGCAATTCCACTTTTGGGAGTTTATCCTACAGATATTCCTTATGTTTGTACATATGAACACGATTATTCACTGCACAACTGATTGTAATAGCAAAAGACTGGAAACGATCCAAATGCCATTATTGCAGAACTGCTGAAATAAATTATAGCACATTCAGACAATGAAAAATAATGAGGAGACTGCGTGTGTATTGATATGGAAATGTCTCCACGATAGACGGTTAAGGGGAAAAGCAAGGTGGAGAACACATGTTGTCATATGCTACCTTTTGTGTATGAAAGGGGGTCATAAAAATCTACATTCCTTTTTGCTTGTATATTCATAAAGAAATGCAAGGAATATTTCTAAGAACGGTGGTTATCTCTGGGGCAGGGGATGGGAACTGGACAGGTGGGGAACAAGGATGGAAGGAAGACTTTTCACTATATATATGACTATTCTTTGGTGTTTGGAACTATGCAAGCCTATTATTTACTCAAAGAATAAATAATAAAATAACACTTAAAATAACCATTTATTGTGGCCCTCAGAACAAGCAATCTGGTCTGGTTCTCCACACCTGCAAGTCTTGGTGTCCACAGGGAGCTCTTAAGATCAGACACATGTTTCAGGCGCCACTGCCATTGCAGTGGGTACTCTGGTTAGACGTGATGCTCCCAACCAGAATCCATATTTCCATCGTCCAGAATGGCAGTGAGAGGACAGATCTTTGAGTATCTTACCAGGAGAACCAGCTCCACAGAGGTTCTTGGGTTGGAGTCCACTGTGCCCTGGACAGCTCCAGGAGGGGAGGGTCCCAGGAGGACTCAGTACTCTAGTACCGCGGCATCAGCTGTTCCCGACTCACAAAGGAGGAGTGGTGGTAGCGATCCCGGGTGGCGAAGTCTGTGTTCTCCAGGGTGAGCTGAGTCATCTCCATGTCAACCCTAGCCAGGGATGGTGCCAAAACTATCTGCTCTTGTGGGGATCGCAAGGTCCTTTGGTGAGAGAAACACGGAGGATGGTCAGAAGGAAAGACCATGTGCTCAACAGTGGCAGTAAGTCTCCTCTGGGACGGAGAAATTATTCGCGGAAGGTCATTGTGCTTATTACTTAATGTGCATTTAAACACCATAACTGCTGAAAGCTATATGGAAGACACTTAATGAACCCAAAGTATGAGAAATAAGAATCAAACAAAGAGGGAGTGTGACATTTACCTTCTGTTAGTAGAAAGGTATAAAACAGTGCAAAAATAACCTTCCAAATGCTGTCGTGTCGGGGCTCTATAGCTTTACTTGGATCTTCTTGTCAAATGAAATAATGGAATGGAGAGGCTGGAAAATGGAAGAGAAAGAGAAACCTTCCCTTTGGCTCACTGGAAAGAAAGTTGAATGAGGATCGATCTCCAGAGCTAAGGTTTACAGAGCAAGCAGCTATGAGATCAAGTGCAAAGGCTTTTGGCACCAAGTTGGCTTGAAGACAACGAGCAAGTTCTGATTTGGATTCTATTGTCACTGAAGTGTTTACATAGCGTTGGCGTCGGAATCAACTGGTAAAGAAAAATGTTAGGGATACGTGAGGGAAAGTGCTGGCAGCAGAGGGAGTAAGGAAAGGTCAGCCCAGCCAGCAGTGTATCCACAGAAGACAGACAGTCACAGCTTCGCCGCCAGTCAGCCTGGTGGCCTCGGGGGCGGGGGGAACCTCTTCGCCTCCTTGTTCCTCTGTTTTCTCATTTCCCCAGGTCCCTTCTAGTTCCCACAGTCTACATCAGGTCCTGAAATCACACCTTAGGCACAGATTTCCTCTTAAAATTTTACCTTAAAAGAACCATCTACTTTATGAGGAGTAACGTTCTATTGTTTAGATGAGGAATATATTTGATAGTGGTAAAAAGCCGTAGAAAACTTGGTATGAATCTATGGAATTCAAGCAGAAAGCTTCAACTGACCAAAAAAAAAAAAAAAGTGCTGTTACAGGAGCAGATCACAGGACTGAGGCTTTGCAGTACTTGATGACAGCACATCTAAGTTAGATGAGCTGAGGTTTTCTGAGACATGAATTAACTTTTGTAAAGTTGAATCTTCAAGAAGTAAGGTTAGGAAGTGACAGAAATGCCATCCCAGCCAACGTGTGTTTTTGCCAATGAATTATTTTCTCACCAATATTTTTTTTTCCCAAGGTAAAACCATTGTATTCTTCCGAGTTCAGGGATATAATACACTTCACTTATTAGTCTAGAATGGCCTAGGAATTCTCACCTGGGCAGTTGCTAGGACTTCAGGAAAGAAAGCCTTCTTATGGTCAGGCTTAATTTCACATGATTCTGGGAACTGCAGGTGTAACAGAGGAGGTAACATAGCCAAATTTCTTTGCCCCAAACACCCTACCATATTATTGTCCTTTGGTTTTGAAGAGCATGTGGAGCTCTAGTTGTGGAAAAAATTCAAGATGACAAAATAGAAAACATGGCTACCCATTTCTGGTTTTAAATGGATCACCACTTCCTGGTCCTTTCACTGAATAACCGCCACAAAATGTGGCTTGGTAGCCACGGTGAGGCGGCACGTTTGATGCTGAGTCTCAGCTGAGGTCCCCACCGCCCCTCCGCAAGCCCACAGAGCCGTGAACAGTGTGGACCAGGCTCTTTCCCAACCAAAGCACTGTTCTGGTCTAAGAACAATCTCGTCCCAATACATTCTTCTTTCTGCATAGCACTATGGTGCCCTCAGAGGTGAAATTCAGAGTGCAAGACAAGGAGTAGCGGCCTCCCATGGCCCTTTGTGGGCTTTAAAAGCAGAGATGCCTAAAAATATTCGTGTAAGTTGGGTAAGACCAAATAGTCTCAATCACACACCACCTGCAGCCCAGCATCGGCAGGCAGCTTCCACACAGAATCTACTTCCCGTGAAACTCCACTCCCTCAGACCAGGAGGCTGGGGGAAGCGGTGGGTGCAGATGTGTTGTGACCTGAGTCACCCGACCTGGTCCCTCAGCCTAGAAGAGAGGCAGAGAGGTGACCCGCCCCTCCTACCACTCCACACAGGACGGTTAGCTCAGCTTCCAAGCAGAGGGCCAGGAACCCCTCTGTATACCACCTCTCCACCAGCCCTCTCCTTGTTGCTTTCCACAGCCCCCCTTCCCCTTCCTTCATCATTCTAGGCTCTGGCATCGAGACTTCATTTCTAGTGCCAGTTTGAACCAACTGGCAGTGCTTATAAAGAACTGTCTTAAAAAGGATTCTTGGGAAGGAAGAATGGGGAGTTACTCCTCAACGGGTATAGAGTTTCCATTTTGCAGGATGAAGCGTTCTGGAGCTGCGCGGTGGTGATGGTGGCACTACAGGATGGATGTACTTAACACCACTGAACTGTCCACTTTAAAATGGTGAAGATGATCAATTTTGTGGTATGTGTATTTTACCACAATAAAAACAATGGGTAAAAGTTCTGAACTTACATCAGGGATCAATGGGAAAGGGTCCCAAAACCCATTAGCAATGCCTAGGCATGGAAGGTGGAAATACTGGCAAGTACAACCCAGATATCTAGCGTTTCAAAACCAAACCAACAAAATGAAACCAAATAAACACTTGGTTGGGTTCTGCCTGGGTTTTCCCAGCCTGCAGCTTTGGCTCCTCACTGATACTAAAAGGGGAGGGAAGTAATTTTTCAGAGTCATGAGGCCTTCAAAGGTGAGGAAGCATTGGCAGTGAGGCCTTCTCCTGTTTCTCAGGAGGGTTGTTGGTTCTTCCCTTTTCTTGGGTATTTGAACATAGGGGTCCCTCGGAACTCCTCCAGGATCGCTATGCTGTTACTGTACTTGGCCTCGGCACTCTCCCCAGTACAGGCATGTTGACTACGTCTGAGCTGAGAAGGAGGATGGGAGTTCTCTGGCCCTGATCTTAGGTATAAGTAAGTATTCATGCTAGTATGTCTTTGACTGTGAACTCACCGAGGGTAGCTCTCTTGACTTATACCACTCAGCAGTCAGATGCTAAATAAAGCCTCTGTTCATGATTCCTGAGGATAAGAAGGGAGAAGGACATGGGCCAGAGGAAGCTTCTGATGGGCTGAGGACAGGGGCCTAGGTGGTGGAGAGCAGTGGGGAGCAGACTGAGTGTCCTGGAGGTTCTCAATGGTCAGGTGTTCACGCCACAATTCACCCAAGCCCAGCTAGGAACGAGACACCCTTAGCACCTTCCAGGGCCCCGGGACACGCATCTGCCCTGGTCCTGGCCCCAGAATGGCACAGACCTGCAAGAGGGGATCAGAAGAGACTTCATCCATCTGAAAAGGCTGAAGTTGGAGGCTAAACCTGCAGGGAAGACATATACATAAATATTTATGAAGGATCTACGTATGCATCTAGAATCCCCTGACACACACACAGAATGGCACAAACATTTTTTTTTTACTTCTTCAGTCTAACTAACCAAACAATATTCATTGTAATGCTCTCTGACATCAACCTGCTAAGGACTTCGTACCCATAACATAGTTTCCCAAAATTTATTTCTGAACTCCAGAAATGTTTTGTAGAGAAAAAAGCAGAGGACCTGTTCACTTCAGTCTTAGGAATTTTTCTTTCCTTTTCTTTTCTTTGTTCCAATTTTGATAATCTTTTTTCCTTAGATTCAAGCTGATTTGTGTCAAATACATACTATAAAGTCCCCTGCTAGACCATATTCTCTTCGAGGACAGGAAATGCATTTTTTTTCATCGGTAACACTCACAATACGACACCCATAGGATCAGGCACTTATGAAATTTCCTACACATGTTAAGTGAATCAAATAGCTCAGCGTGTAGAAATGCTAGAACTGACATCTGAAGTGAGATTGTTGTTGATGCTGACCAAATATCCTGACGTCAGACACCCTGATTAGAATAGGGTTTATCAACTTTTTTAAAAAAAAAAACTTTTCTCTTTTGGTATGGGTTTTTAAAATCTCACATAATGAATTATATATAACTTTAGGAAATTAAATCAAATGCAGTCTTATAAAATGCTTCCTTGTACTCACTTATATGTACATGCTCCACCAGATAATATATTTATATATAAATGGCTGGTTGAAAATTGGTTAATTAGATCATGTTCAATATATGACCAGGAAGTGAGCCTTATTTTAAGAGGCTTATGTTAGAATCTGGGTTAATGTCAACGGTATGCAGCTGATAACATGTATTTACAGTCTCATTTAGGGTCCTTACGGTTAAAGGGAGGATAAATTTTAGATTTGCATTAATATCTGCAATTGGAAAGAGAATTCTCCTAAAATATTTTGACATTGTCTGAAGGAAGAAACTAAACATAAACATTTTATTAACTGGTCCTACTTATTTGTCATCATTTAGATTCTAAATTGGCTAAATTTTAGATGAAAAAATTGGCCTGAAATTTGATGTCATACTTGCCTGTGAATAGATTTCTGAGAAATATTTAAATTTCTTAAGATCAAACTAACTTCTAAGAAATTTCAGAAGAAATCACTGATACAATCACTATGCTAATTAAACTATATTCTATCCATTAAATTAGCTGATATAAGGACCCTTCTTAGCATGACTTTGTAAAGCATTATTTTTCATGTGCATGTGATTTAAGTGTTTGAAGTGCACTTCTTTCAAAAATATACTTCAGACTACTCTAATTCAGAAGATTTTTTTTTCCAGTTTTCCTGGATTGTTATAGTACATCTGATTTAGTTAGGACTTGAAACTATGTAACTGCTTTAGTTTAAATTGGGGCATTGCAGAATTTTGGTGACAAGGGCTCTCAAATGTATTTTTTTTAACAGGCTTATTATTGAGGAATAACTGGCCTGCAATAAACAGAGTATTAATAATATGTCCTTCCTTTCTTTATTCCTGATGCTCTGGCATTTGGGGTCTTGATCCTAGAGGTGTTAATTACTAGAGATGGCAAACAACTCCCGTATGAGCACACCCTTAATAAACAAACCAACCGATCCAGGCTCACACTCACAACCGTCCCCTTCATCAAACTGATACATCAAGCCAATATTCCCCTGCCTTAAATCATCCCAGGGCTAAATACAAGACAACTAGTACAACAGAGACCACCCCTATAACCTAGAGCCCCCTGAAATTACTCTAACAATCCAATCCTAAACTTACTCAGCTGCCTACAGGCCTTGCCCATTGCTTCCCATTAAAACCCTAATAAAGGCTCTGGGCCATGCTCTCCCCTCTTCCTTTTCTGCCTCCTGAGCAACCTTGGTCCTCCCCCACGTGGCTCTGCATGGTATGCATGCCTCCTGTTCCTAGGGCTCTGTGAGTGTAGACTTCCATCTTCATGACAGTCATGTCTGTGCCTGTGTGTCTTACAATATCTGATTAATACAAGTCCCAGGTACATTTTTGGAACAAGCAACATGCATTTAAAGTGTACAATGGTGAGTGTTGACATACGTATACGTTGTAAAACCATCACTACAAGCAAGATCATGAACGTATCCACCACCTCCAAAAGCTGTTTCAAGCCACTTCATAAGACCTCCCTTCCATGCATCCACACACCCACCCTCATCCAAAGGCAACTGCTGGTAATGATGTCATTATAGATTAGTTTGCATTTTTACTAACTGTACATGTATATGCATAAAATATTACATTATGTACTTTAAATCTGGTTTCTTTCACTCAGCATAGTTGTTTTGAGATTCATCCATGTTATTGTGTGTATCAATAGTCCATTCTTTTCATTGCTAAATAGTATTCCATTGTATGGCTATAGTATAATTTATTTTTAGAGTCACCTGTTGATGGACATTTGGATTGTTTCCAGTTTTTGACTATTGCAAATAAAGCTGCTATGAATATTCATGTACACATTTTTGTATGACCATATGCTTTCAATTCTCTTGGATAGATACCTAAGAGTACAGTGGCTAGTTCATACAGAAGGTATAAGTTTAACTTTTTAATAGACTGCCCAACTGTTTCACCAAGTGATAGTACTATTTTCACAATCTCACCAGCTGTACATGATAGTTCTAGCTGCTCCACATCCTTGTCAGCACTTGGCATGATCAGTATTTTTCATTTTAATCACTCTAACAGATGTGTAGTAATATTATATTGTGGTTTTAATTTGCATTTCTTAATGACTAATCACATTGAGCATTTTTTCATGTGCCTATTTGTTATCCATATATGTTCTCTGCTGAAATCCATTTAAAACTTATGCCCATTTTGAATTTTTTGTTGTTTTCTTATTATTGAGTTTTGAGAGTTTTTATATATTCTAGATACTTACAATTCACTAATATTTTCTCAGAGTCTATGGCTTGCCTTTGCCTTCCTTAAGTGTGTTTGGGAGATCAAAAACCTTAATTGTGATGCAGTCCATTTATCAAATTTTTTCCTACTTTTGATGTTGTATCTAAGAAATCTTTGCCTCACTCACAGTCAAAATGTTTTTTTCCCGTATTTTCTAGGATCCATTTGGAGCTATTTTTACATTGTATAATTTATGGATCAAAGTTTGTCTTTTGCTTGTAGATTTCCAACTATTCCAGCACCATCTGCTGAAAAGATTATTTTTTTCCTCCACTGCATTGCCTTTGCAATTTCTGGACTCTCTACTCTGTCCATTGATTTATTTGTATATCTTGTTTCCAATACCATGCTGTCTTGATTACTTTTGCTTTATAATTAGTTTTGAAATCAGGTAATCTTAGTCCTCCAACTTTGGTTTTCTTTTACAAAGTAGATTGTGCTATTCTAGGTCCTTTGAATTTCCATATAAATATTTTAGGGTCTGCTTTCTAATTTCTACAAAAAAGGCAGCTGTGATTTTGCTGGGGATTGTATCTACTCCATAGAAAGCTCTGAGGAGAAGTGACATCTTAAAGATATTGAATCTTTCAATTCATGAATATAGTATATATATTCATTTATTTCTTCAATTTCCTCTCAGAAATATTTTGAAGTTTTCCTCTTCTAGCCTGTAAATATGGTGAATTACATTGATTGATTAAGAATGTTAAACCAACTTTGAATTCCTGGGATAAACCCACTTGATTATGATGTATTATTATGCTTTTTGTATTATTTTGTATTCAATTTGTTAACATTTTGTTAAGAATTTTTACATCTATGTTCATAAGGGATATTTTGTGAAGCACTTGTATAGAACTGATATTCTTTCTTCCTTAAATATTTGATAGGTTTCAGTAGTGAAGCCATCTGAGTGGGCCTAGGGTTTTCTTTATGGGAAAATTTTTAATGACAAGTTTAATTCCTTTAATAGATGATATAAATAGCCCTATATGTCTTCTAGAGTGAGCTTTGATAGTTTGTATCTTTCAAGGAATGTGTCCAATTCACTGAAGTTGTCAAATTTATTGGCATAAAGCTGTTTATAATATTTCTTTTTTAAATATATTTTTGTTTTTATTTATTTGTTTTGTTTTGGGGTAGGTAATTTGATTGATTGATTGATTGATTTTGACGGAAGTACTGGGGATTGAACCCAGGACCTCATGCATGCTAAGCACACACTCTACCACTGAGCTATATCCTCCACCTCCATAATATTTCTTTATTTCCCTTTTCATATCTGTAGACTCTCTAGTAATGTCATCTCTCTCACTTCTGGTATTGGTCATTTGTGTTTCCTCTCCTTTTATTCTGATCAGTCTGGTAGAGGTCTGTGAATTTTATTGATCTCATATAACCAGCTTTTTGTTTCACTGGCATTCTGTATTTTTCCTGTTTTATATTTTATTGATTTCTACTTTAATCTTTATTGTTTCTTTGTTTCTGCTTATTTGGGTTTAATTTGTTCTTTCTCTAGTTTTTGAAGTTGAAAATTTGAATCATTGATTTGAGATCTTTTTTCTTCTCTAATAGAAGCATTTGATGCTTCTCTAATAAAAGTAGCTGCATCTCACAATTTTGTTAAGTATAATTTTCATTTTCATTCAGTTCAAAATACTTTTTAATTTCACTATCTCTTCTATGAACCAAGAGTTATTTAGTCTTCAGTTTATTTAGTGTTCTTAGTCATTTAGTGTTATTTAGGGTTCTTTAGTTTCTAAACATTTGGGGATTTTCCAGATATCTTTCTGGTATTTATTTCTATTTTACTTCCCCTTTGTTCTTGAATTGACTTTAATGCCTTTAAATTTACTGAGACCTTTGAGAAATGTTCTAGAATATGGTTTATCCTGGTAAATGTTTCATGTACACTTGGAAAGGATATATATTCTTCTGTTGTTAGGTGGAATGTTCTATACATATCAGTTTGACTAGGTTTGTTGATAATGTTACTCAAGTCTTCTAAAGCCCTACTGATTTTTTTGCCTATTTGTTTTATCAGTTATTGAGAGTGAGGTGCCGAAATCTCTGACTACAATTGAGAACTTTTCTACCTATTGTTCCAGTTCTATCAAGGTTTTACTTTATATATTTCAAAGTTCTGCTTTCAAGTGCATAAAAGTTATGATTTATTATGCCCTCTTGATTAATTTGCCCTTTATCTTTATGAAATTATCCTCTTTATCCCTGGTAATATTCTTTTCTTTGAAATCTACTTTGTCTGGTTTTAATATAGTCACTCCAGCTTTGTTTGATTTATCTTATCATGATATATCTTTTCCATCTTTTTACTTTTAACTTATATTTAAAGTAAGCTTCTTGTAGACAGCATATAGTAGGATCAGGCTTTATATCCTTTCAGTCTGACAGTCTCAGTGTTTAGACTATTTAATTGGGACTGTTTAGACTATTTATATTTAATGTGATTATTGATATGGCCAGGTTTATATAAACTACCTCGTTATTTATTTTTGGTTTGCCCATATGTCCTTTATTATCTTTTTCTGCTTTATTTTTATTTGAGTATTTTAAATTCAGTTTTATCCCCTTTATTGGCTTATTGTAACTCTTCGTGGTTTTACAGGTATACCTCATTTTACTGTACATTGCTTTATTGTGCTCCTCAGTATTGCATCTTTTACAAGTTGAAGGTTTGTGGCAATCCTGCATCAAGCAAATCGATCAGCACCATTTCCCAACAGCATTTGCTCACTTTGTTTCTCTGTGTCATATTTTGGTAATTCTTTTAATATTTCAAAGTTTTCCATTATTATAATATTTGTTACGATGACCTGTGATCAGTGATCTTTAATGTTAATACTACAATTTGGTGAAGGTTCAGATGATGGTTAGCATTTTTTTAATAATAAAGTACTTTAAAATTATGTACTTTATTATTAAAGTATGTACTTTTTTTAGACATAATGCTATTGCACACTTAATAGACTACAGTATAGTGTAAACATAACTTTTATATGCACTAGGAAACAAAAAAATTTGTGTGACTCGCTTTATTGCAGTATTCATCTTAGGGCAGAAACTGAACTCAGTATTTCCAAGGTATGCCCGTATTTTAGTAGTTGCTTTAGGGTTTGTAGTACACATTTTTAACTCCTCACAGTCTGCCTTTAAGTGGTATTTTCGTACTTCACTTATAGTATAAGAACCTTCCAATAGTATATTCCCATTTCTTCCCTCCTGGCCCTTATGCTATTGTTGTCATCCATTTTACTTCTACATGTCTTATAAACCTCACAAGTTATTATTATTTTTCATTTGTCACCTATTTATGTAAATGCCATATTTTTTCTCCTAGACTGTCAGCTCCTTGAAAATGGGATTCGTATTTGAGACAGTGCTGGCATTTAATAGGTTTTCAAAACACATTTTTTCAGTAAATGCTAAAAAAGAAGACAAGAAGTGGTGGCAATACGGCTCTGTTGCTTACCCAGGTGAAGCCCTGGACTGGTCCGACCAATGTAGAAATACACAATGGCAGCAACACCTATGTTAACCAGGGTATAGACCCACTGGATCACAAACATGATGAGAAGGGACCCAAAAGCCTGTGGAAACAGAGTAGGAAGGATAGTTTACTAATGGTTTATTTCATGCTAAGCAAGCATAAGGCTAGGCCCTTAAGAAACAACAGTCCATATCACCAACCTCTGATCACTATAAAAGTCTGAATAATTGAAGTTCACTCATAATTCAAAAAATCTCTCAAACAGATATTTGAGAAGACATCCTCCTGAAAGTACCCTCTAATCAACAATCAATCAATATTCCATTCTAGCTCCTTGTCCTACTCCTTTCCAGAAGAAACAAATTAGAGTGAAACTGTGTTAATTTGATGTACCTAGAAATTTGGTGACCCAGAGGTTATTGGAGATGATTAATTATTTAAAAAGTAAACCACTGATTAAAATAAGTGGTTCATTAAATGTAATCTTGCCATATGTAGCCTCATCTAAATTCTAATATAATAGGCAATTAAATCACATTGCTCCTAATGAAGACTCCCCTCTTTCCTCCCTTACCCTCCACTGCAAAATGACACAGCTCCACCTGAATTACATCTCAAGGACAATTGAGATCAAAATGAAGCTACTCACCCCCAACAGGGAGACCCAGGGGTTGCATATGCGGCTGTAGAAAGAAGTTGGTCTCTGGATATCTTTTTCCTGGAGCCCAGACTTTGGGAAGAAATCTAAAAAATAAATGAGCCAAATCCTTGGTTATTAATTTGTTATCAAACCCTCTAGTATTTTCATTAGCGAATACCTCTGGGTTCCTCTTCTCTAATTTTGTAACTCAGCCTAAAAGACAACTTCCACTCTCCCCAACAACTAAATCCCTTGGCCACACTTGAGGCTTGTCTTTACCAGGAAGCTTTCACTTCCTAAATTATGATTCCAATCAATCTACTCTCAGCCTGTCACCTCCTTTTTTTCTCATTTGCTCTGCTGTCTCCCACCCCAACTATTTATAGCCTGCAGAGGAACTTTCAGTCAACTTTCCCTAGTATGTTTTTTACTTTCTATCATCTACCTTCTCTTTTCACCACCTTCTTATCTAGCTTAGATTCCATGGTCCAAGAATATTGTGTTTATCATCTGCTTCTACATTTCAGCATTACTCAGCAGTCTTAAACCTAGTCAACTCATTCTCTTACTCTCTGATATAACAAATTTACAAACTCTCCTCTCAAAAGAAGCTTTAATATTTTCTCATCACCAAATCTACCAACCCACTTGGCATCTGCACCCTCTCATCTGCCTTTTCATTTTTAGAGTGGACAAACAGTCCCAGCTCCAACCTAAGGCCCATCTCTCCATTTGTGCCCTGCTTCAGGAGTGTGCTTTTTTTGTCATCAGTTTTTCCATCCTCTACTAAATCATCTCTATCAAATACAAATACAGCGTAATTTCTCCCAACTAAACAAATACATCCTGGTCACCCTCTAGCTACTGTCCTATTTCTTTGTCTCCCTTACAGCAAAACATGTCAAAAGAATTATCCATATGGTTTCTACCTCCTGTTGTTTCCTCAACCCACTCGTAGGATTGTATACACCATTCCACTTAGACTATTCTTCCTAAGGTTGTCAATGACTTGAATGTTTTCCAACTCAATGGTCGACTCCCAGTCCTCATCCTACTTGACCTTTCAGATAGCATCTGACACAGGTGATGACTTCCTTCTTATTGAAACACATTCTTTTCTTGGTTTCTAGGATGCCTCACTCTCCCAGTTTTCCTCCTATCTCAATGCCCACTTCTTCTCAGTCTCCTTTGCTGACTCACCTCCTCTTTTCAACTCTAAAATATTAGACTATCCCAGCATTCATTCAGTCCTCAGCTCTCTTCTTTATTCTGCATATACTCACTCCTAGAAGATCTCTGCAAGTCCCATGACTTTAAATACTATCCATATATTAATAATTCCATGACAATGAATATATATATGTTTATGAATAACTGAAAAATTGTGCTCTACACTGGAATTTGACACAACATTATAAAATCACTGTAACTCAATAAAAAAAAGTTTAAAAAATAAAATAAAATAAAGACCAGATCACAACTGGCCTTTGACTGGCTGAGTTAAAACAAAAAAAATTCCAAGTTAATATCATCTCCAACCTCTCCCTTGAACTAAAGTTTTGTGTATCTAGTTGTCTTCTCAATATCATCCCTCACATGGCTGTTAAACACCTCAAACGTTAACATGACTAAAGCAGAAATCTATTCTTCCCAAGTCTTCTTCAACTGAGTAAATGATACCAGCATTCACTCAAATATCTAAGATTCATCCTTGACTCCTCTCTTGTTCTCATACCTACAGCTATTCCATCAGCAAATCCTGTTGATTCTACCATCAAAAAATATTCAGAATATGACCATGCTTTACCACCTCCATTGCTCCCATTCCTAGTCCTAGCCACTGATTTACTGTAGTGCACTCCTGCAGTAGAGACCCCAGTTAGAGTACATCTCCCAGGATCTCTTGCAGTTAGAGAGGTCATGTTACTAAGTTCTCGCCAATGGAACTTGAGCAGAAGTGGTGAATGCCACTTCTGCCCCAAAGTCTTTGAGAGAGTAGGTGTGCCTCTTCCCTGTGCCCCAAATCTGAACACGGCAATTCAGTCTTGACTCTGCACATGACAAGGACCTAGGGGATGGTGAAGTCATAAAAATGGAAAGTGCCTGAGTCCCTGAATCAATGCATGAAGAGGAGAGCCTCCCACTGTATTTGCTTGTTCATTATGTGCCTTCCCTACTAGAAAGCAAGCTCAATGACAGCAGAAACTTTCTATGTCTATTCAGCATGTCTCCCAACCCCAGCACCCAGAACAGTGCTTGGAATGTAGTGAGTATCCCACACATGAGGTTAAGTGAAGGACAAACCATCTTAGACCCCCAGGAAGTCTTCATCTTCTCAACATCTGTCTGCCTTCAACATGGGCTTCCAACTATCATACTTATATTTTATACTCTCATAGCTTGACAGCAAGGACTGTCTTCTGTATCTCTAAAAGCTAAATCTAGGCATGTAGGAGTTTGTGTATAGGAAGTGCTCAATAAATGTCTCCTTACTGATAATGGATTAAAATAAACTCTGCCAAGATTTATGACTGATTTGAATTGATGACTCTATTAATTTTTTTAAAAAGAAGAAATACTACTATGATTGTCATTGATTAAACTGCATACTTTCAACACGCCCAATGCATGATTCATTTTTTCAATCACAGGCTTAGTGAAGTACAGTTGCCCCTGTGGTTATTAAGAAGGAACACTATTGGTGAAGGACTTAGATTTTTGCCTCTCTGAGATTTGCAAAATGTTAAGCTCACTCTTTCATATTTGATCTTGATCTTGTACAACCTCAATTACACTGTACCCAAGGGAGGTGTGTGTGTGTGTGTGTGTGTGTGTGTGTGTGTGTGTGTGTGTGTTTTCTGAGGAACTCCAGGGAAAGTCATAAGAAGGGGTGTGTCCTCGAAGCAAGGACAGTGAAGTTTTATATGTCAGCAATGTGAGGGAGTATTCAGGCAGGGATGCTCAGTGACTTTGAATAGGGATGACAACACAGGCAGACAATTATTCAGAATCCTAAACAGCTAGAGTTTCAAAACCCTTCCAGAATGACTGAAGGAACTTTTTGTTTTCTCTTTTCAGGGATTATGCTGGGAGAAACAAGTCTTATGGACTAATGGTGTGAGGCGACATTTTCTCATGTTAGAAATACTAGAATAATAACTAGGAAGGCAACTTTATCAAGCCTTAGTCATAAAACAACCGAAAAGGTAAACAGAACTATGCATCAGGCATGTTAAAAATATTAAATATAATAATAAACATAATGCATAACATTAAATTATCTTTTAAAATCTAGCACCATGTCTAACAAGTTCTATGTTCACCCATGCAGATATAAAGACTAAGTAAGAAGGGGGAAAACAATTATGTTAGTTTTTAAAATCATGAATTTAAATAATTTTTTGGAAATTACTTAAAATCAATATTAAACCAACTCTGTATATATATATACACACACACACACACACACACGTATTATATGTACATATAATATATATGCAATGGAATACTACTCAGCCATAGAAAAGAGTGAAATAATGCCATCTGTAGCAACATGGATGGACCTAGAGATTATCATACTAAGTGAAGTAAGTCAGACAGCGAAAGGCAAATATCATATGATACCACTTATATGTTGAATCCAAAAGAAAAAGACACAAGTGAACTTACTTACAAAACAGAAACAGACTCACAGACATAGAAGACAAACTTATAGTTACCAGGGGTAAAACAGGGTATAGAGGAATAAATTGGCAGTTTGGGATTTGCAGATACAAGCTCCTACTGTATAGCACAGGGAACTATATTCAGTATCTTGTAATAACCTATAATGAAATAGAATGTGAAAAATAATATATATATGCATAACTGAAGCACTATGCTGTATACCAGAAACTAACACAACATTGTAAATCAACTGTACTTCAGTAAAAAAAGATATTAAATCAGCTCTGCAAATGCACTCCATAACTTCATCAGAATAAATGAACACACAGTTCTTGCTGGCATGTACAAACTGAGCATGTGCATTGGTATGGTCCACAAAGGATGGTGTTTCAAGTCCATGTGGTATTTTATCAAGTTGGCTCTACAAATTCTTTTAACCATTTTCTAAATGCTGCACATTTAAGTTATTTCTAGTTTGTCATTAGCACTAACAATGCAGCTATGATGATCCTGGAAAGATTTTATGGTTTGTTGTTTGATGTGGGGTTGTTTCCTTGAAATACAATCCCCCGCAATAGATTTACTACGTCAGAGTAATTAAACAGTTTTATATCTCTTGTTACATCTTACAAGATGATTCTCCAGAAACACTGAACCAGAGAAACTTTGAGCTATGGCCATGTGAAGAAGTCAAAAATCCTCTCCATAAGAGATAAGTACACAATTAGGCAAAATCATCAGAAACAATCACTCAGGGCTCTAGAAATTTACCAAATGGGGACAACTAAATAAGAAGTGTTTATTTTTAAAAAAACGCTGGAGTTGAGGGGAAGAGCGGGAGAGTCTACGGCTTTCCTTCCGGGCTGCCCCCAACCCCACCCCAGTTCTTACCAGCGTGGAGCTGCCCCGTCCGCCAGGCCCAGGAGGCCTCCACCTTCTGCCTGTGGATCTGTGTGCGGGTCGGGGAGCACAGGGCAGCTGCAGCCAGTCTCCAGTCTCCGCTGGCTCTGACTATCGGCATTCTCTCTCGTAGGTCCCCAGGCAGGGGTGTGTGGGGACCTGTGGTCTTTCTACGGCACTCTCACTTCTAGGATTTTCCTGTTAAATTTCTGGCTGCTCCACTGCTCACCCTCGCTGGGTCTGCTACCTCTGGCTAGCAAAGCTGAGGCTTTTCCCATCCCATTTTCTACTGAGCTCACCACACTGAGCTTCTAAAGACCCGGCCCACAACTTTGTTCCCTGTGGCAGCAAAACTGCTGGTTTCTGAAGAAAACCTCCCAAATTTAATCAACAGGTCCAAAAGGAATGAATCCATTGACATTGCTTCCAGCAATGTGTACCTATAGCTGATAACCACCGACCTACTGTTTTTTAAATCTTTGATAGCTTAACAGATATGCAATGACATCTTAACAGTGGTTTAATTTAGGTTCATTTAATCAACACTGTGGCCTACTTCATAAAAGATACTGACCACCAGGCAGCACACACATTGTGTAGGGGTTAAGACCACACGTTATAAAGTGAGACCGACCTGGGGTCAAATGGAGCAAGTGTTTAACTTCCCCAAGCCTCCCTTCTGTCATCTGTAAAAAGGTACCAACACTGCCTAAATCGGAGCTGAGCTGAGCTGAGATAATCTGTGTTAAGTGATTATCTTCCATGCCAGGCACAACGGACAAGCTCAATAAATGCTGCCTATTTTTAGCTACTAACAACATTCAACACTCAACCATGAAAGTTAGTTCATTGAATGGACAACAAATGAGTCTGGGCATTGGTCTTTCCCATGTAAACTGAGGGCTCATCTCCTCTGAACTCTCTTCTGTTGAATCTGGATTTTGATCTTCCTGTTTTTAAAAATAATATGCTTTGGAAGGTACGCTTTTATCAGTTGTGTCTGTCAGAATCATTGTTTCCTTCTGTGACACTGTGTTGTGCAAATGTTTTTTATTTCTGCTTAATCAGATCCTTTTTGTCTTTGATGATGTCTTCAATAGTCAGAAATATCTCTCTTGTGCAGCTGGTATAAATAAGGACTGTGTGGCTATATAAGGTATCAAATATAGCCCTGAGTTAATTTTTTTGATCCATTTGCTCTCAATATTATTTATTCAATAGTGCTTTGATTCTTACTATTTTATGGCATCTGGTTCGTCACACATGGGGTTCTAATAATAGTTTAACCCTTTCTATTCTACTTGACCTATCAATGTTTAAACATTTTTAGCCAATATTTGTACAATTGTTCATCAATTCAATTAGCCTTTACTGAGTGTTTGTCAGTGCCACGTACTATGTGGGAATATTGTGATGAACACAAGGTAGAAAGACTTGATTTGTGACTAAAGAAAGCTAACCGACTAGGGGAAAAGGGGTAAAACTTATATTTCTTTTCCTTAAGACAGACAGACGAGTAGACTTGAAGACAAATGTGTAAGCAAATGTATCAAACAATATGGTAAGTGTTTCTACCACTCATGTGACTCAAACATCATGCTTCCACAGATGAAATCAGGGAATCCTCAGAGGGGGTCTGAAAAATTAGATAGATTTGAAACAATACATTGGCTTTTTTCAGATGGAAAAGGGGGAAGTGAAGCAACCTGAGAAGGCAAAACAGCATGGGCCAAGGCAGGAAGGGATAAAGAACATGATGTGTTTGGGGCATGTGTCTGGCTGTAGTTGCAAGTATGTGCGTTGGTTGTTATGAGAAAAATGGCCAAGAAGGTAAGGCAAGGCAGGACGGTTAAGAATCTTGCAGATCACACCAAGATGGAATCTAAAGGAAGGTTTTTAAGAAAGGGAAACAGGATGAGAGGTTTTTTTTTTTTTAGAAAGATCATTCAGTGGACAGTGAGAAGGAGAAACAGAATGTGGGAGAATCTGGAGGCAGGAGACAAGTGTGGAGGTTAACAGGAGTCTGGGTGCCAGATGTTGAGGACCTGCACCTAGGTGAAGGCAGCCAGGATGCCAGAGAGGGAGGGCTCAGCAGGAGCCCTGGAATTTCTAAGATTACACGACTTCACCAATTAAACATGGCCAAGTGACCACACACCTTGGCTGAAACCCTCTGAGAAGACACAAAAAGAATTAAATAGGCATAAACTCATAAACACAAGGAGAATGAGAGGAAAGATAACAAGTCTTGGAAGGGGGAGAGGTGATGGAGGAGTGGTAACAGACAGCAGAGCAGAGGAGGACAAACTCTAGGGTCCACAGAGAGGATGCAGGCCAGGAGCACCCCAGTAGACCCCACAAAGTTCAGGACCAGGAAGCACCTGTCCCTGAGAAGTGACAAGATGCAGGGGGCTGGTTGCAAGACTGTATACGAAACAGACATCAAGATCTTTCCTCTGGCCATGCAACTAGGGAACAACTCCTCTTTACCTGAACCCCTCCCCAAGGGGGGTTCCTCTGAAGAAATCAAACCAGAGAGGTGCCCGGACTTGGGATACTAGACATAGAAAAGAGTGGGGGAATGGAGCTAGAAACTGGGGAATTCAGTGAAAGTCTATATCCTATGTAGTGGGACACCTCCAACTCCCTTATGTCACCTGGCTTCCTGAATACAAGCAGCCATCTGGTAGACCCCCTTCCAAGAAATTAAAGGACTCTTCTCCGGAGGAACTGAAGAGCCCCAGAGGAAAACCTCCAGCTAGTCCCATTTGGGGGTCCTCCTGTGAAGAAGCCTGATCACTCTACAGTAAGGTGCACCAGTCAATAAGCCCTGCCCAGGATGCAGGTCTTTGAACAGCTTTTAATACTTACTTCTAAGCAGGAAAAGAAATTAAAATCAAAAGAGCCATAGACATTTTAGTAAAGTCTCCAACATAAAAGAGAGCGAGACCAAGCCGAAGAGAAAAGAAACTAAAGAACACAGGGCAGAATAGACTTTAAAGGGAGAATAAGTAATGTCACCAGAGAGATAAGCATTGTATCCATAGAACAAGAATGAATTGACATTCAAATTTTTTAAAAAAGGATAAGGACAAATCAGGTTACAACCAAGAGCTCTTGGAAATTAAGAACAGGATAACTGCGGCATAGACTGATTGCTGTTACCCAATATCCCCTTCCTCTTTAGCAAAAAACCCCACGTGGTTTCATGAGAAGCAGCAATATAACAAGCTAAAAAGACATTTCCAAGTCTCTGAGAACAGCTGGAAAGGCTAGCGAATCAAGTTCAGGGCTACATAGCCAGGGACAACACTCAAAATTTTATGTCAGAGCAGTCTAGTGGGGTCACCAGTGCTAGAGGCACCAAGGTCTAGACACTGCAGCCCGCCCACTGACCCAGAAAGCCCTAAATACTGGAGCCAAGAATGTAGTCATCCTGCAGCCACCATCCTGCTTCCAGGGAGTTCTTCAAAATCTCCATTTCTTCAGGTTTCCAGTTCCCAGTTCCAAGTATATGGAGGGCTCATCTGATTAGCCGATCCTTGGTCCTGTGCCTGCACTCTGGTTGGGTTGTAGGAGGGGCTGGAAAACTGAATATCTGACATTTTCAGTTTTCAGTGTGAAAGGCTTGCTTTGCCTCCCACCAAGACTCGTAACCTTAGAAATTCTTCAAAACACAGGGAAGTCATTTGATGCTGAGCAGGCAAAAAAAAAAAAAAGTCTATCATAATATTGCATCTAAGAAATCTCTTATTCCCTGGACCTGACACACAAGTATGATAGAGGAATTCCAAGACAACAGCTTTATAGCAGGCCTAGAGAACAGATGCTCTAGAGTGGATCAGGATAGCAGCCATGGGACAGAGGGGAAAAAACAAATGAATATGATAAATTTCTGAAGAATTCGAGCATTTGGAAAATAACATTGAGAGGTGTTCGCATATCTGCCAGAGCACTTAGAGAAAAATGAGGGCAGAAAACCAAGCAAATAAAAAACCAAGGCTATTATTAACCCCAGGAAATAGAAAAGGTTGAACTAAAAAGGAAATGTAATCATAGTATAATATATGGCTCAGAGTTAAGCAATATTCACTTAATCGTGATATAATTTGAAATGTAGCTATTCAGTTAATTAAAAAAACTGTGATGCAATTACACTAAAGACATTGGATAAGAAATCAGTGGCATAAATGAGTTAATTCTTCATTTATCATAGTAGGAAATCAAAAGATCATATCTGAAACTGACATATCAAGAAGCAGCAATGCAAATATATTACTTAGTAACATGAAGGTTAACAGAAGAAGCAATTTTTTGGTTGAAAGCAGGATTTTCTTGGAGTGGAACTATGGACTGGAGAAGGATAAAAGGGATGGTATAGTAGAGTGGGAACTACTATATCTGATTATGTGACTTTTCATTCCACTTGACTGATTAAACTGTACTCTTATTACTTTGACAAAAAATAAAATAATCTTTAAAATTTTGATAATGTTCTTACCATTAAAAACCTCCCACCAATTTGGAGGTAAAGAAGGAAAAGCAGGTGTATGGGAGAACATAAAGCATTTATTTTTGGACATCTCCTTCTAGGTCTCTGTCTCCTTCTTTTTGCCCACACTTGTCTGTACAGATCTCAAGGGGCAGATTATGTAGAGGAAAGTATTGGGCTTCAAATACAGGGAGACCTGGGTGTGATGTCCAGCTGTGCGAAGTCTCAGCTCTGAGGATTCTCTGGGACCTCACTGGGCTTCAGGGTCTTCATTTGTAAAACAGAAAATGCTAGTATCTATTATATTACATGCAATAATATATGAAAAGCACCTGGAGTATGGAAGACTCTCCAAAATTCTAAGCTCTTGCTTTCTCTCAGAATTTCTCATGCCCTGGAAGCCTCTCTTTCAGAGTCTCTCCCTGTGTCTCTGGGTCTGCAGATTTGAGGAAGCGAAACAAAGCTATGCTCCGTTAGCCACTGTCTCTCCATCCCCTCCTGCCTGGTTTGGGAGATTCATCTTCCAGAGACAAAACATACGAAGTTCCTGCCAGGCAATTTGTCACAACACATTTCCACTTCCCTTGAAAGGAGAAACTGGTTTCATTCATGGTGGCTGATTTTTGAGTAAAATGAAATTAATATTCAATTATTAGCCATGGCTCCCAGCTCTAACAAACAGGAGTAGATAGAAATTTCTGTTTAAAATGAACCATCTGTAACAGTAGAATTACAAATTCAGCTGTTATCTGCCCATACGTTTTTAAAGTAAATGCCAAGCAAAACTCACAAGGATTTTAAACCCAGCTATAAAATGCACTAACTAGGGACTTGAAAGAGAGTTGTGACAACTGAGTAGTCACCCCAGTTAGGAGACCCCACTGTGATTCCAAAGCACCCACCTTCTCCACTTGCCCTGGGTTGGTTACTCAGCTCAGAGAAAAGTTGTCCTCCACAGGCTTCCCCAGGCCAAGTCCCTTCACTTCTGGAACCCTGCATGTCCCTGTAGGGCTCCTGCCCCTCCCAAGAGGCAGCGGGCCATCTGTCAGAGCCTTCAGGAGGGAAGGAAGCAGGGGACCTGAGGTCCAAGAGGAAGCTATCTTGGAGGGCTTGCTTGGTGGCCTTCTTTGTCTTCCCCTTCTGATTCTCTGGGATGCCATGGCTCTCTCCTCCCCTGGGCTGGCTACTCTCAAGCTTACTGGTTAACTGGAGGAGCTGATCCATGTCCTTGGTGAATTCCAGCAAAGTGCCTTCAGTGAGGCTCCGGGCAACGCCCTCAGAGCCATAGCTGGGAGCCCTCTCCAGGAGCAGGTGCTCAGAGCAGTGGAGAGCTTCCATGCCCTCCCTGGACACTGACTCAGGTACCTGAGGGAGGCTGCAGGCACCCATGGATAGGGAGAAGTAAGAGTAGTCCACTGCGATGTATGTCAGCATGAAGTTGATGGTAACGATGGGGGCCAGAACATTCACCTGACCCACGAGGACAAAGGCCATGGTCACCAAACTGGTCAGACAGATGGCAGCTACAGGTGTTTTATTTGGCCCTTTCTGCAGAAACAAAAATAACATATGGGACCATGAAGTTTCAGGAGAAAATCGCATGATATATAGAAACACAACTCATAATGGCTCAGCCACTTCTCCCATGTGCCCTTTGGTGTGTTAATGACTGTTCATCTGTAAACTTAGGATAATGATATCCAGCTCATGGGGCTATTGTGAGATCAGAGCCAATGTACATAAGATGCTTGACGTGGCCCTGGTCACAGCAGGCTCTCAACACACCTAATGGGTATTAGTTGTATTAGTAACTATTAATATGGGGCAATACTGTGGAACATTGACTTCACAAATATTTCTCCTCTTGTCTTTCACTGGGTTTTAACACCAGCCTTGGAAATCAAAGAGGTGCAGAATTGATTCTTCTCATGCTTTAATGGAGAAAATGACCTTATGGGGAGTGGCAGACCCTGGAAGACATAGCAGAATCACTGGTAGTTGAGGTGAGGGAATTCTGATACTAAACATGCACACAAGCACATGTTCACACACACACATGCACAAATTTATGCACATCTGTTACTAATGGAGGTGAGTATCGTGACCTTCAGGAGGACAGGGGTGGAGAACATATGCTAATACCATCATTCATCACAGTCACTGACATTGTCTTTGGGTCAAAAGCAATAGTCACGTCTGAGTCCTCATCTTCCTTGACCTAAGAACTCCGTCTGACCCAGCTAGTCACTCCCTGATCTCTGAAGGACTTTCTTCACCTCTCTTCTCTTGGTCTGTCTCCCTCCTCATTGGCTGGTCCTTCTTAGTCTCTGTTGCTGGCCACTCTGCTTCTCTGAAATCTGCATTTAAAGCCACCCCAGGATCCATCCTCGGACCCTTTCTCTTCTCTGTCCATGTTCCCTTTCTAGGATCTCAATCAGGCTCATGGCTTCAAACACCAGCTTAATGCTTTCAACTCCCAAATTTGAATCTCCAGCCTGAAATGTTCCCCTGAAATCCAAACCTAAATATTTAACTGTCTACTCAACATTTCCAGTTGATGTTTAATAGGATCACAAAACTAATATGTCCAAAACCAAACTGCTGATCCTCCAATCTCCCACCTGTTAAATCTACTCCTTCTGTAGCCTTCACCATCTCAGAAAATGGCAAATTCATCCTTTGAGTTGCTCAGTCAAGCAAAATTCTTGATGCCTCTTCTCATTATCCTTTAGCAAATATCGTCAGCCTTACCCTCAGGACATACACAGGCTCTAACCACAGCTCCCACCTCCTTTACACCAGGGATCTGGAATGGGAAGGCGGCATATTAGCCACATCCAGACCTGACTGTGAACCTCCCAGGTGTGTTCTTCCAAGTGTATCCCCCTTACTGAGGGTGAGAACAGAGGGTAATCTTTGAAGTCTCAGGATGAAAATGGCAAAGTCATCACTGGTCTGAGTCTCTGAGCATCAGAGGCTTTACTGACCTAAAACACCTTTCCTAGACCCTCAGAGTAAAAACATTTTTTAAAAAAGCAAGTAAAAATACATTTTATTCTTTTTGAAAATGCATTTGGGGGTATATTTGCTACAGCAGTTTAGCATACTCTAACAATAAAACTAGCAAGAATAAAGTAAATCCTCATAAACTAACAAGAACTTAAAAGCAGGGTCTTCGATAAGCGATAGGAAATGC
This sequence comes from Camelus ferus, assembly GCF_009834535.1. NCBI lineage: Eukaryota > Metazoa > Chordata > Mammalia > Artiodactyla > Camelidae > Camelus > Camelus ferus. The sequence goes on from NC_045696.1 coordinate 60,313,712, forward strand.
TAGCGGTCCAGGCCAGGACTTTGATAAGGGTGGGTTGTCAAGTGATAAAAATAGTCACACATGAATTTCTGTTACCCAAGAAAGGAGAAAAACAAACCAAAGAATGGGGAAACATACCTCTAACACATATAACTGACCAAGTGTAATCCAGAATATACAAAGAATCCCTACAAAATAACTAGAAGACAAACAGCTCACTAAAAAAAATGTGCGAAAGAATGTCTATTAAACATAGGAGAGGTGCCCAACCTCATTAGTAATCAGGGAAATGCAAATTAAAACCCTAATGAGATACGATTAAACACCTACCAGATTGGCAAAAATTAAAACATCTGATAATATCAAGTATTGGCAAGAGCACAGATGAGTGGGAACACTTCACCACTGCTGATAGGAGTGTAAATTAACACGACTACTTTGGAAAAGGTACCAGGTGTTACCTAGTAAGTGAATATATACACATCTTACAATTGAGCAATTCCACTACTGGGTACATAGTCTGGAATAACTCTGCATGTGAACAGGTCTGCTAGCACAAGGATGTTCACTGCATTGTCTGTTAAGGGTCTGAAACTGGGACAAATCATGCGAGCAGAATGAATAAATAAACTGCAGACAATGAGGAAATGCTTTGGGGATGATAATAAACAAGCTGCTGCTACAAGCAAAAACATGGATGAATCACATAAATACCATGTTGCATGACAGAAGCATGCCACATTTATATAAAGTTACAAAGCTGGCAAAATGGAACAATTTTGTTGAGAGATACATATGGAAGACATAATCCAGAGTTGGCAAACTATGGCCCCTGGGCCAGATCTGGCCACCATCTGTTTATGTATGTCCACAAGCTAAGGATGGTTTTACATTTCTAAACAACTGGGGGGAAAAAAATCAAAGAAGAGAAATATGTTGTGATACATGAAAATTACATGAAATTCTAATTTCAGTGTCCATAAATAAAGTTGTATCGGAAGACAGACTTACCCCATTAGGTACAAAATGATACAAATCCCACGGAAGGTGTTTTAGTAATATTTGTTAATATTAAAAATTCATTTAACATGTATGTTCATGGATGACTGAAGCACTGTGCTGTACACCAGAAACTGATAACATTGTAAGCTGACTATACTTCAATAAAATATATATTTATATGTGCAAAAAATGCATTTACCCTTTGACCAGAAAACCCACTTAAAAATTATCCTATAAATACATCTATCTGCACATGTACAAACTTGTGTACACACACACAAGAATATTCTTTGTAGCACGGTTTACTAGAAGCCATATTATCTACAGGGAACTGGTTAATAATCTACGGTATATCTACATAATAGAAAAAGAGTGAGAAAGTTCTCTCTATATTCATATGAAAAGACAGATTTCCAACTATACTAAATGAAGAAAAGCAAGGTATAAAATAATGTATATAGAACATTATTTTTGTAAAAATAGAGGAGAGAAGGATTCATTTAAAAGAGTAGAAGGACTCATAATGAGAGCAAAAATTCACAGGGTATATATCTTTATATCATTTTTAGTTTTGAACTCTGTACATACGTTATCTGATTAAAAATACATGAAATTAAAATAAAGTAACAGGCATGTACTAGAGAGGACAGTCATTGCTCTTAACCGCGCACGCTGACTGATGGATAAGAGGTGAAGGGAGGTAAAGGGAGGAATTAAAGATGACTTGTAACTATGTGACCCCATTGTTTGGGGGGCTGGCGATGGGAAGGGGGCTGGGGAGGACTTTGTGGTGTTCCAACAACATAGAAATGAGCCACAGTTCACACAAAACACGTTACTGAGAAGTAGGGTTCTGTTAATTTCTCTTGTCACCCTCTTGGCTTAGGAATGTCTCCTCTGACTGTTTCATGATGCAACCAAGTTGTATCAGTTAGGGTTTGGGCTGTGATGAGCAGCAGGGAGCCCAGAGGTGTGGGAAATCCTCACAAAGGACCCCAAAGGGAAGGTGACTGTCCAGGACAGAGTTAGAGCTGCAAGGACCAGCTCTCTTCCTCACCCAGAGATTCTTTCTTCTATGCCAAACTTGGAGGATCTAGAATTTATTTTGATTAAAGGTTGTGGCACTCCCATTCCCTGCTATGCAGGGCCCACAGTGCTGCTGTGACAGTGAGCTAAGCCAGTGCTAAAGGACCCTACGTGGCTGTGACATTGACAGACGCTTTGCCCAATGGCCCCAGACTAAAGCAGTCAGAGGACAGGGGTGCCTTCTTGTTTCTCCCCGCCAGGGAACTTGATCAGCGGCTCTTATCAGAAAGACTTAAGCAATTTATTGGCCAGTGATCAGGTTAGTGGCAACGTGTACATTTCTCAAAGAAAGGTTCACTCACCCCCTGCCCCAGACAGGCCAGCGCAGGAATCACTTTCTCCTGGGCAATGCACTGCAGGATCCGGGGTGCTCCATAGAGGCCTCCCATACAGGAGGCCAGGGACGAGATGTATAAGCCCAAAAGGAACAGGAAGCCCACTAGGGACACCTGTGTGAGGAAGCAGTTTCATTATCCAACGGCAGAACCCATTTATGCTCCTCTCTGCTCCCCTGGCACCCACCCGCCCACACACCATCTGTTAAGTCCCCCAGATTCAACACACTGGACGTATCTCCAATCCCCTCAGCCCCACCCCACTTCATTCCCCCCACCACTATTTCAGCTTGGTCCACCACCATAGAGGTTCTCAAATTGAATGGGCATCAGACTCATCTGAAGTGCTTGTTAAAACACAGATTTCTGGGCCCCACCTCAGAGTTTCTGATTCAGTAGGTCTGGGGTAGGCCCCAAGATTTTGGATTTCCAACAGGTGCCCAAGGGATGCTGATGAGAACGGCCTGGGGACTATCCTTTGAGAACCACTGGCCAACGACAATGCGAAGTGGCTTAGCTCTGCCAACAATGAATCATCCCCAAGCCCCTGCCAGTGTGACCTGAACTCACATCTGATCATAATGCCCCTGCTATAGAAATATCAATGGCTCCCCACCGCCCTACACACCTGGCCCTTCCTGGTCTCTGACTCTTCTAGCCCCACACCTTGCACACTCAGAGTCTTATGAGCATGATTTCTCTGCCTGCTAGAACCCTCTGTTCACATCCCTGATCTACACATTGTCTGTCTGTCTCCCAGTTGTGCTTCAAGACTCAGCACAAACCTCCCCTCCTCCAAGAGGCCATCCCCAGCCCCTCATGTCAGTGGGTGCTACTCAGGGCTCCCCTGTACCTCAACATCAGATTGGGGAGCACCAAGCACACTGTATCCTCGACTGGTTTCATTTCCACAGGGCTCCAGACTAGTTCATCCAGGTACATTTAGTGCCAACACAGAAATATAAAAGCTGAATGAATGAATGAGATCCATGACCCGTATGGCCCACAAGGCACCAATAGATAGGATAAGAGAAAGAAGTGTTGTTCTGCTTTGGGTCAACCTACAAAAGATCCATGCTGCTGGCCACCCACTCACCCTCCTAAGCAGGACCTCATCTGTACCCACAAGGAAGGCTCTCTGCCTTCTTGAGTATTTGAGGTGCCTTCTCCTTTCCATTTACATTAGGTAAATGGCCCCAACTGTGTATTCTAAGTGTTCATTTATCCAAATATTACAGAAGAGTTAGATTTAATTCAGCTTTGTCACTTACATCCTTCTCCATGAAGACTCACCTCACCCCATTTTTTACTTCCTTGCTTTAGCAATGCACCAGGTCAATGGCATCAAGGTACACTGAACACTGCCTAGACCTCTTTCCTGGCCCATAAATTATCACCAAAAAACTGCATCAGCCAGGATTCTTGGCTGGAATTTTTTTTTTTTCAAGAATATATTTGTAAGATACTGGAGGTTCACAGAATTATCAGGAAGCTGAAAGATCAGGCTTGGAAAAAGGCAAGTCCCAAGCCCAGAGGCACATTCAGACTCCTGACAAGGAGAAGTCTGGCCAAGATGCTACCATCCCTGCAGATGAATGCTCACTAGCTCTTTATCTCTGCCTCATTCATAACATTTGGAGCATCTCATGCACCCAGCCTTGGTCTCATGCCCTACCAGGGCCACAAAGGGACAGGCAAGAGTCTGGTCATTTGGGCTCCTGTGATATTAAATGGGGCTCACTCCCCTCAAGACCACACATAGGTGGAATCACCCCCAACTGGTCAGGGAGGCGAGAGGTTTGATGGATAAGACTACGCTCCACTAGACAGCCTATCTTGTCCTTAATTCAGTGTGGATTACTTCTCCCTAAATGCATTACCTCATATTTATCTCCAGTGAATCTCCCCTCTTTTCTTCAATGTCATGGATTTCTTATGTCCATCCCACCCCACCCTTCTTACTACTTTACCACTAGGAGAAATCCATGTCACCTAAGGTTTCGCTCACTTTATTTGTGTGCTCTGATGGCATGCTACTCTACCCCGTGGTACAGTTAATTACGCTCGTGGCCCATCCTGCCAGCATGCCACATGCCTGTGTCTCCTGCATCCTGCCCCCTCCCCACCGCACCTAACAGTCTGGCAAACGGATCAGCAAGTGCCAGCTGACATCGTAAAGCTTCATGTCTTCACTGGGATTTGTGCCCTGGCCTGGCCGACTTACAAAACTGTTAGATAAACTGGCCCCAGTATCAGTCCCGGATCCATCCTAAGATACAATCATTCATCTATAACCTTTGTTTCTGTCTTCTCCATCAAATGCATCCTCTGTTGACTATTTTTTTTAATGGACTCTGTGATGACATTTTATCAAAAGCTTTTTGAATATTTAACTCCGTAGTTCTCCACTCTGGCCATAAATATGAGTCACCCCTGAGATTCTGCTTTAATCAGTATAGAGTGGGGCCCTGACATGGTTGATGTTGCAAAAGCCCTCCAGGTGATTCTAATGTGCAGTCAGGGTGAAGGCCACTGGCTATAGCAGTGTCTTCACTGCCTCCTCCCCGCAGAGGATTCTCCAGCACAGGCAGGCATGGTATCTCCTCGCAGAAATGTTACCGCTTCTTATCCAAACGGTTATGGACATTTGAGTTGAAAAAAATTCTTTTTCATTGATAGCCTGTCCATGTACAGTAGATATGAGTGGGCAGGAGACTGCCAGGCTGGCGTCCTTCCAGCGCTGGAACTACCTCAGGAACCTGATGACTCTCTGGCAGCAGAGACCACGCACAACACGGTGACCTTCATCCTGGCCAGCCTTCCCACGACACACCCTGGGATTCCCGCAGAGCCCGTGGGCTGAGGGCCAGAGGGAGGCTCATCCAGGTGTAGTGACTGATGTCCAGTTCGTTCTCAATTATGTTTAGAATAGCCTGTTCACTTGTCCCTCTTTAATATAAAACTGTTATTCAGTCAGTTTTCTGAAAAATAAATGAAATTCTGAAAAAAAAAATGAAATGAAATGCTGGTCCTTGTGGTTGGCTACATTAGAACAATTCCATTCCCTCTTCCACCTGAGCCCTGTCTCTTCTTTTCTGTCACCCATCCCCCTGTGGAAGGAGCACTGACTGAGGACAGGTTAGATGCCTGGCACAGGGCAAGGCTTTCCAGGTACACCAGTAAACTCCACAGCTTTGCTCCCGGCTTGCAGAATTTAATCACTTTCTGTATTTATATGGGACTGTAAACTTGCCACCGGTGCCAGTGGAGGTGGCAGTGAGAATCTATTTGAGCAGATGTGTGTCAACAGTTCTTCAGAAAAAAACAAAAGGTGCCCTTCTGTCACCCACCTGAGTCATCACTCTGCCTTTCTAAACTATTATCTGGGGTGTGAACTACCCTAATATGTCTTTTACTAACTACTGAGGAAAATCATTAATTCGCCTCTCTATCCTTGGTATTTTATCTCAGGTCCCACTGGAGTTTCAGTCATTGCGAGATCCCACCGAACCACTGGCCGCTTGCTCCCTTCTCTTGAGGAATTTGAAGTCATTTCCAAGGTACATGTCCTGCCACATCTAATTCCTGTGGCCTCTTGACATTACCGAGGAGGACATCCTGAAACCTTTCCCACCCCAAATTCATTCACACGTCAGTGTCTCAGCAGATCCCTCGTTTCCTTCTGCAGACATGAGTTTTCTAATACTGTCCTCGTTCCACAAGTGGACTGATGGCTCAACTTTCAGCCAAGGTTTCTCTCTCACTTGACAGCCATTGCCCGTGAGGGAACAGAGCTGGCTTCACCTCCCGAGAGGCAGGGCAGCGGATGGGCAGGCGGGCGGGGTGGCCGATGCTCAGCAGCTGGCGAGGCTCACCTGCCAGCCAGCAGCCCTGCCACCACATCGTCCCCTCACGCGCAGCTTGTGAACATGGGAAATTCTGACTGTCACATCCTAGAATGATTAGGGTTTACCCCATGGGAGACCCTATTTTTAGCAAACGTGCTTTTAGGATCCTTGTCCTACTCAGTCTGTTCTTATTTTGCTAGTAGCAGGCCCCAGGGCTCCTAAAATACTTGGCCTTTTTGATGTGTGATAAACTTTTTTTTCCCTTGGGCTGCATACAAGTATATTCTGAAGCAACTATTTAATCTATTTAATTTTACCCCTACTAGTACTTGCTCTTTATACAATTCTTTTTTCTACAACCGAATAATATTGGGATTGACATTTTTTTGTTTGGCTTTTCTTATTCAGTTAAACATGTGGATTCATAGCAAAAAAAAGTCTCCCCCTTCAAAATGTGTCCTCTCCATAAGGGTGTCCCCTTAGAAGCGTGTGGGGGAGACAAAATGCAATAAGCACCCATTGTCTGCACCAGATATCATGCTTTACAGAGAGCACTTCAGAGCCACCGCAACATCACTGGGTTTGTTAGAAAGCATAATGTTATGGAGACTGACCCCCTCCACAGCCAAGAAAACGTTCCTCTGGGGTAGGGCTATAAAGTGAAGAGGAACTTCTGGGAGAAACTGTGGGCTGGGAAGCCAAATAATCAGAAATAGATCAGAGAAGCTGCAGGTAACCCAGCTGCAGGTCAGTGGAAAGGAACGCAGGGCAGTCTGCCCTGAAGAGAAGAGAAGTGTTCTGACAGAGAGGAGAGTGAGAGAGAGAGAGACAGACAGACAGACAGAGACAGAGACAGAGACAGAGACAGAGACAGAGAGAGACAGAGTGAGAGAGCGCACTTGAGAGGCGGATGTTGCCCAAACATGAGACCCTCCGGGCACACAGACTAGACAGGGGAGCTCAGAGATGGGCCAGCTCAGAACCCAGGCCACAGCTAAGAAGTGACAGCGAGGTGACCAGTTCATTAACACCACACAGGGGTGGGAAGTCATATCAAGTGACCACCTAAGGAGACTCACTTGTCCCTCCCAGCCTCTCACACTGCCCCTCCTGGTCTCCACATGCTGTGGGGACAACTGTCTGTGGCCCGACTTCCTGCCTGAGTACGGCCCCTGCGACGGCAGCCCCGTCGGCCCCAGGGAGGGACGCAGGAGGGCAGGAAAAGAGAAACACGGGGTCCTGGCTTTGGGGGGAAATCCGAGTGGGCCCCTTTGTGAGGCGACACAGGGGGCAGCCTACCAGGGCACTACTCTCGTGGAATCAGCCTGGTTGGTTCCGTCCCTGTCCCCTTACTTGCTGTGCCAGCCCCTGCATGCTACAGAGAATCCAGAACCCTGTCTTATCTTTCTTTTAAAGGCTTTTCAACTGCCTGTTCCAGGAACCAGGCCCTTTTCCTCTCCAAAAACCAACTCTCCACCTCTTACCGGGTGGGCATGTAATGACACTTCCACACGTTACTGCTAGGCAGGGTTCAGCAGATGCCCCCCACCAGCAAAGTCCTTGCCAGCCTACCGTTTTACTATCTGGGACAGATGGCATTTCAAACAAGCCCCCCTGCCCGGGTCATGAATCTACTATTAGTGGTGGAATTTCCACCCACGAAGTCTCACCCGTGCTGTCCTGGAGATGCTCTTACTCTCTTGCCGTTGTGGCCTCCCTTGGACACAGGCTGCCTGCCCTCCCACATGCCCACTCCTAGCTTCCCTGCAAAGCCGGGGAAGGAGCCAAGAGAGCGGCCCCAGCCCAGGAAACCATCTGCCTCCTTCCATCCGGATCAGAGTCTCTGCGTCTTGAAAGGACCTCCGTGGGGGACCCCACCAGGAAGAGCCGGCTCCAGAAGGGGCAGAGCAAGCTGGCCACTGGCACGCTGCAGACAGCAGCCAGCAGCTCCCTCGGTCCAAGGGCCAGCTGCCCGAGGAGGCCTTTAATCCCTCTAATGCAGCCAAGCTTTTCATTCCACAGTAACAGAAAAGGCCCCCGGGAGATGAAACACAAGACGGCAGCCAGCACGGAGGTATAAACGAGGGATATTGATTCCTGCCCTGAGGGTAAACCTTGTTCGTTGTGGGGAAGGTGGGGGGGTCCAAGACCTTGGGCCCTGGGGGGTGGGTGTCAGTGCTCTCGCTACCTGAACTGCTCCCCCTTTCGAAACCTGCTTGCATGGTAAGGCCAAGACCCCAGAAAACACCGGCATCTACATGCCTTAAAAAGAAACCTGTGCTATCAAGAAACCTGTGAAAATCAAGCCCAAATGTAGCTCTAAAAGGTAAGTTTAGAGATTCTGGCCCGGGTTGCCCCAAGCAGTGCCCCCTTCATGCATCAGCAAGGCTGCTTTGCAAAGTCTCACAGCAAAGAAAAGGGTACTTTCTCCCCAAAACGAGCAGCGATACTCAGGAGTTAACTAAGAAAACCTCCCGAGCCTACCACCTTGCTCTGACGAAGAACAGGAATTTCAGGGCCCACCTTCCCCCCGGGGAACTTAAAGGAAGGTAGGAGTTTTAGGGGATTTCCAGTAAAGTGCCTGGAAGTCTTATTCTCTTGGGTTCTCAAGATGCCAAACAAGAGTCCTTCACTGTTCCATGACCTCCAGCCTGTTAAGGGGCAGCTGTGGAACATGAGGAACTCACTAATCTTCTGCGGGCAGGGTGTCCGGCTCAGGAAACAAAGATACTGCAGCCAAACGCACCTGGGCCACCCCGTGGGGAGCCGAGGGGGCAAGGGGCCTCTGGCCCTGCCTCCTCCAGGCCTTCACCTGGGCACTGGGCTTCCTCCATCTCACTCCACCTGGCCGTCCTCTTTTCCATCTACCAGCCTCCCCATTCTTACCAGTTTCTTGTGAGCAGCACTGTCTTCTCACAGAGGAAGGGGAGGCTATCGGCAAAAATGAAGAGCTGCTCCAGCTGGGGATTTTGGGTGACCAGAGTCTTTGTTTCTGCCCTGATTTTTGACATGAAGAGATGCTCGTGTCCTCATTATTATTAGTCACCTGCATGCATGTACCTTTGTTACCTGGGTCTACAGAGCCACACGAAGGACCTGTACCTCTTCCATGGTTTTGGCCCCCGTACTTCAGTCCCAGGCCCAAGGCCACATGGACTCCCAGGCAGGGCTGCCAGGCGGAGGCAGCTGTTGCTGCTCAGAACCAATCAATGGCCCACAACCTAAGCCCACCGGGCAGTGCAGGACTCACCCACCTTTTCTGCTATCAGGAAGTCATAGCGAAGGGCCTCTCGGGTGCAGATGGCGCCGAGCAGGAAGACAAAGACTATGTATAGAAACCACCTGCAAAAACCCAAGAGCAGAACAGAGCTACCACCTGACTTCGCTCGGCCTGAGGATTCCCACAGGGACCTGTCCCAAAGGGAGGAGACAGGCCCACCATGAGGCCTCCCCAGATCATCTGGGGACACTTTCAGTACTCTTTCTCCTCTAGTGTATTTCTTATATAGCATATAGGTATATAAACATGTCACTGTTTTGCCTCCTTCTTACATTATGGAGGAAAACACACAGAGGCTGCAGGGATGGGAGTGGCCCACCTGGCCTCGGGGTGGCCCAGATGCAGGCCAGGCTTGACCGGCAGCCCCACACCATCATCCTGATGGAGAAGAACAAGCTGACAATCTTTCAGGCCCTGAAGTCCTGCTGTTCCTTGGCCTCTAGGTGACAGAGAGCCAAGCCAAGTGTGAAAAGGCCAGCAGTGACCTGGCTCTGCCCCCAGGTGCCCTGTGACCTCGAACAAGTCACATGCTCCCTGTGGCTTCATTCCCATCTGGGCAGGGGGAGGAGGGGCCAAAGGCTCCTCTGGTGGCTTCCCAGCTGCGACAAAACCAAGGCAGGGCCCTTTCTTTCCTTTCTTTCACCACACCAGACTCTAACTCACTTTCTCTCTCTCTCTGTCTCTGGGCATCATTTTCTTGGCACAAAATAGACAGGTGCCGTGTGCATGGCTTAGGAGCAACAGTGTACAACAAGTTAAAAGCAAATTCAGCATCGGTGAAATCGACATATTAGCATGTTTTAAACATCACAGTTAAAATAACGCACTTTAACCCTTTTGGGCCCTTGTCATGTCTGGGGTCTCATTACCTTTCACGCCCACCCAGTGAAGGCAGAGGAGCTTCTTCCAGTGGAAGAGAGAGGAGACAGAAGATTCTAGCAAGTCAGAAACAGGCCCAAGGCACCCAGCCTGCTCCCATGGGTGGTGCAGTCTGAACTAAGCCAAGGAAGCCTGCCAGCCCGGGGGCAGTGCAGGGGAGGCACTGGGGGACGAGGAGAGCAAGCCTTTGAGTTCCTACTATGTGCCTTTACACACAGTGTCTCCCCTGCAGTCTATGGGGCACACATTTTCTCATCATCCCATTTTACAGAGGAAAAAAAGGAGGCTCAGAGAGTTAAGCAAATTCCCTGAACTCATGCAGCCAACTAGCAGCAGAGCTGGGACACAAAACCTAGTCTGTCTGATTACAAAACTCTACCTCTTTATAGTCCCTGCAATGATCCTTGAAACTCAATGGTTACAAAAGCCCCAAGTTCAGAAGGGGGTGGGGCAGGAGGCCGAGGAAAAAGGAAAGAAAGGATTCGACCTGCGATCTGCAATCTGCGTTAAGGCGACCCTCCTCCTCACCGCATTCCCAGGCAGGGGGTATGAAAGGGCAATCGTCTGAACCCACCAGACGTGGATTTTCCAGCTGGCTGAGTGTTAAAAGGAGGATTGGAATATAGAATAGATTGGTCACAGTCAGGGCACTCTTAGAACAAAAGGAGCAATCCCTTCTTCTCCCTGGGGTTTTCTCTCCTCTCTCCAGCTGACTGCCACAAGGAGGACTTACGAGATGCCAACAGCTGCGAGGGAGCCCAGGGGGATGCTGGCAGCGGGCTCCCTGAGGTCGCCCCCCATGTTGAAGCCGGCCATGACTCCTGAAAAGACACCCAGATGGAAGAGAGGGGTGAGCGGTGTATTCCATGAACCACCTTGCCCTCCTCGGGGCCCTCTCCTGGAGGAGATTCCAGGGCAAGCCCTCCCATCGGCAGCTCTGCAAACTACACTTCTCAATCTCCCCTGGCAACAGGGGAGGAATCCTTAGGGCGGGCATGAAAGGGACCTTTGTGGGTTGGGTGATGCTGGAGAGGACAGCCCTACCAGCTACAAAAGCACCTATGGCCCAGTGCAAAATAGTGAGAGCCAGGGGCCATCTGGCAGGCCACACAAAGGTCCCGAGGCCACATGCTGAGCTCTGAGCTCTGCCATCCTGCCGGGCAACGCCCAAGAGACGCTCAGACTTAGCAAAGTGCCCGTCACCACCTGCTCAGCAGAGTTCCTCTCCTCTGCTGCCTGCAGACTACACTGGGGCTCAGGGGTCCTGGGGGTACATCCCACCCAATATTCAGAGCCAGTGGCCACATTCAAAGCTCCTGAGCTGCCAAAGAACTCTAACAAACTGCAAAGAACCATCCCAATGCCACCAGCACTGAGTGCCAAGTTCCTCTTCATCATCAACTCCATTCTCCATGAATGCTCATTAAAGCAGCTAGTCATGACAGGGAGGGAGAGCACAGTGTGAGATGGTGAGGACATCACCTCCACACACACACACACACACACACACACACACACACACACACACACACACACACACACACACACACACACATATACACACACACACGAAACCAATAAGACAACGTGTTCCGAACATCAAATGCAGGTCCAGCCCACATGTGCTCTACAAGCCTCACAGCGGGGCGGTGCATCTCAACGTGGCCTTGAAGAAAGACGTACGTGGGCTTAGGGAGAAGAATGGGTCTAACCCCATCATTACGGATTTATGAACACTTTGCACCCAACAGGGCCTGTGCTAAATGCTTTTCGGGCATTTTTTATCTTGTTTAATCTTTGCAACTATCACACGAGAAAAGCAGAATTATTTCCCCTATTTTACAGAAAAGGAAACTAGTGCTAAATGAGGTTAATTAAAATAGCCTAAGGTCACACATTCAGTAAGTGGTCAAGGCCACTGCTGGCCTCTTCACACTTGGCTTGGCTCTCTGCCACCTAGGGGCCAACCCAAAGTCAACCCTGGGCTCTGCTATAATGTTTGAGGTGACTCAAGTGAAGGAGAGTGAAGTGAAAGATGGGGCCAGAGAGTTATAGTGGACCTCTTTCACAGAGTAGCCTGAGTGTTGGACCAAGACAGGGATGTGCCTGGACTTTGACCCAGCAATTCCACTACTAGGGTTGTATCCTAAGTAAACAGTCAACGATATGAGTGAAGATTTATCCAAAAGTGTTTATAAATACTTGTTTATAATAGTGAAAATTACAAACAACCTAATATCTAAAAATAGAGGATTGGCTAAATAAGTGATGATGTATCCCCTATTCTCAGTAAATACCAGGTCTCCAGTATCGTCAGGGATATGCTGTGACATGGAGAGAAACTTCAAAACTATCGTTTCATTTTCAGAGGCATAGTTGAAAGCAGTACATGTGCTCTGATCCCATTGTTGTAAAAGAAAAAAACAGATGAAATAGATGTGAAGAGAAAGGAAAAAGTTTTCAAAATGTTAACAATGTTATTTCCGGGTGATAGAAAAACAGATCCTTTTTTATTTTATTGCTTATCTTGACTTTCTCAATTTTCTATAGTGATCACTTTGAAATGAGGGAAAAATCATTTTTAAAGGTCTTTTTGTTTAAAATGGCATATTAGGCATATTTTCTTTCTTCTCCTACCCCTCCCTCCTAGATCCTATTAAAAAGGTAGTAAAGGGGAAAAATGGATACATGCCTAAAAGCAAAGAGGATTGGGAGGGGGAGCCTTAAGTAGATGAAAGGTTTCCACAGATGTCTGGGACACAGAAAATGGGGGGAATGATATGGAGTAAAAGGGAAGGAAAAGAAAGGCTTGGAATACTTCTCTAGAGGATCTAATTAAGTTGCCTGAGGAAAACCAGGCTGCTAGTGTGGATGTTCACACCCCAAACGAAGCCCTCAAGAGCCAGCCACACTCACAAACGTACTGCAGTCAGCTCTCCCATGAAGGAAGAACCCCATCAGGGAGCCCCACCCCCACACACTGCAGCAGGGAACCCACGCCAGCGACCAAAGATTGCCAAGTGTATAATGAAAACCAGCAACAAATACATAAATACATGTATGATAAAAATAGAGCCACCTGGGCTGCAAGAAATATATAATCAAGACACAAAGAGAATTTTGAAGAAAACACTAATTAGTAACTCCAGACACATCCAAGAAGAATATTCTACCTATAAAGCAAGATGCTAAGAAAAACAAAAAATAACCTAAGGACAACTTTTGGAAATTAAAAACATGATCACTAAAATTTAACACACAGTGGAAGATCTAAAAGATAAAGTTAAGGAAATGTCCCAGAATGTAAACAGAAAGATGAAAGGGTAGAAATTTTGAGCAAAGAGTAGGAGAAATAGAGAAGAAATCTGGGAGGGGAGTTACAATATCCAAGTAACAGAAGATTCAAAAACAGAGAACAGAGAAAACAAAACAACCAGACAAATAATAGAAATAAATATCTCCAAACTGAGGAAGATACAAGTCTTCAGGTAGATTGAAATGTCCCATAAAGTAGACAGCACAAAGAACAACAACAAAAAAGTCTATATCTAAATGCATCACTTGCACAATTTCAGGAGAAACCCTATTATTTTCAAAGATAAAAACTGAACACTTACAAAGGAACAGAAATTTGACTAGCATCAGACTTCTCATCAGCAACAGTGAATGTTAGAAAACAATGGAGCACTGATTTTTAAATTCCAAGGAAAAACTCTTTTGAAACTAGAGTTTTAGCCAGATTACCAATTAAGTGAAAGTAAAGTTAAGCAAACAAGGGCTCAGAAAATTTACCTCCCATATATCGTTTCTGAGGAAGCTACCAAAGCATGTACTCCAGCAAAAGGAGGATGTAAACCATGAAGGAGGAAAATATGAGATTCAGAAAATAGTGGTGATAACTCAGGAAATGAATAAAATCCCAGAATAACAGTTGTACAGCAGAGAAACCCACAGGGATTAAAGCAGAAGCATGGGGGTCCCAAGAGGGATGCCTCTTGATAGGAATTAGATTCAACACAATGGACAGTATGAGTAACAAACTGAATGATTTTAAGGATATGCTGACTGCACACTTTGTCAACAAGAAAAAAAAAGTTTATTGAAATTCTAGGAAAAGTGAACAAGAAAGTCAAGGTCTAAATACAAAGCAAACTAAAATATGACATGATTTTAAACAACTAATGAACTTTAAAAAAAATTAACCCTTTGGCCACAATATTAGGAACATTCTCCCTTAACTGACACAAGGACCGCATCAGAATTGCAGCAAAAGAAATAAGAATTCTAGCCCACCTCTTGGCTCTTCAGTGAACAGCAGCTACATAATCATAGTCATAATAGTGTACATGTTTATTGTTTTTCACCTTCTAAAGTTACAGTAAGGCTACAGCTAACGGCTACTGGGAAATGAAATGAGGGAAGAGAAATAGACGGAAGAGAAAAGGCACTGTAGGGTGGGAAATAAAATATAAGGCCCAAGATCCTCACTCAGGACTGGCTTGAATGCTAACAAGATTTAATTAGTTTAGTAAGAAAACCTGAAAGGTGAGTTAACCATTAAGACTGGCAAATATTTACATACCAGTTGCAATACATTTTAAGTTAATGCTGTACTTATTCTGTATCTTGTCACCATAAAAGGCAGTTTCTAAGCATTTGCTAAGAAAATCACAGAAATTTCCAAGAATATTGAGCACTTTGTCTTTGAAGTTCCAAAGACTGTTGACTTGAACCTTAAGACTAAAAATCTAATACAGTGTGTGTGTGAGTGAAACTGTTCACTTCAAGTTGTAAACTACAGCTTTCATGAGATTGTGCCTGCTCACCTGCTCATGATCAACTTGTTATGGCTTCCCTGATACTGCTCTAAAACGGAAGGATAAAAGGATCATTCAGTTTTCCTTAAAATCAGGGATTCCCTTAAGATAACTAAAGCATTCTTTGTTACATTTAAAATACATATGACTCTAATACATTATTCTTAAAACATTTCCCACACCAGCAATAAGGAGTAAAGAGATGTAGCCTAGAAATGATAAAACAGAGATTGAAGTGTATTATTTAAAGTTATAAAGGCAACTAAAAATAAAAATATAACTATAAAACTTTGGGAAGTGGATAGAGGAATACGTAAGTAAGCTAGATCTGCTATACTTCTTAGCATGGAGTCAACAGATTAATCGAGTTATGGGTATAGGCATATTGTTTGGTGATACAGTTAGCTCCCAAAGTATTAAAAATGATTAAAAGTGGTTGCCCCTATGGAGGGGTCCTTTGGGTGGTGAGGGGTGGGATCAGAGACTATTGCTTTGTATTACAAGCACCTCTACACTTTTATTTTTATAATGGGCAGGTCTTATTTGGATCAGAAGAGGAATGCCAAGGACCTGCTTACTCTGACCAGAGCTCCTGGGACCACATCTGTCATGGAGGCTCTGTTCAAGGGCCAGGGTCACACTACTTGCTACCAGAATGATCTGATACCAAGGGCATCCCTGGCCAGATCTCCACATTTACCTGATTCCCAGGGCCCGCTAACTTCATCCACTAATACCACCCCTTTTGTCCCAAATTCTGACCCTCTGCCAAGGTTCCACCTGTCACCAGGTTTACTGTCTCACCTGCCTGGCCACACTGCTTCCCACCATCTACAATGACCTCATCCTGCCCCAAGCCCCTGGCAATTTTATGCCCTTTCATTCGGCTTTGTGAGATTACACACTGCTCTTTATTCTTCGCCATTTCAGTACCTCCTATAGTTTGTCATGCCATTTTGTACTCCTTCCTTCAGATCATTTACAAAAGTTAAGAAATGAGGACCCATGAGAACTCCATTGCTATATATGCTTCTGTCTAGGAAAGTGATTGATTAATCCTAATTGCTTCCTGCTTCCAAACAGGTTCTGTATTCATAACAAACAAATGCCCTTTTCTTCTCCCCCACAATCCCTGACACAGCTGATGACCCAGCCTTTGACGAGACGTCCTACTAGCTGGCCTGGTGTCGGGTACGCGGGGATCCTGGTCAGTGGGAACAGAAACAGCTGACACTGACACAGGCCACCCTCAGGGATGGGCCAGATGCAGACAGCCAGGAAGTGGCTGGACAGCCAGGAAGTAGATAAAACAGAGAAGCCAAAAACTAGGTAGTCAGTACTGTGGACACACAGGGCCAGAGACAAGGAGATGGCAGCAACAGGCACCAGATAGAAAGCCTCGGGGTCACTCCCACCGGGGTAGTGGGGGTGTCCTGGGCACACCCGCTACATCAGTTTGCACCCTGTGGCTGTTGCTCCCAGAACTTGTCCCTTGTGGGACTACACAATTCCTGAGCAGATCATCTCTAGTTCTGGTGGATTATAAACATCTTGCTTGCCAGTAAGATCTAGAAAAATTATTTTGATTTTATACTTTTTACCTATGCTTGTCAAGTGTTATAGAGATTCTCTGGTTTGCTTTCTTTCTGCTTCTGGTACAATTTTAAAATAATATCATTAATGTTATAACTAGACTTAGGGTCAGTGTAGCAGAACAGACACTATTTCTCAGAATATTAGTGTCCAGATATTTATAAATATTGCATTTAAAAAAGGGTTCCACAGAGAAAAAAAAAGTTGGAAAAACCTTGATTAAACAGTATTAGAGAGATTCTGGACTTCCTGGGACAGGTAATATGCTAATTTTCATTGTCTATCTCTAAGAAAAGAAATGTGTAGCACACAGTATTTCCCAAAATTTCTTTGACAATTAAACACTTGTTTTTGTTTTTGCTTTGTTTTGGTGGGAGGAGGTAATTAGGTCTATTTATTTAATTGTTTATTTAATGGCTATACCAGGGATTGAACCCAGGACCTCATGCATGCTGAGCATGCATTCTAATACTTGAGCTATACCCTCCCCCTGAACATTTTTTTAATGAAACATTTTATTCATTATTAGTGTTCCATGGAGCACATTTTATGAAGCACCAAGTGTGCATTTTGTAATTCCTATTTGATCTTTATACTTCTCTTTTTAGGCTTCCTAAAATTCTTTAAAATGGCTAATTAGAATAAATGATTCTTAAGCTGGAAGGGGTCCTAGAGATCCTCGACTCCAATCTTTTATTTTTACAGATGAGGAAACTGAGGCCCAAAGAGAGGATGAGATTTTGCTCACGTTTTCAAGCTAGTTGCTGGCGGAACCAGCACTCATCTTCACGCTTCCTGATCTCAAGTCAGAGTTATTTCCACCATGTCATATAGTCTCTCCATTTCTTTCTGACACCCATGGGTGTTCTTTTGGATTTTCCTTTTTAAAACGGAATAACTGCATGATTAATTTGGGGTTACCTCCCCCACAAGAGTGCGGAACTTATCACAAGCACAACGTATAATCAGTACTACACATTGGTTTACCCACAGGTATTTCCATCACCTGTTCCAAATCACTAGTCTGTGCCTGGTCCCGGGCATTTCCCCTCCTCTTTGGTCTTGAGCTGGCAGTTCCAGGAAGCGGTAAACTGCTCTACCCCAAACCACGTTCTCTCCCTGTATCAGGATGATGATGTGGGCCACGCCTTGTTACCATGTGACTTAGGCAACAGCTTTCTTCATACGGTAAAGCCTTCTGACTTGGTCTTCACCCTAGCCCTAAGGCCTTTTCGCGTCTCTTCACTGTCTAAGCTTTACCACGTAAGGGTGATGGTGTCGGCTGTGACTTTACCGGCGTGGGCTGCTGAGGCTAAACCTCCAGTGCCATCCAGGCCTTCCTGAGCATTGGCATTAGGCTCACGGTTTGGTTGGGTGGCACCAGGTGAACTGGGGGCGTGGGCTTGGTGCCCTGGCTCAAACGTCTGGCCTGACAACACATACGGATGTCCAGGAGAGAAACTGACCTCATGAGCATCCCTAAAATCAACTCTTGATTAAAATAGCCAGTACAAATGTCAGTTAACCACTTACGGACATCTGCAAGACAGTGGTCCTCTTTCTCTCCTCCCCACCTCCTCCACCCACCATGGCGCACACAGAGCAAAGCCTTCACCTCTTGCCTGTTATCACAGCCCCACTTCCCGTCCTATTTTCTTTTTTGATCCTGAAAATGAGAATTTGTAAGGGAAAGCAAAAGCCTAATAGTTTTTCTAAGTTTTCTGTTTTCTGTTAGTTGTTCCTTAAACGACTACTTGCTTTTTCTTAAGGAACTTCTAAGCTTCCTCCTGGGAGCTTTTCCATCCAGGGCCTTAGAAACCTTCAACTTTCTCTTTCCATTTATAGTGTGGTTGTTTCTCTGCTGCCCATTTTCTTTCTTTTTTAAAGTTCATAAATGTATTATTTTTCTTTTTCAGTGAGATAGCACATCCATGCGCTAAAGGACTTAACTTTATCTGCCACCATCTGTTGCTGTTTGGAGGCAGTCGCTCTGCGCCTTGGTCTCCTCATCTGCAAATGGGGATAAGATTATTTACCTTGCAGCACTGTTGTCAAGTTAGGATGAACATTTATTGGGAGCCTAGCACAGCACTCTGGCTGCCTCTCCTTATCTTCTGCCTGATTTCCAAAGCCACACCCTTTTTCCACACCTGGCTGGCTGATTTCCTTATTTAGCTGTTCCTGTAGGAATCTTTCATCCCCTCTTCACTCTATTCTTGGAGGCAGAACTCGTCTCCCACCCTCTTGAAGCCTTAGAGATGCTGCTGAGACAGGTGGTGTCGAATAATGGGACATTCAAACGCTGGCCTCTGGGGCAGGGGCAGCTCGGCACAAACGTGTGTCTTCCCTACCAGCGTCCTCTCCAAAGCACGTGGGAAGCAATAGGGTTCACCACTTTCTGTCGGGGTGACCTTGGGGAAATCATTTCTCTGTGTCTGTGTATCCTCACCTGTAAAATGGATTAATAATACAGCCCACAGAAGAAGCTAGATTCCATGGGGCCTGGAACTTTTAAAAAGGGGGTACAAAATTACAAAAGTGAAGTTGGGACCAGGGTTTTAGAAGGAGGTCATGCAAGTGAAGGACCCTGAAGACCAGGCTGCGCTAGCGTCATGGTAAATCTGCATCTGATAGAAGCAGTGGGGCCGCGCTGAGGTTTAAATGAAAGACTGCTGTAAAGTGCTCAGCACAGTGCCCAGTGTCATAGGCTCTTGTAGTGATAATGATTCTTATAGAGATTATAATAATTTTGATACAATTATGAATTAATTCTATAAGTGAAATTATAAAAATAAACATATAATCACTATAAAGATTCCTTCTTCTCTCCTGTTCCTGCTCATAAGTCCATCAGAAGGCAGTGGGGTGGGCCCCATCTTCAGGTTGTCCTTACTTGGGGCTCTCTGTCCCTTAAGCCAGGACCCCGTTCTGACCCAGCAGGTCCTTGTTATCTTACACACAAGACACACAACTTCAGAGGAGACCTAGGGGATATCTTGGGAAAAGAGGAACGCAGGACACAGGCTGGAGGCAGGGCCAGCGCTGTTGCCCAGAGCTGAGGGTCCTGGAGACGGCCAGCCAATCCAGAGGGGCCCAGCAGATTCCAGAGCTTCTCAGGGTGTGTGTGTGTGTGTGATGGGCGGGGGGTGGAATCAGGCCCAGGGAGGTCAAAGGTTGTCACAGAAATAGCAGGGCTCTTGACCACAAAGGTACTGTGGACATTCTGGTAAAGGCTGCTGGTTTCCCTGCTACATTTTTATGCTGGGTGTGGTCAACCACAAGAGGCCCTTTCCCTTCCAGTAAGAGTTTGAGATTTGAAGACAAGGGTTACATGACTTCACACTATGGTATTATTCCCAGTGAATTTCCATTTCCTAGTTCCTCCGTGTATTGTGGTCCCGGATCCCTGGATTGTGTGTGTGTGTGTGTGTGAGAGAGAGAGAGAGAGAGAGGGAGGGAGGGAGAGAGAGAGAGAGAGAGAGAGAGAGAGGGAGAGAGAGAGAGAGAGAGAACCCTATAGGGAGACACATTTGTTGTTCAGGGAAAGTTTGGTGTTGTAGCTTGGAGAAGGAATGTGCTTTCAGAAATAAAGCAAGTGCAGAGTCTACTCCAAGGCCCCAGCCCCTCCCTGCAGCCACTACCACAGGGTGTGGTGAAGCCCAGCAAGAAGGATGGGGCAGGAGACCTTGCTTCATAAATCCAGAGGAGCCATCGAAACCTAGACTTCAGCTGCTCTTCCCAGGAAGCCTCCTGCCCTTAGGATAAAATCTCTAAAGTAACCTAAATAACATGTCACTGGCCAAAGATGAGGATGCTGGGTGTGGGGGGCTGGAAGTGTTTGTTCTTCCAAAGTCCTCTCCCCTCTCTACAGCCTGGAGGTTCTCTGGTTCCAGAAGAGGATGGCGTTGCAGGAAGCCCCAGCCATGACTCACTCAGAGCTAATCCCTGGCAAAGCCATCACCATGGAAACTGCCAATCATCCATGCTTTTCATAGCTTAAGGGAACATCTGCCAGGGGAAAGCCAAGTGATACAAACTGCTCGTCTTGCCTACTGTGTTTACACTGGGGCCCCCTGGAAAACAGAGAGAACTGGCGGGGCAAGCCTCCACAGCAGGATGGTGGCCCACCCCGGGCCACCAGTCAGCTGGGTGACCTTCAGCAACCCTGCATAAGCAACTCTGCACTCCTCCTTTCCCAGTTGGTCAAATAAAGGATCAGATCAGTGATTCCCAACTTGGTTGGGCCAGTGCGAGGGTAGGGACAGGAAAACACATTCCCCCAGAGGAGCGGGGTACAAGAGGCCTGCGTAGTTTGTTCATATTATGATTTTATATTTGGAATATTATGAAACAATATTTTCACAATTTAAACCACAGAAAATAAAGCTTGACTAATATTCTCAGGTAGCCATCTTTCTGAAAGGATCAAGTCACCCCTCTCTGGTCCAGGGAGGCACATTAGAATTTTCAGGTTTTTAGTAGGATTATCAAAGCAAATGTGGATTAAAAGACAAAAAATTGAGTCTCTGGACTAGCTGATCTCAAGTGTTAGTCCTGCTCAAACTCTGGGCTGCTGAGCGGCATCCTCAAACTTCAGGTTGCTGCTAATTCCTTTCTGGAGGGAGAGGTACCGGAGTGGAGGCTCGCCACCCCGTCCCCCTCTCAGACCAGGCATCCCCTCTCTTCCTATGATGCGGTGCCTGCAAAGGCAAAGGTGAGAAGCCCTGGGGGCAGCCTGGAAGGGTCCTGGCAGGGTCACATGGCTGAGGCAACCTCCTGGGGTGCTGCCCTCCTCGGAGGCCCAGAGCCCTGCCTCAGGCGCAACAGCTAACCTGGCACTTGTACCCACTGGTTCTTGACTTGGCGTCAGGGCTCACTGCCAGTCCCAAGGAAACGAACGCTCACATGGGAAGCTTCCTGAACGCGTGTGCTCCCTTTGTGTGGGGGAGGGGGGAGGAGGATGCGGGTGGGGGTCGGGGGGGTGAGGAGTGGGAGGGGCTAGGAAAATATTTTCAGATGTTAACTTCTAAAAATTTTCCTCTATTTTATTTTCCCCTTTCCTTTTCTGTCCATTCAAGAGGAACTTGACCTTTATTTTATTGCCTCAGAGGAAATAAGTGACAAGGAAGAAACAGAATCTGCCTGCAGTCAGTTTTGGGTTGTTTCTCAAAATCTTGGGCTCTTAGGAAAGTTCAGAGGATGGAGGAAGCAGAAAAGAAGCTGCCAAATGACTAGGGAGAGGATAGGGGTGATGAAACCAATTTGCTACATCGTTTGCAGGGCCCAGTATAAATAAAAATAGAGGATCCCTTGTTCGAAAACTATTAAGAATTTTAGCAACAGCAACACATTAAACCAAGTGTGGGCCCCTCCCGAGCATGCGACCCAAAGCAAATGCATAAATTCATGCCCACAAGGCTGGCCCTCGACAACAGTGTCCCCTGTGTCAGAAAAGAAGACGGCCCCTGGAGCTGGGGCAGGGAGAGAACAGCCCACGGGATCTGGAGCCACAGGGGCCTGGGGCCTACTCCCCGGCAGCTTTAGTGGGGAGCCAGCAAGACCCCAGAAAAGAAGGTCTGAGAAGTACATAGACTCTAAGCACAGGGTTCCCAGGCTCAGCAGATTTCTGGTCCCTAAAAGTGGCTCAGATACGGCAGAGAGCACGAGCCTGAAGGGATCTGCAGACAGGACGACGGGAGGGCCCAACTCTGTACACAGGTGATGAGTGGCCGGAGCCCCCTCACACGCCCTGCTACTTGCTAAGACCCTAGGACACTGGAACAGAATGGCAGGGCAGGGCGGAGGCATGACGAACAACCGACATAAGTTTTTAGTCATCCTGGCAGAATGAAGGCTGAGAGTCAGAGACTGACTCCCTTTCCACTTCATTAAAATGAGAGAAATGCACTATTTTTGGCACACCCAGACTTGCAGAACAGGGTTCTACCTGCCACTGCCGAGGCTCCAGCCCCATTCCCGTGAGCAAGCCTCTAGGGGTCAGGTCAGCCACTGCAGTTATCCTGGGAGATGAAGCGCGGAGCAGAGCGGCCACGTGGCAGAGATGGAGAGAAGCAGGAGGTAAAGGAAATAAATTTAGGGGGTGAGGGTGCTGGTGAGAAAGCGGAGGGTGTCATGAGCCACTCCCATTACTGGCATGAGCAGCTGGGGGACAGAGGTGCCATTTCCTGCAATTAGCAGAGAAGAAGAATCAGTTGTGTGTGGGGGTGGTGGGTAGGTGGGATGGGTTGGGTTCTGGACAAATTGGGTCTGAGATGCCCAAGAAAAGATGTCATGGAGGTACATGACTATATGACAGGAAGCTTAGAGAAGTCTGGGCTAAAAGCATACATTTGGGAGTCGTCAGCTTTGCAGGTGGCCACTGAAAAATGGGCGTGGATGAAATGCCAAAGGAAATGGTTGAGAAAGAAGAGAGGGGGGCCTACCCCAGCCTGAAGAACTCCAACATTTGATGGGCAGGCAGAAGAAAATGCACCTTGAAAAGCAAGTCAGAGAGGCCATAGAGGGGTGAGGAGGGTGTTGTGCCCTAGAAAGCATGAGAAAGGGAGAAAATGGAACCTGGCCGAGAGGTCAAACACACAGAAATTTTAAATGCCTGCTAAATTGAGTAAGGTGGAAGTCACGGGTGACTTTGGAAAGAACCCGTTTCATTGGAGAGACACACTTAGAATTCCAAAGGAGAGAGTGGGCATGCGGTGTGGGAGGCAGGGAAATAGAGTTGGGAGCGCAAAGACTGGGAAGCAGCTGCGGAGAGGAGAGAAATAGGCTGTTGTTGGAGAAGTGGGAGCCTGGAAAGTCGTTAAAGGTGATTAAAGTTGTTAAATTTCTTTTTCATTTTAACAGTTTTACTGAGGTATGACCGCATATGTTTAAAGTGTAATGATCTGAAAAGTTTGACATGAACACACCTGGGAGACCATCATCACAGTCAGGAACACATTTTTTCATCCCCCCAAATTTCCTTGCCCCTCCGTCCTGCTCCCCTCACCCGTACACACAGGCCTTCACTGATCTGTTCTCTATCAGTGTAGTTTTCATTTTCTAGAATTTTTATATAAATGGATTTTTATATAATGTCCTCTTTTCAAAAAGATACTCTTTCTGGTGTGACTTCTTTCACACAGCATAACTACTTTGAGAGTCACTATATCGGCACATGTCATCAACAGCTCGTGTTTTCTAACTGCTGAGTAGTTTTACATTGTATGGTATTGGTACCATAATTTATCTCTCCATTCACCTGTTCATGAACATTTGAGTTGTTTCTGGTTTGGAACTCTTACAGATTAAGTTGATTTGAACTTTCATGTACAAGTCTTTATAGGGACACATGCTTTTGTTTCTTGGTGGTAGATAATTAGGAGTGGAATGGCTGGGTGTATGTTCGATTTTTAAGAAACCATCAAACTGTCTTCCAAAATGGTTGTACCATTTTATGTTCCCCTCATTAATGCATGTGAGTTCCAGTTTCTCTGCATCCTTGCCAACATTTGATATGGACAGTTTTCAAATTTTTCAATATTCTAGTAACTTCTCCTCTCTATTAAGGAAGGCAGGATAAGGAGACAAAATCAGCCGCATTCCAGGGCACTGACACTGTCTTGATCAAGGATGAAATGTTTTTCGGAGTCTGTGCCCTGGGCACAAGTCCTGTCCCTCCAAATGGTTATTTCCTGCAGAGCATCTAGTCAAAATGTTAGCTGACTGCCTTCCAGGCCGGGGCCCCAAGCATGAGACAAGACTTCTACATGGACCTCAGCTGGGAAGGCTCCTCTCCAGCCACCGTAGAGTGGGAAATGGGGAAGGCAGGTGGAGGAGAGTCAGTCATGGTCTATGGGATCCTGGCTTCACCCAAACCCAGTGTGGTAAGAAGACAGTAATATTTCTCTGCCTCCTAGGAAAAGACACATGGGTTGGGGTAAGAGAAAAGGAATTTCTAGACCAAATCTGCACTCTTTCCAGGGTGGGAAGGGCAGCTTGTCCTGTCGAGGGATCCAATCTGTTCAGCCCCAAGAAAAATATGTCCCCTCTACTGACTTGGCCAAGAGGTGTCGATATATAAGTATAAGGGGTAAGGAGGATTAAATCATCTTGGGGCCTTCAGGAATTATGAACAAGTAAACCATCTATTAAAATAGTATGTTTCTAGTTAAAGCTAAGGCCATCCATACTGAGTCTGGGGAAGCAAGTGTTCACACCCCTAACATGAGAGAGAGTGAAAAGGAATGGCAACGCCAATACCTGTAGCTGCCGGGAAGAACACCCCGAAGACAGTGAAAAAGGACTCTCCGGGACTGTACTCTGGCAGACTGTTGTTCTGCAGCAGCTCTGGTGAATAGCCAATAAAACCATGTTCTGAAATAACACAAAGGAAAGCAAAATGAGCCACGTGATAAGACACAGTACAGGCTTCCCTGGACTACAAGTCCTATCTTATGTAACTTGAAATAGTAAAAGGTAGGTATGACTGTGTGTGTGTGAGCCTGGTGGAGGGAGGGGAGAGAGAACACAGGTGACAGAACCATATCCCTTCCCACTTCCGGGGCTTGACTTTTGTGTATCTATCTATCTATTTGTTTAATGGAGATACTGGGGATTGAACCCAGGACCTCATGCATGCTAAGTGTGCAATATACCACTGATCTATACCCTCCCTCCTCCAACTTTCGTTTGTCTGTATCTACAGCTATAGGTAAATAAAATGACATAAAGGAGAACAGTAGTTACCTCTGGGAAGGGGAGCATTTTCATTTTTTGCTCATAGACCAGTATAGCTGAAATCTTTCAATGAGCATGTACTGATGTGTTTCCTCTTGATTTAAAAAATTAAGTTACCTGCCTGCTCAAAAACCTTCCCATGGATCCCCATTAGCCCCAGAATGAAGTCCAAACTCCTTAAGATGAATATGAAAGCCCTCCACAGCTTGGCAATAGCCCACAATTTCCTATTCATCCTCTGCCACTACCTCGCCACACACAGACGAGCCTGCCCGAGAGCACTGCCAATATCCATCCCTATGTCTCTAAGCATCAATGTGGTGCTCATTCTTCAAGCCCATCTCAAATGCTGCTTCCTTTGGGCTTTGCATGAACTCCCCAGTCAGAATCGATTCCTCATTTTAAGTGCCCTCCAGGACCAATCATATGAGGTCTTTCCCCAACCAGACTCCTTAGGGCAAGAGATCCAGTCTTACAGATCTTTGTCCCCCATGGTCACACACTGTGTCTGGCACACGACAGGCAGGGTGCAAATATGGGTCACCCTGAGAGAATCTTGCTCTTGGGTCTCTCACTTCCGTGCTTTCAGTCTGACTTGTTCCAGACTACTTTATAGCAGGAACATCTCAGATCCAATTTCTTCAAAGCATTCTCAACATTTTTTACATGGCCTTAGATGACATTTTTGAAGAGGCTTCAATCCCACACACACTTTGCTTCTCCATCAAAGGAGGTCACCCTGAACAGCATCTGTGGACTGTGGAATTTTCAGATACAGGTCAGGTGTTCTTGGGCTCAGAACACCCGGGGTATCCAGCCTCTGCTTTTCATCTCACCTCCGAGAATGGGTTGGTTTGCTGCTATGAACTCTAATCCAAGAGAAGCCAGTCCTGCAATCACACAGGATGAGGACTCAGCCATCCCTCTGGAGCTGACTCCTAGGGCTGCGGTGACATCTCCTGCCAGCCTGTCCTCCACCTAATTCAGGGCTTAACTTCACCCTGAGCTTCCATCCACAAAAGAGCTCTGGCTCGCGGATGAGCCCAATGAGATTGAGCCGCACTTTTCACAGCTTCCAAGATTCATCTCTTCATTGGAAAAATATTTTTCAAAAAAAATAGTAAAAAATGAAAGCTCAGTGAAGCACAAGGGACCCTTGGGAGTCCAATCAGGACTTAAAACTCGTTGCCAGTCGCTCTCTTTCTCCTGAACACGGCATTTGTCCTGGGACATTAAATCCCAAGCACGGTGCAACATTTCCGAGTGGTTTGGCATCTTCACAGCTGGTCCTCCCCTCATTAACAAAAGAGCAATAATAGCTAAGTTAACTTCAGTTTATCCGCTGGCTGACCCCACTGACTAGACTTTCTGAGGAGAACACCGGCCCAGCCTGCTTGGCACAGGGCTCGGCCAAGCTGGATGAGGCGCAGGTCTGAGCACATCTGATGGCAGGGCCGTGCGCTGGGCAGGCCGGCGAGCAGGACGTAAACACCTCATCAGGCTCCCTGATCGTGGCAGTCCCTGGGCCTCCCTGACACGGGCGGGTATTTGGTCACCAGGACTGAAGGGCGTGGCCCTGGTCAGTCTGAAGGGTCAGAGGGATTTCAGGCGCCGTAGATGAGTCACTGGGAAGCCTTTTCTCTCCCTCCATCCCACCAACGAGATCCACAGACTGAGGGGATGACTCCGTCACTTGGCTCACTCAGGGTGGGGGCACCTGGGGAGGACACCCGCCTTGGTCCCCTTCTCTGCAGGTGACCACAGACGCAGCCCTCACATGTTCACAAGCTCATGCTCACACAGACAACCACTGAGCCCGGCCCTCTCCCCTCAAGTCCAGTTCTGAATCGTTCTCAAGGAAATAACCTTAACTTTGAGAACTTAGTGGACAAAGATATTTGTCAATGTGTCACCTACAATAATGTGAATAATAAAGGGGGGGAGCGGTCCTAAATGTCCATCTCTGAAAGGCTGAGGTATTTTAAATGCTTATAAAGAGTTTTTAGCTCCACAGAAAACTGTCCATGTTACATATGATATATGTTAAATAAGAAAACTGTATACCATTTATAGGGTAAAAAAAAAGTTTGAATGCATACATTCAAGTAGACTAGAAAAATAGTCTTCAAAAAGACTAGAAGCAAACATACCAAAATACTAATTGTGGTTGTCCATCCAATACAATTATGGGCAATTTCTTTTCCTTTCTTTTTTTATGTTTACAAATTTTCCACCTTGTCTTTAATGAGTATAATTGACTTATTATAAAAAAAAATCTTTTAAATATATATATAACTGAATCACTTTGCTGTACACTTGAAACACAACATTGTAAATCAACTATACTTCAATTTAAAAAATGTTTAAATATTTTTTAGAAAAACAAACAAAATATACCACAGCCAAAAGCCTACTTTCTCCAGAAAGCTTTTCTATAAACGAGTATCATTTCTTTTTTTTTAATTTCCATTTATACTCTCCCTGCTTTTCAAAATGATTTAAGTGGTTTATGAGAAAAACATAAGATAGGGAAATAAAATAAGGAGCAAAGAAAGAAAAGAAAAAGAAAAGAAATTGGAAGAGAGAGAGGGAACACCCACAGCCCACAGCCTGAGGTCTCTGAATAGGCTCCAAGGTAAAATCCTGCAGTGATTTCCCTCAAACTAGAATTCAAGGCCCAGAGAGATCATTTTATGACCTTATGACTCTTCTGGCCAAGCCCACTCAGGCTGGGGCGGACCCCAGGGCCCACCCTTCCCGTGTGCCACGTTCCAGTGGATGAGAAGGAGCCCTGGGCTCGCACGGTAGACCTGTCTCATTCCTCTGCCCCTACCTTCCCAGTCCCTTAGGACTTCTGCCCACCTGACATCCCTCCACCATGTCAGACTCCCCAGTCCTGAGCTGGCTCCCACAGGGGCGTGGCGCACTGGCCCTCAATCCGACTCCCGGGGCCCCAGTCTCTCCCACACCCCTCATCTGCGGTCCAGCTGCACCTTGAGCTCATGTAGAGGGGTGCCCAGGTCAGGCACTGGTGTCTCCGGCTGGCTGGCACCTGCTGTCTGAGGCACAGGGTGAGGTCAGCTGCTCCAGAGTGCAGGGCTGAGCAGACACCACCTGCCATGGCCTCTCACAGCGGGTTTTCCTGCCTCATTTGCTGGTATCTGGAACAAAGGTTCTTAATTCTTCTAGTCATGGGCCCTTTTGAGAATCTGATGAAAGCACACTTTGATACCATCTGGGGGGTTCCTTGAAAATTCCAAAGGGAAAATGGACCACGAGGTTCAGGACCTCTACTTTAGGGGTTGCCTCTGCACCCGAGACTTCTGCCAGACTCTGCAGGCACCTACCATGTCCCAAGCCTTGACTGCCACCACACCCTGCCTCAGAGTGGACGGGGCCAATGTTTTCCTGCTGTATCCCCTGCCACACAAGGAGGGGTCTCTCTGTACATGGGAAGGGTGTAAGTCCCCCAGGGGCATCCTGGGCAACTCTCTTCTCAACATAATGACAAACGGCCATTTACTGAGCACCTCCGACATGCCAGTCACTGGGCACCAAGTCCTTTACAATGTCATCCTTGATCCTCACAACTACACTGCAAGATCCGAGGTAAGGAAACCAGGCTCATGAAGATGAAGAAGCTTGTCCAAAATCACACAGCAGATCTGCCTGTATCACAGCCCTTGCCTCAACTCCAGGAGGCTGGTCCCCAGATCCCCAGCAGAGAGACGCACACAGCCCAGGTTTCCTTCAACCCCACAAAACATGCCCAGAGATCACAGCATCTCCCCTTCTCCAACCGTGGGGGGCAGGCAGGGGGGTCTCCGTATGGAATGCCACATTCACCATGGGGGGTTGTGCATAGCTGGGAAGAGACAGAGCCCAGCCTGGACCCCAGGTCTGTCTGGGGTTTTCCATCTATCACACTGTCTCCCTGTAATTCATCCTGAGTTGTTTCCCCGGAGATTTCTAAAGCTTTTTCTTTGCCTCTTGAACCTTTCAGCGACTCTGCTGGCAACCCGAGGGGGTTGGGGTGCTCTCACCCGATGTCCTCCATCTCTGAGAAGCCTGGGGTGCCCAGCGCCTGCACCTGCTGCGTGTGACTGTATCTGGATTTGACCTGAACGTCTGTTTCTGTATCCACAGGGAAAAAAATACCTTGGTCCCATTTGAGCTATGAGCTTTTAGGAAGAACAAAGATAGAACAGGGTGAGGAGAGAAAACAAATCACACACACACACACACACACACACACACACACACACACACACACACACACACACAAGCTAAAACAGGCAGAGGGAAGATACTCGAAGGCTTAGCCCTTCCTCTCAGCACTCAGGTAACGTGGCTTCTTGGTGTGCCACCAGTGGTGCTGTCGTTCTGCAGGGCCCGAGTCTGCGCCCAAAGAATGTCATGGGACCCCACCTACCTTGCCTGGGCCAAAGGGGTCAGCCCTGGTCACAAGTTGCGACAAAGCGCAGCTCCCTCAGGGCTGGGCTGGGCCCCACACCCTCTGGGAAGGTGGCTGCTGGGAAGCTCTATGTGGCACCTGTGGTGTCCCCACCCCCAGCCAACTCCGTCTCTGGGGTCTGCTGAATTTAGAAGAGGCTGTTGGGAAGTCATCAGCCCCCGCATGTGGGTGTCGGATTGCGACCGCTGACTAACTTAGAAAGCGAGATTTCTAAAAATGACGCTGGCACTGTGGGCCCTGCCACCCCTCTGCGAGCTGCGGCTCCAGGCGGGGCGGCGGGCTTCCGGGCCTGGCTTTCTTCTTGGCTCGGGTCCCCCACCCCTCGACCAGCGAGACAGCCCTTTCCTGGGAACAGACAATGGGAGAGGCTGGTCCAACCAGGAATAGAAAGAGCAGAGGGAGGGCCCGGGAGAGAGGAAGGCGGGAGGGGCACACTGCCCAGACCCAAAGGGCGGCCTGGGGCCTGACGGATCACAGGAAGAGCCGCTCTGCAAGGAAAAGGAAAGGAGAGGCCGAGGTTCTGGGAAGGGACACACAGACCAAAACAACGCCTGGGGGTGGGGAGGGCAAGAGAAGGCCACCAAGAGCTCACTGAGCATCCCCAGAGGAGGAGGAAGTACAGTAGGGTGTGCAGTAAGGGAAGTACAGATGGTGCACCAAGCATCGCACTGGACGTGGCTCCTCCTGAGGGCCCCCTCCTCAGTGGAGCCCGACGGGAACCCAGGATGGTCTGCCCAGCGCTGGTCACCACCTCAGCCACTCTGGGATTCTGTCTCATGGGGACAGACACCTGCAGCTTGGCGGAGAGGGCAACAAGTCTGAAATCAACAAAGAGAGGTCGGTGACAAAGAGAAGAAAGGCGTGCCCAGGGCCCCATCTTGCCACTGCAGCCTCACAGAGCTCCTGCCCACGCAGCCCTGCACTCAGTTACGGCCCAAGCCCAGACAGTCTGACGTGGGCACAGACGGGCAGTGAGACCCAGCACGCCCCGGCTGCCTGGGCTGCTCAGCGGGGCTTTCCTCCCCTGGGCTTTGGCGTGAGGTCCTGGGAGCTACAGTGGGTGAGGCAGCCACAGTCACAAGAAGGAAGGATGCACCCAAACTAAGCTCAAAGAGCACTGCTTAGGAGAGGTCCGGGCTGTTCTCCTCCTCCCTGGGGTGGAGCCTGAGGCCCTGAAGATCTCTGGGAGAAAGGGAGAACTGTGACAGGACCAAGGGTCAGGACCCCTGCCTTCACACCCTGCTTCTGCCACAGACCCGCTGTGGGACTGTAGGTGAGCACTTTCCCCTTCGAAAAGCAAATTCTGACTCCGTCCATCTGGGATGGGCCAAGATTCTGCGTTCTAAATGAGCACCCAAGTGATGCAGAGCATGCTCCCAGTAGCAGATACCACATGGTTTTTCAGAACCCTTCTCTTTCTGAAGGTTGTGTGAATGAAAAATACTGCAAACCATATCAGTAAACAAAGAATGTTGAAACCATCGACTTCCCCCAGTGAAGACAAGCCTGCAGCCCAACCTCTGCGGCCACTCACAATGGTGCACTCTGAGGGGGCTCAGAATAATAAAGGACAGGATACTGGCCCTAGACAGCTAGGTGCTTGTCAAAGGAATGAATTCAATGAGCCCAAATGTGTGCTTCCTCCCATACATAGAAAAGCACTAAATTCTTTTAACTGGAGATGCCTGGTTTTCTTTAGAAAACAGGTAATCTTTTATTGTTCCAACTACCTGGTCTTTGTTGTTAAGCTCCTGTATATCCTGGCTCCTCCCCTACTTCTTTAGAGCAGTCCCTCAGAGCCATCTGAGAGACTATCATCCCAGTTCCCGGCTCGAGTCCTCCCGCCAAATAAAACATAAGGTCTCAACTTTCAGGCTGTGCATTTATTTCAGTTGACAGTTGCCAGCCAGAAGCCCATTCTCAAGACTCAGGGCACATAGTCCCAATCCGCCATTGATTTCCAGCGGCAGATGTAAAATTCCAAACCAGCTTCCAGAACTTGTCAGCACTGCCCCCTACCTCCTATTACCCTTCCCTTTCTCTGTGGCTGTTGGTACAAGGTGTGCTCCAGACTGTGAACTGAGGTCACTACCACATTTTTAATCTGTTCATGAAACACAGCAATTATGAGTTACGAGTACTGCCTCTAGATAGTCCATTATTACAGTCACAGGTGCCGTCCATTAGTGCAGATACTGAAAGCTTCAAGCTCTAATTCACTGGCCCATTTTAACAATGGAGGCAACTGCAGCTCAGAGACAGAAGCCAGCTACTCAAAAGGCATGAGTTGAAAGTGGGAAGTAACCCTAGTTTCCAGTCCCATTTAGAGTCCACCAAATACTAAGTCCCCATCTGCTGGACTCTCCCAGTCAAGTGGGTGACAACAGGCCAGTCCACTATAGGTGCCATAGAGATACTGTGAAATTGAACTGGATCAGGCTGTATTGGCTTGGACTGTACTGATGGTGGACTGGAGGGATGGAAGAGGCAATAGTGATGGCTTTGGAAGAGGACCCCAAGCAGCCACCCACAGCGCGGATTTCCCTCCCCAAGTCCCCATGGGACTTCTGGGCAGTGAGCCAGGAGCCTTCCCCAGACCACAACCCCGTCTCTGGCTTCAGCCCTCTTGAGTTTGGTCCTCCAAAGGGAGGGTGGAGTGAGGATGTGAGCAGGGTTTCCAGCTCCGAGGCCCCCACCCAGAGAGAAAATACACAGAGGGAGGGCTGGGCATTCCAGCAGTGGCCAGAAGGGAAGTGTGAAGTGGGGCTGGGCCTGCCCAAAGGGCGCAGGGAGGAGCCGCCTGGAGCCTCCAGGCCCCCAGGGAAGGCCTCCACCCTCCAAGACAACTGGCTGTCCGGAACAGCTGGAAAAGCCCCCAGGGCCGGGAAACCCAGGGCATGAAGTGCCTGGGTTGGGGGGATGTCAGGGCAGCCCCCTTGGGAGGGGGTGGCTGAAAGTTTCCAGTAAGAAGAGAAGCTCCTGCCAACCCTTACAATCTCAGGCAGCCAGTCCTGGAGTTCCTTCTGAGCAAAGGATTCCTCACTTACGAAAGGGACGATGAACCTTTTCCTGATGAAGAATGAATTCTAACATCCAAGAACTTGTTCCATCCTCTGACATGGGCTCTATTTTAAATGCTTATCGAAACTTTCCTTATAACGGCCTTGGGGTCAGCAAGTTGAGATGAGAAGAGATTTTCCCCT
This sequence comes from Camelus ferus, assembly GCF_009834535.1. Classification (NCBI taxonomy): domain Eukaryota; kingdom Metazoa; phylum Chordata; class Mammalia; order Artiodactyla; family Camelidae; genus Camelus; species Camelus ferus. The sequence goes on from NC_045696.1 coordinate 60,346,944, forward strand.
GGAGAGGCCCTAGAATGTTAAGGAACTCACACCTCACCTGGACCCAGGACACAAAGAAGTATCTTGAGACAATAACAGGGATTGTCACCGACGTTGAACAAGGGTTTGTGCCGGGCACTGTTCCAAGTGCTCTCTATATATCCGCTCACAACCTCCTGATGAGGTAGGTGCATTTGTCAGGTAAGGAAATGAGAGCACAGGGAGGAGACCAGACCCAACCTAAGGCTGCAGAGCATCTGGGAGGGGAGCCAGGAGCCCAGCTGGTCAGGCCAGACGGAGGGGACTACAGAGCCCCCACCCCCTAGCCCGCAGGGCCCCCACTGGCCTGCCCAACACCACTTTCAGCTCAAAGGAGCCCTGAGAAAGGAAAATCTGGCCTTCTTATCTCCTGGGGGAAAGGAATGCACTCTCCCGCCAGGATAAGAGGCTGTTTTGACAGGAAGTCTCCACCCAGGCTGTGGGTTCCTCCCAGCCACCACTTACTCCTTCTGACTGTCCCTGCCTCTGGTGTACACCCTCCTGTATCCCCCCAAATAATTTAACCCAACTGGGGGTCCCCCACATCAGCTGCCCCCCACAGCTCCAATCTCCGTGGGGGTTCAGCTTTCTGACCTGGGAGTCACTCCCCACCCCATTGCCTGGACACTCTCCAGGCAGGCAGCTGAGCAGGGGGTGGGAGGACAGGGGGCCCCCTTCAGGGGGCAGTCAGCATAGACAGTTATGCAAGCAGGGCCACCCTCCTGCCAAGCATCATGCTGGAAATATCCAGACTCCCACATTCCCCATTCTGCAGCCATGGGCAGTTCTCCCCACCACCTCAAGCACAACCCAAAAAAGAAATGGAATCCCAGAGCAGAAGACTCAGTATCACAGGACCATAGACTGTCTGGCCCATAGAAGACTGCTGCAGGGGTCTTTAGTCTTCAGTTCATTTTATAAACAGGAAGACTGAGGCCCAAAAAAGGAGAACCCCACACCATGAAGTTAGCAACTGGTCAGGCAAGACCAGAACCCCCATCCAATGTGTCCTTTGGGCCTCCACGGGCCCTCTGATGACACTTGTCTCTGCTGTCACTGCCTGTTACCTGCCAGGTCGGGGGAGGAACCGTGCTGTCTTATTTCTGGTGTGTCTCCATGGCCTAGACCCACGGGGTATGCAAAAGCTTTAATACTTTATTAATAAGCCACAGACACAACCCCAGTGTGCATCAACAGATGAGCAGACAAACGGCACACGGCATATCTGTACACTGTGTACTCTTCAGCCACCACAAAGAACGAAGTGCTGACGCTGCTCCAACACAGATGAGTCTCGAAAACATTACGCTAAGTGGAAAAACCACAGAAGGACAAGTATTGTACAATCCCACTTACGTGAAGTATCTGGAATAGGTAAATTCATAGAGGCAAAATAGAATAGAGGCCCATCCAGGGCTGGGGGGAGGAAGGGGGAGTTTTTGCTTCATAGAAGTAGCTTTTGCTTGGGGTGATGAAAATGTTTTAGAAGCAGATAGTTACGAGGGTTGTACAACATGGTGAATATAGCTAATGCCACTGAATTGCACATTTTAGAATGGTTAAAATGGCAAATTTTATGCTATATATATATTTCCACAATAAAAACAAATAAGCAAGGGACCACCTCCAGCATCCCTGCTTCTGGCCTGGGCTCCTCTCTGCTTTGCGGGTATGGAATAGAGAATATAGGAAGCTTTCCGGCCAAGGCTGATCAGAGAGGGAGCGGCAAAGCTGCAGGTACAGAGTAGTCCCAGATGTGGACCCCGACTCTCCCGCCACAGCAAGCCGCCTCCTGGGACAGAAGCAGAAGAGTGTAAGCTATGGCTCTCAGCTGCCGCAAGGCCAGTGAGGCTGCCAGTGAAACACCTGACCGCGCAAGACTCCTCTGGGCTGGCCTGGGCAGGCAGCAGCATGTTCTCAGGAGCTCAGGTGGAAATTATGGATCCTCTGCTGATGTCTAGAAATCATGGGGTTTTATTTAGGGGTCACAGGTGGGGGGCTTTGAGGCAGAGCTGTCGAGAAGCACAGACTGTGATTTCTCAACGACACAGAAAACTTCAGCAGAGTCAAGGGCACTGTCCCAATCTTGTTTTTTGGCACATGTTCTCCTGGTCACTGGGACCCAGGCCTGGGAGCGGTGGGTCCCACTTAATGAGAGCTGGCCTGGAATAAACATGCCTTTAACTGGGCTGTCCTGGGTGAGAGCAAAGAGAAAGTAGGCCAGGGACGCTCCTCTAGGGGACTTGGATGATGCGCCCCTCCCCTGATACGTGAAGTCTGGTCTGGGGCCAGCAGCGTCAGCGTCAGCATCACCACCACTGAGAGCTGGTGAGAACTGCAGAATCTCGGCTCTCCCCTCCCCTGCCCCCACCTGTGGATGGAACCTTTATTCTCACAGGATCCCCAGGTCTTGCAGCTTGAGAAGCGCTGTCTTAGACTATAACCCAGGGGCCTCCCAGGACCTACTCTTCCAGGATGAACAACGATAATGATAATTATTATTTATTACGCACCCATTCCATGCCAGCTATGACACTAGGCCTCTTACATATATTATCCTATGTTATGCTCAGACAACCCAGTAAAGCAGGCGTTATTACCTGCTCCTCAGAAATGAGGAGAGCGGTCAGAAGGGTTAACTAACTCGACCAAGTCCATGCAATGAGTTAGAGCTGGGCTGGAATTTGAACACAGAGGTCTGAGTCCAAAGCCATGGCTCTGACAACTGTAGTAAATATGATGCAATCTTTCAAATCGGGCCAACACTTACAGTCACTTGTCAACTCTCTATGGGGCCCAGAAATTCACTGGCAAATGCAATCCCCGGGGTGGTATTCTAGGGGCTGCTCCGTTGTCTGGAGCTGGCCTGGGGTCCAGAGCCTGTGTGCTGGGGTTGGGCTAACCCTGTGGCAGAGGGCTCACTATTTCTTCAGATCACGGCCCTGAAGGTGAATTTGCATGGTCCGGCCCCCAGCAAGCATTAAGCCTGGTACTGGAGAGACAAATAAATTAGATGGTGAGCAGGCTTAGGGTCCCTCCTGCCACAAGCTTGGGAACCTCTAGCGCTGGACCTGTCAGGGACCTGGAGTTCATGATTTGGGGCTTCATCTACCGTCAGCCCCCAGGAGGCAGCATTCTCCTGCCAAAGGCACCCACAGCAAATCACTCCCCGCTGGCAGCACCCGCAGGCTCCAAGGTCACAGCACCCAGACCAGCCTCCCGGAGCCCAGCCCAGCTCAGCTGGCCCTCTCTGCACCACCCACTGTCGGCCTGGGAGTGTCTAGCTGGTTCTCTGTGGCTGGAGATGGCCACCTCACTCCCTACCCGAATGTGAGTGACTTGAGGACATGTCTTCCTGCCCTTATGCCCCTCACAGATCCACGAAAATGCCTCTCAACTCAGTAAGTGCCCCCAAAATGCCTGAGGCAAAGTGCCACCCTTTGCCCCTTCACAGCCACGCAGAGTGCATCCTTCTCGCCTCCCACAGCCAGAGGCCCCCTTCTGCTAGGAGGGAGGAGCAGAGGCAGGAGACGCGAGCCCATCCCTCAGGGTGTCACCCGCCACTTCCCTGGAACTCCCAGCTGCTTGGGGCGAGGCAGGCGCGGCCCAGCAGTGAGAAGGCCCTCCCAAGCCCATGATTTCATACTTCAGGCATCTACCCCCAGACCGCTGGCCAGGGAGCCTGGCGAGCCAAGCCCCCTCCTGCTCATGGAGCTGGAGCAGACGCAGGGACGGAGCCCGGCAGCGCTAGCTCTGGTTTCCTTCTGCAGCCGTGACCGGGTCCCCTCGGCCTAACGGTTCCTTTCTCTGCTTTCCACAGCCAAAGCCAGCAAATGAAAATAATCCAATGCCGAGAGAAGGAGGGCCTTGGAGCCAGAGGCCTGGGATTCTGGTCACTCTTTTTTCATCAGAGGCAAACTCAGAACAAGTTGCCTGTCCCTCTCCCTCCTCCAGCCAGGCAGGAGTGAGGACCACTGCCCCCAGAAAACCTCCTATCAAGGCCTGGACCCCCAAAGCCAGAAAGTCAGGGTACCTAAATGTTCTACCAGACAAATGGTAAAGTTTCGTCTCCCCTAACTTTAAATACAAGAACCACCAACACAGAATGTTATTCCATAGGCAGAACAAACAAAAGAATGTGCTCTGCTTTCTACTTAGGTGAGTAAGTGAGCGGATGGGAGAGGGATGACCAAATGGACACAGGAAAGAGAGGGGGAAAGATGGAGGAGGAAAAACAGAGAAAGACTGACCACCCAAAAGGAAGAAAGAATGAGGCAGGAAAAAGGGAGGAGAGAAATCAGGTGTGTTTCAAGGAATGCTGGAGATCACAATTTTGCTGGTTCGGTTTGCAAAAGTTCAGAAATCCTTATCCAGGCCTGAGCCTTTGTTTATAGTTCCTCGCTGTTCTAATCCTTAAAAATTCCTCTGTTCAAATCCTTAATCTTTCCCCTTTGGGGGTCAAAGATGCCTTCAAGAATCTGGCAGTAGTTCTGGGTCTTCTCCTAGAAAAATATACTTATTCACATAAAATTTTGCCTGCAATTTCAGGGGCTCATGGATCCTGTTAAAAACACTTACTCTAGAAGCTCCACCCTGACTGAGAGACCCTAAAGGCCAGAGCAAAAACACCCCCACTGCCAGATTAAACTAAGATAGAGGTGGATGTGTTGAATCTTACAAGTATTCAAGCCATCACATCAGGCTGTTAACTATACCACTGGCTTCACTGATAGAATTCTGAGACCTAAACACCCTCTCCTTGTTACTATCCCAACAGTGGTACTAGAAGCAAGGTTCACTACTCAAAGGAGCCAGCTATGTGCATGGGTGGTTATTATGCAAAGGTCTGCCTTTGGCCCAGGTAACAGTGTGGGCTTACCTTGAAATCAACCCTTTGCAGATCAAAGGGATTAAGTCACACACATGCAGTAGCTCCCCGATCTGAATGTGCATAAGAATTACCAATGTGCTGGCTTAAAATGCAGGTGACTAGGTCAAAATTTGAGAGTCTGGTTCAGATATTTTTTAACAAGTGTCTAGGTCACCCCAGTGCAGGCAGTCTCCAGACCAGTCTCTAAGACACATTGGTCTTGTAGAAAATTGCAAGCCTGGGAGGCCAAGCTCCTGGCCCAGCAGATCTGCAGATTCCCTGCTCATTGTGGCCTCCTCCTCACACACCGGGGGCAGGACTGGGCTCCCGGGTAAGGTGCCCTGTTACTAGGTTTGGACCACTGCATCAGAAAGGCTACCTTTACGGAGTAGAAAAGGTAAATGAACACACGGGGCATAAAAGGTATAGAGCCAGGTGGAACCGACCAAGGGCCTCTAAGGCAGTGGTTCCTAGATCTGTCAGCACAGGAAGAATCACCTGGAGTACTTTTACAATTCAGATTCCCAGGCCTTGGGCCATTAGGAAACATACATGATTCTACTAGTGAGCCTCCCCAGGGGTTCTGACAGTGGTTCTGAGCTTGTTCGTTTATGGTACCCATGGTCGACAGGGTATTTTGATCAAGATATCAGACCATTATTGTAAGAATACTTTGAAAAAATAAGAGGCTCTTAAAATTCTCCAGTGAACACCAGTGAACATCACCAGGGTTTCCTTTTCCGGGCCTCATTCCTCTCCTCCTCCCCCCCTCCTCCCCCCTCGTTCGTTGTAGAAACTAACTGGAGGAGGCGGCCACGCTGGAGTGGCCTGAATGGGTCCAGATGACGAGGATTTTGACCTCTTGGCCCAATAGCTCCTCCCCTTACCCCGGAGTCTTGTACAAATATTATAATTTTCTGGTTGTGCAGCGACATGAAAATGGTTGGGAGGCACTAGGTCAGGTATAAAAGAAACTTACAGAAGGGGAGGGATTGCTCGGTCCTGAAGAAACTGCTGATGTATTTTCTGATTCTCTACAAGGTGGATCATCCACACAAACAGGAAACCACGATGTGCCCAAGCTCACCCGCTCTGGGCTTGGCATCTGATTGGTGGGGGCGGGGCACCAGGAGAAATGCTGGAAAGGCAGCTCCATTTCAGACTGCTCAGCAGAGGGGCAGTGACGGGGACATTAGGACACAGATTGTGGCTCCTCCAACACAGAGGGATGTCCCCGATAATAAGACTGCCTTACTTTAATCAAGCATCTCTCAATTTGAGTGTGATTTTTTTTCTTTTTTACACTTTGATTTCCTGAAAAGTGGCTGTCTTACATCAACATATAGACTTAATGGGATGCTTTTTTCCACCTGAAAATTTGGTGTGTCGTCAAGTTGGTGGTCTCTGAGAATTGAGGGAATAAGGTTTACCACCTCATTTAATCTCGAAACAATCTGTGAGGCAGCTATCATTATTCTCTATCTCTGGTCCAGGTGAGGAAATTGGCGCACAGACAAGGTCACAGAGTGAGGCAGTGACAGGGCCAGGACTGGAGGCCAGTCTCCCAGGCCTCCTCCCCGGGCACCCTGTGTGCACGGAGTGAGCACACCCGTCCACGCAGCAGGCACTGGCTTGTGGAGTAACTCCAAGGGGGCGGGGCTCTGAAAAGTGGCTTCCCCCTGAGCCAGCGCAGCACGAGAAAGCAAAAGGATTTTCCTTTTACTTCAGATAGAAATTTGAGAAAAAATAAAAATATATCTAGGCTTGGTTTGGTTGCTACCATTAGTCTGTTTTAGGCCACAGCTGTACTTCCTCCCTGGCTGTAGAAACTGGAGGACCTGCCCTACCTACCTGCTCATATAATGATCGCATCTGGCATGTTTAAGTTCCCAATGGTGTTCATTTGGATAGTAATTACAGAGTTACTGTTTGAATTTATTATTTTGTTTACTTTTGAACGTTTCTAATGATATTCTGCAACTGGGATTAAAAGGTGTTATACCTTAAGAAATCTCACCCTTTGGTTTCTGCCAGTTTAAGAAGAGCAGGAAGAAGTTTAATAAAATAAATTGCAATCCAAATAATAAAACCAAAAAGTTACTCTCTACAGTATTCGCTAAGTACTCATTTTCTGGAAAGCAGCTGGGGACAGAAAGAGACCCCCGCAACACACACACACAAACTCAAAGGGAAAAAGCCACTATTGACATGCACCATTATTTATAATCCTAAAAAACATCCTTCCAGGGAGGTACTTATTGCCATTTTACAGATGAGAGAACTCAGAGGGTTTCAGTGACTTGCCTACAGCCACACAGCTAGTAGGAGCCCGTGTCTTGGTAGCACTAACCCTAAAGCACATCATTGTCATTAACAACGATCCTCCCTCGTCATCGCCATGACGCAGGAGGACAGGGACCATATCCATTTTAGTCTCCACTGTATCCTGGAGCCTCACTCCTGGCACCCTGGGGGCTTCAGTAGCAGCTGGCTGTTACTGAATGGTGGATGGAAGGAAGACAGCAGGGGAGGCAGAAGGAGGTGTGTGTGCAGTGCGCTGGCCCTGCCAGCAGATGCTCCCCCCACCCCCCACTCCACTTTGGAGACTCCTGACCAGCGTCTTCTAGGACTGTGTCCCTCTGCCTTACTGGCGTCTGGCTGCTCTGATTCCTTTCCCAGTCAATCACTCAGCAACGTGTGACTGAGACCCAGCCACGTGCCAGGTCCTTTCTAAGATGCTGGGGGAAAGGCAGTAAGACGCGATTCCCAACCCGGAGGCTCCTACAGCTTAAAACGATGACCTCCGCATTTCCTGTCAGCTCTGGGCATCCCCAGAATCCAACACAGAGAGGGCTTTCCGCAGCTGCCTGCCAAACTCTCTCACCTTCCACCAGCTCTCATGCTGTCTCTGAAGCTTTCGCTTGTCGTTCTCAGAGACTCCAAAGGACGGCCCACGGTGAAACCCTCCTCCCTCCCTTTAGCACGTGCTGGTGCTTTCCCACTGGGGACACGTTTTGCAGGCCGGGAGGCACGAGGGAAGCACGAGGAGGCAGGCAGGCGGTGTCATACGGAGTTCTGCCCGGAGCTGTGAGCCGGATATAACTGGAGCACCAACCATGGGAGCGAGAAGCCTCTTTGTCTGACAGGTGAGGAAACAGGTAAAAGCCCTCCTACCCCAATCCCCCGACGGAGCGTGCTGCTCTCGGCCGGCGTCCTTCCATGGCGCCCGCCCTGCGCACTAGCAGATGAGGGGTTAGGTCGGGAAGGGACCACAGCCCACTGACCTCTAACAAATGATGAATCCAAAACCAAGTTTGGTTTGAGGTGACTGAGACCGCAGATGGCAGGGTCCGGGCCCAGAGTCCCACAGACAGTGGTTGAGAGGCCCCTGGCTTCATGTCTCCCAAAGCAGAACGCTAACTCTAGTCGCCCTTCCACTTTCCTATTTAGCAGCTGGTCCAAATGCACGTTAAATGTCGTGCCGTAAGTGTCCTGCTTGTTTCCTTGCTCAGTCAGTAGAGTGGCCAGGAGCAGCGTGAGCTTGCTGGTTACGAAGGACATGGACCCTGAGGTCAGATGCCATGTGCAAATCCTGGCTCTGCAGCTTACTAGCTGTGTGACCTTGGGCAAGATAACCTCTCTGAACCTTATTTTCCTCATCTTCATGGACCCCATGGCTATGTAAGGATAAAGGGGGGTGTAAGATGCTCAGTACAGTGCTGGCACCCAGAGGGTGCTCTGTAAACATTAGCTGTTATCACCTTCCTAGGTCACTCGCCGTCTTCAGATCTTAAATTCAGGAAATCTGTAGCAATGTGAATTGATCCACAACTTACTCTCTTCTTCAGAAATTATTTCACTTTTTTTCCCTCTATTTATAAGCAGAAATATAGTTAGTGTTCCAAAAAACATTTATTGTGCCTGGGCCATTTGATGAAGAATGTCTGACAAGAGCATGACAAGATTTCTGTAAGGCACCACCTGATGTAGACATAAAAATCTGATGGCCTTTAGACCTAAGTGGGGAAGTATTAAGAGCTGCGTAACAGTTTATGAACCACTTTTCTTAATCATTAGGCTTAGTCTTGCAAGGAAAGAAAACCCTTCATAACTCGATAGTCCTAATTTTTCAGGAAAGTGACACAAATCCTTGGAGAAGCAGGGGAAGTTTTCCCCTTCACATCTCTAGACCCTGAGTTCAGGGTGAAAGGGACTGTTGTTTGGGCCACAGACTGGGAGGCAGACACTATTTTCACATGCAAATGCCGGCCACGCAGAGTGATAATCCAGAGACCCCAGCCTGGCTGTCTAGTCACGCTCTCGTGGTGCATGTGGGTGAGCTAATTAGGGAGCCTGCTGTCCAACGAGAGAGGATGCATGTGAAAAAGACTGAAAACACAAAGCATACTAGACACCATGCAAATGAACTGAGTTCAGAGTGAGCAGGCTTTAGTCACTGGATCATGGCTGGGGCTGGCCAAGGTTTACGGGAAGGAGTGCAATGTTTGGGTTCGTGTGCCGGCGCTGAGCTGGGTGCTTTGTACAGAGTATTCCAGGCGGCCAGGTCCGCAGTGCATGTGACCCTGTGCACGGGTTTATGTGTGTGTCCATTCACACAGCCGGTGGTGTGGGATAAGACAAATATTTACAGCACAATCTCTGTTTATTATTTTGGATCAGAAACTAACAAGAGAAAAATCAGTCAAGGGTCTCATTGGTTTAAAAAAATGTTGTTTGCTTGCCTTTAAGGAGTGTGTGCATGTTTTGTGGTGACATGTGGGTAGAGAGGGAGGTGGGGTGGGGAGGGAGGGGTTGGAAAAAAGAAAGAAGTTTTTAGAACCAAGTTAAGAGGATGAGATCACAAAATCGTTTCCCAAATTGCATCTGATCCTCGTCTCTACCCTACCTCTACCGCGTCTGTCCAGGCTGGGTTTCCTCCTGCCCGGGCCACAGCCGCCACTGACGGGCCCCCCTGCCTTCCCTCCCTCTCCGCAAGTGCCCGCACTCAGCCCAGGCATGGCTTCCCACCTGATCTGCAGCTTCCTCACTGAAGAGAAAAGCCTACTGACCTTGCTCAGCTTTTACGTTTTCTGCATCTTTAAAACTCATGTGGAGTTTTAAGTTAGTCCTGGTTATTCTGTTTATTTGTTTGCTTTTCTAACTAGAAAAACTAAGAAAAATTCTCAAGATAGGACATGTCATGAAGCCCATGTTTATGTTACATTCCATCTGGGACTTCTGAATGTTGCTACATTTATTTTAATTTAAAAAATACTATATATTGTGTGAGCTCAATTATGTAAAAAAAAGAAGGGATAGAAAAAAGACTATAAAGAAATAGACTTTATATTTCATATTTTAAAATTAAATGTGTTATTCTCAATAAAATAGAATTGTAATTTGGTATACACCGTCTGCTACAGACTGAATGTTTGTATCCCCACCCCATCCTTTGAATTCATATGTTGAATCCCCAAACCCCTAATGTGGTTATACTTGGAGATGGGGCCTCCAAGGAGGTCAATAAGGTTAAGTGAGGTTATGAGTGGGGCCCTGATCAGATGGAATTAGTGCCTTAGCAGAAGACACCAGGGAACTAGTGTGCACACACTCGTTCTCTCCCTCTTTCTCTCCCTACCCACCCACACATGTACAGGTACGCATGTACAACACACACACACACACTGAGGAAAGGCTATGTGGGGACATAGAGAGAAGCTGGCCGTGTGCAAGCCAGAGTCCCTCATCAGGAGCCAAATCAGTTGGAATCTTCATCTTGGATTTCTAGCCTTTAGAACCATCAGAAAATTAATTACTGTTGTTTAAAAAACAGTTCAAACTGGAGAGCTCCTCCTGGCCCATGGGATAACCCTGGCCTCTCTGTACTGGACAATCAAGGAAACCCTTAATGCCTCCACGCTTACATCTTTCGAGGATGTGGGCCATGAGCATTGATGTCTGCCCCAAGATCTCCGAATACTCCATGACTCTCATTTCCTGGACATAATCTCTGAAACAGAAATGGGAGCCTGAGCCAAAGGTGACCACGCAGAGGCTGGTCCTGAGGGGTCCACTGTCCGAGAGATTTCCCCTGAGACCCCACCCAACCAGGCGACCCTCTCAGCAAGAATGGAGCGGGAGACCCTCAGAGGAGGCAGAAGGAGACAGAGCTGTCAACTCTGGCTGTCCTCTCAACAGAGACAAGCTAATGTTCCATCTGTCACCAAGGCCCGTGGCACAAGCTGACCTTGGAAGCCCTGGGATCCACAGGGGCAACTCCACGCCTGAGCGCTTCCTGAGCTTCCCTCTGCCTCCTCATGTTCCACCGCCCCCACCTCAGGACATGACTCATCCTTGACCCTGAGCCTTACTTCCTTCTTGCCCTCACTTCCCCACCCTGCCCCAGCACCCAAGCTCCAGCACACCTAACTTCCTGTACTTTCTGAAATTTTCCATGCACTTCTCACCTCTGTGTCTCCACTTGCACTGTTCCCTTTCCTTGGGCTCAGTATCCCCAGTTTATCACCAGGCGAACTCTTGCATAACCTCCAAGATCTACTCAAATATCGCCTTCTACGTGAACTCTATGACACCCCGATATACTGGTCCTTCCACTGTTCTCCACCAGTAACTCATACATTTTCCTTTATAACACTTAGTCAGCATATGGCAATTATCCGGTTAGGGGAGAGACGATGCCTCATTCTTGTGTGTATCTTAAACCTCCAGCATCGGGTCTGCACACAGTGGCACTCAGGAAGTTTTGGGATTAATTGATTAGAGTGGGAGAGAGAGAGAAATAAAGGTGGGGTGGGGACAATGAGAAACAGAGACAATGAGGGAAAGGAAGGACAAGGTGGCAGCAATGAAGGAGTCACAGAACGAATGTTAACAAGACAAAACTTTAAAACGCACAGTGAAAAATCTTTTCAGGGATAAGTGCATCTTCCCATTTCAACCTAAGGTTTCATTTCTAAGTAAACTGCTTCTCTGCTTGTTTTCAATCCTCGAGAGCCCTGATGCCCATAAGAGGATCCACTTTAGACAACTTAAGCTTTTTCTTAGATACTATTCCCACATATTTCAAGCATGGAGTCACAGTTTTCCCTAGAGTGATACCTAAAACTTGTTTCTCTAAAGCCTGTGATCTCTCAAACGTGGGGGAAGAAAGCTCTCACAGTCACTTGGGAGGGTGTCTGCAGTGTTAAGTCACAGCATCTGACTGCTGTGATAAAGTAGCAGCCCAGAAGGTCACACCTGCCCGAGAGAAGGAGTATTCGCCAGTATTTACTGTGACACCAGGGCACAAATCACACTGCAGCAATCCACCAAGAGAAAATACCTTCTTCATATCTCTCCTACAGTATCATCCCAAGCAACTTCCCAAAAAACTCAGAAACCTTTTGTTTAAAAACCGTCATTCAGGTTTTCACAAGTGGGTCCTTGAATCTCAGGTATAATCCACACAGTGATTACAGTCTTGACTACAGGACTTTACAGTTCACCAGAGCAAGAGGAACAATGACCTCTCACAAAAAGATATACTAATATTCTTTCATACATGAAAAAAAAATGCTAATTTTTAGAAGGGGAAAAAGTAAATAAAATTCTCTAATTAAAAAATTTGGGGGAGGTGGAAAGGGGTGAGTGGGGAGTTTGAAATCTGCACCTCTTGGGGAGGGATGGAAATGTTAGGTATCTTGTTTGTGGTGGTGGTTTGATAGATGTATACATCTATCAAAGCTGATCAAATTGTACATCTGAAATACGTGTAGTTCACTGTACAGAAATTATACCACAATAAAGTTGTTTGAAAAACATGTTTTTTAAACATGGTCAGTAGGTCATTTTAAAATATTAACACCAGACCTCTGGGATAAGGAGGCAGACTGAATACATGTACCTAATTTTGTTCTCTCCCCAAGTCTCATAAACAGTTAAGAGGTTTTTTTTTTGTTTGTTTTGTTTTTTTTTTTAAGGATCAAATCCGTAAGAATGAAGAAAACAGCAACAAATTTTTGGAAGCTAAAAGTAGTAAGTAGATGGTCCGGTGGTCCTAGGATCAGACCTGAGAAAACAGGAAAGTCAAGTCTGCAGAGGGGAAAGCAGAGAACCAATCTGATTGACCCCACACAATTCTCAAAGGTCTCAGGATGGGCAGGCAGTACAGGTGTCTGGACAAGGGAGTGAGAGGTAGTGGGTTGAAACAAGGAAGACCAAGGTGGGAACTCTGAGAAGTCACTTGTGATACTGGGTACCTGATGCCCCCCAGCCAGCAGAAGTCTGGAGGTTTATTCTCTGGAGACGATAAGTCAAGAGCTTTGATGGGGAGAGGGGATGCGCCAGGCCCAGCTGAGGGAAACTGAGTCTATATTTACTGAATACTGAAAGCAGAGACCTCCCATCCTTTCCTCCAACTCAGCTCCCAAAACAAGGGCAGCCGGAATCATCCTCCAGCCAGACGGGAAGAGTCTTCTCTGGAGAAGGTGAAACAATTCCAGGAGCACAGGAAGGTATGAACTGAGGAGAGGGCCCCCAACAACTAGTCCACCCAAACTATCTCATGCAGCTCAAAACTGACATGACTCAACTTTGTGCTTCCAGTTAGCTTTATATCCCCAACTTTTCATCGTGAGCAGAAAGCCAAGAATTACCAGATATCTGAGAAATTTCTCTAACACAAAAGATAAAACCTAAACAAAGAGGAAAAGGGAGCTTTGGGGAAGCAGAAACTATGCAGAGGTTTTAAAATATTTAATATATCAATAAGTCTTTTGAGTGCTAAGAGAAAGTACTGCATCCATGAAACGATAACAAAAAAGATTTTATTAAAACAATAAAAAGTAACATTCAGAAAACTAAAAAAAAGTCTTGATTAGTAAAAATATGGTAGCAAAATGAGGAAGTTGATAGTGTGGAGGATCAAGCTGAGGGACCCTCTCAAAAACTGAAGATAAAAATAGGTGAGAAAAATAAGAAAATCCAATATCCAAATATAGTAGAAGTACCAGAAAGAGAGAACAGAAAGTGGAGAAAATAAACCATCATTGAAATGATTTAAGAAGATTTCCTAGAACTACAAGAAACAAGTTATCAGAAAGGATCTACCATGTGCCCAGCATAATATAACTAGAACCTCATGACAGCATATCATTTTGAAATTTCAGAAAACTAGGGACAAGAACTTTCTACTAATCTACAGTTACATGTAAAGGATTATGAACCAGAATGACTTTGGAGTACTCAGCAGCAACACTAGAAGCAAAGAGATACGCAATCAGGAATCTTAGAGAAAATGATTTCCAACCTAGAATTTGATACCTGGCCAAACCAGCAGTCGAGTATGAGCATAGGGAAAAGAATTTTCCAGCATAGAGCATCTCAAACGATACGTCTCCCGTGTGCTCATTCACAAGAAGTTACTAGATGACTTCCATCGAAATGAGAGAGCAGCCCAGGATGACATGGGGTTCAGAAACAGGAGATCCAACAGAGAAGAGAGATACAGGAGGATGAATGGAGACCCTGGGATGACAGCTATGCACAGGAGTAGACACCGACCGCCCAGACTGGAGCAAGGAGACTAAGGACATGATGAGGGCCATTATCGCCAAGCTCCTAATTTTTAACCTGAGGTCAGAACACTGGAGTGAACCTGTCTCAGAGTCTTGGCTGCGCTTGGCTCATCTCGACCATGAACTTGACCATGAAGTTGCTGCTCTCCCCTCCTGAGACTACTGCTTCACCCCACAGAAGTGCTCTGTTTCAACCTACTCCTGAGGACTAGAGGTAGGCAATGATGAATTCAGATGTAGAAATAGAGAACAGCTCATCTCCCCAAAGCATCCCTCCAAATATTTAGTACCTGAAACACATTACAACCTTGATAAAGGCAGGCACCTGAAGTCAGTGATTACTTCCAGTGGGGAAGGACAGGGACACAGTTGGGGAGGAACGACAGGGAGCTCCTATGGGACTAGCAATCTTCTGATTCTTACCCTGGGGACTAGATGACATTTTGCTATTCTTTAACCAGTACGTGTGTTTTATACACTTTTCTGTATGCAAGATATGTTTTACAATAAAATAATTTAAGAAATTAATGCAAATGTTGAAAGCATTAATGTTTTCCTTGCTGTTTAGGGGAGCTCCCCCCACCATGTTCTTTCTCTGCAAAGCCCTGCACTTCATTTCACAGAGAAAAACATAACTGTCCACTTGTATGGAGTAATAACTCCATTTTTGAGATTTGGGCACACTTTCTATAAAGACTTTGAGAATCTCCTTTGCATGTTCACAATTTCAGGCATAAATTACATCACCTCTTAAAAACTGATGTGAAGATCATATTAAATTAAGGACTATACGCTCCCCGTCTCTGGCTTAAGGCCCAAGTCTAGGGTCACTAGACTCTCAAGAAGCATGAAATGTAGTGACTAAGAGTTTGGGCTCTGGAGTAGACTGTCTGGGTTTGATTGTCAACTCTACCAGTGATGCAACCTTAGGCAAGGCACTTACCACTCACAACCTCAGTTTCCTCACTTGTAAAATGGGAGTAATCATCCCACCTATGTCTCGTTGTAAGAAGTAAATGAATGAACACACGTAAAAGCACAGGAAACAATGCCTGACATATATCAAGTGCTCAATAAAGACTAGTTATTATTATTACCATCATATAAATAAGCACTTGTCTTATTTTGTGTGGCAACCATCTCCCTACAGAAGAAGTTATTTCCATCAAAAGGTCCACGAGTGCTGGGCCTTGCTGCGGGCAGCCCTTCTGCTCATGGTCTCCTGGTGTTCACAGCCGTCGCCATCTTTTAATCTGCCATTACTACAGATGTAAGTTTGGATGAAGCAGGTGGTGTTTATAGCAACTTGTCTAAGCATTCTCACACTCAGGATTGACACACGGTTCCCTAAAAGTGGCAGACTTAACTTGCAGGCGGGCTGTCAAACAGCATACCTGCCTCCTTTACCAACCGGCATCATTAAGGGGCCTCCTCTCAGGGGAGCCAGCACACAGGTGTAAGCAACGACTCACTGCAAACACACGGGCCCCAGGGCCCCAGTGAGGTCCTGGGCAAACAGCACTGGATTGTAAGTTGGGAGAACTGGATTCCAACTGTGACTCTGTGTGACCCAGCCAAAGCCACTCAACCTCTCTGTGCCTGTTTCCTCCCCCACAGAATCAGGCACATCACCCAGATTCAACACTCTCAAGCTCTGGAACTCTCAGTGCATGTTGGTTTACCCTTAAATACCATAAATGAGTGCAAGGGGGAAGGGAGGTCAGTCACAGGGCAGTGAGTCTTCTGAAAACACAGCCCATCATCCAAAACTGACTTCAGAGCTGGTGCTGACCTGCTTGGGCTTCCATCCCCATGTCTAGGCAGGGCCTGTAACAATGTTATCACTTTTTAAAACATATGCCTAAATCAGTTCCTATTGCAGACAACTGGCAGGTGCCCAGCTAATAGATTATTCCGCCAGACAGTTGAATGCATTGGCCATTGGTCAAAAATGAGGTCACTGCAATCCTATGCGCTATAGCTGGAAAAGCCTGAAGAGAAACAATTGTCTATTTTGTAACAAATAGGAATCCATATTCTGGTACCTCTAAACTTGCCTTCTTGCTTGGTGTGTGGTTCAGGAGCGAAGGCAGACTATGTTCAAGGTCAGGTTGGCTTTGCCCTTTGACTCATCTGTCATGCATTTGACTGCCCATGTGTGTTTCCCATCAGCAAATCCCCAACCAGATTCCAGCTGACCTGCTGGAATTTCTGGCCAACATTGCCAGATCCCTGGTCTTTCTCTCAAACCTACACAGTTGGAAAAAATGGGTCAGGAGACTCCTGTCCCAGCCATCTGGACACACATGCTCAAGGGATATGCATAATATGAAGCACATGTGCTTTTCTAAAAAATAAAAATGAAAAAGGCTCTAAGGGACACAGCGGCTGCAGCGTCCCTCCAGCACACAGGCACTCCGAGTCACAGCTAGCCCTGCCAACCCGCGGCAGGCCGGACCTGCACTTTGGTTTCACCAGTAACTCATCTACACATTTGTCAAGTATTTAATGCCTTGCTAAGTAAGCATCTCCACTCACTGCAAACAAACAAACAAACAAATCCAGGAGGAAAACTTTCAAAGCCACAGTTTCTTCTCGGCTGCAACCCTTCCTTCCTTCCTCCTTCCCAAGACAGTCTGACTGAACTTGGACCTGAACCCACCCTGGGCCGGGTGCTCCATCAGGCATTGTGGTTGCTCCCGCCAGCTGCAGCCGGTGCAGACAGAATACCTGCGAACCGCTGCCAAAACAGGAAGGTTGGCGCCTCTCTGAAGGCAGGCCTGGGGAGTATCCGTCTCCAGGGTGACTGCAGATAAGAGATGAAGGGGGCCGGGCTCTCCACAACTTCAGTTACGGTCCGCCGCCTTCTCCTCATCCAGTCAACCCATCTGATTCTTTCTTCCTTCATTCACTCAACACACATACTGAGCACCGCAGGTATGAAGCCCTGCGCTGGGGTTTGGACACAAAGTGGATTGAGATGAACCTCTGTCTCCAGGGGCCCTCGTGTTGTGACAGCCACTCTGGGTGACCCTGGCACGTTGCACTCCTCTGGGACCCCCAGAAATGCCACCTCTGCAATCCCAGCACAGATCCCACCAGCAGAGTCCCTGAGACAAGGTCCTGACAAACAAAACCTCAGGAGGGTCTGAGCAGGGGAATGGGCTATAGATCATCCAGCCCAGCCCCATCTCCCGAGTTTCACCCCTCCCTCAGCACAAGCTAGGGCCTCCTGATGCAAGTCCACTCTCTGGCCCCAAGAACATGCCTTGTCACAGCCAACTGACAGGTTGGCTGTGGTAACTGGCATATATGTTAGGCTCCAATCTAGTGAATAAGACTAGGAGTCTTTTCAAGACTAAATCATCAATGCTGCCCAGTTTTGGATCCTCCAAAAGCCTGCCATTACCAGTCTGCAATGGAAAGTGTCTTTGACTAGAGGGTAACTAACTTCTATCCATAATAGCAAAATCTGTGTTTTACAGAGAGGGATTAGGCCAGTAATAAGGACTTCAGGCTGGGCCAGAATATACCAACTAATTCCAAGGATCTAGCAATGAACAGAGGCAGAGGGAAAGAGGGAAGGGGATCAGAGGAGAAAATGAGAAAGAGGGATGGGGAGAAAGAAAAAGAACATAGGAGGGGAAATCTAAAGAGGCTTAAAATGCTTCTCATTGCTTCCCATCCCTTTTATGGCCACAAATTCCAGTAGACAGTCTGCTGCCCCCACCAGGGGCCCTGAAGTCCTCATTCATTTCTGAATTAACACAACTTCCCAAGGAATCACATAGGAAAGTGGCAGAAATTCCCACCCATGCTAACTAAGGTCAGGCTGTCTGAGGCTGACAGTGAGGAGGGCTGAGCATTCTGGTGCCCAGAGAGGCCTCACCTTGTGCTTTCCAGGAGGAGGGGCGGTGTCTGAGGACCAGAGGTGAGCATCCAGCTATGCAGGGATCAGCCCCAGCCCTGACTGACACCAGGGCTGCCTTGCATTCAGTCCTGGTCAGCTGAGCTCCTCTACTGTCACTGCCCCTGGTGGCATTTGGGAACCATGTTTTAGCCACTGCAGTACCTGCTTCTGGCTCCTGGCCTTGCCTCGCTGGCCTCCATCTCATCTCCTGCTTGTCCATCAAGCTCTGACACCTCACAGTTCTGAGCAGGCATGAGAGGGCCCAGCAGAGACAGATGGGGTCCCAGACCTCCTTGATCTGAAGGAGAAGGGGAGCAGCAGAGGGTTCCTGGAGGAGAGCAATCCCACCACCTTCCTCCAAGGGTACGTGCAGGCCCAGGAAGAGCTGCGCCAGGGAAGAGCTCTTTGGAGCCTGGAACTCTGGGCTCAGATTTTGGCTGAGCCACTGGCTTTGTAATCTCAGGAAGGCTGTATAACCTCTTGGGGCTTTCACACTTCCTCATCTGTAAAATGGAAATAACCATCTCACCCATATTACCAGGTTGTTTCAAGAATAAAATGGAATAATATACGTAAAATCTCTGACACGGTTGGTGCTCATGACTACACCTCCGCATACATCCGTTCACACAACTAAGTTGGTTTTGCTGTACGTATGGCCCTTCGCTGAGTGCTGGTCAAGTGGGAAACACAGAAGGAGGAGGAACAAGTCCTCCCATGCAGGGGCTAAGAGCCCCAGGCCTTGGCCCAAGCCCACTCCCAGGGCAGTGAGTTCCCTGGTCTGCCTGCGGGATTCCTGCCAGCCTGAGCAGTGAGGTGCTTGGCCTGTCACGTTTGGTTCTTATTCCACGGAGCTTGAGTCAGAATGCAGAGTGGAGCCTACGTGAGCGGCGTTCTCCACCCTAGCTGCACATGGAATCATTTGGAGCCTTAGAAAATACAAACCAATCGCCACCCCCCACCCCCTACCACGGTGCAGATCAGCTTGGTCTGGCATGGGGCCTGCGATTCTCTTTTTTCCCTGAGGCTCCCCTGGAGCTTCTAATGTGCAGACAGGGCTGAGAACCCCAGGGACAGAGGCTGGGATCCTCGTTTAAAGCGCTCATCAGCTGTCCTGAGAAGACACTGTTCCTCTCTGCTGGGCCAGGAAGGGGGCTGGGTATCAAGGCTTGGGTTCTTGAAAATTACTTCACCTCTCTGGGCTGCTGTTCCTGCATCTGTGAGATGGAGAAAATCACCCTGCCCAGACCACAAGGTCATCCACGAGGGTCACGTGGGATGGTGTGTGTACAGCACCAGCTGCTTGACCACCTCCTAAGGAAAATGCAGACACCAGGACAACACAAATCAGTCCGCACGAAGGGGTCCAGGTTTCCTCCCAGAAAGGCCTCCAGGAAAGGCTCCCCGACCCTGAGAGGCCAGAAGACAAACAGCCAGAATCATGACTCCACACAGAGGCCATCCTGGGCACTGCAGGACCCTTCCAGGCAGGCCTCCCCAGCACAGCCACGAGGCCCTATAGCAGTGCCGCCGCACAGAGGGAGAGGAACCCGCAAAGAAGGTTTGGGAAGATGATTCTGCAGGGTCACGGTGGCAGCTGGGCCACTGTCTTCATCTCAGGAGAAGGGGGCCCCAGGAAGGGGCTGGCCAGGCAGATGTTCCGGAGTGAGGGTGTCGGCAGGCAAGTCTCCACCTGCTGGGCTGGGGCACACGAGGCTGCTGGGTGGCACCACCACCTTGCACTCAGTGTGCTCTTTCCTGCACAGACATTTACTGAACGCCTCCTGGATGCCAGGCACCAAGTTCTCCAGGAAGACCCCGAGGCCTCCCCTCAGTAATCCCAAGTGCAAGCCAGCTACAAGCTGCAGAGAGCAGCCAAGGACTTCTGTGTTCATGACACCCTCTGTGGACCAGGGGACGCTCACCTGAAGAGTCTGGGCTTTATTCCTGAGTAAAGAATATTCATCCTTAGCCCCCTTTGTATGTTTGAAATTTTGTCAGAGAGAAGTGTTTTGTTTTTTTTAAGTACCAAACAGTAGAAAATGTCTCATCTGGTGAAATTAAATTCCATCTTAACAAACTTGGCTCTGTTGGCTTCAGAATCGGCCGAACAACTTCAGCCCATCCCACCATTTCATGCGCTCCCACACTGCTATGACTTCATCTCCAGCCCTGCCCACACCTCGCAGCCCCGGGCTGCCGCGTCTAGCAGCCGACCAGGCACCTTCATGCGGGCCCTGCTCGAATTCTTATGCTGACCTCACCCTCTCCTCCACGCCAGTTCCTGCGACCTACTCCTTCTAGGCCCCGTGCACAACACCACCAGTCAGCAGCCTGGCATCCCCTTGTCTTCTTCTCCTGCATCTTGTCTCACCATCTCCATCTCTTTAGTCTGTCCGTCTCTCCCTCCCCGAGGCCCTGCATCATCCCCAGATCACCCTAACAGCCTCTCAAATCAGGCTCCCGCCTCCATTCTGTATCCCTATCTCACACCATTGATTCTCCAGACTGTGCCCAGAGCCATTTCTCTAAAATAGAACACTGAGGTCACGTTTCCCATGGCCCCAAGATAAAGCCCCAGTCCCTTAGCGTGGCAGACGAGGGCTCCATGAGCTGGCTCTGCCTGCTCCTCCCACCCAGGGCGCTCTCCTATAATAATGTACAACTCTCTTGGACCCTCGTATAAGCCGCCCTTGCTGCAAGATTCACCTCCATCTCTTCTTCCTCTGGCTAAATCCTGTATTCCCCAACACTCAGCTCAGAGGGAATCTCCTCTGGAAAAGCCTTCCTGACTCTCAGGCTGGGATGAGAGCTCCCCCGATCCCTGGAAGCCCCCAGGTCCCCTGGGTAAACTGCGGTCATGGTACTTGCTACTACTTAGTAATGGTTTACTTGTCTCCGTTTCCCATGACACCGGCGGCAATTAGAGTGAGTGAAATGGCACATGTCATAACGTGGATAAATCTCAAATATATGTTGGGTGAGAAAAGCAAATTGCCGAATGATTCATTCATCCACATTCAAATATTGATGAAGTGAAAGGATCCATCCAGTATGATTAAACGTATGTAAAATTTTCAAATACTAAACAGTAGTAGAAATCAATGGTGGCTATCCACATGGGGGAGAAAAACGAAAACACAAAGGCAGGACAAACATCAGCCTCAGGATAGTGGTCACCCCAGGGAGGAGAGGGAGTGGATAAAAGTGTGGCTTAAACTATGCCTGTAATGCTTCATTTATTTTTATTTTTAATAGAGATCTGAAGCAAAACTATCCATGAAATTTGGGGCTGGATAGATAAGTGTCTGCTATATCATTTCCTGTATATTTCAAATATTTCATTTTAAAAATTTTAATGAGGAACCAGAGTCTCAAATGCCAGCATGAACATCCCTGAGGGTCTGAGCAGACTGCTGCAGCCTCTCACCCCAGCTGAGCTCCATGACCTGGCTGCTGCTCTGCACTGGGCAGGAATGCAACCTGGAGACGTAAACATCACTTTTATCTTCGTTTTTACTGATGAGAAAACCAAGGCTCAGAACCTCTAACACTGCTCCGACCACACAGAGGCTCCTGGATTTCAGACCACGTCATCTGCATGTACCTTCTCCCCTAACTACTTCACCCAAGAGTGAGAACTTCGATTAAACAGAGCACAGTGGAGGGAATTTCAGAAACAGAAACAGAGTTGCATTCATATGTATTTATAAACCAGTGAGTAGATATATTGTGGGGAAGAAGAGGGTTCTGAGAAGTGCAAAGCTGGAGATACAACCAAAGGAGCAGCTGAGGGGGAGACCATGAAGCTTACTGAATGAAAACCAAGTGGGCTTGGATTTTGTCTTGATAGGCAACAGAAAGCTACTGGAGATGCTTAAGCTGGGGAATGGCATAAGCTAAGCACTGTTTTAGGACAAGAAATCTAACTTCAATATATAGGAGATGTTGGTTGGCTCTAGGAAATGTGTGGGAAGATTCTGGAGGGATAAAGTTAGATTTGGAAATCATCTTAGTAGCCCCCATAAGAAATGACCTCTGCTGATCTAAGGTGAGAGCTGTGGGGTTGAAAAAGATAGGAGGGCTTAAGCTAGACAGAGAAATAAAAGTTAAGATGAAGCTTTCCAGGTCTGGGCAAATGGTACAGACATTCAGAAGATAAGCTAATTATTTGCTTATTGGTTTTTTGTTGTTGTTGCAGGGTAAGAAGGAGAAGGTAAATAAAGAGAGGAGGAAGAAACTGGGTTCAGCTTTGCTTGTCAAGGTGATGCCCAGACATCCAGGCAGAGAGCCAACAGGAGCTGGCGCTATGGGAGTGAAGCTGAAGAAACCTGGAGAAGCATGTGAGAGCCACCCAAGCATCAGTGGTGGTGGAAGGCTCTCTGAAGAAGAGGGCACGAAGAAAAGTCCGACTGCAGAGGACAGACCCTGGTCCCCCTGCCCACATCAGGGGACAGGAGGCCTAAGAGGAGAGCCGAGATAGTGCCGTGTCTTACAAGAAATAGGAAGAGGCCATTTCAGATCAGCTCAGGTGGTTGCTATAGACTGAAGGTTTGTGTCCCCGCAAAATTCACATGTTGTAACCTAACCCCCAGTGTGATGGCATTAGGAGGTGAGGCCTTGGGGAGGTGATTCATTCACAAAGGTGGAGCCCTTATGAATGGGATCAGAGCCCTTATAAAAGAGACCCTAAAGAGCTTCCCCTCTCTCTCTCCACGTGGGGACACAGGGAGAAGACAGCTGTCTATGAACCAGGAAGCGGGCCTGCACCACACATCAAATCAGCCAGTGCCTTGCACTCCCGGCCTCCAGCAGCGTGAGAAATCAATGTCTGTTGTTTATAAGCCACCAGCGTGCAGTGCTCTACTACAGCAGCCTGAATAGACTGAGACAGTGGCCAAGGGTGCAAAAGGGTCAAGAATAAGAAATGAGCAAAGGTTCTGGATTTGGGGATCGAGAGATCAGTGAGACCTCAGGTAGAAGAATTTTGCAGACAGCAGGGTCAGACTTGTGGGACCCACTCCTATAGCTCCTGAGCAGTGGCCCTGGCCTCCTCCCAGGGCAGCACAAGCCCCTCCCGCACCAAGCAGAACCAGCGCCCAGCTGCCCGCCCAGCACGAGGGCGGCTGGGCCCCGTCCAACGAGCCACCCCGAGGGAGGGCTCCGCAGAGCTGTGGCCGTCAGCAGTCTTCCTAGATGGCCACAAAGTTTAGCTTGGAGACACACTGTTTCATTTTTAAACGCAGAACAAAGAATTAAAATGTGCCACATGTCACTTTATTTTCTAAAATGTATTTTCTCTATATTTGCCTGACTTCTCCAGCAATAAAATCATTTTGGCATGACACTCATCTTACATAAATGAAAATATAATCCAAGAAAATGGCATTTTAGGAACTCTAAGCCAAACAAATGCTTGCGTGTACCTTGTTTAAATTAAGTTGACATGTTACTTAGCTTTTTCCACTAATGGAGCTTTCTGTATCTGCACAGAGCCTGGCGCAGTGAAGCACGTTTTGGAAGAGAAAAGCCAGGAGGTCGGAGAGGAAGAAGGGCCCGGGCTGCTTGCCCGTAGGCTAAGGAGTCAGGAGGTGCGGACATGGGGGTGAGAAGAAAGATCCACTGCACCAGAAAGCCTGGAGATGAAATGAGAGACATGGCACGGAGGCTCGAGATGGAAGGATGAGCTATGACACAGTGGCTTGAGTGGAGGGGAGGACATGCCAGGCAAAAAACGTCAGACCAAATGAAATCCTGCCCCCTGACCAGGAGGCCCCCAGCCCCTTGCCCCACCTCCACCCTGCTCCCAGGACTGTGGCAGCCAGGCAGTCCCTGGCCGGAGACTGGAGAACTGTCTGGAGAACACGAAGTGCCCCCAGGGGAAACACCTACAGAGACTGACATCTGGGAGGCTTCTGATGGAACAGCCCAGCTTGCCACAGGATCACCCCACAGGGATGCCCTCCTTCTCCCACAGCTGCCGCCCACTCGGAGAACTTCTAAGCAGCCTTTCAGCACTTCATTATTAAAAATGAAGAACAACCAAAGATTGTAAGAAAGCACTGAAGAAAGCTTGCAGCAAATAACAAAGAGACCAGAACAAGATAACAGAGACAAAGAAGGCTGGAGAAAACCAGATGACGTAAAGAAAAGAAAATCTCAAAAGAAAAGAAAACCCCTACAATTTATAGGCTGAAAGAGTCAAAAGGAGATATTATATCCATAAAACAAGAACAGGATGTGATTTTAAAATTAACAATTGGACGTGGGTATAGCTCAGTAGTTGAAAGCATTCTTAGCATGTAGGAGATCCTGGGTTCAATTCCCAGTACCTTCATTTAAAACAAAAATTAACAATCAGAGAACAGCAAAGAGCTCTTGGAAATTAAGAATCATCAAAACAAAAAAATTCAATTAAAATGGTGGAAGTAAAGGTAAGGAACTCTCCCATAAAGTAAGGAGGGGAAAAAAAAGCAATAAACTACAGAAAAAAGAAGATTAGAAAAATAACAGAAGGTTCAAACCAGGAGCTCCAACATCCAACTAGTCAGAATTCAAGAAAATTTAAAAAAACAAACAAAGCCAGAAAAAACAAAGGAGAAGAAGTTGTCAAAGAACTCTGCAAATTCCAGATGGAAAGCGCCCAGGCCAATTGAGAAAAATTTCATTATGCAATTTAAAACCTCAGAGTAAAAGGAACATTCTAAGCACTTTGAGAAGAAACAGTTTACCTCCCCAGATCAGAAATCAGAACAGCACCAAACTCCTAGGTGCCACTGAATGGCAGAAGGTAGAGCAACAGTGACTTCAAAATTCTAAGGTTCCTGACTTCACGTTCACTTCCCCACACCAAGCATTCTCTGGCAATTCGGCTCAGGATCCTATATTCTGACACTATCTACTCGGAAGGAGCGTCAGGTCCCACAACTAAGGGCTCCGTCCTACAGGACTGCCCCCTCCTCTTCCGATGGCAATCACAAGGCCAGGCTGTCACCCATGCTTCTGACCCCCAGGCTGTAAACTCAAGGTTCTGAAGATCCCCTTCTTGGATTCCGTTAACTTGCTAGAGTGGCTCAGAGAACTCAGAGAAACACGCGTCTCACTAGATCACCAGTTTATTACAGAAGGATGTGACTCAGGAACGGCTGGGTAGAAGAGATGCCCCAGGGCAAGGCATGGAGCTTCCACGCTCTCCAAAAGCCCCTCTCCAACACCTCCGTGTGCTCACCAGCCTGGAAGCCCTCCAAACCCAGTCCTTTCGGGTTTTTATGGAGGCTTCGTTACAGAGGCATGGTTGATTAAATCTTTGGTCATTGGTGTTTGGACTCAATCTCCAGCCCCTCTTCTCTCCCCTGAGGTAGGGGAGGGAGGGTGACTGACATTTCCAACACTCAAACCACAAGGTTGGCTCCACTGGCAACCAGCCCCCATCCTGAGGTACTCTCCAAAAGTCACTTCATTAACATAAAAAAGACACCTTATAGTTCTTTTTATTTATTTATTTTGGGGGGGGAGGTAATTAAGTTTGTTTGTTTGGTTGTTTGCTTATTTATTTATTTAATAGAGGTACTGGGGACTGAACCCAGGACCTCATGCATGCTAAGCACACACTCTACCACTGAGCTATACCCTCCTCCGACACCCTGTAGTTCTCATCACTGGAAATTCTAAGGCTTTTAGGAGCTCTATGCCAGGAATGGATGAAGACCAAATATATATTTCTTATTATAAATCACAGTATTACATAAGGGAAAAGGATTTTCAGCCTAGGACTTTGTATCTCCTACCAATCAGACATGAAAGTAGAAAAGTGACATCTCCATCACAGACAGCAGAGGATGATTTGGGATCCAGACAACAGACCAACACCTGGGAGCCAGGAAGGCAAATACCAATACCACAGCTGTGACCCAGGCCGTCCAGACAGGAGAACAGTGAGGGGGAGGTCTCTAAGAGACTCCAGGGGGCACTAGGAAGAGAGGCCACAAGCATTTGAACGCTCTATGGAGCATTTTTTAAAACAGTGATAATCACTCGGAAAATAAAGCAAGTGAAAAAAATGGAATGTAACAGTTTGAATGGTGGCCCCTCCAAAAGATATGTCCATGTCCTAATGGTGGGGATCTGAGAATGTGATCTCATTTGCAAAGAAAAAAGGTCTCTGCAGATGTAATTAAGTTAAGGACCCTGAGATGAGGTCAGCCAGGATTATTCAAGTTGGACCTATTTCCAGTGACAAGTTGGCCTTATAAGACACACACAGAGGAGAGGTGAGAGGAGACGCTATATAAAGTCAGAGGCAGAGGTTGGAACGATGCAGCCACAAGCTAAGGAACTCCTGCAGCCAGGAGAAGCTGGAAGAGACAAGGAAGGATTCTCTGCCATAGGCTTTGAAGGCAGTGTGGCCCTGCTAACACCTTGATTTCACACTTCCAGCCCCAAGAATGGTGAGCGAATAAAGTTCTATTGTTTTAAGCCACCAAGTTTGTGGCAATCTGTTAGGGCAGCCCTAGGACACTCATACACGGAGTAAGTTTGATTTTAGGAAAAGCCGAAAAGATACAAGAAGAAAGCAATCAGGCTACACAATGTGGCTCAAAAATGAGTATTTTTACTCTATGTATTACTTTATTACATATAAAAATTAACTTTAGAAGAACAAATGACATGTCAGAAAATTTTTTCAACATACATAACAAACATTGTCTAGTGCTAATATAATGCTAAACAAATATTTGTTTTATGCTGAATTAATTAATAAGGTAGAAGAGCTATTAATCATTAAAAAGTAAGACAACCTAAAAGAAAAACAGGGAGAGTACAAACAATTCAAAGAAAAAGAAATACAAGAGGCAACAAAAACATGAGAAAAAATGATCTTCATTAATGATTGAAGCAAAGCAAATTTTTAAAAGGATCACAATTTTTGCTCATCACATGGCAGAAATTTAAAAGACTGACCATATCCAATATGGTCAAGGGTAAGGGGAATCAGTATCTCTTACATACTGTCAGTGGGAGTGCAGAATGAGACAACGTTATTGCAAGGCAGTTTGGCAGAACCTCACAAAATATTAAATGTGCTTGACCTCTCTCCTATGAATTCTACTGATAAGCCTTGATCCTCCAGAAATAATCCTTCAGATTTTGTCCAAGGATATGCATGTCAGCAACTTGTAATAGCAACAAACTGGAAAAAAACCTAAATATCCATCAATAAATTAATGTTTTATACGGACTATGGAGCACTATGCAGGTACTGAAAAAGAATGAGGGAATCCTAAATGCACTGACATTGCAAGATGTCCATGAGACATTATTGGTTGGGAGAAGAAGAGCAAAACAATGCAGAATTACATTTTCACAAAGAACTTTGTTTATGTGTTTATGTATGGGTATGTGAGCAGGCAGTGCCTGTACATGTATAGAAAACAGACTGGAAAGACACCAACCTCTTGTGTTTGTTTTCTGATTTTAAAATTAATTGCAGTGTTTTTTAGACATGTCTGCAAATTCTCTGACACGTCTTCATTCAAAAGGTGGAAACTAAATCCCCTCCCTTTGAATGAGGGCTGGGCCAAGTAACCTGCTTCTAACAAACAGCCTGGGGTAAAAGTGCTGCTGTGTGATTTCTGAGGCAAGATCATTAAAAGACAGCACCATCTCTCGCTCTCTCCACGCCCTGCTCAACCCCCCAGCCTCCCTATATGCTCTTGGGAAATCCAGTCACCCACGACTTGAGGACTTAAGTAAGCAGCTCTCAGGAAAGGACCACATGGAGAGGAACCGAGGCCTCCTGCCAACAACTAATACCAATGAGCCAGTCAGGTCCTCCAGCCCCAGTCAAGCCTTCACATGACTGCAGCCCCTGCTGACAACTGCCCAAACCTCATGAGAAAACCCTGAGCCAGAACCATCAGCCAAGCCATACCAAAATCCCTGGCCCACAGAAAAGGCAACAAATAATACATGTTTACTACTGTTTTGTGCAACTATGTTTTGTGGTAATCTGTGTCACACAATGGCTAATGAATACCTATGCCGACCTCCTCTGGAGAAAAGTGGGGAAATGGCGGGGGCGGGGGGGGGGTTTGTTTGTTTTGCTTTGTTTTTGCTTTCTACATTTTTACTTCATACATTTAAGATTGTTTGAATTTTGAAAGTCATTTATATTTAAAGAAAGGGAGGAAAAAGAGAAAATTAGGCTTAAGTGTATTTTTAAAACATTTTTTTCCTGACCTTAAAAATAACACTAGTGAAAAGGAACAAAGTTGGAGGACTGACACTACCCAACGTCAAGACTCACTGAAAAGCCATAATAATCAAAACAGTGTGGTATTAGGGAATAGACCAATGACATTCTGGAGAAAGCAAAATCTATAGGGACAGAAAAAAGATCAGCAGTTGCCAGGAGTTGGGGGGTAGTAGTGGGGGAGGGGGATGAAACAGTTGGAGCACAGGGATTTTTAAGACATTAAAACTACTCTGTATGACACTGTAATGGTGGACACATATCATTATACATTTGTCAAAACCTCTAGAATGTACAACACAAAGGATGAATCCTCATCTAAACCATGGACTTTAGTTAATAACAATGTGTTGCTACTGGTTCATCGAGTATAACAAACGTATCACACTGACGCAAGCTGTTAACAGAGGAAGCTCCTGGGCAAGGAGAGGGGAAGGGTCTGGGGACTTCTGTACTACCTGCTGACTTTCTGTAAACCTAAAACTGCTCCAAAAACTAAAGCCTGTTGATTATTTTTTTAAGGTGGCACTAACCAATTGAAGGAAAAGTGGAAATAAGATAATACAGCCCCCATTATCTCAGCCAACAGACAAGCCCTGCTTAGTACAGTTCCTTCCAGTCTCTCTTCCAGTCATTTTTTTCAGATGTCCATGTGTACGTCATTTTTTTTTTAAAGAGTTGAAATCATTCTGCTAAATCCATTCTGAAGGCTTATGGTCTAGTTTCAGCTTGGGTTTTTAACTGCAAAGAAAGTAGCCCATATAAAACACCAGTGATACCAAAAACAGATTCTAGAGGGGCCAGTTGCTATGGGAATGATTGAAAATACATTTCATTTCACACTACACCCTGGTAATGTCCTGACCAGAAGGAAAGAGAAATATTTGGAGTAAGTCAGAAGAGCAGCCAAGAAAACTTCTAGTCGAGAAGGAAAACACATCAGCCTGTGGAGGTTCCAAAGAAGCCAGTAGCCGTCCCCCTGCAACTTAACTAACCATGCTGTTTCAGCAACCATGCCGACAGGGGAAAGGCCCCGGGAATGGAGGCTGGAGCGCACTCCCTCTCTCTCCTCACTGACAGTTTGATGGCCAAACAGCCAGCAGGTCTCTCTCAGGATGTGGGCTCTCTCTGCAGTGGGGTACAAAGCCAGGGGGAAAAAATCACTCCTTCCCTCCAATGGAGATGCTCCTAATGTTCAGCCAGCTGCAAGGCCCAGGCTTGGAAGGATCGTTTGGACACGGCATTGGCCCTTAGCACTGGAGCGGGTCCTGGGGGCCCCTGCTGTACAGGGGTTAAGACTTTAGATGTTTGATCATGGAGCGGTCTGGAGGTACTGGAGGCCGGACCAGGATGCCAGAGGGTGAGGGGCACTTAGCAAGCTCAGAGCAGTGACTATTTTCCCACAGAAGAATTTTAATATATGAAAAAGTAATAAGGCCAGATCAGTGTGTACCAACTAAATTATGACCTTCCTGCAATCAACATTTGTCTGAAAGACGAGATTGTTTAGAACACACACCAGGGGCAGCCTTGAAGGGGAGAAGCCGAGCTGCTAAGACAGTCCGTAGTGTTCCCCTCTCAGGGAACAGCTCAGCTTTACAGTCAAATAGATCCAGTTTCATTCCCGGCTCTGCAATCCCCACTCTCCTCATCTGTAAAATGGGTGTGATTTTACTACAGCTCCCATGAGGTTACCATAAGGCTTACATGAGATAAGCCATGTGAGGTGCTAAGCACAGCACCTGAACAGAAGTGCTCATCAGATACAGCTGCTGTCACTGCCACCACCATCAGAGCTCTGTGCTCCAGAGCTCCTTTATTCTGTATTTCTTTTTTAACATCACTGTGGCCCCATCTCCCTTTCTCTGTTCATATTCCAACATAGATGCCTGGCACTATTACCATTAAACAGACAGAATCTCCAAAGTGTGAAATATCAGGCAATTACCTTTTTCCTACAGCATCCCAGATTTCATTCTGTACTCTGGGGAGAAACAGACTTTTGACGCCAAACCATCCCAAATCAAAGTTAACAAACAACAAAGTTATGGACACTTTGGGTAACAGTTTCCCACTCAAAGCATAGGATATAGGATTAGAGTTGCCAAGCATCCTCAAGGCGGAGGAAAACCCAGGGTTGGAGTAAACAGTGATGACTGAGTACCAATATATCACACAATTTCTTGATGGTGCAAGAGAATACCTGGCTGCTTGTTTTCTTTCTCTAAGCTTAGATGCGTATTTTTGTTTTGAAAAAAAAAAATTGAAAACTAGAGATAAACACACATATATCTGTCTCCATCTCCCAGAAATGACAACTGTTAACATTTGTTATATTTGCATCACATCCTTTTTTAAAAAGAAACAAAATACGACTGATAAAATTAAAATCTCTTATTAGAACATTCTCTAACACCATACACAAAAATAAACAAAATGGATTAAAGACCTAAATGTAAGACCAGATACTATAAAACTCCAAGCGGAAAACATGCAGAACACTCTTCAACATAAATCACAGCAACATTTTTTTCAAACCAGCTCCTGGAGTAATGGAAATAAAGGCAAAAATAAACAAATGAGATCTAATGAAACTTAAAAGCTTTTGCACAGCCAAGGATACCATCAACAAAATGAAAAGACAACCTACAGAATGGGAGAAAATATTTGCAAATGATGTGACTGACAAGGGACTAATTTTCAAAATATACAAACAGCTCATACAGCTTAATATCAAAAAAAATAACAAAACAAATAAACAACAACAACAAAAAAACCAAGCAGCCCAATCAAAAAATGAGCAGAAGACCTAAATAGACATCTCTCCAAAGAAGACATCCAGATGGCCAACAAGCACGTGAAAAGATGCTCAACATCACTAATTGTTAGAGAATTGCAAATCAAAACTACAATGAGATATCACCTCATACCAGTCAGAATAGCCATCATGAAAAAAGTCTACAAATGATAAATGCTGGAAACGGTGTGGAGAAAAAGGAACCCTCCTACATTGTTGGTGGGAATGGAAATTGGTGCAGCCACTACAGAGGACAGTATGAAGATTCCTCAAAAAACTAAAACTAGACTTACCATATGATCCAGCAACCCCACTCCCAGGCATATATCCAGAGAAAACTCTAATTCAAAAAGACACATCCACCCCAATGTTCACAGCAGCACTATTTACAGTAGCTAAGACATGGAAACAAACCGAATGTCCATCGACAAATGATTGGATAAAGATGAGGTATACATATATACAATGGAATACTATTACAGTCATAAAAAAGAATAAAGTAATGTCATTTGCAGCAACATGGATGGACCTGGAGACTGTCATTCTAAGTGAAATAAATCAGAAAGATAAAGAAAAATACCATATGATATAGGTTATATATGGAATCTAAAAAAAAAGGACACAAATGGACTTATCTACAAAACAGAAACAGACTCACAGAACAAACTTATGGTTACCAGAGGGTAAAGGGGGTGGGAAGGGATAAACTGGGAATTCAAAATTTGTACCTCTGAGGCAGTGATGGAAATGTTAGCTATCTTGATTGTGGAGGTGGCTTCATTGATACATACATCTATCAAAATTCATCAAATTGTACATCTGAAATATGCAGTTTACTGTACAGGAACCAGACCACAATAAAGGTGTTAAAAATTAAATTAAATTTAAAAAATTAAACTCTCTTTCCTTGCCTACTCCCAGATCTATTTCTTGCTCACTCTCCCAATCACTGTTATGAATTGATCTTTGTCTAATCCAGTTCTACTCCATTCTTTCCTTTAGCTAAGTTTTCTTGGCTTTTTTAAACAGAAAGCAAATAAAAAGAAACACAGGAAATGTGCCAAGTGAAGATGTCTAAGTGAAGAGGGGCTTTCGGGCCTCTGAAGATGCGCCAAGACACACCCTTCACCTGCTCCAGGAACAGCACACACTCATTGCAGGCAAAAGCTCTCAGGAGTCGTCCTGCAAACTCAGACCCAAAAGCATCTAGAAAGAAGCACAGACCCCAGTAAGGCCAGCTATTGAGCTCCAGAAGGCTTACCTGGGTCCAGGTGTGAGAAGGAGCCCACCACAAAGTCCAGTGTGGACACGGCCAGCAGGAGCAGCAGCAGCAGCTGGAGGCGGATTATCCACTTGACACCTGCTAGGTTAATGCCCAGCAAGGCCAGGAGCACCGCAACTGAAATTCCTCGCACGGCCCAGATGTTCCTGAGGCTCAGTAGATCTGAGATGGATTCGGCGAAGCCGGTGATGTACATGGCACCTGCAACACACTGACAGGCAGTTCTAGGTAGAAGAAGTCAGCAAGACAAATACTATCGGGGCAGCCTGGCACTGGGGACCCTGCTCACCCGTACAGAATTCAACACCTGGGAACTGGCATGGGGCTTACATGAGCCCTTCCTGCCCAGAAACCCTGCCTCGGGCGCCCTTTCTTCTTGACTACATCTCTCCCACCATCCAGAGGGGAGAATGACTGTGGGTGGTAAGTAAGATAAAAAGACTATGGGAGGAAGAAGATGGGACTCTGGGCCAGAGAGACCTTTAGACTCCTCTGTCAAGAACTAAAGCAGAGAACAGAAACACAAAGCAGGGCGTCCCATCTCAGTGCCTTAGAAAGGCACTGAATCAAACTCCAGTTTTTTTCTCCATTTCTTTGTATGTCACTATTATTTTTAAAATTACATAAAACTTAGAAATAAGGGGAAAAAAGTAGGCAGCACATCCTTTCAATGTCAATATGGAACAAAGGCTACCCAAGGACTATCTAGGTGTTTGCACTTAGTTTTTCTCACTGTTTACTATTGATTAAATGTGTGGTTTTTTTTAATTGAAGTACAGTCAGTTACAATGTGTCCATTTCTGGTGTACAGCATAATGTCCCAGTCATGCATATGCATACACATATTTGTTTTCATATTCTTTTTCTTTAAAGGTTATTACAAGATATTAAATGTAGTTCCCTGTGCTATATAGAAGAAACTTGTTCTTTTGTCTATTTTTATATTTGGTGGTTATCATTTGCAAATCTCAAACTCCCAAATTTATCCCTTCATATCCCAGACTTAGTGAAGTTATAATGTTAACTTACAGATTTTTTTTTTTCCAGCAGAGATGCACAGAACTTCTGTTTGGTAGAACGGATAACTCAAAAGATTAGGGTTTGTTGTCCTATAAGACATAAGCCAGTGCTGTATCTAACTCAGCAATGTTATCCTCACATTTATTTATGAAATTGCCTAACTAGGAATTGATGGATCTGATCTGTATCCATCCAGGATCCGTATCTCACTTCTCAACCGCTCCTTAACATCTTACTGGTCCTCCACCAATTATTAAGTTAAATAACATCTTTGGCACATGTTTATATTTGCCTGAGAGTCATGATATGACCTCTTAAAAAATATTTGAAACACAGTTTCAAATAAGTATTTGGAAATAACAGCAACCTCACTTTCCACAGTTCCTCAGCCGCCTTCTCTTACCAGGTCCGTCCCTTTAAGACCCCTAGGGGCAGCAGGTCACTCTCCTTCCTGTCGCTCTGCTTTTGCTGTTCTCTTAGCCAAAAAAGTTCTACTTAGGTCTCAGGCAAGTTCCTTCTTTGCTATGAAGCCTTTCCTCATCCCCCTTTTCTGAATAAATACTATGCTTACTGCTGATGCCATGAAATTAATTATCTGGCTCTGTATTCTGTTATTATTTCATGCATAAGTTTGTTCCCATCAGCACCACCAAGAATGCAAACACCTTTTAAAAACAAAAAAATTTTATGCTGATGGTACCTCTTGAAAATCCCCTGCATTTGCTAATTACGTTGCAAGCAATCAATAAATACTTTATGATACATGACTATATGAAAAGTGCTCTGAGAAGCAAATACTGTAAGCTTTGGACCTTTTATGTAAAGACAAGAGGGTAATACAATTTCTGTATTTGAGGGTGAGCTTATGAAACAGGCTCCACTCTTCACTGAGATTGGCTCACTTTGCAACTAGACATAACATCCTTGTCAGTGTTCCCCAAATTTAGAGCAGACATTTCTATCTGTATTGGGGGGAACCCAATAAATGTAGGGGAAACAGTCAGGAGAGAGACAAAGAAAGAAATCTATATTTTCCTGCATTTACCTCAGAATTCAAACTGATTTTTGACTAAATGCCGAGTGTGATGGAGACAACAATGCCATTTCATCAGTATTTGGTCAGATCAACAGGACTATTCATGGTCAGATATATTAGAATTTTAAAAACAAATGTTAAAACTGCAGGAATGATTATCATTCGCACAGGCCTCGCCTTCCCAGGTGTCCAATGTCTCTAACATGCAGAGGGTGATGCCAGACTTGAATATGACTGTTTGCACCTGGAGTTTCCAAACCTGATTATTTCTTTTTCCAGCTGGAGAACAGAATTTGCTCACAGGAAGTGGGCCAAGCAGTAAAGACTGCTTTTGACTTCAAGTAACCCCAGTAGCTCCCCTCTCTCAGGTTTATACGTAAAATCACTTTTTCAGCCAAAGATGCTAGTAACAGGAAAAAAAAAGAAAAAAAGCAGCTCTCATGGATGCGTGAAAGAGCATGGTTGTTGGAAGTGTAGCCTGTGAAACCAGACTGCCTGAGGCCAAATGCTGTGGCTCCCAGTCTTCACTGTGTGATTGGGGGAAGTGTTCTAACTTCTCTGTGCTTCATACCTGTGTCTGTGAAACACAGGTAATAACACTACTTACTTCAAAAGGTTATTGTGAGAATTAAAGAAGATAATGCATGTAAAGTCCTAGAACAATACCTGGCTCGCAGTTAGAGTTGTAGAAATAATAGCTATCGGCATTATCATTATTACTTTACTATTATTAGCAACCAAAGAAAAGGAAACAGTAGCTAGCTAGGAATTTCATAAAAAGCTTTGTTAATGCTAAATAGAGGATGGCAACGTCACTGAAAATTTGCAACATAAGTTGTAACTAAGGAGTCTTGAAACCGAAGAGACTTATTTTTAAGGGAAAGCAATGACAACCCCAAATTAAACCACCTTCTCAAAATCCAAGAATTTGGGGGTAAGAGGTAAGGGTAATTATAGAAGATGGAGAAGTAAAAGCATCACAGAGATTTCATATTCAGTAGGTGGAGGAGCTAATAAGTAATGTTTTTGTTTGGAGCGTATAGAAAAAGTATAATTATGGCTTCTAAAAGTAGACAATAACTATTCACAGACTGAAAAGCATAGCAGAACTTCCAAATCAGCAAGGGGGAAAATTCAACAGAAATAAATTTGAGCCATGTTGGCAAAGTAAGGAGACATTTTTAAAATTTTCAAATTATCTAGAAAGTAATAAAAAGGATTTACTC
Organism: Camelus ferus; assembly: GCF_009834535.1. Lineage (NCBI taxonomy): Eukaryota > Metazoa > Chordata > Mammalia > Artiodactyla > Camelidae > Camelus > Camelus ferus. The sequence continues at coordinate 60,382,930 of NC_045696.1, forward strand.
TAAAAGTTGAGAAACACATTAATCCTGTATTCCGGAAGGGGAAAAAAAAGTATAATCTTAAATGTTTTTATTGGTTTAAAAAGGCAGAAAAATACATGAACAAAATATTAACTTAAGACGAGATTTTAAAAATCAGTATAAAGACAATAGGAAGAAGTATTTAATAAAAAGATATATAAAATTAATGAAATAAAAGAAAAAACAAAAGAAAGCATACAGAGAACAAAAGCTGATTTTTTATTCTTTTTTAAAATATTTTATTGAGATATAACTCACATACCATAAAAAAGCTGATTTTTTAAATCAATAAAAATATATAAATACGTGGCAGCCCAAGTTAGAAGAAAAGAGAAAGTGCAAAAATACAGACTATTAGAAATGAGAAAAGGAATAACACTACTATTACACAAGAGCATAAAAGAATGAATAGAGAATGAACGTGCCATAAATTACGATACTTTCATCTTATAAAATACTAAGCAACTACTTAAAAAGCATGGGTTCAAAGCACCAACCTATCAGAATGTCTATGACTTATTGTTCGATGGAAAATACAAGAGTATGAAATTTGTAAAATTCACTTTTGTAAAAACAAGTAAGCACTTCAAAAACCCATCATTCATACAGGGGAAGGTGTTGACAAGGATGCCAGGCACTCACACTGGTTATTTTGGGGGCTGAGAGAAACTACCTGTTTCTTTATATTCTCTCTGATATGTTAACTGGTTATAATGAACATCATTTTGTAATTTTAAAGGAATTTTATAAAGGAAAATAAAAACAAACACAATGAGAGTGCCATTCTGTTTGTGTAAAAACTGCATCTGGGTACACAGAGCACAGTGCGTCGACGACCCAAGGCTCCCCAAAAGCCAGCTCACCGCCAGCAAGCTCCATCCTGGCCTGGGTTCTGGTCTACCCTTGGGAGCGGTGTGCACCACAGTGACTGCCAGCCCTTCCCCAGAGGTGGGCTACCTTCCTTTACCTTCCAACCCTGACACTCCTCTTCATTGGAAAACATCCCTTTCAATTTGCTTAATGTATAAACCTCCCCAGAATTTCATATTTTTTAAGTATTTTTATCTCCTCTTAAAATTTATAATCACAAGGAGGGATGAATTAGCCATTTGGGATTAACAAATACACACTACTATATGTAAAATAGATAAACAAGAAGGACCTACTATATAGCACAGGGAACTATATTCATTTTCTTATAATAACATATAATGGAAAATAGTCTGAAAAGAAAAAATATGTATCTACGTATGTGTATAACTGAATCACTTTGCTGTATACCTGAAACTAACATTGTAAATCAACTACACTCTGATTAAAATTTTTTTCAAGTTTATAATCACAGGCATTCCTTTCTCTTTTTCATTCTCTATAGAGAACTTCTAACCCTCTGCCACAGGAAGCAGGGGGTGTCACCCACCATATTTTCAGGGTGTAACACCTCCATTCCAAGGCATTTGTTTTAGGAAAATTGCACTGTGAAGTAATGGACATTTTTTTTCCATCTTTGAGCACCTACCTAGAAGATCACAGCTTCCCCTCCAAATCCCTCCCCTTCTCACAGAAAAATGGCTTCTTTGCAGACAAACCTTTAACTATGCTGATCAAGAAAAAAAGACAGAAAACTCAGATAACTAAAATCAGGAATGAAAGGGAGGCCATTTCTACCAATCTTACAAAAACAAAACAGGTTATAAGGGTATCTATGAATGATTATATGCCAAAACACTAGATAACCTAGATAAGACAGACAAATTCCTAGGAAAATACAAACTACCACCACTGACTCAGGAAGAAGGAGAAAACTGGAATAGCTATAGAAATAAAGAGATTGAATTAGTAATCAAAAAACTTCCTACAAAGAAAAACCCAGGACCACAGGGTTTCACCACCAAATTCCACCAAGCATAGAAAGAAAAATGAACACCAATCCTTCACAAACTCTTCCCAAAAATCAAAGAAGAGGGAACACTTCCCAACTCATTCTGTGAGGCCAGCATCATCATGACACCAAAATTAGACAAAGATATGACAAGAAAAACTACAGACCAATATCCCTTATGATATATAGGCCAAAATCCTCAACAAAACACTAGCAGCACATGGAAAGGACAACGCAGCAGCCGCACCCTCAGCCAGGCCCAGGTCGGCGGCAGAAGCAGCAGAGGCATGGTGAGGACACTGACTGCAGGGGCACCGATGTTTCTGGCCGAGGCCCCAAAGCAAAAGAAAGCAAAGTGAGCAAAGACATCAATACCGTGGCTTCTGAGGCAGGGGCTGCCTGTGCTCAGAAAACTTCTCTGTTGTAAGCACCCTTCCTTCCAAGGCAGCTCACATACACAAGGCTCCCTCTCTCTGCACAGTGGCCCTTCCCACCCACCAGCGCTGTGGTCTCTGCTTCAAGGGCCGAGCTTGCTGTCTACCCAGGGAGCTGGGGAAAGTGGGGCTGCTGTTTGTCCATCTTGCAGCCTGCTTGGCTAGAAAACAGCAGAGAAGTAAAACACTGAAATACAAATCCCCAAGGTAATGAACAAACTGACTGTTTATTATTTACCTCCCAAACTACCATGCTTAAAGAGCTTTCTCCAAAACGGCAAGTGGTTTTTAAGGGTGCAGTGACCATGTGTCTGCTTTCCACGCATCTGTCACACACACACACAGCTCTGTGCTGTTGGAGAATCAGATGTATTTTTGCTAAAATACCCGGCCCCTGCGGCTTAAAAATAAAAGAAGCAGAGCTGATGCTTTCTTTGAGGAGACTCTTAGAGTCTTTTCTTTAAACTTTTTTTTCAGCCACCCACCACCCCTCGCACCATCATTAAAGCCTTATGCAGTCCAAGAAGTTCTTACAAAGAGCTGCTTCTTAAAGTCTGCACTTGCTTCCTCAGCGTTAGGTCACCGTCCCTGTGTTTTAGCTAAACACGCCTCAGGGCTTCTCCCGACTCACTGGTTTTCTGAGGGCCGCCGGGCACCCTGGTGAAGCAGCCTCCTCATTGGTATTCTCCTTCTCAGACGGAGCATCCACACTGGGGCTTTCAGTCTCTCTGTTAAGGCCGTCAAGCTATCAATGGGAGCTCCAGTTCATCTGAGAACTGCCTGCTTCTAGGCAAGTCCTTGGCACAGGCCAAATGTCCCCTTTTCAGTGTAAAAGTGCCTCAGGGGTGGGCCACCCAGCTGCCACCAGGGCTCCAACCACTACTGTGCACTCCTCTCCCTAGACCCGGCTGCAAGGATGCATACAGCCCAGACCCGGCTCCCTGGAGGAATCGGGACTCTGGGAGGCACGGGTGGTGGAGAGGAAGGAGCTCTGGAGGGTCAGGGTCGTGGGCGGTGGGTTTGATTCTGCTCTGAGCTCCCCTCTAGAGCCCGTGTCTGGCCCATCTATAAAACGGGGGGACTGTCCACCTTGCCTCTCACGGGGTCAGATGGGAACGTGGATGAGAAGAAGGTGGCAGACAGCAAGGCAAGGGAAGTATCCCACTGCCAGTGGCCTCACCTGTCCAAACACGTACAGCAGCCCGATCGTGCCTCCGGTCTGCCCGCCGAGGACCGCGGCGATCATGGAGTAGACGCCGCCGCTGCCCGCGCCGCAGTGCTCCCCAACCCCGATGCCGGACAGCACGGGGACCAGGGCCACCAGGGCGACGAAGGACACCAGAAACATGCCCATGAGCACTCCTGTATTTCCCTGCAGTGGAACAGCAAGGAGTCAGGTCAGGGTTAGGGCCCCTGGGGAGCACAGACCACCGCCCCCACATCCCAGGGGGTGGGCCCCGCCGGAAAAGGACAAAGGCAGCGCCACAGGAGTAAGGCCTGGGAGAAATTCCAGATGAAGGCAATGTCCCTGCAGCAAACTCTTCGTGACTTCCCAGCGCTGACAACGTAAAGTCAAAGCTATGCCATACCCTCACGAGGCCCCTCCTGGTCTGTCCCCTCTCCACCTCCGCGGTTCCCCTCACCCCCCTGCCGATAGCACACATTCCCCGGCCCCACCGCCGTGTGCGGCAGCGTGAGGTCACTGCTCCCTCACCCTCACCCTCTTACCCACGCGGATCCCCTGCCTGGAATGCCTTTCTGCCCATTCCTCCTCCTTGCCAGGTTCACTCTGGTGCATCCTTTAAGACTGGGTTTAGGAGTTTCCTCCTCCAGGATGCTGTCCCTGTAACCCTTCCTCCGGGCTTAGTACTTACCACAGCACTGATTACACTGAGTCTGTTTCCAAACCCAACCTTACCTCTGGGCTGTGCGCCCAAGAGAGCACAATGAGGTTTTCTTGTTTTGTAAGGGGGTGGGTTGGGGGGGCATTAGGGCTTTTTTTCTTGCTTTCTTTATTTCTCTTTCATTTGTGTGCACCGCATTCTTCCTGCCCCTACTCCATCTACTCTCTTCTCACACCTCTGACTTTCATCACCTGAAAGTTATCTGAACAGTTTAGAAGTTCAATGCATTGAAAAATAGGTTTACATTTAGGTATGAATGTATACCTTTTGTAAATGAGTAAAGAAATATTGGGGGGAGAAGAAAAAGGTGAATATTTCCTTCATTTCTACTTTGATATCAATTTAGATGGAGGTTGGAGAGTAAAGTGGGATTACTGTATTTGTTAATCTGTTGGATTTTCAGCTGAGAGTAATGGCGTATCACACAAAATTATGATTCTGTTAACAGAGAAAGGGAAAAAATGGATCGCAGCTTCCCACAGAGGACTATATGATAGCTAAAGGATTAGGTTTCATTCAGTTACTTACTTTGTTGATTTTATATTTGTAGTGAACTAACATAATTACTATTTTCTTCCTTTGTTTGTGCTTTTAAATTGTCTGCATGGGATAATTTTTTAAAGTCTGTACTAATCTTTAGGTTCTTATACAAAAACTGCACCTAACATTTTTCAAATTATAAGTATACTGCAAATTATTCTTTAGAAGCAATACTTTCTATTTTAAAATGATTTGGGCATGACCTTAACTTAATTTGATGCCATCCCATAGAAGCTCCACCTTATTTTTGGCATTTCACATTTACCTTTTTTTCTATGTTCAAATATGATTTTTCAAGTAAAACTAATGTCAGAACTGAAAAGGAGAGATCATTTTAGGACAAAAGAATGCACTTGTGTGGTATGCAGCCTCAAAAATGGCCCCAGTGGTCCCCACCTCCCAGCATCTGTACCCCTGTGAAATCTCCCCTTGAGTGGGGAGCAGAACCCTGCAGCAGTGTTGGGATGTCACTTCTGAGATGAGGACATGAGAAGACCGTGGCTTTCATCTCACTTGCTCCCTCACTCTCTCGTAGGTTGCTGGCCCCGAGGGAAGCCAGCTGCAGGTACTGAGGCGACCCCTGTGAAGGGGCCCACATGACAAGGCCTGACAACAACCTCACAAGTGATCTTGGAAACACAGCCTCTACCAGTAGAGCCTTCAGATGAGACTGCAGCCCTGACCAACAGCTCGGCTGCAACCCCACAAGAAACGCTGAGCCAGAGGCACCCAGCTAAGTTACACCTGGATCCTGAAACCACAGTAACTACAAGGTAATTTGTATTTGTTCCTTTAAGCTGCTAAGTGTTGGGTAGTTTGTTATGCAGCAATAACTAACACAACTTCTACCTTCAGTTTGGGGACGGGACTGACACTTCTAGATGGCCATTTCTCAAAAAAAATCACCCAGCGAGAGGGTTAAGAGGAGGCGCTAAGATTTAAGAATCAAAATAGAGAGGGCTTCCTCTTCTCTCCACCCACTGTTCCAAAAGCACCCCCGGCAAAAGGCAGAGCCCAGGGCCCAGGCTGTCACTGCTGGGCGTTCCTCTGCCACAATGGTCAGACTGCTGGGCCTCCTCGGACACAGACTGGAGAGATGCTGGGCAGTGAGGTGGCTCCCAGAAAGGGGAAAAATCAGAGGCCCATCCCAGAAGCCCGAGATGCCTGCCGGGATGAGGAGTCTGGACTAGAGGCTCTGTGTTTTTGTAAGTGGGGGCCCCTGCAAACTTGGCAGGAGTATGAGAGGCAAGAATTCTCAGCATTCACACCAGAGAAGTTGCTAACCCTGCTCTAAGCTTTCCACGCATTAATAAAAAAAACTTTCAGACCCATCCTGGCTATGGCTAAGGCTGAACCCTGAGCAGAGGGCCTGGGTATGGAGTAGGGCAAGTGCTCAGGAAGCTCTGGCCTCGCTCGGGCCTCCTAAGTGGGCTCAGAACCCCACACACCCCACTACAGTGAAAGTTTAATCCCCTGGAACTTGCACATGAGATGGTTAATCTCATGTGCCAACTTGGCTAGATTGTGGTGACTAGTTGTTTTGGCAAACACTAGTCTGGAAGTTGCTGTAAGTGTATTTTCAGGATGTGATTAATATGTATAATCAGTTGACCTTAAGTAAAGGAGATTACCCTCCATAATGTGGGTGATTCTCATGCAATCAGTTGCAAAGACTGAGCAACGTGCAAGAGCAAAGACTGAGGTTTCCCTAAAAAGGAATCTGGCCTCCAGACTGCAACACAGAAATTTTCTCTGAGTTTCTAGGTTTTGGACTCAAAAGACTGCAACATCAATCCTTACCTACATCTCACTTGTCCTACAGATTTTTTACTTGCCAGCTCCCATAATTGCATGAGCCAATTTCTTAAATACACACACCTCTCTGTATCTCTGTGATATCATAGAAAATATATACGGCCATCCCTCAGTATCCACAGGGGATTAATTCTAGGGCTGGCCACGGATACCAAACTCTGCAGATGCTAAAGTCTCGAAGTCAGCCATCCCTTCCACGGTTCTGCATCCATGCATTCAGCCAAACACAGACCATGTAGTACTATAGTATTTATTTTAAAAATCCACGTTTAAGTAAACCATACAGTTCAAACCCATGTTGTTCAAGGGTCCACTGTATATTGGTCTCTTTACCTGGTTCCTGGCACAGAGCTCCTGAAACCTTGTCATTTCCTAGGTGATAAGAGCCCTAGGAGCATCTCTTGTTCTAACTGGATGGGAGCTGGTCACCAGAAAGACCAAACTATGATTAGAAGCTTGGAATTTTCACCACCGCCGCTACCAACACCGCAGCCACTGCCGCCACAACCACCACCACCACCACCACACACACTTCTCTAGAGAGGGGAGAGGGACTAGAAATGGAGTTAATAATTGATCACGTGTGATGAAGCCTCCATAAAACTCCCAAAAAGTATGGGGTTTGGAAAGCTTCCAGGTAAGTGAACATATCCAGGTACCAGGAGGGTGATACACCCCAACTCAACAGGGACAGAAGCTCCTGCTCTTGGGACCCTCACAGATTTTGCTCTACATAACTCTTCATCTGGCTGTTCATCTATACCTTTTATCATGTGCTTTAATAAGCTAGTAAATATAAGCAGGTGTTTCCCCAAGTTCTGTGAGCTGCTCTAGCAAATTAATCAAATCTAAGGAGGGGGACATGGGAACCCCTGATTCACAGCCAATCTGTCAGAAGCACAGGTGACCACCTGGACTTGTGACTTGCATCCAAAATGAGTGGGGGCAGCCTTATGGGACTGAGCCTTTAACCTGTGGGATCTGATGCTATCTCCAGCTACATGGTGTCAGAACTGAGTTAAATTGTAGGACACTCAGCTGGTATCACAGAATTTTGTGGTGTGAGGATAAACCACACATCTGGTGACCAGAAGAGTCAGAAGTGAGGTGTTTGGTGTGGAAGTAAGGGGAAAGTTGAGAAGAGAACTGTAGGTTTTTACACCTCCCTCTCCCTCTCTGGGGGGCACCAGATGAGTGGGAGGATCCCAGGGAAGCTGGAGAGGGTCCTACACTGGGGGCAAACTTGCCATCCATCTGCTCTCTCTGACCTGCCTCTAGTCCCTCCCACAATGTGCCCTGACTTCTGTGCTCATATTTCTGTAGTTAAACCCATGGTGAGGCCTCTGTCTGAGACCCCAGTTCTCAGGATTCTCATTTAAAATGCAACACTAGTTACTCAACATGCTTGGTCATGCATCATGCTTCTGGAGCATTTGTGCTTCAGGAATCCGTCAACTGTACCATGGAATGCCCAAGGGTGACAGAGCTTTCCCCATCACAGGCCCCCAGGAGGCTCCAGGGCCACCAGCCCATCACTCACCACCAGCCAGCCTGTCCTCAAGAAGAGAACCACCCCAAAAATGTTGATCATGCAGGACGTGAACACACCATCCCAGGTCCCGAACAGCACTGGCTCCCACATGAACAGCTGGATCTTCCACCAGGGCTGGGGCTGGGCCAGGGCCTCCTGGAAAACAGGGCACATGGAAGTCAGCTCAGCAGCCATGGGAAGGGCCAGTGACAGGGGGCACCGGGAGCTGGGAGAACTCAGCTGTAAAACACTCTCGTCTCACTGTGCCCACAGGCCTGTGCACACACTGATTCCCATGCCCGTGTGCAGCGCAGACTAGTTGTTCGGCCCACTCGGTCCCTTTCCTCCTGGCCCCTTGGAGACTACATTTCCCAGCATCTTTACAGGTGGGCGTGGCCACATGACTGAGGTCCGGCCCCTGGATCGTGGGTGAGAGTGAGATGCTGGGCTCCAGCTCCGTGGCCATGCGCTCTGCCATCTTGCCTTTCAGTCTTCTGGTCCTGGTGGGAACAGCAGCTTCCAACAGTTACTGATCTTTGGGAAACCTTCCTTTACTTAGCTGTTTGCTCCCCTGGCCCTTCTAACACTTCTGTAAGGAATTCTGTGCACTGAATTCCCTCTGTTTAAAATACCTAGGGCAGTTTCCATTTTCCTCATGGAACCCTGGCTGATAGGGTGACCCCTAGCACCCTTACATCCATACCCCAGTATCCCCATGCATCATCTGGCGGTTGCCTAGAATTAAAGGCTAATAAGTGATGACACAGATGCCTTCCTCATTCTTCCAATTCAAAATAATAAAGGCACTTACAGAACACTCATACAGAAACTCTTTACTAAGAAGACTTAACCTTGTGGAAATACTAAAGTACTAAACTTAAAAGAAGTACCACCCATCTGGAACCTGCTCCTGCACAGGTTTAGTAACTGATCAAAATTCAGACATCACTCAAGTCTCCCAATGGCCTCAAACCATCTCAGCAGTGATTAACGATTGTCACCTGGGGGTCGGGGAGGGTGGCAGCCAGCTAAGACCCACTGTGTGCAGTAAGGCTAGTTGCTGCGTGGATGTAATCTATAACCTCAGTGAGAAGGCAGAAAAGTCAAGGGACAGGGGAAATCTAAGTCCAGAGTCAGGGGCAGGGCTCTGCAACAGCTGAGAACAGTGGATGTGCCCATGATCTAGGACCAAGGCCAGAGGCCAACTATACTCTGTCAAAACCAAAAGAGAGGATGCCAGCTTCTCCCCTTGTATTACCTACCCACAGACAAAAAAAGAGCTTCAAGAAGTCATCAGGGACATTAATGAAGCCATGCGGGACAGGTGGGCTGGGGGATTCCTTGGAGCCCCTGTCCATCCCTGATGCCAGCTGGACCCCCTTTCATCTGAGTATATTTCTGTTCATCTGTCTTTCACAAACCACTAATGAGGAACCTGAAAGTCAACAAACGTGAGAACAGTGATCATGTCTCAGAGTGAAGTCTTTGCCAACCTATGCTTGTCCTTGAACAAACGGTACTGAGAGACGTTGTGGTGAATGTAAGATTGTTTCCAGGATCCTAATCTCAAAACTCAGGACCTGGCCCAACTTCCTGTCTCTGCCTGTGCTCACTTCCTACCATGGCTTGTTACAGGCCCATTATTTATTAGAAACAGTCATAACAATAGCAACTATCAGCAGCAACGAGTAATAATTTAGAGAGTGCTTTCAGCTTCCACATCAGTTCCCTCCTTTGATGCTCACATCACCCTGGGGAGGCAGGCAGGGAGAAGGGCCCTGTTTACCGCAGAGGAAAGAGAGCCCGGAAGGAGAGACACGTTCGCCCTAGGTCCACGGTTGGGGTTTGAATTCCCCCATCCAGACTGTAAAACCTGCACCACAGATTAGTTGCCCTTTTCTCTTCTAAATTTCAATCTTTCAGGCTCAGTTTCTAACATCTTGGACTTCACGTAGTTGTTAGTGCGTCTGCTTTACCCTGAAAACTCCTCTTTCATCCCAGCCTTTGTATTTCCACTGAAAAGGCTGTTTTGTTTATTTATTTATTTACCTAATGGTGCATGCAAAGCCTTTCACTCCCTGGACCTCACTGGACTAAATCAGCCTTAAATGCTCCATAGATGAAGACACTTTACCCTGAGAATGAAGGTATAAGTGGTTTGAAACAGGTTTGGTGACTGCGTCATAACAGCTTATTTCAGGATGTTTAAAGGAGTGTGCCTCCCTTTCCTTACTAAGTGACAAAAGAACACAGCTAAGGCTTCCCAGAGCCTGCTCATCTGACACTGGCAGGAAGAGCTTGAGTTTGACCCAAGGTTGGGGCCTTGATGTTTCTAGCGAGACAGACATAAGCCAGTTAGAGAAAAGGAGGAAGGAACAAAAGCACCGAGCAAGGGGAAGAGGACGAGACAGGGAACCCTGGAATAAAATGCCAAACAGATGCCACTGAGATCCCAAGGGATCATTCCTGGCTCCCTGCAGACAGCCTGCCTCTGGGCATCAGCACAGAAGCACCAGCCTGGGGGCCTGTCCTTCTCCCCTCTCCCTAGTCCACCACACCCTCCCGCCTCCCCACTTACAGGAAGCCCCCAGCCTTTTGCACTGCGCCAGTGGTGACCCTGTAGCAGAGTACTGGCCAGACAGCTCAAACCAGCTGCCTTGCACAAGTGACTACTTGGTCCATGGCTGCTGCAGTTCTGACACCGCTTCCAGTGTGCGGCGGTTTTCCTGACACCAAGCAATTCTCTGACACCAACTGGGTGTCCTACAATTCAACTCAACCCTGACACTATCTACCCAGAGACAGTGTCAGATCCTGCACTCAAGGGCTCAGTCCTACCAAACTGCCCCTCAGACTCCAATCACAAGACTTTGGCTTCTGACCCACGGTCTATTGATTGGAGGTTCCAGTGACCCCCCCTCCTTGGGTTCAATTAATTTGCCAAACTGGCTCACAGAACTCAGGAACATTTTACTTCCATGCCGTCTCCCAGCCGGCATTCTCCCTTCATCTCCATGTGTTCACCAACCCAGACGCTCTTCAAACCCCCTTTTTGGGGTTTTTATGGATGCTTCATAGGCACAATTAATTAAATCACTGGTCACTGGTGACTGATTTAGCCTCCAGCCTCTCTCCCCTCCCTTAAAGATTCCAACCCTCTTATCACATGGTTAGTTCTCCTACAACCAGCCTCCATCCTTAGGTGATTCCAAAAGTTAATAAGAAACCCAGTTGTGGTTGAAAGGCATTTGTTATGAATATCAAGACACCTTATCACTTATCACTTAGGAAATTCCAAGGGTTTTAGGAGCTCTGTGCCAGGAACGGGATGAAAACCAGATATACACTTATTACAAATCACAGTATCACAACTGGCTACTCCCCAGCTCTGCTCTCTGTCAATCCCCCAGACAGGGCACCATAAACATCCTCAAGGGGCAGGTTCCTCTCTTTCCTGAGGACCTCAGCTTGGCAGGAACAACTTGGCAGGTTCTGGGGCACAGTGACTTGGAGCCTGGCCCCAGGCAATGACACCTGTGTGCTGCTCAATCCCCACCTCCCAGAACAAGGAGCCAGGCTCGGGTCCCTCAGAGCCCAGGGCTGCACCCCACACTGGACACGCCATGGCCACCTGTGGGTGTTTTAGTTCAGAGACAGCAGTCATTCTCCGTGCTTGAGCAGGGTTCCTAGAAAGGCAGGGTGATCACACCTGAAACAGTCCAGAGTGGGAAACTCTTGGCTTCCTGTGTCCAGCAGGCTGAGCTGAGTAAGACAGTGAACAGCCCTGCCACGGGAGCTCAAAACAAAAAGCTCTGCCTTTTGTCTCAAACAGGCACCTCCCGCAGGCCACCCGCCAGCCCTTAGTGAACACATCTGAAATGTGAGACAATGCCTTTTCTCTCTTCTGGCAGCTGGAGGAAAAGACACTGGGTGAGAAACTCCACTTCTGCTCAGTCGGGTCAGGAGTGGGTCAAAGCAAGACGCGGCCTGCCCCTTCCTCCCAGACGGAGACTGGCTGTGCCTGGAGAATGCGCACATGCGCCAGCGGCTTGCTTTCCGAAAGCTAATTAATCACACATCAGAGAACAGCCCAGGTGCTGCTCAGCTGTGACCCAGGGCCAGAGCAGGCGCTGCGATCCTCTCCTCTGGCTCTGAACGGGCACCACAAGCTGGAGCTGAGCAGGGGGCCACCAGTGCCACCTGCATCCGACGCAGACAGCTACAGGCCTGCCTCCAGGGGGGATGCCCCGTTTAGATGAGATGATAACCTGAAAGCTTGTTGTAAGCATGGAGCACATTGGGCAGTTTTAAATGTGGGTGAGGATTTCTTCATGGAAATTGGGAGGAAAGGAAAGAAAAGAGGTCTTATTGACTGTGCATTTTCTATTTGCCTGGCTAACTCGTCCTCACATTCCAGGTGAGTCCTTGCTCTACAGCTCGGTCCCGAGAGCTGCCTCCCAGCCCCTGCCCAGTCCCAGCCTCGAGGCGGCCGGCTGCCCCTTCTGTATTGTACTAGGAGGCCGAGCGTGGGCACCCCATGAGTGCTCGGCCACCCCAGCTGAAGCTGGTCATGGAAACCGCACTACAGCAGAAGAGGTGAGGACCCGTGTGGAGTGGGCAAAGTCTGATTTCCCTGGAATCGAATCTGGGCAGCACCCTTGGTCAATATTGATTTAGCCATTCCTAGAAATGTGAGATCTTCATAGCTGTGTGGATCGCTTCTGCACAGAATGAGTTCGAGAGCCAGTGTCTACGTCACAGCAGTTCCCACACACTTGATTGGTGGCTTTTCCATCTCATGTGTCCTAATCCTGATCCAAGGCTGGGAATCTCCCAAGGCACAACCTGGTCTGACAACCACACAGGCCTAGGAGTGGCAAGACCCTCAGACACTATGAAAATGTGATGTTGCTGGGAGTCCCTGTTTGAGTTCTACCTCCCAGAATCACACAGATACTCATTCCCCCAGAGCAGCCACTTCTGCCCTCAGAACACACAGCCCAAAGATAAAACACTCTGGACACCTGGCACATCTCACAGATCACAAATTCCCGTAGCCTGTGGCCACCTAAACAAGAGCTTCCCCTGCCCTTCCCAGCCTCCTTGGCAAAAGGACAGAGACTTTCCTGCAGGACTGAGGCTGCCACTAAAAATTCTACCTCAGTTTAATGCCAGGAGGAGAAACGCAGACCCTAATGCCCTCCCCCAATAACAGGCAAACCAGCTAAAAATCAACTTCAAAAGATTTATTCTTCCAGATGCTCCGGTGGATCAGACAGTATTATACCCATTTAAGAACTCTTATGTACTGACTAGTTTTCACTTTGGGAATCACATTAATGTTTTACATGCTCAAAATTAAACAAAATCAAATACAGTCAACAAGATGAGAGAGAAAAATTAAATGCAAAGAGAAACAAATTAACCTAATTGTATTTCTAATGAATAACATAATCACACTGAAGGTGGAAAAAAAGCTGAGCTGAGTAACTTTTGAACATAGTACTTTGACTATTGCTCTCAGTCTAAAGATAAAAAACTACAAACTAATAAATATTCTAGATAGAAAGTTTGCTTTGCAGGTGTAGGAGTTACCACTTCTGAATCTACTTTCCGTGAACTGTAGGACTGAGTAAATAAATATATTGATTGGGAGTCAAGCTTCTCACTGTTGGAAAAGGGAGTTACAACTAAGGAAAAAAGAAAGAACAGAATTCTTTCTTCTAACCCTGGAGTGATAAATTTGCATTAGAGGTATTAGTTTGAATTTAATATATAAAGTTATAGAGCTAGATAAATATAAATATACATATTCCTTCTCTCTGTCCACTTACAGGGTCTATAAGCCAAGACACCCCGGTAGTAATGAACATACCTAACACCCAAATCTTGGTCTCTAAATACCATTTCTCACTCTAAGGAGCCAGAGCTCTTTGGAGAAATGGCTGATTCAGGGCTGGGACAGAGAAAGTACAAGATAAGCCTAGAATGTGCCAAAAAGTAAGTCTGTGCCCCTACAAATGATGAGGGTGTGTCATAAGGACATAGGAGCCAGCTTGAAGAGGCCCACTCTAGAACAGTTTGAGCATCAAAATCAATAATAATAGCATTAGAATACTCACGGAAAAAATAAGAATCTGAGCCCATACAGATATAAGTAAACGAATAAATTAAAATAAGCGGAAAGAGGGGAAATCCTTCTTCAGAGTAGAAGACCAACTAATGTACGTAGAAGAAATAATGGTGTTAGAAGATCACCGTTTTGCAGTCATCACAGCAATAACTGATTCTGCCAAGAGTCATCAATGGATGCTAAAGCTAGTGGGTAAAAGATGAGGAACAGGATATTTCCCTAGTCTCAAAATACCCCCCTCAAATTATTTATTAATTACAAAGGGAAAATTAGTAACTTTAGAGTGGACTACTCTAGTGGGCACCACCTTAAGTAAGTAACCAAAGTTAACATTACTAATAATGGGACGAGTGAAAAAACTGTACTTCCTGATACAATGCCTGGGAAAAAACACAATTATCATCCTATGGGCTCCTGCCAAAAATGCAAAACCCAAATCTAATCACGAGGCATCATGTTCCAAACTGAGCGACATTCTACAAAATAACTGGCCCGTGTTCTGCGAAAAATGTCAAGGTCACGAAAGACAAAGAAAGGCTAAGGAACTGTTCCAGATTAAATGAGACTAAAGAGGCGTGACAACTAAATGCACTGTATTGATGCTGGACTGGACCCTGGGCTGCGGGAGAAAGCTATAGGATAGTAGCGGGATAACTGGCAAATGTGGAATGTGAACCTGGATGAGATAATAGGATTCATCAATGTTCCATGTGTCGCTCTTGATAAATATGCTGTGGCTAGATAAAAGTCCTGTTCTTAGGAAGCAGACACTGAAGTATTTATGGGTAAGGGGACGTGATGTCTACAAATTACTTTCAAATGGTTTGGGAAACTGTATACAGAATATAATACGTATTAAATCTATGGAATAGAAAGGGAGAGAGCACATGCACAGATAATGAAGCAGAAGGAGAAAATGTTAGCTGGTAAATCTGAGTCAAATATATGAGGGTTCTTTGTACTACTGCAACTTTCTCTAAGTGTGAAATGCTATCAAAATTTCAAAAGTTTAAAAATAAATACATAATGACTGCAATAAAAGCAATTAAAAAAATAGCCCAGACATATTTTTAAAATAGCTCACTCACTCTTGTATCCCTAGTGCCCAATATGGAACAGGTACTTACTAAATGTGTTGGTTGAACGAATGAGTGAATGAATAAAATGTGCTTTAGAAAGTGACATTAGACACCTGTTTTAAGGTAGCAGACAGAATATTCACTTTCCTATCTTCCAAATGGCCATGAAAAGGACAGGCAAGATGTAATTTTTTAAGTATGAAACTATAACTTTAACTAGAAAAGGAAAAAAACAAGTGCTACCAGAAGATCAGACATTTGGAGACATTCCTGCAGATGGACTTGAAGGGGCAAAAAAAAAAAAAAAAAGTGACAGAGCAGCCCAGGGCAGCCAAGAGCAGAGAAGTCTTCTAAGACTCCTGAGAAGTTCCAAGTTCAGAGTGAGCCAATGCTAGGAGCAGACATGGGCCAGGGCACTCACTGGGCATAACCTTATCCTGGAGGCTTTATGGAGATGGAAGTAAGACACATGGCATTTATAGCATAAAAGACTGGAGGGCAGAGCCAGTAAATGGCCCTATATGATTGCCAGGTTCCTACATTTTACATTAAAGTGGTACAGTATTAACTCTAAATCAACTGTGAAAATTTTTAATGTATATTTAATCCCTAGAGCAGCCATTCTCAAACTTTTTGAACTCCAGACCCATTTACATCCTTAAAAATTATTGAGGACCCCAAAGAACTTCTGTTTATGTGTGTTGTAACTATCAATACTTACCATACTAGAAATTTAAAGGGAAATATTTAAAAATATTTATTAATCAAACATAATAATAAGCCCATTATCTGTTAAAATAAGTAACATGTGTGCATGAAAAATAGCTACTTTCCCAAACAAAAACGTTTAGTGAAAAGAGAGCCTTGTTATACAATTTGCAAATCATTTTAATGTCTGGCCTGATAGAAGACAGCTGGATTCTCATATCTACTTCTGCATCCAATCTGTTGTAAAATGTTGTTTCTGAAGTATATGAAAACAATCTGGCCTCCCCTCCTTCTATAGTTAGACAAGGGAAGAGTAATCCATATATGAAAAAAATTCTTGCGACTCAAAAGATAAGAGAATCGTACCCCCCCCCCAAAAAGTGACATGGAATATAAGAAACAACAGTAGCTGTGTATGAACCGAAAGAATTAAAGGAAACTTGAAGCCACAAAGTTTTAATAACTTATAATTGTATTTTCTTCTCAATGAGCCTCAGTTAAACACACATATATGCATCTTACTCCTATAAATGCTATTTATAGATTCAAAATTTTTATTAACCAACTATAATAAATACGGAAATGTTCATTACAATTACAGAAAAATAAATTTTATAAACCTTGACAATGGAAAAATAACCCAACTAACAAGAAATTAGAAATGAAATGAGAAATGGAAGAAACAGTAAATGCGCCAATGCCCTCTTTCTTCACATCAGGAAGCAATAAGTAAACTGATAATAAATTGAGAACTTAGTCAAGAAATAGAGGTATAAATAAATTATTTAAAGTTACACTGATAATCACTTGGGAAAATGAAAACCAGAAACCATTAGCAACTGTCGCTGGGGAATGGCGGCAAAGGAAGAGAGGAAGAAGGCTTTTAATTTTATATCGTTTTCTACTGTTTAAAAAAATTTTTTTCACTGCATGCATGTAGTAATTCTCTGATAAAAATACTAACTTATTTTTTTGTTTAAAGAAAAATTTATTACATAATTAGAAATATTTGAAAAATAAAATGCTGACTTCGAGTTAGTCCTTAATTTATAACTCAACTTCATTTTATGCAGTGGATGAATTCACCAAACAATGCCTGTGATTTGAATCACATGTTTTAAAATGTATTGGATATACAGTCTACTTAAAAATAGTGAAGAAACCTTTGGTAAAATTAATGTCCATAAAATTTGTGTGTTTTTTTAATTAGAATTTGCTTTTGCTATGTGTTGTTCTTTGCTGATAATTGCCTAATATAAAAAAGGAAAGTTACTAAAAATGAGTTACAGCTTTCTTTTTTAAGTTTTGCAAACACTGGGATTTGCAATAGAGCAAATTTATCACCTGGATCAGACATACCTAGTTTTGGTGAAGTGAGGGCTGCAAGGCCACCATGGCTCAAGTTCATCAGTAAGCACCTGAGTCCTGTAACTGCTGACAGGGACTGTGGGTGTGACTTACAAGCTATCTGCAGATTGGAAAAAGAATGTCACAGAATTTTTTACACAGATCAGTGGTTTTTAACTCCACGATATTTTCTCTTTCTTTATAACCGTTCATGTAAAGAAAAAAACACTCACACACCAAAACAAAAACAAATGAAAGGTACTTTCCTCCTGAGGCAGAGTAATGACAACAATGTCCTACTAGATAGGTACCCAAGCCAGAACTGGTACTGACTCTGAAGACCGCTCATGCCAAGCTGTTCTGAAGCACACCACCCTCACTACCTCCACCGCCAGCCTTGTTTTTTTCTGTATATATGTATTTTTTATTGCAGTATAGTCAGTTTACAATGTTGTGCCAATTTCTGATGTAACACAGTCTTTTGATTACAGTACTTAACTCAGAAGGAAAGAAAAAAAAATTTTTTAATCAGATTACATTATACTTGATCACAATTAAAGAGCAAAAAAATACTGAATTATACTCAGGTATGCGTATTTCTTTAAATTTTCCTACAATTATTTGATATTGTTCTATGATTATAGATCTATCTGGTGTTTAAACTATTATCCTGAAGAGATATATTTTGGTCAGAGAAAGTACAAAATGAATGAAAAAACAAACTGAAACTCAGTTATCCACCCCTATGGGAAGCCAGATTGTTCCATCAGGCCAGACCAGAGTGGCTCCTTACTCAAATTACAAGAATAGTACTTCAGAGTCATCAGCATAGCCACCTAGGATTCTCCTTGCAAACCCCAAACTATTAAACAATGGCAAGAGCTGCATTTTTTCTACACCTGGCCATGGATGAAATGTACCCTAAGGCTCCCAGGTTCCAGGACCGTAATCTCTTTTTTTCTGACACCTCCAGAAGGTGGTTCTATCCAGGTACCACTGGTGTTTCACAGTGAAGCTAATTCTTAAGCCTGAACACCTTTCACTTGCATTGAGCCCCTCCCAAAGATTACAACTAATTTTGTATTTGTAATTTGTACCCTTTTTACCAAAGAGAAGCCCTAAGAGTTGTACAAGCTTTCTGCTCTACAGAAACTGGGAGGGAAATAGGAGACATGGCTCCAGGAACTCTAGATGTGAGCCCGTCTCTTCCACCCCACCCCTCTGGACCCCAGTTTCCTTATCCTTAAGAGGGGCTAACAAGATGGTCTTGTCCTAGGTTCTCTTTCCTTTTCTCCTCAGGTGCATTCATTTCTCTATATTCTAACAAAGCAATATGCTGTTATCTAGCGTGGGGCTGCCAAGGCTCACTGTACATATTGCCTTTTAAAAGATGCTAAAACAGGCCTGAAAAAAAATGCATAGCAAAAAAACAAGTTGGCTCGTAATTGTACACTGGCTAATGAGGACACAGAAAATAAGAGCAAAGCTTTCACGATGAAGCCTGGCCCCAGTGCTGAAAATTATATTATAACCAAAAGATTGGATGCATTAAATCAACCTAGAGCTATATTATGGGGTCATGGGCTCATGGGTTCGTTCCTGCCTGGCTGGGAAACACCATTTGCATCTGTCTTTGGGCAAGTCATTCTAACTCTCTGGGCTTGTTTATTTTGACAAGCTAAGCATGAGGACAGGGCCAGATCTTTAAGGATCCCTCTGTCTCTTAACACGTTTGCTTCCTTCTGTCTCTCTTGCTGGTGCTACCACATGCTCACCAGTGCCCCACAACTCGACCAGACTCTCTTTCTTACCCTTACTATGCCAAGCGAACCTAGGTAAGATACTGAATGGAGGAGGAGACAGGGAGAGAGCAAAGGAGAGGACAGAGAAGGGAAAGAGGGCAGGAAGTCTGGCAGTGCTGGGTCGTGGTGCAGGATCAGAGGCGGCTCGCACCGGGGCTCACATGTGGGCCGGATGCTGCGGCTCCGGTGGGCACCTCTTCCCTGGCTCTGCAGCGGGGTTTTTTCTCAGTGATTAGCTCAGACCAGCCAGACTTTAGCCCCCAGACTTCCTAGGAAAGAGTCCTCACAGACCCACTCCTGCTGGAGCTCAAGCCTCCAGCTGGATGAAGAAGAAGGAATATAAGTTCCTCGCACAAGCTAACCTGTGGCTGTTGGTGACCCGTTCTCAGGCCAGGGCATGACACAGCTTCCCTTTAAGTTTCTCTGGAGAGCATCCAACTCTTGGAGAAGGAGGGCTGCTCATCAGATTAGTTGCAGCTATCCCTTATTCCACAGAAATTAAGAGATTTCTGTTTTGGTATCTCCAGCACTAGCTGGAGATCCCGACAAGAAGAGCACTTGGTAAACAGCAGGTAAGCTGAGCTGCATATGCCCCTTGCTGAGAGCACTGGACCCCGCTGGACTTCAGCCCTCACACACTTGCCATCTCTCCCTGTCTCCGAGACTCGTTTTCTCCCGCCACTTCCTCTTCCTGACACACTGTGTCTGTTAGAGTCCTCTCTATCCCGTGATTGGTGGACACAAGCATGGACTCCAAGGCTGTTAGCCTCCCTCTGGCACCAGCTGCTCCTTAGCTTTCCAGCTCCATGTTTCACAAATAGCCTCCTCGACCGGGTTTCAATGTGAAATGCGCTTCATCCAATCACCAAACACGCCCTGTATTTAGTGCTCACCATGTGACAGGCACTGGGCCAGATCCTTCTGCATATGGCATAAGAACCCTGAAAATCAGGTACATTCACTCCATCTAGCAGTTGTGGAAACAGACCACAAGCCCTTGAGTAACTTGCCCAAGGGCTCAGCCCATCTAGTGGCACAGTCAGAATTTGGAACCCAGATTCCCAGGGTCAAGTCCACCACCAAACTACACCTCACATCAATGACGCGCCTGGGAACAGAGGATCATCAAACAAGATTCACACCTCCACAAGTTCAGTAGGTCCTCAAATACATGCACAAGCACATGCACATGCACACGCACATGCACACACACACTCCCAAACCACTCCAGACCCATCTAGGCCTAGAAAGCACCCCATCTTCCTCAGTGAACTGCCCACCCCACAGAATGTCCACACTCTGGATTTGACCAATGGAATCATTCTGGATTTGGGACACCTGCCTTAGGTCATCTAACTGCCTTTGCTGTGCTGAGTCAAGCATCTATTTGCCAACTGAACCCTCTGATCATTCATATCCCTACCTCATGGACCAAATACATACTCTGCACCTTAGCTTTATTATTAGCCAACATGTACAGAATGCTTACTATGAACCAAGCACTGTACTGAATGTTTACATGAATCATCTCTGTCAACCTTCATAATTCTCTAGGGTGGGTTCTATTACTGTATCCCCTTTACAGGTGAGGATACAAAGGCTTAGCCAGGTTAAGTAACTTGCCCCAAGTCACAAAGGGACAGAGCCACTACTTGAACCCTGGCAGCACCATTAACCCTCAGATCTACAGCCTCTTCTCAGCTGGCCCCCTTATTACTGACCAACACACACACAGCTACCCCACTGGGTCCTGAGACAGTAAAGCCAAACCAAGCATCCATTCATTCACCATTCCACCTAACTCACAAGCATCCCTCCTCCTGCCAGATCTCCTGAGAACCACTTTCCAATCACAGTAGCCAAGAGAAGAACAGATCTGAACTGAAGGGTTTAGGGTAACACCCAGCCTGTCTTCCCGCTGGGCACTGCCTTCTTGGACAGTGTTCTTCAGGCTCCAAAGCTCTTAGCAGAAGTCCTGACTCCCAAAACTGGAGTGAAGGGAGAAAAAGGTTTATGGGAAACTTCTGGAGGACCAGCCACTTCAGTCATGTCAGCCATCCAGGCTGCAACCTGGTCCCACACAGGCTTTGCTCAGGCCAGAGGCACAGAGCAGAAAGGATTAAAGGCAACAACTATGTCTTGGTTCAAAGTGCCTCCGTCTTTCACCTGTCAACCAAAATAATCAAATCTACTTCAGAATGTTATGAAGATTAGGACAATGCATGTTAAATGTTCAGCACATAAGAAATGCCCACCAGTTGTTAGTTATTATCATTTTCTTACCCTTTCAGCCTGGGATGTGCTTCCCGACTTTACCACTGATGGTAAAGACCTAATGCACATAGCAGCTCCCTCAGTCCCTAGCCAGGTGAGTTCAGTTTAGCAGAACAAGCACTGACTGAGCATCTTCCATATGCTGAGCACTAATGGCAGGTATTGAGAACACAGAAATGATAAGACATGCCCCTGAACTTGAGCGGTTCACAGGCCTAAGGAAGACAGGAAAGAAACAGCTCACTTCAAGGCCACACAGTAAACGCAGTGACAGAGATGTGGGAGCGGGGAAAGCCAGTCAGATCATGGAGGCTGCCAAGGTAAGTTTGAACTGACTTCTGAAGGCAGTGAGAAACCATTGAAAAGCTTTAAGCAAAGGAGTCAATGCACAGATTTACGCTTTAAAAACAGATCACTCTTAGCAGAAGGAAGGAAATAATAAAAATCAGGGAGGAAATAAATACAATAGAGATTTAAAAAATAAAAAATAAATCAAATCAAAAGCTCGTTTTTTGAAAGAGTAAATAAAATCGACAAACCACTGGCCAAACTCACAAAGAAGAAAAGAGAGAGCACAAATAAACAAAATAAGAAAGGAAAATGGAGAAATTACAACAAATAACATAGAAATATAGAATCTCATATGAGAATATTATGAAAAACCATATGGAAGCAAAATGGATAACCAAGAGGAGATGGACAAGTTTCTGGAAACATACAGTCCACCAAGACTGAATCAAGAAGAAACTGACCACTTGAACAAATCGATCACTAGAAATGAAATCGAATTAGCAATAAAAAAAAAAAACCTCCCTACAAATAAAAGTCCAGGACCAGACGGCTTCACCAGGGAATTCTACCAAACATACAAAGAAGAACTCACACCAGTCCTTTTCAAACTCTTCCGGAAGATTGAAAAGGAGGGAATACTCCCAAACTCATTCTATGAAGCCACCATCACCCTGAGACCAAAACCAGGCAAAGACACTACCAAAAAAGAGAATTACAGACCAATATCACTGATGAACATAGATGCAAAAATCCTTACCAAAATATTAGCAAATAGAATCCAACAGCACATAAAAAAGACAGTTCATCATGATCAAGTGGGGTTCATCCCAGGGACACAAGGGTGGTTCAACATACAGAAATCAATCAATGTAATACATCACATCCACAAGAGAAAGGACAAAAACCACATGATCATCTCAATAGATGCATAAAAAGCATTTGATAAAATTCAACACCCATTTATGATAAAAATTCTCACCAAAGTGGGTATAGAGGGAACATATCTCAACATAATAAAAGCTACATATGACAAACCTACAGCTAGCATAGCACTCAACGGTGAAAAACTCAAAAGCTTCCCACTAAAATCTGGGACAAGACAAGGATGCCCACTATCACCACTCCTATTCAAAATAGTCTTGGAAGTCCTAGCCACAGCAATCAAGCAAGAGAGAGAAAGAAAAGGGATCCAAATTGGAAAAGAAGAGGTAAAATTGTCACTATATGCAGATGACATGATACTATATATAGAAAACCCTAAAAGGTCCACACAAAAACTACTAGAAATAATCGAAGAATTCAGCAAGGTAGCAGGTTACAAGATTAACATACAAAAAAAAAGTTGCATTTCTTTACATTAACAATGAATCAACAGGAAAAGAAAGTAAAGAAACAATCCCCTTTAAAATAACACCCAAAATAATAAAATACCTAGGAATAAATCTAACCAAGGAGGTGAAAGACTTATACACAGAGAATTATAAACCACTGACGAAGGAAATAAAGAAGACTTAAAAAAATGGAAAGATACCCCATGCTCCTGGATTGGAAGAATCAATATTGTTAAAATGGTCATACTGCCCAAGGCACTTTACATATTTAACACAATCCCTATCAAATTACCCAGGACCTATTTCATAGAACTAGAACAAATCATAATAAAATTTATATGGGATCACAAAATACCCAGAATTGCCAAAGCATTACTGAAGAAAAAGAAAGAGGCTAGAGGAATAACCCTCCCAGACTTCAGACAATACTACAGAGATACAGTCATCAAGACAGCATGGTATTGGTACAAAAACAGACAAAGGGACCAATGGAACAGAACAGAGAGCCCAGAAATGAACCCACAAACTTTTGGTCAACTAATCTTTGACAAAAGAGGCAAAAGCACACAATGGAATAAAGACAGTCTCCTCAGCAAATGGTGCTGGGAAAACTGGACAGCAGCATGAAATCAGTGAAGCTAGAACACTCCCTTACACCATACACAAAAATAAACTCAAAATGGATCAAAGACTTAAACATAAGACAAGATGCAATAAACCTCCTAGAAGAAAACATAGGCAAAACATTATCTCACATACATTTCAAAAATGTTCTCCTAGGGCAGTCTATCCAAGCAATAGGAATAAAAGCAAGAATAAACAAATGTGACCTAATTAAACTTACAAGCTTCTGCACAGCAAAGGAAACCATAAGCAAAATAAAATGACAACCTACAGAATGGGAGAAAATTTTTGCAGAAGATGAAACTGAAAAAGGCTTGATCTCCAGAATATATAAGCAGCTCATAGAACTTAATAAGAAAAAAACAAACAACCCAATCCAAAAATGGGCAAAAGAACTAAACAAGCAATTCTCCAAGGAATAAATACAAATGATCAATAGGCACATGAAAAAATGCTCAATATCACTAATTATCAGAGAAATGCAAATCAAAACTACAGTGAGGTATCACCTCACACCAGTCAGAATGGCCATCATTCAAAAGTCCACAAATGACAAATGCTAGGGAGACTGTGGAGAAAAGGGAACCCTCCTACACTGCTGGTGGGAATGCAGTTTGGTGCAGTCACTGTGGAAAACAGTATACAGACTCTTCAAAAAACTATGAATAGACGTATCTTATGACCCAGGAATCTCGCTCCTGGGCATATATCCAGAAGGAACCCTACTTGAAAAAGACACCTGCACCTTAATGTTCATAGAAGCACTATTTACAATAGCAAAGGCATGGAAACAGCCTATATGTCCATTGATAGATGACTGGATAAAGAAGAAGTGGTATATTTATACAATGGAATACTATTCAGCCATAAAAATGACAACAGAATGCCATTTGCAGCCACATGGATGTCCCTGGAGAATGTCATTCTAAGTGAAGTAAGCCAGAAAGAGAAAGAAAAATACCATGAGATTACTCATGTGTGGAATCTAAAAAAAAAAAAGAAAGAAAGAAAAAGACAAAAGAACATAAATACAAAACAGAAACAGACTCACAGACATAGAATACAAACTTGTGGTTGCCAAGGGGGCGGGGGGTGGGAAGGGACAGACTGGGAGTTCAAAATTTGTAAATACTGACAGGCATGTATAGCCCAGGGAAATACATACAAGATCTTGTGGTAGCTCACAGTAAAAAAGAATGTGACAATGAATATATGTAAGTTCATGTATAACTGAAAAATTGTCCTCTACACTGGAAATTGACACAACACTGTAAACTGACTATAACTCAATTAAAAAAAAAACTGATCACTTTAGTAGAAAGCAGTTAGGAAGATATGAATTATCCAATCAAGAAATGACACCTTGGACAAGACAGTGCAAGGGAGACAGAGAAAAAGGGATGGATTTCAAAGATGCTAGATAATGAACACCAAAGGCCTTGACACTGTCTAATCCCTCAGTGTTCGGAGATTGAGGGAGAGGGAGGTGACATAGAGGCATTTACATCCACCATTTAAAAAATCAACTCTCTCTTATGGCACTCAGGGCAATTTAACTTGCACTGTGGTCATCTGCTTCTTGTTCATTTGGTTAGTCAACTAGCATTTACTGTCCGCTTAAATGCCAGGCCCTGCCTCAGATGCCAATGACAAAGCAGCTGAGAGAGAAGTTCAGCAAAGACCAGCAAAGGGGAAAGATATGAGCACAGAGCCTGGGGAATGCTGACCTTTGGCCGGAAGGTAGGGCACAAAGAGGAAGATACAGGGGACCAGGCTCAAAACTCAGCCTGGGTCAGACTGTGCAGGACCCAAGCTAAGGAGTTTGAACTCTGGGTGGACACAGGGAGCCACTGAAGGTTTTAAACAGAGGAGAGAGGATCCCAGCTGAGCCTTAATGGATCCCTCTCACAGAGTTGAACCAAGAATTGTCTTGTCTCTCTTTTTGGAATCGCTGGAGACAAGGGCCTCATGTTTTCCATCTGGGTATCTTGTTTCATGCTTAACACAGCACCCATTCTTTAGCAAGTAGTCCACAAGTGTCTGTTAGGTGCACAAACACTCAGGTATGCATCCAAAGAAAATGCATGGCAAGTATGTAGAGAGACTGGTTAAGCTAAATAAAGTGGAAGACTTCTGACACATCAAGGTCTTTCCAAGGTTCCTCGATCACACTAAAAACATGGCCACGTGCCTTTTTGCCTAGGAGCGAACAGCTGTGGCTAAGAGTTCTGAAATATCTTTGAGGAGCTATTCCAAGTCTCTGAGCACCCATTCCTAAAGCAGCTTGAATACTTCCAGGGCTGGGTGTAAGGAGCTCAGGACAGGATGCAGGATACAGCTCTGGGCCTGCCAGGGTGAAGGGGAGCGACAGCGATACCTTTTGCTGAGCACTGGCCACCTGCCAGCCAACCTGCTGTGTTTTTCATGTGTACCTGTGCACATGAAGAGGCGGTAACTAGCCAGTTTGGATTCCCCCACCCCAACCTTGAACCCCATCTGCCTCACCAGCCTCTGTCCTTTGGCTCAAAACCTCCAGGTTTGGGACCCTGCTCTCTTGCTATTGTGTAAGGCCATGAGTTGATTCTCTCCCCTCTTGGGGGACTCATTCCCCCTGTTATAATGCCAGGGGACCCTCCTGCCCCTCTCTACAAAGATGAGAAAAATGCAAGGGACAGTGAAAACTTCAAGGCTGAGCGATCATTATACAGCCAAGACCCTGGGTGCAAGTAGCTTCCTGATAAACATCCAAGTATGGTTTGTTTGCTTTTAAGGGTTTAACTCTCTGTTTCTAGGGACAGCCACTTCAGTTCCATACCTACACTGAATATTTACTATAACTAATCATCAACAGGGAGAGGATAAAGAAAAAGAAAAACGAAAACCTGCAGACATCAGGGAATCCAGAAATCTATTTGGCTTCAGCATACATGAGTTTTTCAGAAATAAATTTACCTTCTTACATTGGTTTGATTCAATATTAAAAAGAGTTGATATTATCTGAGTCCTCTGTTCATGGAAACCCTCCATGGGTTGGGGGAGGAGTGTCCAGGATTCAAAATCCACTACAAATACCAGAGACGTTTTTGCACACAGATGGTTAAGAGTTGACTGCAATATTTTCTCAATTAAGCTGGAATACCAAAATAAACTTCTGAGACCATTACTTTTAAAGTGCACTGTAATGTTTCCATTCAGCTTCCTGTCTGGTGACCCTATACTCACAGACCCCCCACACCACCCAGGCCTACCTGCTGGGCTGCCTCGAGGAAGAGTTCCTGCACTTGAGACATCTGGGCCGTTCTGGTAGAAATGGGGGTCCTGGTGGTCTGGGTGGGGAGACCCCTCTGGAAGGTAAACACCATCCTTGGTCAGGCTGACTCCTCCTTCCCTCTATCCTTATTGCCCATCCTTCCTCTAAATCAGACAAGGCCCTGGCTAAGGAAGGGACCTTGTTCTGCCTCATCTGGAAACATCCCCTTCCCTCTTTGCTACCCCAACAGAGCCCACTCATCCTTCAGAGCCTCCCTCTACTCAAATTTTGCTGTCCTTTTAAAGCCACAGCTGCCCCCAGTTCTCTTTCTTCCCCGAGCTCCTTCAATATGGAGGTCAGAGCCAATGGCCCAGCCCTTGAGGACACAGTTTTACACTCCTCTCCTTCCTTGTGAACCCAGTGGTCCAGGGCAAGAGCACCATCATCTCACTAGAACTGGTTGCACGTGGTGAAAGGACCCCGAGATTTACCGAGACCCGCTCCGGAGCCAGAGCCCCGACCCCTGGAGTCTGGGTCAGACCTGGGACCTGTATCCCTGCGGTACCCCGACTTACGCGAACCCCAGACAGCGCAGCGCACGCCCCCTCCAGCCTAGGCGCCGCCAGTACCAAGCTCTCAGGAATCTTGGGCCGGGCGGAGGCGGGTGTCTGCTTGGCCGTATGCAGACGTGCCAGGTGAGGACGAGGGGGCCCAAGGTGACCCAAGTGCCCCCAGGACTACAGGACAGAGCTCCCGGCAGGAAAGCAGCCGCCCCTAGACCAACGCGCGCACTCCCCACCCACCAGCCGCTCGGCGTCCGCCCGCACCAGTTCCCGGCACGCCAGCACCTAGCGCGGGGCCCGCCCAGTCCCCGCCCCACCGCCACGTGGCTGACCAGGTGTTCGCCGCGCGGGGCCCAGCTGTCCCGCTAACAAGGCGTCCCGCCCGGGCACGGGCACCCGGGCCACGAGTCTCGGGTCCAGGTGGAGAAGGAGGGGGCCGCGGAGACTTCCCTTCCCCGAGGACGGTGCCCGCACACTCCCAGCCGCCCAGGAGGGCTCCCAGAATAAGGGAACCGCAATCTCGACCCGGGTGGGGAGCGACTGGGCAGGGACTGGCGGGTGGGGAGGTTAGGGGGAGGTCCCGCAAGCTCTCAGACTCGACGAGCCACTGCCGCCGCCGCCCTCGACAACTCGTTCAACGCACCCAGCCGAGGTGTCCAGCCCTGGGGTTAGGGGGACAAACAGGACGCGAACCTACTCACTGCAGCTCCTTTTAAGGACCTGCGTATCACACTGCACACAAGAGTGAGAAAGGCTGGAGGGGTGGAGGAGCCCGCGTCTCCCACTGGTCCGCAGCCCCCTGCGCAGGTGCAAAAGCGTCTGGACAAGAGACAGACAGCGCTCCAGGGATCCTAGAGTGCAGCGGCTACTCCAGCAGGTGACCCTCAGTCTCACAGGAAGTGGAATTCTTTCGCCAAGAAAGGGCATGCTGTTGTGTGGGGAGGAATTCGCCTCATCGCCTTCAGTAATTCCCAGAACCGGCAGGGGGTGTGGGGGGCGAAGTAAGGTTTCCAGGGTCCCTGGCCCGCAGGAAAAAAAAAGAAAAAGAAATTAACATACAGAGAGATGAAATTATCTCTATTTCCAATCTGGCATATTTCCTAAGCCTGAAATAACTTACTAGGCCTCCATGTGGGCTTCTGAGGAACAGAAGGGCAGCTGGGAGTACTTCCCACGCCCACATGAGCCTTTGTGTGAAAATCCCTAAAAATAGAGGTTGTTATTTTAAAAACAAAAGGGAAGGCAAAGCCATGGGAACACTGACAGAGCCCCAACCTCTCCTGCTCCAGCAAAGGGTTTTTATTTTTTGGTGTGGAAAGATATGTAATATAAAATGTGCCATTTAAACCATTTTTAAGTGTACAATTCAGTGGTATTAGTTACATTCATCATGTTGTGCAGACATTACTGCTGTCTGCTTTCAAAACTTTCTCATCACCCTAAACAGAGATTCTGTACCCACTAAGCAATAATGCCCCATCCTCTCTACTCCTGGCCAGTAGTAACCTCTAATCTGCTTTCTGTCTCTATGAAATTGCTTCTTCAAGATACTTCATATAAGTGAAATCAGACAATGTCCTTTTTATGTCTGGCTTATTTCACTTAGCATTATGTCCTCAAGGTTCACTCATGCTGTGGTATGTGTCAAAACTTCATTCCCAGCAAAGAAGTTTTTATAATCCATTTCTGTAAGAGGAAAGAACCCGAATAAATTACAGATTAGTCACTTGTAAACAAATGATGGATAGGTGGGCATGTTATTGGAATGCACTATTTATTTATATATTACATCTCTATGGAGAGTAGTGCCATCTTTATTATTCTCTGGGGTTTTTTTTTGTTGTTGTTTTTTGCCTCAAGACAGTTTCCTGTTTGCTATCACCATCTGATGAGCCTCCCTCGAAGTGTCAATGTGAACTTTGAAGAATCCACATTCAATTCTATATCAGCCTAAGTTAAAAACATTAGAAAAGGAGACCCACCTCTCTGCTCATAACCACCTACTTCCTGTCACTTATCATTTTCAAAATAAATGAGAAGTTCCCTTTGAAGCTTATGAGCATCTTCTACACCTAAGAACGAATGTTTGTTTCTTTTCTTCCTGTTAAGGCTAGAGAAACCTGTCCATTTGCAAAGAAAAAGTGTATCCTGCTTAGTGTAGATTTATCTCATAACAATAATATTAACTGTTAAAAAAACAACACTCTTATATTTAAAAATAGTATCCTACATAACCTTCAAATAGAACAATTCCATTTTTAAGATATTATACCCTACATGACCTAGTATAAGGATATGCATTGCATCATTAATTTGTAGCAAGTTTTTAAAAAATTATAACACCCTAAAGTCCATTAATAGAAGATTGATTAAATAAGTTATGGTACAGCCATACTATGACAGCCAACATTAGAAAGAATGAGGTTTTTTATGTGTATTAACATGAAAATCTGTTCATCACATAATAATGAGTAAAAACAGGAAGTTGTAGATTAATGTGTATAGTTTGTTATTTTTTTAAAAAGTAGTGCATATATGTATATAGTTTGTATGGAAAAATACACATCAGTCTGTTAATAGTGGTTATCTCTAAGGAGGAGGATTGAGATAGTAAAGTGGAAGAGGAAATCTACTTTGGTGTACAAATTCTGGATTTTTATTGATTTTTTTCTCCTACAATGAGCACGTGTTATTTTTGGAATCTGAAAAAAAAAATGAGTAAGAAAATTAAAAGACAATGTGGGGCAGATTGCATTTTCCAAAGATAACTGCACTAACATATTCCAACCCATATGCTCTTCTTGCAATATGACATTGACATTCCTTTAAAAAGAGATGGGAGTCTATATTCCCTCCCCTTGAGCCTGAATAAACCTTTGTAAGTGCCTCAACCAGTAGAAGAAATGGAAGAAATGCCACTGTTTGACTTCCTAGGTTAGATCATAAGGGCAGTAGGGAGTCCAGCTGGCTTCCTTGCTCTCAGAGCACTTACCCATGGAATTCAGCCACCACGTTGTGAGGAAGCCCAGGCCACATGGGGAGGCCACATGTTTCCACCAGTAGCCAGCATCAACTGCCAGACAAGTGAGTGAAACAAGCCTTCAGATGATGATTCAAGTCCCCAGCCTTAGATTCTTCCAGATGAGGTCCCAGACACTGCAGAGCAAAGACAAGCTGTGCTTTCTGGCCTCTGTCTGAATTCCTGACCACTGAAACCATGAGAGATAATAAATTATTGTTGTTTTAGGCCACTAAGTTTTGGGGTAATTTGTTATTCGGCTATAGATAGCAAATACATAGTGCATCTAACCAAGGTAAAAAAATTTTGTTTCCTTTCACAGTTTTTAAAATTCATTTCAAATTGTTTGAATTTACTGTTATTACAGGGCCATTGTATTTTCTTAAACTCACCTTTTTTTCTGTTCAGGAACCATGCCAGCTGGAGTTGAAGCCCACCGTAGTGAGGTGGTTTTTCTGTGGGTCTTACCCTGCTCAGCAGACAGAAGATTCTTCATCTTGTTCCTTTCCAGCGGCTGGTGCTAGGAATTGCCTTCTGTATGAAGACTGGAGAAGAAACTGTGCCTTGAAAAATGACCTCACTTGTCAGAAAGTTTGAACCCTGGGGAGGAACCAGAGCTTGGACAAAGTAAACCAATAATAGAAAGGTGAAAACAGGTTGAAAACATTAAATCAAGATATAAATACGTATAATTACAAAGACATATCTCACAGCCTAGGCCCTAGAACCAGGGTCAGAAAGGCTGCAAAAGGCGGGTGAGCGAGTCTGGTGGTCCTCTCCCCAGGCTGCGCTTTATAGTCCCCTGGGAGTGGTTTCAGAAAATACCTGAGTCTGGGGGGGTCTGGGCATCAGTATTTTCTTCAAACTCCTCAGGTGATTCTAAAGTACAGCCAAGGTTGAAAACTATGGAATTTCTAGCTCAATCATTTCAGGGTTTTATTTTTTCTCTCTTCTCTAAAATCCCTGAGAGAGAGCATACATCCTGTCCACAGTGGTCTTACTTCAGATTAATCTTCAATGACAAGGAGAACTGGTGAAACATTTGTTCAGAAAACACAAGTAACTTACTATACATATATATATTTATATAATTATATTTATTTATATATATTTATATAATTAACATATACTTTTTTTCTTTTGTTTGTCATTGTGATGCACTTCCCTGAGGCATGCTTGCCTATCTAAAACTTCACAGATATTATGCACACACTCAGAAAAGTTTGCTGGCTTTTGAACCAGGTTTAGTTCCAATACCTGGCTCTCTCCTCTGCACAATACAACCTCTCTAATCCAGGTTAAGAGATAAGACAAAAAAAAAAAGGTTTTCCTTTTTCCTGCACTTTACAGTGCATTTCCAAGAGCCCCAGTTGCAAAAGGAAGTCTATCAGAAGGGCCGTCAGGTGTTACCAGGAGTTGGAAGAGGGTGACTCAGGAGATGCAAACCTGATGGAAGTACCAGCCCCTCACAGAGCCTGAAAGCTCCCAATTTCCCAGAGAGATGGGACAGGACCCACGGGAGGCTGGTCTTGCTATGGCTTTCCTGGTTGGACTGAGTGGAGAGGGAGGAGCCGCCACTGTCCTGTGTCAGATGTCCCCAGCTCCTGTTGAGCAGGTTTCTCCTCCAGGATCTAAGCAATTTGTTGACTCTGAGGGTTTGCCCTTGGACAAGAGAAAGGCATTCTCTATCAGCCACCTGTCATCTGGCATGAGCCAGAACCTGGTGGGACCATGAGAAAACACAAGGTTCAAAGAGAAGCTGAATGAACAGGGTCCAATTTATCTTATGGCTGATGGTGGTGGCAACCTTACTGAACTGTGACAACAGTGCAATCAGCACTCACCTTTGCTTAAATATCGTATATGGAAGACCCAGTGACAGACCTTCAAGAGTCCAGATGAGAAAAGTCAGGTCTGAGTTTGAGTCCTGGATCTTCCTTTCCACTATGTGATATTGTCTGAGGTCTTCAATGTGTCTGAGTCTCAGTGTCCTCATTTGTAATGTGGAGTTAGTGATACAACCCACCAAGCCTGCCTGGCAAAGTTGTTATGAACATTCTAGAATTTTGCTGGAGATTGAAATCCAATTCAGCTATCCATTGTTTTCAAAATCCACTCTTTTCCCTCTCATTTTGAAATTCACATGATAGGTTTCCTGGCCCCACTTGCTGCTATCCGCAGTCTCAAACTCCCCAGCAGTGCTTCCTTCACACCACCTGCAAGCTCTCTGCACCCTCAGGTGTAACTCATAGGGCCTGGGCGCTCTCTTTCAACCATATTCACCAGACATCTGTTGAGTGCCAAGCACTGCACCAACGCTGACACACAATGGGAGCAAGATGGCTCTGGATGGGCAGGAAATGAAATCAAATTCTCACACAAATAAGCAGATCACTACAAACAGCCAACTATGCTAGGAAAGAACTGCATGGGGTGGTCCAAGACTCTGAAATGGTTCTGGGCAGGGGTAGTGGTGGGGGTTGCAGGTGGCACAGGGGGAGGGTGGTTATGACCTGATCAGGGAGATTAGGATAAGCTTTTCTGAGAAAGTGATGCTGGGGCTGAATCAGGGTTGGGGGTGGGGGGAATATAGAAAACTGTGTCATTGTGGCAGAAGGGGTCATAAGCAAGTATGAGAGGCTGAAAGCAGTTCAGCAGTGAAGAGCAGAGAGGATGAGAGGCTCACTGTGGGGGAGGCTGGGGCTATGAGCAACAACCAACCATGCAGGACCAAGGTAAGGAGCTTCGTATTTATCCAGGTAGCAACTGAGATGCTTCTGAAGGTTTGCGGCATGGTTGCTATCTGGAGAAAGTACTGGAGGCCAACAAGACTCGTTGTGCAGAAACTTGCAGGAGACCAGGCAAGACTTGAGGGTGGCTTGGGCTGCAGAAGTGGCAAAGAGAGGGAGTGTTTGAGAGAATTTGAGGAATATTCACAACTCACTGCATCTGTGAGTTGCCAGTCTGACTGATGAGATCATAGTACATTTATTGAGCCACACCCAGCAGTGAGCAAGGTCACTTTCCATTGACAGGCCAGATGTGTGGACATGGTTCTTTTTAGCTCTTTCCTTTCTTTGTTCCTATGCAACTGAGGTGAGGAAAGGGCTGGGACCCACTTGTTCATTGATGAAATCCTGGCTGGCTTGCTCTTTACTCTTCTCATATATTGAGATGCCCTCATTTCTCTGGGTTATAAGGTGCCAAGGGGAAGGAAATGGCTCTAGAGGCCTGTAGTCCTGGCCACATACTCTGGCCCATTTGTACATGAAGGCTGGGAAACAGGTCCAACACATGAGAAGATACCTTGTTTCCTACTAGCCATTGATTCTTTCATGCATCTCCTTTGGGGATCTTGTTTGGAAGTTTGTAGTCGAGTGCAGAAATCTAGCATCTCCAGGCTCCCTGATCACAGCATCACCTTAATGCCATCCATCCTCCACACCATTTCTGATACCTTCACTGCTAATGCCTCTTTTATTCTCTAACATTGTTCATTCATTCACTCAGATCTACTTATGTGTGAGGGATGGTTCTACATTCTGTGAACAAAAATGCCCTCAAGAAGCTTACAAACTAATCCAGGAGTTCCACAATCTTTTCCTGATGAACAATGTTTTGAATTCTCCTGAAATGTTAATACTAAAAAAGGTAAGATAAATAAACCTAACTTGCATGGAAGGCTGGGCACCACACACCATCCATCAGCTGTTTCTGCTGTAGGTATACCTGTTATGGCACATATAGCCACTCAGAAGAAGAAAACAAAGGAGGTAGCAGAGAATAAACAGAAATGGTGGAAGGAAAACAAATGTAAGAGAAAAAGGTGAGGGAGCAAGCCCACTGCATCCACACAGACACATGTGCCTGCCTCCTGCCTGGTGAAGCTGGCCGCAGTGCTCCAAACGTCCAGGACTTTTGTTTTTGCCTCCTGGGCAGCCAGGTTCCTGTTCATGACTAGCCAATAGCTTGGGATTCAAAAGTCCAATATGTTCTTGCTTTTGTGGGATGATGTTTCTGCCTTTTTTTTTTTTTTCCCTCTGCATGTCTAGTGACTTTGTTTTTCATTCACTGCAATATACAGTGTTCTCCACAAGGTCCCATCCCTTTCAGGGTCTCTGATAATGGAATCATAAATTTACAAAATTTCTGTCACTTCAACCTCACTAACTAGTTATTCCTTGTTGGTCAGTTAAATCCAGACAGGCAGATCCTCTCAGATGTTTCTGAAAGATGATATTGTCAGCAAGTCAGGAATTTATTCCATTTGCTGCTTTTCATGAAACGAAACTTCCAACACTTGTCCAACTCTGTTCTGCCTTGCCTTTGTGCCACTTCTGAAATCCAAACTAGGGAACATTTGTGCTTTTACAGTTTACATATTATCTCAAATAATTTGATATTCACAGCAGCTCTCAAAGGGATTTTTATTATCCCCATCTTACGGGTGAAAAAACTGAGACTCAGGAAGGATAAGTGACTTGTACAACGTTATATAGGTAGATCAAGGCAGAGCCACAACTCGAAGGTCTACGTCCCTTGCTCATTTCACTGCTCCTTATCTGCCCATGCAGCCTGCAGAACATCACCAGCTACAGTCCTCCATCTCACAATCCTCCTCAGCAAAGCCATGCACAGCTCATTGAAGCTGTCCAGTGCAGCACTGGTTACGCTGCCTTTGAGTGCCGTCACCTGCTCTCAAACCACGAGGGCCAACTCCACAAACTGCACAGGCAAGGGCTCCCAGCCAGTGTCTCCTGTGGAGTCCCCAGTTGTTCTGAAAGCATCTACTCAGTTGTGTCCTCTTTTTAACATTTAATTTTGTGCTCTAGCTATCAGTCTTAACCTTCATATTGTCACCGACAAGCTACGTGACAGTGCAGGAGTTCCCATAAAGAAACAAAGGAAAACCATCATATTGGAGGTTTAAAGGGAAATTTTTACAGTGGCCTGAACACCTTGAAGAAAATGGTTAAGGAAAAGAGAACACCAGATAATTAGGGTCCTGTGGAGTATCATCGTCTGGGTACTAACCAACAGTGCATGATTTCAACAGGTTTAAAATGCCATTCCGTGAAGGATGTGCTAGAATGACTAAGAGCACTGGTTTTCCTGCTTTCAGGAAAGCATCCTCCAGCATCCATTCCCAACACCCCACTGAAATATAGGTGATCCTCTAGTGCATTTTCACCCTCAGGTTTGTGAATCCCTATAGTGGTAATCTTCCATTTCTGTTAACAGGTCAGTGCTTCTGAACAAAGCCTACTGTCTCATTTCCATGGCCCAGGACTGAATCCTATTCATAAGTTTAATATTTTAATTAGGGGATGATTTTTTAAAAATGCCTTCCATTTCCACTGTATCTGTTTGTATGTATTTCCTATCTTCTAGATCTTATTTATTCAACTTGTCTAGAAAATACCCTAAAATGAGAAACACTACTACTTACCCATTTGTTAAGTAGAACAGCACTCAACATAACACTGAATATTCGCTTTAATAATCTAAGGTACAACAATATTGCATCCTGCAACTGATACCATTATACCATTCAGATACTCAAATAAAGAAGCTAGTAGCCTCAACCATTTATTATTTGCATCTAGCACAATGCCTGTTACAAAGTAGGTGATCAGTGCTGAATACTATGCCCCAGCAAGGATTCAGATCAACAGAAAACACAATTACTATCACAAATTACACATTCTTTGGTCCCCCTCACCACTTTGACACAGGCATCATAGTTTCAGAATCTTACTAAGAACGGGAGAAGCTAGGGAAAATTAAGAAAGTTACAACTTTAAAAGTTCATCTGAATAAATGGGTGGATATGCAAAGGCTCAAATATTCTCTATTTCACAATTCAAGACCATTTCTAAACTTGGATTCTTCTAGTAGTTTGAAAAATCACTTTGAAAATGTCATTGTCATTTACAGTATCACATTTCACATCCCAGCTCTTACTCATATGCATATACATCTGCATGAGTGTGTTCATAAAATGTTTTTACTGTAAATGTCCTTTTAAGGCCATTTGAAAATGACAAAAGAATTAAAATTCTGAGACTCAAAATTTACTTTTAGTTCACTTAAAACTCTTCCACTCCATTGATTCTTTATCCATCAAATGAATGTAATTGATTCCAATACCATATCAGGTTAATCAAAGCGTGTGGGATTGCTAGCACTCTGCAGAAAAATTTAATTCTATCCAAACATGTAATTATAAAAATCTTCATACTCCTTTTGCGCATGATAAAATGTCAAGTAAGACTCAGTAACGTAACACATTAATTCAAGTGATTTCAATTTTATTTTTTCTCATAGTCTTCAGAAGGTGGGAGAACTATCATGCAGAGTATCTCACCACCCCTCTCCCTACCATTCCTATCATTCAAGAAAAACTGGGATCTAGGAAACAGAGTAGTACACTATCAGTGGTGTTAACATATACAGTAAGCTAAAGCACCATGCTAATAAAGTCAGGGTCCTGGAACTAACCCCTGCAAAAGCCAATTCGTTTCTGTTTGTCCCAAGGACCCAAACTGCACTCCTAGCTGCAGACAGCTTTCTTACAAGGTGTCCCACTGGCCACAAGATAGGCAGGGGGAACCGGCAAGGAGGTAAGTGGATGAAAACAAATCTTCACTAATGGAAAAGAAAATCCCATGTAAGTTAACTGAGTATTATCCATAAAGAAAAAAATCACATATATTCTTAGCTCCACATTAGACATATTTCAAGTCTAAAATACTGGATGACAGTTAACATTTGACTCCTGCATTTTAGAACTGCCTAATAGTAACATTCTACACAGAGCTACAGTAAAGGCCCTGCTGTTACCCAGTTTGTCTAATGAACTGTTAATTCCATTCAGACATCTTTTTTTCTCTTTTTACTATTACTCTTACCATGGTTTTTAAATAAATTTACCATTAGTTATTTGGTTCAGAATATTGTGAAAAATTCAGCTAGGAAATTATTCATAAAACTGAATTCTGTATTTTATTTTTCAAACAGCCAGTGTCCACATTTAAAATGCAGAATTTGCAAATATAAATTAGTCTAATAATTCAATTAAAAATAAAACAAAACAACTTCCTTTAGTATCACAATACATAAAATAGTATTATAAACTCCAAATGGCAAGGTTAACTACATGACAGTAATGCCAGAAGCTGTGAAACTCGTTAAACCTCTTAATGAATAGGTCAGTTTAAAGAACATTTCTGTGTTCCATGATTATGCATGAAACAAGCTTTCATTGTATTATAAAGGCTCAGCAATTCATTCATGGCATAATATGGGGTCAAGCAAAATTTTATTTTTACAATGACAATAAAAAAACGCATTTAAACAACAACAAAAAATCCTCCCAATTGTTTGAAAACAATTCTCTTTGGAAGGTAAAATGTATTTTAAAATATATTTACTTACCGAATTTCAATTGCCAGGCTGTTGACTACTGATGTGAAAATTTGTATTTAAAAATATCACAAATATCTTTTTATTTAACAGTGAAAATTTCAATGTGATAAGTTTCATTGCAAAGCAATTTTCACCTGAGTAGACGTTGAAATTTAGTGCTCATATATTTGGAGGGGAGGTGGGGAAGGAAAAACCCACTTGTGTCAGATACTGAGTTTGTCGTTCTTTCACACTGATTTCCCAGGGGGCTGAAGAAACATCGGCTGTGACCTCCCCAGGACACATGACGCTCCCCTTTCACCTGTAAATTGGTTCTGGCATTTTATAAATTCTCAGTACCCATAATATTGCCGCTTAGTTACGCATTCAAGCTTAGCAACCCAATTCATTCAGTTCTATACAACAATGTCTATATTATGTACATGTTTAATTATCAGTTAAGAAATAGAAAATAAAATTTACAGTGATTGAGAAAGGGTCAGAAAACGGGACAGGAAGAGTAATACTGTATAATCAGAATATCCTATTATCCTACCAGTTTCAATGACAGGGATTTTCCTTTATTAGTTGAAATACAAAGAAGGCATAGGGGATCCCAGGAAAACACTATATATCAGAAAATTCAACGTGCTCCACCATCAGGATTTCCATTACACATTTAATTTCTTCTGTACAATTTTATAAACTTGTTTTTCTTTTCAAAATCATCAGATTTCCAGATTAAATTCAGCACTACACAGTATGCCCTTGAAGTAAAATGAGGTTACCTGCTTTATTTGGATACCAAGTTCCCTTCCAGACAGTATTAAAATAAAGACAATTAAGACTACACAGATAAAATCCAGTATAATTCAAATCCAACAATGAAAAATTTCCCCCATATTGTTGCAAAATTCTTTCTAGTGAAATGCTTTGCTACAATAATAAAAAGCATACATTACATATAAAAGATACCAGTGTACTAAAAAGTGACAGAAGTGGACTAGCAAATCCTTCAAAGCACATTATATAAATGACTAGCATTTAAAAACATTTTTCCTATAAAATGTAGGTCATATACATTTATAAATTGGCGGTTTTGTTTCTAAAGCAGTGATGTGTGTGTTCAAATAGTTAGCTGTTCTGTACAGTATACTAATCTACTCAATTCAAACTACAATAGGTTTGTCTTTCTTTGTATTGAAGTTGAATAAATTCATCTGATCAGCTGAGAAATCAAGGTTGAAAAATAAGTATCTAAAAATCAAAGTAGAAAGTTTAGAATTCTTGAAATGTAGCTATTGAAATATGAAGAGAACTATTTCACAATGGAGCTGAAGTCACCTCAAAACTTATGGGCTTGAATCTAAAACAGAAACAAATATTAAAATCCAAAGCAAACCACAAAGTTAGGTAGCAGTACAGAAGCAGGAAAAAAAAAAACACACCCCCTTCCTTCAGTGTGATGGGCACTAAGTTTTGCGGTCTTCCTCCATCTTGCAGAAGAGTGGTAAGGCCATTCAATGCTTAGTGAAAATGAGTACAGATGAAGTCAGATTTAGCCTGTCTCCCCTGCAACTTCAATTATGCTGTGTAAACAGTGTTATGTTCCCATAGGAGGAACAATGGAATTTGCTTATAAAACTGATTAAAGATAATCATTATTAAATGAAATAAAGATAATTAATAACTCTGAAATGTTTTTAGAACTTTCCTGATGCTACTTGTAAAGTTAGCACTGCTATGTATTATTGCTTACATACAGTACAACATCATATGCCTTCTAACATAAAGCAGTACTGTGATCTGTTTGTACATATTTACAGATTCTTAAAAACAAGCTGTAAAAACATTACATACTTTCAGACAATACAAATTAGCACATTGGTACTCACTTCAAAACAAATGGAATGCATAACATTAATAAACATCATAAAGGAAGACTCACATAAAAGTCCTTGATTGTCAAGACACGTTTATATATAAACTCTAACTGTGCAGAATTAAAGATTCAATCACAGGTACATCCTTATTTGATGAACCATATTTACAGCATGGTATTGCATAAAAAAATAAAATAATGTTTACAGGGTTTTACTTTTTTATCCATTGGATTAAAGAAAGCAACAAACACAACAAGAAATGTTTGTCTGCTTTAGTTTGTTTCCTACCAAAAGTTTAAGTGAAAAAAGGAAACATATGGTTTTTATTTGCAGAATATAGCAAAAACTGGAAAATTATTTCCCTGAAATAAAGCAATTTGAAACGGAAAAGGTTTAAATTAAATGGCAGAGTCAAAAAGTTGCTCATTGATTATAATAGTGCTTCTTCAAGTAAGTATACTGTGAAAAACGAGTTCTAGTTTAAAATGTTCTAAGCCTAAGAAATGTAGTTTTACAGTAATGCCTACTTTTAAAGTTTCCCGGCTTTTTTTTTTTTTTAAACAGCCCTTTAAAAACCCAAATTAACAAAATGAAAGAAGTGGCAGGATAGCTAACTTAGCTGGCACTTTGCAAGTTTCTCTGGCCTGTGGAAATGGAAGCCTACCCTGAGCACAAGGCCTCTTTTGCCTCTCAGAACGAGGAAACTTCCTAACCACTGACCACCCTCAGCCAGAGCAAAAAGGATGGATTCCTACGGTATCAACTAGAAAATCTGCAAGTAGGTCCAAAAAATCTAAGAGCCACTTCAAGTATTCTGAACCAAATGAAATATGTGTGCAATAAGTTAAAAAATAAAAAACACATACACACACTTTTAGATGTTCCAGAGATATTTCCTCATCTAATGTGGTATTTCCAATCTCCAAATGTGAGAATGTGTCCTAAGAAAGCACACCTCACTCACACTTCACCAAGTTTAAGGGTGTAAGAGCATGTTTTCATAGAACAATTGGCTCACCGAGAGAAATGAAAAAAAAAAATCGCAAAAGGATATCTCATATCCTCAATATTCTGATTTAAAGTAGCACAAAAGGCTACTTGCTTTCTCTATTAATGCCCAGATAGAAATTAAGTAACTTTCTGAACCAAAGTGGGGAGATGTTGAGATATTTATCATATGATAAATGCAAGGTAACTCTGGTAGGCATGCAGAATTTCACAGTAAGAGAGCAATGACTATACTTAAGTGGTAAGTCAGTAAGTTATGCCAAAGTATCATTTATCTCAAAAATGCTTATAATGTGGTAGAAAAGTCTGCCATTATGTAAAGAAATGTGTTGAAGACAGGAATACAACACCTGAACTTCTGCTTGCGTGACTGCCACTTTCAAAGGCCTTCCCTCCTTAGCTTCCCCTAACTGCTCAGCAGTAGAGCCACATTCTAAAAACTGTGCTGGTGATGTTAACACAAACAAACAAAAAGCTTCATGCTGTACACGTTCTCAACAGAGCAGAAATACTGATTGGGCTTAAAAAAAAAAAAACAAAAAGCCAACTCAGGAAATAATGCCTACTACCATCCGATAGCAGTACGTGAAAAACACAACTGCCTCCCGAGGGTGAGCACAGTTCCATGGGCAAGGGCTTGCCTGAATGAAGCCTTCTTGAGGTTGTGATGTGCAACATGACACACACCACTCTTCAGAGTCAATAATGGCAGAAGTTAAATATTTACTTCAAAGAAGTCTAAAATTCTAGAAAAATTTGGCAGCAAAGACAGCTGTCAAATGGGAGAATACTTCAAGCAAAGTTTAATAACCAAAGTGTAGAGGAAACCACATTAAACATAACTTACATTCCTTATCATAAAAACACCAATATATTCAAAATAAATGTAAAAGATGTTAAGGGTGGCTATTTCTTTGTTCCCTTTCTTTATGAGAACAGTCTTGGGATAACATTAAATAAAAGAAAAAAATAATTTAAGTGTATAACATTCTATACTGAAACAAAGGCTGTAGATCTGTAAGGCCAATCTAAAAGTTAGAATGGAAATTAACAGTTTCATCATCCAAGGGTACTAATTTTAGATCATCACTGGTGCTCTATCAATATGTGCATTGTGACAAAGATGGTGGAAATTTAAAATAAGAAACCAAAAAGTTGGAACAAATTAAGGAAGATAATAAAATCAATATAACTAATGTTAATTTCCAAAAATTAAACTGTCCAAAGTGTAACTCAAACCATTGTTCTTTAGAAAAGTATATATATAATATGTATATATGTATAAAAGCACTGTTTATTGTACCATGCTGTATCATTTTAAGACAAATATTAAAAAAAAAAACATTCGTGGTATAAGGATAAAGTCTGTAGTTTATTTAGATTTTGAAATGCAACAAAAAGTTTCCGATCACTCATCTAGCTGAAAAAGAAATTGAAGTTACTAGAATTAGTAAACACTTTTGGTTTGTAAAATTGTAATGAGCAGTGTTCATTAAAAAGTAACTCAAGATAAAATAAGCAATTAAAATGCCCATTTCTTTAGTTTCTCTGGATACTGTTTAATTATCCAATCTATCAAGATTCTAGAAAGAGAAGGATTAAACCAGGTTTTACAGTTCCAAAGATACCCAATTTCCTTTTATTGCCAAAAATTAAAAATTTCAATTATGAGATGATTATGACACAACCATATCAAACCTAAAAATCTAATTTTTTTTACTCTGAGAAATCAAAAATACCAAATAGATTCTAAGTGCTCTATGTTAACTGAAGTGTATAGGTAAAGTAAAATACAATTAAGCTTTAAAATGTGGAATATACATTTTGTGTAAGCATTATGTTCTTGGGAATGTAATCTACAGAATATCTTTTTACTAAAACTTCAAAACCTTGATACCTGCACATGAAAAATCATAAAAAATATCTAAGTACAACTGTACAAAGAAACTGACACCAATATGCATACTTTCATAGAGAAGTGAACGCTTCAACAGTTATGCATTTTGGTAAAAGTTTAGAAAGTATGCATATTTTAAAAGTAATTAGGCTTTTAAATAGTGGAGTCTTAGACTATCAGATTTTTATTACTTTTTTTTCTCAAAAAAAAAACCATGTCAACATAATGCAAAATGAAAATCAAGGGTATATGGCATATCGCTCTTTTTAAAAGGTGGTTTCTTGGTTTCTTTTTTTCCCCCTATAGGACATACTAATTTATTTAAGCCATAATTCTCTTGACATTTAAACTTATAAGTTCACTCTGTAAAGTATACTCAGATTCCCTGCTGAAGTGCCATGACTATGCTGAAAAACTTAGAAACAGTATGAGTAAATTTCACACAATTACTAATCTCCTAAGAATGTACAATGTTATCAGTTAGGAAACAATTGTGCGAAAGTCTTTTTTTTTCCTTTTAAACTTGATGTAGGTGGAATAGCAAGTTTCTGATCTAAAACAAGTAATGCATTGCTTCTATAAAGGTGACAACATGTAAGGCAGTTCAAAGAATGCTGACTAACCAAACAAAATGCAGTTATTGGATTATCTTGCTATTCATATCAGCTTAACTTGTTATAACGCATTGCTCTTAAATCTGTACAGCACTCCATTTTACACAGAGTAACCCCACTCTTGATTAATCTGTTCTAAAGTGCCAGTATTATTTACACATTTTTTTAGCCAAAAGTCTGGCCAGTTGTGGCATCAGGTGAGGATGTCATCCCAGCTCTATTATCATTTACATTCACCAAGGGAAATTCTGGAAACTCAGCACTTGTCCCTGGTCCCCGAAGGTTCACCTGTCCATTGGCAGTGCTAAATTGAGTAGCTATTCCAGCTCTGGATCCATGATATGGAGCACGGAAGGGCTGTTCAAAAGAGCTCATTTGGTAAGCTTGGTGGACAGGCTGAGCCTCAGCTTTCTTCTGAGAAGTCACTTGATCCAAAAAGTCCTGTGTTGATGTGGCAGAAGCATGGTTTGTCTCATCACCTGAAAAGGGAAATGAGTGCTGTGAATCACCAACGATTAGTCCAAAGTGGGACTTATCCGGAGTTGTTCTTAGTGGAGAATTCATTCCTGATCGAAAGCTGTTGATGGGCATGGCTGCATAGACTTGCTTGTCTATGGAAGAGAATGCTGGCTGATTTGGAAGGGTCTGGTTATCAGTCACAAAGTTAAGGCTCGGGCTATTCAAATAGGCATCATTCTGGCTAGTTCTGTCCAAAGCCTGCTGCAGAAACTTTGAGTATTCCTGCAACATGTTGGCTTTATCTGATGAGGATGCTTGGGAGCTTGACCCAACATTCTCCGACTGGGTGACCTCAGGAACTTCCGAAGAATTTATTGATATGCTAGAAGTCACCTCAGTGTCCGCAACACTGAATGTTATCTCATGCTGTCCATTAGCTTTATGGGAATAGTGATCCAACAGGGTCTGTAGTACTTCATCTGGAATAACATTTTTGTCATGATTGCTCTTTATCTCCACATTCAGTGCCTGTGAATCTAAGATGGATGCTGTGGTGCTCTCATCAATGACACTTGCCACAGCCGCCTGCGTCACGGAAGGCTGAGAAGCTATGGTACCCACATTCAGCGCATACTCCCT
This sequence comes from Camelus ferus, assembly GCF_009834535.1. Lineage (NCBI taxonomy): Eukaryota > Metazoa > Chordata > Mammalia > Artiodactyla > Camelidae > Camelus > Camelus ferus. The sequence goes on from NC_045696.1 coordinate 60,427,382, forward strand.
ACTGTTGTTACTTGCTGCCTGAAGATACCGCTTCTTCTTCAAAAACTGCATGGCATCATCATAATTAGTGCTGCTGTGCACAGGTTTACTGGGCCCCTCTTGCAAATTGTCAACCTGGTCAATGTCGGCATTGCCTTCTGAGTCCAGTAAAGCCTGTTTGTCCACAAGTTCAAAAGCATACTTTGAAACTTTGCTCTCTTCATAAGTGGATAAAGGTGAAATTGTTTGATTTTGCTCCAGAGGCTGTTTCAGACTTCTCTTACTATTAATTTTTTTGAGAACCAGCTTAGGTGGATGTATTTCCCCTGAGGCATCTTCTAAATGGGATCCCCCAACCGAAGAGTGTGGCATTTCAACAGCATACTCTGCTACCATATACTCATCTTTTACTTTAGTACTTGACGAGTAAAGGGGCAAGTAATCATTTTTGTCCTTCTTCAGGTCAGATTTGTCCAAAGAACTCTCTTTGTCCATCCCAGATGATTTTTTCTCAGTTTTCTGCCTTTTCTTTTTTGGCAGTGAGTTATCTTTTGGTGATGTAGAAAAGCCAGAATCTTCCTCGGATGTCAGAAGGCCACCTTTGATGGCACATCTGTTCAGTTTTTTGTCATGATTTTCATGGCACATACGTTTATGTTTCAATACACGATCTGTTCTGGAAAAATACTGTTGATTTCAAAGTTCAGAAGTGAGTTTTTTGTTTTAGTTTGTGTTTTGGTCAACCAAGAAAAGAAAAGAAAAACAGCAATTAATATAAAGATAGATATAATAATATGAGCAATTCCAAACTAATTTGCTGAACAAACTGTCATAAACCTAATCAACAACAGTTAGGAAGTTCTTCAAGCAGTTTGAGTAGTACCATTTTCTACATTTATTAGAATTACTTTATAATTTAATTTCAGATAAAAGACTCTCAATGTCAGTCATGCCTCAATAAAGTGGTTAAGAAAAAATTCAAACCACCTCTTACCTGTAAACAGTATTCACACTGGTAAGGTTTTTCTCCACTATGAGTCCTCTTATGCCTTTCCATATGATATTTTTGAATGAATCTCATACCACATTCATCACAGCGAAATGGTTTTTCACCTGGTACATGATATAAAAAGTTTAAAACATAAAAAATATTGGAAAATAAAGAATTACTTTACCACAAGAACCTATAAATAAATGGCTTTTAAAGTTGCCATACTCTCCTTTGGGAATAAATTAAATTGAGTGCTGTTTGAGGACTTTTTTGCTATAAGGAACCATTACTAAGAAGATCAAAAATAGTTGTTACTGATAAAGCTACAGCCTAAGTAAACAGAAGGGTGTAACAAGAAGTTATCATGAACAATGCTTGTTTGGGAAACTACTTTTTGTACTTTTCATACATTCAACAAAAGTTTACTGAATATGTCTCCTCCACTCATAACCCCATTGCAGGAGGTTAAAAGTATAAGATACAAAACTCTTTGTCTTCAAAGAGTTTTGACCTAATTGGGAAAACAAGGTCCACATATTATAAAGAAACAACTGACAAAACTATATTCAGCTCTGGTTTACCTTCACAACTTTATATCCCACTGGTTTGCTTCTTAACCTTTTCCTCCAGCCAAATCAATGAACCTACCATTTCATGCTTTTCTACTTCTGCCTCGATCCACACTGCTCCTTCAGTCAGGCATGCCCACCTCTATGTGTTCAGGCACTACATTCCCTCCAAGGCCCAACCGATCTCCTCTGGGACCCTTTGCCCTATTCCCCCAGAGGAAAGGTATCTTTATCTTCTTGAACTTTAGCTGCATTTCTTCCATGGCACTCATTATTCTCATCTTAGTAATTATTTTGTACAACTCTGTTTTTACTAGACTATGTTTCTTTAGGTCATAATCTGGGCCTAAATTATCTTTATGTAGCTCAAAATACTTTGTGCAATTTTTAAGTACCAAATGAATGGCATAAATGATTATTACAGTGGAATATTAGTGGAAACAATGTTATCATGCACTGGTATGATTTGGAAAAGCTTCTTGGAAGTATTAGAATCTAAGCTGAATAGTCCTTAAAGAGATTGTGTGTATGTGATTAAAGCCAAGGAAAGAAAATTTAGTGGCGATAAACAGAGCAATCAAGGGTTTAGATATTATAAAATGTACAGGAGAAGAGAATTTAATCTGGCAACAAGAAAATTATTTCGAACTTTCAAGAACACAACTTTTGTAATTGCTATGGAGTTAACCAAATTTTAGGGTTGAAGGGATTCTGCAATGGTTTTCAAACTGTGCTCTCAGGGGTTCCATAGAGACCTCCAAAGGCTGATGCTGGTGTGGCAAATGGTTGGTTCTAAGCTTGTCACCCCAAACTCAGGTCAGAACAGCTCCACTTCTGTACAGAGGCTCTGAGCAAGGACTCCAAGGGTTTAGAGGCTAGAATGAGAATCTAACACAACTAATTTAGATCAATTCACTTATTTTATAAAAAAGAAATACTGAAGTGCATAAACATTAAGGTACTTGTCCAAGAGGTTAATGAGTGAATAAATAATGAAGCAACAAATGCTGGGAGAGAAGATCACTTATTAAGGAGGTTTGGAAGTGAAAGAAATGAGAAAAAGGAGATGAGAAGTAATAGGAGAAAATCCATTCAAGATTAAGTATTGTTAAGGATGGGGAGATGGATTTATCCAAAGGTAGAGAAGAAGGAACCAGTGAAGAAGAGAAAATGAATATGAATACTAACCTAAAACTGAAATAGGATATTATGATGAATAATCAAAAGAACAAGATCCAAAGGAACTAGGATGAAAAGCGAAGGAGAGTACAGGTGTTATTTTAAAAAGAAGTAAGAACGGGTGCATATTTTGAAATAAAAAATGTCGATGACAGAGCTCATTAATATCATAAGTTAAAGTCATTTCCCCAAAATGAGAAAGTATGAAAGAGAAAATTAATGAACTGATTAGAATCCAATTAATTCTGCATGACATTCATGAAGTGGAAGACTTTAATATTGTTAATAATGGTAATATACCCCACTTCAGTCAAAATAGAGGGTGATAACTTGATCCTAAAATTCATATTGAAATGCAAGGGATTCAAAATAGCTAAAACAATCCTGAAAAGGAAAAACTAAGTAGGAAGACTCACACTTTCCAACTTTAAAACTTACAAGTAAGCTACTGTAGTAAGCAAGATAGTGTGGTAATGGCATAAGGATAGATATATATATCAAGGAACAGAATTCAGAGTCCAGAAATAAGCCCTTATATTATGGCCAACTGACTTTCATCACAGGTGCTAAGGCACTTTAGTGGGGGAAAGATTAGTCTTTTCAAAAATAATGCTGGGATAATTTGATACCCATATGCAAAACAATGGAGCTGGACCCCAAGCTCACATTATATACAAATATTAACTCAGAATGGATCATAGGCCTAAATGGAAAAACTAAAACTATAAAAGTCTTAGGAGAAAACACAGGAATAAGTCTTGACTTTGGATTAGGCAGTGATTTCTTAGATATGATACCAAAAGCACAAGCAACCAAACAAGAAATAAGTAAAATTAAAAACTTGTGCTTCAAAGGACACAAGCGAAAAGTTAAAATGCTGTAGCTTCCTGTGAGAAAGTTTGGCAAGTCCTCAAAATGTTAAATATAGAATTATCACACAAGCCTACAATCCTACTCATAGGTACTTGCCCAAAAGAACTGAAAACAAGGACTCACTCAGAGATCTGTATACCAATGCTTATAGAAGCATTCATAACCAAAAGATGGAAGCAACCCAAGTATCCATCAACAGATGAATGGATAAACAAAATGTGATATATACAAATAATGAAATATTATTTCAGCATAAAAAGAAATGAAAGTGATACATGATACAATATGGATGAACACTGAAGAAATTATGCTAAGTTAAAGAATTCAGAAACAAAAAGGACAAATATTGAGTGATTCCATTTATATTAAGTACCTAGAGTAGACAAATTCATAGGGATAGAAAGGAGAACAGAGGTTACCAGTGGTGGAGGGAGGAAAGGAGACTTATTGCTTAATGCTACAGATTCTTGTTTGTACAATTTTGTATACAATTTTTCATGTCACTAAATTGTATGCTTTTTAAAAGGATTAAAATTATAAACTTCAAGTTATGTTTTTTTTTTAAAGTGTAAAGACAATCTATGGAATGGGATAAAATATTTGCAAATCATGTATCTGATAAGGGATATATATCCAGTATAACAAGAACTCTTACAACTCAACAGTAAAGACAATCTAACTTAAAAAGAAGCAATGGATCTGAAAGAAAATATACAAATAGCCAACAAGTACATGAAAAGATGCTCAACATCTTCTCCAAAGAAAATATACAAACAGCCAATAAGGACATGAAAAGATGCTCAACATTATTACTTTTTCGGGAAATGCAAACTAATACCACAATGAGATATCACTTCACACCCTAAGACAGTTAAAACTGTTAGCATGGATGTAGAGAAACTGGAACCCTAATATTTGGGTGGCAGGATGATAAAATGGTGAAGCTGCTTTGGAAAACAATTTTGCAGATCCTTAAAATGTTAAACACAGAGTTACCATATGACTCAGCAATTTCCCTCCAAAGCATATACCCAAGAGAACTGAAAATGTATTTCCACACAAAAACTTGAACACAAATATTCATAAAAACATTATTCATAATAGCCCAAAAGTAAAAACAACTCAAATGTCCATCAACTGATGAACAAAATGTGGTACATTCAAACATGGAATATTATACAGCTATAAAGACAGAATAGAAGTAAATGCTACAACAAGAATGAACTTTTAAAACCCTGTGCTAAGTGACAGGAGTTAGACAAAAGAGACCACCTACCATATATTCTACTCATATGAAATACACAGAATAGGCAACCCAGACAGAAAGTAGATAAAACATTGCCTAGTACTGGAAGGAGTGGGTACAGGATTTTAAAATGATGGAAAGTGTTCTAAAAATTAGATTGTGGAAATAGTTGTACAATTCTGTGAATATACTATAAACTATTGAATTGTGTACTTTAAAGGGGTAGATTTTTATTATTGTGAATTATACATAAATAAAGCTGTAATTCTAATACTGTATGATAACGTAACTGACACCATCCAAGATAAATAAAATTATTTCTTGCCTCAAAGGGCTGGTAATTAAATTTAAAATAAATTAAATGGGGAAGACTCATGTTTAAATTATCTGCTACATACTAACTGATGATCAAGAATTAAGAGCTTGTTTAACTAGAAGCAACATTAAATTTCCTTTAACAAAAAGATACTAGAAATATTAATGCCTTAAAAGCAATCTGTACAAATGCTCCTTTGCTGCTTTAAAAAAACAAAAACAAAAACAAAAACAAAAACAAAAACCTTTCACAGCCCCCTAAACTAAATAGACCAATTATGATGGCTAAGTCAGCCAAAGATGAATGTAAACACAAATTCATCCATAGTCATTTATTTTTTGATCATCCACGTTCGCTATCCTTATTTCTAATCCTTTGTTTTTTGTTCTCCTTTAATACTTCTTTCCCCTTCCTTTTTTACTCCACCATCTTCATGTTTTTCTCTCCCACTTTTTTCCCTCTTCTTCTCTCCCTTTTTAACTAGCAATTCCAGAAATAAGACATTTTAAAATTTAAGTTTTGTCACTTAAGTATCCTTGTTTCTTTATAATTTAAATCATTTGAAAAAAAATCTACACAGGAAAAAAATCTTTCTCTTATCTTTGTCCCTCTATAGGTAACTACATTTATTTGTTTGGGTATGTTTCTTTTCCAGGGTTTCTTGACACAAGCATAAGCAAAAACAAATATATCCTCTTTAAAATTTTTCCTTCTTTCTTATGTGAAGGCAGCATATTCTATTCAGTGTTCGGCCAATTTTTTTTTTTAATTCAGTAGCTTAGAGATCTTACCAGTAGAAAAAGAGCTCTCTCATTCTGACAGCTGGTATCTTTCACTGATGGATAGACATACATACTATAATTTATTTAACCAGACCCCTTTTAATTTCCAAACACTTCCTATTATAAATAATGTTGTAATAGAAACTTTGTCAATACATTAATTCATACATTTGCAGGTACACCTGTAGGTTAAATTCTCAAAACACAATTCCTGGTCAAATAAATGTGTCTGTGACTTTGAAATACATTGCCAAATTGGTCTCCACAGGAGATGTTAATGTGTAGCCCACCAGCCAGCCATGTATGAATGACTGTTTCCCTATAACCCTGCCAAATACTAGTATGTTTAACTTTCTGAGGACTGCAAATCCAATATGTGAGAAAAGCAGTATCTCAGTATGAGACTGACCACTTTATATGTCATTTTCTGTGAGCTGTCTGTACATTATCTTTCACCTATTTTTTAAACTAGGTTGCTTGTCTTTTTCTTGATGATTTATAAGAGCTTTATTAAAGAGACTGGTCATTTATATGAGTTTCAGGATTTTTTTCCTTTTTTTTTTTTTTGAGGCGGGGCATACGGGAGGTGTAGTTATTTGACTAATAGGGATTTAAATTTTTATGTAGCCAAATTTATCAATCTTTTCTTTTACAGATATTAGATTTTGAGCATTACTTGAATTTTCTCATTCCAATCTGTCCATATTTTTAATGAAACATATATAGTTTTATCTTTTACATGAAATCTGATACATTTGGAGTTCATCTTGAGGTAGAATGTGAGATATGGACAAAACTCCATCCAGATGGCCATCCAGTTTTCCCAACATCATCTACTGCAAAGTTCAGCTTTTCCTGATCACATTTTTTAAAATCATTTCTTTATCATAATCATACACTAGTAAGTTCCCCTGGTCTACCTGTAGACCTTCTGTTCTGTCCCATTGGACTATTAGTAAGCCAGAACCAATGTGTTTTACTCATTAAGACTTTATATAATACACTTTACCACCTGGTAGGGCTAATCCCCATTGTTCTTCTTTTCTTTTGTTCTCCCCTGGTTGTTATGCCCAATTTCCAAATCACTTCTGAACTGGCTTGTCTAGTATCTGGCTGGGATAGGGGAAAAGGGAGTTGCCTGAAATGTTCAGGTTAACTGATGGAAAACCGATATACTTTATTGATGCTGACTCTTCTCATCAGCGAAAAAAAGGGGATATAGCTTCCCATTTGATCAAATTCTGTTTTGTCCTCAAATAGTGTTTTAATAATTTCTTAATATGGAATTTTCTACATTTCTTTTTGTTGATATTATAAAAAATGTTTTCTTCCATTTTATAGTTTATTGTGTATGTGTACAAAAGTATATGGTTTTCTGCACTTGTAATGAATTTGCTGGTGTGCAGTAATTTTTCAGTTGACTCTCATAGGTTTTCCAAGTTTACAATAATACTGTTTGCAAACATAGGGGTTTTTTTTTAACCTATAATATTTTCCTCTTCTCTACTTTTGCTGGCTACTATTCTCAAACATTACGTTAAAAAATAATGGTGATAATGTGTGCTGTATCTTGTTCCCAACTTTTGTATGTCTCTTGAATGAAAAAGAAATAAAATGACTGATACATATTTCCTTAAGAAACATAAAAAAACACTTAAATTAAATTTCTTTAGGAGAAAATCCCTTTATTTAAGGACCAGAGCCCCTCTACTGGAAAAGGAAGATGATCTACATGCAGCATTTGAGTGATTTTAAGATTAACAGGAAAAGCTTACATGAAAATACCAAGAATTTAATAAATATTGTTTACAATTCAGGAAAGCAATAACATAGTGAAGAAGAAACAATCTCAAGGTATTCCACTAATGGTAATTTTCCAATACCCTAGGAGCCTGGAATTTCGATTCTAACAGTTATCAATGAGATCACCCCCACCACCACCACCATCGCAGTGTTTCTCCCTAGTAAAAACTTAAGACACTGCACACACTGAGATGTTTATGGGTAAGAATTCTTACTAAAATACATGGATAATTATTAGGGCAAATTATACACAAGAAACTGATAAGGACATAGCTTTATGTTAAACTAGCTTACTATGGCTTGACATATTAATCTGATTTTTGGCAGTTTCAATTAACTCTCTTCTTCCTCTTCAGCCATTCTAATCTGGCTTCTGCACTAACATCATCAAAATGGCTCTTGTGAATCACCTACAGGTTACCAAACACAACTACATGTTTTCAGTTATCTTAACAGACCTCTCAACAGCCTTCAGCTCAGGTGATCCCTTTCTTTCTCCACGAATTCACTTTTCCCTTGGCTTCTATGACATTCATGCCCTTTCACCTCTGACTGCCCCTTCTCAACGCTCTTTCCAGCTCACCCTCCTCCCTCCAACCATAAAATGTTTTAGTTCTTCATGGCTTCCTCCTAAACTCCTTGCTTTTCTCATTCCATATTCTTTTCTTTGGGAGGAAGGGAAACATCTATTTCCATAGCTTTAATTACTGTCAAATCTGAGCTCCGGAGCACACGTCCAAATTGCCTACTGAACTTATCCACTTCTATGACACTTAGGGATCTCAAATGCACCATATTCCACATTAAACTTGTGATCTTCCACCCACAGCTTAGTCCTCAGATTCCCTAACTACATGATGGCACTTCCATCCATCTAGTCTTGCAAGCTGGGTTTTAGTGCTGGTCTCAGCATTTCTTAACTGTGAGACATTGAGCATGTTATTTAAACTCTTAAGATTTGATAGCCCCATTTGTAAAATAAAGATATAAATAAAACATACCTCTCAACTAAATGTTAAATGAGATAACCCATCTTTATTTGAGAACAAAGTCTAGCACATTCTAATAGCTCAATAAATATCAGCTATTAAAAATAAAAATTAAGAGGTTGATGATAAATGATTATCATTATATTAACATATTGATTACAGTTATAACCCAATGACTGGGCTATGTATCTCAAATGAAAACATCCTTAAGCTAGATAACTAATTCAGGAAAACAGGAAACAAGGAGGATTACTAAAATTACATGGAATAGAAACCACACACACAGAAAATTGCTTAAAACTTTAGAGCATATAGAAATACAAGAATATCTTTGGCATACAGTACTTCTGGGAGGCTAGACAGTTCATTTATCAGTCTAAGAAGAACCCATATGCTATGCAGGAAACTATATAGGAAATCATCTGAGAATAAACCACAACCAGTGAAGTATAAATTATTAAATAAAAACTGTTAAGTTGCCACAGTAACATACACATGTCAATCAAACTGACAAAAACCTAAAAGTCCTTAAGAAGTTAACTAATTAAAGTAGTAATATTTCTGGGTAGTGAATTTTTTAAAACCCTACCTTTCTAGAAGTATAGAATGGTTTTCTTTCCCTAGAATGGAGATCAGAGAGAAACTTCAACGCCTGCATTTTAAATTTTAGAAACACTGGCAACGTTTGTGCATTTACAAAAATAACACATTGGGGTCACCACCTCCCTCAACAAAAGAAAATGAAGAAACAGTTCTTTCATTTTTTCTGGGCTTCTCTTCTTTCCTTTTGTAGAGCTATGAAATTATACATTTACAGTGTAATTTTTTTTAAGTAGTTTGGTTTCCTTAAGATGACATAGCAAATGACAGATGGAAAACTATTTCTTGGCTACCAGAGATTAGATTTTAGACTTCCACTTTACGGGACAGACAACTCTGAAAGATGATTAATCACCTCTATTAAGAGCAACATTCCAGGTAAACTCGAGTCAAATTTTTAATCATATGTAGGAAATAAACAAATAATACTGTGCTAATTCTGAAAATAAGCTGAACATCATATAATCATGGCAATTTCCATATTTCATTTTTCTATCAGCCAATAAATGAAGACAATACACATCTGGCACTAATTATCCAAGCATACTAACACTAAGTAATTGATGTCCCAATGATGGCACCTGCACAGTGCAAGACCTAAAATGAAGTAGTATTAGTTAATAGTTAGCACCATCTAAACGTAGCATATGTAACTATTTTCTATTCATTTAAAAAACTAATTCAGAATAACACACAAGTCTATCTACTATAGAGGTGGTTTAAAAAGTTTTTTAAATTAGTAAAATGGCTGGATAGATGGGTGTCAGTATATCCCTACCAAAAAGAAATTTAAGTTAGAATACCAAAATGTAAAATAGATATAAAACAGCAGTGAGCTAAGTTAACATCATCCTGAGTTGTAAACATTTCAAATTAGTCCATCTGTTTTTGAATTTAACATAAACCCCTAATTTCCAGCTACCTCTTGAAAACAAGTGCTCTAGAATAAAAGATCAACAATGAAGACTACATTAAGCACAAAGAGGGTTACCAAATCAACAGACGCTATACTGAATCCCCTAGACTGCATCCTGCAAAAAAGAAACTTGTCATCAGCTTATTTTCTTTCTTATGTGGTGTGGTCTTCATGTAAGACTGGACAAACACATACCTGCTTTCACTCTTTTTAAAAATAACTAGAGTATCAAAGGATGAAGGACCATTCTCTCAAAAACATACTCTGTTCATCAGTAAAATCCTTTTTCCTAATCAGGGTCCTTTGACTTTTTTTCCACCCTTAAAACTGTCTCTACTATTGTCACAATATAGTGATTTGCTTCTTTACATGAACTGCAACCTACACTTTTATTTCACGTACAATGCACTTGAGAAATACGGCGTACATGCTCTAATTTGAACAAGGAGCATAACATAACTTTTATGCAAAGAATTCAGGTTGTTTGACTCAAGAATTAGTGACAATTTTATGCAGTTATCTTTTCTGAATTCAGTTGTCAGTTAAACAGCTGAAGAGAGTGAACAAGCACTACAAGTACGAACATGGTATGAAGTGGTCTGCTCCAAGCACTCTACTTTTTAAAGTGTCACCTTAAAAATGCAGGTGAAATATGCATTCCAACCTAGAATATGTCTCATTTATATCTTTAGCTTCAATTTTTATTGAGCACCTACTATGTATACCAAACACTCTTAACATTTAAATCAACTCTATTCTTGTCAAGTAAATTATCCTTATTTGCCAAGGCTAGGAAACTTTTATTCAAAGTCACGGTGATAATGAACCAGACCTAGGGATGAACCCTGGTGTGGCCACCTTTTTAGCACCAAATTCATCTACATCATGGTTTACCCAATAATACAGGAAGCTGCACCCAGGTTTTCATCATTTTGCAAGTACTAAGTGTTTGCCAGTGTTGGGAAAGGACAGGAAATGTCCAGGAAAATTATAGTAGTGGAATGGTTGGAACCCAAGTTTGTTTCTTTTTTTTACATTATTTGACTATTTGATGAGTTTTCACCAACGAACACCTTTGAAAGCATCACCACAATAATGAGTTTATCTAAAACCAGTTTCCTGCTACTCTATGTAATCCCTTCCTCCTGCCCCTCTGTCCTTCCCTCTCCCATTCTCCAGGCAAACAATTATCTGCTGTCTGTCCCTATAGTTTATCTTAATTATTCTTATAGATATTTTCAGATATACACAAAAGTAGAGAAGACTATAAAGAGCCCTCATGTGCCCATCACTCAGCTTTAATAATTACCAATACTAAGCAAATTTTATTTCAACTAATTCTTCCCATTCTTTCTTCCTTTCTTTCTTATTTTAATCAAGTAAATTTTTTACTGGAATATAATAATGGCCATACAGAAAAGCAAACAAATCATAATCATGGCTTGTTGAATTTTCAACAAAGCCCACACAATTCATGTTACTAGCACCCATAATCAAGAAACAGAACATTATCAGCATCTCCTAAGTGCCTCCTGAAGCCTCACTTGGCCATTAACCTGTCAAAGATAAACACTATCCAGACTTATGACACCAGAGATTAGTTCTGCCTTAACTGCTCTTATCGTGGAAATGTTAAAGCTTATAAAAAAAAAGTACACCGAAGGTTCTCTTACCACATTTTACAAACAAATTCCTTGAAATGTAATATACCTACACAAAAGTATACAGAATATACATGTAGTCCGATGGATCTTCTCAAAGTGAACACAGCTGTATAATGAGCAGCCCAACCAAGGAAGAGAACACTGTTCTTTGGAATTACGAGCACTGCAGAAGCACCTCTATCCCTTCTCCATCAGGAATTACTACGCTGATTTCTAACAAATAATTCATTTTGTCTTGTCTATGAAATACACATGAATGGAGTCATAGAGTATGTATTCTTTTGTGCCTGGCTTCTTTAATTCAGTGTTATGCTTTTAAGATTTATCTATAATGCTGTGTCCAGTATTCCATTCCATCATATGAATGTATTACAATTTATTCATTCAACCTTAATGGAAATCTGGGTTTTGATTTCAGCAAAAAAAAAAAAAAAAAAAAAAATCCCACTTTTGGGCTATTCCTAACAATGTTGCTTTAACATTCTTGTATATGTCTTCTGGTGATTATATGCACACTACATAAACATAAAACTAGAGTGAAAATGACAGATCATAGAGTTTATGTGGGTGCAACCTCAGTAGATACAGTTTACTAAAGTGGATGTGCCAATCTACATACCCACCAGCATAATACATGAGTTTCAACTGCTCCACATCCTTGCAAGTACAGTCATCCCTTAGCATCCAGCAATCAAGCAGTCCCTTGGATCCACGGATACCAAAATCTGCAGATGCCAAAATTCAATCAACCACGGATCATGTAGTATTTCTGATCTGTGGCTGGATGACTCCATGGATGTAGAACTGCAGATACAGAGGGCAGACTGTACTGTGTACCACTTATATTTCTGATTTTAGCCCTTCCAGGGTGTGTGCAAGTGGTATGAGGTTGCAATACTAAGTAATTTCCCTGATAGAAATGGAGCTGAGTACCCCTTCGCGTTTCCTGATCATGGTAAACTTTTTTGGTATTAAGCTTCTGCATTCTTTTCTATTAGCTTGTGGTTTTCTTAACAGATTAGTAGGAATTCTGTACCTATTTACAGGCTTAGTTTTCACTTTCTTAATAGTGTCTTTAAAGAACAAAAGGTCTTAGCATTAACGCAACTCAAGTTTTAATTTTTTTCTACTATGACTAACACTTTCCATATCCAAGTTAAGAAAGGTTATATTCCACAGGTCTTTCTTCTATGTTTTCATTTTTTTCTCCCTGTGATATTTTCTATTGATGTCTTCCATTTCATTAACCTTCTCTTTTACTGCCTCTATTATTCCGTTAAACTTATATGTTCTCTGTATCAATTACTGTATTTTTTTAGTTATAAAATTTTCATTTTCCTATTTTTCATAGCTTGCAATTCTTTGGTAAAAGTCTCCATTTTTTCATCTATTTGTGTCTTTTCTACTATTTTCTTTAACATATTAGTCATAGTTTAAATTTTAAAGCCCTTCTCTGGTAACTCTAATGTCTGGATCACCCAAGAGACTGTTTTTATTATCTTTTTTCATCTTGCCTTTCTGTGATTCCATCCCATCATTTGGTATGCAATGTCATTTTTTATTGAATGCAAAATACACTATATGAAAAATTGTACAGGCTCTGGATGATGTTATCTTCTTTTAAAGAGGGTTCACCCTTTTTCTGAGCACATAGTGTGGGAGATGATAACCTAAATCCCAAAATGGATTAAGCCAACTTGAGGCTGGGTTATTTTATAGCAAATCCAAGACACTGGCTTTTCAAAATAAGAAATGCTTCTTCGCTTGACTATTTCCTGTCTACTCTCAAAAATGGTCAGTAACAAGCAAATTGCCTTAGTGCTTTAAAATTTAATACTTAGAACTAACAACTATAATACTTTTACAATAGTAGTTCTAAATTTTTACATGACCTATTCTCTCTGATGTTATCAGATCTCTATGAATTTCATTATGTACTTTAAGATTATTCAGTGTGAATGATGATCTTTGCTTATTTCAAATGCACCATTGATTCAGTAATGTGGTAAGAGCATTTTAATCGTTGCAAAGCATGAATCTGATAAATTACATTCTACATATAATTAAAATAAATATAAGTCACATGCTAAAATATTTTCCAAAGGTAATTTATTTTCCATATGATGTAAGTTAATTTCTTTTAGTGCTTCAGTTTGGTACTAAACATGGATTTATAAGAAATACACAGTTTAAGCAGTTTTTTAGGTAAGAGATGTTATATAAGAACACTGTATTACCTACTGAATATAAAAAATATTCATACTGTTCTTTGAAACATATAATAAAACTTCTGCTCTATACTTAATAGGCAGAAAATAAAGCCTAATATTCTTGGCAAATTTTTGTGTTTGGATTTCTGCATATTTCAGAAAACACATTAATGTAAAATTCATTATCATTTACTTTTTATTTTACATTACAGTTAGAAATATGAAGTTAATATTATATATAAAATAAAATTAAGTGCAGTATTATCTTGGAAAATATCAAGAAGTCTTTGAAGAAAACAATGGTTTTCTATCAATTAGAAAAAACAAGTCTATGAGAGAAAAAATAACAAATTACATATCTGATATATAAATAAACATATGAGGAGTACTCAAAACTCAACAATAAGAAAGCAATCTATTTCTTTTCAAATGGAGAAAGGAACTGAAGAGGCACTTTACACCCCTTCCGTCAAAATTTGATACATACACACAGATGGCAAATAAGCACATGAGAAGATGCTTAACATAGCTGGTCCTTAGGGAAACATAAATTAAAACCATAATGAGATGCTAGTGCACACCTATTAGAATGGCCAAAATAAAGAAATGTGACAATGTTACACACCGGTGATGATGCAGTTTCAACTGGAACTCTCATAAGTTACTATGGGAATGCAAAATGGTACAATCATTTTGGAAAAAAGTTTTGTAGTTTCTTATAAAATTAAATATTCACTTAACATGTGACCCAGCAATTCCACTCCTAGGTAGTTTCCCAAGTGATGTGAAAATACGTTCACAAAAAAAGCTGTATACAAATTTTTATAACAAATGGTTATGGAAGCTTTATTCGTAAACACCAAAAACTAGTAACAACCCAAATATACCTTAAGTAAGGAATGGAGGCATCAACTACGATATATTCATACAAAAGAATACTGATCAACAATAAAAAAAATTTAATTACCCATCCATCAACAATAGGAATGGAAAAAGCCAGATTCAAAAGGTTATATACCATATGATTCAATTTATATAATATTCTAGAAGAGGCAAAACTAAAGAGACAGAAAAAAATATCAGTGTTTGCCACAGGTTGGGAGTGGGGGAGAGGCTGACCTGAAAACTGCAGGGGAATTTTGGAGAGCAACAGAACTGGTCTGTATCTTCACTGTGATGATGGTGGGTTACACAAATTTATGCTTATATTTTTATATACATAGTATATGTATACATAGTATATGCCCTAAAAATGATAAATCTTATTACATGTAAATTATGTATAATTTAAAATAATGAAAATGTATAATGTATAATTTAAAATAATGAAAAAAAATCTGAAGCTAACAAAACATACTGCCCTTAAGATGAAAAAAATAATCTCAAACTATATACATATCTACACAAAATACTAGAAAAATCCTCAGCTATTTTGCAAAATGAAACACTATTAGCCCATCATCCTCCAAAAAATCAAAATTTTCCAACTTACAGGTGAATAGATATGATACTCGGAACTTATTAAAATTTTCATTGATTGTTCCTGTTTTCTCAGTGAAAGAAGAAGCAGTAATCAGCTGAAAGTGAGAAGGTAGGAGGAAATGTTGGAGATTTACAGAAAGGAGAAAGTAAGAAATATCTGTTTGGGAGAAAGGTTGGCAAGCTTTATCTGTAAAAGATAAGACAGTAAATATTTTAGTCTTTGAAGATCATACAATTTCTGTCACAATTACTCAACTCTGCTATTACAGGGAGAAAACAGCCATAGCCTTTACGTAAAGGAATGGGTATGGCTATGTTCCAACAGAATTTTTAATTACAGTAACAGGTAGCAGGTGGAACTAGTCCATGGGTTGAAATATGGACCCTGTTTAGATGTGGCAGGATGAACAGACTAAGGAAACAAATAAATCCTAGTAGGCATTAAGGGCCTACTTAAAATTTAAAGTGACCCTAATTCAGTAAAACTTTTATTCTGGCGATAGAAAGGGTTAAATATCCCAAATGGGACTGCATCAAACTAAAAAGCTTTTGTACAGCAAAGGAAACCAGCAACAAAACGAAAAGGCCACCCACTGAATGGGAGAAGATATTTGCAAATGATATATCTGACAGGAGGTTAATACCCCAAATATACAAAGATCTCACACAACTCAACATCGAAAAAGAAAAAACAAACCAACCAGATTTTAAAATGGGCAAAAGTCCTGAATAGACATTTTTTCAAAAAAGACACAAAGGTAGTCAAGAGACACATGAAAAGATACTCATCATCACAAATCATCAGGGAAATTCAAATCAAAACCGCAATGAGGTATCACCTCACACCTATCAGAATGGCTATTATCAAAGGACAAGAAATAAGTGTTCGTGAGGATGCGACAAAAAGGGAAACTTAACGCACCGTCAGTGGGCATGTAGATTGGTGTAGCCACTATGGAAAAGTGTGATGGTTTCTCAAAAAAAATTAAAACTAGAGTTACCATATGATCCAGAAATTCCACTTCTGAGTATCTTTCCAAAGGAAATGAAAACACTAGTAATTTGAGAAGATATACACAACCCTATGTCCACTGCAGCATTAACAGCACCCTCAAATGTCTCCCGGCCAGTCCCTAATATTTATGTCCATGGCTTCTGCGTATGGGAAACCCCTGCATTTGTCACTGAATCCTAACACTTTAAAATAGTATCTTTTCTAGGTTCCAGGCTCCCATGAATCCATCGTCCATTTCTCCCTAATTCTCATATAAAAAATAAAATATCTTAATAACAGGGATATTTTTCCTATAGGAATAAAGTTAAGACTTTCTCAAGACTCTGGAGTTACAGCTGATCAGACTCCATGTCTCTCTCTTCTATCCAATGATAAAGAACTAAAAGCTAGATGAAGTAGGCAAGAATATATCCAAGTGATTTTTAAAAATGAAGAGTTTCTCCATTATATAAGCATGACAGGCCTATACAGAATACTACTGTTATTCAAACAATAGCAATAAACATGTTGTTTTTTTGTGTTGGTATTCATTTTATTTTTTCACAATCGCATTTGTCTTTTTAACTTTTAAATAATCAATCTACAATCTGGTCAATTCTCTAAGGTAATTAAGAGTTGACCAAATATATTTTCTGGAATAATTAAAAATGCACACTGGAAGCATTCATTCTTTCAACACCCTTAGAAAGTCAAAATCAAAATAGATAATGAAATGTAGGTAAGGAAGAATCAGTTAGGCCTTAAAAAATGTAGAGGGATAAAAATACATGAGGGATAAAAAAATCAAGAAACTTAATTTGTCTATCAGCTTTTTTACACAGCTGTGACAGGAGACCACTCAGCGTTCTCCAGGAAATAAAGAGTAGGAAGCACTTGTATCAATGACAAATTACGCAAACAGCATAAAAGCAGATTTGGGAGATAAAGCTGGATAGATAAGTAACCACCTAGTACTACATTAGGATGTCAGTCCTATAACCTACATCTGCTTCGTAACAGTGTCATGAAGTTAAGACTTTCTCCAAAAGATCTACAGAAAAGCAAAACAAGCTACAAAATATGTAGAAGCTGTTATTATGATTGTGGCTTCTTTCAAAGAATGTTAAGATACTCTCATGAAATTCAAAGATGGGCTGAAAATGATGACATTTTAGGCATTTTTTAAAAATAGAAACTCTTCAGAGATAACATCTAAAAATCTTATAAGTACCCAGAAAAATAATGAATGACCTTCATAAGTAAATTTAGACTGTCCTAAATGTTTTAAATACAATTGCATCATGACTGAGTCCAAATCAGACAGTACATTTTGACAGCCACTCTTCCACCAAAGGTCCAAATAAAATATATGAATTCTGAGCCTAAGTGTCATTAAAAGTGAGTCAGTGAAATGAAAAACTTGATCAAAAAATTTTTAAAATGTGTTGTCAGCCGATTCAGGTATCTGAAACGTAATGAATTAAGATCTGAAAGGCATGAATGTTGGTCATCCACTCAACTGGGTTCTGGAATAACAAGCAGTAGTTGTCAAAACGGCAGCTTTAATTTGGAGAAAACTGAAGCTCCCTAAGTGTTTAAGTTCAAGGAAGTATTGAGTATTTTTCCAGAAGAAAACGGTGTCAAAGGATGTGTAAAACAAACCATCAGATCTAGACTAACTGTCTTAATGCTTCACCTTCTGTAGAATGTAAAATAATTTGGGGGCAGGTGGGGAGGATGCAGGGAAGAAGTCATATTAAAGAAGACAAACTAATAAGTGAAAGAGTAGAGAAACTTACCTTGCTAGACTAACCACAATTTCTAAAGTAATTAAAAATGGTTAAAAAAAAAAAAAAAAGAAAGACCAAAACACCAAAAATGAGAAACTGCTGCCAGAAGTAACATTTAAAAAAACTAGACAGTTCTACGTGTGAAGTTAAATTTGGGGAGTCCTTTTTCAGCTCTTTTTCTGAAAATCAGTTCACCCCATACTGCTCAGAAATAAAGAGAATCAAAGTCCTGAAAACATAATTTTCTTTGTTTCACTGTAATAGTGGTTTCCAAGTTTTGCCTACTTCTCATGAACTGGTCAAAACTGAAGTAATATTATATTCAATGAAGCTTCACAATGTTGTTTTATTTGTTTAAAAACATTTTTTAATATTTAAAAGTAAACCTTAATAAATGTGCAATTATCTGAATAAATTATAATTTTTCACATTAGTTATAGTTAACAAAAAGTAACACATTTGCCAAATTTCTACTTTTCTTCACAAAACAGTAATATTCCTCCAACATGGCAGTTAAATGCACTAGTATTTTAGAATACTTACAGGATAAATTTGACACCATTTTGTTTGGCATCAAAGCTTGACAATGTAATTCTAAAACTGAGCTTTCTAGTCTTACTCCTCATTCCCACTCTACCCACCCCTTTCTGGTCATTTACAGGTTGTTCATCTTGCCTTTATTCACTCCATACCAGGTGGAATTTGCTTTTACTCCTACATACACAGACTTCATCTCAAACGGGCATACCTCACTGCCCATAAGCCATAAAGCCAGGTCCAGGAGTGGCTAAGCGCTTACCTGAACAAAATAAAAACCTTAACAGAAACAGAATTAAAACCAAAAGTTTTTGTCAGCTCAAAACTATCTTCGTGCTTGATCTACTCTTTCAGTAGCATTGTTAATGGCATGAACTCTGAGGACCTAAACTGTGTCATTAACTGGCTGTGTGCATTGCGGCAGACTACTTAATCATTTTGACCCTGTTTCCTTATGTTTGGGGAAAAAAAAAAAGGAATAATAGTACCCTCCTGGAAGGACTGCTGTGATGATACAGATAACTTATTTACTGTGTTTAGTACAGTGCTTCGCAGAAAACAGGAATTAATAAATCTATTTGACAGTATTATGTTTATGATAACGATGACTTTTAGGAATTTCTAGCTTTTTAACTATCCTGAAGTACCTGCCTCCTTCTGGTTCTTTTAAACTAGTATATCTGACACACCGCTTGGCCTGTTATCCAGTATCTGCCTGATTTTTAACCTGCTGCTCTGTGTGTTTCTGAATTGATCATCTGTGTATCTGTCTATCTATCCTTCCTCAAAGATTCCCAACTTGAGTACAGCCCAGATTTTTCTCCTGGTCCTGGTTTCCACCGCGTTTTTGCTCTTGTTCCTATGATGACATTTGACTGCCATGTAACACATTAAGTCAAGCTCACAGGGCCACCCATCTGAATCCTCACTCATCTATTTCATCTGAATCCTAAAGCACAGGTTGTCTGCATTACTTGTATAGAATTTGTCAAATTTTGAGTCACATTAGTCACATGTTCATCATTTAATAATTATACATAAAGAATGAGACCCCTTCAAAAGATTCCCAATTTGTTAAACTAGAGACTTGTCAAAACAAATGGTAAATATTTTTTTCCTAACTACAGACACTATAAACTACAAAGAACATTTTATATGACTTGAGGAGGGATACTCACACACACAAAATACATACACTTAATTGCAAACCATGCAACTTTCATTATTAAAGCCTCTGATTCTTTATATTTCATTTCTAAGGTATACTGTTTAAACAGAGTTAATTTTCTGGATGATTTCTCCCATACACCCTCCCCACAAATACCTTTAAAAAGTGATGGTATAGCTTACATATACACATATATATGTACGTATGTATGATTTCTTTTAGATCTTTACTGAAATGTTTTGTTAAACAGTGTTAAGCTTTTTATATGTTTATGTTACCATGTTTTTTAATGTGAATTATTAACAGTTCTGGAGAGAAAAAAAAATCTGGTTTCTGAAAGCTTTGTTAAACCAGAGAATGTCAGTCACAGCAATCTGTACTTCCCTGCTTAACCTTTCTTGGCAAGCTCGGTCCATGCCAGTGCTGTCTGGCTTCAGCAATCACAACGCCAGGAGCTCAGACCGCAGGCAACATTTTCAGTAGCCTAAACAGTATTCAGTTTCTTCTCTTCACAAATAAGACTTTAACTAGGTCTGTAACATTTCCTTTTAATAAGACTTCTCTATTATAACTAATAAACCATAAGTCAGGGCTTCAAAATAATGAGAGGAAAACTATTTTTGTTAATAACTGAACCATACTGAAGGAAATACAAAGTGTTGAACAAACTTAATCAAGGGTAAATCAACATTCTCTCTGACTTCACCCCACTAGCCCAACTGGTTTAGAAAATAGTAATAATGCTGTTATTCAGCTATTTAACATGGTTGTGAACAAAAGTCATAGTCAAAAGGAAGGGAAGATCAACACATATTTCAAGCATGAAGAATGCTAACTTAGAAGACAGGTTTTCCAGTGTTTCTTGCTACATTTGTATATATAAAACTATATATTCAAGAACTAAAGCCTTAAAAAAGAACTTTGTGGGGAAAGAAACCTAATGAATATGTATAATTCTGAATGACTTGGTTTGTTTTCAAAATCTCTTTTATTTTAGGGAGGAAAATCATTTTGTAAAAACTTCCCTATACATAGAAACGATTTCATAACATTTTTACTAATGAGATAAAAAACAGATTATGAAAACTGCCACAACTATAAAAAACAACCATAACTTGCTGTAATAGTCAGAATATTAGAATAGGTATTCTGTGGCTTACTATTTAAAGGAATTCAGAAAATTAATATAAAATTAAATACTGAAAATTGTACATAAGTCCTTTACTCCTCGAACCCTCCCCATGGCAGTAAGACTGGCATTTCCTGAGAGTAAAATGGTGACAAAGTAACTAGAAAAGAACATAACTGGAGAGATGTCATTCTAACATTTATTCTATGTATGCATTTGAAAATGCAAAGGAAAAGGCATCTTAGATAAAGACATCTGATCACAAAGTAAATCTGCCAGTGACAATGAATGTCTAACCATGGTATGTATCTTAGCAGTAATTCTGACCCTAAACAAAACGATCAATTAGGACTATTATCTTCAACTTTGGCTTCAAGTCCTCACCTTATCTCCTATATCCCCAAACATACTCTAAGTAAAGGATCTATCTACAACACATTCACAAAAGATACAAATCTCCAATAATTGCCAAAAATGCAATCCCAAGGATATCTGCATTTTGACCATTTCAGTGCCTTAGGCTAAAGGAATAAAGCTTTAATAAGAATTTCAGGGATCAGCCTCAGTACTCTCCCTTAAAAATGACATTTCTAGGCTAGCCCAAATTTAGCAAACAATTAAGTAATAACCTGTCCAGGCCGAGTTTAAAATTTTTCTGTTTGAAAACCAAATCAAGCTGTTTCTAGTTCTTAAAAGGCAGGGAAGACTTCTTTACTGGTAACGAGAGCAGCCAAGCAGGTACTGATTTTTAACCATGTTACAACTGGAACAGAGAACAGGTTTGGGGGCTGGAAGACTGGAACTGACAGTATAATGAGACCCAGAAGGATGAGGGATGGTATAAGGAAAACAGAGCTTGCAAGTAACTAGTAATTCTCACCACACAACCTTTGAGGATCAGGGGATAGGTGAGATTACCTTCTTGACAATTTAAAAATGGATAAACATATGCAAAATCTTTTTTACTGTCGTATAACTATTTCAATGCATTCTTCTAAATTAAGAGCCTACAGAGAAAGCCTTGACATGGGAAAACTTTAGGACACTATCCCCCTCCAAAAATAAAAGCCATTTAAAACATCAGAAAAAGAACAGTAAGGACAAAATAATAAATGATGGAGGATATATATGTGGCTCTAAATATATATTCCCAGATCAGTATAGCTTATAAGTATCTTGATAACAAGACAAAAATACCTTACTTATCTTCAAACAGTCTATAAAAAGAATCAAGAACAATGAAGCAAATAGAACATTAAAGCGTACAGATGTGCCATACAGTTGAAGTTTTATGTAGGAGACCAGCCACTTTCATGCTTGTTTGTTAGGGGCAAAGAAAATCAAGGAAAGTTATCAGGCAGAAAAGCTTGCTTCTTCTACATGACAAACTGTCCAAGAATCCCCTTTCATAGGTACTGCAGGTACCATGAGAACACATCTAAATAACAATGGGCAGGTACTTGCCTGACCTCTTAATACAGAGAAAAATGAAAAACTTTAATATTTTCAATATTCATATATTATCACCATCATTTTCAATTCTATTTAAATGTAAGAATGAAAGTTACACAACTCTGCTTTTTATTCCATCACAAAAAAGTAAAACACTGGAAAAAAATTCTAAAGAAATACTTCTCAACACACTTAAGAGATGTCAAAAGTCAACAGCTTACTAAATGAAGGTTACATTTAAAATCTGGTTTACGTTTGTTAAAAAAAATAGAATAAATGCAAATAAATGTTTGTTCTAAAATGAGGCTTAACTCTTTAAAGTATGCGTTCCTTTATAGTGATCTTCAAAACTATCTGTTTCTAAATCCTTAACAACTTGACTGAAAACATGGCTTTCCAATTTATAAGATTATGACTCTCTTGATATAGTAAACTATATACATGATAACATATACATGAAACAGTAAAGGGAGAAAAAGTGGTATTGCTATCTTAGGACTCAGGCATTTTGCTTCCTCCCCCTGACTAATTACTGTGAATGATAATTTTATCTAGTATCAACTTGTTAAACATTTAAGGAAACAGCTATTTCACAAAAACTTCCTTTTGTCACTTTAAACATATTTTAAGTAATTATGAAACTCTATTTCAAAGTAATTAGGCTTGCACATTAAGTCAAGTCTTAACAATTAACACTGATTTACTGAAGGAAGAAAAAAGATGAGCTGTGATAAATACTCTTTAAGAAACAAAACTGATCAAAGTGGCAACAAGTTGTTGCTACTTATTAAAAATTCTTCCCTATATTTGAAATGGTAATTTTAACAACCCTAGTAAGGGTGGCAACACTCACCAGTATGAATCTTCTCATGTCTCTGTAGCAGGTACTTCTGTATGAAACGCATGTCACATTGACTACATTGAAATGGTTTTTCACCTTAAAATAATTTCACATCCACAAATTAGTTCTGGATAAAACAGTTTATAGCTACTATTTCTGAGGAAAGAGAAATCTTACAAGTCCAAATTCTGAAAAATTCCAGTTATCTATACAATTTTTTATACTGTTCATTAACTTAACAGAATTTTATTTCTTCTCAATTTTCCCCCCAAGTTTTAAAAATTCACTTTTTCACAACCACACAAAAAATGAGATTAAATATGATCTATATTCTTCAAGGGGGAAAAAAAGTATATAAAGAAAACAACTTAAAATAGAATTTGAAAATCACATGGCTAGAAAAGACTCCACAGGTTATCAAGTGTGTCTTAAACATCCCTTCTTCCTTTTTATCTGGAAGGGGATCCACCCACCTTGTTCTTCCCAGCTAGACATCACTTTATGCCCTTTCATTTATTTTCTCCAGAATCTTCAGAACTTACTAAACATCCCCTTTAAAAAATAATCCTGTCTCTTCAAACGTTCCCTCTCTGCTGGAGCCTTTCCTTTTAAAGAAAGTACTCTCTGGTCTACTCTACGCAAAGAATCTTCCCAGATACCCTAACACTCTTGCCTTATTACTCCCTCCCCTTCCTTTTACCACACTTTCTTAAAATAGTCCATCCTATGTCTCAAATTCTTCACCACCTATTTGTGCCACCCCTTACATTCTGCTTCCTTAAAAGCTACTAGTGATACCTTGCTATTTATTCTAATGTTTTTTCTCTATCTTCCTGGAAGGTTATGCTACTGCTGATCATACCCTCGTTGGAATACTCTCTTCTTTTGGCTTCTGGGACACTGAATTTTCCCAGTTCATCAAATCAACCTGTTACTCTGTCCTCCTCCCAACCCCTTAACTCAACATACATGTCTAGTATGTTTCTCCAAAGATCTCTTAATTAGTTTTTAGTTCTGCTCTCCACAACTTCACATTCTTAATTATCCTTTTTTATATTTGATTCCCAAACTCATTATTTCAAACTCCATCTGGACGTCTTGCATAGAAAAATAAATGTTGACAGGCTTTTAACAGTTCATTCTTTAACAATTTCTCTAGCTAAAAAGAACACATTAAGCCAAATAAGTGTCCAATTAAGACTAATTAATTTTGCACATCCATGCTAATTGTTTTCTCATTAAAGTTTTTCCTGGTTTCTTTCTGACATCCTGGTCTATAAAATTTCTAATTCGAAATGCTAGGTTAGCTACAGTCTTAGAAATGAATGATATTTACACAATGATGAAAATAGCAAAGATAGTAATTTTGAGGGCCATAAGCCCACTTTAATTCAAGAAATACCTGTATGAATGAAGACATGTCTCTGTAAGTGATAGTTCGTTCTAAAGGCAGCATTGCAGTGCTCACAAACATGAGATTTAGGGGTTTTCAAACCAAGTGATCCATCCTCATTTATTGTAAGGATCTGGTTTAAAAAAAAAAAAAGGCAAAACAAGAGAAAGAAATTTTGAAAGTGTAATAGTAATTTATAAAAAAGATAATACCTTTTAATGCAAACAATGGTCACTAGAGATTATGAAATATTTTTTCCTAAGTAATCTTATACAGGCTATTAGAATAACGTTATCACTAACTGTAAGAAAGTACAATATGACTCAGAAGGGGTAAAAGTCACTAATGAAACTCTGGAAGTTGGTTAAATAAGATCTCAGCACTCTGCCCACTCCTCTCCAAAGCTGATGTCTAATCAAGTCCCTCATTCTCTGCTAGGGTGAGTATAGCATTGTTTTCAATTTCAAATTATCACAAATGCAGGACAAAAGTCTTGTTTTAGATACGTAGTAAATGTCAATCAGTATAGGACTGATTAAATAAATTACGAAAAACGAACACAATTTAGTATCATGTGGTTGTAAAATAAAATGAGAAAGCTCTCTATATACTTATACAGAAAGAGCTCCAAGATTTATTAAGTTAAAAAAGCAAAGTTTAGAATCTAGTATATAATTTTGCTAATTTTTGTATACAAGAGAGTATATATAGGAATATATTTGTTTGCATATGCATAAAAACTATTTGAGAGGGATACACATAAAATGTATATAACCTCAGTTGTGATGTCCAGGGAACTTGGCAGATAGGAGATATGGTGGGAGAGAGACTCTACCCTGTACATACTTAGAACATTTTTCTGAACCATATAAATGCTTACCTGTTACATTTTCCTTTTCCTTTTTTCTTAAAGAAGAAAAAGAGAAAACTAAGTTTTCAAGTCATCCTACGACAGAATTTGGAGCCTGGTTCAGTTTAGGACCTCTAAGGTTATTCTACGACTACTAAACTATTATTAAGCATATTCCTTACTAAATTAGAGAAAATATGAGGGAGAAGACAAGTGACAATGACTGATCAACCTTTATCTGCCTGTGCTTCCGAGGTTGAGAGTATCTTGGGCCAGGTCTAGACAGTGCTAGAAAGAAGCTCACCTTTGGGCTTCATTTATTCCAATTTATCAACGTGCAACATTAAACTGCCTCTCTCACCAGACATGTGGCAAAGAGAAAATAACAAATGATTCCTTTTTTTCTTCATTGAGAGAAGAAAGATGACAGAATATGATGTGAAAATAAGAAGCAAAGAAAACTAGGAGGTAAGATCAGGAGGAGTACGGTAAGTGAGAGGGTAACAATACTGGAGGTGGAAGCACACAGAGTGGGAGCAAAAAAACTATGCCCTACAGATGCTAGAAAAATCCAGTAAACATCTTAAAAAATACAAAGGCCTGTGGAAACTGATTAGGGTCTGTAAATACACAACTATGACCCTCTTCTTAAACCTAGAAAGGGGAGTAGGTAAGGGAAAGGGGCTTCAATTAAAAAAAATTTTTTTTTCTTCAATTCAGAAAGACAATTCAGCCTATGCTGTATGTAAATCAATGGTAATTATTATGCAAATTATACAGGGTATGTGGGTTCTGGGCAACCTGCCAGTGTGGTCAACAATGCTTCAAAGTCTATGCACCAAAGTCACAGAGGGAAACATTTGGCAGGAGAATGTAAGTGGGTGTCACAGCTTCCTGAAGAGAGTCACTGAGAAAAGAAAGTTTCATCTCTGGCCAATCTAAAATTTTTTCAACCCCTCCACTTCAGAAAATAATATTCAAGTTAACACTGCGCAAAACAAACAAAAAAAGCAAAAACTCTTTTAAAATATGATTCAAAATATTTCTAATATAAAACAAGTAAGAAAAAGATGTTAAACATTTTATACAAAACAGAATAAAAACAAGATAGCATCAGGTATTTTTTTACATATGTTGATAACAAACAACATCCAAGTGCCAAAAACCATGACAGCTCAATAGCTTTCTGCGGCATAGCAACTTCAAGGAAAGGCTTTGTAAGGAACAAATCCAGCCCAAGTTACTTAATGTGAAACGGATGTAATCCTTGACTGTACAAAGCCCTTTCATGAAGAGTTAAGGAGTTCTAGGTCATTGCTTTCTGGCACTGGAGGTAATGCTGCCTTTCATTGTAGATTCAAGCCTCAACTCAAGGTGGATTTTATGGATAAAACGGTCAACACTGACTTGTTAGAATAAGCAAATTAAAACACCTAGCATATTTACAAGTTCAAAGACAGAAAAATCAAATCAGTGGACACTTTATATGCAATTTTTCTTTTCTTAGGGCAGGGTAACACACATCTTTTACCAAAGACACAGAATAAAATTATTTTATCTCAGAAGAGCACCAGTGGCTCTTGCAATTTGTAATCTGTTTTAAATAGAACTGACATATTTTCTGTTTTATTCACCACTATCACCCCAGTACCCAAAATGCTATCTGGAACATAGTGAGACTCTGTAAATGTTGATACAGCTGCCTACTATCCATACCAAACATCCTCACAGTTTACCACTTTATTCTTTATAAAAATTTTTGCATAGAGTGGTAGTTTCAATTTTTTTCTTAATTCACTAAGTAGCAACATAGTGAAATGGGTATGGAAAGAACAAAGCCCCTTGGTGGAACAAAAATGGCTCATTAATGCAGGTAAAATTACCTTCCTTAATATAGACTTGGCTTCTTTTTCTGTTCACATCCTTTCCAGATCTTTTAGTAAAAGGTGATCTATCAGTTAAGTGTGTTTGCCTTAGAGATTAGTGGTCTTACTTGCTACGAGTACCATAAAATATTTTTGCTTTTCTTTTTCCCTTCAACATATGAACATTATTAGAACTGAAGAATTTGAAATTTTAAAGTTTAAGTCCTAAGTCGTCTGCTATAATATCTCCACATGATTTGACTCCTGTTATTCCTACTTTTGGAGAAATATATTATATTATAAAGATCATGCAATCAGGCTTTATCAAGAGTGGAGAAATTAGTAATCATCTAAATAATACTCAACACACTTGATTTTTTTCCCCTTAACTGTTTTATAAATTTAAAATAGAATTTTTCAGTAAAAAATTTCAATACCAAATGGAACTCTTCAATTAATCTGCTTTCTTAACCTCACAGTCCATTCATAGATAGATATATAGATAGATAGATATAGATTTATTTAAATAATATGCCAATTTTCATCCAGCCAAGCACTAAGCTCTGCCTATTCAATTCAGAGATTTTTTGACTCCTCAAGGATCACTGCCACCGGATAACTGAAACCTGACACCCTTCAGTGAGAAAGTTTTGCTCTCTTAAAAGGCAGACATGATTTTCCCCATTTTACACCATAGACACTAGTATTACTGAATTTATTAAAGTATATATTAAACCAATGATTACAAGTTTTATCACACATTCTTAAGGCAATCAAAATCAACTTTTAAACCACCGAAACCCAAAAAACAATTTAGAGGAGATAGTTTAAATTTCTTACCTATTACGAGTTGTTTTATTGCAACTTGGGGTGGGGAGTGAGATCTTCTAAAATTCCCTTCACTCTCCAAATTCAACTAGAAATGGACATACAGTGCAACCCCAAAGACATACAACAAAATAAGTAGCCCAGAGCAATAGCCACTTCAGTATCTTAACCATCATAGTTATTGCTAATGCCCCACTCTCACAGTGTCACTTTCTTCCATTCTTCATGATTTTTTACTGTCCCAATACTTGATTTTACATATTAGCAAATTTCATTTTTAAATGGCAAGCTTTTCAGCATCAGGACATGAAATTTACTGTATCATAAGCATGGTATATATAACATGGTATACAGATAACTGATTTTCAGCATAATGACTCTGAGCTTTAGGAAAGGTTATTTCTCTCGTATTTCCTGAATACTAGGCAAAGAAGTATGTCATGCTTTTTAAAAGAAAGAATTACACATCCATATGTTTTTTAAAGTTAGGTTTTGGTTCTGTGGAAAAGTTATTTACCCAGAATGCATAATTCCCTGGGGAAATGAGATAAATAAAATACGAACACATTCTTTTACTAATTTTCTTCATTTTTCTCTTAAGTACTGTTTCATATTTCCATCCCCAGTCTTATAATCAGTTATTCACCTTAAAGCCTCTCCTTCCACCATGAAGTTAGCATGTAGGAGAAAGTATGACAAACAGCTATACTATATTTCTCTCCTCCTTTTTAATTAAGTTTTCCTCATTTTGAATCATTCGATTTAGAATCTTTTTGATATCAAAATCACGAATCTTTTCTGGAAATAAATGATGTATATAATAAATTGCTGGGAAAGGATTCTCTATATAATTCATAATCTATTTGATCTGTGAAATATACTCTTCCTTCTTGAGTTCAGCATAACCTTGAATAATTAATTTCTACTCAGATCATCTATAGTGTTATTAACAAAAAACCCAGTTCCTTTTTCAGCACCTGATAAGAGATCTGGCATATAACAGGCAATTATTTGCTGAGAGAATGAAAAAGGAGATCATTTCAGAATAAGGAGAAGTAGGTAATTAAAAAGCACCCTGCTCTATACCATTGAATTACTAAGGAGTGTGAAAAGACCTATAAAATGCATATCATATTGGATTAAGATAGTATCGTTATATTTCACTAAAAAGGATTCTTAGATTTCAACAATGTTATCTCAACAATCTGCATAAAATCCTTCTGTGGTAGAAAACATTTCCTAATTCACAGGTAACAGGCCAGGACAATTTAAAACCACTTGTTTTTGTTATTCTCACACCTCTGTCTGCCATATATTACTTCTAGTCATTTCACCTTCCTAAGAATTCCCTAAAAAAGACTGCCCCAACACATTTTCTTATATACAGTATACTTAGAATAGGCCAACTCTTTCATCGAGCAACTAGATAGATATATTAATACTTAAATAATACCCTTAGAAATATCATAATACATTATAAATAAGTTTAACTAGCTCAAATTAGACAAGCAAAAATGACAAACTGTAAAAATCTGATCTGTATTTAGAAACACCTAGAACATACAAAGATTCCAAATAACATCCTACTAGAAGATAATACTCTGACTTTCAGTCAGAATTTTAGAATACATTACATTCAAGAATAGTATCAGAAAAACATGGCAATAAAATACCAAGGAAAATATACAACATATATATATATATATATATATATATATATAATGTTGTTTTTAAAGACTTGTAATAGATTTCCCACAGACCAGCAGTGAATGCAAAATATCATTTATCACAATTTTATAAGTTATTTCCCTCAAAACCTGGTATTGTTCTATATATAAAGAACTTGATTTATTCATTATATGTATCACTGAGAAAGATATTAACCCCAAGAAAAGAAAGGGAAGAATGGAAGGAGGGAGGGGGAGGTGGATAAAGGGATTGCACAAAACATGAAATATAAAATGTCAGTAATTATGACAAAAAACAAGTCTTAGTACGATCAATAACCAAAGAAATTAAATTTAAACTATAATGAGATACCAATCTTAAGTTACAAAAAAGCAAAGTTTCATACTCAAAGCTGGTTAGAGTATGGACAGCACCATCTTAGAACCACTGCAGGTAGCAATGTAATTGATACAACACTTCTGGAAGGAGTAACATTAACAAGAAACCTTTTATTATATTATTTATTTATTTAAAGAAATCTTTTTAAAACTTCATGCCCTTTGATTCAGCAGTGCATAAAGACCCATACACAAATATTTTAAGTGAAGCATGATTTAAAATGAAGGCAAAGAGAAAACAAATTTTCAACAACATAGCAATCATTGAATATAATGTGATAGTCAAAAAAAAATACATTATGCAGCTAATAAAATATGAAAAAAAATCTTCAGTAACATTAAAAGCAACTTATACATACTTTAAGTTACAAATTGAGAAATTCAATCTACCTATACAAATTTGAAGACAGAAGGGAATATGGCAGAAAATTAAGGTATTTACCTCTAGGAAATGTGATTATGGGTTATTTTAGTTTTTCAAAATTTTCTATAGAAGCCATCCTTATATATTCCAAAAGCAGTGGTATGCTGGTAAATGTTTAACAAGAGTTTAAAGAGTCAGAGGGTAGGGTTGCTGATTTCCATGGTTTAAATATTCTCACCATGGCTAATTTTAAGCTACCAATGGTTTGATTTAGTACCAGCTTGTAAAATTCCTGAAAACTTACCAATTGGCTCTGGCAAGCTAGCACAAACTGGGTTCAGCACACCACTAAGTCCAAAAGTAATACAAAATATATAAATAATGCTAGTGATGATGATTTAAATCACAAAAGCAAAAACAAGTAGCCCTCAAAATAAAAAAGTCATGCTAAGTGATCTTTTTAAAAAGACTTCTTCACTATATGAGGGAAGAAAACAAAAGAGAAAAATAACTATAAAGACGTAAATACATTACACAGAGTTCAGAGACTTCCTAGGAATACCAAAACGCTACATATAGTCAACTACTACTGTACTGAAGAGGAAAAAAAGCAACTAATTCCTAACAGTATTTGTGGGTCACTTGTTTTTTTACTAATCCAGTCATTCACCCATAGTATTTATTGAGGGTCTGTTATTCCATGCCTGCTATTCCAGGCTCTTGGGATACAGCTGTGAATAAAATGAAGTCCCTACCCTCATCAAGCTTACATTCTACTCTAGCACAGGTATCTTTTCCTGATAAGTAACTGGTACAGAATTTTCCTGAAACCATAATATTAAAATATGTAAAACTACTATGAATGAGAAGCAAGGGCACTGAATACCACCTGTTAGTTCTTAAAGAAAAGAGAGATGGGCTAAGAAAAGTTTGTTTTTAAAAAAAAGACACGGTGAAAGAGAAGTGGAAAAATTTAAAGCAATGGCCCACCACCTCCGTACAGGCATGCATCCCTTCCTTCCTCCAGGTGAAGCTGACGTAACATTCCAACTTTACTAAGCCACGTGAGACTTATGTCTGCCTAAAGGTCCAGCCTACAGGAATAACCAATAGTTTAGGATTAACAGGTTAGGGACTACCACCTTAATATATTCTCTTACTTTTGCAGGAGAACGTTGTTTCCGTTTCTTCTTTTTCTGTAAGTCTACTGGCTCTCTGATTTGCTTTTTGTCTCTCATCAGCTGCTCAGATACATCAGTAAAAGTAATTTCCTGCTTTACACTTATCTGTTAAAAAAAAAAGCCAATTTTAGAAATAAACAAAAGTCCATTGTGACAAAAAGCCACTACATGTTTAATTTAATCCTGTGCTAAACCTATATATCGGTGCTCCCAGAATGATTATTTATGTATGTGTGTATAAGTAAATGTGTGCATTGAAGAATAAATTAACAGGCAATTGAAAAATAAGAATCAACAGCATATAAATTGAGGCAACAAACTAGGATTTTACAAAAATTTATCTAGAAAAAAAAGGCTAAGGATGTTCTGGGAAAAGATAATATGACCCAGCGGAATAAAGTAGAAGCAAGGACAATTTCACTCTCCCATTTAAGGAAACTGATACAAAAGTTAAAAGCACACAAAAAAGGTTAAATTCCAAAAATCAATTAAAATACTTGGAGATAAAAAGGGTATTTAGACTTCATGATGAGTTTTCTCTCAATTTACAAAATACCACAAAAACAACACAAAATTCTAAAAGGTAATCTCATCAAAAAAGATGAAATAAACTAGCAATGATATTTAATCATTGTTAAGTTCAATTATTTCTGGCAATATCTTAGCCAGTATTTTCCTGGCCTCTACAATAAATCATCAACACACATGTGTTTATAAAATTGCGTATGGTTTTAGGCTGCTGCTATATACAAGACATGATTCTAACTACATAATAAGTAGAGAAATCCTACAAGAAACATTAAGATGTCAACAGTGTTATCTCATCTTTAGATCTCAGTTCTCACAGATGTAAGGAGTTGCTTGTCCTGAAAAAATATACAGAGGTTCTATAATCACTAATGATAACATCAATTCTCATCAGAATCGATGGTGCACAGTCATCCACTCCTCACTGCTACATTTTCAATCTATTTCTGAAATGAAAACATAAGTATCTTAAAGCTAAGAAACTTTCAACTCAACAGGCTATGAACTACATTAAAAATCCTGGACCCTTCCACCACATGATGACACAATGAGAAGTCTGCAACCTGGAAGAGGACCCTTACCCAACCATGCTGGCACCCTGATCACAGATTTCCAGCCTCATGAACTGCGAGAAATAAATTTCTGTTGTTTATAAGCTTTAAAAAAAAAAATCTTGATAATGGTCCAGAAAGTACAATGTGCTAATGGTTACATTTTCAAAAACTACTCTTAAAAAAAATGGTCCAAAAGAGTATAAACATCTGACAGATGCACAGTGTAAAGTTGGAAGACAGAGCTGTGTAGAGATGTTCATGAGAAAAATGCAACATAAGCCAGGAATTTCAGACTGACAAAGAACTGGTAAATTTTCATAAATTCCTGAAATGTGGGCAGCAGCGAGAAGTGCAAATCAAAGAGAACCTGGGCACAAAAACATGACTGTAAATGATTATTTACCTAACAATTCTTTCTGTCAGGTTATAGAATAGTCCTAGTGACCGTTCTTATGGCTTCTTTTGGTATCGTTATTTGAAACATAAAATAGAACAGCAGTCACCTCCACAAGGCTCTGGAATACAGACGTGGTACCATCTCTGACATGCTGTTTACTGAAATACAACTATTTAAGACTGGGTATGAATAAGGAGAAATGACAACAGACTAAGCAGCTGTTGAATTGCTCTGTCCTGTTTTGCAGAGGCACCAAAAAGTAGTTCCAACACTTCTGTCAGCTTATAAATTACAAAGAAACCGTGAAAATATAGCATGCAGCCATAAGAAAGAGAGGAACATTTTTTAAGCAAAAGTGTTGAGTAGAGTTTAAGACACATTCACAAATCAGTTCTGTAATTAGCAGCTATTCACAAACCAAGGAAAAGCCTTCAAGTGCAAACAGTGAAAAGATTAATACATATATCTAAAACTTTCAGTCATTTCCACATATATGGAAAGTGATCATACTGGTACTAGCATTCTCAAATATGAGGCACACTTTTACCATTATAAAAGCACAGACCCAAACCTATATCAACAGATCAAAGCCTTATGAATGCCAATAAGCATACAGCAAGTTACATTTTTAGAATGCTCCAACAGACTTATCATTCAAAAATGGGATAAAGTAATCTCTACTTATACCCACACATGGTCCAGTGTGGTCCAGTCTAAGATGCTTAGAAAAGATGTTGGAAAGAGATGGGTATGAAAATGATAAGGCAGCTAGAAAGAAAGAGATGCAAAAAGTTTGGGATAAGAATCTCTGACCAAAGGAAAAGTACAATAGTCTAGAAAAACATGAAAACTTCTTAAGCATGGCAAAAGAGACAATAATTTATCCGTAAGTTGTCTACTTTTTCTTTGAGAACTACCTTTAAAAAAAAAATCAAGTTCTCAGTGTTACTTTTCACCTAAAATAAACCAAAGTATAATTAATCAAAGCAGGCATCTGCAGATGTGTGATACTTGAAAAGACGGGTTTGCTGGATTTTTGAAACATATTCATTAGAACATCAAGAAAACTAATAGGCTAGGAAATATGTTAGATTTTTAAAAAACAAAAACAAAACCTCTGGTTGCTTTCCCATCGTTTAAGCTTTGCCATTCAATCTAGTCCCATGTGCAACCTCCTACCTACATTTGAGAGCCTCAATTTCAATGCTGTTCTCACTACCAAACCAGAAATACCATCAACACTGTCAACTACCCTTTCATAAGATTTGACTAAACTCAGACATTTTTCCACCTGAAACTCTAAGACCCTGGCTCATCCACTGACAAAAGCTCTCTCAGCCTCCCACTTTGAGATTAAGGAAGCCATTAGGCATGACTCCCAAGTCATGCATCTACCTTCTATATTCATCTAACTTCTTCCCCAAAATTCTTTCAAGAGGTAGAGCTCATGCTTCCTCACTCCCTGCCACTGCCCAAGCTGATTCTTTCTCGCTACTTCTAAGATACGCATTTCTTAATTATTGTGAGGCTTTTCTCATTTTTGATCACTCTCTCTTCATTTTCTCAACCTTAAACATAAAGATGTCTCTCCAAAATGAAAAAATCCTTCCCTTGATTCTAATCACTAGTAACTCAAGCCCAGAATCCAGAATGACTCTTTTCCTTTTTCAAGACTTTTTTCATGTCTGGTCCCAAAATAAACAAACTATCCTACTTTTGTATTTAACTATTTCATGTACCTGTATCTTATCTTGATATCTGAAAGTAAGATATTCTTCTTTGGTATTTCCCATAAATTATTCAGTTTAAAATAATACAACAAAAGTTTTAAATTTCCTGAGATTGTACTATAGACAGAGGATAACACCAGATACTGAGAACATTCTAAATATAAAATTCCTTTCCAAAGGTCTTAAAATGCAGATGGGAAATTTTGACACATTAAAAAAAAAAAACTAGTAACACTAATAAACTAATAAAATGGCACATATGAGGCTCACCCTAAATGAATGGTACAGGGAATAAGGGCAAGAATCAGAGAAATTAGTGAGATTTGAACTGCAAAAGGCTTCATGGATGAAACAAGAGACTTAATTAGAGCTGCAGGTTTATCACATATATCCCCCTTTTATTTTTTTCCTTCCAAACCTGCTACTCTTCCCAACTACTTTCTTCCAGACTCAATAATGTTAATATGTGAAGTAACAAATGTAAAGGGACCTAAAATAATGTTGCCAGACATAGTATACGATAGATATTTCACGTGGTTTGCAAATTTTGGTCTACCCTTCACTCCCAAACAACAAGGTGACTCCTGACAATCATTTTGAACTCTTCTTTCTCTTCATTCTCAATATCCTACATCCATATCCATTTTATTCCAATTAACCTTTTCAACCTTGATGCTTTAGGGCATTATCATCTACCAATGTACTCTTCCACAAATAAATACACAACTGTTTTCTTGCCATTTCCCCAGTAAGGAATAAACAATAAGCTCTTTGTTGCCCATGATATCAATTATACACTCCCCAGCTCAGCTTTCAAGATTCTACACGGTCTACTTCACAGAAAAGACCTAGGTTACTTGGCAGAAGTTATCTGTCCTTACCACCTCTGCTCTCCGTTTCTGGAGCCATGTGTTCCTTTCAATTTTCAAGTTTTGGTATTCTCATTCATCTTCCTACCCATTTGAGTAAAAAGAAAGCAGCTTTGTGCTTTCCTCTATACTCTGTTACTGACTCCATTCCTACCCATCTCCAAGGCTCTGTAGCTTCACTGCCTCTCTAAAACAATCTCCCTTACTTCACCAACTATACCTTCTCTGCCTAAAAGCACACTGAAATTTACCCTATGAAATAAATTCTCGTGGACCAAAATTTTTCCAATAGCTTCCTTCTTCTTATGGCTAAACTTTTCGAAATAATCTGTAGTAAGTATACATACAAAATAACTGCCTCCAAATCTAAAGAAATGGTTTATTCTGAGAGTAAAATAGTACACAGTCATATAAAAAATATATTTAACTATTGCTAGAAGGAAATTGTTTCAAAATATTGCCTAGGAAACAAACTGAATCAAAATGACCAGAAGTATAACAAATGTTTACATGTAAAAAGAAAAATATAAAACAATTACCTGTACTGCAAACATGCTGCCTAAATGAAGAATGTTAACAATATTTGAGACTGTTCATTAAGTCCAGAAAAGGAGAAATTTAATACCAAGAATGTGTGTGTGTGTGTGTGTGTGTGTGTGTGTGTGTGTGTGTGTGTGTGTGTGTTTATCTGTTTATGCCCAGGATGGTTTTGCCAAGAACAGGTGGATATAACCAGTCAACAGGAAGATCTCTAATTCCAAGCTCACCAAGACACAGAATAGGACAGGGAGGAGAAGCACCACATCAATGGACTGGCCTTTGTGTGAATTATGACCCAGAACCCTGCCTTCTGCCTGACCCACGATTGCATGCAAAATTTTGAAAGCAGCTATATCTGTCAGAGTTTGAGAAAGTCTACAACTATCTTTTGATTATGAAAAGATTCAGGGATCCACAGTTCACAACAAACATTCTAGTCTACTCCCCTATAATATTTCTCATTATAAATCTGCATTTTGGTTGCTATATCAGCATCTTTAAATTAGATAATTATAAGATGAAGTGATCAAATCAAGTAAACCTGCCTGAAACCGTGCTGACCACCCCATCCTACCCATCTTACCTGGAAATTCTATTAACTTCTATAGCATCGTGATTTAAGTTCTCTCCTGTTCCTCACAGCCGTTCTTCTGGGTCCATCCTTCTACTGTATTCGTACTTTTATTTTCAGTAAAGAATTTCGGTAAATCTCTCTCAGTGGTTCTGTGAGGAACAAGTGTGGTCCAGGAACTTCTGAAGATCCCTGACACTCTTTTGGGTAGGGTGGTCCATGAGATCAAAAATACTTTCATTTTAAAGGGAACCCTCCTACCCTGTTGGTGGGAATGCAGTTTGGTGCAGCCATTGTGGGAAACAGTATGGAGATTCCTCAAAAGACTAGGAATAGACTTACCATATGACCCAGCAATCCCACTCCTGGGCATATATCCAGAAGGAACCCTACTTCAAAAAGACACCTGCACCCCAGTGTTCACAGAAGCACTATTTACAATAGCCAAGACATGGAAACAGCCTAAAAGTCCATCAACAGATGACTGGATAAACAAGATGTGGTATATTTATACAATGGAATACTATTCAGCCATAAAAACCAACAACATAATGCCATTTGCAGCCACATGGATGTCCCTGGAGAATGTCATTCTAAGTGAAGTAAGCCAGAAAGAGAAAGAAAAATACCATATGATATTGCTCATATGTGGAATCTTAAAAAAAAAAAAAAAAGACAACAAATAAACTTAAATTTAAAACAGAAACAGACTCATAGACATAGAATACAAACTTGTGGTTGCCAGGAGGGAGAGGGGTGGGAAGGGACAGACTGGGAGTTCGAAATTTGTAGATACTGACAGGTATATGTAGAACAGATAAACAAGTTTATACTGTATAGCACAGGGAAATATATACAAGATCTTGTGGTAGCTCACGGCGAAAAAGAATGTAACAATGAATATATGTATGTTCATGTATGACTGAAAAATTGTGTTGTACACTGGAAATTGACACAACATTATAAAATGACTATAACTCAATAAAATAAAATTTAAAAAAAACCTTTCATTTTAATACCTGTTTTTTTCACTTTCCTTTTACGAGTATATAGTGACATTTTCCAGAAGCTAATGAACATGCGATGTCACCACAGACTAAACGTATTAGCAAATATGAGAATCCAGTTAATTTATAACAAGCTATACAATAAACAAAATTGTAAAATTGTAAAACAAATTCTCATAAAAACTTTTATATTATATTTCATTAAAAATATGTCATATGTTAACATGTAATGAGATCTGTTATTTATAAATTAATAAAATTTAAAATTTCAGTTTTAATTCCTAATACGGTAAATACTGATATATATATATATATATATATAAAACCAACAGAAGCAAGAACTGTTGGGACTCCTCAATATATTTAAGAGACCAGAAATTTTGAGAACCACTGATCTTAAGTGTATTTTACATTCCCTTCCTCTTCTCCATTCAATCTCTTTCAATACAGATGCCTGGGCCTGACCAACATAAAGAATAGTATAGTATAGATGTGTGTGCATGTGTGAGTTAGCAGACATACATGTATTTCTTAGATCTGTCTCCTGAGATCTTGAAGAAGCAATCATGTCTAACACATCTAGCATCCAAAACTTGGTTTCTAAATACCATTATCCAAATAAAAGGAATTGGGGCCCCTTGAAGAAGCAACTGATTCCAAAGCTGGGGCAGGGTAAAATATAAGATGACCCTGGAACATCTTGTGGTGCCAGAAGTTAGAGAGCTAAAAAAAGGATCAGTGCATGTCAAAAGGACACAACAGCCTGTCTGAAAAGACCTCTTAATGGGCAAAGCTGAAACAATTTGAGCAACAAAACAGATGACAGACCTGGATGACAACTTACAGAAAAAACCAAATATGTATTCTGATATAAACTGAAATATTTTTTTAAATGGGGCGAAGGGACAACTACAATTAACATAAATATAGAAGGAATGAGGAAAATACAAATTCACATTTAGGCAGACACTACATTAATAAGCAGGATTCACAAATGAATGTTAAAATAGGTAGGTAAAAATCTGAGTAGAAACAGGATATTTAAACAGACTTAAAGTATTTCCTCCAAGATACGTGGCAGTTACAAAGGAGAAAAAAGTAACTTTACAGTGGGGAGAACTGGCAGATATCATCTTAACAAAGGATTGAGATTATGTATTACCAGTAATAAGACACATCCACATTCTGTACTCCCCAACATGATGCACTGGAAACACTTCTGCAGAATTTGTCAAAAAATGCAGAGCTTCAATCTAATCATGAGAAAATATCAGGCAAACTCAAATTAAGAGATATTCTACAAAATAACTGACCAATAATCAACAACAACAAGTATCAAGGTCATAAAAGATAAGGACAGACTGAACAACTGTCATGGAACCGAGGAGACTCAGATACAACAACTAAATGCAACGTGGGATCCTGAATTGAATCCTGAAATAGAAGAGAGACATTAGGGGGAAAACAGACGAAACTCAACTAAGGTCTGTAGTTTACTTAGTAGTTTTTTACCAAAATTAAGTTCCTCGTTTTGATAACTGTACTATGGCCGTATAAGCTTTGATATTAGAGAAAGCTGGGTAATGAGTTTATGTGAACTCGGTACTTTTTCTGCAACTTTTTTATAAGTCTAAAATTATCTCCACCCTTGGACAAAAATCACAACAATATTTTTTTCAAACTAGCTCCTGGAGTAATGGAAATAAAAGCAAAAATAAACAAATGGAATCTAATTAAACTTAAAAGTTTTTGCACAGCTAAGGACACCATCAACAAAAAGAAAAGAAAACCAAGAGAATGGGAGAAAATACTTGCAAATGATGTGACTGAAAAGGGACTAATTTCCAAAATATACAAACAACTCATACCCTTAATATAAAAAAAAATAACAACAAACAAGCAACCCAGTCAAAAAATGAGCAGGAGACCTAAATAGACATCTCTCCAAAGAACACATCCAGGTGGTCAACAAGCACATGAAAAGATGCTCGACATAACTAATTGTCAGAGAAATGCAAATCAAAACTACAATGAGGTATCACCTCACACCAGTCAGAATGGCCATCATTAAAAAATTCACAAACAATAAATGCTGCAGAGGGTGTGGAGAAAAAGGAACCCTCCTACACTATTGGTGGGAATGTAAATTGGTGCAGCCACTACGGGGGACAGTATGGAGATTCCTCAAAAAACTAAAAATAGACTTACCATATGATCCAGCAACCCCACTTCTGGGCATTTATCCAGAGAAAACTCTAATTCAAAAAGACACATGTACCTCAGTGTTCACAGCAGCACTATTTACAGTAGCCAAGACATGGAAACAACCCAAATGTCCATTGACAGACAACTGGATAAAGAAGATGTGGGGTTGTGTGTACACATATATACACATACACAAACACACACACAATGGAATACCACTCAGTCATATGAAAGAAAAAAATAATGCCATTTGCAGCAGCATGGATGGAACTGAAGATTGTCATTCTAAAGTGAAGTAAGTCAGGAAGAGAAAGAAAAATGCCATATGATATTGCTTATACGTGGAATCTTAAAAAAAGGACACAAACAAACTTATCTACAAAACAGAAACACACTCAGGGGCATAGAGAGCAAACTTATGGTTACCAGGGGGTAAAGGGGGTGGGAAGGGATAAATTGGGAATTGGAAAATTGCACCTTGTGGGGAGTGATGGAAATGTTAGCTATCTAGAGTGTCATAGTGGTTTCACTGGTGTATACATCTATCAAAATTCAAGTTGTACATGAAATACGTGTAGTTTACTGTACAGGAACTATACCACAATAAAGGAGTCAAAAGAGAAACCTCAACTCATACGACAAGTAAAAAAAATTAATTAATTAATTAATTTAATAAACTCAAAAAGTTTTTAAAAACTATTCTGTACTTTAATTCTTCTAACTACAAAAATTTTTGGCATCCCAAACTTACAAATTATATACATTAAATATGTGCAGGGTTTTTTGGTATATCAAGTATACCTCAATAAATCTGTTTTTTAGAAATGCGGCATTTATATTGTGCTCCACAAATTTGTGATTCTTCCTCCTTAGCATAGTAACTAAGATTTATCTAACATTTACCATGTGCCAGGCACTGTCCTGGATGTTAAGGAGACAATGGTTGAGGGGGTGGTACACATGGTCTCTTATCCTCTATAATCTATTGCATTTAATCCTACAGTAAGACTAAGAGCTTAACATTTTCATCTCTTATTTATTTAAAAATAAGAAAACAGAGGCTGAGAAAGGTTATTTGCCTAAAATCCCATTAATTAAGAAGGGACACCAAAATTTAAACCTAAGTCTTCCAAATCCAGCAACTGAGATCCTAATTACTGTGATCTGTGAATTATTTTTTACCCTCATGTTACCAATAAATAAACAAAATTTCAGGGAAGTGTCTTACTCAAGCTATTAAGATTTCAACACTAGGACTTAAATCAAGATTTTAAATCTCTTAGTCCAGTGTTATTTCCATTAACTGCTTCTTAATAAATCTAAACTATTCAAACTTATTTTAAAATGATTTTTGCACAAATGTATTTCATTTTTCCTTATATAAATTGTAGTTTGCTGCCAAAATGTGGAAAGAATTTCTAGCGGTTCTGGAACACCTACTGCTAAAGAGAAAGAAAATAACTTAAAAGATAAAGTGGAGAAAAAGTCAACAATATTCAGATGAAGCATAAGACTTGAGTTTCAATCCTATTCTTATAATTATTATTGGGTGAACTTGGCTTCAGTAGTATGGAAAAACAAAAAAAGTGCAGGCTTGGAATTTAAAGAAACACAATCTAATTCCAAAGAGTAATATTAACAATGTGAGGCTAAACAACTAAAATTTAATCATTTGGAACTGTCTTCACCTGCAAAATGGAGGGAATAATTCTCACATTTTTTGTAGAGTTAAAAGAGATTATATATGTAAGGCATCAACTATAGTACAGAGCAGTATATACTTGATTCTTGATGCCATTATCATAATCTTTTCCTCATCTGTTAATAAGTGGTAGTAATAATATCCAGCTTATGGGGATTAAGAGACTACATGTTACTATAAATAAAACAGAAAAACAACAAGGATCTACTGTATAGCACAGGGAACTATATTCAATTTCTTGTAATAACCTAAAGTGGAAAAGAATCTGAAAAGGAAAAAAAAATATATATATGTATGCATGTATACGTGTAACTGAATTACTTTGCTGTATGCCTGAAACTAATATTGTAAATCAACTACACTTCAATAACTAATTTAAAAAATATCCAGCTTATACGCATTAGAAAATCAAATGAGATTACATTAAAAGTACCCTGAAAACTTTCAAGTTCTAAACAAATATTTCTGGTTACTAATTATTACTATATAGTTGCAGATGTGTAATTGCCTGGATACATAGAAGGCTACCAATTTCTACAGAACATCTCCGCTTAGACATCCTATTACCTAAAACTCAATACTGCTAAAAATAACATCTTTTTCACATCAGAACCTCCTTCCAAATTCCTTGCCTTTCTTTCTTCCCCCCTGCTTTTCAATATGCTATATTATATCCCAGTCTCCTATCTAAAGACATCTTTTACTTTTCTTCTCCACTTCCAAGTGGAGCTTAAAGTGGAGACCGAGTCTAGTTGTTTTTCTTTTTTCTCAACATCATATATAACTTTAGAAACTATATTTCACATTTTCTACTCTAG
Organism: Camelus ferus; assembly: GCF_009834535.1. Classification (NCBI taxonomy): domain Eukaryota; kingdom Metazoa; phylum Chordata; class Mammalia; order Artiodactyla; family Camelidae; genus Camelus; species Camelus ferus. Next base: position 60,470,360 of record NC_045696.1, read on the forward strand.
ATCATTTACAAAGATAGTAAGTTGGGAATCTCATACACTACTAGAGGGAGAAGATGATGATCAAAATTTGCAGACTGTAACTTGGTCAGTATATGTCAAGAGCCGTAAGAAATCTACACTGAAGAAATAATCTCACATGACAACAATGTCTACATGTAACATCACAATATTATTTATGATAGTGAATAAACTGCCAACAGTCTAATGCCCAGTAAAGAAATAGTGAGAGAAATTACAATACAGCTATATAACATACAGTAATCAGAAATCTTATTTTCAAATAATAATAATGACATAGTGAAATGCTTATGGTTTAAAGTTAAGTGATATATAGATAAATATGTAGATAAATATATTTTTATAATTTTATACAGATACATATGCAGCAATTTTGATACAAACATGCAAATACGCAGAAAGACAAACAAAAAAGGAAATACTAAAATGCTAACAAGTAAATGTTAGTAGTGATTATCCTAGAGAAGTGAGATGATAGCAATTTTTTAATCTTCTTTATAGTTTAAAATTTTTTTCATTTTCTCAACAAGTATGTGTTACTTTATAATCCTAAAAAGACAGTAAGTCCAGTCTTAGTACAAATCCCTAGTATTAATCAAAGAAATACCTATTTACTATTATCTTAATATACTAAGTTGTTCTAAGAATTGAAACATTAAGCCAGCAAAATTAAACTGAAAAAATTTCTATGGGTGAGTGGGGAAAAAAAAAGAAAAAGCCATCAAATAAATCTTGATCTCTATCTCACATATCAGCAAAAATGAATTCCAAATAGACTGTTGAACTAGATGGGAGAAGAAAACCATAAGGCATCTAGAAGTCAACAAAGGAAATTATCTTCATAACCTTGGGGTGGGCAAAGAATTCCTAAACAAGATACACAAAACACTAACCAAAAGGAAGACTTATAAACTGAACTTCATTAACATTGACTTCTGAAAAAAAAAAAAAACTGACTTCTGTATATTAAAAGAGTAAAATGGCAAATCAGAGTAGAAAAGATAATTGCAATAGATTATCTTTGCAAAGATAAAGAAATACTACAAATCTGGAACAGAAAGAATCTAATAGAAAAGTGGGCAAGATAAATATGCACCTTACAAAAAATAACATTCAAATTGCCAGTAAATACAAAAGGCACTAAATTTCATTAGTTATCAGCAAAATGCAACCTAAAATCACACTGCAATACTATTACCAAATCACCAAAATGGCTAACATTTAAGTACTGACAATTCCAAATATCAAGGATACTGAGCAATTAGTATAAATTGGCAAAACTACTTAGAAAAACTTCTGACAGTATTTCCTAAAGCTGAACATACACATACCCAGCAAATTCAGTCCTAAATATATAGCCCACAGAAATGAGTATGCACATGCACCAGAAGATACTTTCAAGAATACTTGCAGCAGCACTTTTCCCAACAGCCAACATCCTGAAACAATCTACATGCCTATTATACTAGAATAAATTTTGATATATTCACACAACTGACAATTATACAGAAATGAAAATAAACAACTACTACATGCAATAATATGGATGTATCTCATAACATAAAACAAAGACATCAGACATTAGAGTAGATAGTATATGATTCTATTTATATTGAATTCAAAGTCAGGTAAAGCTAATTGACCACGATAAAAGTGTTGAGGTTATCTTTAGGAATTAGAGGAGGGTTGTAACTAAGAGACAGAAGAGGGGGAGGGCCCCTGGGATACTGATAATGTTCTACATCTTAATCTGCATAGTGATTACACAAGTATGTTCATTTTTAAGGAAACTTATCACTTACAACTTGTGTATTTTCTGTATGAATGTTGTATTTCAATAAAGATATACACCCAGAAAAAGTGTTACAAATGTGTAGATACATAAATAGATAAATACAAGAAACATGCTTGTACCATACAGACATCTATATATACAAGCATGATCCTTTCATCATTATTTCATTCAAACATATCTAGTAATAAAATAAATATCCATCAAGAGGGAAGTGGTTAAAGAAAATAAGGCACACCATTTAATCACTCATTAAAATAAGTAAGCTTTATATGCAGTAACATGGAAATTTCTACAAGATGCTATTAAGTAATGCAGATTTCAAAAGCAAAGTACATCTAATTTATGTAAAACAAAATATATGTATACGTTCATAAGATAAATATTTACAAAACATAGTACATAGAATAAATACACACACACATTCTGTATGTTTTGTCCATAAATTCTAAATTTCCAGGATATCAGTATTAGTAGTTAGCTGTTTAGAATCAGAGTAAGCAAATGTTAGAAACAAGGAACTTTTACTTTTTTCTTTCTTCTCTTCGAAATTGTTTTAATTTTTACAATGACTATGTTGTCCTTTTATAATGCACTTCATCATACAATTAGAAAAAAGACCTAAGTAGACATCTGTGAGATTGATCTAGCTAGACTGACCCTGTCACAGCCTTGTATACAATGATTTTCAATTTGGGAAATCACACTGATCAAAGTAAGAGTGTAACTCTCATTCAGTACCACCGTCTCACAATTCTAGATCAATCAATTAGATATCAAAGATCAGACAGAACTACATGAAAAGTGTTAGAAGACTGGTTATGTTATTAATGTTATATAGAAAGAAATCTTCTCTTAACAATTCATGTTCAACTACAGGAAAAAGAAAAAGATAAACTAAATCAAACAACTTTAAGAGCACTGAGGATACTGAAAAATAGAACATTTTGGGTTAGCTACCTAACACTATCTACCTACCAGGTGAGTTGAAATCATTAACAGTAAGCAGTAACATGACTCTCACCAGGAAAAACTATAAAGCAATATTACTCACTCTATATTTTCTGCTCGAATACTTATTCCTATCAAATAGGAATCCATTTTAAATTGCATATAAGCAAGTAAAATCTTGTTAAAAAAAAAAAAACCCGAGAATTTGTATAAACTGCCATCTACTCTCTTTTAAGTGATCTCAATTAATAAATCTATTTCTTAAAATGATATCCAAAGATTATGCTGAAGTAAGAAGCATTTGAATGCAGGAAAAAAGCACTTCTTAAGGCATATAGCCCCAATAAAAGCCAATGTAATCACCTCAATAGACAAAGACCAGATAGCCAATGAACATAAAGCTACTTCTGAATGCCTCAAATGAACTTAAAAAGAAATGCATTGGTAATCAGAACTGCCTACAACTAACAAATAACTTTGCTGGAAAAGTATACAATATAATAGGGATAACAAGTTGGGAGTTAACCAAAAAGAGAGGAAGAAACATACCCTACCAATGACTATTTAAGCAAAGAAATAAGAGTCAAATAGATTTGTCACCTTCCAGGATGACTGTGAAAGATCATGTTATCAATAAATGTAATCTTGTGACAAAAAATAGTATCTTAAAATCACTGACATGGATAAAATTATTCCTTTTTTCTTTTTAACAGGAGAAGAAATTCACTTATTACAAGACCTATACTCAAATTCCTAGCATCACTGTATCAGGTTTTTTATCAACTGGAGAAAGAGGTATTAGGAAATTAGATATTTTTGAAAAATATTTAAACAACCCTCCTTAAACTAACGATAGGATTTAAGGAAATTTAAAAACTAAAAACAAAAGAGGTCTTACAGCAATTGCCAAATACATTTTGAGTTTCCTAGGCCATTAAACAAAATAATCATAAATATAAAATGTATAAAAGGATGACTACAACTTTATTCATGCTGTTTTACAGCACAGAAACTCAAGACTAAAATAAAATGCTACACAAATGTTAAAAGTATATTTTTTCAGGAGTTACCAATACCTGAAATACTTTACATTTTATTATATCTTAAATGAACACAATTTTTTATAGTTCCTAATTTATAAAATCCTTTTGTTCAGGTGTACTCCAGCAGCCTTCTAGAAAACAAATGTGGCATATGTCATTCTGAATTACAATTTGCTCCATTTTGTCAATACAAACATGTCTTTTACTCTTCAACATACTTGACAACAAACTGGAAAAATACAGAACATAAAGTTCCCAATTCCTCTTCTATAGCTATAATTAAAAGGATAAATCAAATGTATCTTTTTCAAATTTCTGAAATAAATTTAGTTTTTGAGTTGAGAGGCTTTCTAATACTGTAAAATAAATAAATAAAACTTCCTGCAATGATGGAAATATTCTTTATCTATGCTGTCTAATACAGAAGCCACTCACTGCATAAGCATTTGAACTGTGCCTAATGCAACTAAGGAACTGAAATACTAGTTTTAGTTCATTTTAATTCAAATTTCTAACATAAGAAAACAAAGTTCTAATGAGCAAACTACAAATATTCAAAAGTTGGTCTGCAGATTGCTGTTGAAAATGTAGACCCACTGAGTTGAATCTGGGTGACTGATTTAGAGTAGTAAGGTCAAGATGAATCCTAAAAACTAACAGTTATCACAGATGAAGAACTTTTACTTCAAATGTCACAAAATAGGGAGTTTACATAGGCTACAAAATCTAAATTATTAACAATTTAAGAACACACAAAACTCAACTTTTTGTTTTGAATTTACAAAAAAAGTTAGTATGAAATAAACTTTGTGATTTCCAAGTGAATGAGCAAATAAAAGGAAAAAAAATTAGCATACCCAATATCTATTTTTAAAAGACTTTGAGCATAAAATCTAGAAAGGAGGAAAGGCTTGGTGGCTTAAGTTTTCACTTTGGGGGACCCAGATCATGCTGTTCTAGATCAATGCCCTCTCTTTAACTAAAAAATGTATATTCATGATCCCAAGACCTGCCCTTCACACCACTTTGCCTTATCAGCAGGCATGCATAAGTAACAAGGAAGAGATGTAATTGCCCATTCTGTTATGTCTACTATAAAGTAACGTTACACAAATCCTAAATTCTGCCCACTTGGTATGAGACAACTTTTCACTGATTCACTCTCCAACTGGACTCAAATCTATCATTATCTATTAGGAGTAACAGGGCTCAATTATGGATTATCCAAAATTTGGAATATCAAGCAGGCATTTAGGAAGTTATTAGAAGAATAAGGAGTTGAGAAAAGTTCAAAATATGCTGCTAAATGGAAAGAGTAGATAAAAAGCAACATGATCCTATGCATGGTATGCATATCAAAAAAGCACTGAAGGACATAAACCACAATGTTACGAGTCATTATATCCGGTGGCAGGGTACAACAGGGTGTTGAATCCTAGAGAAACATACACCTATGTTCACACAAAAACCTACTCATGAATGTTCACAGCAGCTTTACCTGTAATAGCCAAATGCAAATAACTAAAATGTCACTCAATAAGTAAATGTTTAAACTGTGGTATAACCACACCGTAGAATACTCTATAATAAAAAAGAACAAATTACTGATCTATACAACTTAGATGGTTCTCAAGGGCATTATGTTAAGTGAAAAAAGTCAATCCCAAAGGTCACATACTGTGTGATTCCACTGATACAATATTCTCAAAATGACAAAGTTTTAGAGATGGAAAATAGATTAGGGTAGGATAGCCAGGGGTTAGGAATGGTAGTGGGAAGAAGAGGTGTGGCTACAAAGGGGTAGCACCAGAGACATCTTTGTTGTGATGGATTAGCTCTGCATTTTGATTGTCACAGTAGTTACACATATCTACATGTATGATAAAGTATACAACATGGACATATCGTAGCAATGTCAATTTTCTGATTTTGATATTTTGTACTATAGTTATATAAAATATAAACACTCAGGAGAAACTGTGAAAAGTACATGGAACCTTTCTGTATTATTTTGGCAACTTCCTATGAACCTATGTAACTTCAAAACTAAGTTTAAGCTGGATCAAAACAAAGTGTCACATCCCAGACAGGATGAAGAGGGCATATGCATGGGAGGGCTGCCCAAAGCAAGATGTCAGGGTGTAAGCAGAAAGGAAGTTCTCCATATAAAAGGGCAACTTAGCATAAGGTATCAGAGCCCAAGCAATATAAAGAAGGGTCGACATTGTGGGGTAAGAGCAGCCTGGAGCAAGGTTATCAAAACTAAGTGGAGTGAGTAAATGATCAAAGAGTGGGCTTGGAGCAACACAGCATATATGGAGGGATCCATGTGGTAATGAGGTGCAGCATAAACTGTCAAAGTATATACTGGGGTGCAGGGCATCCATGCAGGAGGCAAGGGGTGGCACACAGTACCATGAAGTACGGGAGCTGTGCAGAGTAAGAAGGGAAGGTGGGGGAAGGGCAGCAGTGTTGAGGAAAAAATGGTTATACAGAGATGAGGGTGGCGGGGAAGGGTCTGATAAAATAAGTAAATATATTAAGGATCAGAAGTCAGGTTTCTAACAATCTGAGAAAGGAGTTTTAAACATGGAAGTGAGAAAACTAAAATGTACTCCATGGTAATAGACTATAATTGGAGGCATCAGTGTGAACTTGTGGTTTTCAATACTTAAAGATAAACAGATAATTATAGATATAAATGTGTGTACGTACATACAGATAAATGTATGTAAGTACATATATATACATATTTTCTCTGGTTTTGTCCACTGACAGCCCTGAAAGCTATACCCCAACAGCAATAAGCAGCATACTGAGCACCTAGATCTTAGCTTCAAAATACCATTCTCCACTAAAATGAACTGGGGCTGCTTAGAGAAGTGGCTGATTTCAGGGAAGAGGCAGCAAAAATATAAGATAAGCCTAGAACATCTCATTAAAGAAGGCAAGAAAGTTCTCAAAGATTGATGGGACATGTCAAAAGAACACAGAAGCCACCATGAAATGGCTCTGATCGGCCAAATCTTAAACCAAGCATTAAAATAATCACAGTAATAGATTTTAACCCAGTGAATAAAACTCCTAAATCCATATTGAAACACAAAAAATAAATGAATAAATCAAAAAGTATGATGAAATAAGACTAACTTTACACTGGCAAAATCTGGCAGACATCACCTTAATTAACTGATCAAAGTGAACCATCATCAGAAGGGGGCAAATAAAAATCATGTGCCACCTGTTAGAATGCAGTACGGAGAGAACACAGCAATCCCCTTTTTGCAATTCACCTGCCAAAGGTAGTAACTTAAATCGAGCAAAGAGGAAAAATCAAATAAACCAGAACTGAAAGACATCCTACAAAACAGTTTGTAATTTTCATGTATGATGATCACAAAATTTTAGAAGTGAGAAATTAACCCAGACCAGAGAAAACCAAAGAGACACGACAACTAATGCAACATATAATTTTGAACTGGGTCTTTCCGCAAACAAACTTCAACAGCTAGAGAACAAGTACATCAGTAAGGATATAAAAGAGCTGAAGAACACAACTAGCCAACTTGACCTAACTGACATTTACAAAAATAACCCACCCAACAGCAGCCAGACTCCACATTCTTTTCAAGTGAATACAGAGCGTTCACCAACTAATCATATGGTAGGCCTTAAAACAAGTCTCAATAAAGCTAAAAAGGACTGAAATCATACATGTACATTCTCTCACCACGGTGATTAACTATCAATGACAAAAAGATACCTGGAAAATTTCAAAACATTCAGAAATTAAGCAAAACATTTCTAATTAACTCATAGGTTAAACAGAAATCACAAAGGAAGTTAAGAGAAATTTAGAACTTCGAATACATCAAAACCAAAGAAAAGTCTAAAATAAGTCATCTGACCTTCTACTTTAAAAAGCTAAAAAAAAAAAGAGCAAATTAAAAATAAAGTAGAAGGAAACAAATAACAGAGTAAAGATGAATGAAAATCAAAATGAACAACAGCGAGAATCAGTAAAACCAAAACTTGATTCTTTGAAAAGACTAGTAAAACTGATAAATCTCTATCCAGATTAATGAAGGAAAAGACAAATTAGCACTAGCAGGAATGAGAAAGAATAATTACAGATCCTTTTAGACAGTAAAAGAATTAGGAAAATATCATGAAAACTTTTGTTCAATTAAAAAATGAAGAAATGGACAAATTCTTTGAAAAATATGCTATGAAAACTGAATCAAGAAAAAATTTTAAATTCTGAGTTGTCTTATATATGTTTTAAAAATTGAATTTGGAAGTAGAAATTTTCCCACAAAGAAAACTCAGCCCCAGATTAGTTTTAATGGTGAAGCCTATCAAATATGTATGACAAATGATTCCAATCTTACACAAACTCTTTCAGAAAATAGAGGGAACTACTTCCTATCTCATTTTTAGAGGCCAGTGTAACTAAAACAAAGACTGCAAGAAAACCAGTATCCCTTATAAACATACACATAAACATTAAAAAAAAAACAAAAAAACTAGTAAACTGAGGGGGGAGGGTATAGCTCAAATGGTAGACAGAGCACATGCTTAGCATGCAGAAGGTCCAAGGTTCAATCCCCAGTAAAAAATAATTAAATAAATAAGCCCAATTACCTCCCCTACCCCTGCCCAAAAACACCTAAAAAAAAATTAGTAAACTGAATCCAACAACATCTATAAAAAGGATTACACATCATGACCAAGCGTGGTTTATCATAGGAATGCAGAGTTGGTTTAACATTTGAGATCAATCAATAAATTCACTATATTAAGAAAAGGGGAGAAATATATGATCATCTAATAGTCGCAGAAAAAACATCTGATGATGCTATATATCCATTTGTAGTTTAAAACAAAATCTCAACAAACTAGAAAGAAAACTTCTACCTAATAAAGATCATCTATGAAAAATCTATAGCTAAAACAATTCTTAATGGTAAAAAACTGAATGCAGTCCCCTGAAGATCAAGAATAAAGCAAAGATATCTACTCTTACTATTTCTATTCAACACTGTACTGAAGGCCTAGTCAATACAATAAGGAAGAAAAAAGAAGTAAAAAGCATACAGATTGGAAAGGAAAATGTAAAATCTATGCACAATGACTGTGAATAAACCTAAGGAATCTAACAAAATAATTACTAGAATTAATAAGGACATATAACAAAGTCACAGGATACACGGCCAATATAAAAAGCATCAACTGCATTTCTATATACTCATAAACAATTAGACACTGAAATTTTTTTTAACATTTACAGTTGCATCTGAAACATGAAACATGGGTAAATTTAACGAATAAATATGTTTAGTAACTATACAATGAAAACTATAGAACAAATGCTAAGAGAAATTAAAGAAAAGCTAAATAAGTAGCAACATATGTTCATGGATTGGAAGACTCTATTTTTTAGATGTTGATTTTCATCAAGTCAATATATATATAATCAATGTGATCCCAATCAAAACCCAGAGAGCTCAGTTTATAAAAACTGAAAGGCTGCATTTATATGTATATTCTACATTTTATATGAAAATGCAAACAAACTACAATAGTCACAGCAATCTTGCAAAAATATAAAATCAGAGGACTTAACACTACATGATCAAGATTCCCTATTAAAATAACAGCAATCAAGAGTAATACTGGTGACAAAGAGACACTATATCAAACAAAATGAAAACAGAAGAGAAATAGTTTAATTTCTATAAAAATATAACCCCCAAAATTTAAAAAACTTGTACAAAAATGTTCATAGCAGCTTTATTCATAAAGGCTGAAACTCGAGATAGCAAATAACCATAAAAAGGGAAATAAACAAAACTTCAGGATAATAAAACAACAGTGTTAATCAACAATGAAAAGGAGTTAACTATTTACTGATACATTCAACCAACACTGAAAACTGCAGAAACACTATGTTGAGCAAAAGAAGCTGGACACAAGTTACATATGATCCCATTCACATAAAGTTCTCAAGGGACAACACTAATCTTTGATGGGAAAAAAAAAATCAAAACAATTGTTGTGGAGAGGACTGACCAGAAAGAAACACAAAGAAACTTTCTAGGATGAGGAAAATATTCTGTATCTTGATGTGCTGTGGGTTACACAAGTTTATGCAGCTGTCAATGCTCTGAACTATAAATTTAGGATCTGACAGCATTTCACTTAAAAATTTTCCTTAATTAAAAAAAAATTTTTTTCACTCAAAAAATACTTGATTGCCTACTATAACCCAGTTATTGAGAACACAAAGTTAAAATACAAAAGAGACCTTATGGTCTTGGAAGCAAAGAAATGAAAATTACACAAAAGAGAGTTTTGAGAAGTGAAAAAACGGCAGATTGCCAGACAAAGAATATTACAAGTACATACAACATGTACAGAAATAATAGGAAAAAAATCATATTAAACCTGGGCAACTAAAGTAATTCGATGTGGTTAAGGTATGAAGTGGGGAGAGGGGCTTGACCTACTGTACACAGAGTCTAGATAAGAAGAGACCTGATTACAAAGGCTGTTTCAGCCCAAGCAAAAGAGTACATTTCAGCTGTTTAGCAACAAGAAACCTCTGAAAACATTTTGGTAGTGGAGTGATAAGTATGAAACTCATTTTGGAAAGATCACCATAGAAACTATCTGAAATACAGATTGGACAAGGCTCAGGCTACACTCAATCCAATAAGAAGGCCACTGCAACCAACAGATTACTTTATTCAACAGCAAAACACTAATTCTTCTCAAACTCACATAGAGCATTCACCAAGACAGATCACATTCAGGGCCATAAAACACAACTTCATTAATTTACAAGAACAGGAAATCATACAATATACACTCTCAGACCACAATGAAATTAAACTAGAAATCAGTAACAGAAAAACAGCTGGAAAACACAAAAATACTTGGGAGATTAAACAATATACTTCCAAATGACACATGGATCAAAGATACTTGAAATCTCAGGAGAAACTGAAAGATAAATCTAACTAAATGAAAAAAAAATACAACTTATCAAAATTTGTGGGACAGTGAAAACAGTGCTTAAATTTGTATCACTGAATGCAGTATTACATGTATTAGAAAAGAAGATCTAAAATCAGTCATCTAACTTTCCACTTTTGAAAACGAGGGAGAAAAAAGGGCAAATTAAATCCAAAATAACAAAAGAAATCATATAAATTAAGAGTAGGGGGAGGGTACAGCTCAGTGGTGGGGAGGGTATAAGTCAGTGGAGGAACAGGGTATATATATATATATATATATATATATATATATATATATATCTATCTCAGTGGTAGAGTGCATGCCCAGCATGCATGAGGTCCTGGGTTCAATCCCCAGTATCTCCATTTAAATAAATAAGCAAATAAACATACAAACAAACCTAATCACCACTCTCTCAAAAAAATTAGAGCAGAAATCAACAAAATTCAAAACCGGAAAGCAAAAGAAAAAATCAAAAGCCAGTTCTCTATAAAAATGGTAAGCCTCTACTGGTGGGAGGTGAAAATTGGGTATTGTTGTTCAGTGGATATAGAGAGTCAAGTTTTGCAAGATGAAACAGTTCTAGAGATCTACTGTACAACAATGTGAATACAGTTAACTGTATGCATATACTGCATGTAATACTGTATGCTTAAAAACTGTTAAGATATTAAGGGGGGGGCACAGCAAGCCTCTAGCCATACTAAGAAGAAAAAGAAGACATAAATTACTCATATCAGAAATAAAATTGGGGACATCACTACAGAACCCATGGACATTAAAAGGATAATAAAGGAATACTACGAACAACTAACTCTATGCCCACAAATCTGATAACCTAGATGAACTGAACCAACTCCTTGGAAGACACAATCTGCCAAAACTCATACAAGAAGAAACAATCTGAATAGGTCTATAGCTATTAAAGAAATTGAATTAGTAATTAATAACGTTCCAAAAAAGAAAGTACCAGGTATGGATTCACTGAATTCTACCAAACATTTAACGCAGAAATTATATCAATTCTCTACAGTCTCTTCCAGAAGACTGAAGCAGAGGGAGTACCTCTAACTCATCCTATGAGGCTAGGATAACTCTAACATCAAAACCAGATAAAGGTATAGCAAGAAAAGAAAATTCAACCAACATATCACATGAACATAGATGCAAAAATCCTCAACGGAAAATAGCAAACTGAATCAAACAATGTATAAAAAGAATTATACACCACAACCAAGTGGGATTTATTCCAGATATGCAAGACAAGACTGATCCAACACTTAAAAATTAATTAATGTAATCCATTACATTAATAGGCTGAATAAAGGGTATTGGAATAAAAGTTGGTGAGCACACGTATAAGAACACAACTGTAAGTAGCTATCTATTTATTCACACCGTGTGCCAACACCTGGCACATAATGACAAATAAGACAAAATTCATGCACTCATAGAGCCAACAATCTATCAGAGACAGACAGTGAACAAGTCTCTATTGCAGGAATTCAATCTGGACTGGACAGAAGTGGAAGGCTGATGATGATGAAGCAGTAACTAGGTTAAAAAACAGGGAGGGGTTATGACTGAGGGGAATATTGTAAGTAGGATATATGAAGGTCCTAAAGCAAAAGAAAAAGCACAGTACATTAGAAGTACTAAAAGGACCCTGCTTTAATATCACATAAAGAATAGAAGAGAATTACATTATAGTTGTAGTTCTGCTGGTCATCAGGTAAAACAAAAATTCAAGAAGGCAAAAAAACACTCAGCCTCCTTACCTTCTTGAGCATTTCATGTTCCCCGCCTATATCAACACCATGCTCAGGAAGGCCCTGCTCCACTCTGCCTGGTTTGTCCTGGCTATGACTTACCCCACACTACTCCTAGAATTCATCACTGACCAAAAATCATCACTGACCTACTAGACTTGACCAGTGACCAAGACATCACTGAAGATGCAGAAACAGCCACTGACTTGTGTTTGGAGAATAGACTTTCACCATTTCCTACCAATGTGGAATTAAACACATTTAGCTCTGAGGAACAAGTCACTGAGGCCACAGTTGATTATGATTTGCTTCACATAGAAAACTTTTGGAGTGAAGATTATGAAGATGTCACTGATGATTATTCCAAAGAGTCTGTGACTGAAGCACCAGATTAAGCCCAGCATTTTCATGGGAAGCCACAAGTCCAGCTCAGTGGTTGGCTGGTTTGTTATTGAAAATGAAGTTCTCCATTAGCTGTGACCATCATTCTGCTAACCATGACTTACTAAGATTCTGAGTCTCTGAAAAAGACTACCATTCCATCATAGGAGCTTGAGTAACTGCAAAAGACTAGTGAGGCATAGGATGTACCCACTTGAAGACAGTGGCAAAAACTGTACACAGACAGAAGAGAGACATCTCTTAACTGTGTCCCATTTAATATGGGCTCAATAAATGTTCATCTGAATTGAAAAAAAAAGGCACCAAAAAAGTTATGGGTGCCTACAAAAGAATACCTTAGGTGATTAACTATGACACCTAGGATAAACAGGAAAGATTAACAGGCTGATATATTTTTAAAAGATAATGGAAAAAATAAAGAAGGCAGGAGCTGCCCAAGTTACAGAACTTGAAGGAAAAATTCTTGAGTGTACATCTTTTTCTAGTTATACTCAAGATTCAATCTTCTTTAAGGAGAAATCCAGAAGGTAAAACAAAGTATCTTTTAAAATTAAGCACTTTAAAATTTAATACACAGTAATCCTGGTAAATAAATGTTGTCCTGGAAAACATACATTTCTAGAATATATATAATACAAAAAGTTTCTTTTGCCTTTTCAATTATGATTTTTGTCAATATTTAGTATATCTACATAAGAACATCCATTTGAACTATTTATATTTAGCCTTTAAACATTTTCTGAAATTTCTTCAATAACTTGTAGTATTACCTAATATAAAATGAATTACGTTTCTAACTGTAAGTTTAATATCTTATAAAGGAATTACTTACAGGTACATTAAGTGCATACTGTAGTCCTTGAGGGAGTCTTTCATGTGTTTCCATCTGCTCTTCGTCATTTTTCACTGTCTCCTCATGGACCATGAGTTCATCATGTGGTATCATATCCTGTTGTCTCATTTCACTTTCTTGTAACACTTCATCTGCAGCAAGGATCTCCTGGTGAGGCATACTTCGATCTTGAAGCACCGACTCCTGCAGTTCCCCAGACACGGTAGACTGGCCAGACACTCCACCCATTACAACCATTGCCCTGGAAGACTGCATTTCGTCTATGCCGCCACATTTAAGAAATAATCCTTCCAGTTTGTCGTCAATGTTCATGCTTAAGTATAACTGCCTAGAAAGACCAAGTTTGGCAACAAAGCATAATAAATTAGTTTTATATGTCTACTTGAATTTTTTAAATTTCAAATTATGAAAGGTACACACTAACAGAAAAGTTTTAATTCATATAATTCAGTATTGCCTCCAATTTAAAAATTACCAAGATAAGTTTCCAAAGTCTGGTATAGTAAAACACTAATTTTCATTTTTGGCATTAAGGCACAAAATTCTAATCTGTTTCATTATGAAAAATGAGCCTGATATAAAGCAAGTTGGGAGAAAGTATTCGTAACACCAGAAGGATCTATATCTCTTACTATATTAAAATGTCTTAAAAATAAAAAATAAAAAGATACATTAAGAGAAAAACTGATAGAACACTACCAGGCAAATCATAAAGAAAAATTACAAATAGTCACTAAATATATAAAATAACAACTACTTGCAGTAGTAATTAAAGAAATGAACATTAAAATCAAGATACCATATTTTATCCACCAAACTGATAATAACGCTTTAAAAATACATCCAAGGTTGAAGTGGCAGGGGGGAAAAAAGACACTCTTCTACTCACAATGGGAGTATAAAGCAGTTCAACTATTTTCAAAGGCAATTTAGTACTATGTATCAAAATGCACATATTCTTTGAACTGGTGATTATAATTTTGGGGACCAATCCTGATGAAATCAGAAACGCATATAAAGATGCACATGGAAAATCACAATAATAGTGTTTCAATGGTGAAAAACTAGAATTAACACTATGTATTCAACAAAAGGAAACTGGTTAAAATATATTGACACATATATTTTAAAACTACAGTGATGGCTGCACCACTCAGTAAATTTACTAAAAATCACTAAATTGTACACTTAGAATGGGTGAATTTTATTGTATATAAATTATATCTCAATAAAGTGTTTCTTAAAAATAAAATCAGAATAATGGCTACCCTTGGGTGACAGGGCTGCTGACCGGTGGCAGGAAAGTGGGGGTATCTGGGAGCTGACAATGTGTTTTCTTCAGCTGAATGCTGACTGCACAAATGTACTCACTTTGTAAAGTTGAAGATGTGTATCTATGATATGCACACATTTCTGTCAGTTATTATACTTTAACAAAAAGCTAAAGTCTGCTGGAATTCCAAAAAAATCCACATGGTCAAAAAATATTCTTAAAAAAAATTTGAAAATTTGGGGAAATATCTAAAATGCTAACAATATAATATTATCACTGGGTGGTGAAATTACCAGTTTTTTTTTCACTTTACATTTATCTCTAATCTGAAAACTTTGTATAATAAAATTTTATTTTTTTACAAATGCTTTTAAATTTGCTAAAATAATATACCCTTAAAGAGTTGCACATGATAAATAAATTTAGAGGTCATGATAAGAACAAGAGACTATTGAATAATTATCTTATTTTTCCCATTATTATAGAAAAAACAGGCAATATTAAATCTGCCCTTCTAACTTGGTTGCTGTAAATTTATACTCCACTGTATTACTTGAGGAACTAGCATAACAATAATCATGAAATACAAAGAAACTTCATCTCAAAGAATGTCAAAGCACTGGTATGGTTTGTTAAAACCAACTTTTATTATCAGGTAGTGTAAAATAAACACACATACCCACCCAACATAAAGGGCCCACAATATTAGCAAGTGCATTAACTATGTTTCAGTTTAGTCACCTCTTTCCCAAATCAATCAGGTAGGTAATAGGCACTACTTTGATAATAGCTTTCAGAGAGTAAATAAACGAAATATAAATACTCTTATTTACTAAGATTATCATCTAGGGAGAAAACTTCACCTAAATGTACAGCCCAAACACAGCTCATATAAACAGCAAAGTAAATAAAATAAAAATATAATTCATACTTGCTAACCCTGTCTTCCCTGGTACCAGGTAGTATCGTAAGTCTAGAATAAATACTGGACAAAGGAACAAGAATCTGATTTCTCAAAATCTTTAAGTAGTCTAAAGGACAAATATTTAAAATATATCACCAAATAACTGTTCTCTTCAAATATTCTGTTAATCATATTTCTCAGAGAATAAACTATTCTACAACTAAGTGAAACTTTCTAAGATTCTTAAAATTTTCTTATTCTGACCATTTCTTTGGAAATCCTTACTGAATCAATTATTTTCTTCTAATCTATTTACTGTTTTCCTAAAAAACTTGGAAAGTCCTTAACTTAAAACGGACTTACATATACAGACAAAGCTACACTTCATTGCAATTCTTTGTTGCTATAACATCTGCTATTGCCACATACATCATTATTTAAAAAGAAAAAAAAAACTTAAGGAGCTTTTAAAGAATATGGGAGAAGTAGGCATAGACATTATTTTAAAAAGATGCTAATAAAAGATATTAAGAGAAACTGACCTGGGACAGAACTTAGTTTTTTTTTTAAAAAAATTAGTGAAAAGTTGCAGCTGACTTGTTAACCCAATGCAAGATCTAGATTTCCCTAAAGCAATGGTTCCCATCTCTATTGTTTTTGTTCATGCACCTCATCAATTTTTTTAAATTTAGCACATCCTAATATATGTATACTATTTAAAACTACACTCCTATAATACAGTGTTAATATATGATGTGCCTATTAAAACAAATATAAAATTATATATTTTTAAGTAAACTTATCCCTAACAACAGGCTGAAATGGTAGGTACTGAGAAGTCAAAGTACTCTGGAGGAAGAGAATACAAGGGGTAGGGGGAGGTTTGCAAACAAGTATCAGAGTAAGGGATTTAGAAAAGGAAGATATCATACCTCAATACAGAGGCATAGTATAGGGAAATGGAAGTGGAAATACTGTAAATGGAAGACAAACCTGGCCTCTCAGAAAATTTTCTTGGAAACAGGTCATATATACTGAAAAAAGAATCCCTCTTCCTTTCTCACATATAGTTTCTTATTCCTATGACCTCAAATTAAGCCATACATTCCAAATTATTAGCTAGCCTAAAAATGTTTTTGAGACAACTTCCCTGAAATACCAGAAAAATACTAAGATATCAACACAGATTTCAATATAAATGAACAGTGCTCTGACAAGGTTTTAAAGTGAGCTTTGGAAATATCTACCAAAATGAAAACTATGTACCCTTGACCTAGCAACGTCACTGCTAGGAATAAGCCCGTAATCCTACGTATGGGCTTATTCATAAAAAATAACCAAAGATGTATGTACAAGGATGTTTGGTACAACCCTTTAAGGGGAAAAGATTTGCAACAACCTAAGCATCCACTAATGTAAGACCTGTTAAATTAATTATGATTCAACCATACAACAGAATACACACAATCATTAAAAGGAAATGAGGTAGCTATATGCGCTGGGCAAAAAGTTCTCCAAGATATATTAAGTGAAAAATATCAAGAAGAAAATACATAGACAAATAAGTGAGTCATACTTTTATCACATTCTTCAACCAATGTCTGAGCAGAGTAAACTGGACAGGAAATGAAACAAGGCTCTCAAACAAAAATTTCACGAAGCCTATGGTAAAAGAGAAAAGGAAAAAGCTACCCTAAAAAAATCATAAAAGGAAGTGCATTTTCAAGGAGTTTCCTTGACGCTCTCTTTAATGCGCTTATCATCTTTAATATTACCTCTTCTAACTCCTACATGGTCTCAATCAAAGCTCTCATGTACTTCACTGCACATTCAAAAACCCAAATACAACCAAAGGGCTCATGTTCAAAAGTTAACATAGGTTACTTCCCCTCTCTAATTTCAGTATTTTCAGGGAGGATCAGCCGAGTATAAAGAAAGGAAAGTGATGTCTACGCTAAGATGTGAATATTTAAATGTCTCTTCCTGCTAAACTTTCACTTTTTGATCCAAATGTCTACACAATTAATGGAAATTTAGGAGTTAGGAATATCACACAGGAGAGAGGAAGAAAGAAACAATGCTTCTGTTTAAGTCTTGTCACTTACATGAGAGGCTGTTCTGGAAGAAATAATGAAATGAACAGTTACTTTGCATTCCCAGGAGCCTCTGTCAAACTGGGGATAAAGGAGGACTAGGTTGAGTAATAAGAAATAAGCCACCCTGAGCTCATTGTAATGACCCATTATTTTGCAAGTGAAGGAAGCCTGGGCAGCTGACAAAGGATATAAAATGGCAGAGCTGTTAAAAGCCAAGACAAGATGGACAATGATGGTGTCCCAGAACTAATTCAGTTAAAGGTGGGATGGCACTCCTGGAGTTTCAAGTTACCCAGAACAGAGACTGCTAAAAAACTAGAACTTAAGAGGAAGGAAGAAAGAAATGGGCCTACCTCGGGCCAATTTCTCCTAAATGTCCGTTTAGCAGATTACTTCAAACTCTGCATTCTTTTTCCCTTCCTTTTCTCTCATCTCCATCCCTCTGCCAGAGAAGCTGGAAGGTACAGTAACAAGGACACTGAGGGGACCACAATTCAGCTCCCCACTCCATTCAGTTCCCGCCCCCCACCATCATTTTGTACTGAAAAATGTTTGGTTCAGCTGTGTAAAAGTAATCCAAATTGCAGCCGATTAAGTAATCCCTAGTCATTTAAGCCTAACGGCAATGCTGTACTTAAAGAGAACATAAATTATCAGCCATCACTTTCTCCTGTCTTTCAGAAGAGACAGCTGACTCTTCTTATTGTCACCTTCTAATTTAATGCTTCTTACCAAATATCTAAGCAATTAGGAACTAAGCTTTATAGATCTGTATAAGTTGAAATATAGAGTAAATAAGCTTTTAGTCAGGGCTTTTAATAAGGAGTAAAAACATGGGCTTTTAATACAAGCATTTGAGACAATTATATTCTAAGTGAGGGGACTGTTTGGGCTTGTTTTCAGAGGACAAAGTTAACAGAGTGTAATATACGAACAAGTTGGGCATTACTACTCATTTTTAATCAACTATACAAGGCACTTAAAATGCTTATAGGTATTTTTTATGGGCATTCTATGTAATTAATGAGTAAAATGTCTTCCCAAATTTATTAATAGGTTTGAGTCCATATTACAAAATTCAGAGATTATCATAACCTGGAGAAAAAAGACAACTAATGTGTTGAGGATCTACTAGACAGAAGACACTGTGCTGGGCACAGTGGTATGTTACTTCACTTAATATTTACTGTAACACTCAAGACAGTAGTAGTAATATATATTCATATTTAACAGATGAAGAAACTGAAGTTTAGCCAAAGTCACACAGCTAAGAGGTAAACAGGGATTTGAAAACAGACTTACCTGATTTAATGCTCTTTTTTACCACACCATACTACCTCTAGTCTTGAAAAGACCCTGGACACAAAGAACCCATCGAACACATTCCGTTCTCACCCAATACTCTGAGGCTACCCTGTCACCACTGCTTGGCTCTATTAGGCAATCCAACCTTCTTAACTGGCTACTCCCATCCCACAGCTACCATGGGAGAACTGTATGTGAGACAATTCCTATTTGCCACTTCCACCTATTACTTACACCTCAGTGAATTTCTCCTCATTCCTTTTTCATGGGTTTATACATACCATCTTAATCCTTCCATTTTTTATTCAAACTTTACCAACTTACTGTAGGAAAATCTCTCTTCCTCTCTTTATTTTCCCATTTTCACTTGGAAATAAAAAAAATAATCCTAAACATGGCTAATAAATGTAGGAGCTATGCTAAAGATACACCTGTATCAAAGAAAAGAGGGCTATAAGTTTTAAAGTGATGATTTTTAAACTGATACTATTTCAAAACATCCTAATAGGAGCATTATTTTAATAATGGCAACTAGACAAAATGGCCTTTCTTCTTGTGCCAGCCACAAAAAAGATGTTTAATAAGAGAATTTATAGACTAAGGTAAACTACTTTATATAACAACTAAATAAAAACCTGTGATTATTTTTTTAACCTCAGAAAGATAATTTATAAATATTTAAGCCAAAGTTAACAGCCATCTCTATATGCCTGACACCTCCCTCAAATAAAGCAGAATCTAAGCATATTCCCCACTCCAAATACTTATCACCAGTTCTCTAAAACAATGTAACAACAATAAATCAGTGGTATTGAGAAATAGTAAAACATCAAATTTATGGCAAAGTTTGTTGAGAAACAGCTATAATTTATCTTAAAAAGGAGATGGAGAAGGAAAAGGTAAAAAAAGATCCAAGCAAAACAGAATCCTACATTCTGCTAGATCTAGTTGTTATGCCAATACCAACAATTCAAACATTAATATTAAAAATACTTATTCTATTAGGAAACTATGAATTTTCTCATCTTGTATAATAAAAGGAACACTAAAAATACTTCTTAAAATAAACTTCCCTGTACACTATGAACATTAAGTTATTTTTAGTATGTACTATATAATAACCAAGATTCATTCCAGAACAGAAAAGTGTTAACTATTTAAATCAATTTTTTAAACACTGGATAAATGCTCTCACCTAACAGTATGCGCTCATCACCTTCAATGCCAAAAACACATACAATGTCTTACAACCATTTAATAATAAAGTTAAATCAAGAGGCCTAATACAAATAGTGTATACAAATTTATCAAAACTGTTATCTCAAGTCTCAGAAAAAAAAAGGTGCCAAGGTTAATATATGTTGATGTTGACATAAAATATGATGAAAAACTGACAATTAGTTTCTAACTTTTTAATAAATTCTCTAATAGAAACACAAAATATCTGATACTTGTTTCAGTTACAGTATTTAGAACAAGAACCATAAAATGCAATTACAATGAAACAGTTTTCATCTAAAAAAACTATAAAGTATATAATGTCTTTGGGAATAAGTTGTTCTTATGAGATCTAAACATTTACAATAACAGACTTCAGAGTTAGAAGGAACCAGTTACACATCATTTAGCCTTATGTGTAGCTAAAAAGATCCACCCAACACCCTTACCCTGGCCTTATGAGTCTTAAAATGTTGAACAAATCATTTCAACCTAATGGTAGTGAAACAAAATGAAGAATTATCTCAAGTTGATTTTAACTTTTAAGACCTTATTCCAACTTAGGATATCAAAGAACCATGATGACTAGTCACAAAACTAAAACTGTCTCAGAACTCAAATGGGAACAATTTCCAAAGTATTGTCACAGGCCAAGAGTTAACATGTCTTAGACAATAGAAATTACATTTTAATGTTAATCCAAACTAGATAAACAGAAAATAAATCTGACACATAACCTAATATGACAAACAACTAGCTGCCCCCCAGATTCTGTTCTCTCCTTCTTGCCCAATAATAAAATATTAAATGAGACACACAATGACCTAGGTAAGACTCATTTTCCAGGCTCCTGTGCAACTGGTTGTGGCCATGTAACAGTTATAGCCACTGGGATATGAGTAGAAATGATACATACAACTCTCCTTAAAGGAAAAGATAATGTTCTCCTTTTTCCTTCTTTCTACTGGCAGACAGAATGGTAAAAACATCTTGACCACAAGACGGAAGCCGCATATTAAGAATAGCAAAGCAAGACAAAGAAGCCTAGGTCATGATGATTCTGGTGCTTCCAAACAATCTTGAGATTGTTTACATGGACTTTTCAAATAAATATATATTTCTACCTTTTTCAGCACCTATCACAGTAGACAAGTCTAAATTTTAACTAATGTACTTAATATAAATGACTATTGAATTATCTACATGATTGCTTCCTTATATTAGCACAGGCAAACATATTATGTGCAAATGTACAGTAACTGGTATGTTTTTTCACACTTAAAAAAATTACATGCCAAACACCATTAAATTCGAGTAATAGGTCAAATTTTCCTACATATGAAAATAGTTTCCCTGGAAATTCTGGAAAATTTAACGTGGGTTATGTATGTATTGATAAGGCAGGTGAAAAATGCACTACTCTGCTGAGAAAAAGGGTTAAAGAAGAAAATACTCTCCCACTTAAATTTCACTTAAGATTATATAATAAGCTATACATATTTTTATGTGCTAAACTTAAAACCCAAAATGGTATCATTACTCACCAATTTTCTCTTCACATTATTTTCTCAAGAAAAATATTAAATCCCAAGTTTCTTCCAGATATAAAGACTAAAACACAGAGAAACTACTATACAAACTTAACAAGAAATTCTACCAACCAAAAAAGTTTCACATTTGAAAAATTTACTTATTCATGACTATTAAAAATAAGTATTGAAGTTACCTGAGACTAAGATAAAAATGAAGACTTCAAGGAAGGGAATGCTGTAGAGTTGAAAAAGAAATCATG
Organism: Camelus ferus; assembly: GCF_009834535.1. Taxonomy (NCBI): domain Eukaryota; kingdom Metazoa; phylum Chordata; class Mammalia; order Artiodactyla; family Camelidae; genus Camelus; species Camelus ferus. Next base: position 60,492,796 of record NC_045696.1, read on the forward strand.
GTTGAGTTTCTACCTTTCACAGGCTTCAGAGACCCTCAATATCACCTTAATCACTTATTCCATCCAATTCCTACAAAAAAACAATAATAACAAACACAACAAACAAAACACATTATTTATGGAGAGAAAAAATACAGTACAAATACAATATGGACAAATTGGTATGTATAGTGAAGTGATCACTTTTTGTAAATAGTAAGCTATGCCTGAATAATCAGTGCAATGACTTGTTTTTGAATCTGAAACTGGGAAAATGTAATACTGATAAGCAGTAACTGTGGGACAATCCTGGCCATATAAAAGAATAATTTGCCTAGCCTGGAGTCTACAGCTTCAGAGATATGGAATGGTGAAGGAAATTCAGAAGGTTACAGCCCTAAATGTGTATAAAAGAGAAAACGATGCTTAAAAAAAAAAAAAAACCCACTTAATAACATTATGTCTGCTTTGTAAAAGCTGTAAAGTGAAGAGAGGAGCAAACACAATTCCAGGCTTACAAATCACAAATAGAACTAGTAACATACAGAATGCATGTGTACTCACAACAGGAAGGATTATAGCATAAAATCACACTAAATACCTACAGAAACATGTTTGGCAAAGTCATCTTTGACTGTAAAAGCTGACAAAAAGACAGGAATAATCATAAGGAGACTGTGTACCATATCCAAAAAAATTTTAAATGAAGAACATAAGCCATGCACAAGAAGAAAACTTCCGGACAGTAAGTATTTCTAGCCATAGTAACAGACTAATGAAGAGTTTATGGAGTTTCCTACCATAGGTCTTTAAAAATATTACATTCCTACCTATCAAAATTAATTTGTACATACTCCTCCATAGGAAACTTGGAGACCAAATAATATATAACACATTCTGTGATTTTATATCAGCGTGTATAATGGTGCAAAAGAAAAATAGTCTTTCTCACCTAAAACATACCAGTAATATTTCCATTTTTGTACTTCAGAAAGCATAACACTAATTCACTTTCTAAAACATTTCAACACTATATCCATATTTTAAAAAGTTTGAATTCTGATGGAAATATTCACCCCTCAGTACCCTTTCATTTCAAAATTTTCCTGGATATGCACATGTTGTCTATTTTTGCAGATAAACTTCTGTTCAAAATTAAAAAATTTTTTTCAGTAAGATTGTGTTATACATAAATAATAGTGAAATGACAACAATAACCAACCTGGGCAGGCAGGGGAGAGGGGAGTAACAACCATAAGCTGCTCAAATATGTTATCTAGGATGCCCAGGTTTTTGGGGGGGAGGAGCGGTGGATATAGCTTAGTGATAGAGTGCGTGCTTTGCATGTATGAGGTCCTGGGTTTAATCCCTAGTATCTCCATTTTAAATAAATAAATAAATAATTTAAAAGCCCATTTTAAATATTATAAAATGTACAAAAAAAAAGAAAAATGTGACCCATATTAACAAAAAACAGCAATCACTACGAACGGTTTCTGATTATCCCCAGATGTTGGTTTAAGTAAACAAAGATTTCAAAATATCTATTACAGATATGTTAAAAGAAGTAAAAGAACCCATTTTTAGCCTTTTTTTAATCATGAAAACAATCAACAAATAACTGATTCTGAAAACAATGAACAAATAACTGATTCTCAACAAAGGTCTAGTAATTATGTAAAAGAACCACATGGAAATTCTGAAGTTGAAGAGCACAATAAGTAAAACAAAAAATTTACTACAAGATTCAAGATGGCAGAAGAAAATCAATGACCTTGAAGATACATCAGTAGAAACTATCTAATCTGAAGAACAGGGAGAAAAAAATGTTCAAGAAAATTAAATAGTCTCAGAGACCAACTTACCAACATTTCTGGAGTCCCAGAGAAGACGAAAGAAAGTAAGGGCAGGAAAATAATTTTTTTAATAGAACACCAAACAAAAAACTTCCCTTCAAAGTTAAATGAATCTCAAGTAGGATAATAACAAAGAGACACACCTAGACACATCACAGTCCAACTGCTAAAAACAAACACAAGGAGAAAAATCACGCAAGCATAGAGAGAAAAATTACTCAGCTTGTGAGGGAACCATACATGATTAACAGTTGAATTTCAATCTGAAACAATAGACGCCAGAAGACAGTGGGATCACATTCTCAAAGGACTAAAAGAAAAAAGCTGTCAACCAAGAAAGCAGCAGAATTACCCTTCAAAACTGAAGGCATAGTAAACAGTTTCAGATGAACAAAGACTGAGAGAATTTTTTGTTAGCAGACTTGCTGTATAAGAAATACCAAAAGGAAGTCCATCAAGCTGAAAGGAAATGACACCAGACTTAAATACACAGAAAAAAAGAACACCAGAGATAGTAAATACATGGGTTAAACTAAAAGACTCCATAAACATATTTTTCTCACTTCTCTTAACATCTTTAAAAGACATTAGAATGTAGAAAGCAGTGATTATAACATTGTATTGCTGGTCTACAGCATATATAGATACAATATATTTAATGACAGCAGCACATGAGAAGAAAGAGAAAATGGAAGCTATATTGGAGCAAAGTTTCTATATTTTACTGATACTGACTTAATGTTTACTATTAAGCAGATTGTTAAAATGCATAATGTAAGCACCACAGCAACCACAAAGTATCTTAAATTATGTTTGGAAAAGAAATCAACAAAGTAATTAATATGGCACAGTAAAAAATATTCAATACAAAAGGAGGCAGTAAAGGAAGCACAGAGAAACAAAAGCCATAAGAGACATATATAAAACAAATGGCAAAATGGCAAACATAAATTCAACCATGTCCATAATAAAGTGTGAATGTCTAAACAGCCCAATGGAAAGGCAGAAACTTTCAGACTGGACAAAAAGTAAGATTCAACTATATGCTGTGAACAAGAGACACACTTTACATTCAAGACTGAAAGTAAAAAGATGGGGAAAAAGGATATACTATGGAAAAGGTAACCATAAGAGAGCTGGAGTGATTATACAAATATTAGACAAAACAGACTTTAATACAAATACTACTGGAGATAAAAAAAAGATATTTCATAATGACAGTAATAAAGAGCCCAAAAATAATAAAGCAATAAGTAACATTACTAAAAAGAAAAACAGAAAATTCAACAATTATACTTGGAGATTCTGATGCCCCACTCTAAATAATTCATAGAATAACTAGACAGAAAATTAATAAAGATATAGGAAACCTGAATCACACTCTCCACCAACTAGACCTAACTGGTATATACAGAAACTCCAGCAAACAACAGAATACCTATTGTTTTCAAGCACATATGGAACATTCTGCAGTACAGATCAAATGCTAGGGCATTAAACAAGCCTTACAAGTCATACGAAGTACATTCTCTAACCACAAAACAATTAGATTAGATATCAACTAAATTAGCAACTGGAAAATTCTCAAGTGTCTAAAATTAAACCTCACAATTCTGAGTAATACATGGGTCAAAGAAGAAATTAAAAGATAAGTTAGAGAATATTTTTAATGGAATGAAAACAAAACAAATATAACAAAATTTATGGGGATGCAGCTAAAGAAGTACTTTGAAGGAATTGTATAACTTTAAATATATTTGAAAAAAAAAGAGGAGTCTCAAATCAATGACATGAGCCTCCACTTTAATAAGCCAGTAAAAGAGCAAACTAAACTATAAAGCAAGCTGGAAAGAGAAAGAGAAAAACAAAAAACTAGAGAGAAATGTGGTTCTTTTAAAAAGATCAACAAAATTTGCAAACTTTTAGGTAGACTGACCAACAACAAAGAGAAAAAATACAAATTATCAGAATCAGGAATGAAAGAAGGGATATTATTACTGACTTGACAAAAAAGAACTATAAGGGAAGGAATATTATAAACAAATATATGCCAACAAATTAAATGACTTCTATGAAATTCCTAACAAGACATACATTGCTGACACATAAGCTGATTAAAGAGGGAATCAGAAAAATCTGAATATAACTAAATTAGTATTTAAAAGTCCACAAAGACCTAGAGATTATCATACTAAGTGAAGTCAGAGAGAGAAAGACAAATATCATATGATATCACTTACATGTGAAATTAAAAAAAAATCACACAAATAAACTTATTTACAAAACAGAAAGAGACTCACAGACATAGAAAACAAACTTAGGGTTACCAAAAGGGAAGGTAGAGGGGAATAAATTGGGAGTTTGGGATTAGCAGATACAACTACTATATACAGAATAGATAAATAACAAGGTCCTACTGAACAGCACAGGGAACTATATTCAATAGCTTGTAATAACTTATAATTAAAAAAATGAAAAGAATATGTATAACTGAATCACTATGCTGTACACCAGACGCTAAATCAATTATACTTCAATTAAGAAAAAATTTTTTAAAGAACTTCCCACAAAGAAATGGCTTCACTGATGAATTTGATCAAGTATTTAAGGGAAGAAATACCAATCCTTCACAAACTCCTTCACAAAACAGAGGAAGAGAATATTCTTTGCAACTCAATCTATGAAGCCAAAAGTTTCTTTGATATAAAGACATCATATGAAAACTCTACTCCAATGTCTCTCATAAACACAGATAAAAAAATCCTCAAAAAATCCTTATAAAGTATTAGCAAACTGAACCTAGCAACAGATTAAAAAAGGACTATATACACATCAAGACCAAGTAATATTTACCCCATAAATGCAAAGGTGGTTTAACATCTGGAAATCAGTTAATGTAATACAGCATATTAAGAGAATAAAGGACAAAAACCACATGGTTATTTCAATAAACAAAGAAGAAAAGCACTCAACAAAATCCAACAACCATTCATGATAAAAACTCTCAACAAACTAACACTAGAAGAGAACTTCTTCAAACTGATAAAAAAATAACCAACTAGTATCATGCTTAATGGTTAAACACTGAATGTTTTCCTCCTAAAAATCAGGATGCCCATTTTTACTGCTTCTGTTCAACACTGTACTTTAGGTTCTAGCTAGTAAAATAAAGTATGCAAAAATACATACATACGTACATACATACAGCAACTAAGGGCATCAAGATTAGAAAAGAAGAAATAAAACTGCCCTTATTCTCTAGTGATATGATCTCATACGTAGAAATTTCCCAACGAATCCACAAAAAAATCTATTAGAACTAGGAAGTTCAGTAAGGTCACAAGATAGTAGATCAACAGACACAAATCAATAGTATTTCTATAGTGAAATGACAGCTTTATCATCATATCTTCCTATTGAAAATTTGAGTTGATTTAAATTTTCTTATTATCCCTCAGTAGAGTTTTGAAATTTTTTTCAAGTAGACTTCTCCCAGGCATTTTATCTTTTTAGTTGCTTACTGTGTATATATACCTCTTCTTCATTAGTCCTAATTTTACAATTTATATTAAAATATCATTTATGTATAATTGATTTTATAAGCACTTCCTTTATTGAATTCTTTCAAAACTACCAGTACAAAAAGTAAGTATGCAGATGAATTGAATAGAACTGATTTCAAAAACAGGACCCCCCCCCAAAACAAACATGGAAATTTAATATATGATAAATGTGGCATTTCAAATATGTAGAAAAGAAATGCATCATTCAATAACCGGAATGGGGACAACCAGTTAGTCATCTGGGAAAAGGTAAAGCTGCTCTCTACATTTACTTGCTTATACCAAAATCCAATATAAATCAAGATTTTAAACAATTTAAACCAATTTAAAAAGTAATAGAGGGGGGAATGGTATAGCTCAGTGGGAGAGTATGTGCTTAGCATGCATGAGGTCCTGGGTTCAATCCCCAGTAACTCCATTAAAAAATATATATATATATAAACAAACCTAATTACCTCTTCCACTTAAAAAAAAAATGCTTTAAGTAATAGAACACCTGTTAACTTTTTTCAAGTACCATAGTTCACGGAATCTAAAACTATCAACTGTAAGGTACACAACTATTTTATGTCACTAAGGAAAAAATTATGCCAAACTATGACAAACCAGCAATTCACGTCAGAGATGTTATAATGTGGAGGAAAAAGTGAGTCTGACAATCAGCGGTGAAGACCTTTTAAACCTTACAGAGGAAATCCCCCCACCCATGGCCATGAAGAAAAAGATCACTAAATTCAACTATACAAAGTTAAAATGTCTACAAAGCAGAAACAAAATCAAAAGAAGAGCAAAAACTGAGTGAAAACAATTTACCTAACATGTGACCTAAGAAATCACTGAAAATACATATATGGTCAATGATAAAGGAAAAAAAAAATGTTCAAACTTGTAATGAAGTTTTGAAAAGCAATACTAAACAATAAAAAACTGACACATATTAAAATGTTTGACCCTAACTAGTATTATCAAAGAGATAAAGAGATTCTCATTTTCCTAGACTACTGATACTGGGGCAATCTTCTTAGTTGTGCAGTTTGACTACCAAATTATTAAATATACACACTTTTTGACCTAACAATTTTTCCCTTACGAATTTATACTGCAAACATATTTTTAAATATGTGCAAAGATATATCCAAGATTATTCATTATATTCCCATTTATCACTGCAAAAAAACTAAAAACCTAAATATTTACAAATAGGAGGCTAGTTAAAATAATTACGGTACATCCAAATAGTGAATACTATACAGAATGCAATGAAAAGGAATGATATGCAAAGATACAGAGGTTAACAACAAAAGCATGCTGCTAAACAGATATGATGTGATCTCATTTGTATAAAGATTATATAAATATAGGTATACATATAAATGTTCGTATATGCATGGCAAATGTCTGGAAGAATATACACACACATGAATATTAACAGTGAATGGTGGGGGAGGGTGCAGCTCAAGTGGTAAAGCACATACTTAGCATGCATGAGGTCCTAGGTTCAAACCCCAGGACCTCCTCATAAAATAAATAAATAAATAAACCTAATTACCACCTCCATCAACAAAAAATTAAATTAAATTTAAAAACAAACAGTGAATGGGAATAAGCTTTTTTTTTTTTTACATTATAACATTCTCTACTGCTTAAGTGTATATTCCTCCTAAAATAAACTTAGTAAGAGTAAGAAATGTTAAAGGAAATCATAAAATATAGCCACTGAACCTGCTAATATTTTTACATCCTCACTTTAAAAGAATCCTCATCCTATAGATAGGTCTTCATCCTATGGAACTAATAACATTAATTCTTTTCAATGTATAGACGTTCATATCTATATATAATGATATCACGCTATCTGTATATAACATTCATGCTATATAGAGGTATAAAGGAAAAGGGAATTGTCCAGTAAATGCAGAGTATTATCCGACAGTTGAGATATGCATGTTCATTTTCAAGTATATGGGCATCTATCACAGGTAAAAACTAAAGACTGAGTAAAAACAGTGTTGAATTACCTCTATAAAACATATCAGGCAAATGCCCATCCCGCCAGATCACTTGGTCGAATCTCCAAGCTGTTGATTCCTTCCTCTATCCTATAAAAGTACAAAAATACAGGTTATCTCCAACCAAAAATCAGGATTAGATATATTCTTAAAGCCAGGTAAAATATTTGTATCTAAATGTGCTAAACCTGACAAAATTCCTTCTATGATAGATACTGTTGGATTAAATAAAATTAATAACAACTAACAGTTCAACTATAATGACCCATCAGTGCTAAATGATATCATGAAGGTAAGAAATGACCCAGACAGTAACTGGACTTCTTCAAATTTAACTTACAGTTGAGGATTAGGATTTCTTTACTATCAGGGCAATAACTTAGAATTATCCTAAACAACTTAAAACAGGAAAGAGGACACAAAATGTACTTCATTAAAATCATATGTTGATGTTCTCAATTACTCAAATAGTACCACATCCTGATGAAATCCCACAGTAACATTTTCCTCAGCTCAAAAATCTACTTATATTAATACAGTTTTTGAAAATACAAAAATATTAAGTACTTAAAATTTTCAGAGCAAAAGTATTTAATAATGCTAAAATGGTCCATAGATATTTTTTAAATGTCATGCTATAATCAACCTTTTAGCAGAGACTAATTGGACACATTAGTTCAATGTGTTGGTATTGGTAACACCCTGTGTTGGTATTGCATTGACATTGGACACATATAATTTTCTTCCTGCAACTGGGATATTTTTTCCTGGTATATGAAATGGAGGTAAATAGAGAGTGAAAGCTAAAATTTTATTAGAAGCAAAGAATATGCCAAATATAATTTTTATTCAGAAATAATAAAACATTTTATATAACAGCCCTAATATATCTTGGGGGCTCAATAAATATCTTGTAAATCAATAAAAGCTATAAATGTAAAAGCAGAACAATTAAAGAAACTTTAAATCTGCAGGAAATAACCAAGTATATTAACTCAAAGTTGTGTCTACACAATTTTATCAAGGGATTACAAACACTACAGCCTTTCTTGATAATTCAGCATTTTCTAGTCCTTAGCCAGTCAGTAGCTTGTTGCCCAACTAGTTACAAACAAAAAATCTATTTTAAAATAATTTATTTCTACTAAGCTCTTAATTGCCTGCTTCAAAGTTTTGTTTCCAAGCATTCAAAAGAGATATATGCCATTCCTCTCAATTATGTAAAACTACTTTTAAATATGTATTTCTGTAGCTTTACTGTCAAAAAGATAGTAAAAAATCATACTACTGTGGTTGAGTCTTTTAAAGTTGACTGGATATATCTAGTCCACAATCAAGACATTACTACTTATGTCACCACATAATAATAGCAACATCTTCAGCTGGACAAATGTTTTCAAAATGTTAATATTCCATTGAAAACATATTCACAAAAAGTGTACTCACCTTCTTGCATCATTTTTTATTGAAAGCCCTAAATTAAGGCTGTCATACATCAAAGACTATAACTAGATACATTAAAAGATAAGGAAACAAAAATAAAATAGTGAAGCAAGAAGGAAAAGGAAACATGCCTTACTCCCACATACACACATCCCCCACATGCACAAAATAATATAACCTCAAATTCTAAATCTATAAACAGAAGTTTTGGAATATCTTTCCTATCACTTGTCCTCTACCATGGAAATTCACAACTTCCCCTAACTCACCTGCCACATAGTCTCTGTCTCTGGAACCCTAATTCGTTTAGCATCATCTACCAATTTTATTTCTCCTTCCAAGCCTCTATCCCTCTTTCTCCTTTAGCACTCCTCTCCATCAAAAATGGGGAGAAGAAAATAACCTACCAGGCTGGAAACTAAGACCAAGTACAAAAAGAAAGTCATAAAGTTACTTGGACAACCACCCAATGATCAGCTAAGATCTTCCTCTTTCCCAGTCCCAATTTCCCTACTTCAGGAGTTAGTGAATACACCTGCTTAGCAATTCCTCTGGTTTAAGATTGTGCTGGCTAATTATTCCTTGATTACAATCACTTGTGCAGGTATACTCACATTAAGACAAAACATATATTAAGAAAGAAAATAAATGAAATACTTTGCAGGGACCTTAGCTACAATCCTTCCATTAGTTTTGATAGACTAACAGCATTTCACTGTATTTACTGGCATGTAGTCTGATCCATTCATTAGGCCAACATTTTTGTCATTAACTGAGTCAACATTTTTGATCACCTGATAAGTATATAACACACTACATAAGGTTCCTAAGACAGGCATAAAACACCATGGTCTCTGCCCAAAGGAGTTCATAATTTAGCAAGGATGGTAAATAAACATACAACAAATAATGTTTGCAATGATAATGTAATGTGTTAAGTGCTATAATTAAAGTTTGAGCAATTTATCATAGGAAAATCAAAGCAACAATCAATTAATTCTCCCTTTGTTACCTTTCCAAAAGAAAAGGAAAAAGTGATTTTTTAACATTGATTCCACATTTTAGAATGCAATAAATACCACAAGCTTTGTACTTTGCTCAGCAGTGCTCCTAGGTCTTTGCAGATATTAACTTAACTTAGTCCAAACAACAAACCTACGAGATTGGTGCTATTATTATTCACACTTTAAGGGAGAGAAAACTGAAGGGTTATAAAACTTACCAGAGGTTATAAAACTAGTAAGTGGCAGAACCAAGGTCTTCATAATGATCTACAAGGCCCTCCACAATCTACTGTGCTATCCTCTCCTCCTCCTCATCATCACTACCACTACCAGCACCACAGCTTAAGAATCTGAGAGGAAAAATGCTTAAAGTCCTTTAGCATCTTTTAACTAGATCATATTTTAATTAATCAAGTTCTGCTTTTACATTACTTCTTACTTTTGTGATTTAGTAAGCTTTCTGAATGATGCTTTAAAAAAAAGGTGAAGAAAAAAAGTTTCTTCCAGGAACAGATTTCTATGAATATGGTTAGAATTTCTATACAGTAACAAAGCATAGACATATGTGTCCTTTTAATTTACACTACTTGCTCTGAGAATTAAAGTTGTTAGAACTCTATCTGAATGATGGTCTCAGAGTATACTTTTCACAACCAGATCTATCCAAAGGAGGAATGACAGCCTCCAAAATTCAAACCAACCATCCCAGTATCTGCGCTAACCAGGTTTTTTCACAACCATTTTCCATGTTTACTTTCACCAAAAATTAATTATATTTCATAATTAATGTAATTAATCAACTTGGTTAAGAAAGAAAATCCTACAAAGGGGTAATAAGATAAATTCTTAAAAAATAGTTGACCAAAGTGAGTAAAATAAAGCCACCAACTGAGACTACTCACTTTCCCTTGGCTTTTTCAAATCACCTATGCAGTAAACATTTGTCAAATAAGAAACTAACTCTACCCACGTTAGAAAATACAACAGTAAGCATTTTTAGAAAATCCTTAGACTATAAATCACTAAAATGACTGAACTAACCTTTAAATCCAAATCACCTGTTGAGGAAAGACACCTCCCCAAAGCTAACCCTTTCACAGTCAGGATGATAAACTATCAAGCAACTATGTAATCCTTTCCCAAAGTCACTAACAGAAACTAGTTTTTAAGAGTAGTAAACCACTAAAATCAAGGAAAAGCTGCTTTATTTTTATAGGAATTTTTACTGAATACTTATCAATTTTGTAAATAATCATAAAATATTTTGCACTATTATGATCAACATTACTAACGCGAATTTTTAAAAGATCTCAAAGATGTTACAAGCACGCTCTGACAAAGTACTTCACAGTTTACAAAGTGCTTTCATCTGTCACATTGCATGTGCCTCCCCCCTGCAATTACCTAAACAGGTATTATTGTTTGTCTCCATTCTACAGATGATGAAACTGAGGTTTAAGAGGTTAAGTACCCAAGGTTATACAACACCAAAGTGTCAAGGCAAAGACTTCAACCAGATCATCTGCCTCCAAATAAAAGTCTACTTCAACACAGCACAACAAGAAAGGTCATTCCCAAGTTAAAATATATTTAATGTTACTCTTAGCAATATTCCGGGAGTCAGAAAAAAAACCAAACATCTTTGAAGTAAGGATAAGATCAATGAATGTAAAATTTAAAATTAAAATTCTACCTACAATAAAAGTCACCATGTAAATAAATAAGAAATTAAATTTATCTGATTTTTATAACAAAAGTTATCCTACTATAATAACTAAGGGAACCCTAGAAAATATTATAGGAATATCCATTTAAAAATTAAAGGTTAACGATTTAAATTTGATTTTTTAAGTGTCAATTCTTTATGAACAAATACATATTAAAACATTGTTAAAAACCAAAGATAACAAGAGTGAACTGAAATTGCTACTTCCAATATGAAATATAATTACTCATTTAAGAACATGCAAGTAGTCCGTAAAAAAGCTAATTCATCATTTGATAATTTTACCTTATTCAATACCAGAATTAATTAGTCATTCTTATTTCCTCTGTCTAGAACATATGCCCGGAATTACATAAGGCATTAGACACAATGTAGAAGTGTGACCATACATAAAAGAAATGGTTTTAATCTGATTAGGAATCTGAGATTTGCCATCAATCAGAGAACACCTTAAGAAGTGGCTGCAAAGGAGCCCAGTGATTTCTCTATAACTGCAATAACTATATTAAGTTTGAATAACTCATGAAATATATTAGTGAGTTTTTTTTTCAACAGTAGTAGTTGATTTAATGAGCTAGCTCATCATTTAGAAACCCTAGCATCTATTAACATAGAACGGACATTTTCTTATTTGGGGCCAATTTACTCTCAATTAAAAAACTAGGAATGTAAAAGCAAGATATTTTATCTTACCTTTCCTTTTCTACCTATGAATTAAGATTAAATTGGATGCACAATACAAGATTTTCAATATTGTTTTAAAAAATGTTTATTAAAATATTATGTATTACTAGAATTGTTAAACATCTTAAATACAAATAATCCATTAAATAAACACATCTTTGAAGAAAATACCCAGAATTCACAATTTCATTTTTATTAAACTACATTACAAAATTCTATTTATGTGATAGAAGCTTAGTAAAATAGCATTCATCTTTTCCCTGGCACCCTCTTGAACTAGCTGACTACCTTCCAAAAACTTCCTAGGTGTCCAATACTGTGGTTTATAATTGAAGCAAACATTTATATAGCGCTTAAAAGTTCACAAAGCACATGGCCATAAACCATTATTTGCAAAGCTGAAATAACCCACTGGGTGGAGATTATGCAAGTTCACAAAAATTAAGGGACTTTAACTTCCAGTCTAGATAAGAAGGCCTAAATCTGTTTTTCCCTGCCCCTCTTCACCAAGCACAAGTATAAACCATGGAAATAACACAAGGGACAACCAAAAGAAAATTATGAAAATTGGTAAGAAGGAAGCTAAACAGTTTGGGACTCCAAGAGAGAAACAGAAAAGCAGGAGAGTGTTTTATATCCCAACACCCATCAGAAGGCGGCAATCCAGACTGGCATTTCCCGACCACCAATTCAGCAACAGAAGGTAAACAAGAGCCACACTCCTCCCCGAAATTAAAAAGGAGTCTCTGTGCAGTATTAAGCAAGAAGATCAACTGGAAGCCCAGCCAAAAACAAAGACCAGGAGAAGCAACTCTTCCTTCCTCACGTGACCTGAAACTTCCGTTTTCCACCTAGAAATACAGAGACAAATGGGCAAAACTCAGGGACCCAACTTGGCCAACAAGCAGCTGTTTGGGCCAAGATTCTCCTTCCTCACCCAGAAACAAAGGGACAAGGAAGAATCGGAGGATGAGGATGGGTACCAGTAGGAGGATCCCACAATAATCCTCTCTCTTGAAGAGACATCCAGGAGCTTGGTAGGGAAAAATGCCTTCTACTCCCTCAGGCAGAACCAGGAAGGACCAGTGGGAGCCCCAGCAGCATCAGATAAATCAAGTCAACCATAAAGGCTCTGAAAATTAAACTGCCATTAGAACCAAAGCTCACAAAAGTGAGCCAAGACCTGCATGCTAAACCTAAATAGGGTGACTGCATGCTAAAATTAAAAATATTAAGGGCCCACAGCTTCCTAACATAATATATAACATAGAAAATGACATAAGAAAATCACAACATGAGTGAGAAAAGATAATCAACCAAGGCCAATACAGAGATGAATCAGATGCTGTAACTATTTTTTAAAAATTCTAAAGTACCATAATACAAAATGTTTTAGCAATTATAAATTCTCCCAAAATAAGTGAAAAAATGGAAAATCTTAGCAAAGAAAGAGAAGTTATAAAAAAAGAAGCAAAAGGAAGTAACAGAACTAAAATTACAATAACAGAAACTTTAAAACTTGCTGGATAGGCTCAATACAAACATGGAGTTAGCAGGGGTGAGAATCACTGAATTTGAGGATAGAAAAATAGAATTAGCCCAATCTGAAAAACAAAGACTGAAAAAAAAAAAAACTAAGAGTCTTAGAGAACTGTGGGGCAGTAACAAAAGATCCAATGTTAATATCACTGGAGTCCCAGAAAGAAGAGAGAGGGGACGATACAGTATTTGAAGAAATGATGGCTGAAAATTTCTCAACTGTGACAAATACAAACTTACAGATCCAAAACACTGAGCAAACCCCAAACAAGATAAACCCAAATAAATTTACACCAGGACACACCATAGCTAAATGCTCAAGAACTAAAAAAACAAAGAAAAAACTATGAAGGTGGCCAGACAGAAACAATGTATTATCTGTTACGGAACCGCAATTAAAATAACACCAGATTTCTCATCCCAAATATAGAGGCCAAAAATAGTGGCAGAATGTATTTTAAATAATGGTGGGGGGGGGTACACTACCAACCAAGAATTCTATACCCACTGAAACTACTCTTCAGGAATGTCTTAGTCTGTTCAGGCTGCTATAACAAAATACCACAGAACAGGTGGTTTATAAACAACAGAAATTTACTTCTCACAGTTATGGAGGCTAGAAGTTCAAGATCAGGGTGCCAGCATAGCATCTCTTCCAGGTTGCAGACTTCTCTTTGTATTCTCATATGGCAGAAAAGGGACAAGTGAGCCTTCTTGGGGGCCTCTTTTGTAACAGCACTAATCCCATTCATGAGGGCTCCCCACTCATGATCTAACAACCTTCCAAAGGACCCAACTCCAAAATACCATTACATGGGGCATTAGGATTTCAACATTTAAATTTTAGGGGAATACATTCAGGTCACAGCAAGGAACAAAGGAAGAAAAATTCAAAACATCCTCAAAAGAAGAAAAACTAAAAGAATATGCCACAAGCAATCCTACCTGTAAAGACTGGCTAAAGTTTTCCAAACAAGAAAAAGAATAGAAATATGGATATACATAACAGACTATTTTTCCATCATTAGTTTTACAGATGACATTTAATGACTGAAAAAAAAATTATACTACTAATACTAAAAACAATTATATTTAAAAGTCAAGAAAGTAAAGGTAAAAGAGAAGTGAAGTTACCACACTTGAGTCGAAATAGAAAATACTGATACCAGGAGACTGTTATAAGTCACATATACATTAAGTAATAACTACAACCACCACTATAAAAACTATAGCAAGACAGACTTAGAAACATTATAAATCTTTCACAAATTACAGAAGATGGAATCCTAAAAAATGTTCTCATAATCTACAGGAAGGCAAGAAAAAGAACAAAAAATGAAAATCAGAGAAAATAAACAAAACATAAATAATAAAATGACAGACTTAAATGTTAATATATATCAATAATTACCATAAGTGCAGCTGGTCTAAATAGACCAATCAAGAAAGACTGGCAGAGCGGAATTTTTTAAATGGCTATATGCTGCTAACTATAAAATTAGTAACACACATTGAAAGAAGAAGAATGGAAAAGCTATGAGAATATTTATTTTTTAAGCAGAAAGGCTACACTATTAACAACCGACAGGGTCAGCTTGATGTATATAGACGACTACACCCAACAACAGCAGAATACATATTTCTTTTCAAGCACCCCTAGAACACTCACCAAGACAGATCATATTCTGGGCCATAAAACAAACCTCAGCAAGTCTAAAAGAACTAAAATAATACAAAGTACATTTTTTGACCACAACGGATTCAAACTAGAAATTAGTAACAGAAAGACAACTGAAAAATCTCTGAACACACAAGGATAAACACACTTTTTAAAAGTCCATAGGTCAAAGAGGAAATCTCAAAGAGAAAAAAATTTAAATATATACATAAAAATGAAAACAATGTTAAAAAATATGGGATGCAGCTAAAGCAGTAGCTAGGAGTAAATTTATAGCACTAAATGCTTAATTAGAAAAGATCCAAAATCAGTAACTTCATTACTTACCACAAGAAACTTAAAAAAAAAAAAAAGTGCAAAATATAAACCCAAAGTAAGCAATAGAAAGGAAACAGGAGCAGAAATCAATGAAATTAAAAATAGGAAAATACAGAAAATCAACAAAGAAAAAAATCTGTAAGCCTCTAACATGACTAACAAAAATAAAAAGACACAAATCACCAACACTAAGACTGAAGTAAGTGTATCACTAAGATCTTGCAGCACTTAAAAAGATACTAAGAGAATACTACAAAATAACTTTACACTTTTAAACTGAACACTTAGAAGAAATGAACCAATTTCTCAAAATCACACTACCGAAACTAAACCAAGATGAAATCAATAATCTAAATAGTTCTATAACCACTAAAGAAAAATGAATTCTTAAAAGACAAAGGGGCAAAAATCATTCGATGGAGGTAGGATAGTCTTTTCAACAAATAGTGCTGGAACAATTGGACATTCATAGCCCCCCCACCCTCCCCCCAAAAGTCTAGACCTAAACCTCACAACTACATACAAAAATTAATTCACAATGGATCATGAATGTAAATATAAAACATAAACTACAGAATTTTAAGAAGAAAAAGAGGAGCACCTTGAGGACTGATAGAAAAGAGTCCTTGGGCTTGGCACCAAAAGCATGTTCCATAAAGAAAATAAACCAAACTTTATCAAAATCAAAAACAAGTACCTGGTGAAAACCTTCTTAAAAAGATACAGCTTATCTCAGCTACAGAGTAAGAAAAAATGTCTGCAAACCATATATCTGACAAAGGTCTTATATCTAGAATATATGAAGCTCTCAAAACTTAACAGTAAAAAAAAAATTCTGATTAAAAAACAAGCAAAAGACATGAATGGACAACAAATAATATATACAAAGATATTTAATATTATTAGCCATTAGGGAATGCAAATTAAAACTACAATAAGATATCACTAATACCTATTAAAACAGCTAAAATAAAAAATAGCAATAATAACAAATGCTGGCAAGGATGCAAAAAAAAAAAAACAGATCTCTCATACATTGCTGATAGGAATGTAAGATGGTACATCACACTGAAAAACAATTTGGAAGGTTCTTATAAAACAAAACATGCCCTTGCCATTCAACCCAGGGAGCTCAATCTTAGGCATTTATCTCAGAGAACTGTACACAAAATCCTGTACATGAATGTTCATAACCACTTTACTATTAATAGAAAAATACTGAATATACCAGAAGTCCTTCAACAGGTGAATGGTTAAACAAAATATGTATTAATATATCATTATATTAATCTAGAGATGGAAAATAGGTCACCAGGGAACAGGGAGGGATTTTGGGGTAGGGTACGAATATAAAGAGTAGCAATAGGGGTTTTCTTTGTGGTAGTAGAACAGTTCTGTATCTTTGCCGTTATGGTAGTCACATGAATTTATATATTCAAGAAAAATCACATAGAAGTATAAATACACAAATGAATTAGGATTTTTAAAATGGTGAAAACTGATGGGCAATTTAGCTAACAGTAATATACTAAAGTCAATTTCCTAGTTTTGATGTCTTTTTAGAGCTTTATAAGATGTCACCACTGGAGGGGAAGCTATGTAAAGGACACATAGGACTCTACCATTTTTGTAACTTCCTGTAAGTCTATAATTATTTCACAATGAAGGTTTTTAAAACCTTGTATGAGATGGGGGCAGAGATACAGATGAAACAGGACTGTCCATTAACTGCTAACTACTGAAGTTAGGTTATTGGTATACAGAAGTTCGTAATACCATTGTATTTTTTTATCTATTTAAATTTTTCATTGTAAAAGGTTAACAAAAATACAAGAATGCCATATATCAAAACACTAATAGCAACTTCTTCCAGTTAATGATTTTTTCTTTTTGCTAATACACATTTAAAATTTTTCTATAAAATAATTTCCTGTATAAAACAATTTTTGAAGAAATTTTTGCTCATATGGTCTTTTGTCCAACTTTTTTAAATTGAAGTACAGTCAATTACAATGTGTCAATTTCTGGTATACAGCACAATGTCCCAGGCATGCATATACATACATACATTCATTTTCATATTCTTTGTCATTACAGATTATTATAAAATATTGAAAAATTCCCTGTGCTATACAGAAGAAACTTGGCTTTTTTTTTAATCTGTTTTTATATATAGCAGCTAACATTCGCAAATCTCAAACTCCTGAATTTATCCCTTCCCACCCCCTTTCCCCGGTAACAAGATTGTTTACTATGTCTGCGAGTCTGTTTCTTTTTGTAGATGAGTTCATAGTGACCATTTTTTCTTTCTTTCTTTCTTTTTTTAGATTCCACATATAAGTAATATCATATGGTATTTTTCTCTCTCTTTCTGGCTTACTTCACTTAAAATGATGATCTCTAGTTCCATCCATGTTGCTGCAAATGGCATTATTTTATTCTTTTATGGCTAAATAGTATTCCATTGTATAAACATACCACAACGCCTTTATCCAGTCATCTGCTGATGAACATTTAGGTTGCTTCCATGTCTTGGCTACTGTCTATAGTGCTTCCATGAACACTGGGGTACATGTGTCTTTTCTAATTAAAGTTCCCTCTGGATATATGCCCAAGAGTGGGATTGCTGGATCATATGGTAAGTCTATTTTAGTTTTTTGAGGAATCTCCATACTGTTTTCCATAATGGCTGCACCAAACTACATTCCCACCAGCAATGTAGGAGGGTTCCTTTTCTCCACAGCCTCTCCAGCATTTATTGTTTGCGGATTTTTAAATGACGGCCATTCTGACTGGTGTCAGGTGATACCTCATTGTAGTTTTGATTTGTTGTCCTATTGTTTCACTCATTTTTTAAAAGTAGTACCACAGAAAAAAAAAATTTTAACTTAAAAAGAACTCTATTGATATTTCTTCCTCTCACAACACAGAGCTTAATTTGAAAATATTTCCTCTAAATACCCAATTTATATTTCACCCAGTTACATTTCACCTGAAAGTTCTAATATATTTTTCTAAAATTAACCAAAAGAATATTGCTAGAAAAGATTTACAACCAGCACAATAACTGACCATAGTGATCCTCACAAAACAGAACAGATGTCTAAGCTCAAGATACCCTAAGATGTTTTAACAATTCCAGTTGGGTTTGCATTTGCAATGTTGCCTACGGTATCACAATTAACTCCAAATTGATTTTTTTTTCAATTGTATATGGTCTTTTTTAATTTTTCAAACTTTTCTCAAAAAGCAGATGCTGAAAAGTTTACAACAGTTACAAAGTCATGCTGAAGAATTCAACAAACACATGCAATATCTGAAAAAGTAACAATTCACTGACTATAAGAATCTCACAATGCCATTTTAAAATTTTAGCTCAATTATTTAAATTTATCAAGCAAAGTTGATAAAATATCATTTCCCTCAGTAATTAAAACTAATTTTAATTAAATAAGTGAATTAAAATTAAATTATAATAGAAATAACAAGAGACCTGAGCTCTGCATCATCTGTAGGAACTTGGGTAAGTCACAATTTCTCGGAAACTGTTTCTTTATCTGCATACTGAAAGAGTAATCTTGTTAATCTTCCAGCTCCAAAATCCTATGTACTACTGCCCTGAAACAGACTTCATAATCTTTGACCCATGGCCCTTCTAATGACAACTTTGGGAAAATATTTATAATAGATACAATACAGAGAGGCCAATTACATTATAAACACCTTTCATATGCAGAATACTACTCTCAATATACTAAAACCAGGTCTTCTCCATATCAACACTACTGATACTTTGCACTGGGTAATTCTTTGTTGGGGGGATATCATATGCAGTAAAGTGTTTGGCATTTAACCACTAGATACCAGTAAGATACCACAGCATGACAACCAATGTCTCCAGACAATGCCAAAATCACCTCTGGTGGAGAATCTTTGCTGTTAGATTTAAAACTCCCAGGGTTCTTTGGAAATGGAAACGGGAAAGAGAGACAGTTTTTGTTTTTGTGACATAGGAAGAAAGGCACAAGAAACTCTAGGAATGAACAAAACAAAGCACAGCTAATATAGTAACAAGAATGAGAATACCAGTACATTAAGCTGAAGAGAAAATTCACAGGTATTCCATCTGTTAACTTCGTAAGCATCTTCAGTAAAGACAGCCAAAGGTTTTTTAATCAGAAATTAATGAAGTTAACATAATTCCTCTTCTCTCCAGCGACTGGGAGGAGGCTAAACATTCTCAAGTTACCAGCTATTCTTTAACCACTAAGAATACCCACACAAAAAACACATCCACCCACAGTTAAATACAATAAGCATCTCTCTGTTTTAATCAAATGAAAATGTGCTACAAATACCATGAAAAGTAACACTGAGGAATATCCTCCAGTCTTTTATGTATTTAAAGAAAGGCTAAAGACATTGAAAGTGGAGAAACTACATACATCTAAATGTTACAAAAGTGATTAAATCTTCTCACATTGACTTTCTGGCTCTTTAATACTCACTATAAAATCAACTCAGCCATATTTTCCACCAAATAGACAAATACCCAGTTTCCTTAGTCTATTCTTGGACAGGTCACCAGATTGGGAATAAGAGACCCAGAGGCTATTCCCAGCTGCAAACAGACTGGTAATCTCAAACAAATTATTCACTCAGGTTAAGGTTCTACACCCATATCAAGCTGACAATACTGAAAATCTGCCCAGAAACAAGCACTGAGAAACCCAGGACTTCCTCCCGCACCCAAAGGACAACTGCAAACGTATTTTTAGATTTATTAAATCTAAAAATCTGAATAGAATTTTATTTATAGAAACATTTAACATACTTGAAATTTCAAAACTGTGTGGTGCCTTTACCACTGCCCTTGATAAAATTAATAAATATTCTTTTTTAAAATCACATCATGCCCAATTGTGCAAACCTTCATATGCAAATTACACTAATGATAATTACGTAAAACAAACAAACAAAAATGCTGTTTTTAATTAAAGCTCTTGGGAAGGGCTTTTAACTTTTGCATTTCCTAACTCTAGTTTTTAATCTGTTACACAAGTAGTTCTTTTCTGGCACTGTAAAAAGTGCTTCACGAAGTCTGGAGAGCAAAAGTTTGCCCTATAGCCTAATTCTGGAAAGGCCTTAGGATTGTTTTTACCACTAAACATGCAGGTTCTAATAGCGCAACCAGTACACGGATACAAGCGTACATTTCTGGCTCTTGACACCAAGTTAAAAAAACTGCCTAGTAGACCAAGTTACCCGTCTGACCTTTTCGCACACCATAAAACTGTAAACACAATACAGTCCAATGTAAGATTTGACAAAAACAGGGTCAGGACGGAAAGGAGGGTGTCAATTAATGTTCGTCGGCCCCCGCTGTCAGGCAGACACTTCTTAGCCGCGGAGAAGCCACTCACAAAGTTTGCCATCCCGCTGGGGGAAGGGGCCCCGACTGCGCCGCGGGCCCCGACCCGGAAGACGCGTGTCTGGAAGGCCCCACCGCCCGCCGAGGCCCGGGAGCGCCAGACACTCGGGTAGGAAAAGCCCCGGCTTCTCGGCGCTTCGCCGCCGCCTCCTCGCACGCTGGGGCACTCACGCACGCGTGCGCACACTCACACACGTACACACAACAAAAGGAAGCCGTGCGAGCCGCGTGCGGAGGTTTGCTCCGGCGCTCCGGAAAGCTCCTCCTCCCGGCCCCCGCGCGCCGCCCCGGGCCTGCTGACTTACTGCAGCGCCCCGCGAGGGCCCATGGGTGCGCGGATGTTCGCGGCCCACCGGCCGACCCAATCCGGCTGTGATCCGCTGCGTCTGCGGGCGGCTGCAGCGGCTCAGGGCCCACCACCCGCGCAGCTCCGCGCCGCTGCTCCGCCCGCCGCCGAGCCAAGCGCCGGCAAAATCCCGCCCCGGCAGGCCTGCGCTCCCAAAGCCCAGGAACAGGAGGACTCCTACTCCCCGGGTCTCTTAAGACATAAAACTATAAGATGTTAAACCCCTTTCCTTAATGAACCACTAATCAAAAGTAGTATCCAACATGGCACTCCTTAGAATAAGAAATCTTTCAGTAACCTCTTCTTTAAACCTTGCTCTTACTTCTCCACACCTTAGTTTACTCATTTTAGTTTTCCCCTTGCCTGTTTTTAACCTAACAGCTGCATTTTCCCCCAAAAATAATTTGCCCTAAACCGTCTTTGCAATTTTACTCTTTTGAAATTTACTTTTCTAATAGTAACAAGCTTCCTCATTAAGTCCCTTCCATCTCCCACTTACCTATACAAAACCTCGCCACTTTTCTAATTTTCATCAGCGCCTACCAAACCAATTCATAAGTAACTCTCAAACACTGCATTTTCTGTCTGTTCTCTCATTCCCTCAAAGCTAACGCTCTCCAACTTAACACACAAATTTGCCCTAAACTGCCCTCAAATTTTGTGAACCTATTCCAGAGAGGCCACCAGTCACTGAAAAATCTATTTCCTAAACCTACCCCCAACAACTTAAAACGATCTTTTCAAATATTCTCTACCAATTCACTTGTATCATTCATAACTAAAGACTCTAATTACAGAACCTAATCAAATTAACACATTATCTCTACCATTATATATATACATATATATATGTCTACATTACATGCAGGTGTATATATACGTGTTAACAAGTATAGAGGGGACCCTGCAAAACATCAAGTGTGTATTTCATTCCAATCCCTTGGATATTGGCTCTTCTCAAATTTACAAGGAAAACTCCACACCAACCAAGATTTTCAGGCATCCAATCCCTATCTTTTGAAGTTATTTACCTATGTTAAATTAATGTATCACTTAAAACATACTGTCTCCATTTCTACTATAATCATTCCTAACACGTTCCTTAAAGTATCTATCATTAGTCTAACCCACACAATCCATTCAAATATTCAGAATATACCCCCACATGCCAAGGCCCAGCAATGTCCAAGGCTGGTCCCAGAAACAATTCTAGATCAAATCAGGCAGATGACAGCTAAGTTGTGAGTTGGGCAACGTGGCCTCCCTGGGCAACTTTAGGCCTTCAAAGCTCTGGATAGTCTCCAAAGGTCCTTCATTATTAAATTTGTTGACTGAATAAATGTAGAAGTAAGGGAGGAAAAAAAATGGTGAATGACCCAGGGCTAGATTCTGGAATTAATTCTGAAGCAAAGCTGCACTAGGAAGGAACACAATACTATTTATTTTGTGCTTTCCCATATTTTTCTCACTGTCACTAAATATGCTCTCTCTCTCTCTCTGTCTCTCTCAAACATGAAGTAACATCAAAAACCCCGATCTGAACAGGGAGGATCAGTCAGTATTCTTTGCTCAGAGGTTGAAAGAGTTAGTTAATCATGTGAGGAATATAATGCAAATACGAAGGATTTGAAGCGTGCAGCATTTTCCCCTTTAACAGTTTAAAATGTCAGCTGCTGGGACCACAGCAAGGCACTAATGGAGAATTCCAAAAAGCAGTTAGGTAAGCACTTCAGAGTTAAGTCTTTGATAGTACAAGGGAAAAGTTGACAGAAGACAAAGTCTGACAAAAATCAATACTACTGTATAACTGGACAAGCAAAAGTTTGAAAGCAGAGATACAAGCCAAGAAAAGAGGCCTGGTATAGGTCTTAAATATCATCAATGGAAGATGATGGTTTCAAACCCTGAGGTCATAATACTGAAGATTTAAAAACGAAACAAAAAAAGAAGCAATGTTTCAGTTTTAGCTATATTTTGTTTTGGAACTGGCAAGATTTCTCCTTTAGAGATGTTCAATAAATGATAAATAACTAGAAATAAGACAAGAAAAAAGCATATTTAAAACCATATACCTGGAAGTCACCTGTATATAGGTAACAAATGAAATAAGAAGACAGAGCAGACCAGCCTCCTAAGAACACTAAGAAATATGATATCAGCCATAGACAAAAAAAAAAAAAAAAACTACAGAAACCATTTTAGATCCCTTAAGACATCTTCCTACCATCCACCCCATTCATTCCACTTTTTACCTGAACCTCTTTACATATACAAATTACCACCACACAATTCAAAGTTTAATGTAGTTTTCAGGCACTCAAGTAGAGATCAAAGATCTCAGTGTCTCTATCATTCATGCTATTTAAAAAAGAAAGTTATGCATGATGTACTATCCCTTTAATATTAACATAATAGGTAAGCAAGGACTGTCCTTACATGCACAGAGAAGGAAGTGTCCTGGCATTGTTTCCTAGGTTATGTTTTCTCCGTATTTTCTCTGCTACAAGCTACTGACTCTCCTCTTCATCTTACCTTATTCCTATTCGGGTCAGCTCCAACCTCCTCATTCATTTCTATCCATTTACTAGCTCCTATCAGCTTGCTCATGTTCTACTGTCAACAAACTACCCTATGTCTTTTGCCTTTCACATTAGAACACCTCTACCTCACCCTTTTTTCCTTTCATTGTCTAATTTCTAATCCACAAATATCTCTCAGCTGAATTTATCTCAGTATATTATACATGAGTGGTTATGATTTTGCAAGTATAATTTATTTATAAAAATCTAAAGAAGTCCATCCCCACGCCACAACAATTTAGATCACTATCGACCCTTGTCAGGATACCTCCTCATCTTATCTCAGCTTGGCTTTCCGTTTCCTGGACAAGCCGCTTCTCTCATGACTTAGCTATCCATTCTCCTACTCCTTCAACTTGATAAAGGACCAGCTGCTCCTTGCTCCTCAAGGTCACTCTCGCTGTTCTCCTTTCACCAAAAAATCTCTTTGTAGTTCACGTTACTCATTTAAACCATTCCATCTGCAACATCTACCAAACTCCAGGATCCCTTCCACCTTCCCTTCCCAAAGACGTCAATTCTACTTTGTCCCATATTCAGCCATTATTCTCAGCGACTGAGGTGCTGAAGAACTTTCTGCACCCTGACCTTCCTCATCTCCTAAAACCTTCATCTGCATTTCAGCCACCCACACATACATACTGAAAACAGGTCATCAACTGGAAGTGCTGTACCACTAGGATTGTAACTCCAGAGACCTTTTATTTTTTTTAACCACAACTACTGTATTTTCTAGCTCTACACCTGCTCTTCACCTCCTTCTGGCTTCAGTTATCTTCCTACATAATTTAAATCTGTCCACCAGCAATTTTAATACTGTCCTCTCCAGAATATCATGACCTCCCATTATATTAACCATGCATCTCCCCAAGAAGAGACAATCTCCACCAACTGTTTTTTTCCACACCCACACAATGGGTGTTAAGCACCACCAGAAAGCTATGAAATCTTCTACAACTGACTTATTCTAAATACAACTCTCCATCTCATTAACTAATCCAAATCATTTTCATATTTAAATCTTTAATCCCATCAAATACTCAATCTCTTCCATAAAATTCCCTCAGATCACAACTTCTCCACCTGTAATCAAATCCTCTTATAGCTTCTAAAATGCTGTTTCTCTTCATCCATCTGTTACTTCTTGCCTTCAGCTTTGAAAAAAGAGTTGTTCCTTCTTCTTAAAATAAACTTCTTAATACAATTCCTAGAGCCGATGATTCCATATTTTCCCAACCCACTCAGTCCTTTAACCCTATGCACTCTGGTCTCTGAACTGCTCTCTTGCAGACCAAAAAAACAATTCGATGCACCAAATCCTATGACCCACCACCCAAGTTCTTGTCCTCTCTTTGGCAAGGACACTTGAACTACCTCCTTTGATTTACATCACTATAACACAAGATTGTACTCTGATCTCTCTAGTTGTTTCTTTTGTCTCCAAAGACTACTAGTCCTCTTCTTAGCCCAAATAGTGGGTATTTTCCCAAATTCTGTCCTGGAGCTATTTCTAATTCTCTCTACCTCAGGGTCTCATCCCTTACCACTGCTTCTACATTTTCTATCCTCATACCCCCAGCTCCCCAAAAGAATCTTTAAACCATCACCTTCTGCTACAATCTAATTTAATCCTGAAGAATTAGAATATATAATGATTTCTTTTAAACTGAATTCTTCAATTACTGCTTCAATGATTAGTCCAAATAATTTCATAGCATTCAGCACCCTATCAAATCCAGTATTAGTAGCTTCAATTACCAACTCTATGTACGTATTTCCAAATCTCTATTAGACCTCTTTCTTCAGATGAATCCGGTATTTTTAACTCTAGCTAGGTAACTCCCCTTCGATACTTCCACTGGTGCCTCACACAATGGTCAGTGTCTTAAAAACCAAAGTAGCCATTTTTTCCCCACCAAAATGATTCTGCTAACTGATCCAATAATTTCTGTTAATGGCACCACCATTCTCATAGTTACCCCAGGTTAAAAGCTCTGGAGTTTCCCTTAACTTTTTCTTTTTCTCCAGTGTTTCCCAAAAGCCCATCTGCCATCAAACCCTTCAATCCTTTGAAATATTCTTGTATCAATTCCCTTTCCTTTTATTCCCACTACCACCATCCCAACTTAGATTCTCAATACTTTCACTTTTATCATAGCCTTCTAACTTTGTCTTCTAGTTACTAGGCTCTCGTCATTGCAAAAGAAAAAAAAAAAAAAACAGAAAAGAAAAGAAAAGAAACAAAACAGGTCACCATATCAGTAATTTTAAACCCACTCAGAAATCAGTGGTTCTCCACTGCATACTAAGTCAAGTTAAAACTCCTTAGGACTCCAAAAAATAGAAACTACTCATTTTCCAACAATCATGGAATGGATAAATACACTGTGGTATATTCATACAATGAATCCTAGAGAGCAATGAAGAAGAATGAACTACTGCTGCATGCATCATGGATGAACCTCACAGACATGATGAGCACAGGAAACCAGATGCAGAAGTATGATTTCACTAGTATGAAATACAAAAACATACAAAACTACTCTGTGTGACAGAGGTCAGAATAGTAGTTACTTTTGGTTGGAGGAGACCAACCTGGAGGTGACACATGAGGAAACCTTCTGGGATGCTGGGAATGTTCTATATATTGAACTGGGGGGTGGTTACATAAATGGAAACCTAAAAGAATTCACCTGTACTCTTAAGATTTGAGCACTTTATGTAAGTTATTTCTCAATAAACAAATTTTTAAAAACCAGTTTGGTCTGGATTTTTAGATGTTTTATCTACTTTACAGCTTTATTTCCCTCCTCCATTCATGAACTCTAAATTCCAGCTCAACACGTCCATAATCTTTCTCACTGTCACTCATATCACTCCCTCTTCTTGCAATGCCAACCCTCACCATCGTGCCTGCTATAATCTTATTTATCCTTAAAGCATTAAGCTAGGTACCAATTCCCGCACAAAGTTGGACCCGCCACCGTGCTTCTGTCAGACAAATGTGTACATATTTTTGTCTCTGGATAAACTCCTGAAGAATATGAACTGTGTCATATATAAACATGTATCCTTCACACTGCTTACCAGAGAACCTTGACACAGTAAGCATACAAAAATATTCCCTGAATGAATAAATGCTGACAGACCATCAAAAGCACCCTCCAACCTAACCCTTCCTTCTCAAACCCATCTATCAATGTCTCCACTCACAAATTTGTTTCTCAGCTTACATATTTAATCATTCAACAAACAACAGAGAACCTACTACATGTAAGAAACTATCTACACTAATGTCCCCCCACCAAACTACTCAAAAATGTAATCCAATTTCAGCTGCCTCTTGAATTTTCCCTCAATTCTAATTTTCTAGTCATCTTCTCCTTCTCTCTCCATCCAATCACATCCTACCCCCTTATTTCTAATCTTCCTGTTATCAAACTAATTCAAACCTTCTTAGTTTCTCCTGTAGCCTCCTAACTGGGCTACTCACCTCCAATCTTACTCTACCACCACACTGCCCCCAATCTATCCTGTATAAAGTACCTGTTGTCAGACTAAGGTATCTAATATACAGTCCTTGATTCCATTCTCCACTTTAAAAAATTCAATAGCTATACATTAATGATATATGCTAGCATGCTTTAATCCTATGTTAATATACTTTAATATTCAAATCCTCACAACCTTTGACAGGAGGTTTAATGATTATCAATTTCCTGATGAGAAAACTGAGTCTCAGAAAGGAAGTAATTCTCTCCATACCCATAGTGCAGGCAAACAGAAGGGCCAAGACTAAAATCCAGCTTCTGTTTGCTTACTAAGCACAACACTGTATCATATCAAATACAAACTACTTAGCTTAGCTTTCAAAGCCATCCATTTTCAACCCAACCCCTAATGACTCTTCCTACCTTATATCATATTATACCCTATTCATGAACTCTATGTTCCAAACTACAGGTTGTGATCAATTATTTAGTTTGTCATGAAATCACTTTAATGAGGGACAGCCATCTCTTTTTTTTACTTTTTAACCAAACAGAATAATAGAAAATATCCAAGTGCATCCAACATGGTAAGGACAGTTATTGTTACTGAAACTTTGTTTTGTATGTGCACACATTCATACATGCATATATTAGGTTAAGATGTAATATGTATTCTTTAATGTGATCATAGTAAAAAATTAAAAACCAGCTCATTATTCCCCACATCTCCTTGGTTTCTCACCTCCAAGCCTTTGCTTTTGCTAATCTCTCAGGTTGGAACGTTCTTTCTAGTAATTTCTGCTATCCATCCCTTCAAAGACTAACTAAAATACCACTTCCATGCCACTAAATGCAGTCTCGGGTTTTCCCCGAGTCAAATGTCGTTTCCTACCTTTTAACTCCAGTAACGCTGAGTATTTTTCTTACATATACATTTGTGATCACAGTGTAGTTATTTGTGCTGAAGCCCAGCTCCCCCATTAGAATATAAACCCCAAAGGATTAATCCCTGATTGCATTTTGCATATAACAAATGTGCATTATCTGTTGACTAAAGAAAATTCATCCCATTATTTTCTGAAACCTCAGTTATAAATCAATAACATAATTTCTACTACATACAAACTTCTGAAACTCTTATCCTTCAAATAGCCCTACCATCTTCCTCCCAAAATTAGCCATTTCAAATAATCCTCTTTACCTTCAATCTTCTCTTGCTTTCTTCTAAACATAACCTATCATGTATCAATAACCTTTTTCTTCTTTCAGAATCATACCTTCTATTAAATAACACCTTTCCTTCTCCATCTGCTATCTTCCCCTTTATTCCTAGCTCTCTAACATCCATAATGATAGGTCTAATATTCTTTAAACAGACATTTCTTTCATCTTCTCTTCACCCAGACTTCAATTATTTCAATTCATTTATAGTGTACATATTTTTGTCAGCCCCATTAAATCCTCTGTAGAAAAAGGCAGATAATGAATAAATAAATTGAAACAAACAAAACATATAGATAATTTAGGTAAGTTACCTTGGATACTTTCTCATTCATTCATTTATTCAACAAGCATGTATCTACTGGACATATGCCTTCAATTCTCTTGTCTATTCTATAATTTGGAAAGCAGCTTTGAGAAAACCATGCAGGAAAATGCCAGGATAACAAGCCAAGTTGACTCATACTCTTCACTCACAGAGACCAAGTCATTTGTGGGGTACAGGCTCAAAAAAGGAAAAACTAAAAGTTACACCAGACACAGATGGAAATAGATATCCCCCCTCCCGAGTTGTTCCAGGGGTCTCAAAAATCTACCCAGCAAAGGTGAATTTGAAAAGGAACAAATCAGTAGGAGTAGCTAAAATGAAATAGGCAGAAAGCATTCAGACAAAAATAGATCCAGACTCCAGGTTCATTCTAGGGCTGCAAGAGAAATTTGGAGCAATTTAGTTCCTTTCCTGAGATCTCTAAGGAATCCTTTCAAATATCTAGCTAAAGTATGGTACTTAAATCCCTTCCTCAAATCTTAGCCAATACTCACTTCTCCATTCTCTGAACTCCTTCAGCACTCACTGCCTGTAAAACTCATTTGGGAACTTAATCATAACTATCTTGTTCATGGTAATGAACTGTTAACAAACATAGCCAGAATTTATTTACATATTAAAATCAGTGTGGTCCTCTCTAAAATAGTTACTTTGAGAGGCTACCACTGACTCATTTATGCACTCCATCCATCCACCACCTGATGCACTTAACCAACATTCATCTAGTACCTAACCAACTCCATGTGAAAAATCACCACTGTTCAAAAATTTTCCAAATTCCTCTTTGGGAATGTTTTCCAAAGTTACTTAATAAGTTAACTAAGAAAATCATCCTCATTTCTGTGTCTAACTGAATTTGAACCAAAACTATTCTTTATTCTACTTGATAATAACAGAACTTCAATACTTCTAAAAATCAAGTATTTCAAACTAAAAAGATTTGTCACCAATGAGACCAGTCAGAATAACATTATGCCTTGTATAATTTTAACTGTACCATCCTGGAGGGATTATGAACTCCTAAAAGGTAGGGACAGTGTTTTACTCATCTTTGTAGACTTCTACCCCCAACAGCTCACAATAGGTACTCAATAAATAAGTATTGTATAGAATGTGCAGGAGGCTCAGACAATAAATCAGGAAAGGTGTTCCAAAACAGTTCTCAACACTACTTCTGAAAGTTGATTAACAAATTACAAAAATTCTCATTTGGAGGTATACTTTTGATACTTGTATTAAAAAGTCAATTTTCTGAAAGAACTGAGGATTGTGGGAGAGAATGGAAGATTGCTGGAGCAATGAAACGACTGAAGGTGGGACAGAAACAACTGTCAGAGGGTGAGAACTGTGGGATATAACAGGACATTTGGAGAAAGATTGGGTAATTTTGTGAAAGAAAGGGTAATTGAGAGAGTGGTAGGAAAGATGGGGAATTTGGGGATACATGTGGAATTATGGGAAAGATGGGGATTCTGGGGAAGGAAAAGAATAGTGGAAGGGACAGGGAATTTTTAGGAAATAATGGAGAATGATGAGGAAAATGCAGATTGTGGGAGACCCAGGGAAGTGTGGGGGGAAAAAGAGAAAAATATCAATTTTCTGAAATCTTACACTGTTACGGAATTACTTCACAACTGTCTTTCTCCCCTTAAAAGAATATAAATACCATAAATTCCTTGAGGATAGAAACTTCATCTAACACTTATTATCCTCAAAGTGAATTAAATCAAGCAGATTCTTAAAACAGATACAATCTCTAAGCACTCACTTAGGCCTCAGGTAAGAAAATCCAAATTAACCAGCTCCCAGGTCCAGACCAGATTCATTCAGATTAAACTAGCCTCACATTAGAAGAGAACCTTTGGTGCCGCCCATTAGATGTTTTTGCAGGATTGTTTCAGTTCCATTCTAATCCATTCTGTTGTCTTCCCTTAAATCTAAAGACCTTCGTCCTAAAATACAAAAGTCAGATATTCCTTTTGTACTTATCTCTCTGTCTCTCTCTCTCTCTCTCACACACACACACATACACACAATTTTGTCTATAATACCTCACAGTGTTCAGCAATTTCACACAGTCCCATTATTACCAGTAATGGTGGACACTACTTTCTATCATTCAACAGGTATTTATTAAGCACTAAGGATCAAGCTGTTGTGAGTTTCCCCCAAGATTAAAGAAAGTCTTAGCTCTAGAGCAGGTTACAATCTAGCTACCATTTGCAAAACAAAGAGAAAATAATTCCCCAAAACAAAAGCAATATTCAGCAGTATAGAATCTACATGTGAATGTTGTTCTAATTCAAAGTAAGGAAGATTCTCAAGAGGTGGAGTTACCTAAAACAATACTTTTGAAAAGGGGAGCAAGATCTTTCTACACTCCCAATATCCAACACCCTGACTCAGTGATGTTGTACCTCATACAAAAATTTCAAAACCAATATTTTATGAATCTATCGTAATACATGAGCAGTATTCTTTTTCCACCATATTCCCCACATATTAATGACTTAAATATGACAATTTCCTTAAAACTGCCACAAATCTGTCTCACCATTGTAATTTAAATCCCCTTCACAATTAACTATATCCAAATGTCCTCAGAATTCTTTACTTTTCTTCCAGCCTCCAACAAAATTATCACCATCTCCATCATATCCTGGCCCTCTTCTTCTCCCTCTTATCACATTTCCCCATCCCTCCCTCCCTCCTCCACAAAGCAGAAACACATCTCCACACCAATTCATTCCTTCCTAAGAAACATAAGAATTGCCAAAGAAGCCTGGAAAGAACAATCAAGGATCATTTTAATCTATTCCCAGACTACCCACACTGAAACTCTCTACAAGACTGTCAAAGAATTCTGCACAGTAGACCTGGTAACTAATTCCAAGATGAACAACTATCACTGCCAAACCACCACTCTTCATCTCTAACCAGCAACCCTAACGCTGCAAAGTTGCTGTTTTCTACAGCCTAGTCTTTGCTATAGGTCCATCATCAAACTTTCTTTAATCATCTCACCCAGTTTTTCCAGTCTAAATTTTAAATGTTTTTTCTTAAAGAATATTAAAGATATAAAGACATCAAATAAAAAAGCTAAAATAATAACTATCAAAGTTTGGAAAGAAGGAAAAGGAAATAATGACAGTAACACAAATCCTTTCCACTCACAGTAAGAAGTCAAAATTTTGACTCCTTTATAATGTCATTTTGATCAATCAAGAAGTAACAGTACATGCATATTACTTGGAGATCTAGGGAAAAGCGTGATAAGAACTACAAAAATTAACACTTAGAAGTAGTCTCTGAAAAGTGGGACTTTTCAGTGCAATGGGCAGGTGAGACAGGGGTTACTGCTTTTCATTATAAGCTCCCTCAGGACAATTTTTTAAAATTATTTTCATGTATTATTTCATGTAATTTAAAGGAGAGACAAACAATAATAAAATACTCTATTTAAACCCATTCAACTTACAAAAATTAAAAGAGCTGACAATATACAGTGCTGGTGAGGGGAAGGAAAACAGACCTTCTCATACTATGATGGCAATAGAAATGGGTACATCCAACTATGTAATATATTGAAGCCCTTAAAAGGAGCGAGTTAACTCTAAATGTACTGACATAAAGTTTTCCAATTTTTAAAAAAATAATCCTGAATTATTTCCAGAATAAAAATTTTAATAAAAGCCCCTTTCCACTCAAATGCTAATTACCCTCCTTTAGAGCTATTTGCTAAATAAGTAAATAAATTTTCCCATCCCTCTCCCAAATTTCTTTCCCTCTTCTCCATTAATCCTTCCATCTTCTAGTTCCATAAAAAGACCTTTCACACTTCCCTCTCCTCAGCTGAATCAACATTACAATGTAATGTGTATACAATCTTTCTTAATAACAAAAGGTGAATAATCTTAAAGGTATGGTTCTAGACCAGAATTCTCTCTGGTCTAGAAAGGTATGGTTCTAGACCAGAATTCTCTCTTGGAAATCTGGTCTTGTGAGAGCTCAGCAAATCCAATAGCCTGGGTACATTTCCTGATATGGAAATGCTAATATTCCCTCCAGCCTGACTCTAGAATCATCCAGTCTCTTCAGGTTCCCCTAGACCTCAAGACGACCAGTCCTGACCTCCCTGCAACTTAAGACCAAAACAGACATTCTAATCCTCCACTCTGCAGGCCCACACTTTGTAGGCTAATACATTTTCTTCAACACCACCAAGCCTCAATGAGGGTATACATTCAGGAACTGTGAATGGCAAAAGACCTCCCCCAGCCGCAGAGTTATGGAACCAATTCAGTCAACTAGACTAATCTGAACTACAAATGGAGCCTCCAAAGAAGGGCCACCATGCATGGACTCTCCCCACCATTAATTATAACCCTGTGTACTGCAACCCAAGCTGAATAATATGGCAACAGTCCTCTTGGACCAGATAAACTGGGCAGTGAAGAAAACCGCCAAGTCAAGTAATTTCCATTCCAGCATCTGCCAGTATAGTGTTCACCCAGCCTCTGTGTAAGTGATATTTCAAATTTGCTAAAACCTAAACTCCATGGCCTAGAGAATCCCTGTAGGCCAGGCGTTTTCTTAAGGTCTGGCTCAGAGATTCTCATATTCACCGGTGCAGGTCTAAAATGTCTCAGACCAAACTACAGACCAAGATCTAATTCTCAGTGACCCCAACCGCTGCTGGTACCCACACTTACCAGATGTCATCTACAGAAGAGCCCAAACAGGTTCGGAACTAGGCCATCCTGGCCCATCTGGAATAACTCTTTAGTCCTTGGGCCAACACTTATTAATTCTGCTACATCTGTCTATGCTATCACGCATTCTCTTCATATTCTCTAGTATTTAGCAATCCCTCTTGCTTTAAACGTATCCTTTCTATTCAAGGAAACTCCTTACATCCTTTCTTTCCTTCCCTTAGAAACGCTTCAGTTCTTTCCATAACGAAATACCTAATGTATCTGCACAATGAACACCACCCCCCGCTCCCGGAATCCTCAAGACTCCTCCACAGCCACCCCCTGCATTCCTCCACCTACCCAGCATCTTTCCCTCCGGCCTCTCTTCCAGTGCACGCTCCCACTACGTTTCCTGCAAGGATTCCCTTTTCTCCAACCCTTGCCCTTCCCTTCTCCCAAAGAACACATTCAGGCAGCAACAGTGCCTGAGGCCTGCGGTGCATAAAGCACTGCACCAGGCACGGCAGACAGAGACCCGGTGTCTCCCTAGGCTTTTCACACCCACACCCAGCACCCTCCGGCCACCCCGTGCAATCATCCCACCTTCTTCCCTACCTCTGACACCCCCCTCAGGCCTCGGAGGCCGCCTTCTCGCTTCAGCCATCCCCGTCATTATCCTTTCTCACCCCCCAACCCACCATCCGCGCCCTGTTTCCTCCTGTCCCCCAGCGAGCTCCTGCGTTTCCCTCGGCCTCGGCCGGTTCCCTGGCCACCCCCAGCCTCGCCACGGCTCGCTCCCCCCGAGGTCAGGCCGTTACCGCCGCGCACTCCCCCCGCGCGCCGCCCCCCTCCCCCGCCCTCCCCCGGGCCCGGGCCTGCCAGGCCGAGCACTTTACCGCGGGCGGGCGCCGAGTCGCGCGGTCACCGACTGCAGGCGGCGGCAGCTTCAACCTTTCTAGGGGCCTTCAGAGGAGGGGAAGGGGGGAGGGGGGAGAACTTTTGCTGTGGCAGCTTCGGCAACAGCTCCCACCCCTGCGCCTTTCTCCTCTTCCTCCCCCTCCTCCTCCTCTTCCTCCTTCTCTTCCTCCTCCCAGAGCAGTAGAGACGCAGACATGCCGCGGCTAGAGCGTCGCCGCGGTCGCCGCCACTGCCGGCGCGGTGCATTGTGGGAAGCCCCGCACACGGGAAGCGCTCCGCGGCACCCGCCCTCCCTGGGCCGGGGACCTGGCTGGGACGACCCAGCGTGGCTTCTATTCCGGCGCCTGCGTGTCACCAGGCGACCGTGGCCGGGGAAGCTGGCTCTGAACCACGGGTACCCTAGGCTGAGCCTGAGAAGAAAGCAGTCTGAAAAATATTAGAACTAAAGAAATGTTTTCGAGATGGGGGTCCGTCTTCAGCCTTAACTAGTACCTATCGCCCAGAGAAGCGGAGAACTGGGGGGTCGTGTGCATTTCAGGCCCGGGGAAAAGGAAGGGGCAGGGACCTAAATGAAAGGTTATCTGCCGAAATTTTTTGACTTTTTCGTTTCTCCTCTCTTACCTAACCCTCTCCCCTGCGACCTCCAGTCGTGGACCTCTGTCACCCTAAATGCCACCTTTTACCGGAAGCGACACCCCTGCGCCCTTGAAACTAGCAAGCCCCGTTAGTGTCTGCAAACGCCTGCAGAGTGTGAGCATTGAAGATCAGGAGATCCGGCCCTGGACCCTATTGCGCAAGGTCTTTCGGTGGTATTTCCCGCTCACTTCACCTGGGGCCCAAACCTCCGTCTGTGTGTCAAAGACTTGGTCTATGTGGAGCTAGAATTGCACAGTTGATGTCTCAACCCTTGGAGGCCCTTTCGGTGACCTTTGCCAAATTGTGACCTCCTTAGTGGTGCCTTCATTCAACTAACATCACTGAGTGCCCTGAGGTGCTGGTGCGTACTGTGATGGTTTACAATTACTCATCTTTGTGTCTGCACCCTAGCACAAGGTCAGCCACGTAACATGAAAGATGCTTAGTGAATGTTGAGTGATCATGAACATCAGAAATACCATGGGATGAAACACCTTCATTATGATTTCTTCAAAATAGTCTGAAGATTTATTAAGCGTCTCTCTGCGATACTTAAACATAACCTCTGAGGGGAGAGGGAAAGGAAAAGCATTAAAATACCTATATAACCATTTCTGAAGTTCTCATTCCCTTGTCCACACCCACCTAACCACCCCTTGCCAACTGAATCTTCATTTGAATAGTGTTTTTTGGCAAAACTCCAATCTGCATTATGCACTTGTGATGGCACTGAATTAGATTAGTGTCTGCAAGGTTAATGTTCCCCCAGGCATTAACCTTAGTAAATCGTGATGCCTGTTTAGAAATAGCAGAGGCCCAGAGGTTCGGCTTAATTTAAACACAGGTAACTAAGAAGAGCAAGGATAAACCACAGTTTCACAGTCAACTCTACACGTGCTCTCTCCATTAAAAAATAAAAATTTTAATAAGATGGCAGGGCATATTCCGAATGCTAATTGCAACAAACCATTGATACAAGCTAGAGCAAGAGACAGTTATCTGGAAGACAGCCTTCTGGCAACTTCTAGCATCTGCAATGGCATCGAATTCAGATGTTAAAAAAATACCTCTGGCAGCAAAGAAGCAGACTCTGAATATTAGGTAATAGGAAAACTAATAACTGAAAAGGATTGAAGGCCTGAAGATTAGTAATACTATCAGGAATAGATCTAGTTCTCTGCTCAGCACCAGAACTAAGAAATAATAGAGAAACAGCTGTCTAACATGGGCAGAATAAAGAGCACAATAGAGGTAGTGACAGCAGTAGTGATGATGGGGAGCAAGTTCAAGCCTTTGGTAGGTTAAACCTCTGGAAATATTTCTCAGCCCCAGTTTGCCTCTTCATGCTCCTCTTGCTCACCTCCCCAGACCCCAGCCCTAGGCATTCAGCCTACTTTCCTTTTTTGTTTTTTATTTTGAAATAATTATGGACTCACAAGAAATTGCAAAAATAGTACAGAGTCCAATTTACCCTTCACCCAGCTTCCCCCAATGGCAACATCTTAAAAAGTTTTAGTAACATATCAAAACCAGGAAATTAACAATGATACATTATCATTAACCAAACTATAGAACTTACTTTTACGAGTTTTTAAAAAACATTTGTGTGTGTGTGTGTGTGTGTGTGTGTGTGTGTGTGTGTGTGTGTGTGTGTGCAGTTTCATTCCATGGATTAATCTGTGTCACCACTACAACCAGGATTTAAAACTGTTCTATCACCACACACACACACAAAAACCATCTCATGCTACCTTTTTGTTTTCACAAATCTACCTCCCCATCTCACCCCCCAACTCTATCCCTGTCCCCTGTAACCACTAATCTGTTTTCTATCTCTATAGTTTTGTCAGTTCAAGAGTGTTATATAAATGGAATCATAAAGATGTAAACTTTTGATGTTTTTACCTAAACATAATGCCTGTGAGTCCTGTCCATGTTGTGACAGTTATCATTCTTTTTATTTCTTAGTATTCCATTCTGTGGATGTACTAGGGTTTGTTCATCCATTCCCCAGGTAAAGTACATTTGGGTTGTTTCCAATCTTTTTGCTATTACAAATAAAACTGTATTTGTGTACAGGTTTTTGTGTGAACTTAAGTTTTCATTTCTCTGGGGTAAATGCCTAAGATTATGATTGATGGGTCATATGGTAAGTACATGTTTAATTTTTTTAAGAAAACATCAAACTATTTCCCAGAGTGGCTGTATCATTTTACATGCCCACCAACAATGTAAGAGAGATCCAGTTTCTCCTAATCCTCACCAGCACTTAGTATTACCACTTTTTAAATTTTAGCTGTTTTAATAGGTATGTATGATATCTCATTTTGGTTCTTTCTCTTTTAAAAAGGGGTTGTCTCTCCCCAAGACTGGCTCCCGAACAGCATGCATGCTATCTCTCCAACTCCTAATTTCCTTTTAAACAAGTTCACATACCCCTCTTTGTTGAAGGATTTCATATCACAGGAGAGAAACACACATCTCATGGGTAAGTTATAAAGTTTCTCAAGATAATAAGTATATGTAGCTTATATCTTTTTTGTTTTTTGACAGATGGCTCCAGAAAACATCTGTTAAGCAGGTATAGAAATTTATTTTGGGAAGTGATATACATAAGGCGCTCAGGATGCAGTCCACAGGTGGCAAATTTAAATGCCCAACAAGCCAAGCAGGTAACATGAATAAGTGAAGCAGGCATACTTAGTTACTTAACTTCTCTATGTTGTTAAGTACCCCGTCTCGAAAATGAGGCTAATAATAGTAACTTCCTCTTAGAATTGTTAAGAATATTAAATGTTAATACATATAAAGTATTTGGAATAATATCTGGCACAAATGTTCTATGTGTTGTAGATATTATTGTTCTTGTTGTTATTCTTTCTATTAAAAAGGATTTAAAGATGGTGCTGAACCAAATTTCCTAAAAACAAAATTCATCAGGGGCAAAAAGTCAGTTCCTGCAAGTGAGTTGTAGCAAGGGAAAAGATAGAAACTATTCCAGTACAAAAACTAGCTTAAGTGGAAAAATATCTTAGAGAATGAATCTTGGGGAATAAAGAAGATATATAAGAGGGTATAGCTCAGTGGTAGAGTGCTTAGCATGCTCCAGGCCCTGGGTTCAATCCCTAGTATCTGTATTAAAAAAAATAAGTAAATCAATAAGTAAACGTAATTACCCCCCACTTCAAAAAGTAAAATAAAAATAAAGTAAGTCTACTTTAAAAACTGATTTTTAAAAAAGTTAGCATGCAAACTAACATAAAATAAAGTTGAAAACAAAAGAAAAAATTTAAAGCGGATATATGATAGTTGGAGCTAGGAAAAGAATAAGCAATTAAACTGCTGAAAAAAAAAGTAACATTATTCAGAGAATTTATTTCTGAGTGTAATCTTTGCCTGAATAATTTTATTTATAAGGCTGATGAAATTGATCTATTATAAAGATGCTTGCTATTTTCTACCCAGCAAATATTAGAAAATCAAGTTCCTACCTCTTCTTTCCCAAAGTTTAAGCAGAATGAAGACAAGTTAACTACTGTTATATATATTAAAGCTGTGGGTTTCCACAGCTCATACAACTTAATAATAAAAAAACAAACAACCCAATCCAAAAATGGGCAGAAGACCTAAACAAGCAATTCTCCAGTGAAGACATACAAATGGCCAATAGGCACATGAAAAAATACTCAATATCACTAATTATCAGAGAAATGCAAATCAAAACTACAAATGAGGTATCACCTCACATCAATCAGAACGGCCATCATTCAAAAGTCCACAAACGATAAATGCTGGAGAGGCTATAGAGAAAAGGGAATGCTCCTACACTGCTGGTAGGAATGTAGTTTGGTGCAGCCATTGTGGAAAACAGTATGGAGATTCCTCAAAAAACTAAAAATAGTCTTATCATATGATCCAGCAACCCCACTCCTGGGCATATATCCAGAGAAAACTCTAGTTTGAAAAGATACATGCACCCCAATGTTCACAGCAGCAGTATATACAGTAGCCAAGACACGGAAACAACCTAAATGTCCATCAGCAGGTAACTGGATAAAGAAGATGTGGTGTATTTATACAATGGAATACTACTTAGCCATAAAAAGAATAAAATAATGCCATTTGCAGCAACATGGATGGACCTAGAGTTCGTCATTCTAAGTGAAGTAAGCCAGAAAGAGAAAGAAAAATGCCATATGATGTCACTCATATGTGGAATCTAAAAAAGAAAAGAAAGGGCACTATGAACTCATCTACAAAACAGAAATAGACTTGCAGACATAGTAAACAATCTTATGGTAACTGGGGAAAGAGGGTGGGAAGGGATAAATTTGGGAGTTTGAGATTTGCAAATGTTAGCCACTATATGTAAAAATAGATTTAAAAAAAAAGTTTCTTCTGTATAGCACAGGGAACTATATTCAATGTCTTGTAATAACCTTTAATGAAAAAGAATATGAAAATGAATATATGTATGTATATGCATGACTGCAACATTGTGCTGTATGCCAGAAATTGATACATTATAACTGACTGTACTTCAATTAAAAAAAGGAAAAAAAAACTGGGTTTCCATAAAATAGAATGGAAATTTTTATCATTCTAGAGTTTTCAAAGATTTCATACGTTAGCTTATTGCCAGATAGTGTGATTTATTGCAGAGATGAATTGTTTCTTTCTTGTTTTTACTATCTTTTTATAATTTACAATTTAAAGTCATGTCAGAATTCCAGGCTCACCAGAGATTCTTAAAAATACCCTGTTGCTAAACAGTCATGGAGACCAACACAATGAGGAACTCAGCTTCCCTAAAATGATCATCTTTCTACCTGCCAGTGTTCAGGGTAAACATTTATTAAAAGCCTACGTGCAAGGCTCAGCAAAAGAGGCCCTGGGATGCACTAAAGTCCATCAGCTGTGAGATAACTCTGGTTTGGAGGGATCCAGGGGAAGACACGGGTGAAAGTTCAAGAGAATGGAGTGCTGAGGTTGAGACTGTGTTCCCTTTTCATTCCCAAATTGATCTTTCATAAAGGCAACCATTTAACACTTCCCGGAAGATTATGCAGCTACATAAGAACACAAATGCTGAGGTTCAAAGAAGGCTAGGACGTGGCCTGAGCTCATGAGAAGCTCTTAGACTAATGGAGGAGACCAATAAAAAGTGAGAGAATTTCAGCATAATTATGCTGTGATAACATTGAGGTATGTACAGGGTGCTTTGGGTTCCGTCAGTGATGGAACCCACATATCTTTCTGATAGCAAAACAATACTTTCCACCTTGTTCATACATCTAAAACTTACATGGGAAATTCTGTACCAATATCAAACATGACGCAGGTCTTTCACATTTAGAGAGACATTTATCTCCTGGTAATTAAAAAATGTGTGAGTGTTGAAGCAAATCCTTTCTCTCTCTCTCTCACACACACACACACACACACACACACACACACACACACACACCTGGAAATGACTGCAGAATACTTCTCCATACTCCATGAACAAAATGTGAACAAGTAAGGCTGAAGAGAAAATGCAAGCTGAAAATTAGGTGAAAGTGATCTATGGCAGCGGTCGTGGGTGGAAATGAGAGCATTAGTGATAAAGTGGATAATTTTCTGGTGGGAAGAGGCTGTTTCACCTTTTCATTTGCTAATTGATATTTCTTGAAGACAATTGTTTTACTCTTTCCCAAAGAAGAGTTTGCAGCTACGTAAGATTTATTCTCCCCTTATGAAAAAATGGGGAAGGGTACAGCTGACTTGGGGTTTAGTTTTGTTTGTAAGAAAATAAGTTTCAATGTCACCATTAAAATGATCGTCCCATTAACCTCGGGCTCCATATCATCTGAGTCTGTGTGTGTGCTCCCCTGACCTCTAGCACAGACATCCAAATAACTGGTATCCATAGGAAGAGCCTCAAGTCAACAAAGAACCATTAATATTTAGAGCATTTTGTTTAAAAAGCCAGAGGAGGGTGCAATATCTTGAGACAGTTCCCAGCATTTTTATTTTTTAATGTTTTGGTGTTTACAAGATTAAACATCAGTATTAAGAAACTCTTCTTGTACCAAATATTGTATTCCCCAAATGCCAGATAGTAGAGCTACTACAAAAAAGAAAAATAAGTCTTCGAGTACAATTTAGTTACTGTAAAACCTTAATTATATATCCCTATGGCACATTGCTGTAAGAAAGATTGATACCATCAGTCTTAAAAATTGCATAGGTTGTATTCTGGCATCTCAGAAAAGGGGGATAATGACATCAAAATTTGGATTTGTAGTAAAACAACATTAAATGCACGAAAATCATGCATAAAGCATGGATTTTAATATAATTCAAACATCTACTTTTTTATTGAAGCATAGTTGATTTACAATGTTGTGAAGATTTCTGGTGTACAGCATAGTGATTCAATTATACATATATA
Organism: Camelus ferus; assembly: GCF_009834535.1. Lineage (NCBI taxonomy): Eukaryota > Metazoa > Chordata > Mammalia > Artiodactyla > Camelidae > Camelus > Camelus ferus. The sequence continues at coordinate 60,534,675 of NC_045696.1, forward strand.
TATTCTTTTTCAGATTCTTTTCCACTATAGTTTATTACAAGATATTGAATATAGTTCCCTGTGCTATACAGTAGGACATTGTTGTTTATCTATTCTATATAGAGTAATTTGTGTCTGCTGATCCCAAACTCCTAATTTATCCCTCCTGCTTTCCCCTTTGGTAAACATAAGTTTGTTTTCTGTCTGTGAGTCTGTCAAACGTTTAATATTTACTTTATAGCTGCTTTGCACTGAGTAAGAGAAAAACACACAGATACATATCCCCACTGTGCTGCGGCTTTCCCAACCAGCTCTGTCCTCTGTCTCAGCAAGCTTGTTTATCGAGGGACCAAAAGTCTCTTAGACCACAGATAGACATTTTGACCCACTACCGACCTCCCCCTGGGCAGAGAGGAGAGAATAATGCCCCATAGGGCAAAGCCATTTGAATTTGAGACCACCTCTCAAATAATTTTTTTAAAAGGTAATGTCTTAGGGTGAGGAACAGACTTCTTTCAACCACTTAGCAATATTTTCTGAATGCCTCGTATGTATCAAGCAATGTACTGAGTGTTAGCAATGTTCATTTCCTTGAGAAATCCATATATCTTTCTTTTATTCATCAGGCAAATCTTATTGAATATTTGGTACTGTGGTAAATATTAGAAATACCATGGTAAGTAAAATACTCTCCCCCAACCCCTACCCACCCCAAAAGGAGCTTGCAGTCTTCAGCTGGAATAAAACACATGAAGAAGCTGCTTCACTTGAGGGTGACACACTCTAGGACGGGGCTGCACAGGCTCCTGGGGAGGACACAGCTCAGCCCCGAGGCCAGGCAGCTTTCCCAGCATGAGATTAAAGTTGAGACCTGAAAGGAGGTGGGGTGGGGGTTCTGGTGGATTTATGGGCAAGGGAAGGAGACTGCGAGCAAGGAGTCCTAGAGACAGAGAGAGCTTAGTGCCTTCAGGGGACCTGCAGGTCATTTAGAATGAATGAACACCGGAAGTGGTAAAAAAAAAAACTGAGAGTGCAGCAGAAAGAACCAGCCAGCTGCAGAGCGCCTCACAGGCAAAGTTGAGACACCTGACTTTTATCCCAAGAGCAGGTTGCCCCAAAGTGTGGCTGGATGATAGGCAAGATGACTTTAGTAGGGGAGGGTATAACTCAGTGGTAGAGCACATGCTTAGCATGCACAAGGTCCTACGTTCAATCCCCAGTACCTCTGTTAAACTATAAATAAATAAACTTAATTATCCCTCCCCCCCAAAAAGAGGGTTTTAGATGGTGTGCAGACTGTTTTTTTAAATTTTGGTAGCTAATGGATTTTATATGCATTAGAAAATAAATAATGCATGCATCCAACATATTACTTCTCTTATTTAATTGTTCAAGGTGAGGCTGAGTGACAAAAGTGATTCAATTCAGACAAAATTTTAAATACATTATCTCTGGTACATGAGCAACCTTAAATGGCTGACGTTCGGGAAAAACTGCTTGACACCTAGAGATTGCCATTGAATTATTTTATGCAGGGAAGTAACATGACAAGATTCCTGAGTTGGAAAGAACACTCTGGTTGTGGCGAATGCATCGGAGCTGTGTTCATCAAGCTTCTGATTAAATTCCATTAGGGGATTCTGAAATCAAATTTAAAGTTGTCACTGGGAGGGTTTTTCCACTGAAACATAGTAGGATAGAATAAATAATGATCAAACAGCTTGACACTAACAATACCTTTTGTTTTGTTTTTTGTTTTTTTACAATACTTTTAAGTATATTATATTCACATATGCATGTGTAAGAGTCTTTACAGGATTACAGTGTAAAATGTTTTTCTGCGTATAGGTCAAGGTCAAAGAAAGTTTAAAAGTCACTGGATAGAGGTTAAGAGGTTCTTGCAGCAGTTTGTTCATTCATTCAACTGGTATTTATTGAGCACGTCTTATGTGAAAGGTGTTCTAGGCACCGAGAATAGAATTGGGGAACAAAGCAGAAAACGTCCCTAATCTCACAAGGTTTACACGTTAGTGAGGAGAGGATACAATGAACAAGTACTCAAATATTTACATAAGACAATTTAAGGGATGGCAAGTTTTTAAAAGCGATAAATTCAAGGGAGAAATGTAAGGCTCTTTTTCACTGCGATGTCCCAAGCACTGAGAACAGGATTAGTCCCTGGAACATAGCAGCTACTCAACAAGTATTAGTTGATTGAATGAATAAGGGAAGTTGTTGGTTTGACTTAGGTGGTAACAACAGAAATTAAGAGAAGTGAATGGATTCAAGATACATTTAAGAAATAAAACAAATGGGGCTTAGCGACAAAAAAAGATTTGGGGGCTGAGAGGAAAAAGAAATGATTTTTATATGCCTTAAAAAAAAAAGGACACTATGAACTCATCTATAAAACAGAAACAGACTTGCAGACATAGTAAATAATCTTATGGTTACTGGGGAAGGGAGTGGGAAGGGATATATTTGGGAGTTTCAGATTTACAAATGTTGGCCACTATATACAAAAATTGATTTTAAAAAAAAGTTTCTTCTGTATAGTACAAGGAACTATGTTCAATATCTTGTAATAACCTTTAATAAAAATATGAAAATGAATATATGTGTGTATATGCATGACCAGGACATTGTGCTGTACACCAGAAATCGACACATTGTAATTGACTGAACTTCAATTAAAAAAAAAAGAAATTATTTCCCTACAGCCTATTCTAAAGACAGTAATCAGAGTGATTGTGTGATTTCTCCACTCCAAACCCTCCCGTGGCTCCCCATTGTACTCAGAGTAGACCTCAAAATCCTTACAATGGCCGGTAAGGCTGCATGTGATCTGGGCTTGGATACCTCTCTGACCTCATCTCTAATAATCTCACCCTGGTCCTCTGTGTTCAAGCCACACTGGCCACCTTGCTGTTTTTCAAACCCCCCAGTTTTGTTCCTGATCAAGGCCTTTGAACTAGCTGTCCCTCTTCCTGAAATGCTCTCCTTCCAAATTCATCTGGCACAGTCCTTGCTTCCTTCAAGTCTCTTCCTTTATGAAGTCTAGTCTGACCATCCCATCTAATACAATTCACTCTCCATGACATTCAATTCTCTGCTAGCTCAGTTTTTCCAATAGCCTTTATTGTTTTATGTACAAAATTTATTTAGTATCTTCATTGTCTCTCTCCCCAGAAGATTGTAAGCTCCCCCTTGCACCTAGAGCACTGCTTGGCATGCTGTAGGGGCTCCAAAAAATATTGGTTGACTAAAGAAATGAAAGATGACACTAGGGTTTCTGGTTTGAGCAACTGAATGGATGGTTGTTCACTGAAGCTGAAAACTTAGGAGGATAAAGGATTTGGTGGGAAATAATAAGTTCCACTTCAGACATGTTGAGTCTAAGAGGCCAGCATCCAGGAGGGAATGACCTTTAAGCAGTTCCATATACGGGCCTGGCCCTCAAAAGAGCTGGAGATATAAATTTGAGGGTCACCAATTACAGATGGCATTTGAATGGGTGACATTGGCAAGAAAATGTCTGCAGAGAAGAACAAAGAACCTTGGGAAGCAGCAGGAGGTGAGAGCCAGCAAAATCAGAAGAGCCCATAAAAGAGAGAAAGAAAGAGGAGAAAGGGAGCTAAGAGGGAAACCAGGGCTTGCGGAAGTCCCTGGGAAAGCAAGGAGGAAGATATATTAATTATCTGTTATTGTGTAACAATGACCCCAGAACACAGTGGCTTAAAACAAAGCACATTTATTATCTCACTCTTCCCGTGGAGCAGGATTCTGTGCACTGCTTAGCTGGGTCCTCTGTTTTAAGGTTTCTTAGACAAGGTGGCAATCAAGGTGTTAGCCAAGGCTGTGGTCTCACCTGAAGAGTTGACTGGGAAGTGATCCTCTTCCAAACTGTTAGCAAACTGTTCCAGTTGTCGGTGGGATCGGTTTCCCAAGAGCTGTGAGGATGAGGGCCTTAGATCCCTTCAAGTGGGTCTCTCCATAGGGCACCTCACAATGGAGAGCTTACTTCAACAGAATAAACATACAAGAAGGAAAAGCGCAAGCAAGTCTTCTATAACTTAATCTCAGAAGTGCCATGTCACATCCCACCTCACTTTTGTCTTATGCCGTTCACTGGAAGAAAAGTACTAGGCTCAGCCCACACCCGAGGGGAGGGGATCACAAAAGGGAGTGAATACCAGGAGGTGGAGATCACTGGGATCCATTTTCGAAACTGCCTCCTACAGAAGATGTGTCAGCAGTATTAAATGCTGTAGTGTGATCAAGTGTCCAGGAAATCCGGCAATCTCCTGGGAAGCCATTTATTATTTTAGAGAGAGCCGGCTTAGGAGACTGTGGACTCAAAGGCCAGACTACGATGGACTAAAGAGTGAGAACGGAAGTTGAGACAGCGATCCTAGCAATTTTTTCAAGATGCTCAGATATGAAGGAAAGGCCAGAGATAGGATGGCTGGAGGAAAGAATGGAGGCAAAGCCAGGCTGTGGGTTTTTTAAAAACTGGAAGAGATTTGAATGTGTTGAAATGTTACTGGGTAGCACGAACAGAGAGACTGTGTTCAGAGATAGAGAATCTCTCTGGGATGGAGAAGGCCAGCAGTGAGGCCAGGAGAAAGATGATGAGGGCCTAAATAATGACCCTGTATAAGGCCTTACTTGTCAGGTTTATTGTAAATGCTTTACTACATTATCTCATTTAATTCAACTTTCAAAGGTAAGACTTTTATCACCATGATATACACCAGAAAATAGACCTAGAAAAATGAAGTAACTTACCCAGAGTCACATAGTAAGAGGCGCAAAATTTGAAACCAACCCCTATGCCAGTGAGTCTCAAAGTGTAGTTCCAGGCCAGCAGCATCAGCCTCACCTGAGAACTCATTAGAAATGCAAATTACCATGTCCCACCCCAGAGGAGGGAATCAGACATTCCTGGGGCAGGGCCTAGTAATCTGCGTTTAACATGCCCTGCCCTCCAGATAACTCTGAAGTTTGAGAAGCACTGCTCCAGGTGACACTGCCTTTCAAGGAAGGCCCAAACTGGAGCAGGTGTGAAAAAGATGATAGAAGAGGACAGACTGGAGAATTATTTAGACATTAAGGGAGAGTAACTGGGTGAAGGAACCCAGGATGACTTCTAGGTTTCTAGCTTCAGTGACAGAGAAATCACCAAAAGAGAGAGGACGTTTTGGAGAGAAAGGTGATAAACTTAGTTTTGGACAAGCTGATGCTAAGTTCCAGGAGGCAAGCAGGTGGAGCCATCCAGTAGGCAAATAAATATATGCAGCAGATGGTTGAAGCGAAGGTCACACAGAGACAAGCCTGACTTAACATTTGCAGGCCCTGGGGCAAGAGTACACATGACCGGGACCTAAATATTTTAAAGTTATAAATCACTTTCTGTGCTGGCGCTCGTTATGGTGCCACCAGGCGCGCCCTCATCATGCAGAACATCGCCGGCGAGTTCGTGGACCTGTACGTGCCGCGAACATGTTCCGCCAGCAACCGCATCATCGGCGCCAAGGACCACGCGGCCATCCAGATGAACGTGGCCGAGGCTGACAAGGTGACAGGCAGGCTCAATGGGCAGTTTAAAACCTACGCTGTCTGCGGGGCCATTTGCAGGATGGATGAGTAAGGTGACTCCATTCGCCACATCATCTCAGAGAACTTGAGACTGGAGAGGCTCATGGATGTGGAATATTTGTCATAAATAAATAGTGAAAGCCAAACGTTATAATTATAACTTTTTTTTCTGTTTTTCTTCTTTTCTTCTTTGTTTTTAGTTTTTTCCTATGTTGTTTTGTTTCTGATTTTATCTTCTTGTCTTAAATCTAACTTATTTTAAAATAAAATACATTGTCTTCTTTTACCTAAACAAATATATCTTCATGACAAAAATTTTTTTAATATGTATAAAGAGATGGATTTTATACGACTGAAAGTTGGTAAAATGGCAGACAACCTGGGAGTTCTGTTGCTGGATCAGCAGTTGGGATGAGTCAAAAACTGTACACATAATTCGTAAATTATTCATTTTCTTTATGAAATGTATTTTTCATGCCTTCATTTCAGCAAAATTTTCAATAATGTTATAATAGATTTTTATGTAATTTGTATGCAATTGACAGTAGTGATTCAAAGGGTTAAAAAATAAATGTAACTGTTCAAAGTCCACAAATTTTAAATTTTCATTAAAAATGTAAATCAAAGAAATGCAAAATTTTAAAAATTATTTTTCACTTGAGTTTTTAAAGATTTTTTCTTCTAAACTATTCAAAACTTAAAAAGCAAAAAAAATTATAGTTAATGAATATCAACAACTTAAATCAAAATTACTTAAGGTCAAAAGTTTTGATTTTTTGACAATTTAAACCTTGTTGAATGTTTTTATAAAGATAAAACTATTTGCAACTCTAGCAGCATTCATGTTTTGTTATCTTTTGCTATATAGCAAATCATCTAAAAACTTAGTGCCTTAACACACCTGGGAGAATGACTATCATCAAAGAGTATACAAATAACAAATGTTGGAGAGGGTGTGGAGAAAAGGGAACTGTTACTCACTGTCGGTGGCAATGTAAACTGATGCAGCTACTATGGAAAACAGTATGGAGATTCCTTATAAAACTAAAAACATAACTACCATATTATCCAGCAACTCCACTCCTATGTATATATCTGGAAAAGAATGAAAACACTAATTCAAAAAGTATATGCAACCCAATGTTCATAGCAGCACTACTTAAAATAGCCAAGACATGGTGGCAACCCAAGTGTCCATCAACAGACATATGGATAAAAAGTTGTGAGATATATATATATATATATATAAAATGGAATAATACTCAACCATAAAAAAGAAAGAAATTCTGCCATTAGCAGCAACATGGATAGACCTAGAGAATAATATGCTTAGTAAAATAAGTCAGAGAAATACAAATACTGTATGCTATCATTTATATGTGGAATCTAAAAGTTAGTACAAATAAATGTATACACAAAACAGAAACAGACTCACAGATGTAGAAAACAAACTTGTGATTACCAAAGGGGAGATGGAAGGAGGAGGGACAAATTAGGGGTTTTGGATTAATAGATACAAACTACTATATATAAAATAGATAAGCAACAAGGATATAGTGTGTAGTGCAGGGAATCATAGGAGTTATCTTGTAATAACAAAATGGAGTGTAATCTGCAAAAATACTGAATCATTATGCTGTATACCTGAAACTAACATAGCATTGTAAATCAACTATACTTAAATTAAAAAAAAAAAAATTTAGTGGCTTAAAATAATGAGCTCTTATTTCTCGCCATTTTGTAGATTGGCTGTTTCTAGTCTCTCCTGAGCTCTTCATGAGACTATAATTGTGTGGTGGCTCTGCTGGCACTGGATGGTCTAAGATGACCTCATTCACATGTCTGGGGCTATAAGGGGATGGCTCCCAGACTGAGACTTCTCTCTCCATATGGCTTCTCATCATTCAGTGCCTGAATGAAGGTGGCTTCCTTACCTGATGGCTGGATCCCAACAGGAAAGAAGAAGCTGCCAGTCCCATGAGCTAAGCCCTGAACGGGCACAGTCACTTCTGCCACTTTCTATTGGTCAAAGCAAGTCAGAAGGTCATCCTAAGCTCAAGTGGTGGGAGAAGTGGCATGAGGGACAGGGATGGGAAGAATGATGGGCACTATCTTTGCAAACAATTTACCCACAGCCCATCAGGTTGCCAATGTAAAGAGTTGGTTATTTTCATAGCTTCACATAGGTTATACCTAGACCTACAAACATACAAATTCAAAATACTATGATATACTGAATAAAATGATATACAACTTTAAATAATAATATTGTGAAATGTTCCTCCTCCTTCCTATGCAACTATTGTGAGTAACAGAAGAATCATGATTTAGAATATGAAGAGAAGCAAGAAAATGGATGTTCAGCACTACTGGGAAATACTTTGTTATGCAATAATCTAATCTAAAGACTAATTTCATGTAGTCTGAGAAGAAGGATTTGTCCAGTGAATTGTCTAAATATTTACCCTGCTCAAATCCTCTCCAAACTCAGAAGCAGCATCCATCTCCAATGTCGGGAGAATGAATTGAGAAGAGGCTGCCTTTTGTTTTAGGGACACAGAGTAAGAGATGCGGAGAAGTGTTCCCCTGGGACCTGAATGGTGTTAGTAGATGTTTAAAATATAGATCACACTACACCTGTGCTGAGTGCTGGATCCTGGATGACAAAGTTGCCCAGGTAGTCCTCAATTACTTTACATTGTATATGTTTGCATATGTAGGGACCTCCAAAGAACATGATCTAGGGCAGGACCCTCTTGTCTAAGTCTAATGAAGGTACTGAGTTGGCACCATTGGATAGGGCATGATATGAGAGTGGAGAGATAATCCAGGGAGAGTGGGGAGACCAGCAAGGATGGAACTCTGGGGAATAAACACATTGTTTACAGAACGGATGGACTGAAATATCCATTGATAGGGGAAATGATTTAATAAATTATGGTGCATTCGTAAGGAACTTCTTCCTCTCATTCTCTCTCTCTGTCTCTCCGTTCCTGGCTCTCCCTACATATATATGCATAGACTGATCTCTAAAGTAAAGTGTAAAATAAAACAGCCAGCAAAGTCCAGGACAAAAGGTATAACATGATTTATATTATATTTATATCTCTCTTTCACATACATACTCGTGACCGCATAGGAAAAGGACTAGAAGCAAATGCACCAAACTGCTAAGGGTTTGGAGGTGCAAAAGGGGATTTTCATATTTATTCAGCCTCTTAAAATAACTTATTGTCTCTGAACATGAGTTTTCTTTTATATAAAATAGAGGTAATAATAGTAATCACTTCACAGAGTTCCTTTTAAAAAAATTGAGATACAGTTCACTCACCACAAAATTTACCCTTTTAAAGTGTACAATTCAGTGTTTTTTATTTAGTATGTTCACACAGTTGGGCAACCACCACCACTATCTAATCTAGAACATTTCATCACCCCATGAAGAAGTCCCAAACCCATAAGCAGTCACTCCCTACTCTCCCTTCTTCTTTCCAGTCTTGGGTGACCACTAGCCTACTCTCTGCCTCCATGTATTTGGCTATTCTGAACATTTCATCTAAATGGAATCATACAATATTTTCAAGGTTCATCCATGTTATACCATGTAACAGTACTTTATTCCTTTTTTTGTGGCTGAATGATAGTCCTTTGGATGAGGGTATCACAATTTGTTTATCCATTCATCAGTTGACAGACATTTGAGCTGTCTGCATTTTTTTGCCATTATGAATACTGTTGCTATAAACATTCCTGCACAAGTTTTTGTTGTGGGCATATGTTTTCATTTCTCTTGCATGCATGTCTAGGAGTGGAATTGCTGAGTCATATGGTAACTCTATGCTTAACTTTCTGAGGAACTGCCAAATTTTTCTACAGCAGCTGCACTATTTTACATTCCCATCAACAATGTATGAGGGTTCCAGTTACTCCATTTCCTTGCCAACACTTGGTATTGTCTGTCTTTTTTATCACATCCTATTGGGTGTGAAGTGGTATCTCACAGTGGTTTTGGTTTGCATGTCCCTGATGGCTAATGCTGTTGAGCATCTTTTCACATGCTTATTAGCCATTTGTATATCTTCTTTGGAGAAACGTGTATTTACTTTGCCCATTTTAAAATCAGGTTATTTATCTTTTTATTGTTGTTTTGTAAGAGTTCTTAACGTGTTCTGTATATTAATCCCTGATCAGGTATGTGGTTTGCAGCTATATTCTTTCATTCGGTGATTGTCTGTTCACTTTCTTGATAGTGTTCTTTGAAGCATGAAAGCTTTTAATTTCAATGAAGTCCAATTTATTATTTTTTAATTGCATGTGCTTTTGGTGTCATATTTCTAAAAACATTGCCTAATCCATGGTCACAAGAATTTACAACTATGTTTCTAACAGTTTTATCTATAAAGCTATATGTTTTAGCTCTTACATTTAGGTTGTTGATCCACTTTGAGTTAATTTTTATATATGGTGATAGGTCACAGAATTCTTATAATGATTCAAAGAAATGAATATTTCAAAGTACATCGTAAGTACATCATAAGCTCTTAGTGACTGGTAGCTAGTATTATTACTGTATTATTTGTTTACCAAAATCACCAAACACACAACAGTCATTGACTAAACTTTGCAGAAAAATACCAATCTTATGACTTTGTGGTCACATCTGCTTTTTGAGACAAAACATAATATAATCACCTAATTTGTTTGCCCAACATGTTGTCCACTTTTGGTACCTGCTAGTTGTTTCTGAAAGATGAAGACTTGACACAGGTCGAGATTTCAAAGCAGAGGCAGTTCCCAAGGACAGCCAGCACCATCCTGGATGCTGAGACCCCTCTGTCACAAAGGTAATTTCTAGGTTCATGTGCGTATATATTTCTGCACCTGAGTTTTATGTTGAGTTAATTAACTTCTGATGATTCACCCACTACCCAAATGCTGCAGTTAAGTCAGAGCCCCAGCTACCCAAATATGCTAAGTATCTTTGGATGTCCAGTATTCACAGTGTTTCCATGTGGGTCTTTCTTTGAGACAGTCTCCTCGAAATCTCAGTGTTTCTAATAGGGTTGGGGGGACTTTGGTTATATTTGGCAATATCTAGAGATTTTTTGGTTGTCACAACTGAAGGGTGCACCACTGTCATTTAGTGGGTAAGGGCCAGGGACATGCTAAACATTGTACAATGCACAGGACAACCCCCCAAAACAAAAACGTATCCAGCCCCAAATGTTAATTGTGCTGAGGATGAGAAACCCTGACTAGACATATGAGCTGACTATGCTGACACCTTGAACTAGGGCAGCAAGACGTGAAGGCTCTGGAATCAGGCACAGCAGGATTCAAATCTCATCTCTCCCACTTACATCCTCTGTGAACTTGAGCAAGTTTCTTAACTTCTCTGAGCCTTAGTTTCCTCAGCTAATAATCACTCTAATAAATATATGTATGTATAATCATTTTATAGAGATATTTAAAATCATCCAATATACATATAATGTATGGTACAGTGACTGGCACATATTAAACATCCTGTTATTAGCTCACATTAACATAGTTGTTAATGATATCCTAATAAAAATAATACCTCAGGGTTTTTTTAAGTCAGGTTTATTGAGTTAATTTACATAGGGTAAAAATCACCCTTTTTAAGTGCACAGTTCAATGAGTTTTGACAAATGTACACAATTGTGTAACTACCACCACAATCATGATATCAGTTTCATTACCCCCTAGGTTCGTCTTACCCCTTTGTACAAATTCCCCTTTGTACACCCCACTGATCTTTCTGTCCCTATTGGGTTTTTTGCCTCTTTCAAAACATCATATAAATGGAACCACAGAACATGTAGCCTTTTAGTCTCGTTTCTTTCATTCACTTACATAATAACACTTTTGTGATTCATCTGTGTCTCTGCACACATCAGTAGCCTTGTTCCTTGTTACTGCTGACTAATATTCCACTGTTTGGATGTGCCACAGTTTGTTCATCCATTTACCAGATGATGGACTTTCTGCTGTTTCCAGTTTTCCAACTATTATGAATACAGCTGCTATAAACATTAGTGTACAGGTCTTTCTGTGGACATGCGTTTTTATTTCTCTTAGAACAAATATGTTTAATACCAGGAGTGAGATTTCTAGGTGTTATGGTAAATGTATTTTTAACTTTGTAAGAAACTGCCAGGCTGTTTTCCAAAGTGATTATATCATTTTGCATTGTTGATCTACAACCTGGCTAGCACGTGATGTTGTCAGTTTTTGTTTGGTTTTGTAATTTAATTTTAGTTATTCTAGAAAGTAGGTTTTGGTAATTTATTGTGTTTTAAATTTGCATTTACCCTAATAACTAGCAATGTTGAGCTCCTTTGTTTTGATTTTTTTTTTTTTACATATGGACCATTTTGGATGCTTTAAATCTCACAGAAACTGCATTAGGTGGGTAGAAATAAACAACATGTTCATACCGAGAAGAATTAAATGCATGCCTTCTCTCCACCCCACCAACACCAAAGTGACTGCTTCTCCCTTTCCCATAAGAAAAGAAACGTCTGGTTTTGTACGCTCTAGCAACACAGAGCTGCAGCCAATCTGCGTCATCCTCACTGTGTAATTAGAGGCTGGAGGTGCCCACGTGTCTCATTTTTAGGATGCTGTGGGCTACATTTGGCCCAGATTAGGTTACACTTTAGGCATTCACTGCATATCTCTTCTTTTTTCCCCTCAACGTTCCGTTTCTCAGAAGGCTCTTAAAAGAACAGTTTCAGGTTGGAGTGACAAGTCTCACTCTCTGAGAACAGTAGGGTGGATAGAGACCTCCATCAGGCACACTCTCCAAAGCAGGAAAAGAAAGAAAAACAAGCCCCACCAGCCCTCGATGGCACAGCGTCTTCGACTCGAACCCAGGAAGCACGTATATTGCTTCATGTACTCAGCTCGTCTGTCCACAAGAATTCTGTTTGTTTCACCAAGTGGACACTGTCCTGCTCTCCCCTCTTCTCACATGGAACCCATCACCCCCACCGCTCTCCCTTGCTCTCTGAGCTATGGTTGCCAGAGGGTTCCCAGTTAAATGTAAATTTCAGGTAAACAATACATACATTTTTAGTTTAAGTGTATCCCATGTAATATTTGGAGCCCTCTTCCACTGCCAATATTGGAGAAGCTAGCTTATTTTTATTGATGGAGTCAAGGTCTTACTTGGAGAGAGAACCAAGAACTTACTTGATTTCTTTTAGCTCTATGCTTATTTGGGGGTTTTTGTTTGTTTGTTTGTTTCTTTTCTAGAGGCATATAGACAACTATTTATTTTCTCCACCACTATCAGTTACGGGACTTCAGAAGCATAAATGACCAGAGATAGATCACAATGACCTACCTTTCAGTAACAATTCCTGTTTGAAAAAACCAACAACAAAGTCAAGCTCTTTCTGGGCTAGCTCTGTGTCTAGTCAGATGAAAAACTGACTACCCCTTGTTCCGCACAGCATAGCTGGGGAAGGAAGCAAGCCAATCTTTATTAAAAGCCACTTAAACTCATATCTTGAATCAGCCTGATATAAATCCATTCATTTAATGTTAGATTTTTTTAGTTATTGCACTGCTAGCAAACCCACTAGTAGCAAGCTTCCCCTGCAGAGAAAGGTACAAGCAGTTTCAAATCCTCCCCAGCCTCTTATATAAGGTTAACAGGAAAATAAATGCAAAAATATAAATAAAATAAATAGAACAAGCATTACTTTTAAAATAAGAGGGGAAAAAAAATGTATTGACTGCCTCCTATGTCCAAGTTCCCTGTGTGCATTATCTGAAAGTAACCAAGTTTCACTTAACATACTCTGAATAGTTAAGTAATTTCCCCAATGCTCGTGGCGTAGCTTGGATTTGTAATGAGGATCAGTCTGATTCTGGAGTTGAGTCTCCCTAACTAATCCACACAAGTCTGACACCATAATTATCTGAGAGAAGGAAAAACAAACTTTCCAATGAAAACGCTCAGTAGTGGATGGGAATTCTCACAATGAATCAGCCCCATATGATTCCAACAACGAAGCAAAACCCACACAGGCAGCTTTGACAGTGATATGAAGGATGGGTTCCAGGTGCCACAGCCATGGATTATTTAAGAGGCAGCAGTGAAGGGGCCGGACTGGAGACTGGTGTTAAAAGTCATTGACACAAGGGGAATAAAACTGTATTGTAATTGCCAGAACCAAAGCAGGGAGGAGATCGGGAATCCAGGCAAGCAGAGAAATCCAATCACATTTCTAGCCACCAAAGCACCATGAAGTGACTATGACTCTGAGGTAATGTCTGGACCAGCCGCAGCTTGGTCAGGGACTGGGACCTGTGTCCTCAGGTGTGATGCCAACAACAACAAAAGTTAACACTTACATAGCACTGTCCAGGTGCCAGGCTCTGCTCTAAGTGCTGTGCAACTTTTAACCCATTGAATCCTCACGATAACCCTTTGAGATAAGTACTCTTATTATCTTCCCTTTGTCCTGGAGGAAACTATGGCAGAGAGAGACCAAGTGACTTGCCCAAGATCCCACAGTGAATAAGTGGCAGAGCTGGGATTCAAACAGAAAAGTCTCAGTCCAGAGTCTGTGCTCTTAACTGTCCCGCCGTGCTGCTATGTGCTGAGTATCTGCACCCATCCAGGAGACAGGACAAGGCAGTACTAGAAAGGTCTGAGGACAGGTCTGAAGCCGGCATTTGGGATCAGCTTACCAAAGGAGGGCACTGAAGGTAGAGAAGAATGGCAGTGGAGAAAGCATGGTTAGAGCAGGGGTAGAGAAGGGAAAGCCGCCAAGGTAGACAAAGAAGGAACAATCATAGAGGTGGGAAGGGAATCTGGACTGGGGAGCACAAGGAGGAGGAAGCTTCAGGAAGAAAGGTTATCCACAGTGCCCAGCACTGCAGAGAGATGAAGAAGAGTGGGGCCTGAGAAACGGACATTGGAACAGGCACTTGAAGCTTGTGTTGATAAGATGCGGGTTATTCTACAAGAACACAGAGTTGGCTGCTGCAATAAAGGCCAAAATAACAGTGTGAAGCGTATTTCCCTTCATGTAACAGCCCAGCATAAGCAGTTCTGGGCTAACATGGCCACGCTGTCTTGTTGGGAGACCCTTGCTCCTTCTGTCTCGGTGCACTGCCATCTTGAGCGTGAGATTTCTGTTTCACATCTAAAACGACTATTCCTGTCATCCTTCCACCTTATAGGCAGGATGAAGGTTAAAAGCTTCATGGAAAAATGGCTCTTCTTATCAAGAGGATGGTCCCAGAAGTTACACACATGGCAACACCTAGCTGCAAGGGAATCTGGAAAATGCATTTGGTAGCTGGGCAGTCTGGTCCTTGCCTAAAACTGATGGGTTCTATTTCTAAAGGAAGAAAACGAAGACAGATACTGGGACACAACTCTCTACCATAGAGGTCACTGGTCACCTGTGCAGTTAGTTTCACCTAGCGGGCTGTAGGGAGTTCACAGGGAGAGGGGAGAGTGAACAGAGAAGAGGAAAGACCATGTGAGAAGGTTAGTGGTCACGGGAAATCAGGAAAATGATGGTAGTTTGAGGAGGAGCAGAATAGAAAGATGATCTGTGCAAGAGGGGAAGTACTATGTAGGTTTGTGGACAGCAAGAAAAAATCAGGAGGGAAGAGAGAGACCAGATGCTGATGAGGTCAGCCTTGGACACTTTCTTTGGAACAAGAGGGCAGGGGAAGACAGCGAGTAAAGAGGCATACTGTAACACAGAGAGTAGGAAAGTTGACAAGCACAGATTCAGGTGACCTCAATTCCAGCCACGCAGGTGAGATCACCTGCCTCCAAAACTCCCTGTTTCCAAATGTATAGGCTGCCGGGATCTTACAACAGGTAAGAGTGATGCTTCATGGGTCTGACTAGTGTTCTGCCGCCTGGGGCCACCTGGCCACCTGGAGGGTATTAGTGAGTATGCACTGCCTACCCTATAGGGTTGGAACCTACAGAGAGCAGCTTCTCACCTGGAAAGCCAAATAGACAGTGTGGACACAGAGACAGCCCCCGCTAAATATTTGTTAAGTCAATGAATATATGAATGGATGAACAAACACATTTCTCATTCCACAACTCTGAATAGTTGCACATGTTCAGAACATTTTAATTCCTCTTCAAGCAGCGTGATTCCTTACAGGCTGACATTCATTTTGACAGGTTCCATTCCCAAACCTGTGAGGACCCACGCAGACTAAATGCTGACTGTCCAGTTTAAAGAGATAGAACCAATAATAGGCTGCTTCTTACCGCACAGGAAAATATCCTTTCGGGAAGTTCTGTGTATTTGTTCCCAATCACCGTAACGTCACATTGTTTCAGGTGTCAGGCAAGCCATGACAGAACTCAAGAATCCAGATATTTCAGGCAAGGAAAACTCCCCTCCCAGTTTTTGTACTTAATTGTCCATCATCTCTACTTTGTATTTCAGGAGATTATTTCCAGGAAGATGATGAAATTAGAAGGAGAAAATCAGATCAGAAGTGGTCTTATCATCCATCCACCACCCACAAAAATCAGAAAGCCTTTTACTATGAAGTTATTGTATATACTGATGTGCTGAGAACTGAACAAACCAAATGACAAAAGATCTAGTGGCTGCTGCCTGGGCTGCTGTTGACATAGGTTTGGAAGCCTCCCTCCTGTAGGAAGGTCCCAACCCCGTGACCACCTGAGATCTTGGCCCTTCCCCAAGTTTTTTTCTGAAACGAGCCCATTCTGTTAATGAGTCACAGAACATCTTCACTGCAGAGGGAGAATCTCCAGGTTCAACTATTACAACTGGAGAAAGTACAAGCAAGCAGGGTGATTACATCACTTCTAATTACAATTCCTCTTTCTGGCTCCAACGTGAGGAAGCAGTGCACTTGCTTTTAGCCTCACCTCCAGACTGCCAGCTCTCCAAGTGGCCTTCACCTTCTGAAGGGCAAAGCTGCCTCTGGTCTCCTAGCCTTGGAAATCTCCCTGAATTTGTCTCTCTCCAAGACAAGACGTTCTTTAGAGCGTTCTTTAAAGCCCAGACTCTGACGCAAGACAGAAACAGGTGTGCGAGTTTGCTGAGACAACTGTCTTCTTCCTTCTCCAAGAGGAGTGGCTTTTGATGACTATATTTGGGGCACTGCCTCGGCCTCCTCCGTGCTCTCCTAGAACCCTGAGCTTCCCAGTGTCCTCAGTAGGGGAGCAGGGCACTAACACCAATATCCACTGTTGGTCTCAATCCCTCTCTGCCTTCCAGATTATTCCGCTCACTTTTGGGGACCACCCAGTCCTCCCACATCACTTTTCTTTGACATCAGATCCTCTGACTTCTCAGCCTACGTGCCAGAGCGCCAACAGGGTTCTTCCTGCCCAGGGCACGGGGAGCACTTTCCTACCTTGCTTTTCATTCTTTTCCATCTGTGACCTCCCTCTTTCCTGTACTACAAAGAAAACACACAGAGAAGACCACACATTTTCAAGATGTGTAATAAAGAAAATTAAAGGAGTCATTGTACTAAAATTACAAAGTAGCATTTGTGTCTAATCCTTGGTCACAAATTGGTTCTAAATCCTGTCCAGGCTTCTCGGATCACGCAGTGATGGTCACCCAAGATTTGTGCCTCTCCCAGGACTATCTCAGACTATGCCCAAGTCCCCATGCTGACCCAGCCTGGGCCCAGCCTCCTCTTCTAATTACAGAGAGGCTGGCCTCTGGTGGTCTGGTGTCTGAATCTTGCCATAGCCCTTGATGCATCCGATACCTCATACCCAGTCTTTAGTTCTGGGTGTCATATTTTAAGAAGCAAAGTGACAGACTTGAGAGAACAACCAAGTGGCGAGGGCTCTAGAAACCATCTTACACCCAGAATAGTCAGAGAAATTGAGGACCTGGGCTAGAGAAGAGAGGGCTTGGGGAGTGGACAAGGCAGTCATAGAGACAGATGAGATACATTTGCTGTTTTCAGCCCAACCCAACAATATACCTTTCTTCCAGTAACCCAGCTATACTAAAGTGGTGCAGACTCTTCTAGAAAATGGTGTTTCTTCATCTAAATTGTTCTAGCAGAGATGTTCCCCCTAGCAGAAATGTTCCACACAAGATTCTTGTGCCGGGTGAGGGCTGGCCTTCCAACTGTCTATTTCCATGGAAAAAAAAGAGGGAGGGCCCGGGGGCTTTTGGTGACTATGATCCTGTTAAACCTTGCTGCTGGCTTGGCTCTAGACATCAGTCAGATTTCACCTATTATTATTACCCTTTGAAATTCTGACACGCTCTCCAGGCATTTAAAATACTCCCTTCTATAGGATGACACAGCTTGCCAGCTTTATATTTCAAACTTCAAAGCTGCTTTGGAAATAAAAATTTGCTTTTACAATTTTAAAGGTTTCTAGCCACAAGAAAGGTGGCCTGAACTTTGGAAATTGGCTTTTGAAATTTAGACCTATTGACCAATTTCCTGGTGAGCCTGAAAGTCCCTCTGCAAGCAGCCTGTTTCCCTTCCCTTTGCTCCCTGGCAGACTGGCCTGCCTCCTGTCCAGAGCAGTCTGCAGCAGGGTTCCCCAGTTGGGCTGGGATTGGGTTCAGGCATCGGTCACTTTTTTAATTCTCTGGGTCATTCTAATGTGCAGCGAGAGGTGAGATGCTCTGCTCTCGAAGGTCTGAGAATTGCCATTTGTAACCATGTTCCTCACAGACATCATTTTAGAACAAGCCAATTTACTAAGATTCTAGAAGCTTAACAGTGCTAGCATATCACAAAATGCCACTCCGAAATAAATGGACAGGGTTGGGGGGTTGGGTATATCTCAGTGGTGGAGTGCATACTTAGCATGCATGAGATCCTGGGTTCAATCCCCAGTACCTCCATTAAAAAGAAATTAAAAAAAGAGAAAGAAAGAAATGGATGAATTCTTTATATCTGTGGTCTTGATTCTCAGAGGACCTCGTGCCTCAGGTCCACTAGACCCACTATGATGGTGGAGGGTGAGGGACATTTTTACATCACTAATGACAAAATGGCGGGGGTTATGTTCAGGCTAAACTCACCTACAGGTGTCGCAAGAGTTTCTCTTGGATGCTCCTTGCCAACACACAGCTTGCCCAGGCCTGGACAAAAACATATTTCTCTGAAGCTTCCACAGTCTCAGACAAGAAAGCGTTCCTTTCAGGAGGCTTTTGACATGCTGATTCACAGCTGTTTAGAGTCAAGAATAGCTCCCCACTGGGAAAATCACAACCATGCTGACGACTGGGATAAAACTGCCCGCAGGAGCTGATGAGCCAGCAGACTCGTCCTTTCGGGTGGTGCTAGGTCCACAGCAGCCCCACACGAAGGCAAACCGCGTGGAGGCACGGGTCTCAGGGGTCCTCCACACCCGTGTGACCTCAAAGCCTAGAACAACATCTGGCGTGGAGGGCGTGCTCAAGAAATGTATTCACTGGATGAATGAGTGACTCGGTCAATCAAATGCTAATCAGAGAGAACGCCAGAGACTATCACTTTTACTTAAAAATAAACAAGGAAAACATTTATATTCCAGAGTCTGGTTTCCCCAGAGCTTCACAGAAATGCTCCAGTACTAGCAGAGGAAGACCTTCTGGACAACGTTCGCCTAGCGGGGAGCATGCCAAGATAGCTCAGTCTATACGATCCCTAAATCTGTCTCTAAATAACCAGTGTAAATGCTTTCAATCAAGAGATCTCCCCACTGCACCCCCTTCAGCCTGAGCATCATGGAAGCAGCCCTCTGAGCTGCCTCCCCCAACTCAGGGGTTCCCTCATACTAATGGTACTGATTTCCCCCCAGGGAGGGCCCCTCTCATATCCACTTCCTGTGCCCCAGGTCTCAAGCCTGACCCCCCATATGCTTGCATAATTCCAGTTTAACCAATCATAGAACCCTGCCCAGCTGGGTGACGAATCGCCAAGTCCTTCTCCTCAGAGAAAGCAACTTAGAAAAAAAAAATCTTTTTTTTGGACCTCAAAAAATTAGACCTAGGCATGTCCAGCCCTGCCAGTGTTAGCAATCATCTGCTGGAGAAGCACACAAATTTGAGCAAAAAAAGCCAAGCAGCTGCACTCTCCCAATCTCCAGGGCCCTGGACTCATCCCGTGGAAGGTAAAAATCCTTTCTTGGAATATGAAATGTGGGACTGAGTGAAAAGATTCTGACCCAACCATCTTTCTCCTGGGCTCCCACATCATTCCCCTAGAAGCAGCCCAGGTATAAAGGGAAGCGTTCACATCTGTTGCTTTTTAGTTTTCCCGTCAGCCCGGCTGCTGAACACGTGACTTGGCAGAGCCTAGGGGTTCTCCCAGAGCCTCTGACTGGTACAATAAGGAATTTTTTACTTTGAGGCTTAGTCAGCTTTCCAATGAAAGGAATTCACTATGTCTCAGTATAGGTACTGCCTGTATCAATGTGCATGTGGAAAAATCAGATGCCTGGACCCAATAGTTAAAGTGTTGAATTGCTTATGTTTATCACATTCTCTAGCTGAGATTCAAAGTGAGGGATTAAATGCTGGCAACCTGGGAGCTGGCATCATCAGTGGCTCTAGAAAAGTCCCCTCTATGATGCATCATTTAGACTGGGAAGATTGTTCCCTATGGACTGCACACTTCTAGGGATGTTCATCTTAAATGAAGAGGGAACTATTCAAGCAGCTTACTCTGTAACAATAACCTATGATTGTTAACTACAGGTTAATGCTTTAAAAAAAGAGCAGCATTCAAATTCCTAATCAAGAAGTCATTGTTACCAATAATAATTTCCCCCTCTCTGCCTTGAAATAAGCATCTGACACAGGGTGGAAAGTGATCACTTGTTTAGGAAACTCACTCTATTCACATTATCACAACCACTGGGAGGGTCAATTAAATGAGATGGAAGGATTAGGACTGAGAGGCAAGGCTGAGAGACAGACATTACATTTAAAGTAGCACCTGGTTAGCAGCCGCCTTATGTAGTGTTCCCAAACTACCAACCCCCCACCCCCCACCGCCCAAATATAAGCAGACACAAAAAAAGATTAAAACTTCTGATTCATCTAGAGATTAAAAAAAAAATTCATCTGACAAGCACTGAATAACTAGTCACATCTTTCAAGAAATTTCTAGTCCAATAACTAAACCAAACTCTGTTTTAGTTAACTATTGCTGTGTAACAAATTGCCTCAAAACTTAGAGGCTTAAAACATTTATTTGCTCACAGTTCCTGTGGGTCAGAGTCCAAGCATGGCTTAGCTGCGTCCCTGGCTCTGGGTCTCACAAAGCCATAG
Source organism: Camelus ferus (assembly GCF_009834535.1). Lineage (NCBI taxonomy): Eukaryota > Metazoa > Chordata > Mammalia > Artiodactyla > Camelidae > Camelus > Camelus ferus. The sequence goes on from NC_045696.1 coordinate 60,555,548, forward strand.
TCATCTTAAGGCTCTGCAAGGAAGGACTCACTTCCTCCCTGACTCACTTGGTTGATGGTGGGATTCAGCTCCTTAACAGTTGTTGAACTGAGGATTCCTTGGTTCATTGAGATATGGGCTTCTCCAGAGAGCTTATCACAACAAGGCAGCTTTTGAGGAATTTTAATAATAAAACAGAATGGAGTAAACCTGGAGACAAGCAGGAATACTTCCAAATTCCCCACCCATCCTGCACTCTCAGCTGATTTGAGGAATGTCTTCAATGTTTCATGCCTCCCATCTGCATCTAGGTGTTCTTCTTATTCCTCCCTTCACTGATTCATCATTTCAACTAATCTTGGGGCTCTCTGTATCTGCTGAGAACTACTTTAGGTAGTGGGAATACAACAGTGAAAAAAACACATTTCCAATTCTTAGGAAGTTTACATTCCAGTAGAGAAATCAGATGATAAATAAATAAGAAATGTATAGGTTATCAGAAGACAAGTTGCTATAGAAAAAAAATAAGACAGGCTAGATGGGAGAGGGAGGGCTGGGGGGGGTATGCAAGTGCATGTTGCGGGAGGTTATGATGTGACATTTGAGCAGACACCTGATGGAAAGTAGGAGTCTTGGGATGGTGGTGTGTTTGTTTAAGGAACAGCAGTGAAGTTGGTGGGGCTGAAGCAAAGTCAGTAAAGCAGAGAATAGTAAGGCTAGAGGTCAGAGAGGCATCTGAGCCCTGGAAAGTAGTGGAGTTCACTGCACAATAACTTGTAAGTCATTTTAAGACTTTGGATTTTACAGTGGGCAGATTTGGAGAAGAGGAGTCACATGATTTTATGGAAGACCATTTGGTTTTCAGGTTTAAAAAGACACTGTCTGTGAGTTTTGGGGGCGAGATTGGAAGTCAGAAGAACAGTTGCAAAATTATGGAAGTAATCCAGGCAAAAGTAGTAAGAAGTGATTGGATTCTGGATCTATTTTAAAGGTAGAATAAACAGGATTTAATGGAAAAATGAATATGGGATGTGGGCAAAAAAAGAGCACTAAAGACAATTCCAAAGTTTTTCCTGAGCAAGTGGTGTCATTTATAGGGAAGAAGAATACTGGTGGGGAGATGGGAAAGGTTCATAAATCAAGAATTCTGATAGAACTAGAACAAATAATTCTAAAATCTATATGGAATCACAAAAGACCCCAAATAGCCAAAGCAATCTTCAGTGAAAAGGACGAGGCTAGAGGTATCATCCTCCCTGACTTTAGACTATACTACAAAGCTACAGTAATCAAACCAGCACGGTACTGGCACAAAAAACAAACATAGATCAATGGAACAGAATAGAGAGCCCAGAAATAAACCCACTACACCTATGGTCAATTAATCTATGACAAAGGAGGCAAGGATATACAATGGAGAAAAGATAGCCTCTTCAACACGTGGTACTGGGAAAACTGGACAGATACATGTAAAAGATGAAATTATAACATTTTCCCACACTACATACAAAAATAAACTCAAAATGAATTAAAGATCAGAAACCATCAAAGTCATAGAAGAAAACATAGGCAGAACACTCTTTGACATAAATTGTAGCAATATTGTTTTGGATCTGTCTCCTCAGGCAAAGGAAACAAAAGCAAAAATAAACAACTGGGACCTAATTAAATTTAAAATCTTTTGTACAGAAAAGGAAACTACCAACAAAATGAAGAGATAATTTACTGAATGGGAGAAAATATTTTTAAATAATATGACCAATAAGGAATTAATATCTAAAATATATAAACAGCTCATACAATTCAATAAAAAAAAAAAAAAACCACACAACCCAGTTAAAAAATGGGCAGAAGACCTGAAAAGACATTTTGCTAAAGAAGACATAGATGGCCAGCAGGCACATGGAAAGATGCTCAACATTGCTAATCATCAGAGAAATGTAAATCAAAACCACAATGACATATCATCTCACACCTGTTACAATGGCTATCATCAAAAACACCACAAATAATAAATGTTGGTCAGGATGTGGAGAAAAGGGAACACTTGGACACTGTTGGTGGGAATGTAAATTGGTGGCTATCAATATATCATATCACAGTGGCTATCCACTATGGAAAACAGTATGGAGTTTCCTCAAAAATCTAAAAATAGAACTACCATGTGATCCAGTAATTCCACTCCTGGGTATATATCTGAAGACAACAAAAACAGTAATTTGAAAAGATATATGCACCCCAATGTTCATAGCAACATTATAATAACTAAGATATGGAAGCAACCTAAGTGTCCAACAACAGACAAATGGCTAAAGGAGATGTCGTATATATACACAATGGAATACTACTCAGCCATAAAAAGAATGAAATCCTGCAATTTGCAACAACATGGATAGACCTAGAGGGTATTATGCTTAGTAATATAAGTCAGACAGAGAAAGATAAATATTGTATATTATCACTTAATATGTGAACTTAAAAAAATAAACAAACGAATGTAACAAAACAGACACAGACTCATAGAAAAAGAGAACAAACTAGTAGGTACCAGTGGGGAGAGGGAAGGGAAGAGCAGCAAGACACGATAGAGAGTTAAGATGTACAAACTACAATGTCTAAAATAAATAACCTGTAGGGACATATTGTAAAGCATAAGGAAACATAGCTATTATTTTATAATAACTTTAAATGGAGTATAACCTATAAAAACATTGAATCATTATGTTGTACAACTGAAATCAATATCATATTAAAAATCAACTGTACATCAATTAAAACAATAATAAAATATAGATAAGTGAATAATAAAAGGAAATCTGTTTCAGATATGTTTGTTTGTGATGCCTACTAGACATCCAGGTGGACAAATCAGATAGGCCACTGGATAAATGAGTCTGGGGTTCAGGGATGGACTCAGGGCTGAAGATGGAAATCTGTGAGTCATCAGGTTACAGACATCAAAACCGTAAGAGTCAATGAATTCACTAGGAAATTAGGGTAGAGAAGAGAAAAGAGATCCAGGGACTGAACCCTGGGCTACTCTAATGCTGGGAGGGGGATGCCAGGAAAAGCGCAAGTGACTAGTAAGGCAGGAGGAGAATGAAGAAAAAGTGCTGTCCAGGAAAAGAAGGGAAGAAAGTATCCCAAGTATTTGAATCTTCCTTGCAGTGTTTTTCAATTGCTCACGTGCATAAGAATCACTCTACAAGGTTTCTACCCAATACCTTATTTCCTTGTGGGAAATTTAAAACATTTTCAGAGTAATTTTGACTTGGCTTGATTTTAGCCATAGGTGCTGATGCAAGAAGGTAACTGCGATGGAATGGGATCTACTTGTAGGTCCCGGTGAGCCAGGAGGATTGTGAAGTTCTCTAAGGACAGAGCGCTGTTTACTGGGGAGTCCAGTGTTGGGGGCTTACTTCGTTGAATTTTTTGGTAATTGTTATTTTTAAACCTCTTTGTTATAGAGAATATCAAATGTGCAAAATTAGCAGAATAGTCTAATGAATAACAGCCTCTGTGTTCCCATTACCCAGTTCAACAATTCTCAATTCATGACCAATCTTGTTTCTTGCCTAATCCATCCACTAACCCCATATACTTTGAAACAGACTCCAAACATTATACCATTTCATCTGTGAAAATTTTAGCATGTATCTGTAAAAATACTTTTTTTTATCATGTTAAGATAATATCATTATCACACCCAAAGTTTAATGTAATTGCTTAATATTATGAGAAATCCAGCCAGTGCTCAAATTTTCAATTGTTTGATAAATATCATGATTTTTTTAACAGTTTGCGTAAATAAGTTCTAAACGTTAAGAATGGTGATAATACTATCTTTTAAGTCTCTACACATTCTCCTTTTATCATTTCTCATATGTACATGTATTTTTTTCTTTTCCTGGCAAATTATTTGTGGAAGGGAGCAGGCAGTTTCCCACCATCTGGATTTTGATGATTGCATCCTTGTGTTGGTGGTGGTGAAATGCTTAGCATGCTCCTCTAGCCTCTGAATTTCCTATATAAGGGAGTTGAATCTAGAGGCTTGATTAGGTTTGTTAGATTTTTCTAAGCAAGGCTAATTCACAGGTGCTGCTGTTTTCTTCCACCAGGAGTCCCTTAATGTCTAGTTGCATCTTTTTGTGATGTTGGCAGCTGTTGATGGTCAAAGCCTAGGTTCACTATTACATTGGGGGTTGTAGAATGGTTCCAATTCTATCCATCTTTCTTCACTTACTAACTGTAATGCTCCTATAAAGAGAAACTCCCCAAAATTGGCATTTGGTTTCTCTGTGATTAGGTTCAAAAAAGGAAAGGTAACATAAATGCTTGATTTCTTACTTAATTTATCAATTTTCAAAATAACGAGTTGGTCTCTAGCATCCTCCCACAGAGGCCAGTCAGGGCTTTGGCGGTGAGGGTGTATTGTGAATGCATGGCTTTAATTATTTAAGTGCTTCAATCCACTAACGCTATCCTCATGGCTGCTCAAGTTATCCCCCATTGGCCAATGGAAGCTCTCATGTTGATTCCTGAATCCTTTTCATGCATAATCTTTACTATCTGGTGTGACAAGATGTTCAAGTATATCTTGTGTATTTCTTATCTACATCTGGAATCAGCCATTTCCCCTAGAAGCCCTGGGTCCTTTTAATGGAAAAGGAACTGAAGTTGTTAGGGACCATATAGGGTCACACAATCAGAGACGGGTAGCAGGTGTTGAAGGAGAGGCCACTTCAGTGAGCAAAGCTGTACTAGAGTCCTCTAGAGTCAAAGTCCTCCTCAGAATTTGACTGGGAACCATTCACACCAGCCTCCTCTCAAGCTGTTGATCTAAGAAAAGGATGCTATTATCTCCCAAGCAGACAGTGTTGGGCCAAGTTGACAGCATTGTTTCATTCAATCCAAGTAAGTACAAGGAGAAAAAAAATGGAGCCCATGAAAAACTACTATTAAATAAGAGAAGGGACAAACCCCTTCCTCCCTAAAGAGCAGGAAGAAGGGACAAATGTCTGAAAACACAGACTGCTCCAGGATACAGAAAGAAAATGCTGGGAAATTGTTTGGCATCCTCAATAAGAAGGAAGAAGAGATGGGTTTCATAAAACATGAGCAAACAGTCAATGGATGAAAAAAAGCTGAGAAGAAAAAAAACAAAATAAATAGAAAGATCGATGCATGAGAGAAAGAATTCTAAGGAAAAAAAAGAAAAAGAATTCTAAGATAAAATTATAAACGCAAGAGCAAAAATATGATCAGACTCTACATCTACACATAAAATACTGTTGTTTCCACCTAACAATATATGAGAAACATCTTTCCATATGTCATTAAATACTTTTTACCATAGTATTCCTAATGACTGGACTGCACGGCTAATTCAACATATGAAGAGTCATACTTCACTGAACTCACCCTCTCACGTTAGAAAATTAGGTGTTTTCCAAGTTTTCCTGCCATTAGGAGCAACATGAAGAGGGCACTTCTTGTATATCTGCTGATGTATTCAATAACTATTTACTGAGCATCTAATGATTATTACTGGGCACATGCTGGGGTACATGGTGGTGAAAGAGATGGATGCCACTCCCATCTTCATGGACCTTGCAGTCCAACAGGGAAACAGGACAATTAAGTAAGAACTTTTGTGGAATCTAAAAAAAGAAAAAGACACTAATGAACTCTTCTACAAAACAGAAACAGACTTACAGACATAGTAAACAATTTTATGGTTACTGGGGGAAAGAGGGTGGGAAGGGATAAATTTGGGGGTTTGAGATTTGTAAATATTAACTACTATATATAAAAATAGATAAAAAACAAATTTCTTCTGTACAGCACAGTGAACTATATTCAATACCTTGTAATAACCTTTAATGAAAAAGAATATGAAAACAAATATATGTATGTATATGCATGACTGGGATATTGTGCTGTACACCAGAATTTAATATATTGTAACTGACTGTACTTCAATTTTTTTTTTTAAAGTAAGAACTTTTAATCCTTTAGTGATAAATGGTAGAGAAATTGTATGATGACAAGGAAGCACATGGGCAGGAAGCCTAACCTACCTTAGATTTTCCTGAGAAATTGATATTTAATCTGAGACCTGAAATGAGAGGAGATAAGCTAAGTAAAGAACGGCAAATAATATTTTCAGGAGAAAGAACAGTATGCGCAAAGGCCTGAATGTGAGGAGAGCAAGGCACCCTCCAGATGAAAGAAATTCAGCAGCAGGTCACCACGGCCTTGTCACGGAAGGATGTTCAGCACGCGCGTGCCACGATCAAATTTTCTGGTCTAGAGGAGGCACTCTGGAGTACAATGGACACTGGACTGGAGTGTAGCATGACTTAGAGAGGCCATGTGGGAGGCGGTTCAATAGCCCAGGCAAGAAAGGGTGGTGAGCCAGAGGGCGTGCTGGCAGAGAGGACTCAAAGAGGCAAATGGACCTGGAGAATACTGAGGAGAGACTGACTCATTTGATGTGGGTGGTAAGGGAGAGGGGAGGCAAAGCTGGATCCCAGACTTCTGACTTTAGCAACCAAGTGGTGTCATTTATTAGTAACTGAAGAGATGAGAGAAAGCACAAGTTCAGTTCGGTAACGTTGAGTTTGAGGTTCCTACAAAATTCCCAAATGGCAAGAGCCAAAATGCAGCTGGGTACACAGATTTGCAGCTCAGGGTCTCCCTGACCTGGACTGGAACTCTAGATGAAAGCTTTGGGAGCAGTGGAGATCTTACAGAAAGAATACAAAGAGGGAGGAAGAAAAGCACCTCGGGCAGACCCTGAGGAATGGGGGCAACACTGAAGGGCTGAGCAAAGGAAAAAGACGTCTAGAAGGAATAGCCAACAAGGTAGGAGGAAACCCAGGGGGAAACGCAGCTTTACAGAAGCTGAGGAAGGAGGTGAACTGAGAGGGAGGGTGTGGCTAACAGCCTCAAATATTTCCAAGAAGTTAAGACAAGGGCTGAAAAGACTCCACTGGATTTAGTGACCACCTACGTGACAGGACAAGAGCAGTGACAGCACTGAGCCAGGCGTGGTGAACATATTTCACGGTAAAGAGTTAGATTTGACTCTTTGCGGGGAATGGGGGGTAATTAGGTTTAATTATTTATTTATTGTTTAACAGAGGTGCTGGGGATTGAACTTAGAACCTTGTACATGCTAAGCATGGGCTCTACCACTGAGCTACACCCCAACTCACCTCTTGTTTGACTCTTGACCCAATTTGAGAATCACTGTTTTACTCAGGCAAGTGTAACTCATCTCCATGTATTTTCTTAATGGTTTTATTTGGGTTTGCTTCTTTCCTTTTGTTTTATGCTTTCTGGTTTTTATGTGTTGTTGCTCTTTTCTGTTTTTATTTTTTGCTCAGTAGGCCATTGTGTTTACCATTATCTTCTAAAGTGAACTAGAGGGTAAACAGGCTGCTTTTAATTCTGCTCAGTAGTGGAACGGGAATTGGAACCGAGGCAGAACCCAGTGGAACAAGAATTGAACTCTGGAGCCCACAGTCTCAGCCACTGTGTTCTGCTGCCTCTCTTGTGACCCCAAAGGTCCTAATACCCATAGAAAATTAATTTGCCCTTGAAAATTGTCACACCATAAGGGCAATAATTTCCCTTCTAGGAGAAACCACCTTGGAGAGCTAATCAGAGTTGTGCACATAGGTATTCATTGCAGCATGACTTACAATATCAAAACAATATGGACTGGAATAGGTTTTCCTTTTTTAAAAAAAAACAATATCAATCAGTTGTGCCTCTCTAGTGCTTAACTTATCTTTTTGTCTGTGTTAATAATTTTTTGTCTTGTATCTGAATTTTGGTTGTAAACTGATCACGTCCTTTTAAATGCTAATTGAATGAAATATTTACATTAAAACCTGTGCCTGCTCTCTTCCTGAGTTGGCTGTTTACAACACAGAACAAGACTTGACATATAAGGATGAAACAGCTCCGAGTCCATCTGAAGGAAGCAGAAGAGGCAGGCACATTCTGGCATCAGAGCTGAACAATTACAAGACCTGAGAAATTTGGATCTAAGATATCTGGCAATGAAGCAGAAAGAAACACAATAAGTTACATAATTTCTATTGTCCAATAAGACAAAGAATTCAAACTAATTCTTTTGTGGAGGCAGCTTTTTCTGGGATCTAAAATCAAGTAGGAATTTGTTATGTGAGTCTTCATATAAAGGGAATTGAGGGGCACTGAAGATTATCTGTGATGCAGTGATTCAGAAAAAGAAGTAGATGTTGGGTTTCATCCCCAATTCTGGAACAGAGCTCCCCAAACCCTCTGAATTTCATGAGCTATAAGACCCATGAGAGCATCTTTTGTTGTAATATTCGGTCTCTTGTGCTCAGTTCCTGAAATCTGGAGCAATAGAAGTGAAATGGGTGTCTTGTTATTCATAACAAGTCCCTTTCATCCACAACTGACTTTATGTTAATGAGGTGACTTCTGGAAAGCACCTAAAGATGGGGGGCTGGTTACCAGAGGAGTCAACCTTGTGACTAGAGGGTTGAAGGTTTCAGTCCTACTCCCTGATGGCTGGAGCCTGAGTTCAATCACCAATGGCCAATGACTTAATCAATCATGCTTACATAATGAAGCCTCCATAAAAACCCAACAGGACATAAATCTCAGCAATGTTCTCCTAGGGCAGTCTACCCAGGCAATAGAAATAAAAGCAAAAATAAACAAATGGGACCTAATTAAACTTATAAGCTTTTGCACAACAAAGCAAACCATAAGCAAAACAAAACAACAACCTACAGAATGGGAGAAAATATTTGCTTAAGATGAGACTGACAAGGGCTTAATTTCCAGAATATATAAACAGCTCATACAACTTAATAAGAAAGAAAAACAACAACCTAATCCAAAAATGGGCAGAAGGCCTAAACAGACATTTCTCCAATGAAGACATACAAATGGCCAATAGGCATGTGAAAAAATGCTCAGTATTACTAATTATCAGAGAAATGGAAATCAAAACTACAATGAGGTATCACCTCACACCAGTCAGAATGGCCATCATTAAAAAGTTCACAAATGATAAATGCTGGAGAGGCTGTGGAGAAAAAGGAACCCCCCTTCACTGCTGGTGGGAATGTATTTTGGTGCAGCCATTATGGAAAACAGTATGGAGAGTCCTCAAAAAACTAAAAATAGACTTACCATATGGTCCAGCAATCCCACTCCTGGGCATATATCCAGAGAAAACTCTAATTCAAAAAGACACATGCACCCCAATGTTCACTGTAGCACTATTTACAATGGCCAAGACATGGAAACAAGCCAAATGTGCATTGATAGATGACTGGATAAAAAAGATGTGGTATATATACAACGGAATACTACTCGGCCCTAAAAAATAAAATGCCATTTGCAGCAATATGGATTGACCTGGAGATTGTCATTCTAATGAAGTAAGCCAGAAAGAGAAAGAAAAATACCATATGTTATCACTTAAATGTGGAATCTAAAAAAAAAAAAAGATAAATGAATTTATTTACAAAAGAGAAACAGACTCACAGACATAGAAAACAAACTTATGGTTACCAGGGGGGAAAGGGAGTAGGAAGGGATAAATTGGGAATTTGAGATTTATAGATACTACTATATATATAAAATAGGTAAACAAGTTTACACTGTATAGCACAGGGAACCATATTCAATATCTTGTAGTAACCTATGATGAAAAAGAATATGAAAACAAATAAATGTATGTATATGTATAACTGAACTATTATGCTGTATACCAGAAATTGACACAACATTGTAAACTGACTATATTTCAATAATAATATATTAACAAAAAACCCAAAAGGACAGGGTTTGGAGAGCTTCCAGATTAGTGAGCACATGGAGATGCGGGGAGATGGAGAGGGCATGGAAGCTCCAAGCCCCATCCAATGCATGGCCCTGGGCATCTCTTCTGAGTTACATCCTTTCAGACCAAACTGGTAATCCAGGAAGTAAGATGTCTCTCAGTTCTGTGAGCCCCTCTGGCAAATTAACTGAACCACAAGTGGGGGTTGTTGGAACCACCGATCTATCGCCAGTAGGTCAGAAGCACAGGTGATGAACTGGATTTGTGGCTGGCATCCTGTGGAACTGAGCCCTTAACCTGTGGGATCCATCACTATCTCCAGGAAGACAGTGTCAGAGTTGATTTGAATCACAGGACACCCAGCCGGTGTGGGAGAACTGTTTGTTGGTGTGGCGAAACACACCCCAGCGTCCGCCCGCCACCACACATGGGGACTGGGTGCTCAGACCCCCTTACTATCTACAGTTTGAAATCTTGTTAAGCCCACTGGCTTGGATGGCTCTCTATGAACTTGCCATAAAAGCACCCAGCAAGGTATCCTCTGCTAACCTGGGGAAGTTATTTATGCAAACAAATGAGAGTGGGGCCTGAGAATTTTGTCTTCCTCTCAAGGGGGGGGGGGGCTCTGCCACCAGCATGGCACCTCCCCATCCTGTGCTGCTTCAGCTCTGCCGTGAAAGCACCCTCACGTGAATACGAGCTGGAGGTGGGTGAGATGTTGTAGCCCAAAAAGGCCAGCTGTAAGCTAAAATTTGTTTGAAGATTTGCAATTTATATTTTCATCCATGTGAATTACAGTCTGTTTCATAACGTATTATAGATAAAAATGTGTTCCCCTCCTTCAAACTTTCAACAAATTGGTGCTCCAGGAAGATGGGTGGTTTTTAATGCTTTCCGAGCATCCCTTGGCCAGCCGCCTTGGACCTGCCCACCCCCACAGATACACCATTATTTTAACTTGATGTTGGGCCGGTACTTTCAGTGTCTGGATTAGTGAACTGCTCCTTTCCAATGTTAGGTGTCTTGGAACAGAATGTCATATATTCTCCTAACGTATAGAAAAGAGGGTCTATGTAAGCTCTGGCTGACAGGTATTTTTTAAAAGTTGATGTTACCTTGTGAACAGAGATGAATTAGACTTCCTGAATAGCCGCCGTTCTACACAGCTACAAACATCGAGGGTGATTACGTTAGGCAACAGCCAATACTTATTTCTCAAGAAGGATCTTTTAATCTCTAGCAAGCATGATTGATCGTGAGCTACCTGAAGTCCCAGGGAGAAGATGAGTGGGTGGTGGACACTTGGCAGGCTGACCTCACTAGAATAACGAGGCTCTAAGGAGAGGATTGAAATCTCCAACTTGGCACAGGCTCCCTGTGAAAGCAAGCGCATTCTCAGAGCTTTGCACATTGAGTCATTTATCGTGTAAGCTCATTTCTATTCAGTTGGCTCTTTCTCTGCCTAGGACTCTTGGATATTAAAAGCCTAGGGTTAACTAAAGCAGCCTTGGAGGGAGGGGTGTTGTGCAAATCCTCTAGCTGGATTTAGGGCTGGGTTGGGCCATCATATGTATTTAAGGAGGGATGGAAAGCTCAAGATCATTAGAGAAAAGCTGTATTCTCCTGAAATTGGAGACTACAACCTCCACGAGCGAGACTGTTAGAGTGCAGGTTACTTCGAAGCCTCTTCTGCCCCTTCAGGCTCCGGGGTGGTAAAGCTGGCCTGAGACAGCCTACCACCCATTGCTGGTTTCTGCTAAGGCTGCCCACGCCTTTGTGGAGGGTCCTTTCGTTCAACTCTCCTGTTTCCCCTGTTGTCTTTCCCCTGCTGGACCCTGACCCAGATTTGGTCCTCACTCCAGGGCCAGGCTGATGAAGCAGTCAGAAGCTGACTGGAAAAAGAACACAGTGGTGTGTATCTTGTTCTTAAGGCTTCTTCCTGGGAATGACACATGACACTGCTGTCTGTTCTTCCCAGGCCAAAGCAAGTCACAGGTGTATCAGTTATCAGTTGCTGTATAACAAATGCAACCCCACTAAAATTTAGTAGCTGAAAACAATAAACATTTATAATCTGGCACAGTTTCTGAGGGTCAGGAATCTGTGAGCAGCTTAGCTGGGTGGTTCTGGCCCCAAGTCTCTCATAAGCCTGAAATCAAGAGGCCAGAGATGTAGGCATTTGGAAACTTGACAGGGGCTGCAGGATCTGCTTCCAAGGCAGCTCACTAACGTGCCAGGCAGCTTAGGACTGGTTGTTGGAAGGAGGCCTCGGTTCTTTGCTACCTGAACCTCTGAAGTACTCCTGGAGAGTTCTCATGACGTGGCAGCTGGCTTCCCCAGGAATGAGCAGGTCAAGAGAGAGCCCGAGAAGAAGCCACCAAAACTAGGACCTGGTCTCAGAAGTCAGACTCTTCTACTTATTCTAAGTGAGTCATTAACTCCAGCCCACAGCATATGGGCAAACCAAAGCTCCAGCTCCTGAAGGGAGGAGTATAAAAGACCATGTGGATATTTTAAAACCACCACACGAGCCTGCACCTAACTTCAAAGCAAAAGATGTGGCCGGGAGATGACGCGTAAACATTTGGTGACTGGTACTAACGACTGGCAATTTTATTGGCCATTAAGAGTTCAATGAGATCTGGATCCAAGCTTTACTGCTGTGTTTCTGAGTCTTTGCTATATGAATCTTGGGGTTGTGGTGTTATATTCAACCTCAGTATATTTGAATTATATTCAAAAATATAATTTGAACCTGATCCAGAAACCCCCCGCCATGGGGAGGGGGCAGCCCAGCATCTGGACTTCCTTGAAATGATGTCAGTCCCAGGGCTAATCCCCTCTGGGAAGAAGAGGTTCTTCACTTAAAATGAGGCCCTAGGCAGGCAGGAGTGGGGAATCCACTTCTTTCCATGAGCCTCATTGTCCTGACATTGGGGCCAAGGCGGTGTCCACGCTGTGGACCTGGGAGATCTGGGGTCAGAGATAGGAACCTCTCTGTGTTCACCACTCGTTTGTAGGTCCTAAGCTTTTGGTCAAACTTGTTGACATGGGCTAGTCTTGTCTCTGCAGTCCAGACCACAAGAGACTTGATGCATCTACACTTGGGTCAGGGCATCAAGGGAGAAGCTGTGAGCAGGAAGCAGGGGTAACTGGACCACAAGGTCCAGCCACCTCTTCCCCAGCAAGAGAGATTCTGCTTTTGTGACTAGACCTAGAAATTCTGGGTTGCATTCTATTAATGTATTTGGTATTTCCTTCTGCCCACAATCACAGCTGTCAACATAGCAGCCCCAGAATCCAGGCAATATTAAGATCTTGGCCCCCAGGTGCAGACACCCAAGGTCGTATCTGTGAAGGAGGTGGTCAGTCATTCCCAGATCCAAGGCCTGAGGCAGACAGAGATGGAAGAGCCCTCCAGACCAGGACAAGGGGTCCAGAAGGGTTGGAGATACTTCTCTATCAGATGGATCTAAGGCCGTGCAGGGAAATAAAAATCGCCTTCCCCAGGATCTGGGTGAACTTTCTAATGAGTCTCTCTACCACCTGCAAAGCAAGGTCATGGGAACAAACACCGTGCACAACACGTAGAGTCCTGCCTGCTCCCCGTGGTGGCCTTTGGACAGTGGCGGGTTCGTGTTGGAGGTCCAGCCCCGGAGAGGCCGCGCCCAGCCCTGGATCCCGGGTTTGTAGGCGCTCTGTTCATTTGATGGTGTCTGTGGGAGGGACAAGAATGGTTTGTGACTAACTATACTTGATTTTTTTTTTGTCTCACTAGCCTTTAAATTTTGTTCAGTGGGGAAAGTGCTTTTTCTGCTGCAGGATGAAAATTTAGGAGGCCTCATGATTTTTGTATGCTCAGTTTGAGGGAAGAGAGAGCCTCCCAGTTACTTTAGGTCAAAAAGACAGTGTTGTCCGTAGTTATATATTAGTCACGCTGCAGCCTTCATTTTAAAGCAAAGTCTCCTTCCTCTCTCACAGCCAAGACTTGCAGTTGGTGCTAGCATCTCTGGGAACGACCACTTCTTCTTCCAACTGGATCCCCTCTGCTCCCAACCTCGTGGTGGCTGCTTCCATCATCACCAGGGGAGGGAAAGGGCAGGAGATGAGCTAAGGGGACGGGTCACACGCTACTTGGCTGGACAGCTCTGCGCTCTCTGGGTGGTGTGTGTGTGGACTTCTCCAGTGGACTCCCACCCCTAGGATCTTTCTCCCACGGTTCCCCTGACCCATGTGATGCGTCCGTATTCTGAATGGTCGCTTGTGTCACCTTCACTTCCAGCTTCTTGCTGCTTGGGCTCCACAGGCTTACTTCTCCGCTTGGCTCACTTTTGATCCATGGGAAACACTTGCAATTCCTTCGGTTCTAATGAAGTCCCAGATAATCCGAAGATACAGCAAGGTCCTGGCTCTGCTTCCGAAGCCCTGAGTCAGCACATCTGCCTGACATTCTCCAGAGAAAGGCATCGGATCCTGGGCCCCTGTTCACCCCCTCAACTCCAGAGGTCTTGTGGTTCCTGCCGTCAGTGATGGCCACTCTCAATGCCTTCCTTCCCTTTATGCTCATGCCCACTCAGCTATCAAGAAGTGGGATCTGTTCCCCCTCCCCCTTAAGTGGGGACCAGCCTGTGCCCACTTAACCCATAGCAGGTGCTGGAAGTGACTCAGCCAGTTCGGGACCTCTCCTTTAAGAAGACTGGCAGCTTCCCTTCCTCCCTGTTGGCACCCAGCAACCACACTGTGAGGAAGCCCAGGCAGCCACATGGAGGAGAACCGAGACCCTCGGCCAATAATCCCAGCTGACCTCCCAGCCATCGGCCAGCACCAACTTGCCAACCAGGTGACTGAGCCACTTTGGAGCTGACACCGTGTGGGGCACAAGATATGTCCCCACTGAGCCTGGCACAATTGTAAAAATAAGAACAAATCAGGAATTATTGTTTTAAAGGCACTCATTTTTGTGGTGGTTTGTTTTGAAGCAGCAGGTGACTCAAGCATTTGGTAAGTTTTCCAGGTAACCCAGTGGAAGCCTTTCCCACAAGGTTTGAGGTGAAGTAGATGGTAGGTTGGGGTGTTCAGCATGGTAACAGGTCTCTCCAAGGAAATCTCTTCACAAACCATCTTCTCCCCACACTCTAACCACTTTCATAGCCTTGATCTGCCTGAGGAGTCCAAGAGTTGTAGAATCGGTTCCTTAAAATTTCCTTTATAAATTCAAAGTGTATGGGGATTCTGCCTCAGGCTCACAGAGATGTCCAATATCATTCATATTAATTCCTCAGTTAAAGCTGGGGCCCAAAGAACCTCACGTTCAGATCCTGTGGCTCTGGGTCCAGAACTGGCTGGAGCAGACACTGACACGTGGGGGTCCTCAAGCAGATGGATAGGACAAGGATTTTTTTGAAAATTTTTTAGCCAGCAAATCTTGGCAGAATCTTATTTGAAGGCCCAAACCTTCATAGTTAAAAGCTATGCTGTAGTTTAAGAGGGAGTGGGACATCCGGGCTGGGCCAGGGGACCCTTCCTCGCCCCATAAAGCCACAGCAGAGGCCTGGGTTCTGCAGAGCATGATTTGAGCATGATGTCTGTAAGGCAGCCAGCTTGGGCTTTGGATCTATCTTGTTGAATCCATGACAAGTCCATGGTGCAGATACTATCACCCCATTTTACAGGTGAGAAAACTTGAGGTTCAGAGACATTAAGCCAGTAAACCCAAGTTTGACTGACCATCAGAATAACTGAGGAGCTCTTAAAATGCACATCCCCAGGCCCCACCCCAGAGCAACAAAACCCGGAACTCAGTTCTCTAAGTCTAAGGTTATGTACCTATTAAGTGGGAAGACAGGGCTGGGAATAGGGTGAGGCAGTGGAGGTGGCTGGAGTCAAGGTACACCAGAGAGCCAGGCCCTCTTACAATGTCCCTGGCCTCACCCTAGTCTCACCCACAGCAAAGCCAGAGTTGGAACCCAGGCCACGCTCTTAGCCATGAAGCTACTGCAGTCCCAGGACCCCTTTGGGCAGAGCTTCTTAAACTGCAACATGCATCAAAGCCACCAGGGGGGTGCTGCCACCACCACCACATGGAGTTTGTGATTGAGTAGGTCTGGGGTGGGGCTGAGAATTGGAATTTCTCAGGTGATGCTGACGCTGCTGGTCCAGCTCCACGCTTTGAGATGCACCAACTTCAGGGGAAGGAGGAGTCAGCACCGAGAAGGCTCCCTCCTCTACATTGCTTCTCTCAGGCTCTGGGATGAAGCGCTCCAAGCAGCCTGGCTGCCCCACCCTGCAACCCGAAGATGCACGAACCCCAAGCTGAAGAGAATTCCCCCATCGTCCCCCTGCACCCAAGCACCCTAAGCTGCTCCCAGTCTCTACAAGGAAGAGGATCCTGGGGAAAGAGTCTATGGTTTTCCAGCACAGAGAGGTCAGGCCCTACCCAGGTCAGGACTGATGGGATCTCGGTTTCTGACTGCTCCGTGCTGACCCGGCCCACCCAGCGATGGGGCTTCTGGGATGGTGGTGCTGCGCTCTTGCGTCTCTGTGCTGTTGCAGCTCAGTGTTTACGCAGCTGACCAAGAAAGGAAGAACCCAATTTAAAGTTCCTAGGTCCTCATCACTCCCTCACTGAGTAATTGCCCTAAGAGCAGTTGCAGACATTAGCATGAATTAGTTAATTTTATTGTGCCTTGTCTGGGCCCCAAATTCAATGTACAAATTAATGGCAGCTCACATGCAAATGAGTGGAATTCACAGTCCCCAGACTTCATGATTTTGTTTTTGGTTTTTAAAAAAGCCTAAGCCCATAAGCCAGCGCTGGGTATTTCCTTCAAATCCTCAAAAAACTGTTTCTGATTCATTAAGCACCTAATTGCACAGCTCTTGAGGGAAGTTTCTACTAAAAATGAAAACCAGCGTCCAGGGAGCGTTGGCCCTCATCACTTCCACAACCACCAACTGCAAACTCGACTGCTTTCCTAAGTGCCCTGCTTTAACTGACCTGTTACCGACCCCTGACCCCCCTCTGTTCCCAATTTCCCCATTCTAACCTAGGCCCCTTCCGGTCTGGGAAAAGGGCTCTACGTTGGGTGTTGGGATGGGTGGGCTCTGCTCACTGACCAGCTGTGCACACCGGGCAGCGCCACCTTGCTTCTCTTAGGCTGCGGTTTTCTCACTTGCATCCAGGAGCAACAGGATGGTAGCTTCTCCTGGAGGAAATGGGAGGCGCAGCTGGGAAACGGAATCTCGGGCTGCAGGGATGATGGTTCATGGGACCAGGAGAGGAAGGACTTCCTCTAGGGGTTTCAGAACTCGACTTGGATACGCTGGGAGGTGAGGGAGCCGCTCTGGCCTTGGGTGGGTGGCTGGGTCACAGCATCACTGGGCTGCCACTTGGGAGAACTTGCCCAGGCTGGCCAGCGCCTGGATGGAGAAATTCAAAGAGCTCCATCTCTAAAACACCATCACCATGGGAGCCCAGGCCGGCCCCGGCTGCCCGTCGCCTGCAGAGAGCTCCCGGAGAAACAGCTGTGGCATGGGAGGCATCTCCTGGCCTGGGAGCTCGCCCTGCCGGCCACCTGCTGTGTCAGCAGCAGCCACGTGGACCGTGGCCCTCGTGGCCTGTTGAATCTTCTCACAGGTGAAGTGACACAACTTGGAACCACTGGGGCCTCTAGAGTCACTACTGGGAGGATTTTTTTCTTTTAAGCTTTGAGGTATAATTGACAAATAATGGGAGACATTCTTAATAAGTTGCATGTTGGGAGCTTGGGATCGCTTATTTGGACCTTGAAAAATAGTTTCTTATTTTCATCCCAGCTGGTTAAAGCAAGACATACGGTTGTTTGAAAGAACTATCCTGCCTTAGTCCACTTGGGCTGCTGTAACACAGCGCCGCACACTGGGTGGCTGATAAGCAACGGAAATGTATTTCTCACAGTTCTGAAGGCTGCAAGTCCGGGATCAGGTGTCAGCAGGGTCAGGTTGTGGTGGGAGCCCCCTTCTGGGCTGCAGACTGCCCACTCCTTGCTGGGCCCTCACGTGGTGGAAGGGCCCAGGGCTCTGTGGGGTCTCGGACAAGGCACTAATTCCACTCCTGAGGGCTCCACCCTTAGGAGCAGTGTCCTCACCACCTAATACCATCACATTGGGTATTGAGGTTTCAACATCTGAAGATGGGGGGAAACACTCAGACAGTAGCCGGGCCTGATCTCTGTGGGCCCATCAGCAGTAAGGTTCCAGGATTCCGTGAGCTACCCCCATCCTTTGTTCAACTGAACAATAGCCAACGTCACTGAGCACTCAGCAGTGTGCCAGGCGCGTGTTAAGCACTTTGACATGCTTTATTGTATCATACAACGTTTCTGCACAGTAGGTGCTGTCCTTACAGCCATTTTGTACCAAGGAACCCAGGTCTCAGCAAACTCAAGGAACTTACCCCAAATCACAGAACTTGTAAAAGGTGGAGCGTAGGGCTGCACTCAGGGCTCCCTTTCCAAGTTGCAGCCCCCCTGGGAACCGGCAGCAGAGGGGCGCCCCCCACGTGCGGCCTGGGCGCGGGGAGGCAGGCGCTCTGCCCCAACGGGCACCGCTGGGGCCGCTTGGAGTTCCACACTGGACCATCTAGCGGAACCCACGTGGGGCAGAACGTTAAAAAAAAAAAAAAAAAGGCAAAACCTTTTTCTGTTCTATTTCTGGTGAAGTATAAACGCAGTTACACAATGCAAACATGTGCTTGTTCAAACGGTTTGAAAAAGGTGCTGCTGGGCCGGGAGGGAAGCAGCAAGCACAGCCCTTGGGCCGTTCGGGAACTCTAAAGGAAAGAACTTTATTTATTTATTTTAAAGTAGGCAGAAAACTTTCAAATCATGACTGGAGATGGACGAAATGAGACGGGTTTGTGGTCTTAGATCAGAAAGAGGCACGTCCTTCCTCACAAGCTGGGTAGGTGAAGGGTGGCTGGATGGTGAGTCAAGGAGTCTCCCCGAGACCCGGACTGTCCAAATCCCCAGGAGGGCTTTCCCTGACCGCCGAGGCCTCTTCCCTAAACCCCTTCTCCCAGATCCTGATAGGCTCACCCAGCCGGGGATGGCCCCACAGCCTCGCTTACTGCTAGGGGTGTGCGAATGCAGGGGTGGAGGCAGCAGGGAGTGGGCGGAAAGTCAGGCAGAATCACCCAAGTGCAGGTGAGTTAGGAACAGAGGTTTCCCCCTGAGGAATTATACTGATGAAATCTAGGCTAGAAAGGTCCATGTTCAAAGGTCTGTTTACTTTATTATCTTTTTACCCGGAGGAATGTGCCTGTTGGGTTAATGTTTATTTTGTTGAATAATCTAGTTTTAGCCATGTCAATAAGAGTTAGTGCTACTTTATTGGGAGAAAACGCTGTTTGGCGGCTGATCTCAGGGCTCCAGCCCAGAGGTCCTTCTTGGGCCGGTTAGCTCTACTGCCACCTGGTGGTGGATTCCTCTAGAGCGGCGCTGGCCATTTGGGTCCCCGGCCGGAACATGAGCGCAGGGTTGGGATCCTGGCTCCTTTCCCTCAGAGTAGGGTGACCCGTTAGAGTTCCTCTCCGAATTTCAGTTTCCACATCTTAAAGTGCAGCCCTAGTTGTGAATTTTGAGGTTTGTGATGAGCCAATGGATTAACGCATGTGTGGTGCCTAGTGCATAGTAAATGTTTAACAAATTGTTAGTCTTACTGGGAAAGAACTCAAAATCCCCGTGGGGTTCTGACTCTTCATTTCCCTCCTGACTCGAGTGAAGCTACAGGGGACAAGGACCCCACAACGGTGGCTGTCACTGCTGAATCAGAGATACTGGCAGTTTGGGCCAAATCTAACATGCGAAATTTAGTAAGTTCTAAATTACATTTATTGTCCACCAAGTACACAATTATGGGGGATGCCTGATTGACAGAAAAGCCCAAGCCAAAAACACTTAGGGATTTTAAAAACCAGAGCTCAACCAAAGCCAACTGGGTGACTCCACACTGAAAATTCAAATATGATCAACGGCCATGAAGGAGCAACAGGTGTGACAAGCCTTTAATATGTTCATACACCCTGAACTCATAATTTCACCACAAGGACTCTGCCTAGAGGAAATAATCAGAGATAGTTGGAGACAAAGATGCTCATTACAGTGTGATTTACAAAAGTGAAAAATTAGAAACAATGAATGTCCAATAGAGGACTAGTTAGTTAAATTGTGGTTTATCCATATGCAGTCCCTAAAAATTTAAGGGGAAAAAAATCTCACTATATAAATTTGGGTGGGGGGAGGATCAGGGTATAATTAGAAATGGAGAATCATAACATACTAATGAAAGTTTCAATTAAATAAAGATAAAAATCAAAAGCCTTCACACACCTAATGAGATAGCTTCAAATTGCATAAGGCATAAATTGACAAAATTATGAGGAATTGACAAGTCCAATGAAGAAGCAGATTTTAATATATCTCTCAGCAGTTGATCAAATAGACAACAACAAAAAAAAATCAGTAAGGGAAAAGGTTTGAACCCCACAATATAGAATCTTAATAAAAGCCCAGCGTAGTACACTGTACCCTACAGCTGAATAAGACATGTCCTTTTTAAGTGCACATGGGACATTTATAAAACTTGACTCCTACCCCCCCACCCCACACACAGGAATCAGCAATTTCAGTACTTGATGCTAAATTCTAAGACCAGGGAGGAACAGGGAGTTTGGGGAGCCAGAGGCTTTTCGATTTGGAGCTCAGGGAAGAGCTCCCAGAGGAGCTTGTGAAGATAGTTCTCCAGGTAAAGGAGATGGGGCTGGGGGATGAGCCCACCCCAGGCAGCAGAAGCAGCAGGTCCAAGGGTCCTGAGGCAAACAAAAGCAGGTGAGCTCAGGGAGCTGCAGAGAGCATCCCCTGCTGTCCGTAATACCAAGCTCTCTCAGTCAGCCTGCTTCCAGGCAGAGGCCCTGTCAAGAATATCCAGGCCCCACCAAAGCTGTGGTTTAGTTGCTACCTCTAACAGGATACAGGGGTCTTCAGTTACCTCCAAGTCCGGGCATGTCCCCCAGAGAGGAACATGAGCGGGGCCCGAAAAGGAGCCATCTGGAGCTCAGGTGTCAGGCTGGCTTGGTGAGCTCACCACAAGTGGGAAGGTCACAGGACTCCCGAGGCTCTGCCAACCTCCAAAGAAACCCTCTGTCCATCCCTCACGGGGGGCCCCCTGCTGGCTGGGCCAACAAACGTGGGAGCCAAGACTTCCAGGAATGGTCCCCCCAGATGTGTGGCCCAGCTCGCCTGTGTTTCTCAGGGCTCAGGCCACCTGCTACACCCAGGTGTCACTGGCTTCCTGCCCACCCGCCAAGGTGTCACATACACAGGCTCAGGTTTAGGAGGGAATCCGAGAGGTGTTTGTAATGGTAACCGTCCA
This sequence comes from Camelus ferus, assembly GCF_009834535.1. Taxonomy (NCBI): domain Eukaryota; kingdom Metazoa; phylum Chordata; class Mammalia; order Artiodactyla; family Camelidae; genus Camelus; species Camelus ferus. Next base: position 60,576,792 of record NC_045696.1, read on the forward strand.
AAGTTCCTGCTTGGCTGAAATGCAGTGTTTATCCCTGTCATTCAGCCAATTGCTTTCCTATGTCCTCCCCCAAAACCACTCTCTCCAGGTGCCCCCTGACCTGGTGTGGGGGCTCGCCTTATTCCTCTTCCAGTCCCCCTCCCTGGCTACTGAGCAGGTGGTGAGATGGGATAGCCAGAGAGGTGTGGGTAAGCCACTCCGGCCCACTGGTTCAGGAGACAAATACAGAGAGAGAACACATTAAGGAAGGGACACTGTCCAAAAGTCGGGAATCTGTATTCACTGGCTGTGTGACTGTGAGCAATTCACTTCCCCTCTCTGGTCCTGTTTCCTCATTTTTACAATTAGGGGAAATCCTCTCCAAGCTCATTTCTTGCTGAAGATTCTGGAATTATATCATTGAAAAAACTAGAGTCTTTTTCAAGGGTCATACAGATTCTTCAACTGAGGACATCATCCCTTCCACCAACTTACCAGGGCTGCGGAGAGACGGAAGGAAGCAGAAGTGGGACTCCCTGAGCCTCTGCTGAGCCACGGACCAGGCATTAGATCTCACAAAGGTCTGTTACTGAACCAGGTTCCAGATTTGTTTTGCCCCCATGTAGAAAACACTGAGATGTTACAGCAAAGAGAAGGTTTATTCACAAGGCAGCCAAGCCAGGAGAAGGGAGAACAAGTCTCAGGTCCACTCCCCACAGGCAAGGGTATTTCTGGGATTAAGACTAAAGCAGAAGGGCGGTCTGAGGTGTGGGGAGCGTAGGGAAAGGTGATTGAGAAAAGGTGTGGTCATCGTTTTTCTGTGCAGGTTTAACTAAGCTACAGGTGTCGGCAGGTTGAAAAATGGAGGCACTTGGCACCATCTGAGGGTGGAGTTTTCAGTCCTCTGACGTCAAAAGGTCACCGAGAGGACACTTGCACATGCCCAGTTGGAGGGTTGGTGGTCCTAGCCAGTCTCAGTCAGCTCAGCTCAAACTAGACACAGCTGACTCCAAGTTCCTGGAAAACAACTCAAGCAAACATCTTATTGTTCAGGCCACATGCTACCTAGAGGATGTGCGAGTCCTCTGTGGTCGACCTTGATTAATGAAGGCAGGTGAAATGGATTTGACTCATGGGTACCCACGGTCTCAGGGCTGCCACCAGGACTTGGGGCAGTAGGGCCAGGGTTCTTCAGTCGTCCCCACCTCACCAACACAACAGCACAGAGGTAACACTGGGGTTTCTATCAGACCTGACCAACATTTCTAATATGCTATTAAGTCCTAGGAGAAGCCAATCCTCCGTGTGGAAGTGTGTCTATAAGATGTACCTACGGAGATAGATCTAGATATATAGAGAAAATTGTCATCTCTCTCGCTTCATGTATGTATATGAACATACAGTGAATCAAGAAAAGGAGAATTATGTGGTAAATTCTTACATTAGGGATGTAAGGGAGACAGGGAGCGACGATACCCTGGTTCACAAAGAGGATCTTCAGCTTGCTGATGGGCGCTGAGTGGTGCCCAAACACTAGCAGTGAGCAGTCTTCCTGTATGCTGCTTACGCTGGGTGGACCTCTGGAGGTTCAGAGTTATTTCTGGGTCCTAAGTTTTGAGAAGGATACTTCAAACCAGAGGCTTCCAGGTAATATCAGCTCAGGTAGGGTGGATTCTGGAAAGCATGTGAGTGATGGTGGAAAGAAATGGGCATCCAGAGCCTGGACAAGAGCAGATGGGGAGGAATGGAGTCTTGGACACACAAAGGCAATGGGTATTTGGTTAGCGTAGAAATAGAATTTTTACTGAAATCTGAGTAGAAGGAAGAAATATTAGTTACAATGCTCACACACATCCACACGTACAGTTTCACCCTTGGGTCGCCTTTCATTCAGTCTGCTCCCCTCCATGACTTGGCTCATTCCCAGGGTTCACTTTCCACCTATCTGCTATCTGTCTCCCAAACCCATCTTCAGCCAAGACCCCTCCAGAGTTTCAGACCTGCACATCCAACTCCCTCCTGGTCCCCTCGACCTCGATGTTCTCATGCGCAGCCAGCACAACATGCCCTAAAGTGAACTCTTCACATTTTTTTTTAATATCCAATTAATTTAATTTAATTAATTTATTATTTTTTTGGTGGGGGTCAGGTAATTAGGTTTTATTCTTAGAGGAGGTACTGGGGATTGAACCCAGGACCTCATGCATGCTAAGCATGCATTCTACCACTTAAGCTATACCCTCCCCCCTTCACCACATATTCAATGACCGCTTTGGGAAGGGCTTCAACTTTTACCGGCTCCGTTTTTACCCATCATGTCTGGAAGGCAAGGAAGGGTATGGAATGTGTCATTTATAACTAAACTCTACTGTGGTGGTTACTATTTCCATTTGCTTCTATCCTTAGAATGAGTTGTTTTCAACTTGGTTGCTCATTGGAAACACCTGGGACAGTTTGAGAACGTGCAGATTTTCCAGGTCCCACTCAAAAACTCCGTGTATTTTAACTTTTTTTTCCTCAAATTTTCAATCCTACTACTGATATCAACAAAAGTCAGTTATGCTAATTAACAAGTCATAAATTTCACCCCTGAAAATTCATTTCTCACATTTATTATAGTCAGTAGAAAAGTTCAGGGATTAATTTGAAGGAATAAATGTCTTGGCCCTTAGAACCATACTTGACCAGTATGGTTCTCTACAGTCCTCTCCTTCATTCTCTTAAAACTTACCACCTCTGGGAAGCATTATCCACTTGACGCCTCCAGACAGAATCTGCCCTTCATTCAGCCTCTCTGAGCATCAGTGCTTGATTGCACAGTATTAATTTGTTCTCACAATTCTGTCCTTTGGAGAAATTCTCAGATCACTTTCTCTCTCTCTCTCTCCCCAAACTGCAAGCTCAGGAGCAGGGAAAGAAAGGGGAAGGCAGCCAGGGCAGGTAGTGAAGGGGCTAATGTCCAGGCGGGCCCACACAACTTTCAGTGGCTCCCATGCTGCCCCTTGGTCTGGGGATGGCCCTGAGTTTGCTGCCTCAGACTTGCTTCTCCTGACAAGAAGCTGTCATTCTGGAGCCTCGATGCGTTGCTGGCTACCTTTCTGTATTTTTGATAGCTCTTCCCTTTGAACAAACAAAACATGGTTATGCTCACTTTGTGGGTGGGGGATGGGGGATGGGTAAAGTGTAGGCAATTCTAAATGGTAGGTCATTGCCAAATTATTTTAAAACCAGCATGGGAATGAAATTAGACAGGAGTGTTCTAGGATACACCACCACTCCTGCATCAGCCGCTGCTTCGGTTACACATGCTACTCCTCACTCAGTCTCATTTTGACCAGTGCTGGGGCTGGAAACTCAGCCAGAGCCGCTACACGAAAATCCTCACAGGTCACCTCTCATAGATAATCGAGAGCTGACTTTTTCTAATGAACTACATGCTCAAAGAAGAATTAGGAGACCATGAAGTCCACTCAACATTATTGGAAATACACTATGTACCATTTTAGGTAGGATATAAAACTTACCAATATGAGGCTAAGTAGATAAATTATGGTCTATATGGAATACTGCATGGCCAAAAAGTGATTGAGGTACACATATTGACAAGGTGCACTTTTCAAGATAGTCTAAGTATGCACTGCATGCCCCCATTTGTGTGCGTGGGTGTATACACATATATATGATAGACTGCTTCTGGAAGGAAGGATGCACAGGAACCCAACAACAGTGGCTACCCCTGTGGAGAGCAACAGCGAGACAGGGGGTGGGGAACAAGAGAGGGTGCAACTTTTCATGTATAGGCCTATAGCACCATTTGGATTTTTTTTTAACCATCTTCATATATTAAAAAAATTTTTAACGTTTTCCTGAAATGTCAAGTATGAATTTCACAATCTACAAGAAACTTTGGTATGTCCTTCATCATTTACAATATTATAGGATCTTTGATTTTAATGCCATGGGGTCTTTGATTTGACCTCTTTTACTTCACTGGGTGAGGATGGGGGAACAGATTTTTTTTTTTTTGCCTTTATGTGCTTATTGTGTATTTTCTACCTTTTTCTCTGCTTCTTATATGCTTGGGAAATGTCTGGTGAGATACTAAATGGTTCACAGTGGTTACATTTAGGGTATAACTTTGCAGTTGGTTGGAATAGCAGCCTTCTACTTTTTGCTTTATTTTGGTACTGTTGAAATTTTGCGTCATTATGTATTACTTACATAACGGAAGTCTACGGAAGTCTAATTTTTAAGAAGTACATATAAGAAATAATTACCCAAAGAAAAGAAGGTAATCTATCAGATAAAGAATACCCCCATACCTGCAGATGATAGGAATCATATTTGTAAAAAGATATCACTATACACCAAACAGCTTTGCAGCCAAAAGAAAAATAAGTTTCCACTACCTCAGTTTCAGGTGTAGTGGTTAAGTATTCAATGTATGTTAGCGATATCGTCTGAAATCAAGGCCTTAGCAACTGAGTATTTAGGAATTTCTTTTCTGCTGATGGTGCTTCTACCACACAGGTATGTGAAAGGGATGTGTTATTCATTTGCACTGTTGCTATTGAGTCAACTAGTTTCACCTTCAACTGAGGTTGATTTTATAACCATCTGCTAATTAACAGATTTCCTAAAACTTCTGCACTTTGAGCGCCCACCTCGTGAACATACTCCCTGTTAGAGCTTCAAGTATGAGGCATCATCTGCTTTAGGTTCAACAAATATTCTAAGAAAAATGAGCACAGGAATAATAGGAGAGGGAGATGGCTGAAGGGCGGCTGGGTGAAAGTCAGAGGAATTTCAGCATTGGTGGGAGGAGAGTGGGGGACGGGGACACATATTGTCTAGCAGGCAGCTGCCCAGTGATGGATTAAACTTTCCCAACATGAAGTATGATGTTAGCTGTAGGTTTTCCACAGATGCCCTTTATAAGACTAAGCTCCCTTCTATTTCTAGTTTGCTGAGTTTTGAATCATTGTCAAATGCTCTGTCTGCATGTATTGAAAATATCATGAAGTACTTCCTTTATTCTGTTAACGTGGTAGATTATAGTAACTGACTCTTTTAATTGTAAACCAACCTTGCATTCTGACATAAATGCTACTTAGTCATAAGGTATTATGCTCTTTACATACTGTGGGATTCAATTAGCTAATAGTTTAATGATTTTTGCGTCTATGTTCATGATATATATAGATACACCACTTTCTTTTCTTGAAATCTTTGGCCAGTTTTGTTATTAGGGTGATACTTGTTCTCATTAACAAATTTTTTTTCTCATTAAAAAAAAGTATTTCCTTTTCCCTATTTTCTGAAAATATGTATAGAATTAAAACTTTTTCTTCCTTAAATCTTTCATAGAATCCACTAATAAAGACATCTGAACCTGGAGTTCTTTTGTAGGAGTATTTCTGATAATAATTGGGGGGGGGGAGTAATTAGGTTTATTTATTTATTTTTTTAATGGAGGTACTGGGGATTGAACCCAGGACCTCATGCATACTAGGCATGTGGTCTACCACTGAGCTATATCTTCCAATAAACTTCTTTGATATAAGGCTAGTCCCATTTTTTGGTCTCATCTCATATTAGTTTTAGTAAGTTATACTTTTCAAGGAATTTGGTGACTTCATCTAATTTATTGGGTTTACAGTTCTCCATAATATTCCTTATTATCCTTTTAATGTCTGTAAGAACTATAACATCCCCCCTTCATTGGGGATTATCCCTGATAGGGATAACCTGTGCTTTTTCTTTTTCCATACAGTTTTGCTAGAGGTTTAACTTTATTAAAGTTACCAACTCAAAGAACCAGCTTCTGGCTTTGTTAACTTTATACTGTTTTCAATATCACTGATTTTTGCTCTTATTTTTAATACTTCTTCTACTTTGAATTTAATTTGTTCATTTTCCCCCCCTAGTCTCTTCCATCCTTTCAAATACATAAATATTTAAAGCTATATTAATTTAGGAAGCTAGTACAATTCTACTGATTTGGCCATGTTACTTTATTCCACTGGGTTCTTCAACCTTGAATGAAATTCCTAAATATTTTTAAGGAAAAAACTTTAGGAGAATCAGTAAATTCTACCCTGGAAGAGAATATGCATATAAATCTAAAACTGATTATAAGGATATAAAAAGCCTGCCATTCCTGTTACATAACTCTTGGTTTTTCATTCCATTCCAAGCTGGGTATGTGTTTATTCTAAAGATATTTGAATTTTAAAAACCCTCAGTTCCTGTTTTGGATGCTACGTTGTAATTACCAGTGACTCATTCATCCATACCCAAGTTTTTGGATGTAAATGAAGGTTAGGTATGACTTCAACTAATTTTAATGCTTTGACTACACCAACTACATCACTAGAACATTATCAAGGTGAAATTTTCCTCTGTTACTAAGTATTTAATGAGACAGTCCTCATTCTTTAGTTATTGCTTGTGTATTTTTTGGATATCTAACTTCCCCCCTTTAAAAAATTCATTTTGAGTTCTGATTTTTAAATACTGAAAGGGTTAATGCATATAGATTATTTTCTTTATACTTATTCTGGATAGTATAAAAAATTATTTGTCATAAAATTTCTTTACAATTTTTTAAAAGGAATTACTGTGCTATTAAATGAAACTTTTTCAAAATCAATCCATGTCAAGATATTCCTACTTAAATATACACACAACCATGTGAATATTTGTATATTTCAGAGAAGATAATAAAATATTTTTCCTAATTCATCTTTTAAAACATAGGTAATCAATAGACTTCTCAAATCAAGTCAGCTAGTAAAAAAAATCGAACACATTTTACATTTACTCTAAGGTTAGGCTGGGAAAAAAGGCTTTTGATTTTTAAATGCCAAATGGAAAGCTGTTTTAGTTCATGAGCCAAGAGATGATAAAATTCAATGGAATGAAATGTGTACCGATACAGATGACTTGTTTCTAATAAAAATCATGTATCATTTCAGCATCTTATTGTTTAAAAAAACCAACATTTTGGCACAAGACAAATTTATACAATTAAACACTTCAAAACATAAACTGGCATATATTATTTTTCCACAGGGTATCAGATATTATATCAGATATAATAGGTACAGACCACTGTTAAAATAACAAAAATCCTGTGAAAATCAACACAATACTTCATTTATTTATTATATAAGTTTGGTAAACAGCACAAAAATTTAACATTTTAAACATATAAAAAAGTCAAATGCTGAACAGTACTGGAGATTTCCTTTTTTTACATAATTAGTAATAATGAGTACACATGTAGGGTTCTGCAAAGCAAGCAAAATACCAAGGGTGCTTGGCTTCTGAACATATACCACAAAAATACGCACAAAAAAAAATATAATTTATCTTTACAAAAATTACAGCCAAGCGGTAAAAAAAGAAGGATGTTAATAATGAAGATACTAACACATACGTTCACTACATCTATCTTATACAATGAAATGCTACATCTTGTACCCTGAAATGCCATGTGTAGAGAGCTAAGCAGAGTAAATTCAGGCTCATCACTGAGGTTAAGAATTACTTGAGAATTTAATGCTTGTCTATAACATACTCATTTAAAACTTTCTATATAGTAGTTCCAAGATCATAACAATGTATTCCACTATATATCTGAGAAGTTGAGTCTTCTTTGTTGGCAGTATAAAAATTTTGACCAGTATCAAAATTCAGGTAAAACACAAGTTGAAGGCATTTTCTAGTGTATGCAAATGTTATAGGGGCAGTAATGAATGTGGGAAAAATTCCTAGATTTCACACTAAATTTCTGCTGAGCTTTGTCAAATCAAACAGCTCAACTATAAGGCAAGAAAAAATAACCACCTATAACAGATTAGTGGGTCTTAACAAGTAAAAATAAGAATCCAGTCTGAGGAAAAAACTCCCTGCATAAGCAGATCTGAAACATTGAACAAACATTGAAACAAACATCTAGAAATTACCTAACATCTTGATATTTGGTCACTGGTTCAGAAGCCTGACGATTTGTTGGTATAATTTATCTAATTAACATTTCAAAATCAGCACCAGTCCCCAAAACCTCAAATTATAATATTTAATCTTCATTAAAATACATCCTTTTTGTGCTATATTAACACTACTATAATCAAGTTAAAGGAAATTAAATTTACTCAACTTATATATTTTTGTGTATACTGGGTAGCAACTTAAATTTTTTAATTTACTTGTGCTTCTGTTTTGGGGCACTTTGATTGAAGAGAAATTTATTTCACAGGATTACATCTTGCTAAAGCATTCCTTAGCATTGGTCCAAACTTGAATTCCCTTTAAAAACAAACAAACAAAAACCAAAAAAACTTTAAAATGTGACTTTGGAAGGATTCTGGAAGCCAGTATTTGGCTTACTGGTATGGTATGTTAAGTTTTGCATTTTGGAATAATTAACAAGTCCAGCAAATATGACACTATTTCTGGCAATAGCTAATATAAGTGAATGTCAAATACTTTTGAAAAAAGTAATAGAATCATTTGTATGAGTCTATCTTCAAAACAGAGAAAGAACTCCTACAACTTCTTTTTGAAAAACTTGAGTTTTCAGGTTCCTAACTAACTTATTTACTCATATGACATATTCATATTTTCTCTATAAACCAAATTTTATAATATTTGAAACCAAAGAAAGAACCTTATTATCCTAACAAATACAAAGTAATGTATTATTAGTTTATTAGTCTAATAACTAATGTTTTGACAAAAACCAATTAAGTACTAAATTATCAACTCCCTCTCAATGGTTTTGGCAGATTAATTAGCAAAAAACTAATATGCTATAATATACCTAATATGTTTAAACAAGAATGCATGTTTGTGAAATGTAACAGTAAAATCTAAGGAAGTGGTAGAAATAAAGGTATGTTTTCAATAAACAAGACATATATTCTCCAATACCTGCTAATTTATGAAGAATACTTTCTTTAATACTTAAACATTAGTCAATATTTTTCAAGGTTTCAAACAATAGAAAAAAAAATCAGTAATCTTTTTAGCTTTTTTCCTCCCTGATGGAATACAAAAAGAAAAAGAAACAAACCCTACAAAAATCCTTTAAAATGTCTCAGATTGCCTGGATAAAGTAGTATCTAATGGAGTATTCATTGCTAGAAAGGATAACATAGATCTTACGTGCACTGTCCCAGTAAGATGTCCACAGGACAGCAAATGAAAAAAAAACAAAACTACACACTAGCATATATGATGCAATCCTGTTTTTATGAGAAAAAGGAAAGTGTTTATTTTCTAAATAATTGTATTTGTACAAATAAGTCTGAAAAGATACACATGAAACTGTAACAGTAATGAGTTTTCAAAAAGGGATCTGGGGGAAGAGGGGGAGAATTTTTATTTAATATGCTTCTGGCTTATTTGAATTTTCTGCAATGAGCATGTATGTTATTTTTATGGTAATTAACTTTTTTAATTTAAAAAGATAAAAATAGCTTGAAATATATAAATACCCATATGCTGATGCTAATCTTGACTTCTCATAATTTTAAGTTTCTAAAGGGATAGACTGGGAGTTCGAAATTTGTAGATACTAACAGGCATATGTAGAATAGATGAACAAGATTATACTGTATAGCACAGGGAAATATATACAGGATCTTGTGGTAGCTCATAGCGAAAAAGAATGTGACAATGAATATAGGTATGTTCATGTATAACTGAAAAATTGTGCTCTACACTGGAAATTGACACAACATTGTAAAATGACTATAACTCAAAAAAAAAAAAGTAAGAAAAAAAAACAATAAAAAGAAAAAAGCACCATAGATTCTCAAATATAAAAATCTATTCCACTTAGGGAAGAAAATAAAACATGATGAAACATTATAGGACTATTCTCAAGAAATAAGGTGAACATACACCCTTATTAATCTCATGTGAGTAAACTCTTGCTTACTACAGTTATCATCTGAGGATACATGAGTAGATGCACAAGACATCCAACAATATGTTCAAACATGCCTACAGTAATATCTTTTTTATTCAGAGATTAATTTCTAGCATCCTAAACCATCTCACCCTAAGCAAAGTAGGGGGAAAAGTCCTGCGAGCCATTATATAAAGTCTACGTTCTACTTTGGAAAAGAAGCAAATGGGAGATCACAGGAGCTTGTTAATGAGAATTTTATAGGAATAAAATAAAACAAAACCAACTTTACAAACCTTTGTTTTCTGATCTTTCAGACCACCTGAGACTTAAAAAGGCAGATTAGAAAGAAGACTGTAAACAGGAAGAAGCAGAAGAGCTGACAGGACGACAGCAGCAGAGACAAAAACACCCCAAACTTCAGGACATGCAACCATTTTCAGGACATTCAGCATTTGCAGGTTGACCAGATCTAAGTGACACAAAGATCTACAACACCAAGTAACTTACAATTTCACTGAGGCATACGATAAATCTGGCCCACTGACTAGTGTGTGAGTCTGATATTTCTATCTCAAAATAGCTTTGTTCTTTACAGTTACTACTGCTGGTCAAAAAGGGCTGAGAAAGTGATGGTTCTGAGCCAGAAAGTACACATTTTGGATAAATTAAGGCTTAAGAATGTTTATATGAATGTCATTTTTCCCTCTAAGAATGTCTTCATAAATACAGTAATCCATCTTACTATATGATTTACCGAGATAACATGTTAAATGGCTCAATAAATTGTGAAGTGTTAGACAAATGTAAAGGACTGGTATTGACTGGTGGTCACAACTGGATCTTGGGTTATAAAAAAGAAGTTAATATTACATATTTTGTTCTTATAACACCATTTTAGAATGATTTCCAGCATTGCCAAAATATTTATTTTAAACAGAATAAGCTTCAATGTTTGTATCTTATACCAGATATCAGCTACATAAAGGATCTACTCTGACAGAAAAACATGTTATAACCACATTTTCCCAAAATAATGGTTAAACTATTTTCCAATCAAAGTATACATTACTGTCAGGAATGGTATTTTACTGCTCTGTCCAAGAACATCATATAAACAAAGTAATGCTGTTAGTACATATTTTCAAATACAAGTTATAAATGGGGCATACAAATTTGGAACTTTGGATAAGTGGAGACTCAGTAACAGATAATTTGGTTATGACACTTCTTTCAAAACTAAGTAGAAAAATTGGGAAACATTCTGAAAGAGGAGAGGAATGGGTTTTAAAAATGCAAACAATGAATACTCTGGTCCAAATAAGAGAAATTGGTTTTAAGAAATTCGTAGGCATCTGTGAATATACGTGTACCTTCACTAAAACCAAAACCTACCTTTTTGCACATACTGATCTGCATGACTGCATAGCTTATGAGGGCCTCCTTTAAATCACGGTTCTTTTGTTCTTTGAAGCGTTCAATATCAGCCCAAGCATTTTTGACAAATTCTCTAAAATAAAAAGGTAAAGTCATTATTATTCTTACTTAGATTAAGTAAACTATATATTATAAACTCAAATCACCACTTCTCATTTAAGTTGGGTTTTTACTTGTCAACATAGAACGAAAAGCTATTACTTGTATAAGATAATTCTATTTTTCTCTTCCTAAAAATTATAGTGGGGAAAAAAAAGCAGACAATCATATATATTTCTACATTTTAATAATCTCTATTTTTGCCACAAGAATTCCAGCTTCAGATTATTCCCATAAAACAGATGTGAATGGCTCTGTGAAGCAGCTCACAGCCTAAGAGATACCATATGAATCTGCCTTCCTCGGGTCACTGGAAAACATGTATTCTTTTCCACAAGATGGATTATGTATCACATTTATCATGGACTTGCTTTAAATGACAACTAGAGTTATAAAAATTCTGAGAGACATTTGTCTTTTTAACTCTATTCATGAAAGTTTATTTTGACTTACTTGATGCCTGCAGTTCTAAAAATTAACAAAACCACCTCCAAATCAATGACACACTCTTGGTCTGCCTTGGTCTACCCAATGACTGTCAGATGAAAACAACAAAAAGAAAAATGAGCCCAACAGTCACGGCAGATCTTTGAGAACTGAATTTCCAGAAATATACATTCCAAGCCCTATGCCAGGTGTTGGGACATAAAGATGAAAAATGACACACTCACTGACTTTGAAGGGCTTGTAATGTAGCCCAGGACAGCCAGACCATACAACCAACCACTCAGTACAGAAGTGCCATGCTACAGGGGCACGAAGCGCTATGAAAGCCTGTGCAGAGAAGAGGAGGCTTCCCAAGGGAAGTAACAAAAGAGCCGGGCACTGAAGAATGATCAGGCTTTTAACGCACAAAAAGAAAGGGCAGAGGGAATGTGCAAAGGATAGAAATCATGAAAAGTGCAGGAGAATAATATTATGAAGCTCAAAGCTTTCTTCTTCCTCTTTCTCCCACCCTAAAACAATTGTTTCTATATAACATGAGTTTTGACTAAAATTTCTTAGGAATCCAATCACTGCATTTCGGAAGACTAGGCTATATCCAGGGATGCTGAAGAAGCTGGGAATGGTCATAAACAATCTGCCACATAGCCTCCATGTCTAACTTTGTTAAACATCTCAGCATTTTTACCTGCCTTCCAGATTTTTAGACTTAAGCTGTTGTTCTCCTTCACTTATTTGATCTTCTAGCACCTTTATTCTGGCTTCTCTCTGCTCTGGAGTTTCTTGACCAAAGAGCTTGGTAGTCATTCCCTTCAAAGAAAATGTTCTCACGGTCTAAAATGAAATAGAAACAGATAAACAACATACATAAACTGATGTATTATTCAGCCTTAAAAAGGAAGGAAATTCTGACACATGCTATGCCACAGATGAATCTTGAGGACATTATGCTAAATGAAATAAGCCAGTCACAAAAGGACAAATACTGCATGAGTCTACCTATATGAGGTATCCAGAGTAGTGAAGTTCACAGAGACAGAATGATGGCTGCTAGGGGCTGGGTGGAGAGGGAAACTAATAGCTGATAAAAATTTAATACATACAGAGTTTCAGTTTTGCAAGATGAAAAGAGTTCTGCAGGTTGGTTGCACAACAACGTAAATGTACCTACTACTGCTGAACTTTACTATTAAAAATGGTTAAGATGATGAATTTTATGTACTATACATTTTACCACAACTGAAAAATTTTTTTAAAAAGGGAAATAGAAACTTTAGCCATCTCTCTGCTAGCTCAAACAGAAGCACCATAAGCCTTACAACCAGGGGGCTACTAATACAATTTCTAAGACTGGAAAATATGGAAGAGTCAAAAAGGGAAAAGTTCTGAGTTTTTTCATCACATGGAAAACTTCCATGGTGAAGTACAGGCAAGTTATTTCTTTATGTTAGTAGTCATACTCTTAAAAATTACTCTGACATAAAAAAGATAAAATTCAACAAGTAACAATGGAAATAAACCAAAGTAAAGAAACTTAAAAACCTGCAAAACTCACACTGAAACTTGGGTATCTATTGATAAAACAAGATGTCTAAACCCAAGCCTTAAGCTTCACTGCTTTAACATTTCCTCATTCTCTGTAGTTTACTGAGGGAAACACTTTACCCTTCACGTGTAGGAGTAGAGAACCAAGTTCCCTGTTTCATGGTCAAAGATCTTTTCCCACCTATATCTATAACTTTTCATACACATCGCAGGTGGGTAGCCCAACAGCACTTTTAAAAGTACAGTACTTGTTGATTATGAAATGACTTATAAATGGTGGCAACTGTCACTGCTTCATTATTTCCATATTATGTGTGCTCACCATGACAGCTACTTTACTCCAATGGAATAGCTGGACAGTAGAAAGCTGATTATAAAAATGACCTAAGTCTAATACAATAAATATGGAATTTTCTTCACAATTACTCACTGTAAGCATTCAATTGAGAGTAAAGTACACAGGCTGCCTCTCTTGCCTTCTGAGACTGCCTCTGTCTATGGATATGTATTTCTGTGAATAAAAATCCAACCCCCTCCACCACCAAAAAAAAAAGTAAAGTACAGAAAAAGCTCCTTGTTAGAAGAGAGGCACTGATTCTAACAGGGAAAAGCTTTTCAAAGTTAACTAAGATTTCTATAATATACCTGGTAAAATTAAACCTGACCAAAGATCATTATTTCAATCCTAAAAAATAGTGTTTTCTCACTAGGACTTAATCAGAAAATGAAATGACTCTTCAGAGTAATATTAGCAAAATTTCTTATAATACTATGTATGTTTTAATGGCTTAACATTTTTTTTTTCAAGATCACAACCAAAAGAATTATGAAGCCGCCTACAAATCATTCCCCTGTAAAAGCTACAGCATCCTGCAGCCCACTCCATTTAAGGTCTGCTATAATAACACCAGAGACCTAAGTGGAAGCACACTCACCCCAGTTGCCAGTTCCTCACACTGCTGTTTCTTGGATGCTAGGTCCTGAGCAGCCATCTCCAAGTCATATTGCATAAGTTCATGTTTCCGGCACACAGCCCTGAAAAAAAAGTGCTGCCATTTAATTTTTGTGGTTTCTCTATTAACATGTTAATTTGGGGGGGGAGGGAGGAAGGGGAGGCATTCACAATGTCTTACTATGGTCAGAACTTGTATACTCAGGATTTTCAAGTTTAAAATGTAGTAGCCCAACATTAAAAATTTAATCTGGCAGAACCTAAGCATAAAAACTTTATATATACTTAAAACAATAAAGGTTGTTTGCAAGGGCAGAGTATAGCTCAGTAGTAGAGTGTGTGCTTAGCACGCACAAGGTCCTGGGTTCGTTCAATCCCCTACACCTTCATTAAAAAAAATTTTTTAAAGGTTGTTTTCTAGACACTTGCAACATTTTTTTCAATAAAAATACCATTATCACATACATTGAAAAAATTCTTTTCTATAATATAGGAACTAATGCTATAATCTCAAATAACTGAGTACTGTTTTAAAAGATATTACCTCAAAGCTTTCTTCTTTTTTATTTAGAAATGTCTATTAGTTTTTAGCATCATAAAAGTAACTCATGCTCACTGGAAAAAAAAAAAGACTCTAATACAGGAATGCACAAAATAAAAGTTTCAAGAACCCTCTTTTTTCTCCCAGTCCCACTGTCTAGATATAATTCATGTTAATAGACGGTGTATATCCTTCCAGACTTTAGCTAGGCACTCACAAATATACATATCCACACCTCTCCCCCACTGATTCTACACCTTTTCTTTCTTAACTATATACCACAGACATGTTTCTGTATCTGTACACATTAATCTTTTCTACAAGTTTTAAGAGCAACAGAGAATTCCACTGTGTTCAGCAACTTTCTTTACTTGGTAACTTGAAAATACCTTGATGTAACTTCTTACTACTCAAAGCTCCAGAAGGAAAAAGGCTAACAATGTGATGTTTTCATATCAGCTACTGAACAGCTAAAGGAATACTGCTCCTCTGTTTTACTAACAGAATTTTTAAAATAATTTAAAAAGTGACAGGAAAATGATTCATTTTTCCAATCTGGACTAATCTCCCAGAGAATTCTGTTTGGTTTTGCAGGAGATACCATAAAAACAGAAGACACCATATGGTGGTTCTATTTTTAGGTTTTTGAGAAACCTCCATATATACTGTTTTCCACAGTGGCTGCACCAAATTACATTCCCACCAACAGTGTACAAGGGTTCCCTTTTCCCCACATCCTTGCCAACATTTGTTATTTGTGTTCTTTTTGATTATGGCCATTCTGACAGGTGTGAGATGATGTCTCATTGTAATTCTGATTTGCATTTCCCTGATATTAGTGATACTGAGCAAATTTTCATGTTCCTGTTGGCCATCTGCATTTCCTCTTTTGGAAAAATGTCTGTTCAGTTCTTCTACCCTTATTTTACATAGGTTGGCTGCTTGTTTGCTTTTTAATTGAAGTACAGTTGATTTAAAATATTGTATTAGTTTCTGGTGTACAGCATGAATGGACTTGGAGAGCATTACGCTAAGTGAAGTAAGTCAGACAGAGAAAGACAAGTACTGTAAGGTATCACTTACATGTGGAATCTAAAAAAACACAATAAACTAGTGACTATAACAGAAAAGAAAAGAAACACTCACAGATGTAGAGAAGGAACCAGTGGTTACCAGTGGGGAGAGGGAAGTGGGAGGGACAAGATGAAGGTGGAGGATTAAGAGACACAAACTATCAGGTATAAAATAAGCTACAAGGATGTACTGCACAGCATGGGGAATACAGCCAACATTTTATAATAATTACAAATGGATTATAACCTTTAAAAATTTGTGAATCACTATATTGTATACCTGTAACATAATATTGTACATCAACTATATTTCAATTTAAAAAATATATTGTGATATAAATATATAAATAAATTTAAAATGGAAAAAACTTAAAACACATACACATACACACAAAAACAGAAGACAAAGTCCTGATATTAAGAAGTTTTACAACCTCACTAAGGAGATAAAATATGGAGGTACGGGAAAAATTACAGAATTTAAATAATATACAACCTAGTGACAGAGCATACTACCCACACTCAATCTGTACTTTGCTTCCAATCTTCAAGATGGAAAAAGTAAAAGAACAATCTACAGACAGACCCGATTAACAGGTTTTATCAATGTGCTTCAAACACAGGGTTCTTCTTAAATTTCTATCTCTAGCACTTTTCAATACACAGGGACACAATGAGACCTCATTCAACATCTGGAGGAATGAACTCATTTAAAAATCACCTTACTATCTTTATTTTAGAGCAGCATATGAAGGGAGTGGTGACCAGCCACAGGGCTGCGTCTGAGACATTCATTATACTTACCGCAGTGCTTCTGCATAAAAAAGATACTCCTTTAACTGATCTGCATAATGTTCTTCATCTTCCAAAATATCATCAATAGAAGATGCATACCTGTTTAAAAAGAAACATTGCATAGAGTAACTTTTAGCAGGACACAAGTATCAATGTTCTAAAGAAGGGCTATTCAAAGCTGGTCCGCAGATCACTTGCTGCTCATCAGTGACAAAAGTACATGAAGTATAAATAAGCATTTAGAAACATTTTACAGCAGTTTTTTTTTTTGAAGTATAGTTGATTAATGATATTGTGTTAGGTTCTGTATACAGGTATACAGTAAAGTAAGTGATTCAGTTATACATACACGTGACTTTTTCAGATTATTTTCCATTATAGGTTATTACAAGATACTGAATGTAACTCCCTGTGCTAAATAGTAAACCTTTGCTGCTTATCTACTTTATGTATAGTAATTTGTATGTTAATCCCATACTCCTAATTTTTACTCCCCCATAGCAATTTTTAATTATCATGACAGTTTTATTGAATTTTACCAAAATATTTTGATCAGCAAGGGCTTGTAAATTAAAAAAATGAAACAAACAAAAAATGGTCCTTCTTAAGGTATCTTAAGAAGCACTCTAATATCTTCTGTTCAAAGATATTACAAAAAGGGCTACAAAATCCGTAGAAAGAATAATGAAATAAACTTTAAATCAGCTTACCAATTTCTATAAAAAAGTCACTGGAGTGACTGGGATTGCGATTCATACTGACACTACTAAGTCTTCCAATCCATGCACATGGTTTATTTCACCATTTATTTAGGCCTTTACTTTCTCCCAGCCATGCTTATATATAGTTTTCAGTGTAGAGTAATTTAATTCCATTAAATTAATCTGTAAGTATTCTGTTTTGATGTTATTATAAACAGCACTGTTTTTAAGTTTTTATTTTCCAATTGTTGCTAGTATATAAAACAATTAATTTTTTATACATTGATTTATTATGTATCATGCACCCTTATTAAATTTAGTTATTAGTTCTATAACATTTTTGGTTAATTCTTTATGGATTTCTATGTAAAAGATCCTGTTAACTGCAAATAAAAACAGTTTTACTTCTTTCCTTCTAAGACGTATGCCTCTGATTTTCTTGCATCACTGTACTGACCAGGACTTCTAGTACCACGTTTAATAGAAGTGGTGGGAGCAAAAAACCTCGCCTTGTTCCTGATTTTACGAGAAAGCATCAATATTTCACTGTTAAGTATGATATTAGCTATAAGTTTTAGACTGAGGAAATTCTTTATATTCCTAGTTTGATGAGAATTTTACTGTGACTGGATGTTGAAATGCTTTTTCTACATGTATTGAAATGAACATACTGGTTTTCTTCTTTATTCTGCTAATACGTGGACTGGACTGATTGATTTTTCAACGTTAAACTAACCTTGCATCCCCTGAGATAAACTTCTTTAAGTCTAATCTGTATACACAGAGCACAATATAAATGCCAGCAAACTGTATAAAAAGAGAAGAACAGAAGAATCACTAACATTGCACCACTAAATGTCACCTCAGGTTTTGCCTTCAACTCCCTAGGTACTTACACATCCATATGATGACCAGCACTCTGCAATCCATCACCCATTTCTTTTTCTATGGCACTCCACTCACTAAGAAGAAAAAGACAAAACCAAAAACATCATGAAATAGATATGGAATATTATTAAATGTAAAATCTTTTACAAGGTTTTATTTCTAGCTAGCTTTTCAACAACGTACAGATCTATGTTTGCATTTATTTTCTCTGACTCAAAAGTTTATATCTGCTGCTGCTAAGAGCAAGGTAAGGATCATACAAAACAGCTTCTGCTTACAGACAACCTTCTCAGCTAGGGTGTGTATTTAAACCAACTATGGAGCTTTTAGAAACTACGGATGCTGACCCTGCTCTTGATCTACCTAATCACAATCTCTGGGATAGAGCTGAGGAATGTATATTTCCCACCACCACATGGATGATTCTGATAAACACACTTGATTACGTGACACTATTTTAACAGAAAAAGACATCTGTACAGAAACATGAAGTGCATCATAAAATTCAATAATTTGCACAAAAGTTGCATGAGAAAGTCTACTAGAACCACAGATCATTTTATTTATTGTCATTTTTGTAAAATGCTTGAAATAAAAATTCCTTTTTATGGAAGATGTATATGTGTATTCTAATAGAAATGGGGAAAATAAACCAATAATCCTAAATACTAACAGATGACAAATTTGATGTTTCCTTTCTATTTACTCATTTTAATGTAGCTGAAAACATGTAGTATATGCAAACAAGACTAAAAACTAGTTCAAGAAAGGTAGGACTTACACTTAATTATCTATATATTCCCATCAAGTAGTTTAATGCCTGATAAATTCTTGGCATTTATAGGCTATAGGAAAATCAAAGAATGAACCAATAACTAATAAATGGGAAAAGGGAAATGTACTGGGTTCTACGCAACAGCCACTACTAGGCACAAGACCTTTCCCCTCAAGATATATATATAGATAGCTCTCTACTACTCAAATTGTGGTCCGTGAACAGTACCACCTGGAACTCGTTAGAAATACAGATCTACTGACTCAGAATATTAATTATAACAGTTCTCCAGATGACTTGAATGCCCATCACAATTTAAGAAGCACTAGCTAAACGAAAGGTTCTAACTGGGGTCCAGGGATATGTCTAGGACTGGAAATAGAAAATGGTAACCAGTTTAGTGGGGAAGAGCAGGAATCCATTAACAAGTAAATACTAAAGTGTAGAAGGATTTAGCATCAACTTTGTAAGAGGCATAATTGCTTTCATGAAGTACTTAATGGATGGTGTAACTGTCACAGATGAACCAGATCAAACAGGGTAATGGATCTTTTGTAGCATCTGATGAAGACTTTGGACCTTTTCCCTAAGGAGGGAAAAATCACAAACAAAAAATTCTGCATATAATTTCAGAGACTTCATGGATTAAAGATCTAAATGTAAGACAGGAAACATAAAACTCTTTGAAGAAAAGATAAGCAGAACACTCTTTGACATAAATTATAGCAATATTTTTTTGGATCTGTCTCCTAAGGCAAAGGAGACAAAGCAAAAATAAACAAATTGGACCTAATTCAACTTAAAAGCTTTTGCACAGCAAAGGAAACCATCAACAAAATGAAAAGACAACATACTCAAATGATATGACTGATAATATCCAAAATATATAGACAGCTCATACAACTCAACATCGAAAAAAAAAACATGATTAAAAAATGGACAGAAGACCTGGAGAGATGCTTTTCTAAAAAAGACATATACA
The DNA here is from genome assembly GCF_009834535.1 of Camelus ferus. Classification (NCBI taxonomy): domain Eukaryota; kingdom Metazoa; phylum Chordata; class Mammalia; order Artiodactyla; family Camelidae; genus Camelus; species Camelus ferus. Next base: position 60,596,922 of record NC_045696.1, read on the forward strand.
ATGCTCAACATCACTAATGATCAGAGAAATGCAAATCAAAACCACAATGAGCTATTGCCTCACACCTGTTAGATGGCTATTATCAAAAGAACACAAATAACAAATGTTGGTGAGGATGTAGAGAAAAAGGAAGGTGGGAAGGTAAATTGGTACAGCCACTGTGGAAAACAGTATGGAGGTCCATCAAAAAAAACCCAAAATAGAACTACCATATGATCCAGCAATTCCACTCCTGGATATTTATCTGAAGAAAATGAAAATATTAATTCGAAAAGATACAAGCACCCAAATGTTCACAGCATTATTTACAATAGCCAAGATATGGAAGCAACCTAAGTGTCCATTAACAGACGAATGGATAAAGAAGTGTGGTATATATACACAATGGAGTATTACTCAGCTATAAAAAAAGAACGAAAATTTTGCTATCTGCAACAACACGGATGGACCTACAGGGTATTATGTTTAGTGAAATAAGTTAGACAAATACTGTATGTTATCACATATATGTGGAATCTAAAAAATAAAGCCAACTAGTGAATGTAACAAAAACAAACAGATTCACAGACATAGAGAACAAGCGGCTACCTGTACGGAGAAGGAAGGGGGAGGGGTAAGATGGGGTAGGAAATTAGGAGATACAAACTACTATGTATAAAATAAACAAGCTACAAGGATATATTGTATAGCACAGGGATATAGCAAATATTTTATAATAGCTATAAATAATTTCAGAGACTTCAGAGAATCTGAAGTCTATCCTTACCCCATAGATTAAGGAATCTGAACTATAAAAAATTACCAAGGTCACTCCTGCTGTAGTATTTTACAATTCTATTAAGAAGGAAAGAAAAAAACTCCAAGAATGTCCAAGTGTTGAGATTTTGGAAAGGAATGAAAAACATTACAAGAAAAATAAGAGGTTTAGAGCTAAATTTAGTCACTTAATCTGGTGTTCATCAGGGATAGAGGCATGGGAGGGAAAGTCTCCAGCTGCAACCAGGTCTGTACTAGTAAGTTTTATTTGTTTATACTTCTGTGTAAGATGATATTTAAACAAAATTCAATGTTAAAAAAAGGTTTGGAAATCACTCTTTCCATTTTACCCCACAACTGAATAGATATTTAAAAAAAAAAGACAAAAACACAAATTTCCCCTGTATAGCACAAGGAACTATATTCAATATCTTATAATAATCTTTAATGAAAAAGAATATGTGTATATGTATGCATGACTGGGACATGCTGTATACCAGAAACTGACACATTGTAACTGAGTATATACTTCAATAAAAAAAATTTTTTTTAATTTAAAAAAATAATAAAAGTTTAAAATGGAAAACAAACAAACAGAAACCTCAATTAAGTAGAGCTGGAAGACCAACTGTTGGAAGGGGTAGCTCTCATGCCCTGTGTCCACAGTGGACCCCAAAAGGAAGAAGAAAGACTTCTTTTCTGGCAAGGACTCAGCCAATGAAAAGCCATGGACTCTTTGTTTACTATAGCCCTCCCAAGTCCTTTTCCTCTCTATAAAAGCATTCTCCTCCTTTGCCCTGCAGGAACTTGCACGTGGCTTGCTGTGGTTATACCCCCAAAATTGCAATTCTCTGCTGATTCTGAATAAACCCATCTTTGCTGGAGAAATATCTGGTAGTCTATTTGTTTCAGATCAACAGTGTTTGGTCCAATTCTTGACAGGTAGATCTTAAAAGTTCCCGAAACTAGTGAAAATATAGACAAGACCTGTAAGAACCTACGTGGGATGACCCTTTGGCCTATCCTAAATCGGATCAGGTGCTGTAATACAGGAGGAAGCTGCAAAAAGTTTAGGAACTCATGAGCACAAAATGAACTCCTGTATTTAAAAAAAAAAAAAAAGTAACAGCAATGTGTAACATGAACATATTACAACAGGGAATCTTCCCTGTTTCTTCTCTGTGCATCTAATTCCTGCTCATTTCTTACCTATATCAAAGTTTATGTCTTGTCATCTGTCCTTCCCCCTTTGACAGTCCTCTCCAACTCATAGCTCAATCTTTTTTCTTAGTCTATTCTTTCACTCCAATCTCTAATTTAGCAATAAGGCATAATTTTACAAAATTGCTTGATATATATTGAAAACATTTAAATTAAGAAACAAAGCAGATGAAATTAGCTTTGTATTTTTTCTCTCAAATTTCAAATCAAAAAATAGAAACAGACTTCTTTCCAATTATGTGATTCTCAACTTCTGAATATTTTCATGACTCCTATGGTCAGTGTAATGACACAATGAAAAAATTAAAAAGAAAAGATAAAACACACACACACACACACACACACACACACACACACTACCAACTGGCACTGCTCAGCAATCCTTCCCCATATTCCCAAGTGATACCTTCATCAGCACTTCTCAAACTGGGATATTTCATCTTGGTTATCTGAAGCCATATCTGCATGGCACAATTTTTCTGAAGAATAAACTTTACTTTTACATTTGAACATCTGAGAGGGAAAAAAGTTAGACATATATATACTTAAACAACCATGGATGTTCTAAAGAATAAAATGCGAATTTTGCACGAACTGACAGAACTCAAGTCTTCAAAGAGACTGCACTTGCCACAGCTGCTTCCAGCCAATCCCCCATGGAGCCAAGCTGGTAAGGGTGGGTAAAGGAGGGTATGCAGTAGGCCACAGTTAAGAATTCTTCTTTCCATTAGTTTGAGACAGACTGCACTGTATCATTCCCCTCAAGCTTTCTAACCACAGAATCACCCCGATCTATTCTCAGCAGAGACAGCTGCTTTACAAAGACAGAGGCCAGCTAATGTGGCCTCCTACAAGTACTGCTCCTCTGCTTTAAGACAGCCCTGTACCTTCCTCTCTACCTTCTCCTCATCCACCCTCTTACTCTTGCTTCTCCTTGCAAAAAACCACCACCACCACAATAATCAGGCCCTACACCCCTTCAAGAATAACCTCAGAGACTTTCTTAAAAACCTAATCAGTAACTTGCTGTCTTTCCTCTGATTCCTAGGACCACTGCAATATAACATCATACTACTCAAACCAAATTGCTCTCCATATTAACACAAAGTTACTTACCCATTTCCCCTTTTTTCAATTAAACTCAATTCCTCTACAGTAAAACTCCAACTTCTTGAAGTGCTCCCTTTACTTGGTTGACACTGCACACTCCTGGTTCCTCATCAGTTTCAGTGTCTCCCTCACTGGTTCCTTTTCTTTGCCTGAGCCCTGAACACAGGTATTCCCAAGGTTTGGCCCTCAAGTCTCTCAAAAACTTACTCTAACCCTCTAACATCATCACCTAACCCTACATTAAATTAAATATCACTCTACTAGGATAGTCTTTCATACACAACTCATATTCTCACTAGCCTCTTAAACTGCAGATCCAAATTTCAACTGCTTAATGGAAATCTTAAAACAAATGCAATCTATCCCAAACAGAACTCTATCATTCCTTAAACCTGCTATTTCTCCTATATTCTCTATCACAATCCTCCTAATCATTCAGCTGCCTGCAAATTAAACTTTGGTATCTTTAGCACCTACCATGGTAGCAGGAGATTAGCAAATGTGTGCTGCATGACTGAAAGAATCCATCGGCAAATCTTATCATTTATGCCTCCTTAATAGTTTCTACGGGCCGTTGTTCTGGTTCAGACTCTTGATCACCTGCTTAAATTACTGCAACTACCTATGGTCTCCCTGGCTCACTTTTTATGAAATACTTTAGATGTAAAATGGTTTTCTATTAATTTACTGAGTTAGCACAAAGGTAATCCTATACAGAATTTATCATGAGACATTAATGCAAATAATTTTAAACTTTGACTCAGCCACATGACCTTTTATTCACTTGCCTCTTTAATTAATATGAGTCCATTTACTGTTTACAATAAATGTACTACCTTTGGGAGGATCTGATTTATGTTAATTATCAAATGAGCAAATTCCCAAGCTTAACGAGAATTCCAATTTGGGTAATATTCTTAAAATCAGGGCTGACTTGTACATAAATCTAAAAGCAACTGCAGAGAAGTCACATACCATGCAGCAGACTTCAGAAAGTTAAATACGATTTGCCTTTCTTCCCTTTATTCCTTTGTTTAGCCATATAATTCCTGTCTTAGTTATGAGGTCTACATGTTTATGATATCATATGCTTCTCTTCATTAAAAAAAAATCATATAATGCTGATATTGTCCCAACTTGCATTTAATTTTAATGTATGATCAAAGACATATGGATAACCTGTTACTTTAATAAATTAAATAAATTTGTATCCACATCTCACACCTGACAAATTTCAAATGAATCAAAAATCTATAAAACAATAAAAATGTACAACAAATGAAAAATTTTTTTTATAATCCATAGAGGGAAAGGCCTTATTAGATATACACAAAAATCAGAGGCTACTACTTTATAAAGGAAAAAACCGAATCATTTATGTTAAGTGAATTTAATAAATTGAATATTTCTATATATCCAAAGCCACCATAAGAAAAGTCAAAAGATATATCATCAAGGGGGGAAAAGTTGCAATTCATTTCACAAAGGCCTAATTTTCCTAAAAGATAAAGAACTCTTGCAAATCAAGTAAGAAATCAGACCACCAGCCCAACAGAAAAAAGGGCAAAAGGTATCTTATGAAACCGGAGAAAAATAGCTGTTAATCATAAGGTAAAAGGTTTAACTTTACTGATAATTAGAGAAATGCAAGTTAAAACTACATTGAGAAGTTATTTTTCACCATCAGTCTGGTAAAGACAAAAGTTTGCTAACACACTATTTGGGAAAGGGGGTGAGGAAACATATTAATACTTTGCTGGTGGGAGGTGAACATCCTCCACACAGGGCAATTGGGCACTATCTACCAAAACTACAAGTTCATTGTCCTTAGGCCCAGTAATAACATCTGTAGACTTTTACCCTGCATATATACTCATACATGTGTGAAATGACATGAACAAGAACATTTATTGCAGCACTGAAAACAATAGCAGAAGACTGGAAGTAAATATCAAGAAGAAACTGGTTACATAAACTATGATGCCCCTGCTCAATCAATAAAGCCCAATATAGTTATTTACTGATAACAGTATATCTTTGAGAGCAGATTTTAAGTTAAAAAAGCAAAATAAAACAACTGAACATAGCAATGTACACAACATGCTCCCTTTCCATGTTAAAAAAAGAGAAAAACACATTTGTTGGTATGTTAATATATTTACAGTGCTACATTTTACTAGAAGGACACACAAAAAACTAAGAAACTAACGTTAGCTAAGAGGAGACTCAGGTGGTTGACAGGCAGGAGTGAAGCGATTTTTCACTACATAAGCTTTTTTTCCTGTTGAATTTTGTGCTATATGAATATACAACCTATTCAAATATGTTGAGTGAATTATTTTTAATTAATTCACTTAAAAGAACTTATAGTGGAACATTAGCAAGGACATTTTTCTTACAAGATGTGGATAACTTCTAAAATACCACAAAATAATTAACATACACACAAATTCACAGAAGAGAAGTTTCAAAAACAAACAAGATATGCAAGTTATATACACAAGTAAATATTCTAATTTACACTAATATTACCCCCAGACTGAAAAATCCATCTTGAAAAAGCCTTCAGAAATTATAAAGCAATATAAAGAAAGAAAAGAACAAGAAAACCACTAGTTCTATATGACAGTGATTTTCCAAGGAATCTTCTTGGGCATTCTGCCAAGAAAGTAAAAGACATCACTCACTGTTTCAGAGTATTTTAACTTTAATCTGCTCAAAATATTGAACTTCCTCACTATTTTTTTTTTAAAGAAAGGCTTTTAAAATGAAAAGTTTGAAAGCTACTACTATAGGACATCATTTAAAAAATAATCTTTTAATCTCCAGACTCATATATTTTAAAACAGCTAATTAGAGCTAGTTGTTGTTTATTATAAAAGTTTGTAGAATGCTTACCTAAAAACTCGCCCATAATTCCCATGTACTTTATATACACCGTACAGTCGATCTGCTACTCTCTGGAATAAACGTTTAAAAGAAACTATTAGGTCAAAGCTATATACAGATTATTTAAAAAAAAGAGATTTTATCCTCATTAAAAAAATATATATATATGTTTAGTACAATATACTTGGAAAATATGGAAAAGAAAAAGCTAAATCTCTCAAAGTCTCATTATGGGGAAAAAACCTAGAGCTGTCATCATATTTATGTAATCACTTTCATATTTCTTTATATATGTATGTGTGTGTGTGTGTGTGTGTGTGTGTCCCACACACACACACACATATATAGGACACACACATATATAGGTTTTTTTATATTAAAACATTTTAAATTGAAGTATAGTTGACTTACAATGTTGTATTCGTTTCTGGGAGACAGCATAGTGATTCAGTTAACATATGTATATATACATATTCTTTTTCATTACACGTTACTACAAGCCACTGAATACAGTTCCCTGTGCTATACAGCAGGACCTTGTTGTTTATCTATTCTGTACATAATAGTCTGTATTTGCCAATCCCAAACTCCCAATTTATCCCTCTCTCCCCCCCGTAAGTTTTAATTAACATTTAAAAATTTCTTATACCAAGAGTGGTAGTATTTTTATCCAGCAGGTTAATATTACTTTTAATACATTCTTTTCAATAGATACATAAAATTCCATCTAGTGGTGTATAAAATATATAAGCATTCCTTGTCAGCTATTTAGTTATCCCTAATTTTTTCAGTATTATAAATAATGTTGAAATAAGCATCTCTGAGAGTTAGGCTTTTTCCAAATTTCAGACTGTTTCCTTAAGATGACATCCTCCAGGTGCAATTTACCAGGGGAAAGAATATAAACATTTTCAATTCTACTGATAATTTTATACATAAATGCTGCACATGTGCAATATACTTAAAATTAGGTATTTTAATAACAGCAGAATTACAGTTTAGATCATTGAGATAAAATGTGTACTGCCTAGCCATTCACATAAATTTTACAGAAATCAAAAACAAATATGTGGTAATCTGCTTTACTTCCCCCCAAAGTGTTACGGACATGAACTGGAAGACCAAAAGCCAATCCCACATAAAACTCTGGGAAAAAAAAAATCCCAAAAAACCTAGTATACAATTTCTAAATGTAAACCCTGAAGATAAACTACCCTCTAATTTCTTACTCCAACATAAGTAATTTGAGGAATTAAACATTAACCATACAATAAATCTTAATTCTTTCAATACTTCAGCTTAAACTGAGCAAACCACATTGCAAAAACTCAGAGCAGGTGTAAGAGGCTCATAAAATGTTCTCCATCTTCCCCTGACATGCTATGAGGAACATATACCTGGTAGACTAGGAGGCAGCACACTACATACAGGTCTGCAGCTTATTTCTGGAAAGTCTTACTGGACACAGTTATGTTAGTGCTGTCTGTGGCTGCTTTCATAGCTGAGCTGAATAGATCCAACAGGGACCATATAGGCTAAAAAGCTGAAAATATTTACTATATGGCCTTCAAAAAAAGTTTGTCAACCCCTGTACCAGACTCCACTTTCAGGACAAAGTTCATCATCTTTTTATGCTTGAAACTTTCCAGGGTTGTCCCCAGACCTCTAAGCTATTTCTCTAGGATGTTATTTCCCAATTATTTTTTGAGAATCCTATAAAGTGCCAAAGGTTGTTTGGTTATTTAAAGTGGTTCCACTGTCAAGTAAGTTGAAGCACCTTAGGTATAAAATGCATATCCAAAATCTCAAAGAAAATGCATATCCAAAATTCAAAGAAAAAGTTTTTGAATACCAGGTATTTAGAAGTTGTTTTTTTTTTCTCTTTAAAGTGTATCACTTCTGGAAGCTGATACAAAAGGAGCTTCTACCATAATAATTAGAGCTCTGGAAAAGATTTTGGTCCATAGAGCATGACATAAAGAGGCAAGAGTTTTCATACTCCACAAAGGTGAGCAACCACACATGGAACTACTTTATGGTTAATGAGGTGACCAAGAGACAGGCAGCAGTTGTTACTGGACCAGCAATGCTTCTGGTATCAACTACGCTTGGAAACAAATCGTTCTAGCCAACCAAAATGTAAGATGACTGGTATCTAGGTCATCAGAAAATGAAAAACAGATAAAGCAAAGAAAAACTATAAACTATAGACCAACAATTACCATTTCTAGGGAAAAGACAAAAATGGCAGAGAAATGAAACATGAGATTATTAAAACCTGAAACCAGATTAACTCAATGGTTGTTGGTAATCAGAATCGTGGTACCAGGGAAAAGGGGCTGCACCCAATGATTTAGTCTAGATTGCTACTCAATTTCACTTCTGTTGACAAGCCTTCCTTTTTGAAAACTGATCACATGACAATCGACAGGGGAGGACCAACACCTAGAAAACGCAATGACAACAGAAGAAATTGGACAGACTTACCCCATCATCCTCCCCAGCTCTGAATCATCTGGTAAGAATGCCTTCTCTAACCTCACTAAAGTAGTATGGGATTAAAGTTAAAAAGGACACAAAGTTTTATGACATTCTATTAGATGATCTTATTTTGAAAATCTAGACACATAGCTTCTCTTTTCAATTACCTTTCAACACGGCAATGATTACATGAGACTTAAGACCCTTGATAATACTGCCAAAATCTTTCCCAAAGGAGCTGTAGGTAATACTTTACACTGCCACCACCACCAACTATTTCACAAACACTAGATATTACCATCTTTATAAATGGTTACAAATTAAATGTTAAATAGTATCTCAATAATTATAATTTACATTTTTAGAGTGTTAGTAAAGTTAAACATTCCTCCTTCCCTTTTAAATGTGATTTCCCCTAGAGAGCAGCAAATATGGTTGTAGGAAATAAGGAATCTAACGTCAGACAAACGTGAATTCTAATTCCAGCTCCTTCTTACTTTAGGGTTTGACTTCAGAAAATTCATTAAACTACTCTTAGTCTTAGATCTTCCTCTTGGAAATGTAGAAATGATCCTCATCATATGACTCTGTGAGGATTAAACAAGATGACACTTGAAAGGTTCCTGGCAATCAACAAGGTGGCTCAATGAAAATCAGTTCTCTTCTCCTTCAGCCTACTTGAATTCATGTCTTTTGTCAATATATCATTTGTGGGTGGTTAAGAGCATGGGTTCTGGAGTCAGACAAAGGTTTAAATTCTGACTCTACATATCTATTTATAATGTGATATTAGGCAAGTTACTTAACTTCATTGCCTTTGCTTCCTAATCTATAAAATGGGGACAGTAGCAGTACTTACCTTCAAAGGGCTACTGTGGGAATTAGGTAAGAACAATACAATTTGCTTGGCTGATATACAATGGTAGATAAGTATTAGATATTAGTATTATTTTCCTTTTTAGTTTACAAAACACAAATTATCTCATCTGAGTCTTTTAACTCCACAAATAATGCACTCATTTACATTTATGCAGTACCTAATATGTGTCAGACAGATAATCCCATTTTCCAGCAAAGAAAGCAAACTCTGAAAGGTTACCTGAAGGACCTAGTAAATGGCAGAGATAAGTTCTAAAAACCCAGCTCCTCTAAGTCTAAGGCCTCCTGCCCACTATGGCTGTTCAGTTATGATGTCTTAAATATTTAACTCTTAACCTGTTAGTAATGTATTTTTTGCCTTTTCTACTTTTAAAAGAATTCTCCTTGACAGGAAAGACAGCCAAATAATTCTATTTTCTCTTTGTCTGCTAACAATTCATCATCCGTCTGAAACACTGACTAAGCCTTCTTCTCTCGACACTCGAATGTTACAAACAGGTCCTCCCAGCGGCGCTTTCTGCCTTGTTTGCAGGCTTCTGTCAGTGTCAGGCTCTAACCTTCCATTTTCACTTTTCTGTTACTGTCCGTGATAAACAGCCTTTCTCCCAATTTCAGAACTATCAAGATGTTAGATATTCATCATATTTTCCGTTGGCATTTATCTCCTTTATACAGTCAGAATTCCAATTCTGACTCACAGATCAAGTGCTGCCTTTCCCTTTGAAGAGCTCAAGTTCTCATTCATGTCAATTAAGCTTCTGAAGCCTGTTTTCATAAAGTTTAGGAAAAATATCCATACCTAGAATTCTCTTACTTGTCTATCACAGGTTCTTCGATGACAAGGTCATTTTCTTTAAAGATTCTTGTCATATATACATTAATAACCAATTCTCCCTGATTGGTTATAATTGAATTCAAGAAGTAATTTATTTTATTGCTTTTTTAGATCTTTTTAAACTGTCAGCATATACATTCATTTATTCAACCATTTAATGAATATATAGCGGTGCCTAGTCTGAGTCAGGCATTACTATAGGGATTCAGCAGTCAGAAAACAAAGCTCTTGCTCTTAGGAGCCCACATATACTAGGAGAGGAGATAATTAACAAATGAGAAGAGAATATGATGTCAGAGTTATTATAAAGACAACAGCAATGACAGACAATGACAGGGAAATGACAGGAAATCATAGAAAACTACATCTTATTTTATAGGAGATGCTCAGGAAAGATTTCTCTCAGGAGGCATCTGAGTCAATAACTAAAAGACAAAAAGAGAATAGGCCAAGAGAGGATCTTGAGGGTAGGGTATGGAGGAAGAATGGTACAGGCACGGGAAAGAGCAAATAAAAAGTCCTCGGGCAGAAACAAGTGTGGCATGGTTGAGAATAGTCAGAGTAACAACAGGGCTAAAGTGGAGTGTACAAAGAATAAAAAGGAACAGAAAAGCAGTTATGTGGGAGAGTCTTAAAAATTTTCTTTAACCTCATGGTTAAATTCTGTAGTAATCTTCAAACATTACTAAATATTAATCACATTCAAAAATATACTTTCAGCAGAAAACTAGATGTAATCACTATCCTGTCTTGACTTGTGATACTTTTTCTTTCTTGCTTTATGAAAGCAATCACCCATACCTTCTTGCAGGCTAAATTATCTGCAGCACAGCTTCACAATAATGACAATCATTTCCCCCCTCCTTTAGATTTCACTTAAATTTATTCCCTATGCTTCATGGATCTTCTGAGTATTTAACTGTTATACTTTCTTCATCACCCATCTCTGATATTTCTAATAAATCTAATTCTGGCTGATTTTTCTGCTTTGTCCCTTAGTTTCTTCTGGGTGTGAAAAACTGAGAACCCCTCAATATCTGGGGTTAGTCATGTGACTGCTTCGTAGTACACCTCTGCCTACCTGAGACTGGAGAATGGTTAAGCTTCCTGCTAAATGACACTTTCCACAGTATGCCCCTTTCCCCTGGTTGAAGGCCTTTAAGGAGGACACAGCTTTCATAATCAGCCACACATCTAATTAAGTAGATTCTCCAAGTTTTCTGGCACAGAAGACAAAGCAGTATGAAGTGTTCTTCCAGTCTTCTGGGGTGTCTCTGCCTCTACTTCCACTTACCACAAGAACTGTTGCCTAATCTGTTTGAGTAATTTCAAAGTAACTAAAGGCCTAGAAGTTTTATCTCATCAATCCACAGTCCTTTTTAAAACCCAGTTCTTGATTCCAGCCTAGTAATTTGCACCGGTACCTTTTCTTTTCCTAGAAGTATCCTACAACTTATTTAAGGAGTCCAATAGTACTCTGAATGGTTACATAGGAGATTGGGCCAGTATGCAGCTATTTGGAGGGATTTATTTTCCTTATCGTATTTTTTTTAATAATTATAATGAAACTCTTCAAACATACAAAAACTAGAGAATAGTAGAATATACTCCCATTTCCCAGTACTTACCTTCAACAATTATTATATGGCTAATCTAGTTTCATCTAAAACTGCCCTCACTCTCCACCCCTTTCATTAAAACAAATTCCAAATAATATATTTCATTTCAAGATGATTCCAGTCAGTGTAAGACATGATCCTAGACCTGGTAACCCACCATTTCTCAAAGCCTTTAAGGCAAGTCCTAAGGTTTCTTCTAGGTTATCCCAAAGGACCAGAGTGGATGACACAACATTTCTCAGGTACATTAATTTACCCAAAATATTTTTCTCCATGTCTGTTACAGCCAAACTGTATGGCTAAGTACAATCATTATTCCTAGATTTCTAGTTCCTTTTGTCATGGCAGACCATTACCCTAAATAAGTTTATTTAGTATAATTTAGGAGCACAGACACAGAATGGCCTAACATAACATAAGCTACTCACTGACCTTTTAAAAAGAAATCTTGAAAGAACGGGATATTGCTATACATAGATCTAAAATCTCACACTTAGTTAATCATACTCCAACACCGAAGTGGTAGGCCCTTTGATGTCAAAATAGCCATATACAGAGAAAACAACAGGCTAAAATTCTTCAAGTTATTTATGCCAGGAAACATTTCACATTAAAAAAAATGCAATTTAGATGACAAGCACACCAAATTTGAGTATAAAAATCAGTTATTTATCATGACTACCTTCCATTACTTAAAAACATAATTAAATAAGAAGCACTTCCTTGTAAACATTTGTCAAGAAGCTCTTGGGGACCACTTACAGCTCTGACTCGGAGAAGATGTGAGATGACAGACTGCAGCTCATCACCGTAGTGTTTTAGTTCAGTAAATCTCCTGAAACAGGAAACAAAGCATCATTTTTCTCATGAAGACAAGCTAAAAGCTGAAAGACAAAGCAGCATTTTATGAGAATAATGAAACTAATTCTGCTTGAGCATATGCTGGCCTTGAACATTTATAACAAATACAAATTCAAAAAAATTCTAAAGTAAAAGCAGCATACTTTCTTTAGGTATTTATAAAGCCAAGATGTCATACTTCATAATTTACATCATGAAACTGAGATAGAGATAAAATTCGTTGGTATGAAAAATTACTCAAAAACAATAAACAAAAAATGTATGGTGTAACCATCAACTCATGGTCTTTAACCTCAATCTTCATGCTGTTCAGTAATCTTTGTTTCTTCACCTAGTAACTGCCATTCTCCTTAAAGACTAAAACTTCTGATACCACCACTCTTCCAGCAATGGAAGCTGACCTCACCTACCTCAAAATTTGTTCCCTTGACAGCAGGTTTATTTTCTCATGATTTTCCTTTTACTCTCGGGTCATACCTAAAGCCTCCTTTCCAGGATTCACTTCCTTCACCCATCTCTTATACCATCAACTTTAGTGTGCAAAGAACTCCTGAAGTGTTTGCTGAAAACACTTCTGAGGGCCTCTCAGTAAAAGAGAGGTGTGAGGAACCACAACGGTATGCAGAGGCCCTATGGGACTCAGGAAATCTGAATTTCTAACAAACTTGCCCACAGGATTTAGATGTTGGTAATCAGATTACATTTTGGAAAACACCCTTAAAGTGTTGGCTCCTTTAGGGTTCAGTCCTAGGTCCTCACACCCATCTTACAATCAATCTTTCAAACTACACACACTGTGTGACTTGTCATTCACAAAGCTTCACAATTATGATCTACATGCTGCTGAATTCCAAATATCTATCTCCAGCCCAAATCTCTCTTCTAAACACCTGATCTAGTAAGCCGGCTGATACGCAGACATTTGTACTTGCTTACATATCCAAAGCTCCACTTATCTTCCCTACCCTTTCAAGCCCCTCTCCTCTGTATTCTCCAGGATTTTAAAGAATAAAACCTGGGTGCCATCTGTATTTCCTTCCCCTCTTTCAATCCATACATTCTACTCATCACTCAGTATACTTCCTAAGTATGAGCCAAAAATTGCCACATAAAAGTGGAAGACTCAAAGCTCTCCTCCTCACTGCTTTTAATAGTCTAGTTTGAAGAAAGATAAACATGTAGGAAAGAGGTATCATTTTGGTATCCCTCTGAAACAATCCTTCTGGTTTTCTAGATTTTAAGAAAGGACAGAATGAAAGTATTTTAATGATATAAACTATTTCAATAATGATATGAATAATAATTAACCTATTCCAGCTAGACCTAGAACAGAGATTCTGTACATTAAGAATCTGCTATAACAATGGCTGATGTGGACCTAACTCTCTTATCTAGAACTTAAGGCAACCAAATGCTATTACTAATTATACACTAATTATATACTTTAACAGGAACTTAGGAGCAAGAACCTGCCTTGGTTATGTTATTCGTCATATCACATTCAAAATTCTCTATAAAATATGGGTATTAAAAAAAACTTAGCAATCTAGAAAAGCGACAGGAAGGTCAGAAAAGGGAAGACATTCAATTGACAAAATACTTTTCATTAAATTGAAAAACATTCAATTGACAAAATACTAATATTAAAATATTAATTAAAAAATTGTCTCATCTACATGCTCCTCTAATGAATGTACATTTATGAATTTCATAAACTTTGCTGCTTAGGTTTTCCATAGCTTTTTTTGGAGGGTGACTTAATTTTAGTTCTTAATCTAGAGAATATCTCTTTATACACCACGGACGTCATTATAACCTTTATAAAAAGGAAACTTTTTTTCAGTGGAAACTTAAATGCGTATTACAAAGTGAAAGCCTTTCTGAAAAGGCTGCGTATTATATGACACAACAATCTGGAGAAGGCAAAATTATGGAGACAGTAAAAAGATCAGTGGCTGCCAGGGCTGTAGGGAGGGAGGGATAAATATGGCAGAGCAAAGAGGACTTTTAGGGCAATGAAAATACTTCGTACAGTACCATAATGGTGCACACATTTGTCAAAACCCATATACTACACAACTCCCATATACCTCTGCCCCTCATGTAACTATGGACTTTGGTGATAATGATGAGTCAGTGCAGGCTCCTCTATCATAACAAATGCACCACCGTGGTGAGGGTTACTGGGGCGGCTATGAGTGTCTAGAGGCAGCTGTGCAAGGGGAGGGGCAGAGGTACATGGGAGCTCTGCACTTTACACTCAGTTTTGCTGTGAATCTAAAACTACTCTAAGAAATAAAGTTTAAGAAAAAGTAAAATTAAAAACCTCAATGGTTACCATCACAATTCCTAATTACCAAAACTTCAAAGTATTTATTTATATTTTATATTCAAAATTTATATTGAAAACCAGAGGCATTATGTTAACAGTTATGGTTTATAAAGCCAGGCATGCAAACTTGACTATCAGACTATGCAAACATGGCCTTTGTCTGCTAAGAATTTACACTATGTAGAAATTAATGCTGAAAGCCTGAATAGAGAAATTCTAACAGAACTCATAAACTTGGTTCCCAAAAATGGGAAAGCCATATCTGTCTAAGGACATTTCTAACTGTAAAACATAGCTGAACCAACCACCAGGTAAAGGTCCATATAATGAAGAGCCTGAATTATCCACCAAATTCAGAGAATGAGCAAAACCAAATCTTGAAAGATACTTAGATCACATCCCAAGGAACGTTACTTCTGAATACACTGGCTTCCTTTAATATAGAAATGCTCTCACAAACACCAAATTGACATCAATGAAGTCAAATAATTGTCGTATAAATACATCTCCATGAAATTATTATATACTAGTATGCATTTATCTATCAAGCTTTCTTGGTATTCAAAATAGTTTATTATTAAATAGATAACATAATATTATCTTGAGTTCTGTACATATCTGACAAGCAAAGTCATATAAGAAAAACTATTTCAGACGAAATTATAATTACTTTTCTCATTTTTCTGATACCTGCAACACTTAATAAATCCTTCTAAGAAAGAGCAGTGGTTCCATTTTCTAAAACTTCAGTTACTTACAACCTTAATCCCAATTAAATTACCAAATTTCAAAACCAGTTTTAGACTGTAAAAGGATTTCACTAAATGTGAATTACTATTTAAAATATTTAGCAAATAAAGTGCATACATTCAGAAATGAAAAATTAAATAGATTGATAGGCACCATTCAAAACAACATTGTAACTGTTATTAAAACAAAACCTTACTTGTCTGGGTTTTTCACTCTGAATGTTGCATTAAGCGCTTTTAACCTGGAGTCTGCCTGGAAAAAATAATTTATTCACTTAATACAATTACATTTCAGGGTATAAATCCAAACAGTTTAATTTTCCCTTTAGAATTAAGATGCTCAAGCACAGTTTTCTTCATATCATTTATGTCAAACACACTAAACATACCCCAAAAAGCAGCTTAGTAGTTATTTTTTAAGACACTACAAAAATGTTATAAAACAATCTGAATACACAGCATTCAATGATACCAAAGTAAAACAACTGTAAACACCAACATGCTAACAGGCATATAGCTCTGCATTATTATAATTCATAATAGGTTGTGTGGAAAAGTTTTCTGTAAATCAAGAAAAGCAATGGTCTGTATATATAAACTAAATAAAACTACTTCTCTGAAGCCTGTGCATCCCTGAGGGTTGTTCTCAGGTGAAATCTGAACCAAGTGTACACATTGATTTTTCTCATTTTCATGATCAGTATTTTAGAAAAGAAAGAAATATAGAAATGCCTGTACTAAAGTAAAACAAGCTAGATGACATCAAATTAATTCCTTCTTAGCTGGCATAAAATGCTACAACACAACTTTTTAACTGCCTTTACTTATTTCTACACAACTGCTCTTAAGGGAGAGACAGAGGGATCAACACTAAATAACTTCATTGCATAAATTTATACTTAATATGTCCAAATCCTATCCTCTTATTCTATGATCTCATTTTTTAAAAAAATAATTTTTCTGACCAAGACACAAAAACTGTAGGGTTCATAAAGGTAGCTCAATCAAGAGTCAATTTCATAATGTGGTTTGGTTCTGAAGATTCCAGTTAGCTTGGACATCTTATATTATTCCAACTTCCAAGCCCTAATTAGAAATATTCCCAAAATAATAGAAAACAAACTAAACAAAACTACAAGGGCTTCCCAGATTATCTGGCTAAGAAAATAAAAACAAATGCAACAAATATGCCACTCCACAAGCTCAGCCTCCTAGAGCCTCAGACCAAAAGAAATTCAAAGAGCTATCAAGAATATCTAAAGCTTAATTTGTCACCGAATTCAGGGGATTCTCTTACTTCTAAAAATCTGTATTTTACCAATTCTTGACCTTACAAGTCAAGGGCAAAGGAGCTAATGTATGTGAAAATCCTTACAAATAAAAGCACCTATGAATTTAAGGCATATATACTCCCTTATGTTTTTTTAAGTTAGTTATAATCACTAACGACTTTATAGTCACATGCAAATGAGATTGTTTCAGTAAGAATGAAATTACATAAAAGCCATCAGTAAAAAAGAAAATTTTCATTTATATCTTTTCTTAATAACACCAATATATTTTTTACTTTTAGTATCACCAATTTACCACTTTCGAAGGCATATAAAATGTAAACCATCACCATCCTAATCTTTGCCTACCAAACGTTCTGTCAGGTCAGTCCATCACAACACTCCACACCATCTGTTCATCATTTCACAACATGCCATAAAAAGAGAAATTGCCTAAAATATCAACAAACCAGAAACTTCTCCCCAAAGCTAGATTTCTAAAAACCTACCCAGACTGTTCCAAATCTGAAAGGTTATCATCCATCTTATCAAAGTCCCCACTAAATATGTAAAGAAGCCGTTACATCACTGTTTCATACCACCTACTTTATTTCCTTTAATACAGTACTATCTGAAACCCTGAGTTGTTTGCGTGTTTCTTACCTGTCCACCAGAGTATGAGAGCCATGAGAAAAGCACAAGGTAAAGGGGGCCCCCTAGACTTAGACAATGGCTGCCATGGCAATACATTAATCTGCTTTGTTCATTGCTGAATCCCTAGTATCTCCCAATGCCTGGCACAAAAAGACATACAGTAAGTATTGGTTACATTTCAAAAAATAACCCTGACTGTTCTAACCTGGAGTCTGCCTGGACTTTCTACCTTTCCCATGTTCTCCTTTAATCTCCACCTCCCCTTCCCTTTCTAACTCCTATTACATACTTTACTTTCCTTGTTCTAGACCTTGTCTTTCTTATCTTCCCCCAAACCTTGCCTAGTAAACCATCACCAACTTGACCTCTAACATTCCTATTCCTTGACCCCTAGGTTGACTCCACTGCAGGTTTCTCATTATTCAGGTCTCAGCTCAAATGTTCTCTCTTCAACAATGTGACCCCATTTTCCCAAGATAGTCTTGGTTTACTTTTACACCTGTTTGTCCTAATCTAATTATTTGCAGAGCCTCTTTTTAGTCTCACAAGCGCCCCCATTTAGAGAATACATTTTATGGTCACCTTTCTCAAAATAACCCCTGGAAAAAAATCCCTGCTGTCATACTCTTTCACAATGATGACTTTTCCCATTTATATCACCTATAACTATTTTAAGGAACCTTATTTAAATGTTAACTTAACGTCTCCAACTACTAAAATAAGAACATGGAGCTTATGACTGTTTCCAGCTCATTCACTGCTGTATCCACAGCACCTAGAAGAGTACCTGCTGGTCTGTAGGCACTCAGCA
The DNA here is from genome assembly GCF_009834535.1 of Camelus ferus. Classification (NCBI taxonomy): domain Eukaryota; kingdom Metazoa; phylum Chordata; class Mammalia; order Artiodactyla; family Camelidae; genus Camelus; species Camelus ferus. Next base: position 60,615,390 of record NC_045696.1, read on the forward strand.
TTTGGAATCCCCAGATTAGCAGAGATCCTAAAGGCCCAGATCCTGTCTCTGGCAGTCCCTGCTTCAAGCAACAGACAGGGTTCTAGATCCTTCTGTGTCAGCCTAAACTCATTTAAGGTTTGGGCATATGGATGACACTTTCATGTAAGTAACCTACTGAGTCAACTAAGTCAAAATGTTATTACTTTAAACTAAAGTAACTAGTTTATATGTTCATACTCTAGAAATAAACTCTGCTCTCCCTTCACTGAATTAATAGGATATTTTATAAATACTCAGCAAAAAAGAAGGAAAGACAATATACAGCAGCAATGAAAAAGTCTGTTGCTCATATCTGTTAAACAGAGCATGGATTTAAAAAAAATAAAATTTTTACGATTATCTTGCTGAGTATAATAATTACTCTAAAAAGACTTAAGAAAACATTAATCTAGTAGGCCCAAACTATAGATTAAGTTAAATACATCTGAAAAAAAAGGAAAATTAATGCTGATATTTCAAGGATGACACTCTAACAGCCTAGTTCAAATATTCTTTTTCTTAAGTTAAATACAATTGACCTATAATACTATAAATTCTAGGCATACAACATAATGATTTGATACTTCTCTACATTATAAACTGATCATCACCAAATATTCTTATAAAACATTAACAGTTGGTCTGATTTAGAATAATCTCATTTCCACTGAAATAGTTTCCAACATTCCTTTACCAAACATCTTTATATAGATTAATTACATAATTAATAAGTGAAAAGAGCAGTAAGTATGGGATGGTAATTAAGAAGGGCTTTAGTTAGGCCTAGACTTGGATTCAGCCTCTATCACTTGTAACTATGAGACCTTGGGTAAGCCACTTTCTAGAGTTTCTTACCTAAAAAATGTAAGTAATACTGAACCTCAAAGGTACTGAGGCAACTGTCGGGAAAAAACCCCAAATATATTATAGTACAGTGCTTAAATACATAGTAAACACATAATGTTAATGATATTCAGATAAGATACTGCTTTGGATTTTTAAAAAAAATGTTTTTTCTCCTTTTAAACCATTTTTGATAATCTTTCTAAAATTATCTTCCTAAAAATATTCTTATCTGCAATATCACAGCAATAGTCGTCAAGTTATAGGCTAGTGGGAATCAGCATGTCTGGAATGAGCTCTAGGATTCAGTGTCTTGAACAAACAGTCCTAACAAATTGAAAAGCACGAAGTCAAATGACCACACTTTAAGAGTAATCTCGCTCCTGAGCATATATCCCGAAGGAACCCTACTTCAAAAAAACACCTGCACCCCAATGTTCATAGAAGCACTATTTACAACAGCCAAGACATGGAAACAGCCTAGATGTCCATCGACAGATGACTGGATAAAGAAGATGTGGTGTATTTATACAATGGAATACTATTCAGCCATAAAAAGACGTAACACCATTTGCAGCAACATGGATGTCCCTGAAGAATGTCATTCTAAGTGAAGTAAGCCAGAAAGAGAAAGAAAAATACCATATGAGATCACTCATATGTGGAATCTAATAAAAAAAAAAAAAAAGAACATAAATACAAAACAGAAACAGACTCATAGACACAGAATACAAACTTGTGGTTGCCAAGGGGGTGGGGGGTGGGAAGGGATAGACTGGGATTTCAAAATTTGTAGATACTGACAGGCATATGCAGAATAGATAAGATTATACTGTACAGCACAGGGAAATGTATACAAGACCTTGTGGTAGCTCACAGTGAAAAAAAAAAGTGACAATGAATATATGTACGTTCACGTATAACTGAAAATTGTGCTTTACACTGGAATTTGACACAACATTGTAAACTGACTATAACTCAATAAAAAAAATGTTTAAAAAAACCCCACTGAATTATGAGTACTCAGCAAGCAATTCAACCTTTTCTTGAGGCCCCTCGGTAACCACTACAAACAACTAATACTGAGCCCACCTGTGACACAACGAAGCCCTAGGGGCTAGCCAGGTGTGTGGTCCCATGCCAAAACCAACCCCCCTCCCCCCCCTCAGCGTCTGACTCTCACATCACTGTTATCCTTTACCAGGGGGCCCAGCTATCATTTTCACTATTGTCACAGTGTGCCTGTCTCCAGAAGAATTCACTTTTAGACCTTTTCAATTTTCTTCTAATATGCTACAGTCTAGAAAATACATAGCCAAGTCTATGTGGATAACTATAATAAAATTAAGTTGGTACTCTCTGAAAGGACCAAAGTTATTTTTGTATGTATTGTACTAAGTCATGTTACATCCATTTGAACATCTCAGAAGTCAATTCTAAATCCCACCTTTCAAACTGTGATCAGTTAAGTTGTAACTGTCAAATACATGACCTCCAGATAAGTGAAGTGTGTGTATGTGTATACGTGTGTGTGTGTGTGTGTGTGTGTCTCTCTCTCTATATATATATATAAGTATATGGACAATCTCACATACATGTTTGTATGTATGCATGCAAATACAAATATAAGTGTTAATCCAAAAAGGTCCCATTTCCCTGCATGGTTTTCCAAATTCTCTCCATACATTTTATGTCTGGTCCATTTCATTAAAATTCTGACTCTTCAAATTATTAATATTATATAAGAGTATTACCTTTGAAAGATTTTATAAAAATGAAACATTTTACCACAAGGCTATCCAAATACAAAACATTATATCTAAACACTTACATAGCACCTACACACAAAATTCATAGCACTCTGTAAATGGCATAGTCTACACAGATAGAGAAATTCAAGAGTTTTCTTAAGGTCACCAAAGTTATCACCAAAAACTGCATTCAAGGACAAACAACCGATCACTAGTTACTAAACTAATGACTAAACCAATGACTAAAAATTTTTAAATTTTCTATTATATAAAAAGACATCACCAAAACAATTATATTTGCACCAAAACAATTATAGTTTGCTCTTTTCTTTATTAGCTCCTAAGAAATGCTGGACTACTTTTCAGAAAATTCTATCAAAATATAAGTAATTTTTTTAAAGTTTAGAGTTACTTCAAACCATCTCTAAACTGAAATTCCAGTATTCTCCCTGAGCACAATAATGAATTACAGCTAAGAAAATACTAATTTTTTCATGCAACCTGCCAACAAAGTATTTATAAACTAAAATCAGTTTATGACAGAATTAGATACTTGATTATATTTCCTGTGCAGAAAAAAAAAATTCTTCTCTTCCTTGTTTTTTTGTGCTAAATTTAAAATATCTATATACCGATGCATAAGTCTCTAGGGGGTGTTTTTAAAATTACTATAAAGACATTTTGTTGTTGTTGCCTAGATCTACTGAACTTTTGTTACTGTATTACCATGCGAACTGTTCATCAATTTATATCACTTTTTCTACTTACCTATTCGATTTACACAAGAGATAAAAACTTAAAAAAAATTTGCAACAACCAGTGTTATATTATTTTTAGGAACAGGAGGGAGAGCAGAGTGGAATTAGGGTGGCCAACTTAAAACCTATCATGCTCTTTAGTTTTTACAGAACAGTTTCATTCCCAAACACTAGGTATAATGACTGAATTTGAAAAGCTGAAAAAATCAAACTAAGCCTGTATCACTAGTGGATGCTAATACAAAATGAATCCTGTGCCCACTCAAAACTGGCCACCATGTCCCAGAAAGATGGCTCATCTTTTGGCCTACTAAAATTGGAAACCCCAAGCTCGATTCTTCAGAAGTGTCTTTCTTATCTAATAAAGTGGGCAGTTATGGGGGCACCACCAAGAGTGACAGTGATAAGGGCAGAGGGAAGAATAAAAAAAGATACAAAGTATAATATAAATATACTATGGGAAAAATCTATAGCTTGTATCTAAATTACTGCTTCAAAATGTCCTTTCCCAATAGAATTAAATTCATACATATGTCCATTATCATCTTACTATTAATGAAAATTACACCAATCAAAAGTAAATTGCAGTGTTTCTTTAAAAACCTTACCAATAATATTAGATGGAAAACCTATTTCCAACATTCACTCATTCAATAAACAGCAAGTACCCATTAATTGCATGGCACTGTGCTGGAAGTTGTAAAGGAACACAGCAAATTTATTACACACAATTATTCTTACCTTCAGCTGAAATCCAGTTTCATTCACAGTCTCCTTCCAGTTACCTTCCTAAAAATTAAAGTTAATTTTAGATATCACTGCAAAATGTAACAGCCCACAAGGAATATTCCAAATTAAATAAATTAAATACCTATTATTCTGTTCTTCTTTCAAGGGAGATGGAAGAGATAGGTTAAAAAATGCTAACCTTTTCAAAGTTAAACATGCAACCCAAATTCTAAAAGATTACCAAAGACGGACCCAAGATTTTATAGATTCGGGTTTCAAAAAGACAAAGACCAACTTTGATACCAGAAAGTACCATCTTTAGTACCTTTAAGTATAAAAATGTTAGCCAAAGGAATTATGTAATCCAACAATTTGGAAATTCAAAACAGAACAAACCATGAAATGCATATAAATTAACAAAGCTGCTCCAAAAAGATCCTTAGGAATAAGCACTCCACAATTTAGTATTTAAAAAATCCCAAGTCAAATTAATTTTTTTTAAATACCAAATAAAAGAAAAATACCTGTGTTAAAAACAAATAGAAGATTTTGTCTCTACAAAGGATGGGATGTGAAGCAACTCTCAGGAGGAAGTTTTCTAAACCAATTCGTCGTCTTTCCACAAAATCTGGGTCCATGTTGTCAGCAGAGAGTTTATGCCAAACAAATTCTGCCTAGATAGACAAAACAATTATGAAGAATAATCTCAATGCTAAATACTTCTAAACTATACTGCCATTTCACTTCTTACCCTTTTCTCTGGTAGAGGTGGCACAACAATATGTGGATAGCAAACTAAAAGGTAGTTTCTCAACAACTCAAATTCACTATACCGCCTCCATAGTGAGTCTGTTAGGACACTCTGACCATCAGTATGTTCAACTGACCTGAAAAAGATAGAATAAGATTTCTATCGTTTTTTTAAAAAATACAAATGCATGCACACAACCTCCTTTAACATTGGGAACTCTATTTACTGAAGGCTTGTGAACCAGGCACTGAGTAAAGAACCTTCCATGTATAAGCCTTATAACAACCCTGGTGAAGCAGGGATTATTGTCCCCATTTCACAGATGAGGAAGCAGCTGCACAACATATGCTTCTTCTACAATCACAAAGATCTACGATCAGCATCAGAACCATTGATCCCCAAGCCCTCAATACACAGTATTTCAGTTGATGTATAATAGCTGACTTTACAATATAGTAAAATCTGGCTTAGCCAATGTTTCATTAAAGAAAAAGTATTTTTAACTGCACTTCTGCCACAATGAGAGAACAACATTCATGCCAAAGACCTTGACACTGAAAAAATCTTGATTCAATGTTATAAATGAATCAGATGCATCCAAGTACCAGAAAATATCCACAAAAGCAAAATGTTATCTCTGAAAGGCTGGGGGAGAAGGGATGTAAAAATTCAACTCCAGTCTCATCTTTAATACAAAGAACTGCAGGCAGCGGGGTGGGTGCAGCTCAATGGTAGAGCGCATGCTTAGCATGCACGAGGTCCTGGGTTCAGTCCCTGGTACCATCATTAAGCAAACAAACAAACAACTGCAGGAAATGCCATGTCTCATTCATAGAAAAGTTTGATTTATAGTTAGGGGAAAGTTAGGGTAAAAATTATATAAAGAATATGTGAAATTATTTTGCTTAAGATTTCTGCTAGCACAATCATTGCTAGAAAACATCAGTCTTCTAAACATTATCAGAACCTTCCCATTTTCTAATTGTGTGCTTGACCATAACTTACAGGCCCTCCAAGAAACATCATATAACCAAAATGTGCGTTTGTACATTATGGCATAAAGGTATGGAGGTCAAGTCAGTCTTAAAATAAGGTCCTGAGAAAATATATGCACTATGACATGCTCAACACAAGAGATAGTCAATGTTTTTATTATTTGTTTAATGTATTTTATTATATTAAGTTTGCCACTAAATTTATTCACAGTACATTAATAAAAAAAGGAAACAAAATACGAAATTTAAAGTGTACAAATGGCTACCATGGCAAAAATATAGCATTATTAAATCATAATTCATTTTAAAGAGTTGACCTAACCATTAGCTATGGTTAATATTATTCTAATTCAGTTTTCAACTTTAGTTGAAAAAAGTATCTTGGGTTAACAAGCTTCAAATTATTCGATATCATCACCAACAGAACCCACATCTTGCTAATAACTAGATAAACAAGCAGTACACTTAAAGGCCTTTAGAAGACTTGTTACATGTTGGTGGGGTTTTTTTTTTTTTCGGTCTTAAAGGCCATTAAAGACAGGGTCCAGTCATTGGAAGATGGCTAGAAGTACAGAGACTTTCTTTGGACCACAAAACTACCCCATTTATCTAATCATTTAACAAATGTTTAATAGCACATAACTGGATTTACATGCAACATTTAATTTCACCCTCACAATGAAGTAGACAGTATCACTAGCCCTGTTTCACAGATTAGAAGAGCTAAGTAAAGACATCATACAACCTCCCAAGCCATCAAGGCATTCTTACCCATTATTACATACAGTATTCTTACCTATTTTAAAAGGGTTCATATTCTATGAACAGGAAAAGATAAAATCCCTGGAACAATTAAACTCAGTGACTTTAGCTTTATTCATTCTTAGCCAATTAAACTATAACACTTTAGGCAGTTGCTAAATGGACTTTCCACATGTGTCCAAAGAGTAAGTAGATAAGCTATATGATGTAAGTTCAACTTTTAGTTAATATCTAAGCTCAATAATATTCATATTATCCAAGATTATCTGCATAACACTGAATTACAGAAAGATTCCTACATGATTAAATTAAGAAATTCCAGGGTCCCATGGTTGCTGAAGGTTAGCCTTAGGGGTACAGTACTCATGAAATAATCTATTCAAAAACAGTATTTCTCAAAGATATGTACCTGATATGGAGTAGGCAAGAATTTAAAAACAGGGAAAACACAAATCACAAAGAAAAAAAGACATAAATTTGATTATCTTAAAATGTAAAGCCTTGAAAAGATAATTAACTTTATGATCCATGGTCCATCTGCTTCAAAAACATCTGGAGCTTTAGTTAAAATATGTCAATTCCTGAACCCCACCCACAACTCTGCAACTTAACAAATTCTCCAGGAGATTTTTATATATTTTAAAATTTGAGAACCATTGTTTTAAAACAAATTTATAATGAAGTGCAATTGTGAAAGTCAACTCAACAGTCCTTTTGTACACCACACATTTACTGATGATCCACTTAGATGTTTATTCAGAGTCTAGCTATATTACTCAAGCATGGCCACTTCTAATTCCTAGTTTCAAATTATAATACTCTATTCATTTCAAAGTCAAGAGTAAACAACTATAAATTATTCCAGATTATTCAAATCAAGATTCCCTTCCAGCAGTAATATTAATCAACAGCTAATTTCATTGTTCAACTGGGTGAAGAAATAGGTATACGCTAAAAATATCCTTTTTAGTTTTAAATTTAAGAATTTGCTTAGAAAGCTAAAGCCAACACAAATTTCTTAAGTACGATTTTTTAAGTGGCTAACTTAACTTAAAGAAAAAAAAAAAAAACCCTCTCATGGGACCATTTAAAACAAAAATCTCTGTGATACATACATGCATCATACATGCATATATGTATGTCACAAAACAACTTTTCTTTAAAAACAACCCATTTTTTTAAGAGACCTACCTTAGCTCTTTTCCCGAAATTCCTATGGTACACCAATTTTCTATAAAAGTTTTCTCATACCTACTTGTTTTAATTGAAACTATTTCTGCTCAGTCCATAGAGAGAAAAGAACTAGTCAGTATAGTCTTTATATAAACCGTTCATAATTGGCAAGATAAACTGAGTCGTCCCTTGTCTTTCTCTAGACAAAACAGCCCAATTCCTTTAACTTTTTGCTTATGAGGTAAAAGACAACTTTTCTGTTGAGTTTTGATTTCTTATAACATGATTTACTTCATCTTTTCAATTTTACCCCGAAGTCTAAAGATCCAGTCTCAATCAAGTTTTCCCTGTTAATTTCTCTGTAACTCCCAACTCTACTAAAATGACTCAGACCATATTCTCTCCTCCTAGACTTCTCTGTTAGCCATCTCCACTTACCTAAGTCCACTTCCAACACCCCTGAGAACCTGGTATCTTTTCCAAAAATCACACAAGGACTGTAACACCAAGAGCTCTACTAAAACGTGTTAAGGAACATTCCAGATCCCAAAGTACTCCACTAACTTTCCCTCTCCCCTCAGAACAAGTATGCCAGAATACAACTACCAAGAGTACTGTAGTAAAAGACACATCTGCTTACCGTACCTGTTAAAAAGTAAAGAAACAACAACAAAAATCCCTAAAAAGACAATGACCTGTAAACAATTCCATTAGACAACAGAATTTGCATCAATAGCCACCAAAGCCCTTTCTACCTAAACCTAGGCATAATTATCATCACTCACCTTGTTTCAATGAGGTAAGCAGTGTATGTTTCTTGCATGTTCATGGCATTTCTTCCAGTTCGCTTTTCTGCTTCTGAAACACTAATTTCTATCTTCTTCAACCAAAAATTATTTTCTGTCATCTGAAGAAAAAGAAATGGAAGAACAACAACAACAACAAAAACTCTTCAAAATGATATGGAAAAAACCTCAGCTATTATAATGAAACCCATTGTTAGCACATGTTTCAAGCTACTTTCATATAGCTCTTGAGAGGGGTTGCTAAATGACAGCAGCAAATGATACACCTCTTTTTATAAGCACACTGTAGTGCACTAAACTTTTCCGGAAGCTATTTTAACAAGTATCATATATCTAATTATTAAAATGCAGGCAAGATAATAGGAGAAAAATTAAAGTAAAATGTAGACATTTCACATAAGTGACCAATAATAAATCTATATAGACATGCATAAGAAAAAAATCTAAAAACACTGTATATAAAGATGAATGAGCCTCAATACCAGTATCTAATCTTTTTATTTCACCAAAGTCAAGTCTCTCTCACAAATGTAAAATACTATATATATGACAAAAGGTGAGATTTTCAGCGGGCAGGTTAAAAAAAAACAAACAAAGCACAGCAGGAGTCATCACATATTCAACTATAAATCTGCCTAAACTTTCTGGCAGTAGTTAACAGGCTCCACTGTGAGACAGCAGCTTTTAAGAAGAGGAGAATCCTTTCTATTCTTGCTAGATCCCCAGGTCTGGAACAAAGCACACACACACACACAAAAAATAGACAAACCCACCACTGGTGTTCATAAGTTGTATGTGTAGGAAGTGTGACACAGAAGAAGAGTTCTGAATATACCTGAAGTAACTCCAAGTTTAAACAAGGCAGATGCTGTGAGACACGTGTTAACTGCTGCGCTTTGGGTTTTTTCCTCCCTTGGTCACTTTTAAAGTTCGCAGGTGGGTTTTAATTAAAAACACTATTATGTCCTATATGGTAGTTTGTGAAGAGATGTAAGTAAAAAGATGGATACACCAAAAGGTGAGAGAAAAAGCTGCATCCAGTAAAACTCATGATGGTACTTTGCACAGAAAATTAAACCTGTGTGCTATGAAGACAGAATAAGTTATGTGATAGCACACAAAATTAAGTATCAGTGATGAATAAAGATGACACACACTTTGGAAGTACCCCCCAAAATGCTGAAGAAAAATGGAGACGATAAAAATGCTAAAAAATAAAGGATTAGAGAATTAAGACTCAACCCAAAACAAAAACAAAAACCACTCCATTGTTAAATAAGACATTTTTATAAAATGTAAGTTTTACGTTTATGTACTAAAAGATAAGATAAGAGGAAATCATTTAACTCAAAGAAAGCTCAAGAAATTACATAAGAACAAACCACTCAACATCAGGATTATGAAGCCCTCACTAGTTGAGATTATCATACAAAAACTCGTAATTCTGGTCCACAGCCAAGCCAAGCCTTCTGATTTACCACCATGTACTCTAGTAAAAAATTCCCTGAATTCTGGAAGCACATGATTGATAAAGCAAACTGTCTCCCAGCCAAAAAGATAATGCACATGAGTCAAAAATTTACTCCATCATGTTATCCAATTACACAGAAGGAAAAAAATAAAAGAATAAAATCTGCCATCATGAAAACTAAAGAATGGCACACAAAGATCCAGCAGGGTTTGGCAGATGATATAAAATTGCTGCTACTGTCACACTCAAGCACAAAGAGTGCCAAGAGTAACACAACTAATACCATAACTGTTAAAAGAACACATTCAAAAGATTTAGACATGGATAGACTTGATGACTGGAAGATGAGACCAGGAGTGTGTTTTAAAGAGAGACACGATATTCTAGATGTATTCAAAGTGGACTTCTTACCAGAGTGAAGAACATCATTAAAGAAACAGTAACACTACACTCATATCCTACACTTATATTCAAAGGAATAATGTTCCAAAAGTAGATTCTTGATATGTGTACTTTCTATCTGACTTAAGACTAAAAAAAATATAGAAGGTGGACATATTTAAAAGGCTGATGAAATTCTTTATTTCCAATTCAATGAGTGAAAATGAATATAATCTACTTTAAGTTTTTTCTATGTTGCAAACAGTGAAATGTAAAAGTAGGCATAAAACAGGTAACAGAGACAAAAGAAATGATAAGAAGCTATTAATTCAATAACTATGCATTGAGTATCCACAATGCCAGTCATTAGCAATGGGAGGATAACTGAGACAAGGAACCCGAGTTCAGTGGCTCACAGCTTGCCTGGGTAATTCTTGCCCTCCATTGAGCTACTGGCCATCTGTGGTGTTCTTTAGGATTAAAGACAAAAAGAAGGCTAACATTAATATAACAAAATTCAAGACTGTAGATGAAAAGAGTTGGAGTGTCTATAGTATTTAGTTAATTTTATTTAAATCACACACTAAAAATAATTACATTTATCATAATATTACAAATTATGGGGAAAATTAAAAGAAAACAGAAAAATATTTTTAAAAGGAAGAAAATTAAAAGAAAACAGGCCAACCCCCCCCAAAACAAAAAAAACCCAAGCAGATTGAGATGAATATGGAGCTAACTCAGAAGAAAAAGAATGCAAAGAAAGAAAAATAAATAGCAAAAATAAAATACATTCCGGGCAGTAAAACTGACACCACAAAAAAATCAAATTAGTACGAAGATAACATAGTTTGGGAAGCTTCCCCAGAATGCTGAAGGAAAAAAAGATCCAAAAAAGGTGAAAATGATAAAAGATAATTTAAAAAAGGAAATCTAAGAACCAACATTTAAGTAGAATTTCTTGAAGAAGAAATCAGAAGAAACAGAACAGAAACAATAATCATCAATACAATTAAAAAGAAAAAGAAACCAACAGACATCCTTCCTGGATTGAAAAAAATTTTTCTTAGTCTTCAAATTGAAAGGCATATGGTCCATGTGTAATGAGTTAGAAAATTAAACATTTTCAGCATGAAGAAAACAAAAATCCTAGAAAGATTTAAGCAGAAAAATAAGAAACAAGACCACTACAAAAGAATAAAGACCAAATTTGTCCTAGATTTCACAATAATAAAGTCCAAATGACAAGAGTATCATGTATACAGGACATCCCTGAAATATTATAAAACATACTAACACATTGTTCCTTTAAAAATACTTAATCCCAGCAGGACTTTTTTGAGAAACTGGTGAATTGTTCCTAAAATTTACATGGAAATATAAAGGACCTAGAATAGTCGAAACAATTTTGAAAAATTAACAAGTTGCAGGACCTACACTATCTGGAGTTTCAAAACTTATTAAAAAGCTAAAGTAATCAAGACAGTGAGGTAATAGCAGAAGGACATGACATAGAGATCAATGAAATAGAACTGAGAATCCAGAAATAAACCCTTACATTTAAGGTCAACTGTTTGTAATAAACACACCAAACCAAGTCAATATGGAATGGAAAGTCTTTTCAACATATGGTACTGAGACTACTGAATACCCACAGCACCCCCCCTCCAAAAGTAGACCGTTTTCTCACGCCAAACACAGAAATTAACTCAAAGTGGCTTACACACTCAGATATAAGAGCTAAAGTGGAAATTTCTCATGGTCTTGGGATAAGCAAAGAGTGCTTAGATACAATACCAAAAGCACAATCCATCAAAGAAAATAACTGATATACTAGACTTCATCAAAATTAAAAACTTTTGGTCTTCTAAAGACACCACCAAGAAAAAGAAAAAAGCCACAGCCTGGGGGAAAAATATCTGTAAATCTTATTATCTGATTTAAAAAAAACTTGTATCCAGAATACCTAAACAACATGTACAACTCAGCAACAAGAGAAACCAGCCAATTTCAAAAATAAGCAAAAAATCTGAATAGACATTCCACCAAAGAACATATACAAATGGCAATAAGCACATGAAAAGATGCTCAACACCTTCAGTCATGAGAAAAATGCAAATTAAAACCACTTCACACCCACAAGAATGGCTATAATCAGACAGACAATGCCAAGTGCTGACAAGGATGTGGCAAAATGTGGGCCTCATACATTGCTGGCAGTAATGTTAAATGGTACAGCCACTTTGGAAAACTGGCAGTTTCTTAAAAAGTTAAACATAAATTTACCATATAACTCCTGCAAATCTAAGTAAACATGTATCTACACAAAGACTGGCATGTGAATGAATATTCATCATACTAGTAATATTCATAATAGCTAAAAACTGAAAATAATCCCAACTTCCATCAAATGATAAATAAAATGTGATATATCCACGCAATCAAATATTATTCAGTAATGAAAAAATGACTAATATATGCTATAAAATGGATGAACTTCAAAAAACATTCTAAGGCAGACTCTAAAGACAACAGGTTATATGATTCCATTTATGTGAAATACCCAAAAAGACAAATTTATACAGAAAGCAGACAGTGGCTGCCTAGGGTTAATGGTGAGAAGGGGGATTAACTACAAAGGGGAACAAAAGAATTTGGGGGGATGATAGAAATGTTCTAAAACTGGGTTATGGTGATGACTGTGCAACTCTGCAAATTTACTAAAAATTACTAAATTATATACTTACAATGAGTGATTTTTATGGTATATAACTTACAGCTTAATAAAGTTGTTAAAAATAAAATCCATGAGTCCATAATGAAATAGACAAATAAATACAAATTTTGATGAGGAACAAGACATTTTCATAGTTTCAAAGTATGTTTCCCTAAAAAAAGATCAGAGTTGTGGTTGGGGGGGGAGGGGGAAAGATGGATGAAAGCAGTCAAAGGCACAAACTTCCAGATGTTAAGTATCAGAGATGTAAAATACAAACACTGCTGTATGTTATATATAAGAACTGTTAAAAGAGTAAGTCCTGAAAGTTTTCATCATAAGGAAAAAATTTTTTTTCTATTTAATTTTGTATCTATGAGATGATGGATGTTTACTAAACTTATTGTGGTAATCATTTTATGGTGTATGTAAGTCAAATCACTATGCTGTATGCCTTAAACATATACAGTAATGTATGCCAATTGTATCTCAATAAAACTGGAAGAAAAAAAGTATGCCTCCACAAAAAATTAATTAAAAAGGGAAAAAGTGTAATTTTATACTGGAGAAGACTAGCAGAAAAAGTGACCAAAGTATTGGGGCAAACCCAAATCATGTGCAAACTGGTAAAAAGCAATTAGAAGAACGCAGCATCACTTTAGTGGCAATTTCTGCAAAAGAAGCAGAACCTGAATTTAATCATGAAAAAACATCAGGCAAACCCAAACTGAAGGACATTCTAAAAAATAACTGGTTGTTAATCTTCAAGAGGGTCAAAGTCATGAAAGCAAAGACTGAGAAACTCTTCCAGCTCAGAGGAGACTAAAGATGCAAAATAAATAAACATAATACATGAGTCTGGACTGAAACATTAGGCACTGAAGAATGCTGTTGGTACAACCGGCAAAACTTACATGAATTCTGAGGATTAGATAGCAGTAATTTATCAATGTTATTTTAGTGATTTTGGTGCCAGCACTGTGGTTATAAAGGAGGATGTCCTTGTTTGCCCTTTGAAATAAAAGTTTTGGTGATGAAATGGGGGAATATCCTGATCACAGTTTATACTCAAATAGTTCAGGGGGAAACAATTCTTTGTACTGCACTTGTTTATAAACTTGGTATCATTTCTATAAATGACATTATTTAAAAAAAAATCTTAATGGCCATATCATTTACATAAATAATGTTTGTCTCAGTTATGTTTTGGGGAAGAAAAAAAACAAAGACACACGCCTTCCAGATCATTACAGAGCGTAAAACCAAAGAAATTATAATCCACGAAGGAAAATTCCCAAACAGAAACCAAAGTAAGAAAGTATAAAATATGATAGAATAAAATTAGCTAAAAATAAAGCCAGTTAAGACAATAAATGCAAATGTCTTAAATTCCCCATGGGAAATAAAGACTTACAACGCAAGGCATTAAAATTATAAAATGGACAAACACAAATAAGGTAAACTGATATCAAAAGAAACCAGTGTAGCACAGGGAATTATATTCAATACCGTGTAATAGCCTATAATGAAAAAGAATACCAAAAGGAATATATATGTAGATATATATAGACACACATACACACAACTGAATCACTATGCTGTACATCAGAAATTAACATTGTAAATCAACTATACTTCAATGAAAAAAAAAGGAAAGAAAAAAAAAGAAAATAGTGTAACATCAAGCCATGAAGGTGATCAAGAAAATATAAAATAATTGGTAATCAAGAAAAAAATCAAAGTTTGTAATCAGAAAGGATCAATTCTCCCTCAGATTAGTTGCCAGCTTGAATCCCATCTCTAGCATAGATTAGCTGTGTAACTCTGGGCAAATTACTTAACCTCTCTGCCTCAGTTTCCTCATCTGTAAAATGGGGATACGAATATCTAATGCATAATGTTTCTGGAAGCATTTAAAGAGTTTCAAAGTCACCAGCACATAGCAAGACCTCAAGTATTACCTATCACCTATCATTTGTAGGTTTAAGTTTTTTAACTATGAAAATTAACACATGCTTAATATAAAAAAATTGAAAAGTATAGGAAAAAATAAAATAAATACAAATAACTGATAGCCCACAGCCCAGCCCTAACCATTGCTGATACACTGGAATACATCCTCATAATCTTTTTTTCCAGCTGCGATGCTTCTGTGTTACTGAAATAGGTAAGAGATCTGAAGTTTCAGAATTATCCACTGAATTTACTTTCCTCAGGGGTATGTCTACAATAGACAAGGTAGCTGGTATTAGGTAAAAAATAATGATAATGATGTGTTTACTTAAGCCTAATAGTGAAGTTTTACTTCAGCTCTACTTCTCAGATAACTAGAAAAATCGGGTTATAATACATAACATATTTTCTTGTGCTTTTTATTTACAAAAAATATATTTAAAAATAGCACAGCTATTCAGAAAACACTTAACTTTTATGTAAAATAAAACAACTTGCAAGTTTGAATAGCTTTCCAAACTGAGTCACAACACATTCATGGTTCATGAAATTAATTTGGTGGATTGTGACCAACATTTCTTTCTAAAGAAAAAGAACAGAGAAATATCAGAGGGCATTCATTGCAAGAAGTAATGGTTAAGTATTGCTTCCTGAAACAATGCTTATGAATACAAGTATACGTACGTTGACTAAGATGTAAAACTGTATTTTGTACTGTGAGGCGCCTCCAAAAAAAAAAATCTGAGTTTGGTGAGATAGACAATGAGGCAAACACTGCTCTGTATAATTTAATCATCTGCTACTAAACTGATAAATCCTGTAAATGCCTATATATTTTCTTTTCTTTTTTTATGTTACCTTCAGCCACAAACACCTCAAACCCTCGTCACAGCTCTGGCCTCCTCCACTCAGCTCTCAGCTGCCAATCTGTGAAGGTGCTAACTGTGTATAGGCATTTTCAAACATCACATGCTCAAGCACTCTTAGCCTGGACCCGCACTCGCAGGCCTAGAGCACCCTCCCTAAAAAAAACCACCATGAATCCCTCAGGCAATGGTTCTTCTCTGAGCAAATACTGCTCACTGCCAACTCAGTGGAATCTTCCAGCCTAAAAAAGTTTTCTTGCCTCCATTCCCTTGCAATTTCCTCTCTCTTCTGCCAGGACTAATTACTACTTTCTTAGAGATTGGATTTCTCTCTCATTTTTCATATTCTAAACTACTTTAAATAGAACTGACAATACTTAAAAAAAGGAAAAAAAAAAGAATGCATCTTCCTTATAAGGAAAAAGTACAAAAAGGAGATTTCTAATTAGACAATGGAAAAGAAGAGGATGAAAACTCACAGAAAGGAAAACAAAAGAATACAGAGTAAGAGTTTACAGTAGAATTTAAAGAACTTTAACTAGTGATGTTTAAAACAGGGAAAGATCTGCAACCCTTAGGCAGTGCTTGTTTCCAGTACCCGTAGGTGTAGGGCAATTGGTACAATCCACTCCTTGTCCAAAATCTGTAGTCAAAAATAAGGCTGAGGAGGCTTTCTGCCATCTCTGCACACTAACTGCATAGATATCTTTGTGATGAAAAACTGCCTGATAAATCAACACATTGTTTAGACCTTTTTTCTTCTTAGAATTACAACTTAATCTTACCTAAAAAATTTAGAATATAGTATTTTACAATTCACAAGACTATTTTTAACTTCTTTTGGAATGAAGCTGCATGGTTTAACAGACAGAGCACTGATGTCAGAGCCCAGGCAGACTGGGCTCAAGTTCCAGCCATGCTACTGACTAGTCTGTGACTTTGGCTAAATCATTTTCACTCTGAGCCTCTGCTTCCTCATCTTTATATGTTTTGGGGGGATAATTTTGAAAATTAAATGAAAAGTAGAGCCTTACTGTGCTTAGCACAAACAACAAATCTAACTTGCATTTCTGCCCAGACCACATTCCTATCAGTAACAGCAGCAATGTCTATGGTTACAGCAGTACTTCTCAACTGAGGATGGACTAGAGTGGAAGAGGGGACAGAAAGAGGGAGTAGATCCTCTGAGGAGGGGACAATGTTCAGAGTATATGTGAATGTATGTGCATTTAAACTCCTGGTGATTCTGAAATATTTGTCCAAATGGCTTGTGTCTCTATGGATTACTAAATAAGGGAGTTGTTTGAGGACACCTCTAAGTTCAGTCAGTAACAAATGGTCTCCTGTGACACATATTTACTAAAAAGTCAGGTAATACTATATGACTACAACTTTTACTGTATGATGGCATCTTTGGGTTTTCAAATATCTTAAACTAAACACAAATAGGGTTTTTTTTAATGAGATATTTATAGTCACTTTTGCATTAACATAACTGGATTGTATACTATAGTTGCAACTTCATATTAGTTAAGTATCCAAAGGAATTCACAAAAAAATTACCAAAATGTTTATCATCATAACCAAAATTAAATTCATGATATAGCTAACAAAAGATATGATTCTTACCTTTTGAAACAATCTAAAATTGCTTTAACACATACCCACAAAATTGGCAAATAATTTAAAGTCTAAAAATATTAAGTGTTGATAAGGACAGAGAGCATTAGGCACTACTAGTGGGAGTATAAATTGGTATATTCATTTCAGAAAACAACTTGGCACTACCTACTAGGGTTGAACATGCTACTACCCTATAATCCAGCAATTTCACTGTTAAGTTTGTATTAGACATGTGCACCATGAGATAAGCAGGAAGAAGTTCATACTAGTAGTAATCTTTTAGAAATAGCAAGAATCTTCAAACAACCCCAATGTCTGTAAACAGAAAGAGAAATCAATTATAGAATATCTATAAAATGACATAAATACAGCCACGAGTATAAATGAACTAAGCTACATTTTGGATGAATCCCAAAAACATAACATAGAGCAAAGAAAAGAAATCATAGTAAAATGAGTCCACTTAGGTAAATTTCAAAATCAAGTAAAACTAAACAATACATTGTTTAGGGACACATACGGTAAGATTATAAAGAAAAGCTAGGGAATTGCTAATAGAAAATTCAGAATATAGATCACCTCTGTGGTGGAGGGAGTGGATGTAACCCAGGATAATATATTGGGGCATCAAAGGAACTGATAATTATTTTGTGAGAACCTTCTCTGCATTCATGATATACTTCACAATAAAAGCTTTTTTTTTAAGAGATCAGAAAAACTAAGTCACAGATGAGAACCTGCATAAAAAAAGCAAATCATATAAGAACAAAGTTTATGCACTGCAGAATACACACTTTCCTCAAATTTCATATGAGATACTGACCTCTCCACAAATAATTCTAGAATTTAGGAAAAAATTAAATGAAAAACTTAAAATTCACCCATAAAAGTCTTCATGCTGTCTATATACTTTGACATTTCCCCCAGTAGGCAAAAACTTCAACTCCTGTGTTAAGGTTCCCAGCGAGTTAAGAGTCTTTCTAGTTAACAGTCAGCAAACAACTTTAACTTTTCTTTATCCATCTATCATAAGGATGGGCAGTTTTGTATTAGCACTAACATCTGTTTCAGAAAAAAGAAGCAAAATGGATAGGCAAAGCACACTCTGATAAGAGGGGTCTGAGGCGAAGTCCTGGACGGAGTTTCTGAATCGCTTCAATTTAACCTGGTCTACCCATCTTGCATTACGCGTGGAAACACTTTGGAATGAAAGCCATTACAAATATAAAATGATGCATTTTCCCCTTTCCTCAAGCAAATGAAAATCACTAATCACCTAAGGAGCTTCGCAAAGCAGATACTCGGGATATCTATGGCAAGTCCTCGTTGGGAAATACAGCACTGACCCCAACAGAAGAAATTACAAATAAGGAGTTCTAAAAAACCTTTTTTTAATTGCACCTCTTCTCAATCTAATCCATCTCCTGACAGTGGCACCAAGCCAACCACCCTTACTGCCCCCAGATTTGTTTCTCAAGTCCCCCATTCTCCTCCTCCTCAAACACCAAGGCCACCGCCCACGGTACCCCGGTTCAGCCTTCTCTGCACAACCCCTTACCAGACGGCCAGAAACATCAGCGTCCCTCTTCAGGTCCACACCTCGGAGTTCCCCCTCCTCTGAAAACCGCACCTGCTCCAGCCTGGAGCCCCCGGCCCCGGCCTCCATGCCCCCGGAGCCGCTCCCACAGAAACCCTCAGCGCCCTTCTCCGCCGGCCTCTCCAACCTTCCCTTGGTCCCGCAGCGCCCGGCGCTCACCCCCAACTCACGACCCCCTTTTCCACAGAGCCTCCCCCCTCTACACCTACGGCCCAGCCTTTCCACCCCGCTTCCGGCTCACCGCGGGGCCTCTCGGCCGAGCCCACCCGACCCGCCAGCCCAGACCAGCCCAGCCTGGCCCTCCAGGCCCGGACACAGGCCGGGCGGCCCCTGCCGCCCCTTCTCCTCACCGTGCCGTCCCCAGAGCCCTCATCCCGGGGCCTATCCGCTTCTTCAACGACCACGGACTCCAGCCCAGCGTCGGGGTTACCCAGCGGCTCTAGGGGCGCAGGCTGCAAAAGCCGCTCGGGGTCCGGGGGTGCCTGCTCCATGGCTGCAGTTTGGCGCGGCGGACACAGTGCGCCTGCGCCGCCGCGCCCGGCCAGGCTCGTCCCAACCCCGCCCCGCCCCACAGCCCGCCGGCGCCGGGCCAGGCCCCGCCCCCTCGGCCCGCGGGCCGCCCAGCTGCCGAGACCCCGAGGGCCAGAATCAGCAGAACATGCCCCGAACCCTTATGGCTTGAGAAACTCCCCCAGAGTCCTATAGCAAGCCAGCTAGTGGAATCTTCAGCGGCCAAAAATTAAGAAAACTACCACAGGATAGATATATTTCTCCCCTCCCAGATGACTTAAATACAATTTGATAGAGGTCTTCTAAAGCAAGTGGTTGTTTACAACAAGGAAACTCAAACCAGATAGGTTGGAAGGAAGCGCTGTGGCAGGTCATTGACCAGGGGATTTGGGGACAAGTAGTCTTGTGGAACCTCTCAACTAATATTGTATATGTGGGTAACAGCTCACCTGTAAGGGTACTTTAAAACCTGGCCACTGACTCTCTGAAAAGGGAGAGGTTTTCTTCGGTATTCATTAGCTGTCAGACCACATCTTTGACCACATTTTTGATCTTTGTTTGAAAACTAGGGCTGCCTGAAAGTTATTAAGGATTTATGACATGTTTGTGTGTGTGTGTGTGTGTGTTTGTATGTGTGTGTGTGTGTCATTTAGACATGTTTGGGGGGTGTTGGTGTGGTGGTTTTGTCTCACTTTCTTCCCCAAAATCATATTAAGTCCATTTGAGTGTTTTGTTTGGGGGGATTCTTTTTTTAGTTCACAGACAGAGGTCATCCTTACTCCTCTTCCCCACTCCCCAAACAAATATCTAGAGATTCTGCTCTGAAAAGGATAAAATGGAACCCATTGGGGGAAACCAGCCAGGTTATTGTGTTTCTGCCAGAACAAAATTTCATCCAATTGTTATTACTATGTTTCCCCACCCCCAATTATGTTTTTTTATACTGAATGAAATTAGTAGTAGAAGAGCTCTGAATACATACAAATACTCACTGTTTTTAAGGGCACTCAGGATTTGTTTTAATCAGGTATGGTAACACACGCAGACACAGAAATGACTGTCACAATATGACCACACAGCTGTAAAACGCATATTGTCTGCGTGGTAGATCTTTTCCCATTTTGTCACTTTCAACCTAGCTGTGCCTTTGACTATTTAAAATGGCTGTTACAGACAGTGTAAAGTGGAGGAGGGAGAGGAAGGCTGCATTTGTCAGAAAATTTAAATTACCATGAATCAGTTAAAAACATTTATGTCTTAGATGGACTCTTCTACTTGAAACTTCTGCTACCATGTGCCCCATGCTGTGCTGACTGCCAGAGAGGAAGGCTTTGCTGTCACTTACCAGAGGCAGGGCCCTTAAAATGGAGCTCCTATTCTCCTTCAGCCAACCCACCAACCACCCGTCAGGTAGCAGCGGTTCCCAGGGCAGCAGGCAAGGGTAGGGGCACAGCTGTGAATGCTGACACTCAGGAGCAGATATCAAATGAGGGCAGGATGCAGGAGGGCGAGAGAAGCATCTGGGATCTTCCCTCTGCCCAGGAAGCATCCTGTCCAATACACATCCAGAAAGGTGAGCAAGAAGCAGGTAACAGATGTGAGCTGTTGTGACTGACAACCTTTTAAATTGTTTTCTCCTTTAACTATTTTACTTTTTATTAACATCTATAGAATAAAGGGCTTGAAATAATTTTAAGTAAGTAAATTTATACTGAGTGTACTTTGCATTGTGTTTAGACTGCTTGTTTTCCCGACTTAGGGTTTTCCATGACCTCCTTCCCCTGCACTCGTTAACCCCCTTCATTGGAGGCTGGCTTTTTTCTGTTCTGGCACGTCTCATCTTGTTCACTAATGCCACGTGTCTGCCTCCGCATCTAGGCTGAACTCAGTAAGAGCGAGGCAGTGCCTTACGCCTCTGTGTCCCCAGCACTCAGCATGTATGTCTGCTGAATTAGTGAATGAG
This sequence comes from Camelus ferus, assembly GCF_009834535.1. Lineage (NCBI taxonomy): Eukaryota > Metazoa > Chordata > Mammalia > Artiodactyla > Camelidae > Camelus > Camelus ferus. The sequence goes on from NC_045696.1 coordinate 60,637,059, forward strand.
TAGGGGGAGGAGCAAAGCATACAAGACAAAACAGGCAAACAAATCATAACAAACCACACATTTACTTATTAAAGTCAGGCAGGCCTCCTGCCCATCCCAGCTCTCACTGTACCAGTCAGACCAAAAGAAAGCCTTTCCTCCTCCAGCCTCTGCGGGCATCTCCTCATACCTGAATTCTCCCTAAAACCACAAGGAAGTGGTAGGTGAAAATGATTACAGTGGAATGGTGGCCAGGACCGCCTCCTCTTGAATCTTCCCAATCCCAAAATGGGCCCTCCTCCCCTAGCCCCTTTCCCATGGGCTTGGTCCTGTGAGGACCTCAGCTTGGCGCCTGAGAATCATTTCCTTGAGATTGAGAGGCAGCCCAGAAACGAGGCCAGCAGCAGGAGTCCCTGTGTCCCTCTCCACAGCCAGGCCCTCATCAGTCAGAGCTCTGCTTCCACCAGATCCTCACCCCTCACCTCTGTTAGGTCAGGAAAAGCGCTGACACTGCAGTGATCTGAGTCAGCTGATTAACCCCAGAAACCACGATTTCAGCCCTGAGGGGAATGGGAGAGGAGGGTTTTGTTTTTGTTTTTTCCTCTGTAAATAACCCAAACAGGAGATCATAGGTAAGGTTTTATCTCAGAGATCCTCTAATCCAACCCCGTCATTTTTCTGATGAGGACAGGGAAGCCCAGAGAGGCACTTAAATTTGCCCAGAGTCACTACTAACCAGTTAGTAGTACAAAGTGGTTGCTACAGAGCTCTAGCCCCAAACTCTGATTGAGGGGCAGAGGGTCTGACTCAGCTTCTTCTGAAGGCCAGGTGAGCTCCCTCATGGGAACAGCCATTTCCTTACCTGGAGGGGTAGAGGAAGAGCTTTTTCTCTTCCACTTGAGGAGGGATGAGGTGCTGGGGACACAGCCACAGATATCCATCAACCAGTGAATGAATGAACAAACTGGTATATTCCAAACAAGAATTACTATTCAGCAATAAAAAAGAATAAACTATTGATACACAAAATCAACATGTATAAAACAGCAAAATAGTTATGCTAATAGAATAAGCCAGACCCCCTCCTAAAAGACATACTGTGTGATTCTATTTATATAAAATTCTAGAAACCTCAAACTAATTTATGTGACACAAAGCAGATCAGTGATATAGTGGATTGAATGGTGACCTCCAAAAATATATTTCCACACCCCAATTCCTGGAAACTGTGAATGCTACTTTACTTAGAAAAAAAAGGGTATTTGCAGATGTAATTAAGGATTTTGAGATGAGAACATGAGAACATCATCCTGGATTATTCTGGTGGGACTTAAATCCAATGCCAAATGTCCTTATAAGAGGACGCCTGGAAAGTGGTTCCCTGGAAATAGGAAAGAGGTGGAAAGAGGAGGGAGGTGGCAAGGAGAGATTACAAAAGGGTAAGAGTAAACTTTTGGGAATAATAAATATTTTCATTATCATGATTGTGATGATGTTTCATGGATGGAAACATATGTCAAAACTTATCAAATTGTATACTTTAAGTCCATTATACATTAACAAAGCTGTTAAAAAGATGAAAAGATCCATGGGTCTAAAACAAGACTCCACTTGGAATATTCTGGCTTTTTCAAAGCAGTCCACATAACACTGATAGGTGGTGCATTCTCAGGAAACTGATCATAAGATGAAACACTATCATATGAAGAATAGCTGAATAACCCCAGAATATTAAAATTAGGAGAACCGATATTCAAGTACATTAGTATGACTATGTACAAGTTAAAACATTCTCATCTTACATGAACTTCATTAGAATCAAAACCAATGATATCAGTTACAGTGAGACAGATTTTGGTTCAAAGAACTTCGTAAAGTCAGTGTTTGTCCACAGATAAGATAGCTGCTGGGGGAGCTAGTTCTTGGGAGACTACCTGTCTAGATATTCCATGTCTCTCTTTGACTTCTTCTGTTGCATCTTTTGTTTTTTTTGTGATCTCTTATCTTCTCCAATTCCTGTTTTTTCCCCTCCTCTTATGTTTTGCTACAGCATGTACTTTAATGGCTTCCATTATATATTAACAAAGCTGTTAAAAAGATGAATTTTTAAAAACTCTTATTAAATTTACTCCCTTGTCTGCCTAAGAGATTCCTGAAGGGAAGGATTTAAAATCAATGTCCTTCTCAAATGAACAGGGCAATAACTCCACTAAGAATAAACTTCCTATTTCTCTCCATTCATGAAACAGACAAAGGCATCACTGTTCTCTAGTTTTATTATTTTTAATCTTCCCAACACATGAACTATAAGTCATTTTGAGATTTTTCAGTGCATTTCACAGCAAAAAATGAACAAGGGAATCATTAAAATGGTTGTACATAAACCAATTATTTTCTTATAATTTACAATTTGTTGAAAAACATTATTGTTTTGCTGTTTTGATCCTATCAACTCCCTTCAATAAAACACAATTTATCAGAGCACAAAGCTTAAACTTCTTGTGATGATGCAACAGATACAGCCACCTACAATGGCTAATGAATAACAGGTCTATGTTACACACACTGATTGGAAGACCACATCAGAAGAAACAGAGTAAGGCACCACTCTTGGAAAATTAAGGTAGCTTGCAGTAACAAGTGTTGAGCACCGTGAGTAGGTGCTCAATAAATACTTGAATGAATGATGAAAGCCATTATTTTCATTGCCAGCAATTCTTCAACCTCAATAAAATACTTATTTAAAAAAAAAAAAAAAAAAAAAACTTTGTACCTGAATACAACTTCCTGGTATCTTTTTTCCTGATATCTTTTTATTTCATACTCTTTCTTCAGCATTTGAATTTCCTTGAAAAGAAAATAAAACCACACCATACATGCACTCAGTCACATATATAACTTCTGAATTACTGACAAATATGAATAGTTGTTTTAAATTTTGAGTGAACGGAGATAAGATAAACCATACTTATCCAGAGAGATAGCACATAATACTGGATATTAATCTACAAGTGGAAAAAAGGTAAGGAAAACAGTAACAGTTTTATTTTTTAATGTTTGCTATGTTCTTTAATGCCTCAGTTATTGAGAAAGGCCAAAATCTCATCACATTGACATGAACACATTTTAAAAAACTGTCTCTCAAGTGTAATATTTAATAAAACTTGGTACTGAAAAATGTTCTGAAATTTTTCAAGTCAATGTTGTTTTCAAGTATATTAAAATGCTCAGAAGAAAAAATTCTCCATGGTTATAACTCTAATCAATTTATAAATATACTTTTTAAAAGAGAGTTCCAACAGAGGTGGATAGCGGATAAGTTCCTCAGACACAGGCACACAGTCTCTTTGAAGGAACAGAATGCCTTGTTACGACAACCTGGTTGATTTTTTTTTAACACTGATTTCAGGCACAATGGCTGAAGCCACTTCTGGGTCATCTTCTTCCTCCTCTTGGTTTGTTGTAAGAGTAGTGAATACTTCAGTTATTGACAGAAAGGAAAGCACAAACTCTGAAAGAGATTTCACTTTTCACTATAAAGAAAGCAGAATCACTGAGTTCTCATTGTTGTGTTTATCTGCTGCCCCCATGCAAAAACAGGGGATTCAAACTTAGCTTTCGGAGCAGGAACTGGATAAAAGATTAATCATCTAATACTTCAGGTGAAAGGTTTGAAGATGCTATTGCTCGCATCACATGAACAGCTTGGTGAGAGGTCCATCGTGCTCCTCCAACACTTTGGTCTGCCACAGTTCTATGGTGCCCTAATCGGTACATTCATGTTTAGTTAGTTTCAGTCTGTGCAATCAGGAAGCAGGTCACTCAGTGCAATGACTCCATTCTGGGAGGGTCTAGGGTAAACTGAGAAGTTCATTTGGTCGAGTCTTAGATAGTGTGCGTCACTCTGCTGGTTGTGTTGTTGGAATTATTTTCCAAAGGGGTTTGTGATAAACCCAGCCATCTCCCTGAAACAAGTGGAAAAATAAATTAAAGAAACATTCCTCTAGTATTTTCAGAATCAGTAAACAAAACTAGGTACAATGTCTTCATTGACATGGAATTCTATCCTCACATTTAAAAATAAGAGTTGTGAAGAAAAAAAAGTCTCTGTGCTTTAAAAAAATAAAAATAAAGTCTCTGTGCTTAAGATATCAAAAAATGTGTGTGGTTCAGCTAGGATTGGGTGAGAAGTTCTGGTCTGGGAAGACCTAGTTTGTGCTCCATGAACATTTCATTTTGCAGAAGTCATCTGTAGCAGTTCTGCCAATTTTGCCAAGATGCTGCAGGTTGAGCCTCATCCACAGAGTGACAGGCAGCAGGTGCAGCACTGGACTAGCTGTTCTGTCCTTCTCAAGTCTCTGAGCACTGTTTTCTAGTTCATGCTGACTTTACCCTATTAGTTTTCCCTGGTTCCTATGAACAGAAGGATACTGAAGGGAGATAAAGTTAGAGTCAGAGAGTGAACTAAAGATAGGAGACGACCAAGTGAAGCAAAAAGAGCTCCAGCAAATGCACGAAGCAGCTCAGTGGGGTGGGAGCTTGGCAGAGCTGAAGTCACAGTAGCTAAGGCTGGAGTTCAGTGTTTATGGGACTAAGGAAATTTAGTCAGATTTGAACCTCTGTCTTAACTGCTATATCACCTTCAATTTATTTACATTTAAAAATATTTTTTAATATATTTACCCTACCTTATTCCAAAAATGACTTAAGGCCAGCAATTGTGTGGCTCATAGGGACAAGACTTCTCTCCTTGACCAAACTTTAAAAGTTAGACTCCTTCGTCTCTCTTCTTGTTTATGTCTCATCCTAGCCCTGCTGAGCCCAGTTTTAGCCAAAAAAATCCCGATAAACCAGTTTAATCAAGAATTCCCTCATCTTTGATCTCCAGTCAAACTCTTTTTCCACCTTTGGTATCTAATCAAGTGCCTCCCTCACCCCCGACCCTTGCCCGACACCACCAAGTTCCTCTTAGTAATTTTCCGTCCACTCCCTCACCCTGCGCGTTGGCTATAGGTTCCCACTTATCCCCACATTCAGAGCTGAGTTTAATCTTTCTCCTCTACTGCAGTGGCACAGTGATTTCTCTTTAACAATAGAAATCATTAGGTTGTTTATTATGTTCAATCACCTAGTTGATAACTCGCAACACAAAAGATGTCACCTAACCACATTACAGAATGCTAGGTTTAGAAGATGTGCCATGTGACCATCTCATGTCACCGATGAAGGGACTGAGGCTCTCTCTCAGAAGTGAAATGAGCTGCCCAACTTCACCCAGGAAGGGGCAGAGTTCATTTCAGTGCACCTTCTCTATATTTACCTACATTTTATATATGAGGAAACTGATGTTAAAAGAGGTAAATAAACTATCCAAGGTAAGAGCTGGGGTTCAAATTTAGCACATCTGACTTTAATATGGTCCACTATACTATAAAAGTCTTCCTGCTTGCATTTACATACATCTTAAGAAATTTTAAATATCCACTTAAAAGGATACAACCAATAGTTCCTGATGGATGTCTATACTCACAAAAGGGAGAGAAGGGAAGATCTAACAAACATCAATGAGAAACGGTCAGGAAAAGGTGAGTATTATCGAATGATACTACAAACACTTTTAAGTTCATCTGTATTTTCTTAGGTTATTCTACCTCCTCTTATACCAAGTGACTATTCTCAACCATCTAACCAAAGCCAACTCCTAACTGATCTGTAATTGGTTTGACAGCAATAACGAATGTACCCCACAAGTGGAAAAGCTCTTGTTACTTATAACAATATTTATGAAAACATCTAATATGCACCCAGCACTCTGCTTAGGACCACAGAGGAGACAAAAATCAACTTTTCAATAACATACGATTCTTCTTAGCAAAGAGCCATACATGATGACAATAGCTCTAAACTTGTTATGAACCTTGGGGTACCGGTTTCAGCTAGCTGCCATCCTCCTCAGCCTCGCGTGTACTCTGCAGTGCTTTTTACAGCACATACCATGGTCCTGTCACACAGGATGTAACTTGGCTGCCCCATAGGCTTAGGCAATTAAAAAAATGACATAAATCTAACCCATCTGTTGCACTACTGTGCCATGGCACACCACATCTTACATCTTGCCACCCAAAGGGGCCCAAATCTGAGTCAGCATCTCCAATCTGCTGTTCCATCAGGCAGTTAGTTGAGACTATCTAGGCTGAAAGAAATTCACTGTTGTATTGGGACAATCGCCGTTATCTTGCCACCACTTTCTGTATCTGTCTATCCAACATTATAAAGTGTGATAAAGGGATTAAGTGGCAGGCTCTTAACAATATTTGTCAAATAAAGAGTAAGTGAGAAGTAGCAGGTTTACATATCATGTTAGCTGGTGCCTATTCTTTAAAATCTTTTAAAATTGGTTGTATTTTTTGCCCACTACAGCTTCATGTTCTCAGCCCCAAGAGGTCTTTTTTTTCTTTTTAATTTTTTAAAATTGAAATACTGTTGATTTACAAAGTTGTGTTAGTTACTGGTGTACAGCATAGTGATTCAGTTATACTTATATATATAGATATATTCTTTTTCATTATAGTTTATTACAAGATATTGAATATAGTTCCCTGTGCTATACAGTAGGACCCTGTCATTTATCTGTTTTATATTGTAGTTGTATCTGTAAATCCCAAACTTCTAATTTATCCCTCCCCATCCTAGAGTTCATTTTTAATGATGTATAGAAATCCTCCCTTAGAAATTTTCCTCTTATAGAATCTGTTCCTGGTATATCTACTTTCTTAGTGAACTTGACATGAAAAAAATCCAAGGTTACCAGATTACAATTTTGCAGAGTTATTACAAAGATTTATCTATTCATACAAAAATGAAGAGTAGTAAAGTGCTTTCCCTTGAATTCCTATCCATAAAAATAGTTGGTATTTATATTAGATACCTGAAGATGGGAAAACTGAAAGCAATGAAACTACTACCATAAACTATGGATTTCTGAAGGTGAGAATTCTACAAAATTCACATTCAAATTATTTTTCCAGATTCTTTCCTGATAGGCCAATATTAAAATTCAATGGGTTTCCTTACACTTGGCTATGGACAAGAAAAACTTTTCTTGGTATCAGCTCTGATGCCTTATTCACCTTACTCTGAATTCTACCACAAAGTAATAAAACCTTTAAATTTAGAAAAGACTTTATAAATCATTTAGTTTTAACTGCAAAACCAGTGAATTAAATTCTCCTATATAAATTGTAGTCTTTTATGTGGGTCTAGTAATTGGGAATACATTACTAAAAAATGTACATTTATTATTCAATTTTTTAAAAATTGTTACATAATTCCTTCTTAAGTTAAGCTCAAAATTTGCTTCCTGACAAATTGGCCTAGCCTGCCTAGGCCTAGCTCAACACTGATTATCTGAAAAGAACTTCTATGCGATAAGCCTATCTATATTTGAAGTAAGGTATAATGAATGGCCCCAATTTTCTGGTTTCCAGGCTAAACACTCCCACTTCATTCTTTTTTCCTTAAACATTGCAAAGATTCTATCCTCTGTGTAGTCAATTAAATTTCTCATGTCTCCCTTAAAATGCAGCCCCTGGAAGCGGACAGAGAGTTTCAGTGTGGTACAAAAGGCAATACATTGTCAATTGCAAATTCTATTACTGTGATTAAAGACTAATGTTAGCATTTTTGTGGCCAATTTAATCCCCTAATCTATTTCATCTGAACTGCTGGTGAACTATTGTACTTCGACAAATTGTGAAAAGTTCATGAAAAAGCTCATGGTTAAGCTGGACTATCTTTAGAAATAATGATGTAGCTGGATTGTCTTCAGAAATAATGATGTATAAGTGGTAACAATTCAAGAAAGCCTGCTAAGCTAATGTAGATAATGAGTTTTAGTCTCAACACATGTAGGACATATACCTCTTTAATAAAATACTTGGTTTTCCAAGGTGTGCCTGTTTCAGTACGATGCCTTTCTTCAGTCCTCTGGCGTTCTTCCAGGGTACGTTTATGCTCTGTGGCCTTATCGATTTCACATTCCCTCAGAGAGTCTGTCACATTTTTCCACAATCGCCTAAAATCAGAAAACCACATATTTTACAAATATTCTTCAAAAAAGATAATTAAATAGAACTGATACCTTCAAAATTAAAGGTAATTTTAATAAATTATGTTTCCTAAATCAGATCTGTAGTTCCAAACCTATGAGTTGTAAGAAAACTGACACTATGTTGCTGATGTTAAGTGTCCAAGATGCTGCTGCTTCTGTTTCTTCTTAAACTAAAAATAATTTATATTTTCCCAAGTCACATAATCAAGATTTTTATTTTTAAGAAACTTAGGAAATAACAAGCAAAAAGGAAAATAAATTTTTAAAAAGCTGAAATAAGAGACCACTTCTGCATCTGGACATAATGAAATAATGGGCACTAGATTTACCCTCCTACCTTTAATCAACCAGGAAACCAAACAAAATATAATGAAACAATGGTTTCAGATACTGAACAAAAGGCAGTGCAGGGCAGTGATCCCTGAGAGCAGATGAGGGGAGTCCTATGAACGCTCCAACTCACTAGATGGAGAGAGTTTACAGGCACAGCACAGGGAGGGGGAAGGTCAACAAACTCCAAGTAAGACAAAACTGCCAATACAATTCTTTGGGAAAAGTACAGTCTATTCAACAAATGGTGTTGGGACAACTGGATAGCTACGTGCAAAGGATGACCTTAGACCCTCACCTCACAATGAAACTTCGAAGAAGATGTAAGAGAAAATCTTTGAGACTTTGGGTTAGGCAAGGATTTCTTAGCTACAACACTAAAACCGTAATCCATAAAAAAAAATCGATAATCTCAAATCATCAGAACAAAAACTTTTTACTAAAAAAAAACACCATTAAGAAAATGAAGAGATGAGCAACAGACTAGGAGAAAATATTTAAGAAACACATCCCCAGGGGAGGGTATAACTCAAGTGGTAGAGCACATGCTTAGCATGCACAAGATTCTGGGTTCAATCCCCAGTACCTCTTCTAAAAATAAATTAAACCTAATTACCTCCTGCTCAAATAAAAAATAATAAAATAATACAATAATAAATAAATAAAATATTTTAAAAAAGAAACACATACCCAATAAAGGTTTTGTGTCCAGAATTTACAAAGAACTCCTATAACACAATAAGACAACAAACAATTCAACAGAAAAATGCGCAAAAGTTATAAGCACATATTTTACCAAAGAAGATATATAAATGGCTAATTAGCACATAAAAACATGCTCAACATCATTAGCCATTAGGGAAATGCAAATTAAAATTACAATGAGGTACTATTCACACCAGCTAAAATGGGTATATTAAGTAAGACAGGCCCAATGTTGATGAAGATGTGGAGAACTGAAACCCTCACATGTTCCTGGCAGGAATGTAAAATGGTGCAGCCATTGTGAAATATAGCTTGGTAGCTTCTTGAAAAGTTACACATAAGACTACCACGCATACCAGCAATTCCATTCCTAGGTACTTTTACCCAAGAGAAATGAAAACACGTCCACTCAAAGATTTGCATGAGAATGTTCATAGCAGTATTCATCATCATCAGTCCAAAACTGGAAATGTCTATTAGTTGGTGAAAGGACAGACAAAATGTGGTATCACACAACAAAATACCATCAGTAACAAAAAGGAATGAACTACTGATACAAGTTATAGCATGAATGAACTTCAAAAACATGCTAAGTGAAAAAATTCAGGCACAAGAGATCACATACTGTATGATTCCATTTGCTGAAATGTCCAAAGTAAATTTACAAAGATGGAAACTAGGTTCCCTGGGACTGGGGGTAGGAATGGGGATTAACTGTAAATAGGCAGGAAGGATCTTATGGGAGGATGGGAAGATTTTAAAATGGAATAATGGTAATAACTGCACCACTAAGGAAAGTTACTAAAAATCACTGAATTGTATACTTGAAACAGGCGAAGGTTGTATTAGTCTGCCTTTCTAATCAGCAATATCAGAATGCCTATTTGCTAATACTTTTTCCCAAAAGAGATACTATTTTAAAAACTAGTCTTATTAATTTGTATTTCTTTGGATTTTAATTATACTGAACAATTTTCATTTTCTACGGGTGAGTTTTTTTCTTTGTGAACTACCTCTTTACGTCTGTCCATTATTTTCACTGGGCTATCCTTGTTAATAACCTGTAAGAGTTTTTATAGTAAGAATAGTAATTTTTTGCCGATTAAATTTTAGTATTTTTGCCCAGTTTACAAATGCATGATTTTTACTAAAATGTGACCAAGTATCATACAATTTCATAGCTGGTAAGGGGTTTAAGAGCATCAGATCAAACCAACACTTTCAATTTACAAATAAGGAAGCTGATGCAAAGTGGTGAAGTCACTTGCCCAGGATGAGAAGTTAGTGAAGACTCTGGTTAAGATAAAAGGTTTTTAAGTCTTTCCTGGATGGATGTGAGGATGATATACCTGGATTCAAATGGGTCCTGCTTCTCCAGAGGTCTTACTCTTTTCTTCGTTACTGCCAATTTAGTCAAGTCCACATACTTTGTCTCCCCATTGCTGTAAGTGAACTCAAGAACGCTATTCCATTCCCCTTGTACTCTGCATACAACAGTGTTGGTGATGTTGTGCTTTACTTCACCTGTAACCCTAGAAGCAGGCAGGAAAAAAGAAAAAGATATGCTCTAATAAATGATATTGCGCTTGTTTGTTGGGGATTCTGAAACCTAACAATGTACTACATGAATTCTGTTTAAATTACACAGCTCACTTCAATTTGTCAGTACCAAAGTCAGACTCCTTGTAAATCCATAATAGCTTCCTAGACAATTTTTTCAAATAATATCAATTTAATTTTAGAAAGAATATTGGGAATCAAATTAGAGACTTAGTTACCATAAATGATCACAAAGTGTGATAATTAAATTGCTACAAACAAAACTAATATAACATTAAAACTAAGCAGGAATATGAAAAATATTAACATTTCTTTTTTATTACAGTCTAAAAATGTTACAGTATAATCTATTCAACTTTTTTTTTAAACTAGTCCTGTTAATTTAAAAGTTTAGAGTCCCTATATTTGAAATTCTGGATATATAAATTCTTTATAAAACCACATAAGCTTAATTTTAAATTAAATATAGAAACCACACAAATCAAAGAGGTAGAAAAATATAAAAGATACATTAAAATTTTTAAAATTCTCTTGACAAAACAGAAAAATAAAAAGAGTACTGGTATATAAAAATTACTGCTGGCAACACAAAACCCTGAGAGAACTCAAAACACTACTGTTGTTGAAAGTTTAATGAATTATCTGGTTGTTTTATCAACAGACAGACAGGAGGCAGCTCAAATGGAAGTTGGAATAGAAACAGGTCTAATTATTTTTAAAGAAGAATTTTATGTTCACTGTAGGACACAAACAACAACAGGGTCAGATTAGACAGAGGTTCAGAACTCAGAGAATAGTGGGCAAATGTTAGTGTCTAGTCAGTGTGCCAGGGATTATGGTTTACCTGGATTCAAAAGGGAATCCAAAGGACCAAAGCCCAGGTTCAGGTGATAGCTCAGGAACCCTAAGTAGCATTTGTCAATTATAAGGCAAGGGCCTGGGAACCAGAAGGACATAGTTGAATTTAGGGAGTCCATAGTTTTTAATCTGGAGAAGTGAATGCTCTACAAATTCAGAGCTCAAGGCAGAAGTGTAGGAGCCAATAAGCAAATGAACCAGTTCTTAGAGACTAAGATGTACAAGGATTTGGAATCCAAGAGCAGACCAAACATCCAAAATAAAGTTAGGCATAACTGTAGCTCACTGGACACAAAGAACACCATGACCTCAAATCTGCTTGATTACAGCAGGGGTGGGAACTCTGGGTTGTACCTCAAAGCATCTGAACTTAATAACTACACTGCTAAGGGTTTTTGCCTGACTGAATGTTTGTGACATCCATGTTTCCTCTCTAATCTCACTTGCCAACATTGTTTCCTTTCCTGAAATCTTATCTCTAACCAAACAGAATATGAAGAGATGACAGTGAACACTTAATCTCTTCCCTCTTCCAACTGCCCAGAACTATATTCTGCAACCTGAGGAACAATAATCCACTTCTCACTTGATCTCTCTTTTACTGCCACAATCTCTCAAGTTATCATTATCTCCTTCACAAGACTTTCCAGTTAAAAAATAACAAGCCCTAAGGTCCCTGTTCATGCATGCTAGGTTACCCCAGGTCCTGGCTGCTTAGAGCAGCCACACAGCAAGAGCATGGTGATGAGAACTGGAGAAGGAACAAGAACTTAACATGCTTAAGTTGCCATCCTACTCATCTCTAAAGTGAGGATAATTGATAACCAATAAGGCATTTACTCTCTTACTTTCTAAAAACTTGACATCAAGTTGGTTTTTTAGATTGTCTAGACCCTGTCTCTATAGCTATCTGGAATACTAGAAAATCATTGGCTATATTAACTTGGCTTCATATACAAAGCTTTTATTTAAAGATTGAAAGTTAAGACTTTAGCTTTGGGTTTTATTGATGTATATATAAGAAATACAACATGAAGGATAATTACATTTTATGCAGAACTACTGAAAAAGACATTGTCTATTGTATCATTTGGTGCCACTGTATAAGGATACTTGCAACAAATCCCTTCAAAATTTAATACCAGGAAAATAGTCTCTCCTGAAAAAGTGATAGGCTTCCTTTATCTGACAATGAGAAGAATGCTCAGTATCATGTTTCTTTTTTTACTTTAGCAAAAGAGTCAGAATTAAATTTTATTTTGAGGTACAGTATTTACCTAATCCCAGCTTCACAGTATTATTGTCCTTTTCCATTACTGTGGCTGTTATAATAACAGACTTTACTGTCTATTATACATGAGTTTTTTCTAAAAGCCTTAGAAATGCTTTCCAAAGATAGGGTCCTAGATTCTAATACTAGACTAAAAGCTTCTTGAAGGCAGAGATAAGAATGCAGAAAAGTATGTTACTTAGTAGTTAGTAAACATAATCTTAATGACATTATACCACTACATATGTATAAACAATCATTATCCTAAAGTGAGGGTAGAAAATGGGATCAGGAGATGGACAAGGGCATGAGGAATAATTAAGTAGGATTGCTTGGCTCCATCAGGGATAGTTGTGGAAAATGAGGGAGTAAGGAAAGACAAGTGGAAGATAATATATTTATGCCAAATGCAGACAGCAGATAATGTGCTGCTTGATTGCAGATAGCAGTAAAACACTAGGCTATGTCTGAGGAGGGAGGCATGGCCACTAATAAAGGCATGAAAGAAGGCCTTAGTTAAAATATTCTACAAAATCAAAGAAGAAAAGATGATAAAATAGGGAAGCCTGTTTCTAATATGAATCTTTTAAATGAGCTATTAGGTGAAACTACTGGTCTTAAGGGAAATCAGAATGGAAAAAAATTAGGAAACTGGAGTCAACCAAAAGTACACTTCCAAATAACAAGAAGATCCAATGCTTGTGGCCTTATGGATAGGTAAAAAGTAAGAAGGGAGAAAAGAAGCCAATTTAAGTAAGAAATTCAAAGACATAAGATGGCAAATACAATGACTGATCATTAACAATTCAAGGATATCTATCTGAAATTTAAGGAGTCTTAAAAAAAAGTCAAAATATGAAAACCAGGTATCAAAAGCCAGTAAGGCTTTTGGAATGCTTGCTTTTGGATGCTCCTTCCCTCTTAGGAAGCCAGTTGTCAGATGGGAGAAGCTCCAGTCATGTGGGAAGGTGCATGTAGTCCTTCTGAATTACAGCGTCAGCTGAGCTCCTAGTCAGCAGGCAGACCTACTGCCTCCCATGTGCGAGCTGCCTTGGGTATCCAGCTGGCTCAAGCCCTTAGATGACTGATACCCCAAACAAGGTCTAACCACAACCACAAGATGCCATGTGAGAATCACCTGGCTGAGCCAAGTCAATCCACAGAACTGTAAAAGTAATAATAAATTGCTGTTTTAAGCACTAAGTTTTAGAGAGGTTTATTCCCAACAGGAGATAACCAGGACTCATTCAAAGTTATCTTAGATGCCCCCTCTATTTCAGGCTGGTTACTTCTTAAAGTCTGTCAATTCTGAATGCCTAACTGGTCTCCCAACTTCTAATATCCCCTCACTCCTCTGCCCCCAATCTAATCTTCACCTGCCATAAGACTGATCTTTTTTAAAGTACAGATTTAAAATCTATCACCTCCAGATACAATACCACTCATGTTATATTCCTGTAAATACTGTACAGCTTGAATCTAAAACAAACAAAAAACAAATGCAAATTGAGATGCATTCAATAAAACTGGCCTGTATTCTTCAAAAATGTCAATGTCATAAATGACAAAGAAAGGCTGAAGAAATACTGTGGATTATAGGAGACTAAAGGGATATAACAATAAAATGAAATGCAAGATGCTAGGTCAGGAGAAAAACATTGCTAATTAGTGGGCCAATTGACAAAAATTTAATATGAATTATATATTAGATAATAGTATTATACCAATGCTACACTTCCTGAATTTGACAACTATTCTGTGATTATGTGAGAGAATTCCTTGTTCTTGGGAAATTCTGACTAGAGTATTTTGGGGTAAAGTGTCATGATGTCTTTAACTGTCAAATGTTTCAGGAATAACAGTAACAACAATGACAATAAAGTATGTGTGTATAGAGAGAAAGATAGATTTTGATAAAACTAATGTAGCAATATATTACCAACTGGTAAATCTAGGCAAAAGAGACATGAGAGTTTTTACAACTCTTCTGTGGGTTTGAAATGATTGCAAAAGAAAAGATGAAAATAGAAAAAGAAAAGCAAAAGAAATAAAATATATCATTAAATGTTTGAAAGCTTAATTGGCTCCCCATTGCCTTCAGAATAGAGATCAAATTCATCAACAAAAAAATGTCACTAAACATAATATGATGGGAATGTTAAGCCTGTCATGGAAGGACACCTGAAGCCCTATCCTTTCAAGTCCCTCCAACTCTTAAAATAGATTCTATACCAGGAAAATTGTGTATATAAAGTAGTTACATAAATGAAAACATTTTTATATAGAAGGGCTGTGAAAACTACATAGGGAGAAGAAAGGCACCATAGAAATGGCCACCTCCCCCAACTGGCCAACCTGCATACTAATCCCGCAGATCTGCTCTCTGGAGCTGCCCCTGGAGATCCAGCCAGCGGTGGGCCTTGGGCTCCTCAGCACATCTCCATTTTGCTTGCTTACTGCTCTGCCTGCCCCCAGCAGGGAACACAGAGTGAGACAGACAACAGCTGAGTTCTTAACAGTGCAGACCCAGGAAGTCCAAGGATGTGCCTATGGGCTTCATCAGGAAGAATGGGTACTGCTGACCATTAGAGAGACTCAAACAGAACTGTGACACTGAAGGCTGCGGCAACCTAGTCTCTATGAGGCATGAGCTCTGGAAACCAGATATGATTTCCCTATTGGGGCAAAGAAGGGCTGTGAAGGGAAGAAAGGATATTTCCAAGGCATAAGTCTAGGAAATGAAGAGAGACTTAAAGACTAAGAGAAAACTTCTATGCAGGATATTTGCAGCAACTATCTAAATGTCATGGCAATGATAAGATATCAGGGGTGAATTCTGATTTTCCACATTAAGGTAGTCCTGGCAATATGATAAATTATAGCTTATATGTATTATTAGAATTTAAGGCACTGGTTCAGGACAAAAATTTGGATATTTTGCATCTAGTAAAAAATTTCACTGAGCTCAAAACTACTCTGTTTTTATAAAGGGACATTTGAAACATAATAAAGACTTACAAATTAATCAGAGGGGCAGGGTATAGCTCAGTGGTAGAGTGCTTGCTTAGCACGCACAGCATGCATGAGGTCCTGGGTTCAGTCCCCAGTACCTCCTCTAAAAATAAATAAATAAGCCTAATTACCTACCCACCCCCCCAAAAAACACACAAAATAAATTTTAAAAATTAATCAGAATAGCTATTATATAGTTGAGCTGTTACAAAAGAAGAAAATTCTGAACATGCAATCAGATAACATTATGTGTACTAGATATGGAATAGGTTTCAACTGAAGACTATCAGAATTCATATATACAAATACAAATGAATGCATGTGGGCAAACCTTTAACAGCTTCTTATTTCCTTCTCAGTAGTGGAGATTTAATATTAGAAAGGAACTCTCTGAATCATAATGAACATGGGAAAGTTTCCACTCATGGCTCAACATCAGCTCAGCGTGTGACAACTCATATGGATAGAATAAATACAGGAAAGCCTGAAAAAGGATTTTATCTCTTAGCCAACCCAAGGAAGTTCACAGAGGAGAGAAACCTTATAATGAAAAATGATGATTTCAAAAAAAGCCCACAGCCATTATTTGCTCATTATAAACATGGGAGAACTCACACTGGAGAAAAACCTTTATTAATCATTCATATCTTAAAAGGCACAAGAGACACAGTAGAGGAAAACTGTATGAAGGCAAACACTGTGAAGTAACTCTCCATAACCTTTCACTCCTTAAACAACATGAAAGAATCCATACCAGAAAAACCTCTATGAATGCTATCAATGTGGGGAAGTCTTTAGTCACTACTTGACTTGGATAACACAAGAGAATTCACACTGGAGAAGGACCCTACAAATGCAGTAATTGTGAACAAGATTTCAGCCAGAGCTCTAACTTAACTGATGTCAGAAAACTTCTAGAGGAAAATACTATTTTTGTAATCAATGTGGACGAGCCTTAAGCTGGAGCTCTGGCCTTAGTGTACAGAAGACAATTCATACTGGGAAGAAATCCTATACACATAATGAATGGGAGCAAGTGCTTCACAGGAGAAAAACTCTTGACGAGCACCAGAGAATTCACAGAGCAGATACAAGTGGAATTCTCAATGTAGTAAACATGCAGAGAGCACACAATAGCTGTTTTCAAACCTCTGAAGGTTATCCTAGAGGAGAAAGGGGGTATCAATCTTATGAAAATCCAAAAATATCAACTCAAGGGTTCATATCGAAGAAGTTAACCAGTAGCAGATCCAAAGATCACTAAGAATAGCTACAATTTGATAAGGTGGACTAGACTATATCTTCAAGAAGAAAGAAACTCACACTTAACTATATTTCCCAAGAAAAATATGCAGTATTTACAGATCACATACTACTTACATAGCACTGCATAGATGTAATGGAAGGCCCAAAACAGTACAGGTCTGTCAAAAGCTTACAGCCACATTGAGGGAAATAAGACAAACAATCAAGATAATAAGTCTGTGTATATTAAAAATGCTTTTATAGATGAGTTCTGTTGGAGTCAAGTAACACACATACACGTTTACATTCGCGCGCGCACACACACAGATACTCTAAGAGTGAAGTTTTAGGGACCAGAAATAATAAAGTCAATTAATCTACTACAACAGAGGCAAGAATATACAATGGAGAAAAGACAGTCTCTTCACCAAGTGGTGTGGGGAAAACTGGACAGCCACATGTCAAACAGTGAGATTAGAACATTCCCTCACACCATATACAAAAATAAACTCAAAATGGTTTAAAGACTTATATGTAAGACTTAAAACCGTACAACTCCTGGAAGAGAACATAGAAGAAACACTCTTTGACATAAATCACTGTAATATTTTATTGGGTAAGTCTCCTAAGCAAAAGAAATAAAAGTAAAAATAAATGAATGGGACTTAATTAAATTTAAAAGCTTTTGCACAGCAAAGGAAACCATCAACCAAATGAAAAGACAACCTACAGAATGCGAGAAAACATTTGCAAATGATATGACCAACAAGCGGTTAATATCTGGAATATACAAACAGCTCGTATAATCCAATATAAGAAAAACAAACCACCCAATCAAAAAATGGGCAGAAGATCTGAATGGACATTTTTCCAAAGAAGACATACAGATGGCTAACAGGCACATGAAAACATGCTCAACATCACCAACCATTAGAATAGTGCAAATCAAAACCACAATGATCACTATCTTGTAGTAACCTATAATGAAAAAGAACATAAAAACGAATATACGTATGTATATGTATGACTGAAACATTATGCTGTACACTAGAAATTGACATCACACTGGAAACTGACTATACTTCAATTAAAACAAAACAAAAAACAATAACAACAACAAAAACCTACAGTGAGATGTCACTTCACACTTGTCAGAATGGCTATCATCAAAAAGTCTACAAATAAATGTTTGCAAGGATGTGGAGAAAAGGCAACATTTGTATACTGTTGGTGGGAATGTAAACTGGTACAGCCACTATGAAAAATAGTATGGAGCTTCCTCAGAAAACTAAAAATAGAACTACCATATGATCTAGCAACTCCATTCCTGGGTATATACCCAGAAAAAATGAAAACACTAATTCAAAAGGATACATGCACTCCAATATTCATAGCAGAACTACTTACAATAGTCAAGACATGGAAGCAACCTAAATGTCCATCAACAGATGATCTGATTAAGAAGATGTGTTATATATAGATAAGCAACAAAAATACACTGTATAGCACAGGGAATTATTGCTATTACCTTGTAATAACCTATAATGGAACATACTCTGCAAAAATACTGAATCACTGTGCCACACACCTGAAACACAATATTGTAAATAAACTACTCCTCAATTCTGAAAAAAAGAAATTCATCAATATCATCAACAATAAAAAGTGCTGGATTTGGAAAATTTATCACTGTAGTTGTTTTCCCCTAAGCATTTTACTCAATTACGTACTTTAAAGTAATGCTTTTACCAATGCAGGAATGTTACGGGGATATAGATTTCAACTCTAATTTCATATAAATAAGGGGAGTCTGGAAATGGAAAGGGTTGCCTCACGCATGGTGAGTTCTGTATCAATAGTGTACCAACACATTGAACAAATCAGTTATCAGGCATGTTGCACAGGGACTTATGCACCTAGCAAATGTTAGACTCGTAAAGCCCCTTCTAATGATAAAGTTTGAATCCTGTGATCAGTATGGTGAAAAGAGTAGGTAGACACACAGATAACAAAGTGTGAACCATAATAACACCTCCTCTTAGGGTAAAAGGTGACTGACAATCTCTAGTGGTTCTGTTTGGGTGATTAGTTTTATTCTGTTTTGTTTTGTTTTGTTTTGTTTTGTTTTTAATTCTCTGCTTCAGTGTCTCGAAATCCATATTTTTAAAGGCCCATTCAATGCCTTGGAGCCAATAAATCTTTCTTTCCACTTCTAAGATTACTGAGTACCAGTGGTCTGGTGAAGAAGTAAAATAGCCATTGCAATTAGAAGCCTCATACATGACTGAAGGCAGCGCATTTTGGTATAAACATGTAAGAAAAATGTTTGGCAATAATAAAGTTAAATTCTCATTCCCTACAACCTAGCAATTCCACCCCTAGGTATCTACCCAACAGAAGTTCATACATATAGTCACCAAAAGTATACAAGTTGATTTGGAGCCATTTCAAATAGTGCCATTTGAAATGACTCCAAATCAACTTGTATACTTTTGTGTGTATGTTATTCTTCAATAAAAACTTTGTAGGAAAAGAAAACTTATCCCTACTTCAAGACAGACAGAATAGACATCAAAGGCTTAAGGAAAGAGCCAGTATCACTTTGAGGATCCTATTAGAAAATGTTTCTTCATGTAGGTGGGTGATCTGGACAAGTGCTGAAGAGACCAACAAGCCACTAAAGGGGTATTATAATAACTAGCCAGTTCCTAGATGGAATTAGCACAAGGCCATCATCCAATATTGGTGCCTAAACACACTGGCCCCCATCATTGTGCTTCCTGAATTATTTCTTACAATTAGATGTATTTTCACCCTAACCTGTAGCAATACTACCTCCCCTGAGGTCTGGATCCAAGTCTGTATTCCTTTAAAGGCAGAAATTGGGCCAGAAACCACATATTCATTTATTGTAAGTTCTAGTTTACAAGAGTAGATAGATGTCACTATTTTTAAAACCAGATCATGATTTCCAGGATGCCTTCAAAGATCAAATATGTTAAACAAAAAGTAAACATGAGTAAAAATCCAACCCCCTTTCACATAAAACTAAGCAGAAAAAGGGTAAGGAGTTATAATATAAGATCAAACTGACAGAATTTAAGAACCAGGTATCAAAATATTCTTACCGGTGCAGTTTGCCACCATAAAAAGGCTTAGTATGAAAAGTGATGCTGGCTGAATACCCAGTTTTTGCACAGTTGACACTGACTTTGCCACCTAGTTCTACCCAAGGAACAGTTAAAATTGACCGGGCATATGCACAAGGTAGAGAAAATGTATACTCTTCTCCATGCTCCAGTAGACTGAGGATACCTGAATGTGAAAACACGAAAGTGGTTAACATTTTTAAAAAAGGGAGAGAGAGAGAGAAAAAGAGAGAGAGAGAGAGAGAGAGAGAGAGAGAGAGAGAGAGAGAGAGAGAGAGAGAGGCAGCTATGAAAAATCTGTATTAGATTTTCTCCTGCCTGGTAAATAAACGTCATAATTTTGCTTAAATTTTCTTTTGGTTTTGGATGAAATTGGCTTCAAGGTTACTTTCATTATGATCTTACTATCCCTTTGGAGATCATGGGACCAGAAAATGTTACAGTGGAAGCAGTTTAAGAGTTCCCTCTAATGCTCCTAAAAACAAAATAAAACCTTGAGATAGAATTTAGGTCCATGCTATACTGTATTATCGTAAGACCTGATCATTAGTTAGTACTAGTAAGTTTTTAAGCAGTTTTTGGAATAACTAAATACCTAATTTATAGAGTCATAGACCTAATCTCAAATGGTTTGATGGGGGAGAAGGGAGAAGTGCTCTTCATTCTATTTTATGCATATTAAAACATAAACCAAAGGCATAATAATTTTGCTTGCCACACTCTGAAATATGTAAGGTGAAGCTACGAGAGAGAAGTGGTAGTTTTCAAATATTATTCTAATGGGGCTCGTTCCATAAACAACATGTAAAAAAGGGAATTACATTAATGAATAATCAATCTATTCTAGATAATTAAGGGACACTAAGGAGACTGAGCTATATTACTAACCTAAACTCATTACCTAGTTTACCATAAAAACAAATACTGAACTGGATACGTGCTACTAGTCTGGATACTTGCGGTATCTCTCTCCTAACGGATGCTCATTAAGAATTATGCTGGGTTTTTTTGGGTGGCGGCTAAATTTTAGTTTTGTAACACTTATGAAGACAGTGTATGATAAACAATTTAATAGAATAAACATGATTTCACATATGCTCCTGGTAAACACACACTTTTTTCCTTTATAAAATAGCTTTCTTAATTATGAAATACTTCAGACAGAAACTAGAGGGCAAAACATCTGTGCATTTAAGATCTAGATTTAACAAATGTTAATGTTTGCCTTGTTGACATCAGATATTTTTTAAAAAACAGATACAGTTAAAGCCCCTTTTTGTGTTTCCCTGCACTCATTCTCCCAACTCCCTTGCTCCATAGAACTGGCACTCTCAAGTTGGTAAGTATCTTTCTCATCCAGACTTCTGGTTCTTAGGAAGTTTCTATGTCATCATAAAAAAGACATTTTTGTTCGACGTACTTGGAACTTTGTATAAATGGTATTAACTGCACCTATCATTTTGCAGCTTGATTTTGTCACTCAACACTGCTCTTGAGATTTATTCATGAGGATATATATATGGCTCTTGAAGAACAATGTTCTTAATATTCTCAAATCAGGGCAAAAATTATGATAAATATTTTAATATAGTCAATCTTTAGGATAAACAAATGGACAAACTGAGATTCTAAAGCAGGCTACTTTGCATAAAGCAACACCAACTATTTTTTGTACTGTCTTTAACAGTTTTCACAAAGGGCAACAATAAATCAAGAATTATTGAGCCCTTTGAAAAGGAACAGGGTTCTGGCACTAATATGCTTATATATAATGGGAGTTGTCAGAATACCTACAGATAACACACTTGGTTATATTTCAAGTATTTAATAATAACTGTTGATTAATTCTAAGTTGGAAAGAATATCATGTAATTTTCTAAAAACATGTGATCTTATAAACTGGATTTATGATCTTTAATTTCTAAGAATATATTTAACATATATTTAACTTACACTATGGAATTTAAGATCTAAGAAATATAGAACCAGTTCCTAATGAATGGGAAAAAAAGACTAGTTAGGATAACTGAAATTCAAAGAATTCTAAAATCCCATTTATCTAATAATTAAACAGAATTTTCCCCCATAAAAACATGGCTGCTAACAGAAGCAAAGTAAAGTGTCAGAAGTTCCATTCCCTGATTTAATTTCTGTTGAGGGTGCCAATAGCAGTTTAATTTTTAAAAGGAAAACCCATGAGTACATAATTAACACTTAAATAATCAAATTAACTATCGTATACCTCTTTCACAACTATGGTTAAGATATAAATGCTTTCCCTCATTTCTTGAGGTATTTCCTTTCTTCTTTTTAAATTAATTTTTTGAAGGGTAATTAGGTTTGTTTGTTTGTTTGTTTGTTTTATTTAATGGAGGTACTGGGGATTGAACCCAAGACCTCGTGCATAGTAAGCACACACTCTACCACTGAGCTGTAACACCCACAAAGTATTTCCTTTCTTGGATTGGGAGAAGCTACCATTACCAGATACTTTCCGTTTCATGAACTGATGATAAGAGTAACTGTCCTCGGTGAGTGTGTCAAAGAATGAGGGTCTAAATCTGACAATGCCTTAATTTTTTCTCTTTTTTCTTCTTTTCTCTTTTCTTTCTTTTTTCTTTCTTTCTTTCCTTTCTTTCTTTCTTTTCTTCCTTCCTTCCTTACTTCCCTCCCTCCCTTCCTTCCTTCTTTCCTTCTTCCTTCCTTCCTTCCTTTCTTTCTATATGCTTTAACTTTTATGATCCTGAACATATCCTATCACCTCTAGACTTCAGATTCTTCATCTCTAAAATTAGTAAACTGATTTCGAAGAGCCTACAGCTAATTTTATAGAGCTTATAACTGGAGGTAGCAAACTTTTATTAATAAAATATTTTCTAGCGTTACAAAAGTTTTAATTAGTTTGAAACATTATCTGGAAATTGGTAAGACATATTGCAACAGATGTTAAAAATGAAGAAAGCTGAAAAGGGGGCTAAAATATTTTCTTCACATTTAAAATAATACAGTATCAAAATGTTAGTCACAGACTTAATTACACCATGCTTACACTGTAAGTTTATGTTGAGAACAAATTATTCTATGCACAAGAGTGTTCCTTTAACATTAAAACGGCAGTTTTTTTCTGCCATTATATTTTCATTAACTCTGCAATGATTTCTGTAGAGATTTTTCGTTGTTGTTGTTAGTTTTTTGTATTTTTAGCCAAAAAACACTATATTTCCTTACATTGTTTTTCATAATCACTTGCTGAAGTAGAATGAAAAGTTTGACAATATGTTTTAAAATATTCTATGAATATCTCCTATGAAATACAAGATGTAGATATAAATTTACCTAGAAGATATTTCTTGAGCACTTTTTATAACTTTTATAATAGTTTTTATAGTAATTTTCCAAATTTTCTACAATAAAAATAATTCACATTTAAAACCAGAAAAAATAATGTAAAAAAAATTTATTTGTTGATAGATATGCCCCTCCCCTTCCACCAGCATTCTGGAACTTACTAGGAACTGGGAAAAAAAAGTAGTACATATAACAGTTCAAATTTATAATCAATATTTATATTTAAGATTATAGTTTGATATTAAAAATTGGAAAGTAATTTTTCTACTTACCTTCTCCAATCATCGTCACGCCTATCGACATGCCTAAGAATTTACTCTTAGTCCACACGTGCGCATTTACACACATCTTCCTTTCTGCACATTCTGCATAAAATCCGGAGACTGGAGGATGATGGGAAACCTGCTCAGCAACAAATCTGACTGTATAACAGTCTGATCCAACTTGGCTCAAAGCCTCCTCTGATGGAGGAGCATGATTTGCAACAGCCTGGGTGGAAGAGCTGCTAATACCACTGGATGCTACCTCGCTTTTTGGCATCCTCCAGGAACAGTGAAATGTTTCTCCAATGATAGGATTGTACGGTTTCTTAGCAATGGCTCCCTTACGGCCTTCATGAAATGAGGTAAGGTAGTACTCAACAAAACGAATCATTCTGTCCTCAGCTGTAGCTCCATTAGTGATGGCTATAAATAGGTCTGGATGAGACATAAAGTCTGCATACATTTCCAGCAAGGAACGCTTCTCTAGGATAAATGTAGGAAGCACCACCTAAAACAACAACAACAGTAACAAGTCAACCAAACAGGGCAATACAAAAAAATTATTAATATCTTCAGAGAACTGAGAAGATAATATACATTAAACAAGAAAGTTTTTTAAAAAGAAAATTCAGAAATATTTAAAGCATGATAGCCAAAACTAAAACTTAAGAGAAGGGTTAGAGGATAAAGGTGAGGACCTTCCTGGTCTGGTCCTCTATTCTTCTGTGAGATTTCTGTTTCCAAGTCTGTTTCTTTAGTTTGGTCTTTCTATTTCTAATGAAACGTCTTCTCAGAGACCTGGTATATCTGTAGACAACTATTCTTATCTCTGAAAACATTTCCTTCTAGATGGGCATTAGAGTCACAAAATAAAAGTGCTTTGTCTCATTAAAAAAATAAGGAAATGAAAGCCTTTTCAAACAGTTAAGATTAAACCCCAGTTCAGAACTTCAACAGGGTCAGGTAAAAGGAGAAAAAAATCCTCAAATTCTTAGATTGGATAAAAGTATCAAAAGGGAAATGGTGGTAAAGTTTAAAGTAAAAGTTAGCCAGGCTTTTTTTTTCTCCCTTTCCTACTTTAAAAATAAATTGTGGATGACTGATTGAGATAGGAGATATGAGAAAAGGCAATACATGCCACTCCTTGAGAATAGACTAAAGAGATCATTGACCAAAGCAAAACTGTAATTTGTATTTAATTTTAAGCACAAGAGAACTATTTCCAAGAAGAGAGCTTTTGATACTTAAAGTCCGCTAAGTATAACAAAGACTAAACATTTAAAGCAGAAAATGGGGAGGTACTGCAAACTGATTCAACTCTTTGAGAAAACAATCTGGCAATATCTTTCAAAAGCTTGAAGATGTTCATATCCATTTAGCCTAGTAACTATTCTTCCAGGAATCTAGTCTTAGAAAATAATACAAATGAAAGAAAAGAAATATGCAAATAAAGTTAAAACAGTGTATGTTTTTAACTGTGGTTCTAGTTAACTTAAATACAGAAATTTCTCTTAATGGACTATTATAGTTATTTAAAAAGATGATTATGAAGATGATACAAGTAGTGCAAAAGACACTGATGTTTCAGTTTCAGATGATATACTGACCCCATACATCTTAATTTCACTTTCTATTGAAATTCTATTAAAATTTTATTAAATAAATATAAAGGCTAACCTAGAGATATCAGGAAAGTAGACAAAAAGCAACAAAATTTTGGGAGTTAAGTAGAAAGCTGACTGCTTAAGCAGTATTTTACTACGGATTCCTGAGAGGTTCAAGAACTGTCAGTACCAGGTACCACTGGATGGGGAGGGGGGGGGTCAGAATGCTAAAATAAAGATGACTGAATGAAATCTGTGTGCAAAGCAATTGATCCCTAAATCCCATTCCAATCTCCATACTGTTGGTAACTGCCCTTCTTGCACTTCAGCCAAAGTCTAGAGGTTTAATTTCTGGAGAGTGAAACAAGGTGGCTTCTTCTCTAGACTAGGGAACATCAGGGACTTCTAAGAGTGGATACCATATGATAAAAGTATGAAGTAACCCTATATAAATTAAATGTTAACTACTAAGACCCTTTCCAACCCAGCCCTCTTTACTTCCCTAACTCCTAGTTGCTTTACCTACTAAGCAGGAAATTAGAAGAATTTTCTTCTGGGGAAATTTGACTAACTCTAGAGGAAAAACCTAGTGATACTAACACCAGGTTCCCAAACAAAACCAGATTACCCAACACTCAAAAGCAAATGAAAAGAACATCTGGACATGTTCAAAACTTAAAATCAGGTTTTTAGTTCCCCTACACTTAGTCATGAGCAGAAATCTAAGAAACACCAGATCTCTGAGAACATCTCTAATTAGGAATATAAAGACTCAAATAAAGAAATAGAGTTGAAAGAAACAGAAATCTCACAGGATGAACTAAAAAACAAAAGACTTAAAAATAGTATCTTCAGAGGATTGAGAAGATATTACATACATGAAACCCGAATGCTTATTGAAAAAGAAAATTCAGAAAAATTTAAAACATGATAGCAAAAGTTAAAACTCAAGAGAAGGGTTAGAATATAAAGGTGAGGAAATCTCCCAAAACAGAGGAGAGAGAAAGAAAAGAGAAAAACAGAGGACCAGACCAGGAAGCCCAATAGCCATGTAGTAAGGATTTCAGAGAGAAGAGGAAAAAATGGAGATGAGAAAATCACAAATGAAATAATTCAAGAAAACTTCAGAGAACGTAAAAATATAAGTTGTCATATTGAAAAAGCCCACCAAATGTCCAGAGACAATGGATATAAAGAATCCTATTCCAAGATATATCATTGTGAAATTTCAGACTTTTGGGGACAAAGATTCCAAACAATTTCAGAGAGAAAAACAAACAAAACATATCACAAACTAAAGGTCAGGAACTAGGATGACTTTAGTCTTTTCATCAGAACCCTATAGCAAGAAGGCAATATTCTAAAAGAAATTTATTTACAAGATAAGTCTATCCATATTAGCAATCAAACACGAAGACAAAATGAAGACATTTCAGATACACATTTTCACATTTTGCCTCCCACAAACCTTTCTTAGAACTTAAAGGAAGATTGGCTCCCCTAAAATGAGAGGCAACCAAAGAAGAAGAAAAGAGTTCAGAAAACTGACCTAGCACAAAAGAAAAGTGAAGAAAATCCCAGGAGAACAATGAAAGGACATCCCAGGAAGAAAGTTGTACAGTAGACACAGGGAAATTGGTCCAGATTAGAGTGATGTTATTCAAGAGACAGACATATTGAAACTGTCATCCTTGGACTTCAAGCTGCCATTGTATCACCTTTTTAAACCCGAGGACAGAATGCCCTAGTGAAACTCGTCCCAGTTGTATCTGTATGTGGCTTGTGTTGACCATCTGCTGATGAAGTGCCTACTTTCCTCTCCATGTCCTCCTGTCTGGATTGGCTAAAGACACTCATTTCACCCATAGACATGTTCTGGCTTCAACCTACTCCTCAGAGTTGGAGGTAGGTCCCAGTTTGCTTAAAAGCAGAAAATACTAAGACAGCTCACTCTCCCTGCCCACATTCCTAACGGATGTCCAGTACCTGGCTCATACCAAACTCTGTGAGCTGAATATTTCACAGGACTCACTCACAACTATAGGTTCTGATTTCTGAAAGGGCTCTTCTAAGCTTTCTCAATAATTTATAAGAAGCTGAAGCCAGAGACTCTGTTTAGTTTCTCTTATCCTGAAAGCATTCTTCTATGAATGGTAATATAGCCCTTTCCTTATATAGCTACGCTTGTACTGGCTATTCACTTTCTTCTAAACTAAGTAACATTGTTATGGGGTACATATGTAAGTGGCAAAACTATCAAGAAAAGTAGGGGGATGATTAACACGAAAGACAAGTAGGTGGTTACATGTGGGAAAAAGTAGAAGACTACAGCTGGAAGGGGCACTCAGAGAGCTTCCAAGATCTGGCAATGTCCTGTAACTTAATCTGAGAGGTGGGTACACAGGTATTTGTTTTACCATTGTTCTCTGAACTGTTTGTATGCATTCTATTCAGTCTTTTGTGTGTGTATTTCACCAAAAAAAGGATATTAACTGAAAAAAAGGAAATATAACAAGATTGAACATAAAGTATAATTATAAAGAAAAATTGGAATGCAATCTCAAAAAGTGAAGGTTGTGTTGTTAGGGTGGTGAATTACAGATTTTTTTCCTTTTACTTTTCCAAAACTGTCTCTGAAGTGTTTAATTATATTAAATTCATAATATTATTTTCAAAGAACAAAATAAGCTGTGGGGAAAATATATTTGACTTATTTACAACACGCAGGCCAGGTCCGTGGTTATGGTCTTTGGTGCTGTAGTGTCTGGAATATGAGAGGCGCTTGATAAATATTTCGTGTATCAGTGTCATTGTTAGATAGGACATGTATATGACTGCAGTTTGTCACCAGGTTCTTTAATGTTGCTCAAAAAGTACCATTCTTTCATTTATTTTATTTGATTTTTTAATTGTTTTATTTATTTATTTATTTACTTACTTACTTACTTACTTACTTACTTACTTACTTTTTTTTAGTACCATTCTTTTAAATGTTATACTAATGTTCATAACTTGTGATTGGTTAATGTTAATGATTTTAAATTTAAATATAAGAAATATGTATTTTTTAAGTTAACAATGCACAAATGTGGGGAAGCTATATTAAATTTGTTATTCATGTCAAGAGAGACTTCACCATCTGGATTACTATCACAGCACATTCTTTTCAAATGTGCTTATGCCTCATCAACCCCAACAATGTTCTTATGCCTTATAAACCTAAATCTACTAAGGAACAGCAAACATCATAATAACCAAATAAACTCCTAACATGGCTACTCATTTTAACCAATTTTACAATGAATAGTATTTTCTGAACCTCTGATATAAAAATATTTCTAGAATAGAAATGATACCCAGCTGAAATATTGAGGTTAGATGAAAGATGGATGCTTAAATGGGTTTCTTTATCTACTCTTAAAACGTCTGGTTCTTAGTAGACTATTAATTCAATCAATTTACTTAAAAATCCTCCTATAATCACTCCAATTCTAAAAGAAAGAAGTGTGTTTTTGATTTTGAAATGCCTCAAAGTGAATGTTAAAGGCAAAATGCTTTCTGTTTAAGTTACATTTTCAGGTGTGTAATTCATTGGAATCAAACAACCTTTTAATTTACACTTCACTACCTTTGCTGGCATCAAAAACCTCAATTTGAAATATACCTCCTGAAGTCAATTTTGAAATCCCACATTAATGCAAAATAGTGTCAGCAGTAATTCAAAGTATATAGTCCCACAGTACTAAATGTCTGACATACATAGGTCTAGAAATTCCTTGGTTTTTTAAATCAGTGTCATGGATTGTTTAAATAAATTAAGGCGCACTAATTACAGATAAACTGGGAATGAGGAAGACTGGCCTAAAACTAAAAGTATAGATCAGTGCTTCTTAAACTTTAATGTGAGTGTATGTGTGTGTGCGTATATACATAAACCACACGGGAGTCTTACTGAAATGCAGATTCTGGTTCTCTAACTTTGAGATTAGGGGCTGAGATTACACATTTCTAACAAGTTCTCAGGTGATAGAGATGTTACTGATCTTCCAACCACTTTTTTTTTCTTCTTTCAGTTTTAATGAGGCATAATTGACAAAAAATGTAAGATATTTAAAGTGTACTTGTAGTGATTTGATATACACATATATAGTGAAAGGACTCAAACCATCAAGTTAATTCAGACCACATTTTTAAAGTAGCAAGCCTGTAGACCAGGGGTTTGCAGACTATGGCCTTTAGGCCAAATCTGGCCTCCTATTTGTATAAATAATGTTTTGTTGGAACACATCCATGCCTATCCAACATATTATCTATGGCCGCTTTCATAATACAAAGGCTGGGTTAAGTAGTGTTGATCCTTAAACAATATGGGTTTGAATTGCAGGTCTACTTATATGTGGATTTTTTCCAATAAACATACAAAAAATATACATGTAGAACATCATGTGCAAGACTTGTATTGAAGTGGATAGTCTATCCTTACAAAGGGGTGAGGTGAGTGATATTTAGTATAAAATTAATAATATGTTAGTTTTCTTACTGTTTTATAACTTTGCTTTCAAAGAATTACATTACCAGAATTACATTACCGTACAGTATGCCTCTCTCATGTGAGAAACTGCAAATCATCACAGGTATGTCATTTTTTCAATATAATAATGTTTCCAATTTTATATTCTGAATATGATTATAATACTGTATGCCATAAAAATTTTATAACTATTCATTAGTGTATGGGCTAGGCTACCACGAAGCCGATTACACTAAGCTATCATAAAGCAATCATGTTGCTGTTTCTTCATTATCAATGCACGAATCATACCTGTAAATAAATAAGAATTTTTTTCACATTATCTTCTCATTTTTGATGTCAAGTGTTAGTAATACATATAACTGCTACAGTGTTTGTATTATGTAAGACAATACTGAGGTAGGTACTGACAGACAGATGATTCATCTTGTAAGCAGACCATGTAAACATAAGGTATGCGTGGGGGGTTGGTGCCCCTAACCCTTGCATTATTCAAGGGTCACCTGTAGTTCTAACAAAGACCTATGCCCACAGAGCTAAAAATATTTACTATCTGGTCCTTTACAGAAAATGTTTGCTGACCTCTGTTACAGGTAATACCAAAATGCACTACCCAACGTGGGAAGTAGGAGTAAAGTAGAAGTATCAATGACTTCCATGGTTTTGTGGGACCGTATTCTTTTCTTTAGGATTTCCAGTTCTGTATCCCATTGGGCCCCTTTTATTTTGTACAGAAACAAGAAGACTGTAGGTTTTTTATGTGCCATGTGACTTAACGCTACACCAAAAAACCATTACATTTTTTTTATGAAAATAAGAAATGACCAAGAGACTAAGAAACCAATTCTGAAAGGTTAAAAAGCCCTGGCAACATTGAACACTTAATGGTATAGTCCTGACTTAATGACCTCTATAGACAGTTTATCCCATTACTTACTCTTGTTAAATCCATGCCCAGCTTGAGCTGTGACAAGAGATGGAGGATAACACTGCGTTGCTCTTCCACAGCTCCCAGGTCATCCTCCTTGTTGTCACAAGTGTCCTTCACCTCATCATCTGCATTTATTTCTTCAGGTTCCTTGATGTAACACAAAGCAAGTCTATCGTTAAACGTGCTTATTAATATCCATTATTACATGTGCTTCTTAATATCCATTAAGAATAAAAGTATAAACGTCAGACAAAGACATTTATATTGGGCTTAAATGAATCTGAGAACAGACACAAACCTTTCTGAAAATGTAACTGCCATCACTTGGCCATGGAACCGATTTCCTTCAATGAACCCATTATCACTGACATTGAACATACTGTGGTTTTGCCATATATATCGCACATAAAGTCCATATATTTTATGAAAACAAAATTTTTCAGAAAGAGTGAAAAATGTCTCATCTGAATCTTAGGCTTTGCAGGCTTTGACCACCTACCTGGGGACTCTACCACTACCTATAATTTAAGTTCAAGGTGTTTTGAGAATTAAGTATTTGCCCTATGTTTAAGCTAAAACTATAAAGCTATAAAGGTAAAATTTTACAGTGACTGGACATGCCAAGTCTAACTTCTGTAATCTATATTTAGATATTCACTCATTCTTAGAGTTGTCAGAAAGAAACTGGGGTTGAAGAGACTTCTAGGTGCAGGTATGGAAACCCGGTAGTTGCTTATGCAGTCTTAATGCCACAAAAAGTTCTCTGCACAGTTCTTCAATCAATCAATAATACAACCCCTTGAAAAACCAAAAATGTTTACTCTCATCTCCACAGGGTCTTAGCTCCAGATAACTGATTAAGAGAAACTTAATTTCTTATTTATTTCTATGTAAACAACGAACAACAGTTTCAAATCCCAAGATTCTATAACCTTAGCAGATACCACTTTACATGTTTATATGGGGATGGTGTCCCATCTCTCTCAGTGGTACCTCTTTGTGCAAGAGAGATTTATATGAGTATATTATCTTTGTTATTGTGTTAAATTTTAAGTTATGAGGGTTTTAAAAGGAAATGATTTTGTTAATGTTTCTGCCTTTAATTTTCTCTTCCTATCAAATAAGAAGCCTGTCTGTTCTATATAGTAGCTAGGCAAAGAAAACCAACCCTAATCAGGCACAAAATCAAGAATTTAATGTTCTCAAAACATTAAAAGCGAAGTATAAAACATGGTGACAGAATTAAAGAATAATGGGTTTCTGGTCATTCTTTTGCCTCTGTTTTTCTCCTTTTTCCTGTTCCCTTCTACCAAGGAAATCTTTATCAGCTCACATTCTGATAAATAAATTAATGGTCTAGTTTATTTCTTCAAAGACCAAACACAACTATTGTTTGTGTATATCAGAATTGCTTCTGTTTTTATGACCTTGAGGAGAGATCCCAAAGGTAAGTTTCTCAATTCCTTTTCAAAGGCTAGTAAGTCGGTAGGAGGTATTTCCTGTTATCTACCCTAAATCAGTTGCACAATATAGTTTAAGTACACTTATGAGTGTTTACTCATCATAAAACAAGGGGAAAAACTGAATTATCCCCCCTCTCTATATATGAATATCAAAAATAATAATTTTTCATTTGAGAAATGTTGAGGGGAAAAAACCTAATAGGTCCCGATTAAATAATGTTCTCCAACCTTCTGAAAGCTTTCATTACATATGAGGTCAGAACCTAGGACACAGATTAATAATGCAAATATAGCCTTAATATTATTATATAATACAAAGTTTACTTTGTGGTTTCCTCTAATGAAAATAACATTAAACCAAAGAGATAAAACATAATCTGGTAGAAAAGCTATTTAAAAGAATACAGTTTTTGTTGTTTCTATAAAAATATTCAAATCACTTATTCGAACAGGAAAAAAAAAAAAAGGAATTCTATTCACAATTAAATACTGATTATAAAGCCTGATGTGAATGGAAGAATTTGGAAGCTCTCTTTCCTTTTTGAAATGCTTCTCAGAGATCACCATGTCTTTTTTAAAGAAAAGCTTAAGGTAAAAAAAAGCATTACCAAAATTCAAGTAAACATGCTCAAATGTACAAAACCCCTACAAACCCAGGATGGTTAGCAAATAAAGTTGCAAGAGCTGTTGAATTTCTGGGAATTCATACTATTTGGAGATTACATGGCAAGGGGAAACCCCAATATTCCAAAAAACTCATACTAACTCCATTTTTTGTCCTCCTAATCCCTGACTTGGGCACTAAGGAATTGTGGGCTTCATTCTAACCTCATTGGGGTTTACCTCCTCTATCATCTGACAGTGAAATCTCCACTATTGTAATAAACATTTCCAGTTTGCATTAAAATTCGTATTCCAAAGAAAGCATATGTGAACTTTTCAAAAACAATTCAGGTCTTTTCTGGTATGCTTGAGTGGAGTATAATGTCTTTAGTAACTGAAAAAAAAATCTATGCACTTATTTTTCTTGTACTTGCACTAGGTGATATATTGGTCTACTCACCATTTCAAAAGATTTGGTAATTCACCAGTCCTCTCCTTCCCACCTCTGTGCCCCATCTCTAACATATGCCTCTATCCTGATTTCCAACATGCTTTATACTCTCATTCAGAAAAATGAAAATGTTATAGTATATGACCGACAGTTTATAATTTTTTACTTGCAAATTTTCTCTTGCACCAAAGCTTTGGTTTCATCATTTCCAATTGCTTTTCATATACATTAACAATCATATATCCTCTTCACATAAAATTCAACATGTTCATAAATCATACTAAATCTTTTCTCTCAAAAAGCTCTTTCTGGGGGGAGGGTATAGCTCAGT
Organism: Camelus ferus; assembly: GCF_009834535.1. Classification (NCBI taxonomy): domain Eukaryota; kingdom Metazoa; phylum Chordata; class Mammalia; order Artiodactyla; family Camelidae; genus Camelus; species Camelus ferus. The sequence goes on from NC_045696.1 coordinate 60,670,802, forward strand.
GGTACAGCACATGCTTAGCCTGCACAAGGTCCTGGGTTCAATCCCCAGTACCTCCATTAAATAAAAAAAAAACCTGATTACCTTCCCCCTCAAAACAAACAAACAAACAAAAGCTCCTTCTTCCTAATTTTGCTAGCTTTGTGAATGGCACCACAATTTTAATCATTTAGGCTCAAAAACTTGGAGTTATCTTTGATCCAACCCTGTATCAAGTCAATCACCAAGTTCAACTGATTTTTCACTTGAAATGTACAGTATTTATTCATTTGTCTTTATTGCTACTTCCACAGCCTTCTATACACACTTTAATTCCAAGTTGTACCAGATACTGATCTTTTTAAATATATCACATCCCTCTCCAAGCTCAAGACCTCATTACCTATCACAGTAAGACTAAATTTTTCTATATGAGTTTTATCTTCCTCAGGGACACAATTTACACTGTATTCTGTGGAGCAGTGCTCCAGAGATTATTATTTCACAGTGTAAATGGTCATCTGGATTTGTAAAATCCAACAACCCTGGGATCATTTGCCATAAACCAGGAGCTCTGCTGAATTTATTTTATCTTCATAACAATCTTAAAAGGTACTGTTACCCTTCTCTTACAGATGAGGAAGCTAAGAGTGGTTAATCAATTGATTCACGTTAGTAAATGACAGGACCTGAGTTCAAAATCATTAGGCAAGCCTTCTCCAAAGTAAGTAAGTATACATGCCTTAGTATCTCTGCTCATGTTACTCCTCCATCTTGAGAGTCCCTTACTACTATTCTTCTCTTCAAATCTTATCTCCTTTCAAAGCCCAATTTCAATTCCACTTTCTCTCTCAAGCTTTCCTCATCCTCTCTGCTCAATGTATCTCTCTTCTCTCCCTGAATGCCCATAACCCAAGAGCCTAAACAATAGCAATTAAGATGAAAAAATAAATACAGCTTCATATTATCATCTCATTGTTTTGGTGTATATGTGCTGTGACTCTAAATAGATTTTTAGTCTCTTCAGTGAAAGAACTGTCTTCTATTTTTGTATGCCCTCTAATTCTTAACACTGGACTTGTCAAATACTAGACAGCTTAATAAATATTTACTAACTGCTTGACTCCACAAATGAATTAGTCATAAAGCTATAGACAATAAGGATTTCATACTTCTTCTTTCTTTCCCCTGCCCACCCTGCTGCCATTGCCTGCCTCATTGAGTCAAACCCCTGCCAGTTTGGAAGTCCCTATGTCATATGTTTCTTTAAAGAACTAATTTGCAAATATATAAACAACCATAAACTATGCATTACTCTTGACACAGTAATTCTACTTGGGAATATAACCTAAAGAAATAAGGGGAGGAAAAAAAAAACCAGACAAGATGATACAGAATTATTTATAAGGACAAAAAATAACAAAAACCCTAGACATTCAATAGCCTACTTCAAGCTTTTAAAACTTTAATTATATAGGCCTTGAAAGTATCAAATGAAAAGAGCTTAAAACAAAACTATCTATGTAATTATGATAACCATAAAAGTAACAGATGTGAACTCAAAAGGCAAAAAAAAACCCAGTATGATTTGTTACAGCGGTGAAACTATGAATAGAAGAAAACACTCTTCAGCTTCTGAGAAATGTGGAATGAATAATACTTTAAAAATATTAAACCCTAAACTGTGTGCCATTTAAGTAGAATAAATTTTTAAAAATTGGTTTGGTAAAGTGCTTACTATCAGAAAAACTAATAGTAAACTCTTAAACTTGTAAATTTAATATGAAACACCTAGTAAATAATGTTAAATAAAGAAATGTAAGAGATAAATATCATGTACATAATCTTCTATTAGAAAAGCTATTTTCCAAAAAAAGAAAAACATGTAAATTTCAATTTTTAAATACTTTTATATCAAGCAAGGGTAAACCAAAACTAAAAAGGGCACATAATTTAACCTGGAAGACAGAACATGTACAAATTTTATACAGCAGACCCCTTCCAAAGCCAATGCATTTTAAGGTAGAACAACGTCTAGAGTCTGCTCTTGTTAAATGGACTTGCATGTCCTGACAATGAAAAGAGAACTGATACTTTTCAATGATTACTAATTTTTACACCAAACCCTTATTTTCACATTACCTTACCCTTGCTAATAGTCCAGATTCTGCAACACACTGCTCCTCTGGGACTGCCACTGGCTTACTCTGCTCAGTTGCAAAGGGCTGGTCAGCTCCATTTTTATAGTGGTTTGATAAAGGTATCTTTGGTTCTAACCACTCGATTGTCGTTCCTGATGAAGTAAGAGAAAACTTTCGCTGAAACTTGCTCATAATCTGGAAAGTTCAGCAGATGTGGATTTTATTTAACAATTTTCCTTGAGCCTATAAGACTAAAAGCAATTCAGCCTGTTAAGAGACTCTGCAAGACAGTGACTTGTATCTCATTAGCATAAGCATCATGATTGGGTATTTTACTACAGAGTAACTTGTAACTTGAAATCAGATACCATTTAAATGAATCAACCCTGAACAGTACTGAACTCACTTCTTGGGCAAATCTGTGACTCAGAAAGTATATTCCCAGCCTAATAGTTGATTTGCTGTCTTTCCTGCATGAACCATGTCCCTCAAGAGATAAAAAGTATACCATTAGGCTGAAGAGAGTCACAATTACAGGAGGAGGCTGTGATTGTGAAACAGTAAAATTTGCTTCAGTTTGGGATTGAACTTTTTCTCAGTAGCAGCTTTCTAACCAATCAAGATAATTTTCTTGATCTAATTTAAGAATTGCAAATGCATGTCCATTTTTTTTTCCAGTCATATGAAAAAGCTCCATATACTTTTAAACTCAAAGGCTCTTCTACTGAATAAATAATAGCTGACCTAGTAAAAGACCGTGGTCTCATTTAGAGACCTGTCATCTTCTCAGTTAATGACTCAATGTCTCTTATTACCCTCAAACTAGTTTAACAAAGTGGATTCTATGCCTAATCAATAATGGAAAGTGTTCCATTTGATTTCAGAGGCTGATCTAGGTTGCAGAGAAGCTTGAATATAGAATGCTACATTAAGGGATGCTCAGACTACTACAGCAGAAATTAAAAGGCGTATGGAATTTACTTAGTCTATAATAAAATCCCAGACTTCAGTAGAGAAATAAATTACAAAGTACTTATCAGGCTACCAGGCAGTTTGCCTTGCTACTTAGTTAAGTTTCACTTGGCACTGGGGGGATACACAGTCATGGTAATGCCCTAGATAAATGAACGGAACCTGTTGCAAAATTCCAAAGAAATGAAACCACTTTGCACCTACCTTGAAATGTTTATTTTTAACATTTAAAATGCATTTAAAATGGACACAAACACCAAACTTTAAAAGATGTGTTTTAGGAGGTCACTCAACTGACAGGAAACCATATCAAAATTCTTTATCATACCAATCATTTGGTCTTGGGATCCCTCTAAAGCAATAATTACTACTGTGTCTCTGTATAACACACATTAAGACCTCATGGGACTAAACACTAGTTTTTATTTAAATTTCACTTCTCCGATCATCTCAAAATTTGAGTGGGAAGGTAATTCAGTTTTTTCATAATTATATTTTCATTCTCAAGTGACTTAAGAATAAATTTCTACAGACCTAATTTGGAAAACATGGCAATTTGCGAGAAATAGCAATATTACTGAATTAATTCCCTCAAATACTCACAAGTCTGTGCTCTAAAAGACAGTGATAAGAGAGAACATCTTTTACTTTAAACAATTCTGTAAAGTTTACAATGTGTTTCATTTTAATTTAAAAAATACAAATTTATATTGTGCATACTTCATTAATCATGAAGCAATCATTTAAAAATATGGCTATAAAACTACAACAATGAAATTCTAAGAAATTAAAAAATTACACAGTATTGAATAAATCAAATAATTTTTTGAATTGAAGTATATTTGATTTACAATATTATATTAGTTTCAGGAGTACAGCATAGTGATTCAGGATTTTTATAGATCATACTACACTAAAAGTTATTATAAGATAATGGCTATAATTCCCTGTGCTATACAATATGTCCTGTTGCTTACCTATTTACAAACATAGATTTTCAAACAACAGTGAGGTAAAATAAAAACTAAGAAAAAAAGAAAAGCCTGGTTGGGCATGTACTAATATATTAATAGGGGCAATTTCTGTTTGGTAGGATAATGTACAATTTTTTTCAATTGAATGGTAATTTCTAAATTTTTTATGAGTATGTTGCTTTAAAATAGGAGAAATGTATATTGGACTACTTACAATTTCTCTGAGGCACCAGTCCATGTTCACAACTCACAATTTAGGCTCTTCCATCTCTCTGGAATGCCCTTTCCCCTGCCTCCCACCCCTAAGCTAACTGGTTTTCCTAGCTTTTCTGTGTCCTTCCCATACTTTCCTATCAGAAGTATTAGTCCATTCATATATTCTCCCACAGTACTTTGTTCCCATGTAAATGATACTTTACATATTAATTATATTTAACTATTTACATGTTTCTTACCCAAGCTGACTATGAGTTCCTTAAAAGCAACACAAATAACTTACTGGCCTCTGTAATACTGCCCTGACCTATATCTACAATTACCATTAGCTTGTTACTGTTAGCTTGAAATACTGAATTTAGGCCCACACAGGATGGGATTCATACCATATCCATATCAAGATCTGACTGTAGTTAACTTTTTCCTGAGCAAAGTCTCAATTTCTTTCTAAAATATCTTTCTTTCACAAGTAAGGGGGGAAAAAAAAACAAGCAAGGGGAGTTAGCTGGATAAGAGAACAAAGAATGCTGGGAAATACTGGGTCACTACTATTAATACAATGTGATGCGGTTGAGGGGTTTGGAGAGATGTTGTTAAAGGGTACAAACTTGCAACCAGAAGATGAATAAGTCCCAGAGATCAAATGTACAACATAGTGAATACAGTCACCAATAATGTATTAAATATTCCAAAGTTGCTAAGAGACTAGATCCTAAATGCTCTCACTACAAAAAATATGACAGTTATGTGATATGACGGAGGTATCAGCTAACATTTTGGTGGTAATCATATCACAATATATAAATGTATCAAATCAACACATTGTATACCTTAAACTTACACAATGTTATATGTTTATTACATCTCAATTTTAAAAATGATGAGTTTATTCATCTTATTTAATTGGAAAACTCATCTTTTGTTACCCCATGCAATAACATTCTTTGCCTCAGTAAATTAAGTTCAACAAATTAAGTGTTCTCAAATACTAGATGCATGTCTTATTTTTCAAACTGAAAGGTGACTGACAGACTTTAATATATATTTCTCAATCCGGAAATAATGATTAGTGGACTAAGCCAAAACTCAAGGAATGATTCTAACATTTCTACTTTGATAGATGGAGAAATAGTGATGCCATCAACTTTAATAAAAATATAGAAGATGTGAGTTTTGAGTTCATTTTCTGACATGGTGAGTCTGAGGTTTCTAAAGGGATATTTAAATTATATAAGACTAAAAATCATTTTACATTTGAAAATGGACATAATAAAAAAGACTTTATACAACATTAGTGCGATAATTAAAAACCAAGAGGCTTGCTGGTTTTCTATTTGCTTTGTTTTGTTCTAATTAAGATTTTCTGGAGTAGAATTACAAAGAATGCAGTTAGCCCTTTCCATTGGCCTGCAGTGCTAAGTCTTACCTTTAAGCAATAACTTACCTGAAGGCAATGAGCCTTTTTGATGTGATGCATGCTGCAACTGGAGAATATGAAAGCAGTCATTTAAGCAGTTCATAGTTGCCATGGAAGTAGCCTTGAGCATTAAGAGATCCTGGTCCAAGGAACTAAGGTGGCCAGAAGCAGGAAGGCATTCAATTCGTCTAATTAAGTCTCTTTGTTGTCCTTCAGCATGAGACATCATCTAAGGAAAACAACAGTTCTGTGTGTCCCACTCATAATTTCTTGCCATATATACATATATACATGTATACATACAATTGCCATTTTAATTACCATATTCTGTATAACAAGTATACATACATAGTTGCCATTTTTAGGACATATTAGGCTTAGAAATCTATTTTAAGTTTGGCTATTCTCAATTGAGAAGCATTATTAAATTAAATTATTATTAAATGCTTCTCAATTGAGCAAAAGATGGTAATCTTTAGCAGATGTGCTTTTTCTTTGGCAGCAACGAAGATCAAGACTTGCCACATTTTATTAACAGTATAAATTTATACAAGTCATCAGAAAGAACATTCCAGATCACCTTTAACAGTAGCATTAAATATTTCACTCCAAAGTAAAATTAATTCCCAGTCTGGGCTCTCAACCATTTTTACACAGCATCTCTGGACAGGCCCAATTTGAACCTACAGTGAGGACAAGATAGTCTACATGCTTCTGTTTGCTAATCTTTCTGGTTCCGTTAGGTTGATTTTGGAGCAAATACTGGATGTAAGCTTTTCAGGTTAAAAGAGTTCAATACGCTTTTTGATTAGGAGGTTTATCTGTAATAGAGTCAATGGAATAACAATGATGAGGAGCAATCAATTTTTTAAAATGAAAACTGAATTTATCGTGCTTAATTACTTTCAATTGTGAGCAGAAGGTTCTCATCTCAGATTGCCTATCCTTTGAACATTATTTTAATTCACATAGACTCTTTAGTGGAGAGACATTTTTAGCTTTCAAAGGCTCTGCTCCAGACAAATTTTCATACAGTTCATCCGAGGGCTAGTGAAAAAAGAGATGCAAAATGATCCTATCAAGCAAACCAAGTGTGTCATATATGAAACAGCCCCTGAAAAATACATCGTGGTACTGGATCAAACACTACAAGAGTGGTTAAATGAAAAGTGTCGGTATAAAGGTATCTACACAAATCTTCCTCCATTTACAATGGTGTTACACCCTGATAAATCCATCATAAGTTAAAAATATCACAAGTTGAAAATATCAGAAGTCAAAAATACATTTAATACACTTAACATACTGTACATCATAGCTCTGCCTAGTCTACATTAAGTGTGCTCAGAACTTTTACATTAGCCTACAGCTGCACAAAATCATCTAACACAAAGCCTGTTTTATAATACGGTACTCAATATTTCATGTTATTTTTTCTACTGCACTGAAAGTGAAAAACAGAATGGTTATACAGATACAGGATGGTTGTAAAGGTGCTAGCCGTTTACCCTCATGATCACGTGGCTGACTGAGAGCTGGGGCTTGCTGCCAGCATCAGGAGAAAGTACTGTACTACATATCACTAACCCAGGAAAAGATCAAAATTTAAAATTCAAAGGACAGTTTCTACTGAATGTGTATCACTTTTGCACCACTGTAAAGTCAAAATATCATAAGTCAAACCATTGTAAGTTGGGGACTGTTTGTGTATATGTAAATGTTTTTGTATATAAATGTCAGGACTAACTCCCAATAATCTAAAATTATGAATAAGTACAACTACTTTGGAAAACAGTTTGGCAATATCTACTAGAGTTAAATATATAGAGCTAAATAAACATAATCCATGACCCAACAATTATATTCTTAGATACATAGCCAACAGATATGTATATATGTTCATAAACTCAAATGTCTACCAACCCTGGAATGAATAAAAAATATTAAGGTATGTCCATATAATAAATACTGTGAAGCAACAAAGGAACTGCTACATTCAATATCACAAGTAAATCTACAACATATGTTGACTAAAAAGAAGCCATACCTAAAGGAGCACATACTATTTGATTCCAGTTTTAGAAATTTCAAAAGTAGACAAAATAAATACATGGTATTAGAAGTCAGGATAGCGAGGAGAGTGTAGTGACGGAGAGGCATGAGAGGGTCTTCTAGGGTGCTGGAAATATTTAATTTTTTAATCCAGGAGGTGGTTATGGAACGTTCAAGGATGTGCTGACTTTACAAACAGAAGTAACAGAGTGGAGGAAGTATGGCCTTTAGGGCTTGTCTAATAATCAGCAGTAAGTACACTGAGGCAGGGTTGTTAACGACTGACTTGAGCTGGTTAGGCTCTGTGTTACGTTCTAAGAGCTTCAATCTAGAGCCAAACAGAGTTTGTTCTTCACTTTCTTTCTTGAACTTGGAGAGTACAACTTCTAATTCTCATCATAAGAAAAAACAGTTGAAAAATTGAACTTTTAAATTAAAAACACTTGCTCACTAGACTACACTATTCAGAGAGCACAGAAGGGGAAAAAAGATGTACACCTATGATATGTATACTTTTTAATATTATGTTATAAAGCAATAAAAGTTTAATAAAGGAAAAAATCATAAATAGGACACTGACAACATAATCAGCTATCACAATATAATACTTAAGAGGAAAAAAAAAGTGTTTCTTTGTGTAAATGGCCCCAAAAAACCACCTGCTAATGCTGATGTTAGAAGTGAAGAGGCCTAAGAAAGTGATATTCTTGGTTAGAACAAAAAGCTTTTTAATTATAGCACAATGTTAAAATTTGGTTATGGTTCTTTTTTTTTCAGTTTTGTTTTATTAGGTAATTGACACAATTTGACTGCATATATATAATATATTGCATGTAAATACATATATACAATATTCCGCACATATTTTTTAATTTACATGTATGTACTGTTCATTGTTTCTAAGAACAGTTTAGAGCTTTAGCTTTTTAAACTTACATAGTTATCAAAGGAATAAAGCCAACTACAAAGTAAGAATCAAGAGAATGCAGTAATCCAATCATAAACGTCAGTCAAATGTGCTTACACATATTCAAGAAATCAATCTTCTAAGTTATCAGTAGTTCATTTGTGTCCTTTTTTTTTTGATTTCACAGATGAGTGATATCATATGGCATTTTTCTTTCTCTTTCTGGCTGGTTATGGTTCTTTGCAAAGCAAACAAAAGAGTTGTTCATATATTGACAACGAAATAGAACTGATTTGTGAAGCTGTTTTAGTGATTATTCCTAACATTATAAAAATCAGTTCCTCAAAAAAAAAAAAAAAATGCCAGGAAAGCTGAAAACTTGCTTAATCTGTGTTTTGGAGCTAAACATGGTAAATATGGTGAGAGCGTGCATTGCTTAAGTGGCATCTAGGCTGTATGAAAACCAGATTGGAAACATGATTTTATCACCTGTATTTTAACTGTCTGTCTCCCTTTACTAGACTGGTCATGTTAGCTCCTCCCAGGGCAAGCAAAGTACCAGCATGAAGTGATTAACAGAGTAATTTGATAAACTGTACTAATTATAAACAGTAAATACTAAAGCAGATCACTTTAACACTTTAGTAATAAATCCACATTCAAGTACAGTATGACTCTATTCTCAACAGTCAGGTGCTTTTGCCAACTGTTATTTCTTCTACTACTGGACTTATTTATAGACTTTGATTAAAATATTTCTTTCAAACTCACTTTGAATTATATCGTTACATTACAGCTTCCTAGAACTGGATCACTCTAGAACCTAGAGCTGAATCACTCTAGAAGAGCAATTCTCAAACAGTGCTCTGCAGATCCTTGTGGGAACCTATGGAGTCAAAACTATTCTTACAATAATTCTAGGAAATTATTTGCCTATGAATAAAAAATTATTTCACTGTGGTGGCATTTGCCTTGATGGTTCAAAAGCAATGGTGGGTAAAGCCGCTGGCATCTTAGAATCAAGGCAGTGTCATCATTGCCATGCATGGATAGATCTGGGGTGGTGGGGGCAGGGGGTGGAGCCAGTTCTACTTAAAAATGTCCTTGAAAAATCAGTAAAAATCATTCATTTTACTATATCTTTACTTCTGAGTATATGTTTTTTAAATAGCCTATGTGAAAAATGAGAAGTACACTTCTGCTGCACACCAGAAAAAATGTACTTCTGTTGCATACCAAAGTACAGTGGTTGCCCAAGGAAAAGCACTTGTATCACTGAGCTGCAAGTTGAACTAGCTGTGTTTTTCACAGATCACCATTCTGACAGGAAAGGATATATATATATATGTATATGAATATATATGTGCACGCGTGTGTGTGTGTGTGTGTGTGTGTGTGTGTGTGTGTATGTACGTATTTTGTCTCTGCCTCCCACCTCTTCCTGGCACACAGCTCTTAAAACCTTTGTAATTTCCTAAGTGATCAGAGCTAGGGGGGTCTTTTGTTATGACATTTGGTTTCTTGTAATAGCTTCAGGGCATAAAGTTGAAATATGTTCTTTGTTATTCTTAACAAACCCCTTTCAACCACAGTACAGTTTATGTGAAAGAAGTGATTTTTGCAGAGTCCCTAGATAAGGGCTTACTGCCAAGGGTACCGACCCTGTAGATTAAAGGATTAGAACTTTCAGCCCCACCCACCAACCTCTAGGAAGGAGAGAGGAACTGGAGGTTAAATTAATCACCAATAGCCAATGATTTAGTCAGCCACGCCTAAGTAATGAAGCCTCCACAAAAAACCATAGGAAAAGTTCAGAGAGCTTCTGATTGGCGAACACGTGGAGGTGCTGGGAGGGTGTGCAAACAAAAACGACATGGAAGCTCTGCATTCTTTCCCCCAAATCTTGTCCTGTGCATCTTCTCCTCTAGCTGTTCCTGAATTATAGTCCTTTACAACACACAGGTATTGCAGTAAATACTGTTTTCCCAAGTTCTGTGAGTTGTCCTAGCAAATGTCTCAACCTGAAGAAGGGGTAATGGAAACCTCCCATTTATAGCTGGTTGGTCAGAAGCACAGATGACAACCTGGACTTGCAAATAGCATATGAAGTGTGGGCAGCTTTGTGGAATCTGACACTACCTCAGATAAACAGAAACCCCCACACATTTGGTGACCAGAGTACAGAAGCATAGGATGTTGTAGTAGAATAGAGGAGAAGCACAGGAGGGTTTCCCCTTGACAGAATTACCGTTAGAAACTATGGCTCTTCAGGAATGGGGTAGTTCGTACACATTTTCTCAAAATTAAACAAAATGGCCTGTCACTTCAAGAAAACAACCGATAGTATTTGTTGCCAGTTATAAAATCTGAGCTTTAAAATGAAATTAGAATGTTGGAAAACCTCTATCTCTCACTATAAACTTGTCAGTTTCCCAATACTGAAAGCCTTTTCTGATGGGTTGGTGGGGATGTTAATGAATGTGCCTTTTTTTTTTTATTGAAGTGTAGTTAGTTTACAGTGTTGTGTCAATTTCTGGTGTACAGCATAATGTTTCATTCATACATACATATATTCCTTTTCATACTCTTTTCATTATCAGTTACTACAAGATATGGATGAATATGAATTTTTGATATTGCATATCAACATCTACAAGCCCTCACAACTCTGAACTAATTATTTTCGAAATGACTAACGCATAGTGTTAGAAAATCATGCATACGTTAAAGATCCATTCAAAGTATAAGATGAACCAATGGATTTTTATGTAACAGAATATGAAAGTTTATTGGTATATATTAGATTCCACACTGTGTCTAACACTTAAGAAGCTGCCACTGTCAAGTTTTAGTGACGTATCGAAGAACAGTCACAATTATCTTAAAAGGCTATTAAACTGGGAAAATTGAGCAGCTACATGTAAAAGAATGAAATTAGAATATTCTCTAACATCATGTACAAAAATAAGCTCAAAATAGATTGAAGACCTAAATGTAAGACCAGATACTATAAAATTCCTAGAGGAAAACATAAGCAGGACACTCTTTGACATAAACCGCAGCAATATTTTTTTTGCATCCATCTCCTAGAGTTAAATAAAAACAAAAATAAATATATGGAACCCAATTAAACTTAAAAGCTTTTGCACAGTAGAGGAAACCATAAACAAAACGAAAAGACAACCTACAGAAGGCAAGAAAATATTTGCAAACTATGCAACTGACAAGGGATTAATTTCCAAAATATGCAAACAGCTTATACAGCTCAATATCAAAAGAACAAACAACCCAATCAAAAAATGGGCAAAGACCTAATTAGACATTTCTCCCATGAAGACATAAAGATGGCCAACAGGCACATGGAAAGAAGCTCAATATCGCTACTTATTAGAGAAATGCAAATCAAAACTACAATGAGGTATCACCCTACACCAGTCAGAATGGCCATCATCAAAAAATCTACAAATAATAAATGCTGGAGAGAGTGTGGAGAAAAAGAAACCCCCCTACACTGTCGATAGAAATGGAAATTTGTTCAGCCACTATGGAGAACAATATGGAGGTTCCTTAAAATACTAAAAATAGAGTCACTATATGATCCTGCAATCCCACTCCTGAGAAAACTCTAATTCAAAAAGATACGTGCACCTCAATGTTCACAGCAGCACTATTTACAACAGCCAAGACATGGAAGCAACCTAAATGTCTACTGACAGATGAGTAAATAAAGATGTGGCAGATATATATATATACACACACCACATATATATAAAATACACAAATATATAATACGAACACATATATATATACACAATGGATTATTACTTAGCCATAAAAAAGAACAGGATAATGCCATTTTCAGCAACATGGATGGACCTCGAGATTATCACACTAAGTAAGTCAGACAGAGAAAGACAGACAAATATCATATGATATCACTTATATGTGGAAACTAAAAAACTGATACAAATGAACTTATTTACAAAACAGAAATAGACTCATAGAAAACAAACTTACGATTACTGAAGAGGAAAGGAGAGGGATAAATTAGGAGTCTGGGGTTAACATATATACACTACTATATATAAAACAGACAAACAATAAGGACCTACTGTATAGCACAAGGAACTATATTCAATATCTTGTAATAACCTATAATGGAAAAGAATCTCAAAAAGATTATATATATATATATATGACTGCATCACTTTGCTGTACACCTGAAACATAACACTGTAAATTAACTATGCCTCGATTTTAAAAACGGCTATTAAAATAGTCCTCTTTCTTCTAACCACATTATCTGTGTGAGGTCAAATCTTTTTTCATGTATTTCAACCAAAACTACATATTGCAATAAATTGAGTGCAATTATTTTGTTTATTTTGGCAAAAAAATAGTTGCTTGATATAAAATATGTCATTTATGTTAACATGTATGGATTTATTCATTTTTATTTTAATAAAATAACTTTAAAATAAAACTTTCAAAACAAATATTTTTAGAATAACTGCTTTAATTTCTAATAAGGTAAATATTGATAAATATAACTCACGTAAAACAAAAGCTCTCTGAGGTCCTCAATAATTTTTAAGAATGAATGGGATCCCAAGACCAAAAAGCTTGAGAACTCCTCCCTGGAAACACAGGTCAGCTTGGTATCAAAAGTTCTCTGAATTTCTTTGTAGAGAAAAAGGATCTCCATAATCTCAAAGTACCTCCTTAAGCCATTTATTAACTACAGAAAGACAGCAACTTTACAGTGGAGAAATCCAGTAGAAGCTACCTTAACCAAGTGATCAAGGCCAATATCACTGGTAGTAAGACATCATGAACTCCTTGACATGAGGTACTAAGGATAATATTTTCTGGAGTTTTTTTTTTCCCCAAAAAATGTATAGTCTCAATCAAATAATAAGAAAATATCACACAAATGAAAATTTCGGAACATTAAACAAAAATAATTGGACATTCATAGGTATCAAGATCATAAAAAATTAGACTGGAGAACAATTACAGATGGGAGGAGACTAAGTAGTAATAACAACTAAATGCAATGTGGGATCCTGGATAGGATCTTAAAACAGAAAAAGAATGTTCATGGAAAAACTACAACAAGTTGAATAAGGACTAGAGTTACAAGTATTGTACTTATAAAATTTCCTGGTTTTGGTAATCATACTATATTATGAAAGATGGTAACATTATTCAATGTTGGGTGAGGGATATATGGAAACTCTGTACTACTTTGGCAACTTTTCTGTAAATTTAAAATTAGTTCAGAATAAGAAGGTTTTAAAAAGTTTTCTCAACTTGTGAAAATCATTAGCTTTGGTTTTACCTTAACACAAATCTTTTCAGTCACTGCCTTGGATAAAAACTACTTAGAAAAGGCTCAGAAACTTTTCTAGGGCCCCTGCTTTCATAAAGCATTTAAAGCTTCCACAATGAAATACATCTAAGCCACAAAGCTGAAACAAGATTCTTAAATGCATGGCTTCAAAAGCAAGGCTAGGAAACAACATGCCTCTAGAGACCAGATTATGATGATTTTAAATAATTGGCAATAAACTAACTTTTAAATGAAAAAGTAGTTCCAGAGGTATTTAATATCTGTCTAGAGGACAAAAAATGGTATGACTCCAAATGGTATAAATTCTCAGAAACAGAATTTATTCCATTGGTATACAGAAATGTTCCTAATAGAGTCATTAATTTTAAAGTTTGAACTGCTGAATTCTTGAAAGCAAAAACATCAACCTACTAAAGACACACTCAACTGAAACTTTTTTTTGCATGTGGTATTAGCAAAAAAAATTGTCAAACGATGGTCACCACACAAATCCTAGGATAACTGCTGGTGCCATAATTCAAGAAGGTCATTAAATTAGTTCTGTAAGCAAATACCTGTCCTTCCGAAAAAGGTACTTGTTAAAACTTTGGGGACACACACTCTCTACATACAAGTGTCAGAGTTACATGCTAAATATTAACATGCTATCACAGTGTTATAAAAGGTATATTTAAAGTCACAGAATACTTTTTTTACAGTGCAGGTATTGTAAGAAATTACCCCTGGGTATAAGAATACAAAACAACCATTAGAGCAGGATAGAGAAGAGAAGGTGATTAAAGTCATCACAGCAGAAGAAAAGCTAAGAGAGATATGACAATGGTCTCAGTATATCAGGCATAAAGATCCAAACCCAGCCAAGAAGAGGCCTCCACAGATGGCTAAAATTTTAAATACAAAAAGGTTCCTTTTCCTTGAAAATGTGCACCATAATTCATGACAATTTCACCTATATACTTTTTGCTTCTTTTTAAATTTTCACTAAACTATACTGACATATAGTATTACAGATAGAAAAGTACAGGTATCACAAGTATGTAGGCTTGATGGATTTTCATAAACCAAACGCACCCATGTGACCAACACCCAGATCAATAAATAGAACACAATCAGCATCTCTGAAGGATCTTCAAACTCCCATTACTAGCCATGATGAAAGAGTTCCAAAAATTTCATGGTGGCCTAATTTTTAAGGGTTAAGGAATACACTATGACACAAGTCTGCCCCTAGATGCTTTTTCTTTATTCTATCCCTTGTTACTTTAACCACTTTTAATGTTTCCTTTTCCTTCACTCTAGATTAATATAGAAGCACTCTGATTCCCTTAAGACACAAACACAGATGTTTATCTACAGATTGAATACCATCAACATAAACACTAAAAATGTATCATTTTATGAAGAAGGTGTTTATAATTATCACTTATTTATAACAGGACTAAAAAGTGAGTCAAAAGCTATTGTTTGTTTATCTCAAGCATGTTAATTCATTTCTTTAAATCTTGACTTCTTCATCTAGAAATACAACCTAAAATAACTTGATAGAACATTCTCACTAGCCTCCTCCTTTAAATCATTTGGGTGTGATTTATGATATTATTTTCACAACCCAGTACATAAATAGCTATGAACTCTACCAAATTTATCTCAGTAAACAACATCTGGATTATTCAGAACCTAACAACCACAACCTTTATTAACTAGAATAATTTGGTACTCAGTTTGAAAGAGAAGAAGAAAATGGTGAGAGGAGGCAACATCAAGGATTTAAGTATTCTGTTTTTTTGTATGCTTAAAATTCTCTATTTACATGTATCAGTTTTTTAAAAAGTCACTTATTTGGCTATACAGTCTTCCCAATAGGCTTAACAATAACCTTTTTGATCATAAATTTTACATTAAAGGAGTCTGTGCTCATACTTAAGAAATGAAAGATACAGACTTTTAAAAAATAACAGTGTACAAAGAACCTGGTTGACAAAATTTAGGGATCAGGGAATCTTTATGACTTAAACATTGAGGGCCCCAGAAGACACAAATAAAATTTTAAAAAACTTCTGTGAGAAAACCAAGCAGGTTAAGATTATTTTATGCATTTTAACTTGATTTCAATTCATACTTACTTCTCTGACTTCCACAAGATGGTCTGGAGGTAAGTTAGCTCTTTTGCTCACTGATTGTAGTTTGGAATGTCCAACATTAAAAAAGGAAATGGCATTTTGGCTTGGTCTCCTCTGGGACATAGGAGAATTACCACTAGACGCAAGTGAGAAGCTCCGTGATTTCAGAGGAGGATTATTCTATTAGACAAACAAAAAAATTCATTCCTTTTTTAAAATTTAGGTTAACTCACAACCTACCATACACTGGAGGCTTACACATGAACAGTTTTAAAAAATAAAATTAACTACAGAATTGACTACAAGAACATTTCTGAAGATGATAAAATTTTAGACATTTAAAGTTGAAGTATTTCATACATCCAGCTGGTAATTTATTTAGAAAATTAATCCCAGGTTTGTGCTGTCAAGCACTTTTTTTTCACATTAGACATATATTAGAAAAACAAGAAATTTCTAATTTCAGATCTTTAAACACCATGATTGAAGCAAAAAATATACTGAGCAATACTCAACATAAACTTTTTAATGTAACATTCAATTATCTTTGGAACAAACTAGCACTTTCTGGTCACTACCAGTGATCAGAATCATGCAGCATGAATAAAGCTTTTATGTTGGATTTCCTGGAGACTAAGCCATAGGCCTAAACAACAATTTTTAAAAATTTAGTTATGGGGAAAAAACACTAGGAAGAAAAAAAAGTAAGTATGGAATCCTGTAACTACACTGCCAATATATTAGTTTTTAGACATTTCTAACCTCAGATTTCAAGTTCTGAGACCTTCCTTTTTATCTTAAAAAATAAAACACTCCAAAGGAGATGTACAAATGATCCACAAGCACATGAAAAGATGCTGAACATTATTAGTCATTAGAGAAACAAAATCAAAACCACAATAAAACTCTACTTAACACTCATTAGGGGTGGTCACAATAATTGTAAAAAAGGACAGTAACAAGTATTGGCAAGAATATGGAGAAACTGCAACCCTCATGTATTGCTGGTGAGAACGTGAAAGTTTGACCACTTTGGAAAACAGTTTAGCAGTTCCTCAAATAGTTAAACAGAGGACTACCTTATAACCCAGTAATTCCACTCCTAGAAACATAACCCAGAGAACTGAAATCCTGTGTTCACACAAAAACTTGAACACAAATGCTCATAGCAGTATTATTCATAATAGCCACAAATGTAAACAATCTGTATGTCCATCAACTGATGAATGGGTAAACAAAATGTGGTATATCCATACAATAAAGTATTATTTGGCCTTAAGAAGGAAAAAGTATAATACATGTAATGACGGGGTGAAACTTGGAAACAGTATGCTTATTCTAAGAAGCCAGACAAAACAACCACATGTTGTATGATTCCATTTATATGAAATGCCCAGGACAGACAAATCCACTGAAAAAGAAAATAGGCTAGTGTTTGCCAGGGGATTGGGAAGAGGGGAATAGAGTGACTGCTAATGGATACGGGTTTTTTGGGAGGTGATGAAAATATTTGGGAATTAGATACTTAAAACAGTTGTACAATCCTGTGAATATACCACAGACCATGAAATTGTATACTTTAAAAGGTCAAATTTTATGGTATATGATTAGTATCTCAATTTAAAAGTACAAAAAAATAAAGTTAAAAAATCTTTCCCCATTTTTGTGCATTAATATCATATATGAATCTACATACCTTGCCAATAGCTTCAGTGTGGTGTTGTGTACATATCTGAAGTCTGCTAACCCAATGTTGTCGCTCTTTAGCATCTGTGGCTGATAAAAATTATTTACAAGTTATTCACCTTTTGTTTACTTTTTAAATACAATTAATTGTCTATAGTATAAACAATAGATAATTGAAAATCAGGGAATGGTCCTACTGTCCCTAGAGTAAATGTCCCTGACCAGAGGGAGGTAGGAAAGAGGCTCTGGCAACAAAGCATCAACCTTGTTAGGTAACACCGTAGCTGGATGTGGGTATTTCATAAGAACGATAAATTACAACCAGCTAGGTGGGTATATGAGACTTGACATGTCAACTTTCTCATAAAAATATGCTCTTCTTTAAAGAACTAACCTCTATTAAGCACTGGATGTGCACTCAATATATTCTTTCAGATCTCTAGCAGCATGCTTAGTTAGGATTATCGTTATCCCTTATGTATATTAATTGAATAAAAAACACATACTTTTGTACAAATTAAATTTATCTAAACAAGTTATACTTTATTTTAATGAATATGAACATTTTAATAAATCCCACTTACATACGTTAAGTCACTAAAAACCACAAAGAGAGCATATGAACCAAATCAGGAAAGGAGGTAAAATACAAAGCCACGGAAGACATAAAAAAAAACTTAAAGAAGTCCATGTTTTAGATTTCTCAGTAATCAGGGTTTCATCTACAAATTTCTTAGAGAAACGAATTTTAAATAGACTTGTTCATTGTGTCACTTTAAAAAAGTTATTAATTAAAACACATTTCATAAATCCTTAAAGCAATTCCAAGGTTTAGAATATTATGTCTGTATCATCAGTGACAGCAGTTTTTACTTCCAAAACCCACATGACAGCAGGGAAGTACACCAACTTCTCAAGGGAGGAAGAAAATCACACTATTAATTCTCATATCTCAGTCATACCTCTGAGTTTATACTGTTCCCCACTGGCAGCATTTACAGTGAAGGTGTGAGAGTCCTCATCACTGGGTGATATTACAGCTCCTGCAAGCTGCAAAGTACCTCTGGGTTTTTGATTTCTAGACTGTTCATTCACAAAGTATTCCAATAGCCCAGCTTCATTGTTTAAAACAAAAAACCTATAATGATTAAAAGAAAAGTCATAATTTAAAAATAATTCTCCTAGTCAAACTAAAGCAAACCAAATTTTAATCCCATACTTTGGAGTTTTTGCTATTAAAAACAAAATTCAAAAGCATTTCAAGAAGTACTTGAAATACTAGATTGAATTCCCTAGCAGTAAATATTATTGAAAAATTGGACGAGTTTAATAAAAAAGATATAAAACCTTCAGCTGAGAAAGAGGTATTTAATGGGCAAGAGGCATACCAGATAATGCAAAAGCGAAACAAAGATACAGACAGTATCTTTTCAGAGGAAGATTTATCTCTAGAATTCATTAACAGGGAGGGTAAGTTGCCCAAAGACAAAAGGCAGGGGATATTTTTATTTAAAATTCCCTGGAGATAAATCAAAACATAAGCTCTGAGGTTAACAAACGCTAGGTAAGAAATGAATCTGACTTAAGATTTAACCAGTGAAATAAACAATGAGAATAATGCTAAGGTAGAAAGATTTTGTATCATTAAATAGGTCACAACTAAAGATTACTGATCCTGTTTAAAAATGAAAAAGCTGCAACTGGAGATGCAGAAACGTAAAGAACTTGAAACCAAATGATGAAATACTGATACACTTTGGAAAAGAATTTGACGATATGATTTGGTTCCAGACTGGGAAACATATTAATTCAGATTCCAATTTAAATAGTACAACAGCTTTGTCTTTAGAGAAAAAAAATTTTTTAGCTTCTATTTCAAAACACTGATGTTTGTGTTTAGAGCAATTTTGCATTCTATATGTTAGTGTGTTCTGTAAAGGAACCAGGTAGACAATTTGATCCAGTTCAAGTTCCTAGAAGATGCTGTCTTAAGCAACGTGGCAATCATATCAACCATACCTAACTGGGAGAGAGCAGAATCAGCAGGGTTTGTTTGTTTGTTTGTTTTTTGAATCAGCTTTTTATTCAGGGAAAAAAAAAAACAACAACAAGATGAGAAGCAAGTAAAAGAAATTGAAAGCACCTGCCTGAAATGGGAGATTGAAAAGCAAAAAAAACTATTGTTTTTATTATTTATCTTTTAGCATGCTTGTGATTTTTTAAATTATGTTCACATATTTTGATTACATTTGATGAAAATAATTTTAATACTTTTGAGCGTTTTAAACTTTCATTCCTTTAATTACTAGAGGAGTCAAACATTTTTTCATGTGTTTATTGGCCATCCGTAGTTGTACTTAGTGACCTGCTCCTCATATTTTGCCCATTTTCAAAAGGGCTGTTTATCATTATTTTCCCTAAGATTTGAAGGGATTATTTTAATTAACACAAAACAGCCACTGAAATTATCTTGTATTTTTAAAACATATGACCCATCCTTAGTAATCTGCTATGGGTGGTCTGAATGTATACCCCTAAAAGTCATATGTGGAAATCCTAATCTCTAAGATAATGATAATAAGAGATGGGGCCTTTGGGAAGTGGTAAGGTCATAAGGGTGGAAAACCCTCATGAATGGGATTAGTGCTCTTATAAAAGAGACCCAAGCAAGCTCCCTGGCCCCTTTTTGGCCATGAGACTACAATGCAAAGTCTGTGAGGGCCCTTACCCAACCATGCGGGCACCATGATCATGGACTTCCAACCTCCAGAACTGTGAGAAATAAATTTCTATTGTTTATAAGCTACCCAGTTCTTGGCATTTTGTTACAGCAATTTGAACAGACTAAGACATGAAATCTACCACAAAAAAAACCCTCATAAATAAATGGAATGGGTCCGTTAGCAAGAAAGCTGTCTCTTGAATATACCAAAAACCATTGAGTTGTACACTTCAAATGGGCACTATATCTCAATAAAGCTGTGAACTAAAGGAACAAATGAACAAACAAGAAATAAAGAAAGGAACAAACGAAGGAAATGAGGAAGGAAAGAAATCTCTTCCTATGTTTGAAGCAGTAAGTACAATTCATTTCAAACAGTCAAGGGAAAAAGACTGGTCTCATCTCTTAAAAATAGTAAATTCAAAGACAATTTAAAGAACAGTATGTTTGGAAATCTCAAGTTTGCTGTGAGCATGTACTTCTTATCCCAAAAACATTACCACAAATTTACAACATGGGATATACCTAGATACACAAAAAGTAATACGGAAGAACGACTGAGAATGGAATGAGCCAGTAACTGATTGTCTTTCTTACACTAAGATGATGCTATGGACCCACTGGTAATAATAGGCATTTTGGGCTGTCTTTTATCATACATAGCTTAATTCAAATGTTCTTCCTTCATCCCATCTCTAGAGATACTTTACAAGATGTATAAATTGCGGATAGATAGACAATCCACATAGAAGGAAACTTACTAAAGCTATTTTGCCCAGAAGGGTACTAGACTCTTGTTTATGGTATTTTTTAGCAAGTTGGCCTAACCAAGAAGCTAAAGAAATGTAGAAACAAAGGCTTAAGATTCAGCATCTATCTTTACATGCAGAAAAGTCACCTAAGTTGTTAAAAAAAATTTTAAATAATCGGGTTTTGGGTTTTTTTTTTTTTTTTTTGCAATTTCAAAATAACAAAGACTGCCAATTTGAGAAAATGACTAATCTTCAGAACAGGCTACAACTTAAGGTGAAGTATCACCAAATGGAACTTTAATCTAAAAAACATTCTGAAATCTACTTCAGGATGACACCTGCACCCCAATGTTCATAGCAGCACTATTTACAATAGCCAAAACATGGAAACAGCCTAAATGTCCATCAACAGGTGACTGGATAAAGAAGCTGTGGTATATTTATACAATGGAATACTACTCAGCCATAAAAACCGACAACATAATGCCATTTGCAGCAACATGGATGCTCCTGGAGAATGTCATTCTAAGTGAAGTAAGCCAGAAAGAGAAAGAAAAATACCATATGAGATCGCTCATATGTGGAATCTAAAAAACAAAAACAAAGCGTAAATACAGGACAGAAATAGACTCACAGACGGAGAATACAGACTTGTGGTTACCAGGGGGGTAGAGGGTGGGAAGGGATAGACTGGGATCTCAAAATTGTAGAATAGATAAACAAGATTACACTGTATAGCAAAGGGAAATATACACAAAATGTTATGATAACTCACAGAGAAAAAAATGTGACAATGAGTGTGTATATGTCCATGAATGACTGAAAAATTGTGCTGAACACTGGAATTTGACACAACATTGTAAAATGATTATAAATCAATAAAAAATGTTTAAAAAAATAAAAATAAATAAATAAATAAAAATAAAAAACATTCTGACTTGTAAGTATGTCTTATGATGACAAAAATCAACTTTAGTGAAGAGTTGGGATGGAAAGGCACCTATATGTTTTGTTTCAAACATGCTAGGCCTCAGTGCTGAGCATGTATAGAACTTCTAAGCAAAACGGGAAAGAATCTCACTTCACCATTAGACTGAAAGTAAAAGAAGTGGGTTCCTTCCTTGCTCTTTCCTAACTAAGGTACTACATTCCAGAGCAAGCAGTTATTTAAAGAGTATGCCCATGCTGGATTTCTCCAAGCTGCTCTAAGTGGCCCTTAGTCAAAACAGAAATGGGCTGCAGGGTAACTGTCTTGAATATCTGGCACAGGTACAGTGCTTTTGTTACCTAAGCTTTATCTGTAGCACATGGACAAAGCGGCTGGGCCCGCCAAAAGGAGCTGAGCTACTAAACCTAAGATTCTTTAACATGGTCTTAACCTTTCTGTTCCCCTCTAATCACTCAACCTGCACATACCATGCTGGGAACCCAGTATATCTCTGCTGTGCCACAAGACTTCAGCCAGGTTGACAGAAAATGGAAGATGGAAGTTTTTTCTACAGCGGGCTTACAGCAACCAAATTGGCAAGCTAAGACCTCTGTGAGGGAGCAAGTTAGTAAAAGGTTCTGTTTTCAGTGGCAAACAGGGGTAGGTTGTCTTTATCCCCACACTTTCCTCTGCTGCTAAAACTGGCCTCTTAGACAGCTGGAGGGATCACGTCGGCAGAGGCAATGCCCCTCCATATGCTAGAACTTCCCTTGGATCTCTTAGCTAACTCCCCAGGCAACCAGTGACCAATGGATCTTTTTGGTAGGCTCCCTCACGCAATGATACAAACACCTGCCCCTTTATCTCATGGCTGTAAGTTACCACTGATCCGAAATGCCATCTTTTAACATACTAAATCTTATATGGTGGGTATGTTTCGGAGCTTTCTTACTCTGTTCACTTTTGAGATTTCTCAACAATATTCAGTAATATTACATGAATGAAAGTTGTTGAATGTTGTGGGGGAGAAAAGTTAACATATTTCCCTTTTTAAAAAGAGAACAAAGAATAATGCTAAGAGCAAAATGACAATTTTTTTAAAAAACATACTTCATATGTCATTTACATATATAACCTTCAAAAATTACATAAAAACTGAGGTGGGAAAATGCAAAGTGAAAGGCTCCCTTGACTTTGCCCTTTTATTTACTTATTTATTTAATAAAAGAGGGGAACCTTAGAAAACTACCCTTTCCACTTATATAGGAATGATTCCCTTCCATGTTTTCATATCCAGCTTTGACTTCTCTTATGACCTCCAACTTCCTGCATGTCACTCCTATTTGAAAGCCCTAATGTCACTTCAAACTAAACATGACCCAAGCTGCCTTCTCTTTTAAACAATCACATATTCATCAGTGTTTTGACTATTTTTTAAATGTCTAAAAATCATTCTTTCAAAATACCATATGAGATCACTCATATGTGGAATCTAAAAAAAGAACATAAATACAAAACAGAAACAGACTCAAAGACATAGAATACAAACTTGTGGTTGCAAAGGGGGAGGGGAGTGGGAAAGGATAGACTGGGAGTTCAAAACTTGTAGATACTGACAGGCATACGTAGAATAGATAAACAAGATTATACTATATAGCACAGGGAAATACATACAAGTTCTTGTGGTAGCTCACAGCGAAAAAAACTGTGACAATGAATATATGTATGTTCACGTATAAATGAAAAATTGTGCTCTACACTGGAATTTGACACAACATTATAAAATGACTATTAATAAAAAGATGTTTAAAAATGTTTAAAAATTAAATAAATAAATAAATAAATAAATATCATTCTTTCTTATACTATGTCTCATTTTCCAGTTGTTTAAGGTAGAAAGGAAAATTCACCTCCAGTTATCCCATCATAGCCAAAAGCAGAAGTCTTCCAAATGACGTGGATAAAAAGCAGCATGTTATAATGCAAAGAACATAGACTTGGGAGCCAGAACTATTTGGGTTCAAATTCTAGCTTTCTCACTTAAAAAAAATTTTTTTTTTTAATTTCTACTTTTCTTTGTGGGGAGAGGTAATTAGGTTTATTTATTTATTTATTTTTAAATGGAGGTACTGGGGATTGAACCCAGGACCTGCTGTTTGCTAAGCATGCACTCTATCATTGAGCTATACCCTCCCGCCCTTCTCTTTTAAATAGTTTAAAAATCACAATGAGATACCACTTAACACCCATTAGGATGACTATTATTAAAAACACACAGAGGAAAACAGAAAGTAGCAAGTGTTGGTTGGGAGGATGTAAAGAAATTGGAACTTCTGTGCATTGCTGGTGGGAATGTAAAATTGTACAGTATCTATGGAAAACAAAATGGAGATACCCCAACAGGTTACACACAGAATTACCATGAGATCTCACAATTCCACTTCTGGGTATACACACAGAAAATGAAAGCAGGCACTCCAACAGGTATGTGTGCGCCAATGTTTACAGCAGCATTGTTCACAATAGTCAAAAGGTGGAAGCAACCCAAACGTCCATTAACAGGTGACCAGCTAAACAAAATGTGGTACATACATACTACGGACCATTATTCAGCCTTAAAAAGGTAGGAAATTCTGATACATACTACATGAAAGAATTCTGAAGACATCATACTAAGTGAAATAAGCCACACCATTTATATGAGGTTACCTAGAGTAGTCAAGTTCATAGAGACAGGAAGTAGAACAGTGGTTGCTAAGGACTCAGGGGAGGGAGAAATGTGGAGTGATTGCTTAACAGGTACAGAGGTTTAGTATGAGAAGATGCCAAAAGCTCTGGAGAGGAATGGGGTGATGGTTGTACAACAATGTGAATGTATATGCCACTGAACTGTATACCTAAAAATGTTTAAAATGGTAAATTTTGTTATGTTTATTTCACCACAAAAAAAAAAAAAAGTTTCATCCTCTGCCCCACAACTACCAATTCCACAAAGTATTTAAGATAGGACTGCCTGTGTGACCTTAGGTTGGTTATTTAAACTCTCTAGGGCCCCAGAGAAGTTTTGAGCATCTTGAACAGGCACTTAACACAAAACTCTTTGCTGCCTCCAAACCACCCAAAAAGCCTAACCACTGAAAGTATGCATAAAAAAAGCCCAAAGCAAGTGAACAAATTATTCTAATATTAATATAATAGTAATTTCTGAGGCATTTGGAGGCTGTAATTTAGACAGATGTTAACTCCTCCTACCCTCTAGAAAAGAGAAGAAAGTCATCAGACTTTTAGAAAAAATGGTAAATCTTCCTGTAACAGGTTTCCCAGCCATATCTGTGCTGAAGTAAGATGAGAATATAAAATTATCAGCTCCACTTCCAGTCTCTTGGGAGACTGATATGACAGATCAATCACACTTACCTGTACTGCCACCCAGTGACAAGATTGGTGTACTTCATTAAGTAGCCACACACATTTTCCATGTGATCACTGTTTCAAAAAGATCAGAAAGTACCAAAGTCAGAGACAATTAGAAAAAAATCCCAGGAGGTTAACTGAACAGTTTAAAGGATAGCTGTAGATACATAATTTTTCTACAAACGCTTCAAACTTACTTCAGAAGTAAAATTTATAGGTTAATAAGTAAAATTTACAGTTCTACTGAGCTATTTAATCTCCCATATTTCATAACCATAGGACTTTATTTCACCAGAGTTCTTCAAAACAAGTGTAATCCCCATTAAATTATATAATATCTCAAATATAAAATCATTATATAAGTATAAAATTATATAAATATGAAACAAATATACTATAAATATAATTATAAAAATACTTTATAACTCAATTCAGTACTAAAGAAATAAGATTCAGTTTTAAGGTTCTAGAATAAACTAAAAAGGGTCTCTAGGTTGAACAGTGCCTCCTTACTCTGGTGGAACATATTATGTCTTTGATTTTTTGGCCTTCCAAAATGAAGATCCTGTTTTTGATGAGTGTGACACATCACTCCCACTCCCCAACCCTAGACAGGCAGAGGCAGAGTGCTCACGTCAAGTCTTGCCACTGGAAAGATTTATTTGGGACCTGTATTATTAGCCTAACTACAATTGAGTTTCTTTACTCTCTTTTCTATCTATTAGATTATGTTATAGTGGTTTATAGAAAATGCAATATCTCATTGATATTTCTTTTCCAATATTTTAAGGTTCCTTACACTTAACAAAAAGATACTAACGCTAGACTGGCATATCTTTTTGATATATGGGCTTCATCTTTTTTATTTTGTAATTTACATTAAGAATTTCTTTTAAACTCACCTACTCTAGTTTTAACTATAAAATGCAATGAATTTTATACACTTATTTTCTCTACTATTCCTGAATCACAGTTTATTTGGTAAAATTTCAGCTAGCCAGCATCTAAGAAATTGAAAGCACAGATATAACTGGCAACCTTTAAGACACAGACATCAAGAGCACAATCAAGGGAGAGGTGACACAACAAACAGAACAAAATTTTTATAAGATTTAGATGGACCTGAATGACAAATGAGAAGAGAGGAAGATAAAGATATTCTCTCAGGCAAACCAAATGACCAAATTGACTATAAGAGTCCAGTAGCTATTACTACTGGAGAGCAAGTAGGAGGCCGCCCTCTAATCTCACGTCTTCTTGGTATTTGAAAATAAAGATCAAATGAAAATAAAGAACACTGATCAGTATGGGGGTTTTTTTTTTTTCCTGTATTTTTCTTCCATTCTAAGATGAGCAAACAACACTGTTTATTAATATTAAGTGAAACTGCTCAAGTTCTTTAGGCTTTGTAAGGTCCTAATCTCAAGAAGACAAAGGCTGTCAACTTCTAAAATGCCCACCCAAAGTTATGGTAATTTATATCTATTCTGTTATGTTAAAACTGACAGTACCATCTGAATTCTCATTTCAGTATTTTCTAAAATCCATATCTAAAGGAAAGATTCTTCTCTAGAAACCTAATCCATTGGATTTTTTGCTATAGGGCCTCTATTTCCAGTCCTACGTCACAGCAAAGCTATTTCTTTCAGTTCTACTGGTACTTGAACAAGCAGAGAGAGAATTTTCTTGCATGGCTCTCACATTTTCCCCAGGCTTCAGGCTTCAGGCTTAAACATATCTTTGGGGCCATAGGAATACCAGTGCCCCTGGACTCTGCCAAAAAATAATTTCCCAAAAGAGTTCCTCATCTGTTTTAGATATTTAACACAGAGCTTAGCTGCCCTGAACTGTTCTTGTCCTCAAAACTTATTCCTTCACTTATATATGGAATCTAAAAATAAAAACAAAAATCCCCCACAAAACTCATAGATACAGAGAACAGATTAGTGGTTGCCAGAGGTGGAGGTGGGAGGTGTGCAAAATGGATGAAGGTGATCAAAAGATACAAATTTGCAGTTATAAAATAAATAAGTACTGGGGAATGTTATGTATAGCATGGTGACTATAGTTACAAATACTGTGTTGTATATTTGGAAGTTGCTAAGAAAGTAGATCTTAAAAGTTCTCATCACAAGAAAAGTATACATATGTGTGGCGATGGATGTTAACTAGACACCATGATCATTTTGCAACATATAAACAAATCATTATGTTGTGCACCAGAAACTGTTATGTCAATTATATCTAAATTTTTCAAAAATCTTACTCTCTGTCTACTCTGTCCTGTAGCTTCATAACCTGAATATTTGTCAATTTATTTACACTCTGTATCAATCTACAAAAGGCCTAGGGTGTCACATAAATTAAACATTTCCCCCAAGTACTCAGATATTCCGTAATTCACCATTTTTTATTTTCCCCTTTAATCTAGGTTCTCTAAACCAAGTTTTCATTACTAGATAATAATAATTTCATAGTCATCAGCATATTATAAAGACATTACAACTCAATTACGGTTCAATTTCTCTGGTTCTAGGACTATATATATTCTTCAAATGTATATATGAGCTGTGTGAAGAATCTTTCTTAAAACTTCAAGTAAACTATCTACAACTGAGAAAAACAAGATCTTCATTTCAAAGCAATTAAAGACAATGCCTCTTCTCCTTGACCTTTGTTCAGTCTTATTAAAGGTATTCCTCATTTTCGTCATATCTAAGTTGTCTATATCAGTCATTTAATAGCTATCAATGAATTTTTAAGAGTACAATTTCAGCAGCAGCATTCACTAAATAAAATGAGTGTATCCTCATATTTCACAATACAGTAATGTTTTATATTTAATTTTTAATGTTTTTAATATTTTTGATGCTTATCTAAAAAGTTAACTTTCTCACAAAAATCACAAGAGGGATATTGACATGGTTCATTTGTTAGTAGCATAAAGCCAGCCTTAAAAGAACAGAAATTCACGTACGTAATCACAAACTGCTAGCCTCCTTTTACTATATAAGACAGACATCTGAGGTTGTATAGAACCAACCTACGAACATCCCCCTCTTTGAAACAGTTGGTTACACTATCCCTGGCTCATCCTTCCCTTTCTCCAGTCAGTACAACCAGCAGACGTGGAACCACTGTGCCATCTGGTGGCCAGCACAAAAGGCTCTGTGAGTGAATGTCTTTGGTTTACTGCTTCTTCCCTACTTCCTTATAATTGAGTCATTATGTAGTACCTCTGACACTCATGTTTTGCTCCCATTTAAAATGTGTGAATTTAATAGATTTTTAATATACCTGTTAATATGAATAAAATCCAGTTGTTAAAGTGGGAATACACCACATATCTGATTATATCATACGAATAGTTTGTGTTCTGTGAAGTAAAAATGTTGGTCCAAAAGACTAATAAAAAGAGAAATATATTTCCTTGAGGAAAAAGAAAATGACTCATTGGGACTGTGTTTTTAGCTGCCACACAAATGAAAAGGGTATTTTGTTAAAGATGAGATTCATTAAACAAAGACACAGGATTCAAAAGTGATTAGGCTGAAATGACTGGACTTAGATGTGAAAAGAGAGTGAGAGTAAAGAGCGAGAGAGAAGGGACAAGGCAACACCCAGATTTCCAGCTGGTGTAACTGTGTAGATACTAATACCTTCTCTGAAATGGGGACCATAAAGGAACTTTTGGATTTATTCCAATTTAACATGTTGAATTGATGGGACCTGTGGGGCATACACAGGGAGATATCCAATAAGGTGACATGATCTGGATTAAACATACAGATTTGGTAGTAATCAGCATATACGCATGTAACTGGTAACTGCAGCCATCAGAGTAAATAAAATCACCCAGGAAGTATTATAAAATGACAATAGAAGGGACAGAGTAAGAGAGAACCCTAAGGAAAAGTTTTAAAGGCAAGAGGAGTACAGAAAGGAGGTAAGAAGCAGCAGAGTAGTAGAACGAAAACCAGGAGTATTTCAAGTAAGTCTGTGGTCAAGAATGTTTACTGCTACTGAGGGGTGAAGGAAGAAGAAGACTGAGAAATTTCTACTAGATTTAACAACCAAGAGATAACAGGTTGATGGAATGATGAAGACAGAAAGAGTGGGCAATAACCAAAGGGAGACTGGGAGAAAGAGGAGTGGTTAAGGGAGTGTGGGCTTAATGCAGGGCAGTTCTAAGTGCCTAACAGGTAGGAAATAGTAAAAAGGCTCACAACTCAGAAAGAAGACAGACAGAAATGGGGGAGGTGGGCTCCAGAGCCCAGGTAGAGGAATTAGTGTTGGACACCTTAAGGCATTTAATTACATGCAGGGATTTATGCAAGCTGTAGTAAGGGAGGTGCCAGTCACACCACAGACCAAAATTCCTACTTTCTACAAGGCAAGAACTGTCCTCCAAAAAGGCTTAGTTTTGGTTCATTCCCTTGATAACATAAATAGCATGAAGGGAGGGAGCAGCCTGCTTAGCTGAGGAAAAAGCAACTGACAACAGATGGGGGTGATTGCAACACATGTACCTCCTGCTGCTGTAAAAAGATATTCTACAGAGCAGGGACTGCTTCCCACTCTCCTAGCACTCCTTGCAGCACATAGGGTGTGGACTGGGATATAAACAGGCGTTCTATAAAGAATGAATTAAGCAATGGGAAGATAGAGGCAGGATTTTTCTATAAAACCATAAGACAACTGAATAGCCTGCAAAAAAAAAAATAATAAATTCCCAGCCTGTATGCTCAAATAAATCCCAGATAAAACAAATTCTAATTCCAACTGTGTCAATCTGTTTCAAAAAGTATAAAGTCAAGGGACACTCACTCCCTCCCTCCTTTCCAGTAGGTATTTTGTCAAGAACTATGAAAGGTCTGAGATGAAACCCTATTTGCAAGCTAATAAGTTGGCTTGCTGTAGTTTCCCGGATGCTGGCAGGAGACCTGAGACAAGTCAGAGATGAAAGACTTCAGTAGTCACAGCACTAGCAGTAGACAGATTATCAGTCCAAACACACGGGGCGATGCATAGAGGGCAGGAGATGCCTGCACACGCGGCAGGTTGTGGGACAGACGAGGAACCTTGAGTGTAGGGAGCCCAAGACTTTTAAGGACAGTAAGTCTGCCTGACCTCCGTGGCAAGGAGACATTATCTCTATCATACTAGACAGTAAACAAATCTCACTTTTTCTCAGGAGGGAGACACTATCTCTATACTCTAAGACTGTTTGTTACAGTATTTTTGAGAAAACAGTAAAGAACAAAAGACAGTCAGTATCTTTGCTCACAAGACAGACAGAAACATAAGAGACCCATGAAGAATGGTCTCCCAACAAGTATCATATGCATATCACAGTGAAAAGTCTTAGCCAACCTTGTCTGCCAGCCCCCAGTCCCCCTCCTCAGAGATAACCACTTCCCTCAACTTTCTGTGTTATCTCTTCAGAGATATTCTATGTTTCTACAAGTGTGCCTGTGCCGTGGACACATACACACTTTATTTTTTAAATAAATGGTTGCAATCACATTCCGTACCTTGCTTTTTCCACAGTTTTCTTAGACGGCTTCATTTTGACACATATGGATCTAATTCATTCTTAACATCTACATAGTAATCCACTGCACTATAGTATTACTATATATTTAACTAGTGCCCCTACTAATAGACATTTGCTTCCAGGCTTCTATTATTACAAACAATACTGTAATAAACCAAGTTATACATATCTTTGTGTACATTTGCTAAAAGTGAAATTGCTAGGTGAGAAGTATATGTATTTTTAGTTTTTACAGATATTGCCAACCTGCTCTCCAAAGAGGCTGCAACCGGTATAACTCCCACCCTTCAACATAAAAAGGGGCTAGTTTCCTCATAGCAGCCGATGGCACCACTGTTTGCCAACAAAAATAGGGTAAAGCTTTTACGTATAAACAGGACTTTCAGACCTTACTAGTTGGCTTTTCAATACCCCTTATGCTCAAAATTAAGTTTCTAAAGCTTAAGTGCAGGGTAGTGCTGTACTGTGCAATGAACACTTAAAAGGGATACAGGATCTAGTTCTAACTTTCCCACTGACTAATGCCATGGGCGGCCTTGGTCAAATCACTTAATTTCTCTAGGCCTTAGTTTTTTCATGTATTAGTTAGATGACCCTTTCATCTAAAATTTCTAAAATGTGCGTACATCACTCATCACTCAAAATTCTATAGGTTTTTCTTAATGGAAAATTGTTATTGCAAAAGTAAAGTCTGCAAATAAAAGCAACATAATATTTCAGATTAAAATTTTTTAGAGAAAAGTAGAAAAACATTTCTAGAACACTATCTTATTCACATAGTAGCATTTACTTACCCCTCACATACTCCCAAAAAGTCTTCACAGTAGCCATTTCAATGAGACACCACAGACCAAGAGAACAGCAGGGTACTAAAAGTCCCCTGCCATCCTCCCTATCTATATGACTATTTTCTCATTCTGTTTCTTATGTACCTCTGTCTGTCATAAACTATACTTAGTTCCAAAATACATTTTAATAACATTTAATTTTTGTCTATAATTGCACAATACAAGAAATGAGTATAAAGAATGCTTTCTTCCTTTGTGGTAATTCTTTCTAAATTGAAAGCAAAAAGAAAAAGCAGAAGAGCATTTCCCTTCTTTCATATCTGAATAAGCAAGGAGGGGAAAAAAGGTGACAACCACACAAGAAGCACCAAGCAATGTTCATTTTCATATGTTTATTACCTGACTAAAGAGTTGATTCTTCTTTTGAAAATTTCCCATTTATTACTTAAGTAACAACAAATTCAAACACTCAAGTTTTTTTTCCCTTAAAGTACCTATAAATATTAATTATCCAAAAAATAAACCCAAGGAAAATGTAAAAAGCTCATTCTATTATTTAAATAAAAGAAAAATCTTCTTTTTTGTAACAATTTCATCATAATTTTTGGTTGATATATATATCATCTCTTCAAACTCCCTATTACTAGGAAGTGGATCACCTTCCAGTTACAAGTATCTGTATAATCAAATGATTCTGTATCTTATATAGCTATAAAATCACATGATATTTTTAAAGTATGACTTTAAAATATGCAATGTATACTCTAAGATGAAACCATGTCTCTGAGCTACCAAGAGTATAATAAGAAAAAAAAATCTAAAGGCATAAGTATATTTTATACATAATTTTCCAACTGCTGGTTTAGATTGATTCACTCTTTACAATGGCAGCAAAGCACGATAAAATCCCACTCAAAATTTTATGCTAAAACCTCACACATAATAAAAAAAAAAATCAAATTAAAACTATACCAAAACACCATTTTTTAACCTATTACTTTTAGATTTTTGCCAATCTAATAACACACTGATAAGGCTGATGGGAAATAAGTACTCAACCATTGGCAATGTACATCCTAATGAAGAGAAATCTGACAAAAACTAATATCAAAATTACAAACTGACTCAGTAATTCCACTTCTGGGTATTTCTCCCACAGATATGTTCATATGCTTGCAAGATGACATGTCTGGAAGGTAATTCACTGCAGCATTATTTATAATAGCAAAATTTTGGAAACAAATTTAATGCCCATCAATAGGGAACTTATTAAAGGTGGAGAACAGGGTGGTGTTTTCTAATGATAGGGAACTTATTAAAGGTGGACTGAATTGTGTCTCTCCAAAACTCATATGTTGAAGTCCTAACCTCCCAATGTGACAGTATTCAGAGATGGGGCCTTTGGAAGATACTCAGGTACAGACTGGGACTCTTGTGATGGGATTAGTGCCCTTAGAGAAACCTGAGAGCTCGCTCCCTCTCCCAGCTCATGCGCTCTGTCACATGAGCACACAGAAGGCCATCTGCAAACCTGAAGAGACCTCACCAGAACCTGACAATGCTGGCACTCTGATCTGAAACTTCCAGCCTCCAGAACTGTGAGAAAATAAATTTCTGTTGTGTAAGCCATCCAGCGTATAGTACTTTGTTATAGCAGACTGCACTGATACTACATACATAAAATTTAAAATGGGGCAATGCATATTGTATTTACTTAATTCTTAAGAAAAAAAAAATCTCTAGAAGCACAGACAAGAAGCCAAGAATGTTTATCCTCCATTTTTAGATGGGAGGAGACCTGAGCAGGTGGAGGATGGGATGCAAGATTTTCATTGTACAACTTTTAATATTATTTTGGATCAAGTAAACATATTATTCTCCAAAATTAAATTAAAAATACTTTTCATTTACATTAGTTATAAATATTTGAAACAGCTACAAAATTGATAAACAAGTTATTCTTTATAGAATTTGAGGGTACAGGCTCAGGCAGCATATTAAAAAGGCTTCTTTTCAAGGACAGGAAACCTGTTCCAGAAGCAACAGTTGGTGGCATTTCATCTCACCATTTATCATTCTCATTTTGTCCCTTTCTTCCTCCCTTCTCTCCCACCCCTCCTGCAGTTTCCAGCTGCAGCCAGTAGCAACCACAGACTTCAGCCTACCTCTCTAGGGACCTTCCAGCCAACCTCAGGGATAGCAATGGAAGTAAACTGCAAAGGCAGCCAAACTCAAGCACAGGGAGACACTGAGTGGGAAATCATGCTTTGTTACAATACCTAATTAACCAAAAAGAAAATCCTTTCTTTCACCAGCAAACTAAATTGCTCTATAAATTGTCCTAAAACTCAGACGGTAATGCCAAAACATTAATGTGACTATTTAATTAAGCAATTTAGTTTTAAGTCAAACCTGAACAAGTCTAGACACAAATCATTTTATTGAACAAAATCAGTACAGGGGAAGATTCTTAGCTAGGGAAGATGTTCCCTCTCTCAAAGTAGTATAATTTACGACAAGAATATTCTCCATTATTTCCAGAGTCCAGAGTACCCTAATGACAACACCAAGGAGCCTGTTACCTCCACTATTTTCAAAAGCAAAAACAAAAGACATAATTTCCTACAAGTCTATTAAATGGACAATTAACTCCGGGACCTAAATTAGGTGACTTATTTGGAAAGGACTAAAAAGACTAATTTGTGTGTTCTAACATTGTTCGTATAGTTTTGATATAGTATAATTTCTAAGAAAATATGAATGCAAATGGACTACATTTAAACTAGCAAAGCAAAAATTTAAGAAATCACAGTATACCATAATAAACCAAATCTTGTTCCTCAAGGCTTGGTATATAGTTCTCACTACATTTTTGAAACAACATTTTAGTTTTCAGTTTCATGCCTATAAGTTGTTTTTCCCTTGTTTTTACTGGCATCTATAGCAGATTTCAGACAAGGAAAACAAAAACTAAGGTGCAGAAATAGCCATTCAACCTACCTTTAACCCCTATAGAAGAAAAAAGCAAACATTTATGACTTTTTTTTCAAATCGACTGCAAAAAAGTGGTAAGACCTCAAAAACAGCAAACATTAGGTTATATTTAGGCAGATGTTCTTTCCCCGTTTGCAAATAGGTACTTTTCCTTGTAACAGAGTATTTAGAGTGGAAGATACCAGGTCTGACCACAAAAATTATTTCTATACTATACATTTGCAGACTTCTACCCATTTACTGAAACACATACTATTTGTTAATAAGGAAATGAGATGTGCCTGTTTGTTAATGGTGTTTAGCCAGAACTGAGCCCAAAGTAAAAAAAAAGCAGGCCTGTCATATACTCCAATTCACTTTTCAGTTCCTCCTCTGGGTACTTCTGTCCATTTTAACAAACAAGTGGCAGATTTGCAATTTTTCTGAAAGCTGAAGAAAATAAAAATAATGGAAACATGCACATTTTATAAACTCTGAACATTTACTATGAAAAAGGAAGGAAGGGTCTAGAATTAAGAAATCAACTTTCCTTTTAAATGGTGAGCAAAGACCACATTATATAAGTTACTCCAGAAAGAAGAAAATTTAAGGCTAATCTAATAAATTCACTTCTCAGCTCTGGTTTTAAAAAAGTTTATCATTTTTGCAAATGTAGCTGAGGTTTTTCCCTTTTCTGATTCTTTTTCATAATCCTCCCAAAATAAGCTTTGGGGTCCCTACTTTCAATGCTCTGAGTGTACACATTAATTTGGAATTAACTAACAGAGAGCTTCACACACGGTGAAGGCTCAAAAATACTTGCTGCGTGCGTTAGAACACGAGTAAATGACGAAACCACTCTCCCAAAACTAATTATTTATCAATAATTATTCATCCCTTTACAGAGCACATCTAAATCTTTATGCAAATAACTACCTAGGAATAAAAGTTCCTCCACTTACTAGCTTTATAACCTTGACCAACTCATTTTGACTTCAACTGTAAAACTGTTTTCCTCACTGTAAAATGAAGATAACGCCCTACCTTCCTCCAAGAGCTGTCGTGAGGGTTAAATGTTGTAACAGAAGTGAAAACATTCTGGACACTTATAAAGGCAATTATCTACATTTTCTAATGCCCCATATTTCTAAGGCCCAGCTGGAAAAGCCACTTAAACAACCTGGCAACTTACGGCCAACATACCTAAAACCAAATGCATCATTTGACTCTCAAAATCTGTTTCTCCTGTAGACTTTTTAAAGTTTCATACCTGGATAACTGAAGTAAATTTTTCCTTTCTTCCCTCACTATTACCCTCCACTCAATCAGCCACCAAGGTCTGTCAATCTTCCTCTAACGATTTCCTTCTCTTCCAGCCTACAAACACCTTCCTTTTATTATTGTATGTCTTGGTCATGGCAACTTATCTCCAAATAGCTCCTCTTATTCCCCAATAATCAAATTCAGCCCCCAACTCTCAGCTTCAGAGACAAATTTCCAATTGTCTGCTCGTCAAATCTATCTCAACAGTAGATGACAATCTTGAGTCCATCTATATTAATATCTATGATAGGCACCTTCTTGAACGGCTCCCAGTGATCCTCACCTGCTGGTATTCACAGTGTTGTGTGGGCCTAACCTTATCATTTGCTTAGTGAAAATACTGAAAGTGATGTGACTTCACTTCCATGCCTAGGTTACGAAAGACTGTGACTTCCTTCCTGCTAGCACTGTCTTCTCACTTCCTCACTCTGATAAAACAAGCTGCCAAATAGTAATATTACCAAGAAATAATATTAAAATAGTAATTATTATGGGATATTTAAAAAGAATTCAAGTATATTAATAAAAATATTAAGAGAAAATATTAATAGAAAAATGAAAACATATAAGCAGATATTTCACATATGAAAAAATACAATTAACCATATAGAGTAATGAACTCAAAATGGACCAAAGACTTAAATGTAAATACTAAAATATAAAACTCTTAGACAAAAACATTTACACACAAATCTTTGTGACCTTGGACTTGGCAATGATTTCTTAGATGTGACACCAAGTATAAGCAAAAGAAGAAAAAACAGATTGGGCTTCATGAAAATTAAAAGCTTTTGTGCTGCAAACAGTATCATCAAGAAAATGAAAAAACACCCCACAGAATGGGAGAGAATATCTGTAAATCATGTATCTGATAAGGGAAATGTATCCAGAATACATAAAGAACTCTTACAACTCCATAATAAAAAAGATAAATAACTTGATTTAAAAATGGCCAAAGGATCTGAACAAACGTCTTTCCAAAGAAGATACACAAATAATCAGTAAGTACATGAAAAGAGGTTCAACATTATTAGTCATCAGGGAAATGCAATTCAAAACCACAATGGGAAACCATTTCATAACCATCAGGATAGCTAAAATTAAAAAGACAGACAATAACAAGTGTTCATAAGGATGTGAAGAGATTAAAACCCTAATACACTGCTGCTAAGAAGGTAAAATGGTGCAGCAGCTTTGGAAAACTAGTCTGACAGTTCCTTAAAAAGTTAAACAGAGTTACCATATGACCCAACAATTTCACTCCTAAGTATGGACATAAGAAAAATAAAAACATATGTCCATACAAAACTTGAACACAAATGTTCAAAGCAGCATTATTTCATAATAGCCACAAAATCCAAACAACCCAAATGTTGATCAACTGATGAATGGATAAACAAAATGTGGTATATTTATAAGTGGAATATTATTCAGCCACAAAAGGAATAAAATAATGATATATGCTACAACATTTATGAACCTTGAAAGCATTATGCTATTTAATTTTCTAAGTCTGCAAAGCCAAAGCTTAGGGTCTGAACCACATGGTCCTTTCTAAATTTCAACCACTCTCTAAGATATAACCTGAAATCTCCATTTTTTAAATGGAATAGTAGCAAATTATAGGTAAGCAGTTGGATATATGGCTCTCAAGTTCCAGAAAGAAGTGATGAGGCCATGGAAGAGAATGAGACAACAAACAGAAAACATGAGCTTAAGAAGAGAAGATGATGGAGTACATACCAGCCTCTAAAGGAAAAAAGCCAATCAAAGAAATGAGAAAGGAAAAGTCAGAGCAATAAAGGAGAAACCAAGAGAAAGTAGTATCAAAAAAGTCAAGAAAATAATAAGGTACACTTATTAGAGATATCAACTGGAATAAGAATCTAAAAACATTCATCATTTTTTCACTCATATCCTTGGTAAGGACAGAGCTAACTGTCATGGGCTGACCAACAAATGAGGGTTAAGAAAATGGAGGCAGTTGAGTATAAAGGATTTAGCGGGGTGGATATAGCTCAGTGGTAGGGCACATGCTTAGTTAGCATGCATAAGGTCCTGGGTTCAATCCCTGGTACCTCCGTTAAAAAAATAATAATAAAATAAAGAATTTAGGTTAGTTTTTACTATTGTTGCTGTTTTTAAAGTCTAGAAACTTTAGGCCTCAGGGGAAGAAGCCAGGGAAGAGGGAGCTATATAGGACAATGGAGAAAATTGTTTGATCAGTGTCCTAGAGGACAAAGGGATAAATCTGATTGAGAGTTAGGTTGAAGGATTAGCCTTGAATAAGCCTCAGATAAAAACATGTCAGTATGTAAATGTGTTATATATCTGCATCCTTGGGGAAGAGTTTCACATAACTGAATTTTCCAGATACTTCAGCATTTCTTAAAAATTTTAGCTATTTTCCTTGAAATTATTCACCACTGTATCATAGAGTTCTCTGACTTTTTAAACAGAGTGTGCTTTCTTGGATGACTTAGGTTATTGTAACTATGATTACTGTACTAGGAAGTAATATAGCTGAGTCTGCATGTTAATTTTTCAAATCTTTGTCCTACATTGCCAGTTGCATTTCCTGTTGCAATTCCCCTGATAACTTTTTTCATTTGTGCTTCCAAAAGATTCTAGTTTGACAATTATGTAACTATTAAAGAACACCCTAAATGAGGGATAACAGGATCCTGAGTCAAAGTACAGAAGAAAAGTGTATGGCTTT
Organism: Camelus ferus; assembly: GCF_009834535.1. NCBI lineage: Eukaryota > Metazoa > Chordata > Mammalia > Artiodactyla > Camelidae > Camelus > Camelus ferus. Next base: position 60,709,792 of record NC_045696.1, read on the forward strand.
ATGACAACTCTCCCCAGTGTTAAGAAACCTGTTTCACTTTTCAATTCAACTGAGACTGGGTTTCAAAGAGTTCAGAATGTCAGAAGATTGACTTCTGGCTACATAAGTATTACTTTATCCTGCTTCCTTAAGTCATATCAAAATATCCCTGCCAAGTCACTGACAATTTTATAGGCTTAGCCTTAAACCACAAACAAAAGGAATAATGCACTCTAAAAGTGAGCCTAGACATCTCACAGTAACTCAGTATACTTTCCTGTCTTATCATCATTTACCAATAAAAAGTTACAATCTACGCTGTTTCTGTATGTTAATATAGTCATGCATGTTTCACACATATAGATAATATTCATGATAAATGTACATTCTTCATCAAATCTTGACTTTAACCCCTTTCAAATTTCACAACTACAAACAGCACAAAGGCTAAAAAGGACCAGAGTTAAGCACACAGGCAGTCAGTTAACCAAAATTTAAAAAGTCATTCCTTTAGTTCCAATACTATGGGGTATCACTATTTCATCCATTCTTAAGATTCTGAATAATCCAGCAATTCTACTTCTGGGAACTTATCCAAAGGAAAGAAAAACCTTAAGTCGAAAAGATATCTACACCCTCCCGTTCACTGTAGTAGTATTTACAATAGCCAAGACATGAAAACAACCTAGGTGTCCATCAAATGGACAAAGATGAATGGATAAAGAAAATGTGGTATATATACATAATGGAATATTATTCAGCCATAAAAAAGAAGGAAACCTTACCATTTGCAACAACATGGATGGACCTTCAGGGCATTATGCTAAGTGAAATACACCAGAGAAAAAACAAATACTGTACAATCACATTTATATGTGGAATCTAAAAAACAAAACAAACCAAACAAAACCCACTGATACAGAGAAAAGATTGAGGGTAGTCAGAGGCAGCAGTGGATGAAATGGGTAAAGGTGATCAAAAGATACAAACTTCCAATTATAAAATAAATAAGTCCTGTAAATGTAATGTACAGTATCATGGCTATAGTTGATAATACTGTATTATATATCTGAAAGTTGTTAAGAGAGTAGATCTTAAAAGTTCTTATTAAAAAAAAAAAACAGTATGTGTGGGTGATGGATGTTAGCCAGATTTACTGTGGTGATCATTTCACAATACATACAAATATCAAATCATTTTGTTGTACACCCGAATCTAACATCTAATATGTTAAATATATTTGTTTCAAAAAAAAAGATTCTGGATGGTCATATTCCTATCCTTTACATATCAAAACCAAAAAAAAAATTAAACTACCACTGCTTCTCCAGTACTCACTGCCTGTTTTTTCAGTTTTTCATTCAAATCAATGAAAATTAATAAATGTAGAATTTCTCAAAGACAGAGAGAGGTATAAGTGGTCTGATCAATTCAAACTGAAACATCTCACTAGTTTAGAGTAACCGAGGCACTAGTCTTTGTACTTTTGCCTCTGTATTGAAATTATTTATGTACATTTCCCCTTCTAAATCACAAACACCATGAGGGCAAGAATCTTTCTGATTGAATGGCTCCATTCACCACTGGACAAACATGTTTTAAGCACCTAGCATTTGCTATCTTCTGGAGAGAGCTGAGTTAAACAGTTCCTGCCCTCACAAGCAAGCAAGGGAGGCGGGCTTGTAAACAAATTACAATACAAGAAAAACAGAAGTGAGTACAGGATCAAACCAGAGGAAAAATGAACTCTACAGCTGTAGAGGTACTTCGGGGATACACTTATGTGTTCTCCAAAGGGCTTTCAATAAATACCTGTCGAATAGACGAATGAATTAAATGTCGCTAATGAAAAGATGAGACCCCCAGGTCCAAATGAGACGTATTAGCTACTCCTGAAAGTGGATAAACTTCGCCCTTCAACAGCTGCTGGAATGCGGACTCCAGCATACTACCGCCGACCTCAGGAAATCACCTTGAAGAAGGGCCATACCTGTACTGCCAGCCTTTGGCACTGCCACCTCGGCTGCTGCTGCTGCTGCTGCTGCTGATTCCACCCCCACAGCTGCTGTTGCTGCTGTTCTTGTTCGGGGTCACCGCGGTGGCCAGGCCCTCCAGCCTTCCTTCGCTCTCTGAGACTTTCATTGCTGACACTGGTTCACCTCCCTGCATCTTAACTCCAAAGTCCATTTGCCCTTCTGGGGCAGGAGTGAATAACTCGGTAGAGTAGTTTTGTAAGTGATAAGATTTAAGATTTGATCTGAAGGTGATCCCAGGTGCCAAATCAGACGGCGGCCGGAGTAGGAACCATCAAATGGTCCAGGGAAGGAATACAAGCATTCCCCTGAAGGAAAACTTTTAAGAGGAGAGGGGTAGCTTTGAGGACAAAGATCCTTTGAATATATATCTCCTTCCGTGCAAAAGCAAGGAGGAAAAAATCACCCTGCCAGAGGATCTGATGGCATGCTCAAAGGAGAAGCAGAAGCAGCGTGGGGAGGTCGCGGACTCTAGCCAAGAGGGCTGGCCGAAGGACGGACCACGGACAGGGACCCGCGGCCTGACCTCTGGGCTGACGGACTGACCCGCCGCGCTCCCTCTTCTCCTCCAGCCGGTCCTCAGGGGGAGGGTCCCGTACAGCCCGCTCGGCGGTTCCCGCCGCAGCCCCCGAGACAGAGCTGGAACCGCCCGCGCGCAGCCTGGGAGGAGGGCCGGGGAAGGAGGCCGCCGGGGGCGGGACGCCGGCTCCCAGGGCCGCCTCTCCTCCGGCCAGAGGCGAGCCGCTCGGGGCAACTTCCGCCTTGGGCCCTGGACGGGATTCGCAGGGGCGGATGAGTCCCTCGCCCTCTCTCCAGCCCAAACGGGAAAGCCACAGCTGCGACCGCCACCCCACCCACAGCCCCACGGCGGGTCACCCACCCGCCTGCTCTCTCCCCGCCTTCCCTTCCGGAGTAGGTGAGCTCACTTCCCCAGAGCAGAAGTCTCCGGCGCCATCTTGGAGCAGGGCATACGGCCCTCAAGGGGGCGGAGCCTCTGGGAGAGCCATGCTGGGGCGGCTGACTCCGGAGAAAGAGAGTGGGAGGGCGCCGGCGGGCGGAGGAGGTGGGACAGCCGAGGAAGGAGAAACAAAGGAGTTAGTGCCCTAGCGGAGGGTGACTTCCCGCCTTCCTAACCGGGTCCTTCCTGTTCTTCCACTTGAGGGCCCTTTACAGACATTTTAGGAAGAAAGCTTAGAAAGTTGTCATTTCTATAAGAAGTTACAAAAACAATCCCCCCACCCCACACACACAACCCACCTCTTTATTTTAGTAATTTTGCAAAAAAAACAAAAACAAACAAACAAAAAAAACCAAGACACTGGAATAAGGCACACCAGTATTATACATGAGAAAGAAACTGTCATGGAAATTAGAGCTCTCAGAAACAAACCCAGGTACTCCTTCTGACTCCTGACAACTCTTTCACCCTCTTTAGACCTGAGTTTTTGCATCTGTAAAATAAGAGTGTTTAGGTGATTTTTGAAGTCCCTTCTAATTGTAAATTCTAGTTTCCGGCAACATGAGTTGTGAATTGAATGTATACCGTATGCAAAATAGTATGGTGGTGCAAAGTAGTATTACTCAATGTAAAAATGTAAACAAAATAGTAAAATAAATACAGATATACAGATAAGACTATGAAGAAAATAAAAGGGGATGATATAGAAAATAAGTAGGATTAGATGGAGACTTACTTTAGAAAGAACAGTTGTGGAAAGTCATCTTTGAGGAGATGGCATTTAAAGTGAGAGACTGAAGAAAGATGAAGTTAAGGGAAAAGCAAACTATTTACTTTTGGGGAAATGAGAGACCTGGGAGCCTGGAGCTTAGCGAACAAGAGAGTGCTGTGAGGTGACAATGAAGACATAGGCAGAGAAATTTGGATTTTATTGTAAGCGCAATGGAAAGCCATTGAAAATTTTAATAGATGAGGGTTGTGATCTGATCTATGTTTTTGGTTTGTTTTTTGTTTTGTTTTGTTTTGTTTTTTGAGTTTCATGGTTTTATTAACACAAATACAATGTGCACGAGCTGTCTATTCATTTTCTTTGCTGCACAGCCTGGCGTTGGGATTGGTGACTCTGATGGCCAGCTGAGCTACTATTTCCACAATGGCTTTGCAGTTCTTGGAGGAGACTTTGTGAGCAGTCTCAGCACAGTAAGATTTGTTGCACATCAGCAGCATTTCGAGCTCCTTGATGTTGTGGACCAGGAACTTGCGGAAGCCGCTGGGCAGCATGTGCTTTGTTTTCTTGTTGCTCCCGTAGCTGATGCTGGGCATAAGGATCTGGCCCTTGAGCCTCCTGCGCACCCTGTTGTCAATGCCTCTAGGTTTCTATCAGTTCAGCTTAATTTTGACATATTGGTCTAACTGGTGCCGGATGAACTTCTTGGTCCTCTTTTTGACGATCTTGGGCTTCACTAGGGGTCTGAGGGCGGCCATGATGCCGACTACGAGATGGTAAGTAGCGCCGAGGAAGAGAGCTGATCTATGTTTTTAAAAGATCTCTCTAGTCTTTCCAAGAAATGGTTCTAGGACCCTGGATATCCACATACAAAAGAATGAGATTGGACCCTTACCTCACACCAAGTACAAAAATTAACTCAAAATGTATCAAAGACATAAATGTAAGAGCTAAAAGTATAAAATTCTCAAAAAAAAAAAAAAAAGAGTAAATCTCCATGATTTGGGATTAAGCAAAGCCTTCTTAGCTATAACATCAAAGCATAAGTGACCAAAGGAAAAATTGATTGGGTTTCTCAAAAATTAAAAACATCTGTGCTGAAAACAGTATCATCAAGGAAGTGAAAAGACAACCTATGAAATAGGAGGAAAATGTTTGCAAACCATATATCTGATAAGGGACATATATTCAGAATATGTAGAGTGCTCTTACAGCTCATTAATAAAAAGAAAACCAAATTTTAAAATGGACAAAGGAACTGAATAGACATTTCTCCAAAGAGGATACACCATAGGTTAATAAATACATTAAGAGATCAACATCATTACTAATCAAGGAAACACAGGTCAAAACCACAAGGAGATAGCACTTCACACCCACTAGGATGGCTATAATCAAAAAGATAGGCAACCACCATTGTTGATGAGGGATGTGGAGAGGTTGGAACCCACATACACTGCTGGTAGAAATGTAAAATGTGATATATTCATAGAATAGAATATTATTTGACCATAAAAGGAATGAAGTGCTGATATATCCTATAACAAAAAGACTTTGAAAGCATTACGCTAAGTGAAAGAAGCAAGACAGCAAAAGCCACATGTTGTGTGACTCCATTTCTACGGACTGTCCAGAATAGGGAAATTTATAGAGACAGACAGTTGATTAGTGGTTGCCAGATGCTGAGAGGAAGGAGGAATGAGGAGTGACTGCTAATGGGTATGGGGTGCCTTGAGGGGTAATGAAATGTTTTAAAATTAGATAGTGGTGATGGTTGCACAATCTTGTGAATATACTAAAACCCACTTAACTGTACACCTTAAATGAGGGAATTCATTGAAGGTGAATTATATCAAAATAAAAGTTCTTCAAAAAAAAACAAAAGTCTCTCACTGCCACATAGAGAATTGATTTTTGTGGGAGAAAAAGAGGAAGCAGGGATACTAGTCAGGAGGCTATTTTAGGAAGTGGGGTGAGAAGTGATAATGGCTTAGGCTAGGGTGATGGCAGTGGGAATGGAGAGAAGTAAATTGATCTCAATTGTGTGGGGTTGGGAGTGGCTTCAGTGCTGCAAATAGACTGGATTTGCAATAGTAAAGCACTTTTCTTACAGGCCTTTCCACTTCCACAACTCTGATCATGCCACTTTGAAACTTAGAACCCTCCAAAGACCTTTCATTATGTTTGGAATAAATTCCAAACTCCTCTTTATGGTGCGAGGTAAGGGTCCATACCAAGAAAAAAAAATGGTATGAAGGCTATTGTAATCACTATAGGATTTAGAGTTATCCTTGTATAATCCAATAGTGCCTGGGATAAATGTCTCTAAATAACCAATGAGCTCAGCCAGCTGTAGAAGTAAGCCACCCTCATCATGATCATCCAGACTCCAGTCCAGGAAAGGCAGCCTTGTGAGTGGGTGCCTTCACTGGAGCAATGGCAGGTGTGAAGAAGGGACATGCCAACCTAAGGACAAGGGAAAACATGGAGTCTGGAAAAGGCCTCAGCTTTAGAGACCCTGAAACTATTTTGTCATTACTCCCAGTGATGATGAGACTTGGGGACTAGCCCATGCTAACCAAATGCACGACAGACTGATGCGTAGCAACTGGAAAGATAAGTGTTATTTAATAATGAAAAATTCAGTCCAGAGTACTCAAATTGGGTGTCAGCATTTTCTATGCAAGACACTAAACAAGATGAGCTAATTTATTACCAGAAGGTTACATGAGGCTCATGGAATCAGAACCAGGATTGATAGATGTTTTATCATTTTTTAAGTAAAACCTTTTTGTGGTTGTACAATAGGGTCTGAGTCTGTTTCATTCAATGCCTAAGGAGAAAAAAGGGCATATGATTTGAGAAAGGAAGATAAAGAAATGCACTTTTTTGGAATGCCTTCAAAGAAGGATATGTTTATCTCTGTGAAGAGTTTAGGGTGCATTCCTCAGCGTTCCAGCTGGATGATGATTTGGTGCATCCTTCCACATGGTAAGAAGCTGCATAGCATAGTGCTTGAGAACATGGGCTTATGTGTCAGATCAACAATAACTGGATACTGATTGCATGCATGTGACTTGGGCAAGTTACCTAAACTACTTGTATTTGTTTCCTGGCCTGAAAATGGGAGTAATAACATCTCTGATATGGATTGAATTGTGTCTCCTGAAAATTCATCTAATCCCCCAAGCTATGTGATGATATTTAGAGATGGGTCCTTAGAGATAATTAGGTTTAGATGAGGTCATAAGCCTGGGGCCCCCATGATGCGATTAGTACCCTTGTAAGAAGAGACACTAGAGTGCTTTTGCATTCTCTCTCTCTCAACCTTCCTCTTCCCCCAGCCTCCACCATGTGAGGACACAGGGAGAAGGAAGCCATCTACAAGCCAGGAAGAGAGTTCTCACCAGAAACTAGTGAGTCTGATCTTGGACTTCTAGCCTTCAGAACTGTAAGAAAATAAATGTTTGTTCTTTAAGCCATCCAGTCTGTGGTATTTTGTTATGGCAGCCTGGCAGCCAAAGGTAAGACAGTCTTCCTTTTGAGTGGTTGTCAGCATAAAATGAAATGATATATGTAAAGTCTGACATATGACGTGGCAAGTACTTAGCAACTCTTAGCCATTGTTATTAGAAGAATAGAGTTTACCTGCCAAGTAAAATGAATGTTTGTCTTTGGTGAGAGCACCTTTCCCCTGGACAGCTCTGAAGACATATCAACTAGGACACACCTGAATACATCCAACATATTTCTATGGGAGAATGCCGGCTTTGTCTCCCAGATGACATGGAATTTTCCAGAAGTATCCCAATCAAATAAGACCTGTCAAGGTATGTAAACATAGAGTCCTAAGAACATTATGTGGAATCACTAGCTTTTAGGTATCGTCTGGGTGAAAATGCCGGTGCACAGGGTGATGCCTGCTCCAGTGTCACCTCCTCACAGAGGCCTTCCCTGACCACTCACTCTGGACAGAGGAGCAGCCCCCACCCCAATACTCTCAATCTTTTTACCCTGCTTTAGTTTCCTTTATAGTATCTGATATTATATGCTTTGTTGTGCGTTTTTTGTCTGCTCACTAGAATGTAAGCTTCATAAAGAAAGAGTCCATTCTTTTTTCCCCACCTCTGTCTCCCCAGTACTCGAACATTGCCTGGTACATTTGTTGAATGAATGAATGAATGAATTTACTACAGTAGTTAAGAATATGCACTTTGGCATCAGCCTTCAGATCTTGGCTCTGTCACTTAGCACATGTGATCTTGGCCAAGTTACCTACCTTGGTGAGCCTGAGTTTTCTCATCTCTAAAATGGAAGTAGGATGAAATGAGAAAATATATAGAAAGTGCTTAGCACAGTGCCTGGCACCTAGTAAGCAGTGAACAAATGCTGGCCGCATTTTCTCTTTCTAACCCTGATATGCAGGGGATGGAAGGGAAACTTATTTCCCTGAAGCACAGGAGGCCTGATTTCTCTATGAGCCTACAGCTATGGCATCTGGAATGAAGAGGTGGACAGGCTGCAAAGAAACTGGGGACAGGAGGGGAGTGGGGAGCAGTACTAATCCCATGAGAGCCACTGTGAGAATAAGTTTGTGGAGACCCACAATTTCTATTTTTTTAAAAATGAAGGAAGGAAGGAAGAGAGAAAAAAAGAGAAATTCTGAGAAGACAGAATGTTCACATTCACAATAGATGTTACTAGTATTGTGGTGGATTCAATGAATCAGAAGCCCTGTCCTCCCCACCTCCAGCTTAGACAGAAATCCTTTAGCAATTTCCCACTCCAAGCGGGTGATTCAGCTGACGGGCTCCGAGAGAGCCAGCATTTCACTGGAAACACTCCCCTGCCAAGCTCAAGGCTGGTTGTGGGAGTAAAAGGAACAGACACACTCAGTGCTTCTGTTTGAGAGGAGGAAGGAACGTGGTGGAAGAGAGAATGGAGTAGCTGCTGTGCTCAGAGTTTGATAATGTGAATTTTTTTCTCATTCTTTGCTTCTCCCAGCACATCTTCTCTGAATCCCTATTGAGCCTGAAAGTATTTTGCTTAAATAACCAGTAGACAGTAAAATTTACTCTTAAAACTGTGTTATAAAATGAGAACACATGTTCCTTTAGTGAGATGTGTTCAGCTTGTCCATTTTTAGACTCATTTGGCTCGTGCAGGCAATGTTTTGCTGACAGAAGCCCATAAAAATGCACTGTCAATGGAAGTCACATGACCTTTCCATCAAGTGGTGAATACCATGGGAAAGGAGAGAAAGAAAAGTCAAGTTGGGGGGAGGGTATAGCTCAGTGGCAGAGTGCATGCTTAACTTGCATGGGGTTCTAGGTTCAATCCCCAGTGCCTCCTCTAAATATAAGTAAACTTAATTACCTCCCCCAGCCCCCCCCCAAAATTAATTTAAAAAAAAGTCAACTAATGCATTATCATGAAATCACATGGGTGTGAATTCTGGGGGTCAGCATGCAAATTTGTTATTCCCATCAAATAAGTCAGTTGACAAGAGAACACTGACTTACTTGATAGGATATGTGCCAATCTCTCTATTTTTTGGAGGTGGGGAGGTACTAGGGATTGAACCCAGGACGTCGTGCATGCTCTACCACTGAGCTGTATCCTCCCCCTCAACCAATATCTCTTTTGAAAACACTGCATCCCATCACCAAAAACAAAAAGGTAAATACTAGGATGTATTTTTCAATACGTGCTCCATATGATACTGCAGGATATTAATAGTTGTTACTTAATTAATTTTTCTTGCTGTGATTAGATACATTAAAAAATAGGTTTTAGAGTTGCATTGGTTCTTTTATTGCAGAACTTCTTGGAGGATTTAATATGCTAATGTACATCACATATCTTCATAAGGGAGATAGGAGGTGCAATATTTCTCATAATTATTTGACCACAGAATGTCTTTTACATAGAACATCTCCCAGAAACAATGCTTACAAAGCACCGTTCCCCTCCCTGGCCTGGCGTCTCCCCACTGCATTCAGGCCAGACTCTCGGCCCCCCGGTGGATGCTACTCTCTGGGCTGGCTCTGCAGGGAGCTTGCTCAAGCCACCCTTTTGTCTTCAGCCCCAGTAGCCTCAGTGCCAATTGTGATGATGATATTTGCAACACTGTCACACAGGGCCTGAGGATCAATCCTCTAATCTTCCCTCACATCAGCCACCAGTGCTCTGCTGATAATTGCTTTTACTTTTCTAAATACCAGCCAATAGAGGAGAATGTCTAAACGAAAAGAAGCTGTTCATAGCCCAGGTGGAAGCAGAAAGATGGCCAAGTCTGTTAGAGCAGGGAACAAAGAGGCAAAGTCAAGTAGTATGTGATTTAGAAAGTCACTTTCTATAGTAAGTTTATTGGCAAAGAACTAGAGGTTCTTTGCAGAGTCACAGTCATGACATGCAGAGTAAGGCAGAGGTAAGATTACGCAGAGAATGGAATTAAGTCAGGTTTATCCAAAGGTTGCCTACATGGAGCCCAAAGATGAAGTATCAAGAGGACTATGATTTCTTCTTTCCCTCATCTTTGTGAAAACTGAAATGAGGTCTGCCTAGAGAAAAGGAAATAAGATGGTCTCAGATTTTTCAAAGCCAATGAATATTGTTTCTTATTTCTTCCATGAAAGCCTTTATTGTACTCATTAATTGAGTATTTATTGCACATGAATTATATGCCAGGGACTCTGATAGTTGCAAAGGTAACGACCATAAACAAGACACAGTTTCTGCCCCCAGTTTCTGTATGGAGCCAGGAAGGCAGATCTTAAGTAAGAAACTTAAAAAAAGTGTGAGAAGTCTCAAGATACGGGTTGTATTGGTGCCTGAGGAGAAATAGGTGGGCGGATAGGTGGGTGGTTTATTTTACCTCATGTAGCAATCGGAGAGGGCCTTCTTGAGAAAAGTGATGTTTGCACTTATAACTGGAAGGATGAGTTGAAGGCAGAGTGAGGTAATGTTCTGGGTAGAGGGAAGAACATGTTCTAAGATGACAGAGAAGAGATAGAAGAGGAACTTCAAGAAGGCCAAGATGGCCAGATCTCAAAAGGAATATAACAGAAGATGAGTCCAGGGAGGCAGAGAAGGGTCAGATGCCAGGCCAAGGAATTTGGACTTTTTCCTAAACACAACGGGAGCCACTGAATGATCCTAAACAAAGGAGTCAATTACATGATAAGACTTAAATTGTCTAATACAGAATGACATTCTTTCTAGACCTAGCTTCTCTACCTGGACCTAAGTACACCCTTGCCCTGAATTAGGTTCTTAGGAACACTTATATTCCCACTCATTGTTGGATTTCAAGTAGAAATCCTGACCCCTGGTTCCACTGCCAGGTCCTGCCAGCCGTAAGACACAAACAGAAACCTCCAGCAAGGAAGTCTTCTTCCCCAGGTGACTGAGAGAGGTAAGCAATGGATCTTTACCACCTGGGTGCCTTTCTCAATTTCCTGACTCTCGTTTGACCAGAAAGAGGCTTGTGAATTCCCTCTTACTTGTTTCTGTCTTCTCTCCTGATGATCACTTACTTTCACATGGTACTTGGTAACCATACAACCTCATGAAAAGACGCTCACCAGCATAAAGGGACAGCTTGCTCCTCCTTTCCATCTTTCGGAGCAACTTTGGCTTCGTCATGAGCTGTGCTTTTTATGGCAGTTACAGCTGCTCGTGGCTCTTTCAGCTGCAACAAAACCCACTTTAGCTCTTCTAAACCATCCCGAATGTTTTAGAACTTAACTGACCAGATCTTAAACCAATTCCTCATTTGTTCCCAGGACATAACAGATGAAGGCATTTCACACAGACCATTGCCCAAAAGTATCGATTCATCTCAAAGAAGCATAGCAGAGAGACACTGTCCTCAGCCACCCAAGATGTCTGATTTGATGTGATTTCAACCAGGAGAGCTTGAGGCAACAATGTCCTTGTTCTTCTTGGCAATTTAAGAGACCCTTTACGAAAGCAGTACTGTTGGCAAGCCAAGCTGCTAATTATTCAGAGTGTCTGGTCAGGCTTCCAGAGGCCAAGGTCAGTGAGTTCTCTAATCTCCTGTCTTCAGCATTCCCCAAGCCTGAGCCCTTCAGGCTCCTATGATCCTTTCTCATGGCAGCAGGCTGTTTCATGCTCCGCTCTTAATCACGACCCAAAGAGCCAATGTAATATAGGCTTTGCAGGTTGGAAAAAAGTCAAAGAAAACATCACCCTTATAATTGTATATATCTTGCTATGGAGGGGAAATTCGGTGATGACACTGCAGAGTGGAGAATAACTTTTTTTTTTTTTTTTGTCCTTTTTAGTAGAGTCATAGACACAAATGCCAAACAGGGTCCAGTAAACAAAGGCAGTAGGCCAGGTGGGGGCTATAGTCAGTGGAGAGTAAAGAGAGGGCCGCTTCTTCATTCCAACAGACTGTTGTCAGGAAGGCCCAGTGAAGCCAAATCTGATTTTCTAAGAGAAGCCAGAAATATGAGCTTTAATGTCAAAGCCCCTCAAGTGTTAAATGTTCACCACTATTTCAAAAAATTGTTTACTATGTAGGAACCAAAACAAAATGCATTTGTAACCAGATTCAACCCAGAGGACACCAGTTTGGATTCATGTCCACTGCAGATTCATCAGGTTGTCACCTGTACTCATCCAAGTCATGGGCAAAATTTTGACCAGGACAGAGTCTGAGTAGGATCTTCCCTCTGGATTCACATGGATCCAATCAATCAGAACTCTTTGGTGTGGTGGAGTGCCTCCATTCCCACCCAGCTTTCTCCACCTATTTTGAAAGGCTGTTATGAGAGATTTGGCTGAAATCCTGTGGCTACAGCATTTCCCTACCCTGCGTTTTGGCAGCCTTAATTTTAAAGAATCACCCAACAAGTTAGTGGCTGAGCTGAAACAGTATGGTCTCCGCTATCCCAAATCTCCCCATCTGTTTGGAGACATGAGAACACACAACTGAAACACAGCAAGAGGGCAGGGCTCTTCTCTTCTCCATCATTTGAGAGAAAATAGGGATATAAGAAGGAAGGGCTTTAGAGTGACTGGTTCATGATCTAAACTTAAGAAAAGAACTGCAAATAGATCAAAACCTCTTTGGCTGAATCTACTTTAAGCATGCCATGTCCTTTCCCGTGATTTTTCTCTTCTGCAAATTGGAGGAAATGATATATTTTTAAAATATGGGCTTTTAGTCATTCGAAACAGTTTTCCTCAGCCCCTATGGAATCTCCTTCCTAGAAAGGTTGTTATAGTTGGCATAGACTGGCTTCAGGAATACCTGGCAGGAGATCTGGGCCAGATGGTTATCATAGTCCTCATAGCCATGATCCTTTAGCAATGAGGGCCAAGAAGGAAGGTATTTGTTTCAAGCATCCTTGACAAGGAAGGTTTCATACTTAAGTGCTGCTTGGCCACAGGTCACTAGCCACATTCCCCCTGACCTGTGCCTGGGTCATGCTTTCACATCACTTGTGTATCGCCTAAGAAGGGAGGAAAACAGAAGTCAGAAATAGATCCACCTCTATGGTTTTAAGACACTCCTTAGGAATCCTTTGTTCTCTCAAGTAAGAGAATTTTTTTAACTATGTGACTAGTTAAGAGTACTAGCCATTACTAAATCTGCACAAGCTTCAGGCAGTTCTAGTCTAGATCAGTGCTCAAAATCTTCTAAGCCTATCTTGAATTCCATCATCCTGTGATGTCGTAACTCTAATACCACAACTGACTTCCTGCCCTCATCCTTGTCTTTAAAATCTGAACAAAGAATACTGAGCTAGCTTTAGGTGGGAGACATAAGGCGTCTTCCTGACTGTGAAAGTACGGGAGACCCTGAGATGAGTCTACAAGGAAGAGACAGGGAATTCTTGATTCCTGCAGGGTTTTAGGCAAAGAATTAGCACGAAGTTGTCAGAGATAGAGTTGGTACAGAACCTAAAGAAGATGTGACCCCCAAACCAGATCCAGACTTTGGAAGGGTTTCCATTGTTTCAAGGGCTAACAAGCCACTAGGAAGAGAGATGGCATAGACAGGGAAAGGTAGAGGGCACTTGTTTTAAGCCTCAAATGTCCAAATGACCTTCCAGGACCCACAATGACAGCCAACCAACAGCAGCAATGGTGGTCATTCGGTGGGACACCACCTCCTGGATGCCGCCTGGTCTATCAGCTTCATGTGTGGCATTGCTCTGAAAGGCTCTTCCATTCAGTGCAGTTTCCTCCTTTGTCACCAACTTCTTTAGGTCCAGGCCTTCATGGGAAAAATAAATCACATTTTCATCCTGTTCACCTTTGCTTCCCAAGCATATCTGTGAGAGCTGTCTATCTGGGCTGCCAGAACAAAAATATCATAGTCCAGGTGGCTTAAGCAACAACCGTTCATTTCTCACACTTTTGGAGGCTGGAAGTCCAAGATCGCTGAGGCACTGGCAGATCCAGCGTCTGGTGAGAGTTCTCCTCCTGATTTGTAGATGACCGGCTTCTTGCTGTGCCTTCTTCACATGGTGGAAAGGGTAAGGGAGGCTCTGGGGTCCCTTTTATAAGGACATTAATCACATTCATGAGGGCTCACACTCATGACCTAATCACCTCCCAAGGGCCCCACTTCCTAGTATCATCACATTGCAGGTTAGGATTTAAATATATGAATTTGAGAGACCAGAACAAAAGCTGTGAGAGTTCTTCCCCACCTCAGACTGGATTCTGATGGACAGAGTACTGTTCTCTGCAACCCTCGTCTCAGTCATGTTTTGGCTGATATTAATTGGGTCTGATGTAATCTTACCATCTTATACATTCCTTAACTCCTGGAAAAAAATCTATTTAGCCATGCCAAGAAAATGATCATCTAGTTTTTTAAAGATTATTTTAAGAAGCAGTCTTTCTCATAAGCAATTTATTGAAGAACTGTACAAGCATGTTCATAGTTTATAATAAGAAAATTAAAAACAACCTAAATACCCATTAATAGGATAATGTGTGGTTCCTGGGATAGCTGATGTATTCCTTAAATTTTTAAGAATGAAAATGCTTTCATTTTACTTGTGTCAAGTCGTGGTTGTAGCCGGCTAAGTAGCCCCTGCCTTGTTCTTGCCCTTTATAATTGTTCTCACTGCTTTCTTATTGCTCTATTAAAATGCAAGGATGATTGTGCTACTTCTGAGCTTAAAGCTTTCTTATGGTTGGTACCTCACTGTCTACCTATCACGTTCTGAGCTTCTCGGTGTGTGTGTGAGAGCCCACGTGACCTGCCCCTGCTCTCGCACAGCCTCAGCTGCGGTGCCTGTGCTCTGCTCTCCAACCACACGTGACGTGTCTCCACCCTCTGGACCCAGCAGTTTCTTTCACAGCTATGGGGCTTTGCACTTAACTGCTCTCTGCTTTCAGTACCTTCCTCTTTCTCCAGAATCAAATTTTAACATACTGTCCTTCTCTACCCTTAGAAAAGGTAAGCCTACCTGTTCCAACAGCCACTACGGACTCTTAGGACGCTCTGCACAAAGTGTTTGTGTGTACTCCTTGTCTGCTCCTCCAGAGTGTGTGCTCTTGAGGCTGAGAGGTGTGTTCATCTCATATTCCCCACTGAAGCACAGGCCCTGTTGGTTGCTAAATATTGAATGCATGAATAAAGTAATGAATGAACAAGTGTATGATTCTTCTAATGCTTGCATCTGTTAGTTCCTGGTGTTTGTTTCAGGCTATACTCAATCATTTAAACTGTGTTCACATATATAAAAACATGGGGCTTGGGGAAGAGAGGTCCCATGCAACAAGTTCAGTCTCAGCCTCAAATCCTCCCAATGATAGCTCTGCTCACAACAGAAAGGCCCACTTGTGGTCCTTAGCTCCACAAATTCTTCTGTGACACTTGGAATATATTTGGGGGCTTCAGGTGGGATATCCTATATCTTTGGAGGATCAGAATCATCATAGCCCAAACTCAGCCTACCCCACTCTTCTCACTTGGTTTTGCACGAGGATGGCACAGGTATGGGGGTCTTTATTATATAAGCACGTTGCCGAAACAATTTTGAAGTCTGAAAATATTCCAAAGATGGTTAAAATGAATCCCCCAAGTTGCCTTATCTGCATATGTGTGTGAATTTCCCTTAGGAATAATTGCGGATACTGACAAAAGCGCTGATCCTCAAAGCCCCCCATGCTTCTAGTACAGCACGGATAGTGTACTTACAGTTGGTCCCCTACAGCCTCACTGGAAAGTGAGCCCCACAGGGCAGGTAGGCTCCTTTTCTCCTATAATATTTGAAACACAGAAAAGAATATAACATATATGTAAGTTATGGAGCATAGCACTATTTCTTGTCTTTCTATCCCTACTGCCTAGAAAAATGCATGGTAACATGAATGTATGTTGAATAAACAAATGATTCTTCTATGAATAAGTGAACTAGAGAGAACAGCATCTCCCAGATAAAGTACCCATCAGTTGTCAGGCAGTTAAAGGTATCATTCCAAGATGAACTGAACTCCCTACTACATGTATGAGAAACAAATTTTATTCTACTTTCCAGACTGATTTTCCTCCTGTCTACCTTTTGAAAGTTCAGTAGTGTGGCCCTACCATGATGGAGACCACATGGTGTGGTTGAAAGACCATGGACTAAAGGCAGACAATTCTTTAGCCAGGGCTCCACCATTTTCTAGTTGCATGACCTTGGGCAAACTCCACACCATCTCTAGGAATCAGTTCTCTAACCTATTAAAAGTGGGTTATTAATACTTACCTGTTGGAGTGTTAGGGACTGTAAATGGAATAACATCTGATGTGAGTTACCTTCTCACATTATTTCAGGTAAAGAAACGAAATATCTAAATACTTCTAGACACAAATCATCCAATCTCTGCTCCTGATGGCATACTGGAAAGTTGCTTAAAAGCTGTATTTACAAAGGGCTCCCATCAGCCTGTGTGTTCCGGCTTCCCTCTTGAATTCATGTGCAACATAAAACTTCCTCCTGATTGCCTTTCAGTTGCAGCTTTCCTTGGTGGCTTTATGTTGCTTTTTACCCTTGGTGGCAGCTAAATCCTGTACATGGCATACGTGGAGTCTTGTCTATTCTCGTGGAGGCACTGTTTTTTCCCCCTTGATTTAATCCTAGAGACCAATCAATAGGTAACTATAGCTCTCTCCTGAAGAGTGAAAGAAAATGAAAAAAAGAAAAAAAAAGGGAAAGGTACATTATCCTGTAGGGTAATAGCTCATAGTTTACAGTAACGCCATGGCTTTGTATTCTTTTCTGGAGTACACACCACAGTTCAAGCAGTTTGATTTGGTTCTGCACAAGCAGTCCCCACTTCTAGAATAGGTTATGCATTCCAGAGAGTAATTACAAAGCCAGTCATTTAAAACTCAGAATGCCAGTGCCCACAGGAGTGAGGTTACCCGGGTCACTGGGCTCTCAGGGCAGTCCACAAAAGTCTATCTAATTCTGAATGTGGCCGACCTGGCTCACTAGATGCAGCTACTCTCCATGACTCCGTACAGCCTTGATTCTGCAAGAGAGGGAGAGAGGGCACTCTGTGTTCCAACCCTGGGTGCCAGGGACACAGCTCTCCCCTACTCCCTACTTGGCTGGGCCAGCAGCTAGGGGAGGGCCACGCCAGGGAGGGGGCTGGGGAGAAGGGCAGATAAATCCTGGGCACCAGAAATTGATTCTCTGCCTCAAGACCTCTTTCTAGTCCTTCAATAATAATAATGACATTTGTATAGTGCTTCATGGTTTACAAATGACGTATTTTCATCCTTCTATCTCACTGGTCTCATTTGGTTCTTACAACTCTCTTGAGTTATTGCTGTAATTTCATTTAACAAGCAAGAAAACTGAGGTTCAGAAATGAAGTGATTTTTCTAAGGCCAGTGGGGGAACAGTGTGAAAAAAAGATCAGTTGCCATCCAAGCATGGGTGCTTCTGACTGGGTCTTCCCCCAGGCCCAATTGTCTATTTCATTTACCAAATACTTACAAAACACTTAGTGTTTACTGGGTGCCAGGCACTGTTCTCAGATATTAGCCCACAAATATTAGCCCACTTAACGTGGCTCAGTCCTGAGTTAGGGTTTGCTTTATTTTCTTTTTTACTTTTAAAGCCGTGCTTGATCACAGTCGAATCGTCTTGGAAATGGAAAGTGACTTTAACAATGTTCCCGCAGGCGCATTTTTCAGTCAGATGGGCTTGGACTACTGTGTCAAGTGATCCCTGACTCTCATATTTCTTTTTATCAGATGAGTTGCTTTCAAGAGTCAGACTCTGCCAAATAGTTTCACTATGACATGAGCCTTTATATTTGCAAATCCAGCAGGTCTCTCCACCATAGCCTTTCTTACTTTAAGACAAAATAAACTGTCTCCAACCAAAGATAATGTCTCAGCCAATGGAATACGTCCCTAATGAACCCTCTATTAAATGTCTCACTCGAGTCTGGCAGTTTTGTGCTTCCTGGTACCTAGAGAACATCTGACCAGCCTAAGAGAAGAGTAGCCCAGCAGTGACCAGAACGGGCTCCAAAATAGACTTCTGGCTTTGAATTCTGGCTCTCCTTCCTATTTTTGATCTTAGGCAAGTTACTTACCCTATCTGTGCCTCAGTGTTCCCACCTTTCAAATGGGGACAACAATAGTGCCAACCTTCCAGTATTGTGGTGAAGACTGTCCCATTCTGCAGAGGAGGAAACTGAAGCTCAAGAAGTGATAAGGGATTTTTCTCAAGACCACACAATTAGTTACGTGCTGGAGCTGGCATTTGGATTTAGAATTGCCCGTTCCCAAAGCCCATACTCTACCAACTGTAGTGATAGATTCAACTCAGCCAGGTGGTCAGTCAGATGTGCTATGTTGAGAACAATTCTGAGACTGCATCAGGGCTGAGTGGGAATGAGTGTGGGCACAGGAGGGGAGCTGCCACATATGTCATCCCCACTCGGCACATCCATAGAACTGGACATCATTTAGGAAGGGGTCCCCCAGCCTAGGAGAGCCTTCTGGACAAGCACTGTGGCTTATTCATATGTCTTCCCAGCTCTTAGTACAGTGCCTGGACCAAAAAAGTAGGCAGTAAATACATGTTGAAGTAGATTGAATCAAGAGGTCCACAGACTTTCCCCCTGAGGATGGGTCCTCTACCCTCTGGGTTTGTGCAGCTTCCTTTGGTTTGCCTTTAAAAAGGCAAACTTCTAGTCTTAAATGAGACTTGGGGAAGCTCATATATCCATATATTAAGACCTTCCATAGCTTTTACCCTTATTTCAAGGGCTAATATAAGTGTATAAAAGACACAGGATATGTTGATTTTATTTTACTTCAGTCATTACAATGAAACAACAGCCAGTTTATCCAGCTTGCCTTCTTCCTCTCTGCTATGCCTGTTCACTCTTTCTTTACTCCTAATTACAAAGGCAAATGGATGGTTTTCTTAAAGGTGGGAAGTAAAACAGATCGATGAGTGAGAGTTTACAAATAACATCCTATCTTTGGAACATAGTCAGTCTGGGACCATTGATTGTTTCATTTTCCCTCCTGATTTAGAGAGTAGTGGAAGTCTGGGGTGTTTACTGTTTCACAAGAGTCTCGGTAAAAGGAGTACTTGACTTGGTTTCATATGCAAAATCTGCTCACCTACTTAGGTGTGGCCCAAGCAGAGCGCACTCAGGAGAACTGGCCCTTGAGAGGGTTGTTCTTGGACTGAAACCCAATCTAGTGCATATTTCCATCTTCTTCCTTTAATGTAAAAGGGTATTTAGATCCTGCAGCATGAGGAGACTAGTTTCATGGTTTTTTATGATGATAAAAGCAGGAGGCTGGAACAGATAACTACTCGAATCTTCTTTTAGCTTAAAAAATTATTGGCCACTTCCTAACAGCCATGTGTTGCTAAACGCTTTCATGTATATTATCTCATTTAATTCTCATAACAGCTGTAGGGATGAGGTTTCATTACGTTATTGTGCAGATAAAATCTTAGACACCAGAAGGCTATGTGACTTGCCAAGGCTATTCAGCTTCCAAGTGGTTAAACCTCATTTATTCAATAAATGTTTACTGAGCTTCTGCTTTGTGCCAGGCACTGGAATAAACTCTAGAAACACTGAAATGAATAAGAGGTAGCCCTGCACTCAAGAGCTCCAGTCCAAAGACAAGGATGATCTCTAAATGAATTATATAATCCAGTGTGGTTAAGGAGTGATACCTGTGTGGAAAGGGCATCGTGGGAGCACAGATAGTGGAACTTGACCAGCCTGGGAGTCAGGAGGATTTTAGTTGATGAACCAGTAAGCACTGAGCTGATAAAGGAGGGTTGAAAAGGGATAGACTGCATCCCAGGCACTGGGAAGGGGCAGCACAAGCAAAGGCATGGAGAAAGGAAACAGCACTGAGTGTAAGATCCACAAAGTCAGGATTTCTGGGTGGTAGGTGTGGAGGGGGCTGGCGTGGTATGCAGGGGCTTTTCAAATGACCTACACTCTTCCCCTTGAAGCCTATGCCCTGCAAAGAAGCAGCATGTGCCCTTGAAGCCTGTGCCCTGCTGAGACTCCAAAATGGCCCCAATCAGCTACTCTTAGGTGAAAGTTTAAATCAGATAGTCTACAGGGTGGGAGGAAGATGTGTTGCTGCAACCCAGAAAATCACTTTTCCTCTAATAGGCTCCTGAGCCATCTCCTAGTAGAGCAAGTGTCTAATTAGATAAACAATTAAAGAGCTAGGAACAGGGATTGTAGTCAGTGTGTAATAGAGGGTGATTCTTCTGATGACCACAGCCCCAGCGAATGGTTGTGATGCAGCAGTTAAGTTCAACCTCCTGAGTTCTTCTTCCCCATCCTACCCTGGCTTTCTCTCTGTCTCCATCCTCCTGCAAACTATCTATACACCTCTGCCCTTTTCCTGTGTTTGTCTCTACTGTTCTTTGAGTTTGCATGGGATGCTTGCCATCACTGAAATGGACTGAACGTGTGAGGCTTGGCCTCCAGAACAGTGTTTCCAAACTAAACTACAGTGCAGTCGAATCAGCTGCATGAATCCTCTGGGACCCAAGATTAAGCGAGGATGAGATGAAAGCTTCTAAGTAGGAAACACGACAGCTAGATCAGGGGTCCCAAAGTGTGATCTGTGGACCAATTGCACTGGAGGTGTTTCTGTTAAGCAGAGATTAAAGGGCCCCAACCCAGGCCTATTGCTTCCAGATATCTTGAGATGTAGCCAAGAATTTTGTATTTTTAACAAGGCCACTGGAGGATCATATATATCATATATATATATATATATATATATATATATATATATATATATAGTAATTACCTAGAACAGGAGTCACAAAATGGCAGCAGCAGGTCAAGCTAATCTGCAGATACATGTTGTTTGTCCCTTATAGTGCTTTAAAAATCAGAACATTTTACTCAAAAATCTCAATTCCTGGCCTCTCTCTAGATAGGCAACCTGAAGCCCATATTTACACAATGATCATCTGAAACTAGCTATGTAAGGACCATTCTGTTTCAGCCAGCATACCGTCAGTCCCCGGAGCCACCAGGGCCTCCCCTGGCCTAATAGCCTCACCTTTGACTTGGGCTCCTCCAGAACAAGGACCAGGTATTTGTCATCCATGAATCCTCAGTCTCTAAAACCAAGTTTACAGGAGAGAGTGAATAAATGGGTTGAATCAACAGGCACAAGCTTGATGATAAGCTCCTCTTGGCTTGGATAACTTAACTGCAGTCAAAAATAACCCTTGGTTTTAGGTGTAGGACGCATGCGGTCTCATCCTGGTTCTACTGCTGATACCTTTGGGTATATCACCTCACTCCTCAGAGTCTAAGTTATCTTAACTTTATGAGGATGGATTTGACACTAAATTCTTCCATCTCGAAAAGTGTAGCTTCTGGAGGCTGTGGGTAGCTTCCATTTTTAAATTTTATGTGGCAGAAAAGGCTATGGTGAAACTTGGTCCCAGCCACCCTCACTCTCTGAGGCCCCACACTCACAATGCCGTCTGTTGACACAGCAATTTGGAATCTTAGTCTGACCTGAGGGGGTAGCTGACCCTCCACAGAATGGTTGGTATTTATGGAGTGAGACCGGGCTAACTCCTTTCACTATTCACAGATAAAGTCCAAACACTTCAACATAGTGCAGAGGGCTCTTCATACCCAGCTCCCGGCCAGATAACCCCGTAACGCTCCTCCTTTCCACCCACAATACTCAGTTACCCGCGCTGTCCCACACCCACGTTCCTCCCCTCTCTGCCTTTGTACATACTGTCTTCTGTTCCTCACCGCATTCAGCCATCCAGTGAGCTCCTACTTGGCCTTCAACAATCTGTGGAAGGATCCCTCTGGGAAGTTGTTTCAGCCCCTGCCCCTGCCACTTTCTCCAGGCCTAACTTCACTCTCTCCCTCCTCAGTACTCTTTTTTTTTTTTTTCCCCTTTGGTGGGAGAGGTAATTAGGTTTACTTATTTATTTATTCTTAGAGGAAGTACTGGAGATTGAACCCAGGATCTCATGCATGCTAAGAACGCATTCTACCACTTGAGCCATACCCTCCCCACGCCTCCGTATTTTAACTTTGTCTCGTACATGTCCGTGTCATCACATTATCACAGTTCTCACTCCTTTATGTGTTGGCTCCCCCACTAGACTGTGATCCCCTTGAGGGCAAGGATCTAGGACACATCTCAGAAGCACAACCCATGCATGTTGGATGAAGACTGACCAGCCCAAAATCTGATATGCTGGAGGGACTGCACGTCAGAGAAGAGCTGACCATTAGCCCTTGCCCTGCCCACGTTCCCCTCCCCCACCACACATTCTTCAGCATTTTGAGATGCAGAGCTCATGGCTGATCTTTAGAATGACTGATGATGTTTACCATTGGTTGATTATCCTGTGTTTCAGCATCAGCGCTGCATAACATGGATCGAAGGGATTGTATGTAAATAATTATTTGGTGTGGCTCTTAACAGTAACGGCATGGTGTAGTGCAGCACTTCCTGAGCCATTATGAGGAATCCTCTAATCTTCTTTTGGAGAATGTAAATAGACACTGCATTAAAAAAGTAATCTGATCAAAAAAAGTCTGGGAAAGTCCGAAAACTTCCAGCATATTAAAGGTTCCTAAGTCTGGTGATAAAAAACAAGGTTTAATTTTAGTTCCCCCAATGTTTCCAAAGCACAATGTTGAGGAACAAACACTGAATTAGAAGTCAGAAGACCTGAGTTCTCATTCCCCCTCTGCCACTAATATGAATGTGTGATCCTAAACCAACACTTCCCCTTTTGGAGCCTCAAATTCCTCATTTGTAAATTGAATGGATTGGAAAAAAATCTAAAATGACATGACTGGATTAGATTATTTCTAGTTGCACTTCTAATCCCCATTTTCTATCCTGCTCAGAAGGGATGAACAACTCTCGTTTTGATGCCCTTGCTGGACTTAAAAGGCTTATACAATGGGTACTTACCTATATGGTCTGAGCTCTGCTCTGCCCGTCCCAGGAACAGCTGGGCAGGAGCTAGGATGTTCCCTTAATGCAGCTGTTTCCTGCGGAAGGCTGGATCTGATGGGGAATTATCTGGCAGTTCTGAGCTGGTTGTGCCAACTCTGGGACAACCTTTTTATTTTTATTTTTTCCAGGACAATCTTTAACATCATAAGAATCAGCCATCCACTTTTCCTCTTCTCCTTTGCAATGAATTCCCATTGCAGAGATCATTGCCCTGAATATCCAAAAAACAATAAATCTGACAGTAAAGTAAAACTCTGGGTTAAGGAAGAGCAATGGGTAGGAGAGATTTGATAGCAACTATCAACCAGGGCCCTGAAAACCTGAAGTGCCTGCCAGGAGACCAGATCTCCAAGAGTGTCATGAGGGAAGCAAGACCCAGAGTTCCCCTGGTCTTGAGAAGAAATACAGCCAAGCTGGTTCCCTTCAAAGTCCATCTATGGAAAGGAAAGTACATTTTGAAATCACGGAATTCACACAGACAGCCCACAGGTATTTCCTGCTGATGGAGGCACTATTAGCATGGTGCTATGTTCAGAACCAAAAACTCACACTTCCTGCTCTGAAGGATAGACCCCAAACGGCCACCGTTTAAGACTCACATCACACATAAGCAGAGTGGTGGTTCCTTCCAAATACCATCTCAGCAAAGTCAGAAATACCATGACCCAGAATAATCTCTAGCCAGAATTTTCTTCTTTTGTAAGGTACCACCATCCCAGGATCCTTCCTTCTTTCCTTTCCTTTATCCTGAAATATTACAGGGTATTCATCCCTATTGTTAAATGACAAATCTAAAACAAGTTGGTTTGATGTCCTTCCTTTATTCAAGGGAAAGTGATCCACAGACTGGGGAAATACAGTGCCTCCCAGGCAGTGGACCCTCTTCCCCGGGATTTTGGGCCTGAGTGATTTTTGCATTAGACGCTGGCAATGCAGAAACAGGGCGTAGCTGGCTAGGAGGTCCTATTTCTCTAGGGTCAGGTAAACCAGCTACAGCTGAGATGGAGGGTTGAGCTGGGTGTTAGGTTTCCTTGGACAGTGAGGCGTTTCCGTAAGTGCTGCTGACTTGGGTGTAGCACGGGGCAGCCTCCATCTTGTGGGTCTTAATTGAGGAGTGAACTTTATCACTGCATTTCAGGTCTTGCATTTCATAGCATGGTGTGTCATGGAGCCTAAGTGAGTGCACATAGTGCAACCGTTACAGGGATTGGGTCCAAAAGTTAATGTCTAAGGCAAAAATCAAGTATTATTGGAAATATCCTTGAAAATATTTAAAACCATCCCTAAAGGTGGTGAAATGATCACAGTATGAGAAGCACCCAGACAGCAGAGGGACCTGGGTTTAACTGAGGGGTTCTGTCATTCATCCCACACTTCTCCAGGCCGTTGACTTTCTGCGGAATGGTCCTAGTTAAACTGCAATTTCTCTCTCAGAGTTTTGCTTGTTTTGTTCTGTTTTGGCTAAAATTGAATTTGTGTAAGCTAAGTATGTATATGACACCCATTCAGTGAAATAAATAGAAAAAATATCTACCTTCATCCTGCTAACTAAGGTTACCCCCTGGGTGAGAACTGGGATTGGGGTGCTAAACAAAAAGAGGGTCAGAGAAGACCTCAGCCTTCTCTGTCATGTTTTTATTTTTATCTAACACAGAAAATGTATTCATATTTTTCTTGTGTTACATAAAAAGCTCCCCGACTACAAGTTGCTCACTATCGGGAAAGACAGGCATAGAAAGAAACAACAACAAGACAGTATCATGAGTGCTATAATAGCATTTATAAGCAAACATAGGGGAGGGGAGCAATTAACTTTTCCCTGCTGGTTAATCTCATCCCTGCCCTTTTGTTCTGTACTCAGGGAAACACAGTTGAAGCCTTGCTTATCTTGCTTCAAGGTGACCTAGACATGGCTTGGGCAGTTTGGCTTGTCTTGCCAGGTCCCTCCTCTGCCCCAGGGAAGGGCAGCTCTTATAGTATGCAGGGTTAGGGCAGGCATGTAGACATTAAGAGGAGGCATCTACCTGAGTTTGATAATCTGCTACATTTTTTTCTGCTATTACAGTGATCTTGCTAGGGGTGAGAGGGGACCTTGGATTCCTATGGTGTGTTGACCAGTGGACTCACTCTTGGTGACACCTTCTCCTCCTCTTTGTCTTCTGTGAGGCAGAATGGACATACATATATTTGTTTTCATATTCTTTTTCACTACAGGTTATTACAAGATATTGAATATAGTTCCCTGTGCGATACAATAGAAACTTGCTGTTTATCTATTTTATGCATAGTAGTATCTGCAAATCTCAAACTCTCTTCTCACCCCCTTCCCACCCTGGTAACCATAAGTTTGTTTTCTATGTCTGGGAGTCTGTTTCTGTTTTGTAAATAAGTTCATTTTCTTTTCTTTTCTTTTTTTTTTTAAGATCCACATATAAGTGACATCATATGGTATTTTTCTTTCTCTTTCTGGCTTACTTCACTTAGAATGACAATCTTCAGGTCCATCCATGTTGCTGCAAATGGCATTATTTTATTCTTTTTAAGGGCTGAGTAGTATTCCACTGCATAAATATACCACAGTTTCTTTATCCAGTCATCTGTTGATGGACATTTAGGTTGTTTCCATGTCTTGATTATTGTAAATAGTGCTGCTATGAACATTGAGGTGCATGTGTCTTTTTGAAATAAGGTTCCTTCTGTACATATGCACAGGGGTGGGATTGCTGGATCGTATGTTAAGTCTATTGTTAGTTTCTTAAGGAATCTCCATACTGTTTTCCATAATGGTTGCATTTCCACCAGCAGTGTAGGAGGGTCCCCTTTTCTCCATACCCTCTCCAGCATTTATCGTTTGTGGACTTTTGAATGACAGCCATTCTGACTGGTGTGAGGTGATACCTCATGTAGCTTTGATTTGCATTTCTCTGATAATTAGCAATATTGAGCATTTTTTCGTGTGTCTTTGTTGAAGAATTGCTTGTTTAGGTCTTTTGCCCATTTTTAGATTGGGTTTTTTTTTCTTATTAAGTTGTATGAGCTATTTACATATTCTGGAAATTAAGCCCTTGTCAGTCTCATCTTTTGCAAATATTTTCTCCCATTCCATAAGCTGTCTTTTTGTTTTGCTTATGGTTTCCTTTGCTGTGCAAAAGCTTATGAGTTTAATTAGGTCCCATTTGTTTATTTTTGCTTTTATTCCTATTGCCTAGGTAGACTGCCCTAGGGGAACATTGCTGAGATTTATGTCAGATAATGTTTTGCCTATGTTTTCTTCTAAGAGGTTTATAGTATCTTGTCTTAGGTTTAAGTCTTTAAGCCATTTTGAGTTTATTTTTGTGTATGGTGTGAGGGAGTATTCTAACTTCATTGATTTACATGCAGCTGTCCAGTTTTCCCAACACCATTTGCTGAAGAGACTGTCCTTACTCCATTGTATGTTCTTGCCTCCTTTGTCAAAGATTAATTGACCACAAGTTTGTGGGTTTATTTCTATTTGTAGACTTTTTGATGATAGCAATTCTGACAGGTGTGAGGTGATATCTCATTGTGGTTTTGATTTGCATTTCTCTGATCATTAGCGATGCTGAGCATCTTTTCATGTGCTTGTTAGCCATCTGAATGTCTTCTTTGGAAAAAAGTCTATTTAATTCTTCTGCCCATTTTTAATTGAGTTGTTTGTTTTTTGATATTGAGTTATATGAGCAGTTTATATATTTTGGGTATTAACCCCTAATAGGTCATATCATTTGCAAATATTTTCTCCCATTCAGTAGGTTGTCTTTTCATTTTGTTGATGATTTCCTTTGTTGTGCAAACACTTTTAAGTTTAATTAGGTCTCATTTTCACAGAATTAGAACAATAATTCCTAAAATTTATGTGCAGCCACAAAAGAACTGCCAAAGCAATCTTGAGAAAAAAGAAGAAAAAATATCTGGAAGGTATCACAGATACCTGACTTCAGAGTATATTACAAAGCTACCGTAATCAAGACAGCATGATACTGGCACAAAAACAGACACATAGATCAATGGAACAGAATAGAGAGCCCAGAAATAAACCCACACACCTATGACAAAGGCATCAATTAATGTACGACAAAGGAGTCAAGAATATACATGGAGAAAAGACAGTCTCTTCAATAAGTAGTGCTGGAAAAACGAAAATGAAATTAGAACATTTCCTCACATCATATGCAAAAAATAAACTCATAATGGGTTAAAGACCTAAATGTAAGACTTGAAACCATAAAACTCCTAGAAGAAAACATAGGCAGAATAGTCTATGACATAAATCGTAGCAACATTGTGAATATTCTTAATTCTTATGAAAACAAATATATGTTCATTTATGACTGAAGAATTATGCTGTACACCAGAAATTGACACAATATTGTAAACTGACTATACTTCAATAAAATATATATATACCAAAAAAAAGTATATTAGTGCAGTTGAAAACCAATTTAAGTGATTTATAATTACCAGGAGAGTCCCCAGAAGTGGCCCTGAAATTGTGATTGCTTTGTATTTAAAGTAACCACCTTCAGCCATGGCTTTTTCTAAGTGGGACTTCCTTAAGAGTAATACTTTGACTTAATTACTGAGACAGTTCATGTTTATCATCCTGTGATTCTTTTTTCTTATGAGGTACAAAAGCAGTGAAGCAATCAATGTAAGACATGAAGAAAATCCTAAAAATAGTAACACTTGTCAACAGAAACTAGGACATTAAACTTAATGCCTATGATACAGATTACAACACTCTGCAAAACCATGTGTGGAATTCACAGACGCTTGACTTCAGTTTTATGCTGATGAGCATTGATGACTTTTGACAGTAGCATCTAAATAGGTAAATAGCAATAAAAATGATTTGATCACAAGGCATTTTCCTATGTATGTCTTCTCAAATAGAAAATATTTACTAGTAATTTATTTAATAAGGTCAAAGAAAACTCTAAGTTCCTACAATTCTTCAATTAAGGGAAAAGAGCCATAAAATCAGAGCCAGGGGAATGATGTTCATTCTCAACCCCTATATCTAGGTTACTGTGAAACTAAAAGCAAATTATTACCTTTTAGCCGTTGTTTCTTAAGTGCCAAATGGTTTAAAAATGCCTACACCGTAGGCGGATCAAATGAGATAATACACACAAAACATGTACACTACCAACCAAAACCTTAATGTTATCCACATTAAGAGAAAATAAATTATACACCTTTGACAATAGCAAAATCCAGGTAGATTGTTCCAGTAATGTAGCAGGTGCATTTTTCTGGTTTCATGTACACACACTGTTTTTAGATTTTTAAAAATTTTACTGAATGCTGTAATGTATTTTGTTTTCTGTTTATGATTGAATATAAAAAGCCCATCAGAAAATCTGGCAAATTGAGATATTAAATTGATACAATTGAGACAATGAGAGTTCAGAAGTTTCCAGTCAATAGTCACCAATTAATGACTGAATTAGGAATATTTGGTGACTATTTCAAAACAGTCATTTATACTAATAACAAAGTTGTTAATAATTAAATTATGATCTCTTAGATTAACATTCACTGATTATGGAAACTAGAGTCAGTATTTCTAATACTGAACTGCCAAAAGAAAAATAAATGTTAATATTAAAGCTGTACCCAAGTGGAAAAAAATAACAAATGTTGGTGAGGAATGTGGAGAAAAGTGAATATTTGTGCACTGTTGGTGGAACATAAATTGGTACAGCCAATATGGAAAATAGTATGGAGGTTCCTCAAAAAACTAGGAATAGAACCATATGATCCAGCAATTCCACTCCTGAGTATATATCCAAAAAAAATGAAAACACTAATTCAGAAAGATATATCCACCACAATGTTCATAGCAGTATTATTTATAATAGCGAAGATATGGAAGCAACCCAAGTGTCCACCAACAGATAAATGGAGATATATATATATATATATGACATCTTCTTTATATATATACATATATATATGGAATGGGATATATATAAATGGAATACTACTCAGCCACAAAAAAGAATTAAATTCTGCCATTTGCAACAATGTGGATGGACCTAGAGAGTATTATGCTTAGTGAAATAAGTCAGACAAAGACAAATACTGTGTGTTATCACTTATACATGGAATCTAAAAAATAAAACAAACTAATGTATATAGTAACACAGGAACAGACTCACAGATATGGAAAACAAATTAGTGGTTACCAGTGGGGAGAGAGGAGAGGGGGAGGCAAGATAGGGGTAGAGGATTAAGAGATATAAACTACTATGTATAAAATAGATAAGGAACAAGGAAATGTTGTACAGCACAGAAAATTATTTTGTAATAACTTTAATGGAGTATAATCTATAAAATATTGAATCACTATGCTGTATACCTAAAATTAGTATAATATTGTAAATCAACTATATTTCAATTTAAAAAAGAAAAAGGGAAACTATTTGGTGGGTGAACACATTTTCTCTGACCTTGTGTAAGAAAAATATGTTTAATAACTTTAAATTTTGGTGAACTGTATTTTTGTAAAAAATTAAGACAAAATAGGGGAAGGACTGTAAGCTTTGAGAGGGCAGGAGCTGTGTCTGCTTCTTTACAGCTGAGTCCCCAAGCCTGGACCATCACTGATGCCCATAAATACAGGAGGGAATGAATGTATCATGTGGCATGCACTGACTAACCAAAACTCATAGGGAAAGGAGAGAAAGCTTGCCTTGAGGGGACAGTGTATGAAGAAAGGAAAATTCAGAAGCACTGGACTTTCTGACAAATGCCACTGATTTGGGGGCAGGAGCACACAGAGATGAGAGAATTGGGCAGCAGTCATGATAGAAAACACGTGGGACAAAGAGGTGAACTTTTGTCTGAGCTTCTCAGTGAGATCAGAGGGAGAAATTCCAACGAGAAATCAAAAGACTCTTGGTGAAGTGAAAGTGTTCTTGGGCAGCTGGGGTGAAACTTCACACCGCCACGTGGGTGCCTTGCCCCTATTCCAAGCCGGTTTATCAAACCTGGAACTGCTATTGCAGACCTCAAAACCCAGCCTCCCATGGCTAACAGAAGATTAAAGAGCTGCTCTAGGGGTTAAGGTCTTGGGCACCAGACTCAGACACAAACAGAATCCGAGGTTCACAATGGAGTCTTTTCTAGGATGCTCTCACAGACTGGAGGTAGATCATTTCTAGAAGGTATTGGCCTTTGAGAACTGGCATCATAAAACATGAGTGTCTTGCTCATTTTTTCAGGCATTCAAGAAATATTTATGGAGCATCTACCACGTGGCAGGAAATGTTTTCAGCTCTTGGACATGTCAATGAACTAAATAAGCAGAAATCTGTGCCCCAGAGAGCTTACATTCTAATAGGGATGGGTGAATCCCCATGACATTTTTCACAATGTCTTTGTCTCTGCCTGTCCTTCTGCAGAGGTAGAGTGGGAAAAAACAGATGAGACTTGTCATACATTCATTTTGAGCTACCTTGCAGAGCAGTCATATGAGGGGGGAAGGGCTACTGTAGGTTTGAAATTATCCACAATTGTCTAGCATCTTTTTTTTTTAATTCCTTGCTGTTCTCACTTGTTTGAATGGCAGTCTCTCATCAAGACTATGACCCAAGTTTCACTTTGACTGATGAGCTTAGGGTTTGAGGCATAATATGGTCAACCTTTTACAAGCCTATGTGCCAACTAATACAAAGCTGAACCAGGAAATCAGCTCTGAATGGGGGCCTTCCTTTCCATACCCGCAAGACTCACCCTTGTCATGTAAACAGTTGCCAGAGTCCACACTGAGAGTCTGGCTGCTCAGTCCAGAGTGAAGACACAGACCTTAGGGAGTAGTTTGGTTAATTTCTAAACTCTTTCTTGAATAATTATTTATTAAGCACCCACTCTGTGCCAAATACTCTCTAGGTTCTAGGGATGTAAGGGTGAATGTAAATGGATAAAGGGTCTGTCCTCAAAGAGCTGATAATGCTATTGAGGGTAGAGAGAGGGACTGAAAATAAACCATGTTGGTCAATGTCATCTACACATAGGACTTCCCAAATTCTAATGTGCACTTCCTAAAGGGGAGTTCCTCTGCTAATAGGAATAAAAAGGCATTAACCAATACAAAAGCGAAAAGAACACAAGAACCCTTAATTAAATATGGAGAAATGAGTCTGTTGCTATTTTAAAACCTTGAGGGAATTAAATAATGATGAGCAATAATTTTGTGATTGGGTTAAAGGGTATTTTTATTTTCATTTTTAAAGAATCCTGGATTTTATTTTTTTTGAGGTATAGTTGATTTGCAATATTGTGTTAATTTCTGGTGTACAGTACAGTGTTAGTCTATTTTTTTATTGAAGTATAGTCAATATATAAAGTTGTGTTAATTTCTGGTGTAAAGGGTATTTTTAGTAATAAGATTTAATGTTATGGGTAGAGTTCTTATACAATTGGCAGGAGCGTAAATGCTAAGTTTTTTCTGGAGTGTAATATGTATCAAACAATATGTATCAAATGCTTTAAAATAGGGCTTTTAACTTAGTTATTTCTCATTTAAAATTTATTTTAATAAACTAATTGTGGATGTGCATACTTTTTTCACTTTTAGAGAAATTAAGCCTTTTATTTTGGGATAATTGTAGATTCACACGCAGTTATAAGGAATAATAGAGAAATCCAGTGTACCCTTTACCTGTTTCCCCCAAAGGTAACATCTTGTAAAACTGCATAGTACAATATCACAGCCAGGACACAGACATCAATACAGTCCACAGCTCTTGTGCAGACACCCCCAGTGTTACTTGTACTCATTGGTGTCTGTGTGTGTGTATGTGTGTGTGTGTGTGTATACCTAGTTCTATGCAGTTTTATCACACATGTATGTTTGCATATCCACTACCACAGTCAAGAGACAGAACAGTTTCATCACCACAAAAATACATGATTTTGTCCTTTACAACCACACCTAACTCCCAATGTCATAATGATTTAACTATAATGATGTTTCTTGCAGTAATCCTTTTAATAGTTAAAAAAATAAAATTACCTCAATACTCTCTAATAGAATATTGATTATATTAGTTAATGTATATCCATAAAATAAACTAAATACCATGCAGCCTTTAAATAAGTTGTGCAGAAGATTACCCTTGTACTGGGAAGATGTTTATAATATATTAAGTGGAAATAATCTTTTAAATATATTTTTATTTTCTTCTTTTTACTTACTCATATTTTCTGAAAGTCCTATAATCACCAGGTATTACTTAAAATTTTTTTTTAAATTGTGGTGAAATATACATAATATAAACTTTACCAGTTTTAAGTGTACAGCTTAGTGGCATTAAGTACATTCACACTGTTGTGCAACCATCACCACCATCCATCTCCACCATCTTCCCAAACTGAAACTCTGTATCCATCACAAAATAATTCGCCATTCCTCCCTCCCCCTAGACCCTGGTCACCACTGTTTAACTTTCTGTTTCTTCGAATTGGACTTCTCTAGGTATTTCATGCAAGTGAAATCATACTATATTGTTCTTTTATGGCTGGCTTAGTTCACTTAGTATAATGTCCTCGTGGTTAAAGCTGCGATGTTGGCGCATGTGTGTGATGCTACTTTGATTGGTAATTCACAGGCTATATCTAAGCACAAAGTCACTTATAACAAGCCTCATCTTTATGAGCTGTTTGCACATTTGTAACCATGAATTGCAAAGCCAAAGGTGAGCCTGGAGCATCAACACTGAATCAAGTCTTGGGCTGTTTGGTGGGGGTGACATGGCAGAGGGCAGGTTAGTTTAGGCTGGGGACATGATATATGTGAGGACAGAAAAGTGGAAACCCACTCAACTCATGTACTGACAAGAAGCCAAATCACCTTGGCTATCCTCAGGAGTCTGAGCACAGCATTAATGAGGAAAACATAGATGACACTATGATTTGAATGTTCATGTACCCCCAAAATTCATATGTTGACATCCTAAAGCCCAATGTGATGGTATGAGGAGGTGGGGTCTTTGGGAGGTGCTTAGGTCTTGAGGGTGGAGCCCTCATGAATGGATTAGTGATCTGAAAAGAGAGGCTCCAGAGAGCTCCCAAGCCCTTTCCACCACATCAGGACACTAGGGAAGACACCAGCCATGAACTAGGAAGAGCATCCTCACCCACCCAAGCTGGCACCCTGATCTCAGACGTCCAGCTTCAAAACCATGAGAAATAAATTTCTGTTGTTTATAAGCCACCCAGCCTGTGGTATTTTGTTACAGTAGCATGAACCAACTAAGACGAGTTAAGGGCAAAGCCTGAGAGGCAAAAAGTACATATAAATAATTTCAGCAGAAGAGATGCAAATTCAAGCCAGAGGGAATTGAGGCTGAGATGGGACATGTTCATACTGATGTTTAGAGAAAGAGGGACTACTAATTTGTGTAGTTTGGATGGCAGGAGTCTGGGATAGGGGACGCACAACCTTTCAGGTTTAGTTCAGATGTGCTTGAACTTGCCTGTGAGGCTCCTTGAGGCACCTGCCAGTCAGGATTTGCTGTGTAAAGAGTGTGGTTGTTTGAGAGGAGGACACTGAATGCAAAAAAAGGAAACTGTCCAAAAAAAGGACCCATCAGCAGAGGTTAAGGTGAAGCATGGTTTTGGGGACTGACCTGGATGCAGGGTAGAAAGATCCCTTTCTTAGCATGTTTGTCTGGAGTTCAGTGGCCCCTGGGTTTCACTCTAGCCTGAACCAAAAGATAAAGCCTGGAGAACTCAGAAGAACCTTGCTTCCTGGTGGCCAGGCTGCTGGGGGTGAGAGCAAAGGCAAATGCAGAGCAGATGCTACAGCCGCCCCAGCTTACCTGATGAGTCACACTGTGAGCACTGACTTGAGTCACGAGGCTGGGTGGAACTTACATGCCTCATCTTGTTTTGGTTTCTTGATATTTTTTCTTCATTGTTGTGCAGAAGCACACAGTAAGGAAATTGAAGGAGCTGAAAGAAGACTGCAAGAGAAATGACTGGTATTTCAGAGACCCATGTGGGGACAATGAGAAGCTGTCCTTTTGTTTCATCCTAAGCACAAAGATAAAATCCTGGATCAGGAGAACAGCTATGGAAATGGATAGTAAAAGGCATATCCAGGAAGCAAGGTAAAGGGGAAAAATAAATCACAAGATTAACAAAACATTTCAGAGGGTGAAGAATTTTGGAATCCACTGAAGGCCAATTTCCCATCTAAAGAAAACGACTGCTAACATTTTTGAGGGCTTTCTTCACACCAGGCTGTCCTAATTGCTTTGAATTTAAGCCCTTTAATCCCCTCCAGAGTCCCCTGGACATTATGGCCCTGGTTAGAGATGAGGCAGCAGAGGCTAAGCAGCCTGCCTGGTCAGGGAGTGAGTGGTGGGATCCGGATCAGAACCCAGGCACCTGCTCCGACCCCTGTAGGTCAGCCATCAGTTCTACTTTCTCTTTGGTCTGAGCACATCCAGAGCCCAATAGAGCCCCTTGGTACTTCTGTTCTCATATTCCACCATTTGTGGACCATAGTGAACATTTTCAGTCTGGAGGATGGAGCAAAATATTTCTTTTCTGTTTCTATGCAATCTCCTTTTGGATGGGTAGGCACCTCTTCTTGTCCTCTGTCCTATTTCCACCCTTCTCCCCATGCCCACCCTCAAGAGTCTGCCTGGCATCATCCTACCACCACCTTCTGTATTCAGGCCACTGGGGCCTATCTGCCAAGTCCCTTTGCTCTGATCCTCATTCCCCTAAAAGCAGAAGGGTCGTGTAAAAGAAAAGCCTGTCTTCCTAATATTGACTACCTTGGTCTGAAGGCAGACAAATAAAGACCCAAACAACAGTCTGAAACTGGGGCTCTCCAAGCTGAAAATGAATGCGTTAGACATACCAAAGACGTATACTATTTATTATTCAAGGTAATATTATGAGCTGAGATGTCTAGTTGGCTCTGAAGGGGATTATGAACTCTTCTTTGCCATTAGCAGCCTTTAAGGGTCCATGTCACTGGTGCTGGGTAGCCAGGTTTCAAACAAAATAGGTTGCATATGATTCCAGCGGGTCTAGGGTCATTCAACAGAGGTGCTGGTGTGCACATATTTGAAACTCAGCAAGCTGTTTCCTTAAGATTCTTACAGCAGAAGGTGAGCATGTCTGTGCTAAAGTCCTCCTCCTCCCCTCAGACATGAGAATGGAAGGAGCAAGCAGACGAGATGGAGACAGAGAAGACGCAAGTCCTCAAAATTTCCTTTTGTTGGCAGAAATCACTTCCTAGGGGTCAGGTCTGCATTTTGAAGCCCACAGAGAAAGGACTTTTTCTTCCCAATGACAACAACTCTGAGGCTTCTGTTCTAAAGGAGGAAAATCCATATTTCCTTGATATACATATGTTTGTTCATCCTGGTATGCCAGTTTCCAGTCCCCCATCATCCAGATCATTGTTCTGATTTACTCAAGTTTGCCAATATACTTTTTTTTACAGTATGATTTTTATTGAGGTATAATTGACATATCATATTATATTAGTTTCAGATGACAAGATAATGATTTGATATATGTATATATTGTGAAATGATCACCACAATAAGTCTAGTTAACATCTGTCACATTACATTTAGTTATGAAAATATTTTTCTTATGATGAGAATTTTGAAGATCTACTCTCTTGGCAACTTTCAAACGTAGTTGCCAATATACTTTTCAAAACATGGAGTTGAAATATTTTTTCTCAGGAAAGAGTAGTTATGCTGCACATACAATGTCTGAGCAAGGGAGGAGGAGAGAGAGATGGAAGTGATTTTAAGGACGTGAGCTCAAGGACCAAAAAGGTGGTATTGAAGATGGCACTGACGCTACTGAAAAACTAGGAATAGTGGTTCAGGTGTAATATAATTTGGGGTGGGTTATGCTTCCTGGTAGGAAACAGGAAATACAGATCTAGAGGAAGAATAAGAGATAAGGACTGAAGATGTAGTTTAAAGGGTCTTCAGCCCAGACAGACAGTGGTAGCTAATCCACTAAGGAAGGGAGAAAACGCCCTTTTGGGGAGTGTCTAGGATGAACAGACTGTGCCAGATGTTTTCATGGTATTAGTTATCACCTAATCTTTACAGTTTTGTAAGGTAGGAATTGCTGCCCTCATGAGGCAGGTGAGGCTGATAAAGGTTAAATAACTTGCCCAAGGCCACTCAATTACTAAGTGAAAGGGCTGGGACTCCAACTCAGGTGAGTTCTCAGTGAGAGTGGTGAGACCTCAGGAACTTGTTCTCAAACCATTGGTGTCAAGGATGAATCACTGAGCACTACTGCAAGAAGGCTTCCCAGATGATCTGTAAACTGAAGGCAGATTTAGTGTTTATGAAATAGCAAAGTCTACAGTTTGTTGAGAGGTTAGGTGACACAGAGCTTAATGATTAGCAACACAGATTTTAGAGACCTGGCTTCAAATCATAGCTCTGTCCTTGCTTGTTGTATGTTCATGGGAAATCGTCTCCACTCTTAGTTTCTTCATCTATGAAATGGTATTAGTAATATCAGTTTTTTTAGCATTGTTACAAGTATTAAATGAGATTATGTTTGGAACAGATGTGTTCATATAACCATGTAAATAAAATATATATAAACAGGATTTATAGTGGAATCTAAAAAAATTTTTTTAAATGAATATAACATAACAGAAGCAGACTCACAGATGTAGACAATGAACTATGGTCACCATTGGGGAGAAGGATAGTGGGAAGGGCAAGCTAGGGGTAGGAGAGATTAAGAGGTACAAATTATTAGGTATAGCATAAACAAGATACAAGGATGTATTGTACTATGCAGAGAATATAGCCAATATTTTAGAATAACTTTAAATGGAATATAACCTATAAAAATATTGAATCACTATGTTGTACATCTGAAACTAATATTGTATCAACTATATTTTAATTAAAAGAGTTTATATGAGAAGTGCTTAAGTAGTAAGCACTCAACAAAAAGTAGCTATTTCTTTGCCTTTTATACTTTATTATATGTCCTTTCTTGATTTTTTAAAAATTTATTTTTTACTGAGGTAACACTGGTATATAACATTATGTATGTTTCATGTATATAATAACATTACATTTCTACTTTTGTATACACTACAGTGTGCTCACCACCAAAAATTTAGTTTCCATCTGTCACCATGCAGTTGATTCCCTTTGTCCATTTCATACTTGCCCCCAACCCCCACCATCTATTCCCCTCTGGCAGCCACTACCCTGTTCTCTACCTACATGTTTGTTTTTGCTTGGTTTATTTATTTTGATTTTTTGTTTGTTTGTATGTTTTTTACATTCCACATATGAGTGAAATCATATATTTGTCTTCAACATTTCACTTAGCATAATGCCCTCAACATCTATCCATGTTGCTGCAAATGGCAAAATTTCATCTTTTTATGGCTGGGTAATATTCCATTACCCGTCCCCCCCGAAATACGTCACATCTTTATCCATTCATCTGTTGATGGGCACTTAGGTTGTTTCCAATCTTGGCTATTATAAATAATGCTGTAATGAACAATAGGGTGTATATATCTTTTCAAATTAGTGTTTTCATATTTTTTAAATACCCAGAAGTGTGATAGCTGGATCATATGGTAGTTCTGTTCTTAATATTTTGATAAGCTTAGTACTGTTTTTCATAGTGGCTGTGCCAATTTACATTCCAACAGTGCATGAGAGACATCCTCACCAACATTTGTTATTTGTGCTCTTTTTGATGATAGCCATTCTGACAGGTGTGAGGTAATATCTTATTCTGGTTTTGATTTGCTCTTCCCTAATAATTAGTGATGTTAAACATCTTTTCATGTGCCTGTTGGCCATTTGTATGTCTTCTTTGGAAAAATGACTATTCAGCTCCTCTGCCCATTTTTTAATCGGATTGTTTATTATTGTTGAGTTGTATGAGGTTTTTTTTAATATATTTTGGATATTAAACTCTTATTAGATATATAATTTGCAAATATCATCTTTCATTCAGTAGGCAGTCGTCTTGCTTTGCTGATGGTTTTCTTTGCTGTGCAGGAGTTTTTAGTTTGATGTTGTTCCATTTGCTTATTTTTGCTTTTGTTTTCCTTGCCTGAGGAGACATATCTAGAAAGATATTGCTAAGACTGATGTCAAAGAGCCTATTGTCTATGTTTTATTCTAGGAGTTTAATGGCTTCAGGTTTTACAATTTAGGCCTTTAAACCACTTTGAGTGGATTTTTGTATGAGATAGTGATCTAGTTTCATTTTTTTTGCATGTGACTATTCAGTGTTCTCAACACCATATACTGAAGAGACTATCCTTTCTCCATTGTATGTTCTTTGCTCCTTTGTTGTAAATTAATTGTCCATATGTGTGTGGGTTTATTTCTGCACTCTCAGATCTGTTCCATTCATCTATGTATCTGTTCTTCTGCCAGTATCATGCTGCTTTGATTACTGTATCTTTGTAATATTTGAAATCAGGGATTACAAGTATCTCCAGCTTGCTTCTTCTTCTTTTTTTAACCTCAGGATTTCTTTGGCTATTTGATTTCTTTTTTGGTTCCATATAGATAGTTATCATTTTTTGCTCTATTTCTGTGATAAATGTCCTTGGGATTTTGATAGGGATTTCATTAAATCTGTAGATTGCTTTAAGTAATATGGACATTTTAACAGTGTTAATTCTTCCAGTCCACGAGCACGAAATATCTTTCCACTTATTTGTGTCTTCTTCAATTTCTGTTAAGAATATCTTACAGTTTTCAGTGTATAAGTCTTTTGTCTCCTTGGTTAAATTTACTCCTACATATTTTAGCAACTTGGATGGACCTAGAGATTATTATATTGAGTGAGGTAAGTCAGACAAAGACAAATATCATATGATATCACTTATATGTGCAATCTAAAAAAAAGATACAAATTCTATTTACAAGCCAAAAACAGACTCACAGACATGGAAAACAAAATATAGTTATCAAAGGGGAAAGGGCAAGGAGGGATGAATTAGAGGCTGGGGATTAACAGACACATATTACTATACATAAAATAGATAAACAACAAGGACCTACTGCATGGCACAGGGAACTACATTTAATTTCTTGTAATAACATATAATGGAAAAGAATCTGAAAAGAAAAAAATATGTATGTATGTATATTTATAGCTGAATCACTTTGCTGTATACCTGAAACTAACTTTGTAAATCAACTACACTTCAAGAAAATTTTTAAAATTTTATTTATTTATTTATTTATTTAGTGGGGGGATTAGGTTTATTTATTTATTTATATTTTGAGGAGGTACTGGGGATAGAACCCAGGACCTTGTGCCTGCTAAGCATGTGCTCTAGCACTCGCACTATACCCTACCACCCTAAAAATTTTTTTTTAAAGAAAAAAATTATTCCCAGATATTTTATTCTTTCTGTTGAAATTGCAAGTGTACAATATACTTTTGCCTTTTTGTTTTTGGTAGAAGAGCTCCTTTCAACAATTCTTACAAGGTAGGCCTAGTGCTGATTAACTCCCTCAGCTTTTATTTGTCTGAGGGTCTTTGATTCTCCTTCATATCTGAATCATAACTTTTCTGGGTAGAGTATTCTTGGCTGACAGTTTTTACCTTTCAGTATTTTAAAAATGCCATTGCCCTCCCTCCTGGCCTACAGAGTTTCTGCTGAGAAATCTGCTGATAGTCTAATTGGGGGTAGGGGGCTTTTTCGTAGGTTACCATCCTTTTTCCCCTGGCTTTAAAATCATCACTGACTTTTGACAGTTTTAATATGTGTCTTTGAGAAGGTCTTTTGCTTTGAGGTGTTCTTTTAGCTTCCTGGACATGTATCCAGTTCCTTCCACAGGATTGGGAGGTTCTCAGCCTTTATTTCTTTAAATACACTTTCTGCTCCTTCTTCCTTGCTTCTCCTTCAGGGATACCTATTACCCGAATGTTGTCCTTCCTAAAGGAGTCAGATAGCTCTCACAGAATTTACTCATTAAAAAAAAAACTTAATTCCCTTTCCTCTTCTTCTTGTATCATTTCTAGATTTCTATCTTCTATGTTGCTAATTCTCTCTCCCGTATTGCCTGGTCTATTTCCAGTGCTTTTTAATATGTTCTTGTTTATTGAGATCTTCAGTCCAGACTTTGATTCTTTTTTGACATCGTTTTCAATATGTTTGGTAAAGTGTACCTTCTGTTCAGTCACTCAGGAATGATTTTATTCCTGAGCTCACCGAACTGCCTGAGTTTTCTTGTCGCTCATTGAGTTTGTTCATGACAGCTACTTTGAATTCTCTATCACTTGGAATGCAATATTCCATGACTTTAAGCTCGGTTTCTAGAGAACTGTCATTTTCTTTTGTGGTACAGTGTTACTGTGGTTCTTCATGATGTTTGCTGAGTTCTGCCCATGCATTTGAACCAGAGAGCACCTTTCTACTTGATTCTAACAATCGAACAGATTAGAAATAGGCCTTTCTTTTGTTTTCCAGTAGGTGGCACACTAGCACAAGTTTTTGGTTTCTCTTACCTGAGCTGCTTCACTTTCCACCCTCACTGCTTCCATCAAAAGGCCACCCATACGGTCCTTAAGTTCACTGCTTGTGCCTCCAGGGCTGTTGGTGCCTTGCTGCTGCCAGTGTCACTAGTGTCACCACCTGAGGGAGGTGCTTCTAGAACATCTGGGATCTGCCACTGTGGGGGGAGAGGAAAGGAGGGTTAGAGTAGGGGTGGGAAGACCAGGGTTGGGAAGGCAACTTTGCTTTGTCTGCTGTTTTCAGATTCGTGGGCTCTGTCACTGTTGGGGGGGGGGGGCCTCTGGAGTCATGGATGCCTCCACAGCTGGAGGAACAGGGTCCCAGGCCCCACTGTGACTGCTGCCCAGTTACCTGTGGCCGCGAGTGCCACTGTGGCTGACAGGATGGAGTGCTGAGTGCTGCCTCCCCTGCTGCTACTGGATTCTCTGGGGCTGTAGGCTCAGTTGCGACAGCTGGAGGGCAGCGTTGCAGGCACTGTCTCTGCTGTTTCCCTAGTTCCACCTCCCCTGTGTGTTCCAGTCCACCAACTGTTAGATATACAGATGTGTGGAATTCTCTGGCGTCCTGGTGTGCTGGGCAGAGGCACCTTTGTTGAGTTGTGGATATTTTACTGGTTGTAGATTGAAGGGAGAGACAGTCTCTCATTCCTTCATGCTACTGATGACACTCTCCTGAAGGGTATCTATTTCTTCCTGTGTAAATTTTCATCTGTACCTGGCACTTAATATCAAGCCTCTTTCTAAAATGGAAAATAGGAGTGGTAAATTGTAATGTGTTACCTTGGATAGACTGAGCTACTTTCCCCCAAATCCTCTTCCTTGTGTGTTTCTAGTTAGGATGGTCCACGGAGACATCCTTGTGGAAGAGTGAGGACAGATGTGAAGAAACAGCCATTTTGCAGTTCACACATAGTATTATTTATTTGCTGGCTCACCTTGCTGGTGTGAGGCACCAGCCAGGCCTACAACTGCCCCATCTTCCTTTGGATCCTCCTATAGCATCTCTGGCTTTTGTGTGTAGTCCTGCGATGAAGGACAGCTTCTACAGGACACCTGTACTATCAAGGTCAGAGGCAATAAGGACTGACACGGTTTCACTTCATCCTTGTGGGCTCCATCTTATGCTTGCTCTCTTCCACTTTACATCCAGGCTCTCTTCCCAACTGCCTGCCTGCTGACTCTATGTATTTCCTAGTTAGCGTTGCCAGATTTAGCAAATAAAAATACAGGTTGCTCAGTCAAATGTGAATTTCAGATAAAGAACGAATAGTTTTTCAGTTTATGATTACCTGAAATTAATATTTAACTGTGTGTCCTTTCTTTTGGTTTTTCTTTGCTAATTCTGGCAACCCTAACAGTGGGAGAGAAAATAACTTCAAAATGACAAGATTGCTGGGCAGAACCCAGATGAGTATAAATATACTCAGCTGAGTGCTTTTCCCTAGCAGGGCTCAGCTGCCCAAGTACAAGAAAGGCCAAGGCAAATAACTGGGTTCATCCAGTTAACTACTGCTGAGGGCAGTAGTTTGCAAACTTGAGTTGGCAACAGCATCACTTAGAGGACTTGTTAGAAGACAGATTTGTAAGGCCCCACCTCTGGAGTGTTAGATTCAGTAGGTCTGGGGTGGGGCCCAGGAATTTGCATTTCTGATGAATGCAGCTGGGTCCAGTGACCACAGTTTAAGATCCCCTGGGGTAGACTGGAGATCTGAAGTAGATAAGGGGAGGGAGTAAGGTTGGAGGAGGCCAAAGGTATAAGAAAGCAAGTTTATATTCCTCTTCTTCACAGTGAGCAGAAGACTGTGACGGCACCTTACAAGGGGTTGGCTGTTCTACTGCCTTCTATCTTTTCTTTCCCCTAATTTTGGACTGTGTACAATCCCTGTTCTTCCTCTAATACTGGCATCTGCCTCCTTTTAACCAGGGAATTTTGGAGAACTCTGGTGTCCAGTCTGATCTATGGAAAGTGGCGCATGAAAACAAATGTATGAAGAGGACAGCACTGCTGCAGAGGTGCAGAAATGAAGGTAACGACTGTGACTGGTAATAAGTGCTCCAGGAGAGCATCCAAATTAACTAACTTTTTTTTTCCCTCTGAGAAGGAAGTTAGGAGTTGGGAAAAACCATCAAAGGAAAGCTGGGGGAAAGGAGGAAAGTAGCCAAGATTTTGTTTCCAGGTGAAGCTGTTTAAGACCCAAAATATTCCCTACAGGAATTTTCGTTGCCAAGTCTTCTCTAAATCCTTAGCTATGTCATAGAATAACACTCTTATCCAACACTCTGAAGAACAAATGGAAAAGATCTAGATTTTACTAAGTACATACATATACATGTAAGATGCTGGACTGGGGATTTTACATGTGAAATAGACATGCAAAAATGCTAAATGTTCCATTTGTTTATATGTGTTTTCGTTTCTTTATACTTTTATCTATCTTCCAAATTTTCTACAAGCATAATTTTATTTTTAACTTTATTTTGAAACAATCCCAGATTTCGGAAGAGTTGCAAAGACAGTACAGACAATTCCCATATATACACTTTACTCAGACATCTCACATAACCATATTTATCAAAACTAAGAAATTAGTATTGGTCAACTGACTAAATTACTAGTAACTAACCTACAGATTTTATTCATTAAGCTGACATCTAGACTGTGTGTTCTGGGAGTGTTTGTGACTCATTCAATATCCTACGTAACACTGCACTATGGAGAACAAAACCCCCAGTTGAGGGGTGTGAGTGTGTGTGCATGCATGTGGGTGATTTTTGATTGTATGCTTTACTACTCATGCTGCTTTTCTTCTTGCATTTGTCTCATTTTCAATGGCCTGGCAAGATAGTAGAGGCCATCACCAACGTCGACATCATCAACATCCTCAGCATTATCACTATCGTGGGGGTGACAGTAATAGTCACCTCATGCCAGACGCTGTGCCAGTTGTTTTACACATATTATCTCAGTCAGTCCTTTCCTCCTTCCACTTCCCTGAGATTGATGCATCCTCCTCCTTTTTCAGATGAGAGTCTTTGCCAGTAATGGGATGTGAAGCAAAGTCTCTTTCCCACCCCTCCCACTTACCCAGCACCAACAGCCTAAGCTCTGTACTTGTTACTTTTACAGTTATATTTGTAAAATCAGGAAGGGATATTTTCACCTGGAGGCGTAAGTGAAGGCTGTTTTGGAAAGCCAGGCAGTGTGAGGCTGGGGAGTTGGGGGAAGGAGAAGTGGAGATTATTCGTGTCACCTCAAATATACTTTGATTTTCCACATTCTTCTGCAGGGTGTACAAACAA
Source organism: Camelus ferus (assembly GCF_009834535.1). NCBI lineage: Eukaryota > Metazoa > Chordata > Mammalia > Artiodactyla > Camelidae > Camelus > Camelus ferus. Next base: position 60,753,852 of record NC_045696.1, read on the forward strand.
AAAACAAGGGGGGGATCTTTAAGGAACTGTTCCAAACCCCCTACTTTGAAATCACTGTGGTAAAAGACTGTGGTGCAGTGGAGCTCTGAGAGCACTGAAGGTAAAGCAGGGAGAAGGTGGGGGGACTGGAGCCAGGGCTGAGGAAGTTCCAAAGGCAAACATCAATGACAGGGTTCCTATTCCTAACACACATAATGCACTTGCAAAGCTGTAAGAAAAAGACAGATACCTCTCCCAGGAAAATGGTCAAAGGAGTTGAATATGCAAGTGTCAAAAGAAGATATACAGGAGACTAATAAACATAAGAAAAGAAGGTCAACCTTATAGGCAATCAAAGAAAAGCAAATCAACAGAGCAAATCACCTATTATTTGGCAAAAGTTAAAAAAATAACATCCAGCATTGGTGATTGTGTGGAGAAAATTAGTAATCTACTCCACTAGAAGGCCATTTGCCTGTAATGTATTCATATTTAATTTTATTTTTTATTTTTTATGGTGATAAAATATACAAACATAAAACTTACCATTTAACCATTGAAAGCATGCAGTTCAGTGGCATTAAGTACATTCACGTTGTTGTGCAACCATCATCACTATCTCTAGAACGTGTTTATTATCTCAAACTGAAACTCTGTACCCATTAAACAATAACTCTCCATGCCCCCCTGTATTAATATTTTAATATGATTTATGATTTTAAGTAGTAGCACTTCTAAGGATTTATCCTGAGATAATCAGAGAAATGTGAAAAACATGTATGTATAAGGGTATTCCCAGTAGAAAGAACCTACATATCCATCAATGAGGAATTAGTTAAATTACATTAATCTGTGCGATGGAACTTTATGCAATCATTAAAAATGATGATTATGTACACTATTAATAAAACATGTCCATGCTATATTTAATGAAGGATAAAGTAGATGATTAAAAAAAACAGGATATCTTGACTCCATTATATGTAACACCGTATCTTTGTGGGTGTTTGTGCGTGTGTGTTGTACTTCATCTCTAGCCCTCTCCCCCATCCTTTCCAAGTGTGTTGTAAACACCTCATTTCTATGTTAAATCACTCGAGCTTAAAAAAGGTGGAATCTACTTCCTGTAACTAAACCTGGACTGATCACTCTTTAGTGAACATTCCCCCTATTTTGGAATGAAGGCTGTTATCTCCATTGAGAGGCAGATAATGTTCTTGGAGCTACAATTTATTGAGCACTTATCATTTTCATTTTATAGACAAGGACTCCAAGTCACAGATTAAATAACTTACCCAAGTCTCAAAGCCAGCAGTGTTGGAACCCAGATCTCTTTGCTGCCAAAGCCTTTGCTGTTATTTACCACCACCTTATATTGACTCCTCAAATTCACACAAACACTGCTTCGCACACAAAGTCTTCTCTTCACTGGTGGATGGTGTGTTCAAATTGTCTTCCTTCTTTTTCAAGTTTCCTTTGTTTGTCTCTGTCTACCGAATATGCTATGAAGGGAAGCCAGTGAGGCATTCAGAGCGTGCCTGAAGAACCAATGGTACTTAGCAGTGGAGAATTGGCATGGTCAGTCCTTTAACCCAGCTTAAGCACTAACCAAGGGAGCCAGGGCAGTGCTGAAGCACACAGTCCATTAGGATGAGGCCAACCTTAAAGCCACACTGCCTGTTTAGTGATGAGAAAGGTACATGTGAACCTGAGAATTTTTTTTGGCACTGAGCCAGTCTGCTTTCTTTTCCAGGGAAATGTCTTCCCTGGCTATTGAAGTATCTGTTCCCACTGGTTTAACAAATGATACTAGAATTTTACTACTTGGAAAAAATGAAGTTAGGATACTTAGGTCAAATGTCAAAATTAATCCCTGTTGTATTAAAGAATAAAATGTAAAAATTAAAAGAACCAGAATAAAATATAGGTGAGTAATTAAACTGGAAATAACATAAATGTCCACTGGCAGGGGAGGGGCTAAATAAAAGATTCCATATCCATAATGAAGTACCATGAAATCATTACAAACTATGAGGTAAATCTCAGTTTACTGACCTGGAAAGATGATTGTGCTAAACCTGTGAGTAATAAATATAAGATACCAAATATGTGTAGTGTGATACAGTTTTATTTTTAATATCTTATATGTATGCATGTTTATAGTAAACTCTGAAAGGATAGGTATCAAACTGAGCCCCTCTGAGGGGATGGAAATGGAGGAGCCAGAGGAAGTGAGAGCATCTTGCTTCTTTAAGAGTGGTAAAATTATGAATTAGTTCTATTATTAGTGTTCAGTATTTTCCAAACGAAAAAACCACTAAGGAAATTATTTAAAAATTTAAAACTTCTATATAACAAATGACAAGCTTGTAAAAAGTATTTGCAACATAGAAGCTGGCAGGAGATACTATGGGTTAGCTCACTCACCCTCCATTCCTCCATCCTTCTGTTTGTAGAGTGTATAAAGCTTAAAACTACATTTCTGAGATTCCCTTGCACCTAGGATTCTACATGTAAATTTGGTTCTGCCAATCAGATGCACTCTCACAATACTTTGAAGGCAGATGTGAAGCAGAGCCCACCTTTCTGCTGCTGTTGCTGTTAGCAACCAAGATTATGGAGACCTAAGTGAGAAGCGGCAGCTACAGCCACACCCAGAGTTCCAGAGTCCAGTCATTGGCTTTGTGGATGTTATGAGGCAGCTGTGTCCTCAGAAAATATACACCATGGAGAAGTAAAATCACAGGAAAGAGAGCAAAAATGAAAGTAGCATAAGGCAGGCATTGTTGAAAACACCATAAAGGAAACAGTGAGCAGGAATGTGAAAAAGACAATGAAATAAAGAATAAAAGAATAGAGAAAAAGTGATAGTAATTGATAAGATATACATAGTTGTCATTCCTAAAGAAAAAAACCTGAAAACAGTAAAGTGAAGATGAACTTTTAAGAAATTATTTGAAATAAAGGAAGACTTGAATACACGGACTGAAAAGGTACACACTGTCTTCCAGGAAAAATGGACCCAGAGCAGTCACCACCAAAACCTCTCTCTTTACAGAAGCTTAAACCTTCAATACATTCATCCCTTGATATCCACCCAAGGTTCCAGGACCACCCCTGCCCCCTGGAGATACCAAGTCCTTCATATAAAATGGCAGAATACAGAGTACAGTGGGCCATCTGTGTCTGTGGTTCCACAGCCATGGATTCAACCAACTGTGGATCGAATTTCCATGGATACGGAGGGCCAGGGCCAACTGTGCTCTTCAGATCTCAGACCCCATTCACCTCATGCAATGATGACTTCCTTTCCAGGGTGGGGAACTCAGCCCAGACACCAAACCTAACAGAAGTGCTCCCCCGTCCCTCCAAGTCCTAGCTCACAGTGTAAAGTGTGGTCCATCCCTCATGCTCGGCTTCCAGCTTCTATTCCCTCAGAGCGTGACTTGATTGGGCATCTCAGTCTTTTATCTTCAGCCTGCTATACATATTATCCCAACAATTTTAAGTCTAAACTTTACAGCAAATAATCGCTTAATTGTCCCCCTCCATCACCGGCTCTAGGACAAGGATCATGTCTATTGGTTTCTTGTCTTCCCATTGCCCAGGGGAATGCCTGCCAGAGTTGGTGCTAAATACACATTGAATGTAGTAAGTACCCAACAAATACTTCATTGTTAAATCACTAGATTCAGGACCTCCACTGTGCTAAGTGTCAGAAGGCACTCTCAAGTGCACTTACTCCTGGGAGTCAGGAACAAAAGGCAGCCCCTCCCCATCCAGCAGCACGTGGCCCGGTCATTCTGCACACACTTGCTTCTCTGGCCCTTTCTGTTGCCCTCATCTTTCACTCCTTTCTTAGTACCCAGTTCCTAGGCCTTTATTCTCCCCTTCATATAGACTTACCTTCACTATCTGTTTCTTCCTCTGGAAAATAATAATCTCTCCATCTATGCTTTTGGCTTACTTTTAGCATCTGAATAACATATCCAGACCAGTGCCTGCCCACTCTGGAGCTGACCTGCCGTGGCTCCTCAACTCGGTAGATTCCAGCCTGCTCATTTTCACCACCATGCCTCCTGGGCCACACCAGGCACTGTCATTCCTGACCTGGAACTGAATGATGGTATGAAAATTATAAAACAGCAGGAGCAAACTGCAGGGGGAGAGGAGCTTCTGTTTTCTGACAAATTAGTAAATTAGTGAGAGCTGCTGGTTCCCTCCCTCCAAATCAATCCTTGAGAAATGATGCAGGGATAAGACCCCTTCACCACCACCCCTAGGCAATAATACCACCGAACAGTTATGTATACGTACTTGAGGAAGCTGTGCTGTTCTGAAATGATAATGCGGAGACAGGAGGAACGCCCACAGTCTGGGGTGAAGGGCAGCTGAAAGAGGATACGTTAGGGGAAAATGGAGGGGAAAAAACCCCATCTGTGGAGATCTGGCCTGGGGCACACAGCTGGTGCAGGTGTTCTGATGCAAAATCCGAGAGTGACAAAGCCACTGACTCACCTCAGTCAGGCTGAGGACTGACTGGCCTCAGCTATTTTGCTGCTTCGTTTTTCTCTCGATTACGATACTTGTCCCTAAGGATTTAACTTCTGTATAGCACTTACTGGCTCCCTCTTTACTCCTTTGTCAAACCAATTGTTAGAAAAGCAGATTTTACACAATTTCTTTACTTACTAACAAGCATAAAGCTTCCCAGCTAACCAAATCATTTTAGAACAGTGGCATAACCTGTTTTATCTGACCTCTATTAAGATTCAAGGCTCTGGCAGCTGGGCTGGCAACCTGTGCTAAGGCTTGTGACATTTGCTTTATTCTTTGTAGTTACTTCACTTTACATTTAATTTTCATATCCTCAACCAAATACATCAAAGCCTTCACTATATACACACTGATGAATGCCCATGTGTATAAACACATGCGAAATCTATTCCAGTCAACCTGTAGCCCTCTTGAAATGTCATCAGGAGACCTAATGGGGTGGCGTGGGGGAGAAGCCAGGAGGTGTTCAGATATTGTGATTTGAATATTTTCAAATAAGACAATTTCAGAAAGTCGAGTCACTAATATTTCTGAAATTGAAAAAAGACTGTTAGTGGCATTGAGTGTTAAAATGGCATTGAGTCTAAGATACACTAATTTCTAAAGGCAGAGAAAACCATTTCCAGACATATAAAATGAGTAAGGTATTGGTCATTTGTTAGAATATTAGATCATGTATTTGGACTACTATCTCCAAATACATTCAATTTATTTTAAATATTAAAGAATGAACTTCTGATGGAATACTAACAAAGCTGATTTAAATAAACCTCTCCATTTCAGCAAATCTACCAGAGTGGTGTGGAAAAAAGACTCATTTATGTAATAACGCCTACTAAATAAGCTATGAACATACAAGGTGGTGTATAAGATGTAGACAGCTTTATCTTCAGTACACTGTGCAAATAATATTGGATTTATTCAACTACCTGAAGTAATTCATTGTATACAGTTTCAGCTACTTAAAACATTTAAAATTTTAAAAAATCTAAATAGTATCATTAAAATTTCCCACAAAGATCTCAGCTCAGTAAATAGGTCACAGAGGCTACGTTCAGTCAATTTCACAAAGTGCCAGGCTCCTTGCCACAGGGCAGAACGGCTCTGAGTGCGCATGGTGAAGGCATGTCCTGGGTACACTCTCTCAAACTACATTCAGGTTATGAGGAAGAATCACACTCTACAACTACAGCCACAATCTGCTCGTCGCCACTGAATAGAGTGTGGTATCTGAATGTGCAGGGTGGACCTGCAGTGAGACTCCTGGCCCACAGCATAGAACAAATGGGACTAAATAATCTTCAGCCAGAGGCGGCTGCCCTGAATTGTCTTAGTCTACTCTCTCTCCTGCTTAACTATTTGAGGAGGGTTACTCTCTGCAGCTTTACATAAGACCTGTCCCCTTTCTTGAAGTAGGACAATTTTACTCCAGTTAAAATACAAATTGAATTATGTTTCACAATAAACACCTTGTCTTCCTCATATAGAGTGTGTGGCTGTGTTTGTAGTCCTCAACCAGGTTTTAAAAATTGATAGTGTTAAGTAAAGACAAGATGCAGATTAGTTTCCATTTTTATTAAAGCTGTGTTTTTTTTCCTAAGGAATATATTACACTTAAATACCATAAATAAAGATTAGTTCTTAAATCTATTATATTTAATAAAAATGTAAACAAAAGAAAATAATTCACCATTCCCTCCCCAAACCTGTCGAAATGTATCAAAAAAAAAAAAAAAAAAAGTCATCCTTTCAGGTTCAAGTTCTTTTGTTGGGACGAGTAGCACAGATTTTATTAAAATATGTTAGTCCTCCTGAGCTGCAAGGACCTCATACGGTTAACTGGTGCCCACTACAAAATGGGCCTGTGGCGCAGTGACTGAAGTCCACCTCTTCTGCCAGGACTGCTCCAATGCCCTCAGAAAAGGGCTTGTCTCTCTCCATTCAGTGTCTAAGGACATAGACAGTGCTAAGGCATTGAGCACAGGACACCGTGATGAATGTGATGTGTGAGCTGTCATACGCCAGGAGGTGGGTCAGAGCCAGCAGTGGCCAAGCAATTCTAGTTGGAGTATTACTCACAGAATATTAGAGCTGGAGAGATTCTGATAAAGCATCTAGTCATTTTTCAGACAGTGAGTCTTCTAATATTAAAGAGGATATTGATAAAATTTTATGCAATACTCTGGTATACTTATTTTTGTATCTTCCTAAAACTATTTAAACTTCATTAACTTGTTTCATTTTCAAATACTGATAAACTCTAAGCCAACATATTAGGCTAAAACTAATTTTAAGCATAATTTATAACATTTTTAGAACGCCTAGTTGATCTTAATAAAAATAAGTATCCTTAAGAAATAAGTAAGGGAAAAAGCTTTTTTCAGGAGAATATAGAGGGATCTACATTACCTACTTGCTTGCCAGATTCTTTAAAGCTGTCAGCTCAAGTCTAGCGACATGGCTTTTGCTTCCTTCTTGTAAATTCTGTTCTTGAAAACCTGAGAGACAAATTCACTTGATAATTTTGACACTGGGACCTTAATACTATCAAAGTGAACCTATATCTGAACTGAAAACTGAGGTAGTCAGTTTTTATAAGCACTTGACCCTTTCTGAGTCAGAAAGGGGCTTCAGTCTACCGTCCTCAAGTCAGCTGCTCCCCTTTCTCCTACCCCACCTCACCTCACTCCCGCTGTGGCTGCTGCCTGCTCAGTCTTTCTCAGTGAACTGGTTCTGTGAACATAAAGGGTTACCTGCCACAGGATATCAACATTTGGGTTATTTCAAATTCTTCAGTTTAAAGGTGAATTCTAGCCCGCTAATTCTGCACTGAAATTTCAGATTTTAAAAAGTCATTTTCAGAATATTGTTGTATTCTAAGTGACTAAACCGTGCCTCTTAAAACTTCTTACAGGTCCAGTGGCCTTCTAAATCTTCACTGAGTATACTATGCAGAAACAGAGATAAGCAACCACTTTTAAGACTTGTTGAAGAGGAAGGAAGAAACCAGCACAGTTAGTTACCCTCAAAAACTCAAGATTTCTTAACAACATACTTTATCAGATTCTACATTTGTGCAGAGAAAAAGTCTGGGCTACTAGATTCCAAGCTTAACAAATATATATAGAAAAAAATGTCATCTATAGTATTTTCTTCAGAAAGTCATTAGTGCAAATATAATTATATCAATAAAAAATAAAGCAAAAATATATTTCAAGTATAAAAAGCACCATGCTCAGAAACAATACTACCTAAATGGCATTACTGCACAACAGTTAAAACATAACTGAACCTATCACTGTGAATCTCAAATATATTATTAATCCATGGTGTTTTTGGTGAAATTCTTTATACAACTTTGCAGGATGACTCATAATCACAATAGATATGTAAGTTTAGATTTTTATAACTTTCTTTAAAAATATACTCTACACTTTTCTCTGACTTTCCATGATGTAAAGTATGCAGGACATAGGCAGAAACGCCACTGCTGTTAGCTTCTCTTCAGCTGAGGCTGGCAATGCTAGAGACCACCAGCTTTTCACAAGGACAAATACCTCCAATTCAAAACTGTATGCTACTAAATATTTTAAATTTATGTATTAAAAAAAGGTGACTTTCCTTTACGCTGGGGCTGCTGTTTGGTTCCAGCGTCAAATAGTCAGCTGGAATTACTCCTTAGTTATTATGCTGTTTGTTCACTTAGCAAATTTCTTAAATTAGTGCTCAAAAACCTTATGCTGAATTAAAGGGCCAACCAATGAATGAATGAATAAATGCATGCTTGTCCAAGGGCTGTGTTTATGCTGCCACAGGACTTCATTAGCCTTAGAGAGAAAAACCAGGCATCATTCATCATTGAAGAATTTCAAATTGGGATTATTAAGTAGGGTTGGTCAGCTCTGGTACCAGAGCAGAATTGCTTCTGGGGACCAGAATCTACGTGGTGACAGAAAGAATGTCAAATGCAGGAGGTAAAGGATATTATCTCCTCCGTTTAAAGCAAAGGCAATCTTCTGACTTCTATGGACCCTACTGGATAGGCCCTACACCAAACCTACACTTTGTAAACAATTCAGACCCTCTTGTTTTGACTTACACTTTGCATTTTATACATAAAATAATTTTCAGATAGCAGAAATTCTTCTGTAACAATTTCTAAGCCCACCTGAATATAACTGCATACCTGTCTATACCAGATTTCTTTTTATCTTCATTGATCAAAAAGGAACACTTCTATTTTTGTTGGATTGCGGTTGTCATAACTATTATCTGAAAAATATACAAATGTTTTCTTCCATTTGCATGTCTTCAATATTTTCACAAGGCAGAGTATTCTTCTCTCTCTGCCTCCCGGCTTTTCAAGTTATTATTAAACTAATGGAGAATACAGCTGGAAGCTGATCTCTGAGGATCAAGGAGTATGGATATAGCTGGAAGAGGGCTACCAGCACATAATGGCTCAGCAGGAAACTGCCACACAGCACTGTGAAATCATAAAATTTAGCGAAACATAATTTAAAAAAACACTCTTTAGAACAATGAGAACAATCATTTAGGTATACCATATACAGTTATTAAATTTAAAACAGGTATAATAGTGATGCAGAAATCCCAATTCAAATTATTTTCTGTAAGTCAAAGGACAATTTATACTTTTGAAGACAGGGTCCACAACTTATGATCTTGCAATAATTAGCTGTTCTTTAAATTATTGCAGCATTGATGAAATTTCCCATTGTTTTAGGATAATGAAAATGCTGAGGTATGTAATCACTGAAATTTTCACCAATTATCCCATTTTCAAAGGAAAACTTCAAGAAGGTTATGCATCCTGAAAAATAAAGAGACTTCGGTGATTTGGAATTCCTTCTCATTCTCCAAACTCTGAGGCTGTTGAGTTGCTGATGAGGAGTGACGGCTGTGAAGCTCTCCTTCAAGGTCTGATCTTGGTCAACACTTCCAAGCCAAACTCTGGAATGCCACTTCTGCCATCTGCATTGGCTAGCACTTGCCCAGATTTTGTGCTTTGTTCAGAGGAACATGACACAAAGGAATGTCTTGAGAATTCACTTATCCATTCTTAATGCCATACACACAGAAGAAATCCAGCCAGCAGAGGAAATAGATTGCCTAGTAGAAGCCAGAGGGTGACCACCAGGCTAGAGGAACGGGAACAGAGATCTAGAGTTGAAAACAAAAAATTTACTTTCTATAGACATTTTTGGAATAGATCCTACCAACTAAAACACTGACAGATGAGTAGAGGTGATTATTAAAAGGTGAACAAGGACACCTTGGAGAGCAGAATCAAGTGTGACTTCTTGAGACCTAGATATCCAAAGTCTTTTTTTATATTTATAGAAAAAGAACAAAAAAATTTATGCAGGAGGAAAGATGTATCTACCATACCAAGGTTCAAAAAAGGAACCCAGGAAAAGAGAGAGTGTCTCTGGGTAGTATCCTGGCAAAGCAAGATGCTATACAGGAAAGTAAATGAAAATCTTGGCTATTCTGACAGGGGATGCAGGACTTTCTTCTACCCTTTCTTGTCCCTTCTAGGTAGGATGACCATATAATTTATCAACCAACATCAGGACATTTTGAGATAAGTGCTGAAATAACTTTCTAGACTCAAGATGGAGCCATTTCTGCCTGTGGTGCCACATCAGCAAACTGAAGCTTAGGTAACTTTTTGTGTTTGTGTAAATGCTCTGCTTGACCAGAACCACAGCATATTCAGTCAGCCAATCTCCCATCGCCAAGCTAACTCTGGGCCCTATACATATCTCCTTGTTCCTTGATCTTTCTAAAGGTCAGATGCTCAACCCCAGCACATCAACCTAAGGTGAGTACTTCCTTCCTTGTTTCCTGCTTGCTGCTCTCCCTTTATTTTACAGTTCTCTGGACTCCTGAGAGTAGAGACTGCCTGTGTGAAATAAAATTTGCTTTGATCAACTAAATTGTTCTCTTTGATTATTTTAACACAAGGGAATGCTATTAATAATCATACCAGCAAAACAGGCACATGACTGTCCCAGGCAAAACAGGACATATGTTTCCCGATCTCTAAATGTCTACTTATATATCCATGTCACCCCAGGCTTGATTTGGAAACAGCAGAAGATTTTATGGGCTTTGGGCACTAGGAGTATATTTTAATTTAGCCAAGAGTTGTTCTCACAACTAAAACTATTTCCCCAAAATGATTCTCAGAATGGAAAACATTTTTTAGCAGTTAAAAGACCAGGTCAACCTGACTTTACTTTAGGATGAGTTGTCTGTTCTAATATTTTAACCAATAAAGACCCAAGCAATCTTCAAATCTGACTTGCTCAAAAGGTAAGGATAAAAAGGATTGGTCTTCAGCTGTAGAATGATAATGTCAGGGCACTGGAGCTTGTTCTTCTGAGCACTATACAGTGAGGAATTAGTATTTTAAAAAATCACTTCACTGTATGTAATCCAGGTAAACCATAGGGAAGTTATATTCTTTCCCAATGGAATCAGCTGGCATTGTTAAGTCTTAGAAAAATCCAACTTTTCTGAGAATAATCCTTCTCCAAGTGTGGTACTTGGATCAACAACATCAGCATCCCCTGGGAACTAATTAAAAAGGCAAATTCTCAGGCTCCAACCCAGATCTTGTGAATCAGAAACTCTGGGGGTCAGTCCTAGCATGATTCTGATGCATGCTGAAGTTTGCGAACCCCGGACCTAGAGCTGCACTGTCATGTGGCAGCCACTAGTGGTATGTACCATTTAAATTTAAATTAGCCAAAATGAAATAAAATATTTAGTTCCTTAGTCTCACTAGCCACATCTCACATGTTCAATAGTCACATGTGGCTAATGACTGCTGTATGGGATAATGCAGTTTACAGAACATTTCCATCACCCCAGAAAGTTCTATTGGATAAGTTCTGGCAGAGAGCATCAGGTAGAGCGGTCTTGGCTGGAACAAGGAGTAGGCCTTGGAGTCACTAATAGCCAAGGCACATCACTTTATCTTCTGATTCTCAATTTGGCCCAAAGGAAACAAGAGGAGAAGTAGCAATTGGTTTATCTACTGCTGGTACTAAAATTTAGGAAGCTATTAAAACATAAATGGTAGCTCTGGAGTATTTGTTGTCTTTCAGAAACACTGCACTTTCTGTGACAGTACTCTTTAAAAAGAAAAGACACAATGAGGGTGTTTGAAAATGAATTGGAGATGATAGATCTGGGTTTTGATCTGAACTTCATTATCTATTAGCTGTGACCGTAACTATCACTTTATCTCTTTTTACCTTAGTTTTCTCATGTGTAAAATAATTTCTATCTCATTAGGTTTTGTGATGATTAAATAGAATGATATAGACATAAAGCATTCAGCAAAGTGTCTAGCATTCAATAAACAGAAACAAAAACAACCTCTATAATCTGAAGAGGCCAGAAAGAATTTAGAAATAAATCTTTCATATTGACTAGTGGAAACTATCTAATCACACTCTAGCATTTACAAGTGATGACAAAAGAAAAGGAGAAAGAAAAGAAGATGAGAGTTTTACATTCTAAAAGAAATTACAAGTGTTAAGAAAAGGCTGTGTGAACTAACACCTGAGAACAACAACAAAAATCAGAAGAATTTGGGGAGAGAAGTATCTTTACACACTTCCTCCAGAATATGAGGGGTTTTAAAGTTTTAAAGACATATCTAGAAACCTAAAAAGCACCTTAACTCATAAGACATATTAGGAATAATCAATTGCTTAATAAGCTTTAACATAGGTTAATTCTAATTATTAGTATTTCTCATACAAGTACATTTAAAGCATCAAATCTTATTTTTACAAGTTTGGTGGGTCATAAAAACATTATTAAAAAGAAACAAACTATGTACTTAAAATAAAGAGCACATGTAAAGTCTGCCATAGTCCCTGGTACATAGTTAAATAAACATTCAGCAAAGGCTCAGTGTGTGCTCTATTCACACACATTAACAAAGACAAGAAGTCAGGTTATTTTAGAATTTTGACAGTGATGCTTATAATATTCAAAAAGCAATGCCTAAAAGGCAACTATTCTTGTGCATTTTTATGCATTTTTCAAAATTGGCAGTGCTTTGGAGGTTACAATGTTTTTTTAAGCTTCCTTCCTCATAGAACTGGTTAAAGGGAAGAAATCATAACATAGTGACTATAAAGAGTGAGCAGGATAAGAAAAAGAAAAGTCTAACGCGCAGGTTTGTGGAAGGGGTGGGTCATCTGCAATCTATTTCCCATCTCCTTTCAACAGATTCTCTTGTCTTTGCCATGTTCCAAGGACAGGAACTAATCATTTCAGAGCTCCTCGACCTGGTCTGGCTTTCTCCTCATTTCTAGACATTCTCCTACTGTAATCCTAAGTTTCTTACCTCTGAACCAGCTGGAGTAACTCTCTCATCTCAGCTCTAACTGCTAATGGCTCAATCACTGTTCATCTCTTGGACAATGAGATGGTAATAGTTTCTTATAGTTAACTCTGAGATTAGGCCTGAGGATGGGAACTTCATCAGAACCACCTATTTGTAGACTAGCAGTCCTCTAATCCTAGCCAAAGAAATTTAACAATAACAACAAAATTAAGTCATCCTACCAGCTTCACATTAAAAGCTGACTAAGAGTATTCAACACTATATTTACTACATACCGTATCAGAAGCACCTAAGATCTTTTATCATTTCGAATAATTCACTGTGCATTACCATTATAACTGCAGAAAACTCAGCTGGCTCACAGGAATTCAGTGAAAAGAGTTAACATAGCAGGCCCGAGATGGCCACTCTTTCAAAGTCCTGTTTGCAAGGACAGCCTTCAGCTGGTGTCTGGGAACTGGTTTCTTCCAGGCGTTGCCCACTGCCCCTTTTCCTTTTGCTGATTCTGCTTTGTATCTTTTCCCCTTAACAAAGCTTAGTCACAAGTACAACTAGAGGCAATCTTGTGTCTCCTAGAGAATCATTAAATCTGGGGGTGGTCTTGGACACCCCCAACACAAGTATTAACCTTCCAAAACTCATCCTCTACTTATATCCCAAGCCTGCAGGATTTGGGAAAGAAAGGAAATTAAATTTTAGATGTGAAGAAATTTTGAGCTGTAAAGTGAATGTAGCCCTCTGTTTTCAACCAGACCATGGAACAGGCAAAGGGTTAAAACAGTTTCATTTGAAAAATATCTCCTGTTGAGAAAATGAAACATGGCATATTTCAAAATGTCAATCAGTCATAAAATCTCATAGGTCATTTAATTAAAATATCATAGACCATAGGTCAAAGCTTTCATGGAAAGTTCATGAACTCTGCTTTTATAACTCTTAGAAGTGGATCATCAACCTCAGTTTGCACACCTTCATTAGTAGGGAACGCACTCTTCTAGAGACAGTCCTTTCCATTCCCCTCCTGATTCTAAAGGATTTAACCAGAATCTGTCTCCCTACAACTTCAGTTCTACTCTCTGGAGTCTCAAAGAATGAGCAAAATATCCCTGTGAGAACCACTGTCTTTGCCAGCCTGTCTTCCTATCTCACCTTGTGAGTGTGTATTTGTGGATCCTTGCACCTTTCTTTGCTTTGTGGGTGTGTCAATCCCTTCTTTGAGCTTCTTTTCCAGTGTCTTTCCCTCTCTTGCACTTCACCTAGTTATAATATAACTAAAATATACTTAATTGCTTTTTGTATTCAATGAACATAATTTTTACTCTTAATTTAAAAAATCAGTGGTTGAAACATTAACTTTTTATAAACTTCAATGACTTTTTTTGTGTGCAAGTCAGAGGTTCTTCACATAGAAAGCTTTCTCACCCTCACTCTTACTGAAGGGAGGTAAACTTGTTACCTCCCTTCAGTTTCTAACAGTGGAATTGCAATTAGAAGAGAAGACACTCAACCTGTTTTAGAGCTTCCTTGAAGGGAATTTTCAACATCTTGTAAGAAAAATCTCTCTCTTTATTCCAACCAGAGAGACTACTCACCCAGGGGTAGAGTTCGGGTCAAGTTAGCAGCTGGAGGATCTGTTTCTGGAGGACAGAGTTCACAGAAGTCCCAGCATGATGGGCAGAGCAGGTTTCCATCGTGAATCCAGCCATTCATCTGAATACTGACGGGGAGGACCTGCCCGGCCCGACTACACAAATATGAAGTATCCTGAACCCAAACCTTCAGACCTTGTGGAGAACAAGAAACCTTCAAAAAGTGGGAAAAAGAATCAGATCAGTAAGATTCTAGTATGTGAGGCTTCTCCTTCAACTGTAGGAAAATATGGTAGAATTTACTAAAAATGCTGGCTATAAAACACAATTGGGGATAAGGGAATATTTAAATCTCATACAAAGAGGGTTAAGTTATTCAGGTTGTAAAAGAATTTCACTCTGTGGTAGTAGTTCTTAAACTTTGACCACAGTACCTTTTAAAAAATCTTAATAAAATCTATGGACACCTTTCCTAAAAAACACAAGGTAATATGCCACATTACATACAGTTTGAATCCACAGAACCCTAAAGACAAGGCATTAATAACAACATTTCTGTAGGGGTTCGGTTCCGGTCAAGATGGCAGAGTGGTAGGACCACGAGCTTGCCTCTCCTCGCGACTACAATGAAACCACAACTGAATGCTAAACAACCATCGAAAAAAGACTGGAACCTAGCAAAAAAGATCTTCTGCAACTGGAAACATAAAGAGGGAACCACAGCAGGACAGTAGGAGGGACGTGCTCATGATATAATTGGGCCCCATAACCCCTCGGGTGGGCAACCCACAAGCTGAAGATTTGTTAAGTCGCAGAGGCCCTCCCACAGGAGTGAGAGCTCTAAGCCCCACGTCAGGCTCCCCAGCTTGGGTCCCGGCAGTGGGAAGAGAAGGAGACCCCAGGACATCTGGTTTTGAAGGTCAGGGGGGCGTGGCTCAGGGAGTCCCACGGGACTGAGGGAAACAGAGGCTCCATTTGCTTAAGAAGCATACAAGGAAACTCACATGCACCAGGTCCAAGGGCAGAGGCAGTGATTTCATAGGAACTTGGGCCAGACCTGCCTGCTGGATTTGGAGGGTCTCCCGGGGTGGTAGAGGACGGCTGCGGCTCACTCAAGGGACATAAAAACTGGTGGTGGACATTCCGGGAGTGTTAATCTACATGAGCTTGCTTGGAGGCTGACATTTTGATTGGATCATTAGCACCAACACCGAGCCCCAGCCAACAGCCTGTAGGGAAGCCTCAGGCCAAACAGCATACAGGGTGGGAACACAGACACACCCACTAGCAGACTTCCTAAGCCACAAAGGCCTCTAGACACGGCCCTACCCACCAGAGGTCCAGGACCAAGCTTCACCCAGCAGTGGGCAGGCACCAACTCCTCCTGCCAGGAAACCTGCATAAGCCTCTAGTCCAGCCTCATCCACCAGGGGCAGATACTAGAAACAAGAAAACAATAATCCCAAAGGCTGTGGAAGGAATCCACAAACACATAGAAAGAAATATGAGGTGGTAAAGGAATATCTCCCAGGCCAAGGCACAAGATAAAATCCCAGAAGAAGAAATAAGTGGTGAGAAGGTAGGTAATTTATCTGAGAAAGAGTTTAAAATAATGATGGCCAAGATGTTCAGAGAACTCAAGAGGAGTATAGATGCACAGAGTGAAGTTTTTAGCAAAGAGTTGGAAAATATAAAGAATACCCAAACAGAGTTGAAGAATAAAATCACTGAAATGAACAATACACTAGAAGGAACCAAGAATAGACTAAATGAGGCAGAAGAAGGGTTCACTGAGCTAAAAGACATATTAGTGAAAATCACTACTTCAGAACAGAAAAAAGAAAAAAGAATAAAAAGGAATGAGGATAGTTCAACAGAACTCTGGGACAACATGAAGTGCTCTAATATTCACATTATAGGGGTCCAAGAAAGAGAAGAGAGAGAGAAAGGACCCAAGAAAATTTTTGGAGAGATAATAACTGAAAACTTCCCCAACTTGGGAAAGGAAACAGTCACCCAAGTCCAGGAAGACCAGAGAGTACTACACAGAATCAACCCAAAGAGGAACACATCAAGGCATCTAGTCATCAAATTGACAACAATTAAGGATAAGGAGAAAATATTAAAATTAGCAAGAGAAAAGCAACAAATAACATACAAGGGAACTCCTATAAGGTTATCAGCTGATTTTTCAGTAGAAATTCTATAAGCCAGAAGGGACTGGAAAGATATATTTAAAGTGATGAAAGGGAAAAACCTACAACCAAGAATACTCTATCCAGCAAGGTTCTCAATCAGACTTGATGGGGAAATCAAAAGCTTCACAGATAAACAAAAGCTAAATGATTTCAGCACCACCAAACCAACTTTAGAGCAAATGTTATAGGACCTACTCTAGTCATCAAACCATAAGAAATGAGAACAAAAAAAGAAAGAGAAAAAAAAAAGAGACCTACAAAAGATTGCTTTGGCTGTTTGGGGTCTTTTGTGGTTCCTTATAAATTTTGGAATTGTTCCAGTTCTGTGAGGAATGTCGCGAGTATTTTGATGGGGGTTGCACTGGATCTGTGGATTGCTTTGGGTAGTGTGGCCATTTTGATAGTGTTGATTCTTCCAATCCAAGAGCATAAGAAATCTTTCTATTTCTTTGTGTTATTTCGGTTTTCGGAGTATAGGTAACCTCCTTGGTTAAGCTTATTTCTAGGTGTTTTGTTGTTTTTGATGTAATGGAAATGTCTCTGCCAGTTATAAAATTCTGGGTTTTGAAGTGAAAAAAAAAAAAAGTGAATGAAGGGCCGCAAATGGCAAAATATTCCACTACACACACACACACACACACACACACACACACACAAATACACTGCATCTCTATTATCTATTCAACTATTGATGTACACTTAGGATGCTTCCATATCTTGGCAATTATAAATAACTTTGCTGTTAATAACAGGGCGTATGTATCTTTTTGAGTTAAATCTTATTTTGTGGTTGGCTTTATTCCTTTGATAACTATGTAAGTTTAAAAAGCTAAAGTTCTAAACATTCTTAGAAACAATGAACAGTATATATATGTAAATTCAAAAATACATGTGCAGTTAAAACAAAAAAACTTATCACGCCATGAAAGACATATTACTAAATGAAAGAAGCCAGCCTGAAAAGGCTACAACTGTACGATTCCAACCAAATGACGGTTTGGAAAAGGCACAGCTACAGAAACAATAAAAAGATTGTGGTTTCCAGAGGTTTGGGGAGAGGGAGGGAGGGAGAAATGAATAGATGGAGCACAAGGGATTTTTAGGGCAATGAAATTATTCTGTATGATACTATAGTGGTGGCTACATGCATTATGCATTTGTCAAAACCCACAGAATGTACAACATCAAGAGTAAACCCTAATGTAAACTATGGACTTTGGTTGATAATAACATACCCATGTTGGTTCATCAATTGAACCAAATATGCCACACTGGTGAGGGATGTTGAAGGTAGGGGATTATATATGGGTGGGTGGGGCGGACTATGTGGGAACTCTGTATTTTCTGCTCAATTCTGCTGTAAACATGAAACTGTTCTAAAAAAAGTAATGTCTATCAAAAAAAAATTTCTGTAGATTCTAGTATCCTCCTTTATTTCAGCTTAAATCTCTGTCAAAGCCATTAACCATGTCATTTTTTTGTGCAAGTCACTATATTTTGTAAATCAAAATTTTATTAGTTGTTTTAAAAAATAATATATGTTAATTGTAAAAAAAAAAAAAAAAAAAGAAACACAACAGAGAAATGACATAGTGATAGTTATTCTTTTTCTCTATCCCAGACCCTCTGGGATAGAGATAAAAATGTTCATGATGATTACATTATGAGTACAACTGATAACATCTTTAAAGGCAGGACTCATATCTCAAATACAAGGGGTAAATAATAAAATCAATTTTTAAAAGCAAACATATTAAAACTAACAAAAAATGTTTAAAATGACTGTATCTTCTTCAATGTTGTTTTCTAAAAGGACTTCACATTAATTTCAATTATGCTACGTCACTTTAAATATTTCTGAAACTTCAGTGCATGCTTCTGAATATGTTTGATGGTGACAAATTTTTACTTTGCAAGTAGATGTAAATTTTGAAAATACCCAAAAGTCGCCAAGAACCAAGTCTAGTTAAAGGCAGTTCATTAAACTGGTTAAGACTAGGTCAACAAAGGTCTTAATTTCCAAATATACAAACAGCTCATACAACTCAATAACAACAACAACAAAACAACCCAATCAAAAAATGGGCAGAAGATTTAAACAAACATTTCTCCCATGAAAAGAAGATTAACATCATTAATTACCAGAGAAATGCAAATCAAAACTACAATGAGATTATCACCTCACACCAGTCAGAGCCATCATTCAAAAGTCCACAAGCGATAAATGCTGGAGAGAATGTGGAGAAAAGGGAATTCTCCTACACCACTGGTGGGAATGTAGTTTGGTGCAACCATTATGGAAAACAGGAGATTCCTCAAGAAACTAAACATAGACTTACTACACAATTCAGCAATCCCATTTTTCAGCATATATTCAGAGGGAACTCTAATTCAAAAAAATACATGCACCCCAATGTTCATAGCAGCACTATTTACAACAGCCAAGACATGGAAACAACCTAAATGTCCATCGACAGATGACTGGATAAAGAAGTTGTACTGTATTTATGCAATGGAATACTACTCAACCCTAAAAAAGAATAAAACAATGCCATTTGCAGCAACATGGATGGAACTGGAGATTGTCATTCTAAGTGAAGTAAGCCAGAAAGAGAAAGAAAAATACCATATGGTATCACTTATATGTGGAATCTACAAAAAAGACAAATGAACTTATTTACAAATCAGAAACATATTCACAGACACAGTTTACAACACTGTAAACTGATTATACTTCAATAAAAAATTTTTTTAAAAGATGTGGCATATAGATACAATAGAATACCTCCCAGACACAAAAAAGAATGAAATAATGCCATTTTTAGCAACATGGATAGAACTGGAGATCATGCCAAGTGAAATAAGCCAGAGAAAGAAAGAAAAATATCATGATACCACTTACATATGGAATCTAAACAAAGGACACAAATGAATTTATTTACAAAACAGAAACAGACTTACAGACACAGAAAACAAACTTATGGATACCAGGGGGAGAAGGGAGGAGTAAGGGATAAATTGGGAGTTTGGAATTTGTAGATACTAACTTGTAATGGCCTATAATGGAAAAGACTATGAAAAGGAATATTTTATATATATATATATATATATATATATATATATATATATATATATATATATATATAAATGAATCACTATGCTATACACAGAAATTAACACAACATTGTAAATCAACTATACTTCAATTAAAAAAAAAAGACTAGGTCAACATAGGTGTGATGCAAAAAACTAAAACTGACTTCTTAGATAGCTATTAAACTGTTTCTAAAGGCAATTTAAAAAGAGGAGTTCCAAAAGTGTATTTCAACAATGGAGTCATTTTAAAAATAACTCTATCATCAATTAAGTTTAAATATATTCATTTGGAAATTTAAGTTATAATAAGCTACAAAGAAAATAAACAACAACAAAGTGTAACCTCTTCTATAAGTCTGTCATTCAGTGACCCACATCTAGTAAGTCACAGCAGCCACAATGCACTGTAATCATTCTTTTAAGTGAGAACTGACTGGGTACCATGCTTGGTGCTGAAAAGGATGCCAAAGAAGTCCATGACACAGTGCCTGCCCTCTAGGAGCTTTAACTGAGGAGAGAAGGGCGGGACATAAAAATCCTCCCCCCAAAATTAACAGTATCAGATTGTTTTATGATTAAGAGTCAATAAATGGTAGAAACAAGAACATTAAAGATTAGAAAGTTTCATGGAAGAAAGAGTATCTATATTCTAAAGAGGTGCACAGGGTTTGGATTACAGTGAAAGAGAGATGCTGTGATCTGGCAGGCTGTGTCAGAGTCCAAGTGGGTGAGGAGGGTAACCACATAGGGGTGGAAGAAGATGGAAGGGATGTGGACAGATCAAATAAGTAAGCATATTAAGGACAATGAGACCCTCTTTCCCACTGTTGGAAAGAAGAGTTACAAATATGGAAAGGGAGAAAGCTAAAATGAATTCTTTGGTAT
This sequence comes from Camelus ferus, assembly GCF_009834535.1. NCBI lineage: Eukaryota > Metazoa > Chordata > Mammalia > Artiodactyla > Camelidae > Camelus > Camelus ferus. Next base: position 60,774,551 of record NC_045696.1, read on the forward strand.
TAGACTGAAATCAAAGATACTGGTGCAAACTCATGGTTATATATATACACGTGTGAGTATATATAAAATTACACACACATATATATTTCCTAGTTCTGTTTACCAAGAGGGCCTGGGAAGCAGCTATATCCCAATAGCAATGAACAGTACATCTAGTACCCAGACCTTAGACTCTAAACATCACACTCCACTAAAAGAAACTAGAGCTCCTTGGAGAAATGGTTGTTTCCAGAGCCGCAGCAAAGAAAGTAAAGATAAGCCTAGAATACCTTGTGCTAGACAGCAAGGAAATATTTAAAAAGATGGGACAGGCCAAAAGGACACAGGAACTAGCCTGAAAGGGCTCCCTCTGGCTAATTCTGGGGCAACTTGAATATCAAAAATAATGATAGTGATGGTAATACCCAATGAATAAAATGGAATCCATGAATCAAAACTGATTGTAAGTATACAAACTAATAAAGTGAAAGTATGATAAGAAATAACTTATTGATATAGTACCTTTTGTCCAAATACTTACTAATTAAAAAGGGAATTAGCTAAAAGAGAAAAACAGCAACTTGACAGTGAAGAAGTGTGGTAGATACTAGCAAGTTAACATGATCAGTAAAGGGACAAATCAGGAGTGCACCACCACAACACAAGCATCACTTCTCTGATATTACTGCCCAAAACATATTACATGAATTTAATTATGAAGAAACATCAGACAAACCCAAGTTGAGACACATCCTAGAAAAGAACTGGCTTGTAACCTTTAAAAGTGTCAAGGGTATGAAAGTCAAGAAAAGACTGAGGAACTGTTCCAGATTGAAGGACACCAGAGACATGATAACTACTCAACATGTGATATTAGTTCAGATCCTATTACTACAAAGACATTGTTGGGACAATAGGCAAAACTTAAATGGGGTATGAGAATTAGATGTATCAATATTAATTTCTTTATTTTTTGGTAGTATTGTGGTCATACAGACGATGTCCTTGTTTATAAGAAATATATATTTAGGTATTTGGGAGTGAAGGGGCAGGTTGTCAGCAATTTGCATTTAACTGACTCAGAAAAAACATATTTTTGTACCATTCTTGCAAATTCCATCAAAATAAGTAAAAAAAAAAAAAAACAGGAGAAAACAGAACAGCTAATCCATATGCTAACTGTTTGGAAATCATATACATTTGCTAATTTAGTATTTAGTATTAAATTAGCAAAATTAACTGACAACACTAGGTACTCCAGAGAAGCCAAGTACATTAAGCCTTTGTGGATGGTATTACAAATCTACGTAATCCCTTTGTGGTGGTGGTGGCGGTGTTATGAAACATTAAAGTAGGTTGAAATGGTCATCCTCCTATCGTAATTCACTCTGTTCCAGCTTTATTTCCTTTAATTTTATTTCAAAAATTGATTTTAAAAAGGTAAAGCCTGTAAATATACTTATAAAAGCATTTTTACATAGTAAAAAGTGAAAATTAAGTCAATATCTAACAAAAAAAATGACTTCCCTAATTAAACTACTTTAAAATGATGTAATGCTCTACAGCTATAAAGAATGGTATTATTATTGGAAAAAACTGCAAAAGGTATTTTGCTCCATATAAGCACTAAGGCACTGACTAAAACAAAATTACATACTGTAATTACACGAGGTCAAAACTATGTATGTAAGCAATACATAAATCTTTAATAGAATTTATCAGAAAATAGTTGCTCAATTAAAGTTGTCAGATTATAGCTGGAAAGTGTTCATTTTTAGTTGTCTTTTATAAGGTTTCAAAGATAATTTTATATGAATTGTGCAGTGAATGAATTATACCTCAAAAAAGCAGTTACCTAAAAAACTGTCAATTTTAAGAAACTTTAAAAAAAATTAGTTAAATTGTCAGCTACATTAGTGCACTTAGCCCTTGCAAATAAAATGGCACAACCAATTCTTATTTTTCAGTTTTTAGGATCACATTCTCCTCTCTGATGTCTATTAGTAGGGTATAAAATATTCAGTAAGTTGGATGTTCCTAAGTTACAGAATGCCTGTATCTTAATAAGTTCTTAATAAGGTGATGCAGTTATTTAAATTAGATGTGAAAATATGATAATTAAGAAAACAGTAGTTTACCCCCTTTGGATATCTAATTTCAAGGAAAAGATCTATTATTAATCAGTAGTTGATTTATTAATCCTTATAGCCATGCTTTCTTCAGAACTTATAAACTGTAATTTTTTCCATTAAAAGTAGTATTTAAGAACAAAATTATATATTTTTCATGATCTCCTTAGCATAAATGCCCAGAAGCAAAATTATTATAAAACTTTGCTGATCTATAGCAACTACATATATTTTTAAACAAATGGGGAAAGGTAATTTCTCTCAAAGATATAATATTTTGACAAAACACAAGCATCCAAACTAATGTTTACATAAATAAGGTAAAGTATTAATCAATAAAAATTAACTATATAAAAATATAAAATGTATTTTAACGAGATAAAATTATATAGTATTTGATATAATTATTAACAACCATATGGTTTACCTGATAGCATCCACTCCCCCAGTCTGGGTAACTCAGCTTCCTCTCACACTTTTCCATGACAAATGCTGATTTCTGAATTAGACAAACTGAATGAGGTCCATACTTTTCAGCACCATAGTTTTTAAAAAGGTCTGAAGCAAATGAGAAAAGTTTTCTTAAAAACTGACTTTGGGCTCATTCTTACAATTAAAAGTTACTTTAAAAAACAACATGTTTCATGGATATTTTCAATTAAAAAAGTCGAGAGAAACAGGGTTCCAAACTCAAACTGGGATCTCAGTGAAGGAATTAGTAGGGAAAAATGAGTCTATCAGAAATAAGAGCTAACACTGGACCTATAGCATCTAAGTTAAATATACAGAGGAAATAGTACAAAGATCACCTTCAATGTGGCCTAAATGGGAGTCACCTCTCAAGTGACCCATGACAGGATGGGGCCAAGTGGTTTATAAAATGAAGACTGTTTTTGGGGTGCTGCTACTTTTGCAAAATGTTCTTATGTTTTCAACTTATGCCATCTCCTGGAAGTCCATAAATAACAAGCTGATCTAGTCTAGACTAAACACAAATCTGTAGTTACCCGGTAGATGAAATGATCTCTAAATAGCTAATGGACAAAGGAATGAAGCCTTTAAAACCTATGAATAATTTTCTCTCTTTACACTTAATATAAGTAAGTTTCATCTTCTGAAAGTAGAGAGTACAATTATCCTCTTTTGAAATATTACAAGGATTAGAATTTTATGTCAGCTTTGAAAAATCTTTAATTTTATAAGCTAAGAAAGAAAATGTAAAACAATAAAACAGAGCTTTATATTTTTTTAATTTATGAGTATTTCAAAGTCCTCAAAACACATAGTGATCAGTGTCAAAAAAAAAAAAACAAAAAAGGAGGGGTGAGGCCAACCCTCAGGTCAAATCCTGAGAGCTATCTGTTTTTATAGATAAAGTTTTACTGGAAGATAAGTCATACTAACTTATTTACATATTATCTATAATTGTTTTCACACTATAACAGCAGAGCTGAGAAGTTGCAACAGACACTGTATGACCCACAAAGCCTAAAATATTCACTATCTTGATTTTTATAAAAAACATTTGCCAACTCCAGCTCTAAAATAATAAAATGTGATACTATATCTTATGCAAACCCATAACTGATAGATATGTGCATTTTTTTTTGCTTTAACATGGAACTTCTGAGTAGTTACATCATAAGTCTTTAGACATTTATTAACTAGATAAGTGATGAATAAAAATGACTGTACAAATCCAGTTAAATCTGCTAGGTTTAAGGATAAAAGGGAAAAAAATATGGAAATTTAAATTGTAAATGACTTAGTCTATAATAAAGTATGGCAAAAGGGGGGAAGAAAAAGAATCAGGTTGAAAATTTTGATGACCACAGAGAGAAAAACTACTAATTGTTCTTCATTAACAAATCAGACATGAGAAGATTTTGTTTACAAAGATAGTATGAGCTATAGTTATTATTGCTGAATATTCAATTGCCATACTGTTTATTCCTTTGATGACTTGTTCACTTATGTATATAAAAGGGAATAAATAATATGGCAATACATCTTACTAGCCATGGGAGAATAGTATTCTGATATCTGAAGAATGACATGTTACTTCTAAAGTACAAAAAATGCACACTCCTTAGGAGAGGGAAAAATAGGATACCTAATACAATTTAATAAAAAGAGCTCTGCACTGGAGGATCCTGCACTGACACCAATGAACTATATTACTTAGTATCTCTCCCCTTATCCTTGAAATTCAATAATACCTTCTCTCATCAGGTTTTGAGAAGAAATGAATAATAAAAATGAAAGTGCTTTGTAAATGAAAAGTGTCATGCAGATGTAAGGTATTACTAAATGGTAGTGTGTGTACACACACGTGCAAGTGTATCTAACAGCTAGCAATCCTTTGTGTCATAATTCTAAGCACTTACTTTACTAACTCATTTAATTCTCACAACAAATCTATAAGATAGGTATTATCCCCTTTGTACAGAGGAGAAAACTGAGGCAGAGAGAAGTTACTTCGAACAGGTGAACAACAGTGGAACCACAACACAAACTCAAACTATCTGGCTCCAGGGTCTGTGCCCTTAACCACTATTTTATACTGCAGACACACACTTTTCATATGTATATATATGTATGTATCACTTAATTTCACTAAACTACTAACCTGGTTGATTTTCCAATATTCTACAATCAGAGCTGCGCTGATATTCACCACTTAAATGCCAACTGAATTCCTGACTGAAAGGGCAGTAGTCAGCAATTTCTACTGAACCACCATAATAAGGCAAATCTTCTGCAGGTACTCCACTGAGTTCATCAAAGTACTACAAAGAAAAAAATTTTAGGAAGACAGGAGTATAAGAAACAAAATAAAGTCCACAGACAATTTATAGCAACCGTCTCTAATGCTGTACAGCACAGAGAAGATATTAATCCATTTTTCTTCATTCGTAGTACAATGCAATATACTACCTGAGGGGTATTTCAAGGCTGTTGTAGTTTTAGAGATAAGCAAAGTTGAGTAAATTAGTCTACGTTTTTAATTAGAGTAACGTTTTAAAAGAATGGATAGGAAGAGTTTTAAGAGTTGACAAAACACAAAACTAATGCATACAATTAAGATATTTTAAATATAACGTACTTCAAGTGTTTTTGGGAGACAACTTACATGTTTTGACAAACTTGAACTGCAAGCAAATGAGTGACATCATATATATATAATACTTTGAATACCAAAGGAACAGGTACCAGATAAATTGTAAAGATTTCACATTTTATACCAACTCACTGAATTATATTACTAAGCCTAGAAACATGTTTGCTATCTTATAGTGTCTGAAGCACTCAGTTGGGTCATAAACGTATGTAGGAAGCTCAAAATTAAGCAACAATCGCTTTCTTTTCTTTTCTTTTTTCTTTTCTTCCTTTCCTTTCTTTCTTTCCTTTCTTTCTTTCTTTTTCTTCCTTCCTTCCTTTCTCTTTTCTTTCTTCCTTTCTTTTCTTTTTTCTTTTCTCTTTTCTCTTTTATTTTCTTTTTCCTTCCTTCCTTCCCTTCCTTCCTTCCTTCCTTCCTTTCTTGTACAATTACAATGTGTCTTTCTCTGGTGTACAGCACAATATCCCAATCATGCATATACATACATACATTCATTTTCATTTTTAACAATCACTTTAAATTTGCTTCTGTGATACCATTTTTGACTAATAGGTCCTTTGTCAATGGCAGGCAGAGCTCAGGGTTTTTTAGTGATAGCCACATCAACAAAAACTTTGAGGTCAACTCAGAGATTCAGACTGAACATGTGGGACCATTTCCTTCACCTTTTAGGATAATTTTTTCTAAACTAGAACTTCCAAGCCTTGTAATTAATTGGATTAGAGTATTTTAGTTACTTTCTTTAAAGAACCTTGTTTTCTATGTAAATTAAAGACAAAGACTTTGGAAACAATTAAAAAGAAAATACAAACAGTTAGAAAATAGATCAAAATAAATATTCTAAATGTCTCTTACCATTACCATAGGCATTGCTAGATACTAATAAATTGCTATCAATTAACATATTGGTTATAAAGAAATGGAGAAATTCTTCATTTTTTTCTAACTTATAGAAAACAAATGAGGCCTTATAAATTGAAAAACTTATGAGAATTCACTCTTCTAATTAAAAATGGAGACTTTTTCTTAAAAAGCCGATTCCTGAAATTGTGCCCCAAACAAGTGTTACCTGATATTCTTGAGGTAAAGGTTTCGGAAACTTCTGCAAATTACACACTGCAACTGCTCTCTGGTCCTGTCTGCAAGTTAACTGCAATGGATTACTTCTGAGCGTGTCACAGTAAGGACTCAGCATCTGCCTCCTGCAGACAAAGATATACAACACGGTACCAAACTCTAAAGAAGTTATTACAAGTCTATTCTACGGTTTGTCTTTTCCATTACAATTTCAATGTTTTAATACCTTAAAACCAATTGCTAAACCAGGTTAAAAACTTATTTTTCAAAGGGTAAAGGAAATGCTTAATGTAGGTGTCAGAGATTAATGCTAGATGTATTATAATATTTCACTGTCATTAAATAAAATCCTATTCATCTCCTCCTTCACTTTTGCCAGTAAAATGGAGTTCCAAGGTCCCTAACCAGTCTGCCTTCTCCTCTACCTTTCAGAGCCTTCTTATGTTTATTGATAATGCCTAGACTTCTTAGTTGTACTTAGAAGGAGGAACAGGAAAAAGTACATCTACACCTTCCAAGAAGTGAAAGTGGGACTTACATTTAATTTTTATATTATGTTTTTGAAAGGTTTCCCCCAAGTGATTGTGATGTAGTCAGATTACAGACCTATGTCTGGGGATAATGTGATGTTGAATCATTTCATTTATCTGGTATTTAATGATTAACAGAACTCCCAAACAGTATTATCATTCCTAAAAGGAAGCCTCCAAAGTAGAACTAGTATCTTCATTTTACTGGTAGGTAAGAAGTCTGAGACAAGCAGCTTGCCCAGGGTCATACAGCTCATGAGGGGCAGAGCTGGAACTTTAAAAACTTCTCTCCAAGTCCAGTGCTTGCCCATTAAATCACAGGTACTTCCTGTGTTAAAGAAGATGTGTTTGTTTCTTCTCTCACCTGGGTAAGGTCTCAGAGCAGTTTGAATCACTCATAGTTTCTACTAAGAAGTCTGACATCTGAGTTATAAGCCTGCTACAAGAAAAGCAGCTCATATGCAGTGGCAGGAAGCAGCCTGCAGCTACTTTGGGGACAACTAGTTAACTCCAGTACTACAACCTGATCTAGTGTAGTTGTTCTTAAATTGTGCTACACATTAGAATCATCTAGAGAGATTTTTTAAATCTCCATGCCCACCTTGTTCCTCACACCAAATGAATCAGAATGTCTGAAGGTCGGAACCAGGCATTGGTATGACTCACAAAAGGACAAACTGATAATTTGGACTTAATCAAAAGTAAAAATTTCTGCTCCACAGAAACCCTATTAAGAGGATTAAAAGCCGTACTGGCATATGACATGAAGAGACATCTCACCAAAGAGGATATGCAGATAGCAAGGAAGTACATAAAAAGATATTTAACATCATTAGCCATTAGGGAAATGCAAATTAAAACCACAATGAGGTATCACTACTACCTTTCAGAACAGCTAAAGTAAAAAACAGTGACAATACCAAATGCTGGTGAGGATGTGGAGAAATTATTAATCATACATTGCTGGTTGGAATATAAAATGGCATAACCATTCTGAAAAAGAGTTTGGCAGTTTCTTACAAAACTAAACTTGTAACTACCACATGACACATTGATTGCCCTCCTGGGCACTTACTCTGGAAAAATGAAGATTTATGTTCACACAAAAACCTGTACACAAATGTTTATAGCAGTTTTATTCATAACAGCCCCAAATGAGAAACAACTCAGATGTCCCTCAACGTGTCAATGATAAAACAAAGTGTGGTGCATCCATATCATGGAATACTGTTTAGCCATAAAAATGGGCAAACTATTGATAAATACAACAAACTGGATGAATTCTCAGAAAATTATGCTTAGTGGTAAAAACCAATCCCAAAAGGCTTTATACAGTATGAGCTATTTATATAATATTTCTGAAATGAAAAAATTACAAAATGGAGAACAGATAAGTGGTTTCCAGGGGTTAAGGAGGGATAGGGTGGGAGGGAAGCAGGTATGGCTACAAAAGGGCAACAGGAGGGATCCCACTGGGAATCCAAATGTTCTGTATCTGGCTGTATCAATGTCAATATCCTGGTTGTGATATTGTACTACAGTTTTGCAAGATGTTACCAATCAAGGACACTGGATACAAGTGTATATGGGATCTCTGTATTTTTATTTTCTCACAACTGTATGTGAATCTACAATCACCTTAAAAAGTTTTAAAATATATACGTTTATAAATATATAAACATGTGTGTATCCCCCCAAATTGGAGACTATATTTTTTAAAAAGCTTGCTAGGTAATTATGATATGCATTCAGATTAGAGAACCAGTATTCAAAAGTAGTTTTATGTTTTTGATACTGAATCAACAGTTGCATCTATGTTTATGAGTACATTCTCTGAAGAAAACAAGTAAGAATGAAAATGAAGAGTATGAAACAAATTTGCAGTAAATTTATTTATGAATAATAAGCTAACCAGAAAAGTTTTATGGTTCTGGCTGTCACAATGTGGATTCTTTTGGTATACTCTTTAAAACAATACTGTGGCTACTTATGATATTATGACAAAGATTGTTTTCTATACATTTTGAAATTGAACTGTTTGGACCACATTTTGAAAATAGGACATTTTAGGCTCTAGATAAAGAACAACATCGGAAATAAACTGTTATCAAAGACATTGTGAAGAAATGCATCCTTACTTTTGTCTCTGCTGATCAATCCAGAATTTACAGCTCTTCTCAACAAAATCACAACCCATTCCTCGGCCCCAGTCTAATTTCTCAGCCATGCTGTAATTAGCTTTATACCAGCTGTGGAAAAAATTCAAACAAAGCACTTTATATTACTGTCATTTAAAAAGCGACTCTAGTATACCAATGACAAATCTTAACAATGAGCAAACTAGGACCTCAAAAAGGACTTTGGTGACCATCACCACAGATGAGCATTTATGAACAAAGCTCTTGCTGCACAGGATTGCTGTACAGATCACTGTAGCAGGGCCCGGGAAACTTTAGTCTTGAAGGAAATGTGAGTATTTAAGAGTATCTTCATATTTGAAAAAATCAAAATCAAACCATGTTTCATTATAATTTTCAAAAATGACAGAAGTCATAGAGTAGAAAGTAGTTAACGTGTGAGACAAGGGGAATAAAAGGCAAAGAAACAGAAAGAATGAGAGAAAAAGAGAAGGGAGCAAGTTGAGGAAGGAAAGTGGAATTACTAGTTGGCCGGCCTCTACCTAATCTGGTCCAGTTGGCCCTAGTTTCTTGCTTCCCTGGTCTTGAATTTATAATATTCTATCAGTATGGGCCCTGTTTGTGACTAAATACTACACCATTATAATAAGATAAATGACACAGAGAAAAAAATGTGACAATGAGTGTGTATATGTCCATGAATAACTGAAAAATTGTGCTGAACACTGGAATTTGACACAACATTGTAAAATGATTATAAATCAATAAAAAATGTTAAAAAAAAATAAGATAAATGAATACTATTTCCAACACATTGCAAATGTTTCAATTTCAGAAAAACAAAAACACATTGATTTACTTCCCTGACAAAATTAATCAAAGGCAATGAAGCTACTTTTATTAGTTTTGCTTCTTTATTCTTAATGACAAGATTAGTTTACAGAAGTTATAAAGTTACACAAAATAGTTTCTGTCATGTTTGTATTATATCTTGTCCCCTCAGCATTACCAAAATAGTTAATAAAAACACAGGCTCAAAGGCTGGGGGAATGATAAGAATCATCCTCTCCACTCCAGCACTTCCCACAAAATCTGAGACAGCAGAAATACATGACATAGCATCTTTCAAACTTTCTCCCCTTCCAAAGAACAGAACTGTCTCACTCAGACAGAACCTGAAGAAATGAAGCCCGGCACTCCAACACCAAAATGCCTACAACTTCTACAGCTACCAAGTGAGTCCCGCTGACCAGCTAACTTGGTATCACAGCAGGTCAAGGTGTCTGGATAGTAACAGGTGCCCCCAGTCTTGCACACTAGTGGTTATTTTAGCAGTGCCTAGGTTAGGAAGTCCTTCTCCCAGTGAATAAAATATAAAGTAATTAGATTCCCTTGGGAATGACCATATCTAGCACAGGTTCATGGATGCAAAGTATCAGCACCACGTCACTCAATCACCAGCTGGGCACTCCAGCTACATTTCTTGAAACCTTCTTGATATCTTTTCTTTGCAGTTCTTCCTGTACTATTAGTCAACAGTTATTAAGCACTTCCTGTGTGCTAGGCACCGTGTTAAATGCTAAGGCTACACAGTGGAGAAACAGTTCCTGCCCTCACAAACATTATAACCTAGTGGGGAAGGCAAATACAAAAAAGAAAATTCCAAGTGTGATGAGTATGACACAGGCTAAGTATAAGGTGCTAATAGGAGCACATTAATAGGGAAACCTAAGCTAATCTGGGGAATTAGAAAAGGTTTTATGAGGAAGCGACTTAAAGCTAAACCCAGAAGGATAAGCACAAGTTAGCTGAGGGAACAATTAGAAACAAGATTTCTTGGTGGCATTTAGGGAGCTGTGAAATCAATTTAGTGGATCTTAATCAATGTTTCTTTCACTCTCTCTTTTAAAATCAATAGAATATAGCTATAAAAAATTGCATAATAGAAGATTTTTTAAAAATAAAAAATCAATAGAAAAAGAGGACTGCACTGTAGGTAGTAAGGGTAAATATTATTTCATGAACCTCTGAATGATTTAGTTATATATATAATAGCTAATACTTAATTGGTCCTTATAATGTGCCAAGTTCGGTACTAAGGGCTTTACATTTTTTTTTTTTAGGGCTTTACATATGTTAACTTATTCAAGCTCATAAAACTCTACGAGGTAGATACCATTTTTTATCCCTATTTTACTAAACATAATTGCTGGTTGTTGTGGTATGAGTACGTCTGGCTTTGTAAATTACTGCCAAAATATTTTACAAAGTGGCTGTATCATTTTACATTCCCACCAGCAGCGTATGAGGGTTACAATTTTCCTACATCCTCATCAATATTTGCTACAGTCTTCCTGATTATAGCCATCCTAGTCGGTGTGAAGTGGCACTGTAGTTTTTATTTGTATTTCCCTAATGATCCTGAGAATCATCTCATGTGCTTATTAATCATTTATACACCTTTGGAGAAATACCTATTCAAATCCTTCACCCATTTTAAAACTGGGTTGTCTTTTTATTTTGAGCTGTAAGAGTTTTTTATATATTCAGGGTACTAATACCCATATCAGACAGGTGATTTGCAAATATTTCCCCCCATTTTGTGAGTTCTTTTCACTTTCTTGATAGTATCCTTTGAAGCACAAGTTTTTGATTTTCATGAAGTCCAATTTATCTTTTTCTTTGGTTGTTTTTGGTATCATATCTAAGAAATCATTGCCTAGTCCAATATCATGAAGATTTACACCAGCGTTTCCTTCTAAGAGTTTTACAGTCTTAGTTTTATATCTAGGTCTTTGAACTATTGAGTTAATTTTCGTATATCATGTGTGGTTGGAGTTCATTCTTTTGCATATGGATATCCAGTTGTCCAAGTACCATTTGTTGAAAAAACTATTCTCTCCTCATTGAATGGTTTTGGCACTGTCATCAACATCTTCACTCTTAACCATTATATACATATGTTTGTACTTTGGTCATGATGTATTTCTTACTGTGTGAGACACCATACCTAAAAAACTTCTAAAAGACATTTGTACAGAATATGTGAAGGTCTTTGGGCAGTAGAAAGGACTACTCAAGATACAGGGAGACATTTAAAAATGGCTACTATAGTAATCCAAGCAAAAGATAACAGTGGTTTTGATAAATGTGACCCAAAAAGTACACAGACTCCTGGGATACTGAAAAGCTAAAAATCAAGCAAGTTTTATGATTGACTGGATGTGAGAGGTGGGGAGAGGGAGGTGTGAAGGATGATTCCCAGGGTTCTGGATAGAAATATGATAATGTCTTTTACCGGGAAAAGCAACTCAGCTAATCTACACTGAAGTCTTATGGATTTATGAAAATTAATTTCCATGTCTACAATTTACAGATATTGCCAGATATTTAGAAACATCTGGCTCATTTTTCTGTTGCCTCAGAAAAAGGAAAAATATGCTATAAAAGTCACGAGTGCCATGATTTCACTAATGACTCACACACTCCACAACACTTTTATATCTTACTGGTATCTTAAACTAGCATTGTTTACAGAAGGGCTATATAAATAGGTTGTTAAATAGAGCAGCAGGACCACGTTTGTTGGCCATTGCCTGTTCAGGGATAAATAGAAAAGCATTATAATGGCACTAAAAAGAATCCAACACTTTTTTTTTCTTTTCAAAAATGTGAATTTCCCAACTTGGTCTGCTGAAAACGACGAGAAGCAGTGACAACCCAGTAGCAATAAACACAGTGCCTAGATTGTGGTTTCTAAAAGCTATTCTCCATCTAAAGAAGCATTCCAGTGCTCCCTGAAGACTGGCTGGTGCCCACATCTAGAATAAGGTGGGTGCAGGTCAGTCTGCTACATTTTGCCATAACAAAAAGCAAGGAGGCTATCAAAATCCGAGTCTTGTCAAAAGAACCTAGAGCCCACACAGAAAAAGATTCCCACTGGAGTTATTTAAAAACAGTATTCTATTGCTTTACAAGAAAGTCCTACTGCTTTAAAAACCAGGAATCTAGACATAACCAATTTCATTTACAACTTCAAATCTGTTTATATTAGTCTTTCCTACATATTAGCATAGCCTCTACTTATTAAAAAAACAAATCCTATAATTCCAGGGATCTTGTTCTATATGTCAGGGATTCATTACTATACCTCAGGGCCTCAAACATTTATTGAATGAATGAATGAATGGAGTTGATATAGGTAATGGATAGCTAATTACACAAAATTTTAAAAATAGGTCTATTTTACTTCAGTGTAAAATGCTGGTATTTTCTTAAGCTAATATTCATTTCCATCTTATTATTATTAATATTCATTTCATTTTAACAAACAATTCATATAAAATTCTCACAGCTGTCTTACCCAGTGTCCTCCATTAATGCCAGAGTGATTCGAGAGAGGACTCGGTTCTGGGTGTGAGAACCAGTCATTGCTTCATTCTGAAAATCACCAACAGATTTTAGTTAGAAAATTGGACTCCCAATAATTTCCATGATTACTTTGATGTATATTTAAAATGTTACAAGTGTGAGAAGCTGACAAAATATTCACTTAAAATAGTGAAATACATAAGCTTTCTTTAAGATGACAAGACTGAAATTTAAAGCAAAATCTACTTTCTGCCTCAAATGCTTATACTGTGTACTATTTCCCTGGAATGACAGATAACCTGCTTTAGAATTCTATGATGAAACTGAAGATGAAATAAGGAAATAGAAATACTGTAAAAACATTATACTATCCATGCAAAGTAAAGTGGGTGGTTGAGACAGATGCTCAGATACTGGAGTGGGGAACAGAATACTTGACTTAATTACAAAGAAAATGCTTTTGTAACTAACCCTCTACACTTTGTGATCACAGAAATACATATTAATATGCAAAATAAGTATCACAGAATCCATAGGATCAGAGGAGTCACATGATGCACCCCAAATAACATCAAGGTCTATTTATCCAATGTCTTAATTCATATAGTAAAATTCCTACCAGGAGGTCACCTAATGGTAAGGAATTCACTGTCTCTTAAAGAAGCACATTCTATCTTTGGGAAGTTCTGGCTATTCTTCTAATCATCATGGTGAACACTGAATGGTCATCTTAGGTACTTAAGTATCATCTTTAAAAAAAAAATAGTTCAAGGACACAAAGTTGATTTCAGAGAAAGGCAGTAGTTTAATTAAACTAATACAATTACTACTCTCAAGTCTTCTATTGAAAAGTAAATAAATTTTCATTTCTGGTCAATCAACAGCTTTCTAAAGGGAATTACTTGGGAAAATTGCTTAAGGAAAACAAACTGAAGTGTCCATGTGAGAAATAAGTGTTCATGTCTTCCATAAGTTTCTATCACTGTTACTCTGTGGTCACCTAGATGAGAACAGTCAGCACAAGCATTAATTTCACTCTTTTCATAATTTCGCTAACTTGGATCATGATGTATATAAACTGCAACTATTTAATTATCTAAACAGACTTCTGATCCAAGTATACAGTGTGTGTGTGTGTGTGTGTGTGTGTGTGTGTGTGTGTGTGTGTGTGTGTGTGTGTGTCTGTGTGTGTATCCTTTGACTCAGAAATTCCATTTCCAGGAATTCATCCCTTCTCTTTCTATATAAACAAACTTTTTAGTTCTGCTCCCTTGGAAACCTAATAAAGGTGGAATGTCAACTGTGTTACCAGGCAACAGGATGCAAAGCAAGAAGACCACCTGCTATGCCTCTGGACTTGGGATTACTATAAATGAACATGAACACCTATTGGCAAACAGTGTGGGACTTCTCTGTTTGCAGTGACTCTTATGGGTATGTCTCTTACAGGCATCTGGAAGTTATGTCTATGAAGCTGTTAAAAAGAATGTTGGTTCTTATTTGGGACACAGTACTTCTAAGCCTGGCTGGTTCTTACACCCCTCTGATACTTAAGACTATTCTTGTGCTTATGGTATTTGAGCTGGAGGGGGAGGGAGAGAGGCCCAGATGATAGCCCCCAGACTACTGTGTAGAGCACAAGAGAAATGCCTGTCTCTGCAATGCTGGCATGCTGTACTTTCTTGTACCCTTCTAATGTATTTTCAGTGTGACCTGTTTAGGTCTTATGAGCTTGACTGATGGTTTAGTTGAACCTAAGAACACCCACTGGAATGCCACTCCTGTAAGGCACTGCAGATATAAATAAATCGCTCATCACATTTTTAGAATAAAAAATTTAAAGTATAGTCATTCATTCACATGCGACTATGTTACATTCATATAATATAATACTACATAGCTGTTAAAAAATAAATAGATCCAAGTATACAATCTATTCTACTGAAGCATATATTTCTGTAATGTGAATGAGCTCATGTGAGACTGGTAAAGGAATAGCATCAGTGTAATATGGAGTTATGTTGGTTCATAATGATTTCTCCCTGGATTTTAATGTTTTGTGCAGTGGAGTAATAGTAGCTAAATACAACGTACACTAAGACAGCCAAAAGCAGCAACAGAGGAAGGCTGTGCTGGGCATTGTGCCCAGTCACTCTGTGTTCTTCCAATTGACTCAGCATGGCCAGAGGCTGTCTTAGAAGTGTTTGTTGCATGATTCTCTAACCTTTGTACATTTTACTCTTGTCCTCATTATTCAGATTTATAATTCTTTAAGCTTTAAGCTCTAAAAACTATATATAATTGATGATTTATCTATCTACCATTGCTTTTTGCTGTTAAAGAAACACTAAATCTAGGAGTTTATTTATTGAAAACATGTATATTTTAAAAATAAGCTACTACTTTTATTATGATTTAGTGCCTTTGTTAATAATCTGGTATTTGTGTTTTCCACAAGCCTTGTTATCTTTAGTGTTCGATTTGGAAAAAAGGGGTTTTTTAGGACAGCATACATTGTATTACAGCAGAAGCACCTAAACTGCCTTGGAAATACGTCTAAGATATATGAGTGAAAAAAGTTGCATAAATGTATGAACCGATTAAAAAAAAAACAACCATGTGTTAGTGTGTCTGTCAGTCTGTCTATCTATTTATCTAACATTTCCAAAAGGATATTAAAAAAATTAAATAGTGATTACATCTGGAAAGTGCGTCTGGAGAGCTAAAGGGGAAAATGAACTTTTTAATTTTTCACTTGATAACCTATCATACATTTGAGTAAGAATTACTTTTATTAAAGAAAAAATGCAGAGTAAAATTTTAAAATAAACTAACCTCTAATAACCTTTTTTCCCAATGGTTGAGCTCAGTGCCCATACCACCTTGGTTTTCAAGTTCCATTCCCTCCAAAATTGGACAGTTAAAATGTTTTCGTGCTTCATCCTAAGAATCAGGAAAATAAATAAATAAATATACCCTACAAAAGTACAATAAAATAATGGCAAACTATTTATCACACTGGATATAATAAAGTATAATAAAATACATTTAATATAATTTTTCATATAATTAAAATATTTTGATACTACATTACTATTAAAGTACTATTGCTATTAAATTACTATTTTTCAAGGATTTCTGATCAAGATGGCGGAGCAGTAGGACCACAAGCTTACCCCCAATAATGACTACAACAAAACCACGACTGACTGCTAAACAATCAACAAAAAATAAGACTGGAACCTAGCAAAAAAGATCTTCGTCAACTGGAAACATAAACAGGGAACCTCAGCAGGATGGTATGAGGAGTGTGCTTGTGATATTATTGGGACCCATACCTCTGGGGTGGGCAACCCACAAGCTGAAAAATAATTAAGTTGCAGAGGCCCTCTAGTAGGAGTGAGAATTCTAAGCCCCACATCAGGTTCCCCAACCCAAGGTTCTGGCATTGGGAGGAGGAGACCCCAGAACATATGGTTTTGAAGGCTAGCAGGGCTTAACTCCAGGAGCCCCACTAGACTTGGGGAAAACAGAGACTTCACTCTCTTGGAAAGTGCACACAAAATCTCACATGTGCCAGGTCCAAGGGCAGAGGCAAGTGATTTCATAGGAACTTGGGTCAGACCTGCCTGCTGATTTTGAAGGTCTCTTGGGGAGGTAGAGGACAGCTGTGGGTCATCCTGGAGACATAAAAGCTGGTGGCAGACACTGCAGGAGTGTTCATCTACATGAGCTTTCTTGGAGGCTGACATCTTGCTTGTGTCATTAGCACCAAGACCTAGCCCCACCCAACAGCCTGTAGGCTTAAGTGCTGGGAAGCCTCAGGCAAATAACATACTGGGTGGGAATGCAGCCCCAATCATCAGCAGACCCCCTGAGCTACAAAAATCTCTAGACACAGCCCTACCCACCAGAGGTCCAGGACCAAGCTTTACCCAACAGTAGGCAGGCACCAACTCCTACTGCCAGGAAACCTGCACAAGCCTCCTGTCCAGCCTCATCAACCAGGGGGCAGATACCAGAAATAAGAAAACAATAATCTCAAAGTTTATGGAAGGAATCTGCAAACACAAGCCAGACTACCCTGGGAAGAGCTGGATGCTGGCCCTTGGGTGACGAGACGAGTGTACTGCTGGGATACATAGGACGTCTCCCACAGAGGACCACCTCTCCAAGGTCAAGAAATGTAACTAACCTACATAAAAATACCAACAGAAATTTACACAATATGAGGTGGCAGGAGACTATATTCCAGGCAAAGGCACAAGATAAAATCCAGAAGAAGAAATAAGCAATGAGGAGATAGGAAATCTATCCAAGAAAGAGCTTTGAGTTACAATTGTGAAGAGGTTCAGAGAACTCGGGAGGAGAATGGATGCACAGAGCGAAGCTTTTAGCAAAGAGTTAGAAAATATAAAGAATACTCAGAGTTGAAGAGTACAATTACTGAAATAACACAATAGAAGGAATCAGGAATAGACTAAATGAGGCAGAAGAATGAATCAGTGAGCTACAAGACAGATTAGTGGAAATCACTACTTCAGAACAGAAAAAAGAAAAAAGAATGAAAAGAAATGAGGGTAGTTTAAGAGAATTCTGGGACAACATGAAGCGCTCTAATATTCACATTATAGGGATCCCAGAAAGAGAAGAGAAAGAAATGACCTGAGAAAATATTTGAAGAGATAATAACTGAAAACATCCCTAACGTGGGGAAGGAAACAGTCACCCAAGTCCAGGAAGTACAGATTCCATACAGGATTAACCCCAAACAGGAACACACCAAGGCATGGTAATCAAATTGACAAAAATTAAAGATAAGGACAAAATATCAAAATCAGCAAGAGAAAAGCAACAAATTAACACAAAAAGGAACTCCCGTAAGGTTATCAGCTGATTTTTCAGGAGAAACTCTACAGGCCAGAAGGGAATAGCATGATATATTTAAAGTGATGAAAGGAAAAAACTTACAACCAAGAATACTCTACCCAGCAAGGCTCTCATTCAGATTTGACAGAGAAATCAAAAGCTTCACAGATAAACAAAAGCTAAAAGAATTCAGCACCACCAAACCAGCTTTACAAGAAATGTTAAAGGAACTTCTCTAGGTAAAAAAAGAAAAGGCCACAACTAGAAACAAGAAAAGTAGTCATGAAGGGAGAAGGGTACAATGCAGGGTATCGAAAATGCATTTGAAATTAAGAGATCAGCAACTTAATTATGTATATACAGACTTCTAAACCAAAACCTCATAGTAACTGCAAACCAATGTAACTCCATAGTCATCAAACCACAAGACAATAAAAACAAAGAGGAAAAAAGACCTACCAAATTACTATTTCTTTCAATATTTTTTCGTCTGTTGAAGATTTTGACTTTAAGTCATATATATTTCAAAAAAGTAATAGGGTAGTATGATTACATTTGTAACTTTTGTGTCAACAATGCTTTTAATGTAGGTGTGACCGCTCTTATTATGGATATAGGCTTTGTGGGGAAAATAAGTTGTTTAAAAGAAAACACTTTTGCTCATTTGGTTCTGTCTGTCCTTCAGTTAGAGATTTCCAAGAATAGGAAATATCCCAAGAGCAGTGCAAAAGTTTAGAAGTCAGAGAGAGCTGTGTGTAACCAAGGAATAGAGAAGGGAGAATAGGTTTCTGTCATTAAATAAGAGGGTATGATGATTAATTTTATGTGTCAACTTGGCTGGGCCACAGTGCCCAGATATTTGGTCAAACATTATTATGAATGTTTCTGTGAAGGTCTTTTTGGGTGAAATTAACATTTACATTAATGGACTTTAAGTAAAGCAGATCACTTTCTATAATATAAATGGGCTTCATCTAATCAGTTGAAGACCTTTACAGATCAAAGACAGACTCACCCCTGAGCAAGAAGGAGTCCTACTAGCTGACTGCCTTCAGACTTAAACTGCAACTCTTCCCTGAGTCTTCAGCTTGCTAGCCTACCTCACCAGATTCTGGACTCTCCAAACCTCCCCAACTACGTGAACCAACCTTAAAATAAATCTCTCTCTCAACACATCCTGTTGGTTCTGTTTCTCTGGAGAACTCTGACTAAAACAGATTTCAGCTGAAATGACCAGCAATTATGCAAATAGTACCGGTGATCCTAAGAGGTATCACAACACACCACTAGTGTCACAACCTAAAGTAGTTGGTAGAATGGAGCTATAAGAGTCACTGCCAAATTTCTATTTCCTCAAATTTTTCATGGCCTGTAGCTTTACTGTACTGCCTTAATATTATCTTTCCTACTATAAGCTTTCAAATGTAATCATTAGTTCTTAAACAATAATGATTAGTAGACCATAATGAATGAAAAGAACAGACGGCTCCTGAGACAGGAAGCTCTGTAATACTCACGACAACACGAGGTGTTACTAGAAGATACACAGTGTGAGGAACTCTCTTATTATCTCGAACATCCCATGATCTCTCTACTTTTCGAACTACTTTATCACTCCACTGATATAATCCAAGACTGCAATTAAAGAATAAAATGTCAGTTTTTACACATTCACCTCTACTTTAAATGTAAGTGTGTTTATGAGTATCAATATGAAATTTAACTATCTGAGTTTACTGAACATAAGAGCATGCAAAGTTCTTGATAGTATTTTCTAATTTAATCTTTTCAACAACTTTATTATCATCACTATTTTGCAGATAAAGAGACAGAAGCTTAGAGAGATGAAGTAACTTACTCAAGTTCAAATAGCTAATATTTGGCTAAGATGACAATGAATTACTTCCTCTTAACAAATTTACTCGATAAAATAAAAGCATTCCCAGGGACATACCCAAGCACTGAATATAAGAAACTGTAATAAACAAAAAAAATGGAATTTTTAATTTAGTGGGAAACTATAATTTACTTAATAACTGTGCTATAAAATCAGTTTATCCATTTAGGAAAAAAAAGTTTCAGCTCACATACAGAAATAAATTTCAGACAAATATCAGCAAAAGTGACAAAATAAGGACCTCTGAAAATTTTCTACTTCATGAAAGCAATGAGAAAAGTAGCAAAATTGGCCAAATCAACTTTTTTTTAGAACTCTGGAAATTAACCAAAGACTTGCAGCAATCTAGGAAACACTTATTTAAGAAAGATACATAAATCTCAGTAAGACCAGGAAGCTTTGTGGAGTTTTCCCATGTCCTCTCTCCAGCTCTGTGCAGCCCTGAAAATCAACAGCCCACAACCATGTTGAAAATCAGCAGCCTGGCAGCCAAAGGGAGCAGAACAGGGTTGACTGGCAGAATGTACTAAAAAAAAAAAAAATCCGACTATATGGCTACAAGAGACATACTTCAGACTCAAGGATACAAATAGGCTGAACTGATGTTAAAAAGATACACCATGCAGAGTACTAAGAGAGCTGGAACAGTTACACTAATATCAGACAAAATGCATTTTAAGACAAAAATTTTTACTAGAGACAGGAGGGACATTTTATAATGATGAAAGGGTCAATCCACCAAGAAGACATAACAGTTACGAACATGTATGTACTTGATAAAAGAACCCCAAAATACATGAAGCAAAAATAAATCCTAAGTGGATTAAAGCTATGAATGTAAAAAATTCAAATAGTAATTTACTAGAAAAAATTTAAAAGAATATTTCTATAATCTTTGGAGAGCAGAACAAACTTTCTTAACCCATAATGGAAAAGTATATGAATTTAATAATATAAAATTTAAAAACTTTTCTGTATGGCAAAAACATGATAAATGAAATAAAAAACTAAATGGGAGAAAACCAACAATCTCTTTTGGGGGAATCTATCTTACACAAATAAAAGCACTACTGCAAAAGTGCCATATTTTTTGTTACAGAAAATTATAATGAACATCATTTAAATTTCTTCCTATAACCGGTATCTTTTTCCTAGACTACTTCTACCACTGACCCTATGAATCTCTCATTCTTAACAAAACAGAATATGAAGAGGCTATTTTTTTTCTCACCATTATTTTAAACAATTCAAGGACTGTATGGTGAATATCTGCCTACCCAACAACCATTACTTAGACTCTACAATTAACATTTTGTTATATTTGTTGTATCATACATCTGTTCATCCACTCATACCTTAAAGACATTATTCTTAATTCCTTTTCTTTTTCTGTGGCAAGGCAATGTTTAAACATAAATAGTGAAAAAAGCCAGCAAGAAAATAAACAGTTTTTTACCTTATTAATAACTCCAGTATCCTCTTCATTGAGGATTTCATTTCATTTACATTTCAAGATTAAAGGTTTCTCCAAATAAATAGGTTAGGGCCAAATTCAACTCTTTATAACACCTGAAGTTTATTACTCCATTATCTCCATTTATACTGTAAGATTTCCTGCTTTTGAGGAATACCCTGAATGTAAGAATGCACTGCAAATTACGAGCTTAACAATGGTCCTGGTGTGTAAGTATCTCCTCCTTACCCACATCACTACGTAGATGATATGTTTCCCATAAAGACCACAATTCTTAGGATAGACCAGACTTCTCCCATACCACCAAATGAACACAAACAATCTAGGAAGTAAAACATCTATTTCTACATTAGAATTTTGTTTCTTCACATGTACTCTAAAAAATATTATGGTGAATACAGCATTATCTTTTTATGTTTTTACATTATGTTTTAATACTTATTTAATTCTAGCTACCTAAATAGATATCTTTGTATTTAAAGTAAAATATACATAAAATGAACAAATTCTACATATAAGAATTAATTAATTTTTTATTCTGCATCCATATGCCACTACCTGGTAAAGATATGGAACAGCGTCAGCACTCCCAGGCTTCCTTGTGCCACTTCTCAATCTATTCAACTTGTTCGGCATTTGATAGCCTGCCACTTCAGGTAAAACTACTAATCTTTTATCGTTGACTATTTTTAAACTCCATACAACTGGACTAACTGATGTATTTTGCTCAATATTATATAACTGTGATATTCATAAATGCTACTACATGTAGCATTGTGTTCTTTTTTAGGGCCTTGTAGTTTTCAATTATAGGCACATATCACAGTTTATTTACCCATTCTTCTATTGATGGACATTTTGGTGGTTTCCATTTTTTGGTCAATAACAAAAGTGTCATGAACATTTGTGTACATGTCTTCTTGTAGGCGTGTGCTCTTAATTTAGAGATTTATTTTTTACATAAATGCATGCAAATGGTTATAGTTCTGTGACGGATATTCTATATAAAATTCTTGATAATTTCTTCTTTTTAGTATTTCTCAGTATTATTTCTTTTAGGTCCTTAGCTTCTAGATCACTGATAATATGCTGTGCTAAATATCAGTTAACATGTAAATGTTTATCAGTTAACATGTAAATTATACAGGCAATAATTATTAATAAACCAAAATAAAACCAACCCACATTTTCCCATGGCCTGACTATCCTATGAAGTAATACAAGTTACAGAGTGGTGGAAAAGAGCCCTGCCTGGCAAGAAGAGTCCTGGCTCTTTGGACGAGTCACTTAAGCTTTCTCCATCTCAATTACTTCATCTGTAAAATGAAAAGGTGAAGCTAAATGACCTCTTACATCCTGTCATGTAGGATATACAATTTTCCCAGGCTAGTCGTTAAACCACTGTTACGTATGGCACTGAACATGCTATGATTCTTAGATTCTAGTCTTAGCACCCTGCTATGAGAAGAACAAGAACAAAAGTAACAAATACCTATAATTAAAAGGTGGAAGACCGTCTGCAAATCTTGACGTTAGAGGATTTCCATCTTTATCATGGTAGAACGCAAATAGCCCAGCAGAGAAACCCTGTAAGAAAAAAGTTCAAAATGTCTTACAGTGAAAAATATTAGATTTGATTATAGACAATATAACATGCCACTATCAAAAGAGAACACTGATATAACATAAAAACACCACACCAATACTTTTACAGGAATTTGCCACATACTGAAACTGGATAAAAATTAAGTGTCCCTATTATGAATTTTAAATTCCAATTACTTGAGGTAAGTAAGTGAGGAAACCAAAAGTAATAGTAAAAAAGACATTCTTTGGTAGTGGTATAGACAATGCATTTATTTGTTTAAGGGTGTGTTTATCACAGTTGATCCTTTTTACATAAACTTACTAATAATCTCTACAAATGCAACCAGGGAATGGTACTATTTAGAACAATTAACAATATAGTTTAGAGTAGGCGGCTGAGCTCATAAGAGCACTCACAACAATTCAAAGTCTTTGAACCCAAAGTCCATACTTAATATACATTTATACCTAAGGGGGAAAAAAATAAGACTGGAAATGGAAATGTGTGTGTGGGTGGGTGTACACTTTGGAAGAAAGACTGCAAACATGTATCAAAAGATTAGCCATGGTTCTTTTGGTTGGTAGGATAATGTATAAATAATCGTATTTCTAAAAGTTTTTTTACAATGTGAATTTATAGGTTTATAATCCCATTTTTAAAAAGTATTTTTAGAGATTAAAAGCACAATAAATAGTATTTTATGAAGTCTTCAATTTTAATGAGATAATAGAAACTTCACATAAAGGCATTCAAAGTCCCATTCTCTATCCCTCAACTCCCAAATAAAATGAGAAAATGAGGCAAAAAAAAAAAAATTATTGACATTTGACATCTCCAATTTCATTAGTGTTATTTCTTTTCTTGCTTTCTTTCTTATAACTGATAACCAAAACAAAGCACTTTTGTAACTATTTAAATATGTTTTATACATTGAGAATATACTATAGTTTATATCCAAATAACTAACAATCACAAATGACCACTTAAATGATCAATTTCTTTGGCAAGTTTGTTTGCTTACTTAACTGTGGCCTCAGTGTCAGTCAAGGCTTGCCAAAATGATTAATGGAATCCAGATTATTCTTTTATTCCTACATTTCTTCTTTTTTAATCTCTGAAGATGCAAAGCCCATTTGATGGCATCATCTAAGAAAATCTAAAGAGTTTTTAAGATACAAGGCACTGAGGTTGTATAAAGCTTAAAATAGTATGATGTGCCTCATCCTTCATAATATGCTAAACACACATTTTTTCCACCCTATCAACTTGAAAATTTTTCTAAGCACTCACATTTCAGAGGACATATCTAGTATTTAAAGTACCATGAATGATTGTATTTGACAGCTATGAGCATATATAACTTTATAGGGAATATCTGCATTTGTTAAACTTTTAATTCTTGCCATCTTCCAGGATGGTCTTTGAGACTTGAATTAATATTTAAAGTTTCTTAGGTTTTAACAATTTGTAAAATAATTCAAATATACAAAAAAGTTTTAAAATCTAATAGAAACTTATGCATCCTGTCTAAGAGGATTTAAGATATTAGTTTTGCCATATTTTCTTCAGACATTAAAAAAAAAAAACAGCAGAATAAATATCTATGAAGTCCTATTATCTAAACTCTTTCTCCTCCATCTCTTCCCAGAGGTAAACACTACCTTGAAGTCAATGTGCATAGTAACTCTCATACCTGCTTTTATATTCAATGGTGTTTTGCTTTAATTTGTGATTCTCTGACTGCTAAAGTCAGACTGAATATGTTCTTATACATTTCTTGGCCAACTGCACCTTTTCTTTTGTGATCTCCCTGTTCATAACCTAATTAACCTCATGTCTGGGACCTCTGCATTCATGTTCACTTATGTAGTAGACTTAAAACCTGCTGTTTTTTTCTGGTTCTCTTAACATTAATTATAGTTTTTAAAGCTTACAGTGTTACTTAGAATGATGCTTGTGTTTCATCACAATTAGCAGGTTCAACTTACTTTTTTTTAATAAAATAAAAACAGATGACTCATTTTAGAATCTCCTTACCTAAAGGACATAAGTGCTATCTGGTTATACTAGAGTTTCACTGAATTATTCACGGTATTTGCTGATCTGAGGCTTGCATTTCAAGGTCATACACGACAGCTCACTAAGTAAGACTAATAATAGCGACTAATTTTATTATACTTTACTATATATAGCATGGTGCTAAGCTATTTATACATTTTGTTTTATTTACTCTTCAAGAAAAAAAAACTATTGTAGTATGTACCACTATCTTCATTTTATAGATGAAACAGAGGCTTATAAAGGTTATAATTTGTAAAAGATCCCAAAGATTTTGAGAGGTAGAGGTAAGGAGATTCACACCTAGATCTGTGTGATCCATTCTGTCTCTTAATCACTGCATTTTACTCCCATCTAAATACATAATGACATCAGGAGAACATTTCCTAGGTCTTAGGTAATTTCATTTAATTTCCCAGATATATCGTAATAGTTCATTATTTTAGACCAACTGGGGAAAAGCAAGGAGAAGTTCTGAATCAGTTTGTATAAATAACTAAAAATTTAGAAAGCCTAAATAGATCAAGAGGACTTTTAGAAATGAGATCTCTGTAAGAGGTAAGAAAGATCTATAATTAGCATACCAGTTATTATTTCAGATGAAAGTGAATTCTTTTTAATTACTAAGTTTTTTCTTTCTTAAGAAGCTTAATCAAATTTTCAAAACTCCTATTTGCCCAATGAATTTACATGTTTAATTACTTTAGGTAATAAAATTCAACTGCTATTCTGATAGGATAGCTGCTATCCTAATCATTAAAAATTATCTATTGGAAGAGGCCTAATTAACTAGGTTTTACTGAAAATGTTCTAACAATCCATATAATCTTTTTTTTAAGCCATTTAAAAATAATTTTAATTTGAAACAATCTCAAAGTTATAAAAAATTACAAGCAGAGTAAAACATTTTTTTAAACAAGTGAGAGTATTATGTCAACCAGATGCCCCATCATATCTGAATTATTATGTACTCTTATAGGTAAGTACATTCTTTTATGTAACAGTATAGTGAGGAAATTAACAATGAGAATCCACAAAATCTTAAATTTTAATATATACATCAAAATGAGCATATAATCAGAAAATCAAGGCATGAAGGAAAGAATAGTAGTTAACAGCAAAATTTACCAGGGCATGAATAATCTCATGTTTCACTGTGGACAGCATTCCAATAAACTCCTGAGGCTGGGTAGAGATCATATTTGGACACAGGTTAGCATATCCTGCTATTGGCCTGTTAAAACAGACATTGAATTTTTTATTATATTCCAAGATAATAAGTATTATATTTATTAACCTATACTTTTCTATCAACAACTGATAAATTTCAGAAACATTTTTGCTAAATATCAAATGTCATTTTCTAACATAACATCTAACTTTCACTATCTTCTACTTTCAAGACATGTACCTGTGTTTTCCTATGGCATAGCTAACCAACACCTGTTCCCACAAAAAGGGCAGAGTCAGTTAATTACACTTCAGTGTGAATCTGTAAAATATGTAAAACACATACCAAAAAGGGGACAAACTGAAAAACTAATTCTAACACTATTTTACCTGCAAAATTCATCTGACTTCAGCATTTCACTATATGTACAGGCACAGGGACAGGCAAGCAGGTAGAAAGGGAAACTAGATATACAACAGTGCAATACGCAAACCATTCACGTTGCTGCAAGTGGCTGAATCTTCTTATCTCCATTTCACTATTCCCTTTCTCCCACACCAACAATGCCTTCAATCACATGGAGATTTTTATCTTCTTATCATCTTCCTTTACACCTTCTAGAATCTAAAGAATTCTACATCGCTTTCTGAGCCTAGAGCCTGAGAGTCCAAGAGCTGATTAGGACCCGAGTAATTCAGTCAGTTTCACCATGCAATTACATGTCTTTCAAAAGCTGTGACAAACAGCAATGGTAAGTAACCCCAAGGTCTTTTCTCCCAGCACTACCTTAACATTTACCCCAGAAACGCCACAAACCTCCCCAAATGGTGATGGCCTACAGAGTAACATTTGCCTTATTTAGGTAAAAAAATACAGTGCACTTTCTTCATACTTCAAAACAACAGACTTATACTTAGAAAAGTATGAAATATTGCCAAAATCACCAAAATATTGCCATGGTGACCTCTAAAATATAAATGTCACTGTCAGGCTTAAACCCCATCAAGGACTTCCTACAGCATTTAGAATAAAACAGTCCTATCTGCTTCTCCCTTCAATGCATCTCTCAAACAGTTTCTGCTGAAGCGGCTTCTAACAGCACCAGTATCCACAGCTTTTTCCTAACACAAGCTCTTTTCTCCAGCTCTTTATCTGGCTAAAGCCTAAGAATTTTCAGGTTATACTTAAAGTTTCACTTTTTCACAGAGGCATTCTTTGCCCGATTAATCTAAATTATGTTTCTCCCTTTTGTTCTCTTTTATGTTGTAGCACCCTGTTTTTTTTCTACAAAGTATTTATCATATTTTGAAGTCACAGGTCTATTTGTAACTGTATTTAATTGATATCTTGTCTTCCTCTGTAATTTGTTAAGTTCCACGAGGCAGGTACATATGTCTATTTTGTTCACCTAGTCTGCTGGCAACATATTTAGGCACTCAAACATTTATGGAATGAATTAATGCAATATAGCAGTTTCCTCAGCAGTTTTGATAGAGTTTCATCACTATCAGAAAGAGTCAAAAAGAACAACTGAAGATACTACTCTTTCTTCTAACATCAATTTCTCCTCAGAAGAAACCAAAATCTTCCTCAGTTATGAGAAGACATATATGGGTAGCTTCAAATTCATTGATACAAGGAACATTTATTCTTTAAGCTAGTCATTCATATGGAATGTAAATGAAATGCTTAAGTGCTTTAAAGAAACATACTAGCAGTGCAATGAAACTGAAACACACCTCTGGGCTATGGGATCCTCATCTGTGTGACAACTCCTGTGCTGGATTCTTTCCCCAGAAGACAATTAGATACTCTAAGTACTTTCAGTATTATTAGATGCTGAACAGAGATGAACTAATCTAGACCTACCCCTAGAACCACCATGGGATTTTATATCCCTCCCCGCAACTCCCGAGGGAAGTCATTCTGTTCTTAATACATAAGGTTCACTTTAACATGTTTTTTATTTTAAAAAAGTAATAAAAGCTCATTGTAAAGCGTATATATATATCCAAACTATAGAAATGTACTAAGAAAAAAGGAAAAACTCCCTATTTTACAATTTACTGCCACTAAATTCACCTACACAGGTAACTGCTATCAACAAATGGGATGCTTTATGTTTAGGGTGACCAGCCATCCCTGTTTGCCCAGGGCTGTGGGGTTTCCCAGGATTATGGGACTTTTAGGGCTAAAACAAGGTTAACTCCTGAGAAAATTGGGATAGGTGGTTATTTCTGACTTTTTCTTTAGCACATTCAAATACACAGATTTTTTTAAAAACAGATATGAAATATTATATATACTGTTTTGCAATATTCTTTCAACACTCAAGAGTATATTAAAAATGAAACTGTGTGTGTACAATCCATATGGTTTAGGTCAACTTAAGATAAAGACCCATGATTTTGCAGCACTGCTATTATGAAGGTATATTTCTCAAAGTCATCTACTTTAAAAAGCATCTCATTTTATCAAGTAACTTATGATTCAGTTAGCACTTCAAATACATTTCCTTGATATGGAGACATCATTAATTACACCATAATGACAGTGTCTCAGGGGAAAAAGAACACTATTAAATACATATATTCTTTTTACTAAACAGTAGTACATATATATTTGCAAAAGCATTATAGCACTTTCTTCTTCAGTAATACACTCAATATTTGACTCAAAACATTTTCAACATTCAGAGCTAAAGATTTTTGAGTTGATTTCACGGATCAACAATTACACAGTATCATGCTAACAGACTGCTTTCACAATCCACGATGCTGATTTTGACCTCCTTACCACCTTCAGTTTTGACAGTTTAATTCTGAAGTATATATCAGTGTTGCCTTTTTATTGTCTACTTGGTTCAACTAACAATTTCTTTTATTTTTCCCTTAAATTAATTACATATCAATAGAAATGAAACATCTCTTTAAAGTCATCTAGTCTTTGACAGATAGGTGAATGTTCAGGAACTCAGCAGTGGTCCTTACATACACATGAACTGGTCACATTAACTCTCCTAGATCTGAGAATGTCACATACAAAGTATTCTGAGACATGGCAACTTCCACTGCCTTTCATTGCTTTGTCTGGTGTGTGACAGTCTTCCATATGTATAATAACTTCATTTCAAGGCTGCTTCACAAAGAAAATTTTTTTAAAATATTTTATAAATAAAAAAGACTCTACATTTTTAAGAGATAATTGGGCTAAGGACATATCAAGTTATATGACAATTAGATGAACAGTTATTTTTAACATCTTACAGTTTAGCACAGAAGAGCTAATATTAAAGTTCAAATTGTTTTCTTAGAGAGGTATTTACTACTTTCCGAAGAGAACGCTATTGACAGTAGACTTTTTCTTTGGCATTGGTATTTACATTACCACATGCATAACAGTCCTATAACCTGAATCCCCCATCGCAGCCCCAGCCCGTTTTTTTTATTACGAGACGCAATCTGGCAAATGCAAACTTCCTGTACTCTAAACACTTATAATATGGTTTGTTTAAGAGTTCCTATATTAGATATTGGGGAATAAGTCTCAGGGGAAAGTTTACCTGTCCATTTTTGCTTCCTGCTGACAATAGGCTGCATAAGAGATGATGTTTTCATGGCTGCACCTCTCAGTAGCCAGGGCACCAACATAAAGAACAAAGTCTGCGTCCGGGACGCCCTCCTGGTCTGGTACACCCACTGCTCCACAGGGCCACTTACCCCCACAGCAGACTCTGCATTGCTAAGCCCATGGGGGACAACAGAAAATCAGAACAGAGATAAAATTAGCTATAGGGACTTTTAATTTATAGTGAATCCAGACTCTAAATATGTATGATTTAATTTTTATTTATTATCCCACAACTTTTATCAAATCGCATACTTCTCTGTACTCAATTCCTATCTCTAATTTTATTTTACTAAAATTGCTACTTTATATATAATAATCATAAATGTATAATCTTAATTAAAATAAAAAATTGCTATTTATAAAGGGCATCCAATCAGGATGCAAAAAAGACAGAAATATAAAAGGTTTTTTTAAACCCTCAAACTAGGTGAAGATTATAAGGGACCTCCTTGTACACATTTTTTTTGCAACTTCCTGTGAATCTATAGTTATTTCAAAATTAATCAATAACAACTTTTTATCTAATGGAAATCTATTTCTATTATAAAGTAATTCATTTATCTTATTAGAAATTCAGATAATACAAAAGTATATAAGGTAAAAAGTTAAATTCGTCTTGTAATACTACTCTTGTTTCTACTTTCCTAAGCAAATTATTCTTTTAAGATCTGCTTTTTAGAGAACTTCTTCTATCAAAGCTCCTAAAGAATCATAATCTCCAAATTATAAATAGAAAAATCAGTAAATGGTGGGGTTTTCTTAGATATTAGTGATGTTTGTAGAGAGAGAAAAAACAGAAATCCTCATTTCATTACAATGTTTACTCTTGCTTCTCTAACACATGTATATATAATTTTAAAATTTAATTACTTTAATATATTACTAGCTGATGTTATGAAAAGCTATGATTTTAAAGCATTCTTTCCCAGGATCACTCATTTGTTTAAAAAAAAAAAAAAATCAGGACCCTGAAGAAGATAAGTAGAAAGCAGAATTTGGAAAAGCCAAGAGAATTAAAAACAAACAAAAAATAACTTTAGAAAAAAGCAAAACAAAGTGTTTTAGATGCCTAAGAAATGTCTCTAAATGTCTTAGGAAAAGAGATAAATACGTAATTAACAAATTGTTTTAGTTTTTAAACATATCCCTAAAACCCTTTACACTCTCAAGAAATTTGTATTCTCAATAAATTATATCATAATTTAACTAATATTAATATAGGCATATTTATAGTTTTGCAAAGAATATCTGTGAATATATATTACACACAAGTATTTTTATAGAATATATTTCTAGGTTGGGTTGAAGCATACAAGTTTTTTTAATTTTAAGAGATAATGTTAAATTGCCCTTTAAAAATACTAAGGTATGGGGCGAGGATATAGCTCAGAGTTTAGGATGCATGCTTAGCATGCACGAGGTCATGGGTTCCTTCCCTGGTAACTCCATTAAAAACAAATAAATAGGTAAGCCTAATTAACCACCTCCCCAAAAATACTGAGGTATATACCTACTAAAAGATGCTCTGGTGGGCAAAGATAAAGTTTAAGCTGAAATGATTCAGCAGCCCCAGAGGTAAATTGAAAAAAGGGAAAAAAAGGAGAAAAAAAATCATTAAATTCATTTGAAAACCAATGAAAAAATAAAATCAGCATACCTAACTTGATTAATTTTGGTAGAAGAATTAAGCTTTTGAACTTGTCTGTAAAAGCTTCTTGGTGACAAGCAGAGATTCAAAATTTGTACTAAGTTTATTCTAAAGAATAAAAACATTGCTAAGAGTAGGGTGAATTACCTGGAGGTGCTCCTCAGGCACTATAACTGGGCCACATTTTGTATGCTCTGCACATTTCTCAGTACAGCATCTATGGTGATCATTTTCCTTTCGTAGGTATTGGTATTGGTTTGTTGCACATTGTCTTCAGGTCATTTGCACATCAATTTAATTAGAAAAAAAAGATTAGTTAACAGCAGCTAAAACACTGTAAAAAACTAGCGGCTGCTATATTTTGTTCATTAATAATGGTTACTATTTTAGTTAGAAAAGTAGACAAAGAAAGAATTTTGGTTCCATGGGAAGTCCTCCTGATCCGGGTTTTCAAACACTCAGATACTTCAAAAGCCAATACTATACACATAAAGGAGGGAGGAAGGAGATGTGGGGAACAGGGGATAACCATATCTGAGGAAAAGATCCATTGGGTCACCTTATAATGGAAAATCAGGGAAAGAATGATTATACAGCAGATTCTCTTTTATTCTTTTTAGATACCTTGCAGTTTGGTCTCTAAGAGCCAGCATAATAGACTATTCTAGTATAAATTACATAACTTGCCAACTGACAGAATGGGGAGGACAAAGTCCTAAACAATGGAAGAAAATGACCTGTGTGTAATGTGACATACCTGCTAAGTAATATAGTGCCCGCAGGTCTACGGACCTGAAAAGTCTTCTCTAAATAATAAACAGCTTGTGGGAAAAGTTTGTTCTAAATAAAAGTGGAAAAAAACCAGTCAGAATTACTGCCAAAAGATGAATTATATTTATAACAAGCAAGCATAGGATATTCATGACTAAGGGGAAAGAAGGAAAAGGCCTTATAATTCTGGAATACAGATACTAGTTAGATACAAGTTCACATTTGATATTAAGTTAGCCTTCTCATTTTATAACTTGATAAATATATTGGTGAAAAGTATAAATATATTCACTACTAACATCTTTTATTCAGTCATTCACAAAATAGTCATGTATATATTCCTCATTACTGAAGTAAAATTTACATACAACAAAATCCACCCATTTTAAGTATTCAATTCAAGCCATGAGTACTTATTACATACCTTTACAAGGTATCTTTTCTCAGGGAGCAACCTGAAAATATAATGACATAAAACATAAAAATTGCCATGCTAAGGGCAGAGTACAGTCTCATTTGTTCAGAATACATCTGGCAGGAGCCCCAAGGAATGCTTTGTGGAAACATGCAGTACCAGTCCCCTCAAATCTCAGTTTACCTCAATGAGCATTTAAGAGTTTATTCTGTGCCAAAACACAACGCCAGGCATGATAACATACTGCTTCATTTCTTCGGAAAATTAAAGATAGGGAAAGACATCAATTACTCCTAGTACCTGTTTAAAAACTACTACAGATTCATTATTTTACCTGCTTTCTGGACTCCCCTTACACTAAACTAAAAATTAGGCTACATCATCTCTCTGGTTAATAACTTCATAAATATTCTCATTATTGTATACATTAGTACTTCCTCTTATTTTCCTCCAAGTACTTATTGTGGAAGTGCCTTCTAGGTCTGTTACTGACCAAATCCAAGTAGATATACACTGGTTCTGTTTAAATTATTCATGATGTGTAGAGTCAAACCATATCCTATGGCATTCATCTTTCCAAACTAAAAAGCATATTTAGCTTAATTCCATTTTGAGGGTGCATTAGCACCTAGTTCCATCTATGGAACTCTAGGTAACAGATGAAACTATCTTCAATAGTTTGATTCTTAATTTAAAAAGATGACAAAATAATGGTGTACTTACTCTTCAATACTTTTATCATAGACAATCTTGATTCTTAAATGTTCATTAATATCTCTCTTTACAACATGATTTGCCTTAAGATGGACCTTATTTATCACCTGAAAAAAAAAAAAGGAATAGATTTGGGGGGAAAAAAGTATAGATTAGCTAATTGAGGTCCCAACTTAAAATTAATAAACTAAAGCACAGAGAGTACCACACAGGGTCAACCCAAAGAGGAACACATAGTTATGAAACGGACAAAAATTAAGGATAAGGAGAAAATATTAAAATTAGCAAGAGAAATGCAATAAATAACATACAAGGGAACTGACAAGGTTATCAGCTGATTTTTCAGCAGAAAATCTACAGGCCAGAAGGGAATGGCAAGATATATTTAAAGTGATGAAAGGGGAAAATTTACAACCAAGAATACTCTATCCAGCAAAGCTTCTGTTCACATTTGAGGGAGAAATCAAAAGCTTCACAGATAAACAAAAGCTAAAAGATTTCAGCACCAAACCAGCTTTACAACAAATGTTAAAGGAACTTCTCTAGTCATCAAACCATAAGGAAAGAGAACAAAAAGAAGAAAGAAAGAAAGACCTACAAAATACTGCTTTGGCTGTTTGGGGTCTTTTGTGGTTCCTTATAAATTTTGGAATTGCTTGTTCTAGTTCTTTGAGGAATGTCATGAGTATTTTGACATGGGTTGCACTGGATCTGTGGATTGCTTTGGGTAGTGTGGCCATTTTGATAGTGTTGATTCTTTCAATCCAAGAGCAAAGAAATCTTTCCATTTCTTTGTGTCATTTCGGTTTTCGGAGTATTTCTAGGTATTTTGTTGTTTTTTATGCAATAGAAATGTTTGTGCCAGTTATAAAATTCTGGTTTTTGAAGTGAAAAAAAAAAAAAGTGAATGAAGGGCCGCAAATGGCAAAATATCCTTCTTTCTTATAGGTGAGTTGTATTCCATTATATAATACGTATATACTGCATCTTTATCTATTCAACTATTGATGTGCACTTAGGATGCTTCCGTATCTTGGCAACTGTAAATAATGTCGCTGTTAACAGCAGGGTGTATGTATCTTTTTTAATTAATTCTTATTTTTTGGTTGGCTTTATTCCTTTGATAACTATGTAAGTTTAAAAGCTAAAGCTCTAAACATTCTTAGAAACAATGAACAGTACATATATGTAAATTAAAAAATACATGTGCAGTAAAAAAAAAAAAAGAAATGAGCTATCAAACCATGAAAGATCTAGAAGAAACTTAAAAGACATATTACTAAATGAAAGAAGCCAGTCTGAAAAGGTTACAGACTATATGATTCCAACCAAATGACATTCTGGAAAAGGGAAAGCTACAGAAACAATAAAAAGATAATGATTTCCAGGGGTTTGGGAGAGAGAGGAGGGAAAGAATAGATGGCACACAAGGGATTTTTAGGGCAATGAAATTATTCTGTATGATTCTACAGTGGTGACTACATGTCATTATGCATTTGTCAAAACCCATAGAATATACAACATCAAGAGTGAACCCTAAGGTGGAGGGGGGTGGGAAAGGACAGACTGGGAGTTCAAAATTTGTAA
The DNA here is from genome assembly GCF_009834535.1 of Camelus ferus. Taxonomy (NCBI): domain Eukaryota; kingdom Metazoa; phylum Chordata; class Mammalia; order Artiodactyla; family Camelidae; genus Camelus; species Camelus ferus. The sequence continues at coordinate 60,809,718 of NC_045696.1, forward strand.
ATACTGATAGGCATATGCAGAATAGATAAACAAGATTACACTGTATAGCACAGGGAAATATATACAAGATCTTGTGGTAGCTCATAGTGGGAAAAAAATGTGACAATGAATATATGTATGTTCAAGTATAACTGAAAAATTGTGCTCTACATTGGAATTTTACACAACATTGTAAAATGACTACAACTCAATAAAAAAAAGTTTAAAACAAAAAAAAAAGAGTGAACCCTAATGTAAACTACGGACTTTAGTTGATAGTAATGTGCCCATGTTGGTTCATCGATTTTATCAAATATGCCACATTGATGAGGGATACTGAGGGTAGAGGAGTATATATTTGTGGGTGGGGAGGGCTATGTGCAAACTCTCTGTATTTTCTGCTCAATTCTGCTGTGAACCTGAAACTGCTATAAAAAATAAAATCTATTAATAAAAAATTAATAAACTAAATTTCAAGTGTAACACTCCCCCCCCCCAAATAAAAGAACTAAATAAATGGAGAGACAGTTCATGCCCATGGATGGGAAGACTCAAATATTATCAAGATGTCAATTCTTCCCAACTTCATCTATAGATTAAATGAAATCTGAATCATAATCCCACAAATTATACTGTGAAATGTCAACAAACTGATTCCAAAGTTTATATTAAGGGCAAAAGACCCAGAATAGCTAACAAAATGTTAAAGAAAAAAAACAAAGGTGAAGGACTGAGAAAACCTGACCTCAAGATTTACTATAAAATTACAGTATCCAGACAGTGTGATACTGGCAAAAGAGAAACAAATAGATCAATGGAACACAATAGAGAGCCCAGAAATAGATCCATAGAAATACAGTCAACTGGTCTTTGACAGATTTTGGCCAAAATCTGGAACACATACAACACCAAATGCTGGCCAAAGATGTGGGGCAGCAGAAACTGTTATTCATTGCTGGTGGGAATACAAAATGTACAGCTACGCTGGGAGACAGTTTGGCAGTTTCTTACAAAATTAAACATATTTTTACCATAACTACCCAGTAATCATGCTCCTTGGTATTTACTCAAATGAGTTAAAAACTTACAGCCACACAAAAACTTGTTTACAGATGTTTATAGCAACTTTATTCATAACTGCTACAACTTAAAAGCAGCCAATGTGTTCTTCAGTATGTGAATATATAAATAAACAGTGGTAAATCCAGAAATGGAGTATTATCCAGAGCTAAAAAGATGACCTATGTACCTTTCGCATCTGGGTAGTCTCGTCTAACAATTCCTCTATAGAAAAAGAAAAAAAAAAAAGATGACCTATGAAGTTATGAAAAGACATAGAGTAACCTTAAATACTTCTCAGTAAGTGAAAGAAGCCAATCTGAAAAGATTACATACTATATGATTCCAACTATATGACATTCTGGAAAAGGCAAAATTATGACAGTAAAAAGATCAGTGTTTGCCAGGGAAGGAAGGGTGGGAATGAATAGGTGGAGCACAGATGATTCTGAAGGCAGTGAACTACCCTGTATGATACTGTAATGATGGTTACATGTCAGTATACATTTGTCCAAACCCACATAATGTACAGCACCAAGAGTAAACCCTAATTTAAACTGTAGACTTTGGGTGGTTATGACGTGTCAACACAGTTTCATCAGTTGTAACAAAAGTACCACTCTGGTTGGGAATGCTGTATGCATGTAAAGAGGAACAGGGTATTTGGGAAATCTCTGTACCTTCTTCATAATTTTACAGTGAATCTAAAACTGCTTTTAAAAATTAACTAATTTTTAAAAAATGAAGATAGAAGACAATGGAACACATAGTTCAAGTGTTAAAAGAAAGCTGTTCAACACTTAAGTCTGTATCCAGTGAAACGCCTCCTCAAAAAAGAAGAGGAAATACAGATATTTCAGATACACAGAAATGGAAAGAATTCATCAACAGCAGACCCCTACCACAGGAAACACTAAAGGAAGTTCTTTTTGGTAACAGAAATGACACTAGATGGTACCTCGGATCTTGTCTTAGCTCAGGCTGCTGTAACAGAATATCACATACTGGTGGCTTATAAACAACAGAAATTTATTCCTCACACTTCTGGAGGATGGCAAGTCCAAGATCAAGGTACTTGAAGTCTGGGTGTCTAGTGAGGGCCCAATTCTTGTTTCTTAAGGCCATATTCTCAAATTTTCATTGTAGCCCCTGGCAGAAGGGGCCAAGAGCTCTTTCATACAGGTATTAATCTCATTCCTAAGGGCTCTGCCTTCAAGACCTAATCATCTACCAAAGACCTCACCTCTTAACCATTATGCTGAGAGTTAGGATTTCAACATATGAATTTGGGGGGGAAACAAACATTCAGTTTATACCAGGTCTATATGAAGGAATGAAAACAACTGGAAATGATATATAAGTAAATATAAGGCTATTGTGCATAAAACAGTTAATATAGCAGGCCTCTGCCTGCTATCTTTAGAAAGGCCTACTTGCAAATTTGACCTTTCACTGGTCAAAGAACTTGAATGGAAAATAGTTCCCCTACAGTGATATAAAACTTCCCTAAGTGATAAGGGAGTCTCATTGTGCCAAAACTGTTAATAGAAATAATATAGTTTATGCTGAACATTTGTTTACTTCTCAGAGCCAGGAATGTTAGTGAGTGAAAAGGTGCCTACATGACCAATCTCCAACAAAAACCCTGGGCTCCTAGACTCAGATGAGCTTCCCTGCAGACAACATTTTGTGCTTGTTGTTACAAATTACTGCTGAAGGGATTAAGCATGTCCTGTGTGATTCCACTAGCAGAGGACTCTTGGAAATGAGGAAAATTCAATTAACAAGTTAAGAAGAAGAAAGGGAATTTTATTCAAGTCAAACTGAGGATTATAACCTGGGAGACACACTCTCAGAAGTTCTGAGAGCTGTTCCTTCTACCTGTTAGAAGTCAAAGGCACAGTCACATACATTTTCAAGAAAGGATCGTACATCAAAATGACATAGTGATATTTTACACAAAGTTCACCAAAGATATATAGTCCAGGTAAGTACACACAAAGCCAAAGCAAGCATCAAGTCACTGTGACCCCCTACAGAGTTGGGAAAGAACGCTATTCTTTTAAGAAATTACATTCCTAGTACCAGAAGAAAGGGAAAAACTGATCTTTTTGGTTGAGCAGGCATTTCCATCTTTGAGGAGGCCTGGTTAATGTGTAATGCAGATGCACACAGGGAGGGAGGGAGGAAGCCCAAAAAGACAGAGAGAACTTTATGTTTAGATTTTCTGGTCCTGCCTTAAAATATACTTATAATTTTGTTTCATCAGAAACATGTCTGGTTTCCCAAGATATATCATGCAAACATTAATCAAAAGAAAACCAGAGCAGCTATGTTAGTTATTAGACAAAGCATATTTCAAAACAAGGAGTATTAATTTCCAGGGATAATGAGAGGGTCAGTATGTAATGCTAAATGTGTCCAAAAAATACAATAATCTAAAATGTGTAAACACCTAACACTAGAGCTTCAAAATACATGAAGCAAAAACTGAAAACTAAGACGAGAAATAGACAAATCTACAATTAGAGCTAGAGACTTCAACATTCCTATCTCAGTAATCGATACAAGTAGACAGAAAATCAGGAAGGATGTGGGAGACCTGGGCAGAACTAAAACTAACTTGACCTAAATGACATTTATAGAACCAACCACCTGCCCCAACAACAAGAGGATGTTCATTCTTCTCAAGTACACATGGAACATTAACCTGGATAGACAGCATTTTTGGCTATAAAACAAATCTTAAGAAACATAAAAAGACTGAAATCATATAAAGGGTGTTCTCTATCTATAACTAAATTCAACTACAATGCAATTACAAAAGGATAACTGGGAAATCTCCAAATACTAGAAAATCAAACAATAAACTTCTAAGTAATTCTTAGGTTAAAGATGAAGTAACAAAGAAGATTAGAAAATATTTTAATTGAATGAAAATAAGATTATAACAAATTAATATTTGCAGGATATAGTTAGAGTTTAGAACTTTATAACAAAATATTTAAAGTGCAAAAATAATCTCAAATTAATCATCTAAACTTCCATCTTAAGAAACTAGAAAAAGAGCATATTAAACTCAAAGAAAGCAGAAGAAAGGAAATAATAAAGAACAGAAATCAATTAAATGGAAAATAGAAAAATAATAATGAGAAATCAATGAAACCAAGAAGCGATTCTCTGAGAGGATCAATACAATTGATAAACCTCTAAGAATATTAAGGGAGAAGACACCAATAACCAATATCAAGAATGAAACAAGAGACATCACAATAGACTTTATAGACTGTGATACTGTGATTTATAATAAAAATATATTTGGTCTTTGTCCCACTTATGGAATTTCCTAAAACCCTTGGAATTTCTTAAATGACAAAAGTGATCAAGGTGTCTTTTGTCATGTTACTGAGGTAACTTTTGGAAAGCACCTAAAGATAGGGCCTGGTTGCCAGCTGAGTCAACCATGTGAATAGAAGACTGGAACTTTCAGTCCTTCCCCACCCTTTCTAAGCTCTGAGGAGAGGAGAAAGGCTGGAGATCAAGCTCACTCACCAATGTCTAATGATTTAATCAATCATGTCTATGTAATACCTCCATAAAACCTGAAAGGATAGGGGTTGGAGAGCTTCAATTGTGGTGAACACGTGGAGATTTCTGGGAAAGTGACATGCTCAGAGAACATTGACACTCTGTGCCCTTTCTCCATATCTTGCCCTATACATCTGTTCCATCTGATTGTTCTTGAGCTACATCCTTTTATAATAAACCAGTAATCTAGTAGGTAAAATCTTCTCTGAGTTCTGTGAACCTCCCTAGCAAATTAACCAAACCCAAGGTGGGGGTCGTTTTAACTTCTGATAGGTTTGTCAGAAGAACGAATAACATGGACTTGGGATTGGCATCAAGTGGGAAAAGGGGGGCAATATTGTAGGTCTGAACACTTAACCTATGGAATCTGATGCTATCTCTAGGTAGACAGCGTTAGAATTGAGTTGAATTGTAGGACACTCGGCTAGTGTTGGAGAGTGGCTTGGTGGTGTGTGGAAAACCACCAACAAACTAGAATTGGAACCAGAACCCTTTACAGACATTTAGAAGACCAAATGGAAACATTAAGAAAAATTGTATTTCCATACATTTGACCACTTTGATGAAATTTTTTGAAGGACATAACTTACCAAACACAATCAAGAAGAAAGAGACAACCTGAATAGTCTAATATCTATTAAAGAAAATAAGTTCATCGTTTATAACTCTCCAAAAGAGAAAATTCCAGAATGAGATAGCTCCATTCATGAATTCTAAACATTTAAGGAAGAAACAATACTGATTGTACACAAACTCTGAAAATAGAAGAGGAAGAAATATTTCTTAACTCATTCTGTAAGGCCAGCATTACCTTAATACCAAACTCAACAAAGCTATTGAATTAAAAAAAAAACAAACCTACAGACAAATATCCCTCATGAATATATATGCAAAATCATAAAAAACTACTAGTAAATCAAATCCAGCAAAATGTAAAAAGAGTAATATAACATGATCAAGTGTGGTTTAATCTCAGGAAAATGTAAGGCTATTTTAAATGATTAATAAAATTAATAAGCCCCTAAAAAGATTGGACTAGAATAAAACAGAACAAGCACAAATTACCACATTAGAAATAAAAGAGTAAATATCACTACAGATTCTACAGATATCAAAAGGATAAATTATTATGAACAACTCTGTCAATAAATTTAACTTGATGAAATATACTCCTTGATGAAATATACTCCTTGAAAAACACAAGTTACCAAGACTGACACAGGATCAAACAGAAACTATGAATATACTTGTATCAGAAAAATTGGATTTATCTAATCTTACATAGTGGTTGCTTGGGGCCAGAAGTGAAAATATGGATTTCCTATAAATGGACACAAGGGATCTTTCTAGGGTGATGGAAATGTTCTAAAATTGGATTGTAGTGATAGTTTTGCAACTCTGTAAATTTAATGAAAATCACTTAATTGGACACTTAAGTAAGTCAATTTAATGGTATATAAATTATAGTTCAATAAAAGTACTTTTTAAAACTCTCTACAAAGAAAACTCTAAACATTTAAGGAAGAAATTTCATATAAACTCTTTTAGAAAATATATGATGGAACCTCCCAACTCATTATGTAACACAGGTATAATTCTGATATCCAAAGCTAACAAAAACTTCACTAAAAAAGGAGATTATAAATCAATATTACTCATAAACATAGATGCAAAAATCCTTAATCTATTAGCAAATTGAATTCAGAAGTATATTAAATGTATAATACATTATGACCAAGTAGAGTTTATCCCAAAAATATAAGGTTGATTTACTATTAGAAAATTCAATGTAATCTACCATATAACAGTACATATTATATAATTCCATTTATATAAACAAAGTTCTAGAAGAGGCAAAATTAATTTAATGTAAAACATAAATCTAATGTAAAAAAAAAAATCAGAACAATAGTTACCTGGGATGGATGGGAGAGAGTGACTGGCACAGGATAGGAGGGAAATTTCTGGAGACATGGGAATATTCTGTATTATTACAGGATTGTGAGTTTTACATGGATGTAAATTACTGCGTTTGCTGCATTTCAGTATATATAAATCTTATCCAAAAAAAACTTAAAAGGAACAATAACAGTGGGATGATAGGGAATGGGCAGAAGTATATGAAACAGAACGAGAGAATACTGATAAGTGTTGAAGCTGGGTGAAGGGTCATGGGAGTTCATCAAACTATTCTGGTTTTGAGTTTTGTTTTAGTTTACATAATAAAAAATAAAAACAAAACAAAACTTAAAGAGTTTTTAGTTGAGAACAAGTTATATGAGTCAAAATGCTTTGCAGTTCCCCAGCACTAACAATAAAAAGTTACTGAAACTTCCTATAGCATTTAACAAGAGATGCAGCCACTAATATGAGTACAATGAACACTACTTGCCTATAACTTGCGTCCAGGTAAAAGCAAAAAGAATGGTTAGGAGGACTTGCTTATTATATACCCTGTGAAGAACTAGGAAAATTAGGGATGAGAACTCTCAAGAAGAACTTAATAGCTTCTTTTAATATCTGAAGCACGAACACTATTAAGTTTGTTCAGGCATGAGCCATAAATAAGAAGAGTGGGTGGAAGTTTCAGGAAGAGTTTTCAGCTCTATAAAAAGAACAATAATCTCTCCAAAAAGCAAAGGGGCTGCCCCTGGAGATAATTTCCCTATTTGTCAAATGTAAGTACAAGATTTGTACACTGGCAACAATCACAAGAGGAAAACAGCCATTTAGGTTCCTTATAGAGCAGAGATTTTGCAGTTCTCTGAACTACTTTCTCTTATTTTAATCTAAATTCAAAGAGAGAAGTGCAGGGCTTTGTGGGAATGATTTTTAAAAAGTATTTACCAGGTGAATAGGGAAATTGAGGAGATGTTGTTTAAGGGTACAAACTTGCAAAGAGTAGATAAATAAGTTCTGAAGATCTAATGCACTACATAGTGACTACGAACAATGATACTGTATTATAAACTTAAAAGTTGCTGAGAGACTGAAAAATAAATAATTCAGCCAGAATGCAGTGTCATGATAAAAGCTGAAATACACAAACCCCAAACAGTATTCTGGCACATATGGTTATGAACAGCATGCACAGAAATTTTTGGAAATTACAAAAAAAATGACTAGTCAGATTTCTGAGCTGAACTGAAAACTTCCAGATTAATCTTTCTTGATAAAGTAATGAGACAAATTATAAAATCAACCACAATATGCAGCCCTGCCCCAGGTACTTTCTCCTTTCCTCAAAGAATAGTGATTATTGTGGGCACTCCATGGAGCTAAGTACTGTAGAGGAATCAAAGTCTAATACGCAAGGAACATCACAATCTAACTGCAAAGGCAATATATGCCTGAAACATAAGCTATCACCACAGTAGTACTTGGTTAAGTGCCAGTAAAGAGTTCGGATAAGACATACTGCGAAATGAAAAGAACATTCTGCTGGGGTGGTTTCAGCAGGCTGACTTGAGGTTAAGGAACTTAAAATCAAAGAATTTAGACAGGGGGGAAAAAAAGTAATGGGAAAGAGGCAGACACTTCCAGGGCAGGAGAACAGGGTAAAGCAAGCAATGTGAAACTAAACTTGAATTTTGTCTTCAGAGAACCCCCACTATTCCTTCAATGCCTCTGCCTGGCTCTCCTATCAATTCCTTCCCGAACGTTTTGGTTCCCAAAGTGTGGTCCTTGGACAAGCAGCACCAGCAACCATCTGGGAACTTCACCTGCAAATTCTGGGGCCCCATCCCATACCTACTGAGACAGAACTGGGCAGCGGGAGGGAATGCAGCAGCAATCTGTGTTTTAACAAGCCCTTCAGGTGATTCTGATGCACGCTCAAGTTTGAAAACCACTGCTCTAGGACTACCTGCTAAGCACAACCCTCCGCTCAGGAAAGTCATGATTTTCTGAGTGCCTAACTGAGCCACTTTGTTGTGGTACAGGAAGAGTTGATAGCTGGTCCCAGCCCTCTAAGAGTTCAAAACCTCTGGCCCAGTCTGGCTTTCTCCTACAGTACACCTTGTTCCAATCACTACCCTCTATGCCATCGCCTCCCTTACTACTTTACCCTCATAGGGCCCGCTCCCACCACTCCGTGGCCCTACCTCAGAGTCAGAGGGGACGTGGTGCCGGCAGGGAGGGGAACTGCCCAAGGAGACTGGAATAGATGTGGCGCTTGCCCGGAGCCCGCCCAACAGGAGTAAAACGCCTCGGACCCATAAAGAACCGCTCCAATGCCACCGGCTCAGAACCCGGCCTGAACCCGAGGAGCCCGCTCCTCTGCCCCACTCGGCCGCCATCTTCAGGCCGAGCGTCGTTACCATGGAGTACGTGACGCCTCCGCGCCCAGCGCCAGCCCCGCCCCTCGCCTCTCCAGGCAGGTGGAGGGACGAGGCGGCGGAAAGGTGCTTTTTGATTGGCTAGCGTCACCCGTAGGAAGTTCACCGCGGATGAGCGTTGCATCACGTCCAACGCGTCTCATTCGCGTGAAGTCGGCCAATAAATGCCGTTTGGCCGCCCACGTGAGTCGGGCTGTGAGAAGACTAGCGGGTGTTAATGTTAATGGCATGGTAGTACGTGGGTGTCCTTACTAAGGGAGTTTTTGTTTTGAATTCAGTTATTTATCGAAAACATATGCACTCACTACGTGCCAGGTGCTTAGACATACAGATGCAAAAGTTTTTATGGTTTAGCTCTCTGTATAAAAGGTCAATGGAATAATTTTCATTTTGACTTATCCTGAGTCACCAATTTTGAACCAATTTCTGTAAAATCAGGTGTGTTCATTACTTTTCAATCACATCCCGTAATTTGTCTTAATTTGAGAACTGCAACTGCATTAATTCCGGAGAGTAGGTAGATCCTTGCCATTAGGGCAACTACCTTAAAAACTGAGCCGTGAGGAACTATAAAAAATTGGCAATTGGGACAAATCTTCCTGTTGCCCATGAAAGAATTAAAACTAGAAATTAAAAGCAATGAACTGTAACAGTCATTCCAGGAATTGAGTTTTATAAATTACTATACTAGGAACTGTAATGGTAGGAAGAACAGAAAGGCCCGAAGCACTTACAATTTGTTGGTGAAGATTATGTACTCCCAAAAAGGGGGGAATGGGCATTTTACAAGTAGACTCATTAGATGTGTCTTATCACCCCACAACTAGAGGATGTTGAGATTTCAAACAAAATTTATCACTTTCAGGAAGTTCTCTCCCCATGAGACCACAAAGAAGTTGCAGATTGTGAACAAAGAATGGAATCAGCCATCTTCAAGTTCCTGCTGGTAGCAGGAGTACCATGCTGTGGGAGAGGCAGTTTCGATGAGCTGCTAGCCATTTAAGTTCATTTTTTTGTGAAACATGGGGCTCCTCCATTGTAACTTTGTCTTGAGAACTGCCTTGCACTGACCAAACTTGAAGGGAGCAGAAAAACACAATACACGTTCTCATTTATAAGTGCTGCCATTACATCAGTTTAGGAGGGTGTATGAATTTGCATGCAGGGCTCATTTGTCACTGCATTTACTCTGGTTATCTTAAGGATTTTTAGCTTTCTTCCCTACATTGTTCAAATGCCTACCACTTCTTGTTTATCCACCCCATTGCTCTACCATCACCTACCTAGTTCTAGTCAGCAGCTCCTAACAAAGGAGAATTGAGATTATTTTCCCCTCTCCTCTATATGCCTAATCCAGATTCAAATAGCCATCTGCTTTTCTGGACATGTTCACAGGTGGACATTCACCAGCTTCCTCAAACTCAGTTACCCCCCACCAAACTATCTCCTGGTTCTCCAACTTTGTAAATGCACTATTACCAACAGACTCAGCAACCAAATCTAGGAACGTTACCCTTGAAGACTCCTCTCCAAAGTCAATTGGGCTCTTCAGTGATACTTTCATACATAGAGGAATATAAATTCCTGTCATCTCTTAGTTTTCTACTTACTTTCCAATTAACTCCGCACAATAGGTTTCAGTCACACTATGTTAACAGCTGAACGGTCCCTCAAATACTTTCTGCTTTCACATAAAATCTTTGTGCCATTTCCTTTTTCTGTAACTCCTACCCCCAAGCATTTCTTTATTCTTGAGTACCCCAAGAGTATATCTACTTCACTGGCACAACAAAGTAGTTACTCCTATGTTGGCAGTTTTTTGAGAAGGGTAACTAAATCTCACTGGAGGAGGTTTGAAAACTGCACTTCCTTCCCTCGTTCAATTTCCTTAGGGTTCTACTAACCAAATTCTTAGTTGTGGGGGCCATGAAATGCACCACTAACATCTGGTGAAGAGAGCATAATTGGCTCCAAGCTGCTTCTCACCATCCAACTTGAGGCCATACTTCCTAAGGGCTGCTGCTGCTAGACAAATGAGACTGGCAGTACAGACACAACCCCCATTTCTGTCTAACATGTGACTTTTCCTGCAGCAATTTTGGCTTCAGGGCCACTATTAAACTAAGCAAACCATAGAACTGCAGTGTGCTACTATTACACCTTTCTCCTTCAAAGGTCTCTCACCACTCCCTACCATACATTTTTAGCATGCTGATCATTTAGTCAAGAGAACCCAAATACAATTAAAACTGTTGAAAGGGGCTGAGTTTAGCAAACTCCCAGTATCTTGTTGGTATTTTCAGTGGAACGTCACGATTTGTTGATTAATAAAAGGAGTAGCTGCTACTGCATCAAACATTTAAAATCATCATGCTGCAAACTGATGCCTTGGTTCAAACTTGTATTCAGCACATTCTGAGATTTAAAATACTCTGCAGCCCTGCTTAGTTTCCTTTACATCATGCCAAAGTATCTCAATCCTGCATTTTACATTAAAACATGAAGCCAAGGAAAGCTATACTATCCAGGCAAACCTAACATCCCACCCCAACCCCGGCCCTAGATTACTTGTTGAGGCATGTAGTATTTTGGGGATATTTCCAACTTACACATATTCCCAGTGTTATACACTGGAACACTTTGTCAAGTCACAAATTCCAAGGCTTTCTCATCCCTGTATGTTCAAACGAGCTGCCAAATACCACCAATATATCACCATTCAAATTCCTTCTAAATACCATTTTAAAGTCCCAAGTTTCCCAACCAATCTATGTTGAACAAGTGTATGCACTACAAGGTACTTTAAAGGTCAAGAAGTTTCATGGTATATATCTGTACTGGCTAAGAATTCCGAATTCTGCTCTTTCTGGAATACACTGGGTGTCTCCACTTGTCCAAAAACTTTTCAGAGGCTAGGTTCAAGTGCTTTATCACTCTAAACCTTCCAAGATACTCCTTTCCACTGTTCCCAACTATAGCTTACTTGTAACCTTCCCCTCACCATTTAAAGCCTTATATTAAGATACATCCCATCATCATCAAAACTCTCCTGTTGTCTCAATCTCTGTAATTCTCTAGGCTTCCTTGTTCTCTGAAAATCTCGGATAACCACCAACATTTAAGCACTTAGCAAATGAATTTGCAGGAAAGAAAATTTTAAGCCACTTAACAAAAATACAAGAGAACAAATTCACACTTTTATTTTCTTTTCAATAAGTTTAAATCCTTGAGGGGTACAGCATCTGGGGAGGGGAAAAGAACACAATGTCATTAGGTGCATGTTATATACAAACTGTTACCAAGTACCCCAACATGAATAAACCTTCCATTGTCTCATTACCCATCTCTGAAAAATATCCAATGACTTACATCCTAGGGAGAGAACTAAATTTTTATAGCCTTCAGTTTCTAGGTGAATGTCTAGGTCAATGTCCCAGAACCAGTACTGGGAACACTGAAAGTCCATTTAATGTTGCTTCCTCTAATGACAGTTAAAAACAAACAAACAAACAAACAAAAAAACTCCTTTGATGAGAAATCTCAACTGCTAAGCAGGGTTCAGAAATACCCCATGACCTCACCTAAAGGATATAGTCATACTAAAAAGGGATTCTAACTGAAGGAAACAGGAGCTATTTTAGAAAAATCACAGAATTAAAAGACTTGGGTCCAAGTCCTAGCAGCTAAAAACACAAACACCAGTTTTCGTCTATAAAATACTAATACCAATTCAAACAAGACTGTGATGATGAAGAGATGGGAAACACTCAGAATTATGCCAGGAAAATGCTGAATTTTTATTTTCTAGCAATTACTTCAGTACTCAATAAATAAGTCTTCAGTGGCCAAAGCCAAACCCCTTGAGCTTTGATTCAACAAGGTATCATACTGCTAATAACTGTACTTACCACACGGATCCTGTGTCCAATAGCCTTAGCAGGAAGATTGCTTCGGAATTTGGCACGAACCATGCCACTGTTTCCATGAGCACGAGTTACCTTTCCCCAGATTACTCTGGTTTTGTTCGGTTTTCCACCAGGAGTTACTGTGTTGCTGATTTTAAAGGAGGATTGAAAAAGGCATGAGAACCCAGGCAACCATTATAGTGTGATACAAAATCAAGGTGACTCTTAGGGACAAGAAAAGTGAGGATGTTGAGTGTAGGGAGAGGAATTTGTTTGCAATATTAAATAGCCAGGGAAGGCCTTACTAAGAAGGCTAATATTGGAAAAAAGATTGGAAGTTACAGGAACAGTATGTGTTAAAAACCTGAGGTTGTGTCCCTGGCCTGTGGAAAGACTTGTAAGATACCATGAGATGATGTAGCCAAGTTAAGAGTAGAAACAGGGAGCCCTGAATGCAGTCTTAGAAGCTCCTTAATGACTTGGCTTTTACTAAATGAGATGGGGAACAGTTGGTGTTTGAGATGATTTGACTTCCAATTTTAAAGAATCACTTTGGTTGCAAGAGGAGGGTAGGGTGGGGTGGAAGCATGCCCCTAAAGATAAAAACAATTTAAATAAACACAGCCCACCCATTTCTTCCACCCCCCTCCCATCCCCCTTGCCTCTACCCCAGAGATTTTAATTGATCTGGAATGGGCCTAAGAACCCAAGATTAAGAATCAATGTTTTTGAGATGTAACATCTTTAAGCATGTATATAAAACATAATTTTAAGACATCAACAAAATGAATTAAAGATCATGAAAAATGCTCTATAAAACTTTAAGATCATAATATGAGTTGACTCCTTCCCTGAAACAATTCACAGCTCTAATTTTTCTAAGTGCAGAAGACACCTACATCTACTACCACCCATGAAGTTCCTTAAAATCCCAAAGTAGAAGCCACAACAGTACCACTTTATCAACTTCAAACGAGACAAATTAAGTAAAAACTCAAAATGCATAATACTAATAAACTTACTTCTTTGCTTTGTACACATAAGCACATCTCTTGCCCAGATAGAATTCAGTTTCATCTCGAGCATAAACACCTTCAATTTTAAGAAGAGCTGTGTGTTCCCTCTGGTTCCGGAGACCCCTCTTATAGCCAGCAAAAATGGCCTTGGACCACAGCCTAAAACAAAATGTATTGTTAACCATAAGCTGTTAAAAAGATCTCATTTAACTTCAACAAACCACAGGTATGGTTTCACTAGTAATGGCCCCTACCCAAATTACCTATAGGAAACATCTAATTTTCCCCCCACCAATTTTAAGCTCACATTTAGGTTCATGCCTAATAAACTACAAATACAAAGCAATGATATTTAAAATGCATACCTTCCAGACATATTTATCGTTTTGGAAGTCCTGTTCCCAGCAGGCCTTTAAAACAAACAAAAATAATCAGTTTAAAACCTTGCAAAGTGCATTTCCCACGTAGTCTCCTCCGGAAAAGCACCCCAAATTCAGAGACTGCCTGATAGCTAAGCAAACTCCAAAATGAAGACAAAAACAAAAAGTGGCAAGGCTCCACACTAAAATCACTGACTGAACCAAATATGCTACATGGATGAGGGAGAATGAGAGTAGGGAAGTATGTATATGTGGGTGGGGAGGGCTATGTTGGAGCTCTGTATTTTCTGCTCAATTCTGCTGTAAATCTAAGACAATTCTAAAAAAATTAAGTCTATCAAAAACAAAAGACTCCACACCAAAAGAAGTAACTCCTAGAAATCCCAAAGGAAGCCTTAAAAATAATTCATGCCATCCATGATCAGCCAAAAAAAGGAGTCAAAAGCACACAGAAAGTAAGTTTTAAGCACTGAACGCAAAAGAAAAGCTAAGGAAAGACTGGGAACAAGCCAAACCAGGTTTGGAGTAGGAGTAAATGGACAATGAACCTTGCCTAAAAGAGCCACTGCTTCAGAAGGGGAACTGCTGCCAGACAAAATGCATCTACTTCCCTCCCCTGGGGCCCGGGAACCAACTTCTATTGCAGCAGCACCGGATCTAGGCGATCAGGGGACCAGCACCATCAGTACCGTATCGCCTCCATCCTGTCCTCCCTGTTGCTGAAGTCCCTAGAAATCATTAGCTGGTAGAGCCTCGGAGCCGCACCAGTGCCTCGCCGAGGAACAGAATCGAATCCAACCTAATTATTTACCCCCAAAGTTCGGCAGCTGGAGCCCCACTCACCTCCACAGTCTCCAAGATGGCTGAAAGAGAAAGGCGAGGCCCTGCCGCGCGGCCTTGTGGGTAAACAGCTCCCCGTCCCGCCCCCATTTAGTCATCTTCCGCGATCGCCAAAAAAAAAAATAAAGCCTGAGACATCGTCTTCTGACTGAAATAAGCAACGTTCAAGAGCACTTGTACCATTCTTTCCCTAAGTTATTTTATCTTCGTAAGCTGCAACATGTAATATTTTGGGACAGAGGGAGGCAAATTTGTAGACAGCTAAAGGAAAAGAACAGGTCCTTGAAGTTGTGCGTTGCCACAGAAACACTTTAGCTTGGTTCCCGCGCCGTCGCGTGCTGCAGGTGGAAAAGTGAAGCCGGACTGGAGGACGTCCCCCGCTTCGGGTACCCGAGATTTGATTCGCCAACAAGGGAGTATCTTTACTCTTTACCACACAGATCTTTACTCTTTACCACACAGGAGTAGAGTGAAAAGAGACTCTCGCATCCTAGCCAGGAGGAGAAAGGCCGCAATTACGAAGGCAGGAGGAGGGAACTTTTCCTTCTCTTTACCTCCCCTCTTCCCCCGCCCCGCATTCCTTTATTTCAAGAAATGGCTTAAGTTCTTACCTCCATTCTTCATTTGATTCCGAGGGTGAAAAGCACTGCCCTGAAAAGGCCTGTTGCCTTTTAAGGAGAACTCATTCAGCTGCCAAACTCTCGGAGCGCGCTGACCACCGTGCCCACCTGTAATAGGTGTTCAGTAAATCCTTGTAGACTAGAATGGGATAGATTAGTGGACGTCAGAGATTTACATTTCCTAATTAATGCACATTTATTTGGGTTGCCCTATTATATTCATTCATTTTTTTTCCCAATAAATAATTTGTTGAATGAGTACCATGTACCGAGCATAGTTCTTGTCTTGGAGGACGCCGCAGTAAACAAAACAACAAATCTCTGTCCTTATGGAGCTTACATCCTAGTAAGGAGAGTGAGACAGTGAGTAAAATATATGGCACATTAGGTGATGTGAGGAAAAATGTTCTCTGTGGAGATTGTCCCCAGATGGGGCAAATGGCAGATACCTAACAAAATGCCACTGATTTAACTTGGGACCTGATGGATCAGTGGGACCCTGCAAGGTGAAAAGGTGAGGGGTAGAGTGGTTCAAGTTGAAGGAATAGCATAAGCAAAGACCCTGAGTTGAAAGGGAGCATGATTCCATAGAAGAAAAAAGCCCACTGAAGCTGCAGTTAGGAGAGCAATAAAAACGCATTGCCAGATGGATCTGGAGAGGAACAGAGGAGCCCAGATCATGCAGGCCCTACGGTCCAAGTTAAGAATTTTAGTTTTTGCTCTAAGGAAACCACTGAAGGGTTCTAAGGAGAGACATGATGAGATTTTCAATTTTAAAAGATGAGTCCTTCATTTAATAAAGAGCATTTTTATTTGGAGGCTATTAGTCCAAGCAAGGAACAACAGCTCGATCCAGCATGGTGTTGGGGGATATGGAAATAGAAGGTAGAATCCACAGGACTTGGCGATCGTTTGAACTGGGGGAATGCTGATGTCAGGATAAAGGAGGAAGCAGAAATGACTCCTGAGTTTCTGGTATTGAGGAATGAGAAGCCAGAAAGCTCTGGATTCTGCATAAGCATAGCCCTGTCTTACCTATCTGACACACATTTACCTATGCCCCAAGCCTAAAAATGGAAAATAAACAACAACACAGCAAAAGAACAAAATCTTAACCCCACACCACTTCCTCCTATGATTGCTCTTGTACCAGAAAATTTGGCTAGTTTGGAGTATCTTTTTTTCAGTTTACCTAAAGTTTAATTTTTGCATACAAGATGTTTGTTGAATGAGACAAACTTGTACTACCCTCCTCAGGATCACTTTATTGTGGACAAAAATCACACTGGAAACTTACCACTCACTGTTCATTCAATATAGAACAAAATTCTCCATAGGGTGTTCTCACTGTAAAGCTTATGTAAGCAGAAAGGACTTTGTTTTACTGGGGAGGGGTAACATCTTGATAGCAGTATTATGTTGATTTTCAGGATAAATACAGTTTTTCTAAGTGCAATCTCAGTTGTTTTTCTATGTCTGGGTACAAGAAATTCTGTTACCTGGCAGATCGGGGTATAGGGCAACCTACATAATTATTTTAGTAATTGGAATAACAGAAAAGTAAATCTGTTTTATAAAGATTACCAATTAATACTCAGAATGCATTTAAAAAGCCAGGTTAGACATTAATTTACCTTAAGAAGAAGCTTGAAGATTGCATTTATCTGCCAGTAATTGAGCTGACTGCTTAACAGACCCGTGCCGCATGAGGGCAATGGTTCTTCCGTCTCTGGGACTGCTCTGCTAAGCAAAAAGAGGGGACAAACCATAGCTCTTGAAATTCTTTCATTTTCTCCTTTTTTAGAAAAACATTTTTTTGGTGGGGGGAGGTAATTAGGTTTATTTATCTATCTTAATGGAGGTACTGGGGATTGGACCCAGAACCTCATGCATGCTAGGCAAGCACTCTACCACTGAGCTATACTCTCCCCCACTTTCATCTTCTCTTAATGAAACGTTATAGAATGTCATTCAACTCTCCCTTGAACTAATCTCAATGTTTTCTTCCCACTTTAGGTGATTGCATTATTGTGAAATTATAAATGTACCATGGAGATTTAAAAAACTAAAGAAGAATGGAAGAGTATGTTCATATTCTAATTTATTTTA
This sequence comes from Camelus ferus, assembly GCF_009834535.1. Taxonomy (NCBI): domain Eukaryota; kingdom Metazoa; phylum Chordata; class Mammalia; order Artiodactyla; family Camelidae; genus Camelus; species Camelus ferus. The sequence goes on from NC_045696.1 coordinate 60,827,551, forward strand.
TATATATGTATATATATATATAATGCCTTATGTTAAATTTCTGTATATTATTTACCTGTGGCTGTGTAACTTAGTGACAAATTATAAGCATTTATCATTTTACAGTTTTGTGGGTCAGGAATTTGGGAGCAGATTAATTGGATGGTTCTGTTTTGGAGTCTCTCATAAGTTGAAGCTGGCCAGGGCTGCAATCATCTGAAGACTTCACTGGGGTTAGAGGGTCCACTTCCATGATGGCTCATTTACAGAACTGGCAAATTGATGCTGACTGTTGACGAGGGGCCTTAGTTCCTCACCCTCATGAACCTCTTCACAGGGCTTCTTAAGTATCCTTGTGACAGGCAGCTGGCTTCCCACAGAGTGAGAGATATGAGGGAGTAATGGAGAAGCTTTAGTGTATCAAAATCACCTAGCCTTAGAAACCACAGTATCCTTTTGGTTACATAGGTTAGTCCTATTCAATGTGTGTAAGACTACAAAAGGGTATGAATACAAGAAGGTGAGAATCATGTGGGCCACCTTGGAGAGTGGCTACTACATTCCATTTTTCACTAATCATGAAAAAATTTTCTTTAGTATCTAAAGATGTTGCTAGAAAAAAGTTTATTTTGGCTCAAGCTCAAGTGGGTTAAGCATGGCCAAATATCCTGGGCTACATATCTTTATTAAACTAGTAAGTTGCTGGCCTTTGGGAGGTCAGAATGTCCCTGGGAAGTATTTAGCAGAAACATATACAAACAAGCAAACTACTTTTGTTCCTTATTGTGGTTGTATTATATGACAACATGGACTTCTCAGGAGCCAATGCACATGCTGTCTGTGCTTTTGAGTTTAAGTAATTTTTAAACATTTGGTAGCTGACTTATTTTTTTTCTTTATTCTTTCTTTAGAGGCCAACTGGAAGCCTCAAATCTTCCTCCAAAAGTCTGGCAATCTGAGGTGACATTGTCAGTAACAGGTGAACCACCTACTGCTACAGAAGAACATGAAGAGACAGCCAGAGAAACAGACATAGAAATCATCCCAGAAATCACAAAGCCACTCTCCATCCTAGATGTGCTAAGGATCTCTGCAGTTCTGGAGGACACCATAGATCAGCTCTCTATTCTAAACTATATCATTACAGTTCAGTATGAAAAGAGACAAAGCATCAACATGGTATATACACTAGCCATCATTTAATTTTTTCTTTCTTTCCTTTTTATTTCTCCATCATTTTCAGTACATATGCCATTACACTTAACTTGGGAAATGGCACCTTCATATCAGATGAAGGGCTACAGTAATTATCTGAGATATGTACTCTCAGTTAATGGAGTGAACTATAGCTCAAGGTATGTTACCAGTCAGAATATCTTTTTCTTCCACTACATTGGCATTATTCAAAAAGGCCTATAGATAAATCAGTATAAATACTACATATATACTGAGGAGATCAGAAGAGTAATTGAGTTGTCTCACTTTGTATTTCTCAGCTGCTAAAAGCTAACTGAACAGTAGGGGAAGGAAATTCAACTGGACCCTCTCAATGTTGCTTTCATCTAAAATGACTTTGTTGTTGCTAAATATGTTGTAACCTACCTTTTTGATTATCCAGCCACATCATCATGTCAGCCATGACATCTTCAATGATGTTATGGACTCCTCAAAGCACCACTGAGCTATTAAAAACTCAACTTGGTGATTAGCAAAATCTTTATAAATCCTTAACCTCTTACAAATTTTAGTAACTTAAGTTGTAGATATAAAATAGAAAATTTATAAATACAAATACGTATTTATTAAGTTTAACAAAATTATACAATTTGTACAAAAGATATTCTTATTTCTGATTCTATGATAAATGAAAATTGCTAAATAAATGAGAGCATAAATTGCTTTTCATGCCTAACAAAAGAAATCCATATTTATTGTGAACAGAAATTAAATTTGCCTTTAATTGCCCTTTACAATTTAAAATTATTATTATTACTATTACTATTTGTATAACCTGGGTTCATAAAGCTTTTATTAAAGTTTTAAAAGCTTATACAAAATTTTAATAGAAAACTGTATTTGGATTTAGGAGACCTTTATGGTTTTAGTTGTGTGCTGTGAGCAATTCATTTCACTTTCACGGTCTTAGTTTTCTCATTTGTAAGTTGTGATGGAGTTTTAACTGAATGATCTATATGGTCCCTTCCAATGCTAATGTTCTATGAGTTCAGGGGTAGTTTTAAAATATTAATGGGTATTATAGGAATCTTACAACAAATTAATTTCCTCATTAACTTATGAAAAGCAAAGATATTGGAAACCCAAGAACTAAGCCTTCCAATGCATTTGAAATGAGTATAATTCTTAAATTAAGCTAGTTAACAAATAGTACAGAAGACACTAGTGTTTCATTCCTATTGTCGTCTTCAGTAAGATTCAAAAATAAAAAGGGAAGATACTCAGTTAACAAGGTAAAATTTTATCAATGATATTTACTGTCAGGCTTAAAAAAGGGTAACTTGCCATTATAGAAACTCGACAGAGAATGAAAAACCCAAATTTATAAACAGCATTCAGCAGTGGTCACCACTCCTTAACTAAAAGAACAAAACTTTTGCAGTTTTATTCTGGTTTATGGTAGTGATCTTCACCCCCAAAAATTTCTGAGTTAACAGATGCCCTGCTTATGATTTTATAGAAGCATATAAATAGTAAAGGCTTGCACTCTTATTTTGATTAATAGCAGCTTAGAAGCCCCTTTCTCAATGTTAGTTCTATAACTTTTAAAAATTTTGAATCTCTTAAAATAATTTTTTATTTTTTACATTATAGTACTATAGTTGTTCTAACTCATGAATTTTTACAATACCATTGCCCTACAGGGCATAGTATATATGTGGATGTTTTCTCTCCCCAAAAGCTTCACATAACAAATAACACATAACAACCACCTTGAGATCACAGTTTAGTTAGCATTATCCCTCTTTAACAGCCTTTTTTCTTTTTTCTTTTTTCTGAAAAGCACTTGATAACATTTAATGAATCTCCCACCACGTGGCTTCACCCACACCCTTAATTGGCTCAGCTCTCCTGCTGAAGAATCTGGTCTTACATGATAATTGGCTGTCCTGGACGCTTCACCTTCCCTAGAACTTTGTAGGATGTCGATCACACCACGTCAAAGATAGGAGCCGCTCCAGTCTGGTTCTTGGCTGCAGTCAGCCGTGATTGCTCCCTGACCAGGGTCCACAGTTTGTCAAGGTTGACAGTTGGGCAGAAGCTCTGTTTCTTTAAGGGGTGATGCTTCTTACTAATTTCCCCAAAGTGTCCGAGGTGATGCTGATGTTTGTGCTGTGGTGACGCAGGCCACCGGCACGCCTCCCAGGTGCTTCCGGTGTTTATGATGCGGGGGTTGGGGGGGTGGCTGTGGCTCACGTGCCCCTAAGTTTCCGTGTCTTCCTTAGTCTGGGTGGCATGTTGGTGACGGAGACGACAGAGACACAGCCATTTTTATAGTTAAAGATAGTTCCAAATAGATCTTCATTTAGTAGAATCATGGGATGGAACGATGAAAAATATACTTATGTACCAAGTTCTGCCAGAAGTGGGAGTAATTGATCCAAAGTTTGGAAGAATTCCCTTGTAGAGTATACTGTTGTTCTTATCTTTTCCCTTAGGGTTTAATACCCTACCATACAAGGGAGTGAATGGACTAGAATATTTAGCTAGTTCCTTTAAGTTCTCTTCTAAAATTTTGTATTTATTTCTAGTAATAGAAATCGGGCTGTTAGACACATTTGCTTCCTTTTCCAGATGCCCAAGCACAAAGGTAGAGGAACAATGCTCATGGCAGTCAGGAAAACCAACCTTTTCAGGCCTTACATTTCTCATTCCTTCCCTAGACAACATCTAAAGTAATAACCAACCACATACTTAAACTTAAGTTTCAGTTTAATTGTTGAAATTCTATGGCTTCTGTTCTCTTTGTAGTCGATCATACCAATTTTAATTTAAAGAAGTATTTTAAAATTTAGTTCTTATTTAAGGCAGCATTTTGTTTTGTACTTGCCTTATGAATGTTTTCCCCAGATCTGAATCTTTGCTTACTGTTGATATAAGGAAAAATACTATTAGGTCTGTGTTTATTAACCTATATGGATAGTTTTTTAACATGTCTGGGCTAATTGAAGTTTGGCTAAGGAAGACCTAGGCTTTATATAGCAATATGCATGTAAACTTTTCTTCTGTGCATAGGATCGGCACAAGAATTTCAGAAATTATATAAAATGAAGAACTTACATAGCTTTGTGTGCTGTTCTAAATGCTTTATTTATTTATTTAATCCTCATAATAAATACATGAGGGCAATGGGAAAATGGAGGCATAGAAATGTTAGTTGCCTAAAGTCAATGTGGCTTAGTAACAGCTAGGGCCAGGATTTAAACAAGGAAGTCTGGCTTCAGAGTCTATTTGCATAGCATAATCACTGTGTTATATGGCTTCCCATTGGCTCAAGATTTTAGCCACAGATTAAATAGGAATCATAAATTAAAAAGACATATCCTGTTCCTATGATAATGCTTACTCCTTACTATTCAAGTTTGGGTCTGAAAAAATTAATTATTTTGGCTTTTCCCCACATGAACTTCAAAATCTATACCACCCCACTAAATATACTATTAGCTCCTACTCTTTGGTATGATTCTCCTTTCATTCTTTATATAAGGGTCTCTCGTATCTGCAGGTTCCACATCTGTAGATTCAAACAACTGTGGATTGAAAATATTCCAAAAAAAAATTCTAGAAATTTCCAAAAGGCAAAACTTGAATTTGCTGTATGCTTGGAGCTATTTACATAGTATTTACATTGTATTAGGTAGTATAAGTAATCTAGAGAAGTATAGGAGAGGATGTGTATATTATATGCAAATACTATGCCATTTTATATAAGGGACTTGGGCGTCTGTGGATTTTGGTCTCCTTGAGGGTTAGGGGGAATTCTGGAACCAATCCCCCACAGATACCAAGGAATGACTATATTTCAAATTCATGTGTTCAATGAACATTTGAATCTTTACTATACTATAGACGTTTTCCAATGGGATTATAAAGGTGGTCACATTGATTTACTATCCAGTTTTGTTGCAGAAAGAATTTAAGGTGAACCAAGATCTCTAAGAGACAGTCCCTTCCTTCATAGAGTTTACAATCTAATGGTGATATTTTTACAAATAATTACAGATGGTAAATGTCTGCTAATAGAGATGTTTCACAGAGATTTTTACCTTTAGTCATAGTCTTAAAGTCTACCATGTTGGGGAATGATGGAGGGGATGTTGTCTAAAGGCAAGAAGACACAAAACAGCAGGGCATGTAGTTTGATATGGCTGAAGAAAAGGGTAATTTTGTGGTAGTAATATTACAAGAGGGAGAAGATTGGGTTCAAAATGTAGGCAGAGGCCCTCATATAGCGTTGTTTCTTTACTTTTTAAAACTGTCTTAATGTAAAACATCATTTATTGTTTTTAGAAGAATAACAAAGAAATGCATTTAGAAGTAAAAAACTTAGAAAAACTTCCAGTTGTCTCAAAAACCTCAAAAGTACCCAATCCATTCTTACATAAAGAAGAACTCAAGTTGCCAGAAATCAGACAAGGAGGCCAATTTAACAAAGTGCAAGATCTTATCTTCAGAAGACCTACAGGGCAGATCATAATGAGTACAGAGACACTGAAGAAAATTCAAATTGATAGGTAAGGAAGGAGAGCATACTTGGAAATGTGATAATGTATCTCTAGATGGATGAAGAGTGGATGCAAGAGTGGCTGACTGCTCTCTTCTCTCATAGATTGGTCATTGTATCCAAGTGACTGCTGATAATAGGATTAGCCAAAGATTGCCCAGGGCAAGAGTGGTATAATTGAAAGTATGGTGGCTACATGATTGGGCAAGTTACTGAGACTTTGTTTCCTTTTTTTTTTTTTTAATGGAGGTACTGGGGATTAAACCCAGTACATCTTTCGTGCTAAGCATGCCCTCTACCACTGAGCTATACCCAGCAGCCCTCTTTGTTTCCAATTTTTAAAAATGAAAATAATAGTAACTTTGCAACATTAGTGTGAGGATTAGTAAGATGTCTTCAGCCAAGTGCCTGGCACAAATTGGTAGCTATTATGATGCTTTCTCCATTAATAAGGGATAGATACCACCAGAGTAGCCAAATTTTAAACTATGTTTTAATCCTAAAGGCTTCTTAAAGGCAATCTTAATTTGCATTGTCTCATTATTCAGTTTTTTGTTGTCACCTGGCTTGCTGACAAAGTCTGTTAAAGTTTAAAAGAGGATATACCCTTATGGTAAGAATTCTTGGAAAATAAGAGTTTATAGCAATTATCCAGAGCCACTAGCCAGATCCAGCCTGTAGTCTATTTTTGAAAATAAAAGTTTTATTGAATACAGCATTGCCCATTTGTTTACATATCGTCTATGACTGCTTTCATGCTGCAACAGTAGACTCGAGTAGTTGCAACAGAGTTTATGATCTGCAAAACCAAAAACATATACTATTTGTCTGCTTACCTCTGCTTTAGACCCTCACCAGAAGGGCAATATCTCTTGTTAAAATCAATCTAACCCAGATTTGCATACATGATAGAACAGGGTCCTGTTTATAAACTGTCCAATCTAGTTAATGTCCTTTCATTCCCAGTATGTTGGATCATATTTTATCAATTGATCTCTTGACTTCATTGTACTTTTTTCTTAATATAGTTATTGAATCTTTTTGTGTGAACCATTGGAAATAAATTATTACGTAAAATAGTAAAGTGTAATTCTTGCTGATTCCATATCAAAACATTTAAGTAGCAGTTTTAAAAATTCTCTCTACCTAGGAGAATACATAAAGAGTAAAGGACTAGGGGTCAGGAAACCTGGATTAAATAGTTCTAGCTCTTTCTCAAACTGGTTTTGTGACCTTGGGCAAGTCATTTAACCTTCCTGAGCCTGGGTTTACTCATCTCTAAAATGTGTTGTATTAGCTCTTAAAGAAAAAAAAAAATTAAGTGATTTAACTTTTTCAATATTATGAAATATTTCAAAAAAAGAAAAATATAAAGAATAAAATAATGAATATTTATGTATGTAACCACCAAATCTCAACATTTTACCATGATTGCTTTAGAGCTTATTTTCCCCAAATAAAATACTTTAGATATAATTGAAGCCTCTGATCCTTGTCCCCTCACTCTTCCCACAAAGATTTTTTTTGAATTTGTTGTTTATTATTCTCTTGCATGCTGTGATACTTTTATTAGCTATATACTGTTTTATTTAAACAGTACATATAGTTTTACATGTTCTTAAATGTTGTACCCATAGTTTCATACTGTATATTCCAGGTCTGTTAGTCCTTGGTATGTAAACTTTTTTCAGGTTAGGAATTTCTCTTTTTATTTCTAGTTTGCTAAGAGTTTTTCTTGTTTGTTTTTAAATGATGTGATGATCATATGGCTTTTTTTTTTTTAGCCTTTTGTCTTTATTAATTTGATGAATTCCATTAACAGATTTTCTAATACTAAACTTATTTTTGCATCAAGAATAATTCCAACTTAGTTATGATGTTCCTACTGGGTCTTGTATGACTTCTGTAGCCCTTTGTGAATACATGGAAATATATGTTATTGATTCAACCTTTTTGTTTCTCCTTATAGGCAATTTTTCAGTGATGTAATCACTGAGACCATGCAGGAGTTGCAAAATTCAGGCACTTTCATCAATCTTCTGAAAGCTTTGGGCAAAGAGAGGGAAAACAAAATGCATTTCTATGATATCATTGCCAGGTCAGAGTAATTTTAGGTTTATTTGCTTTGTTGTATTTTAAAGTGCTGTAAAACTCTCACTGGAAGTCTTTAATTTCTAAAGCAAATCAAGTTTGTGTTTTCTAGGGAAGATAACTAGAAGTCAGAAATTTGGGTTCTATTCCTAGCTCTGCGGGAACAGTAACTCAATTTCTGGGCTTCAGTTGTTTGTGTCTACAATATATAAAGTACAATATATGTACTACAATTGGGTAGTGTATAATCTATAGTTGTGTTTTGGCAATGACAATCTCAAGATTCTAGTTAAATTCATGTTTTCTAAAAATTCCTGAGTAGCAATATTTCTCTAGCTGCAATTTAGTGATAAGGTTTTTTTTGTTGTTGTTGTTGCTATAGACTGAATATTTGTGCCCCCTCCCTCCACAACCTTAATTTTTTAAAATCCTAACCCCCAATGTGACAGTATTAGGAGGTGGGACCTTTGGAAGGTCTTGAAGGTGGAGCTCTTGCCAATGGGATTAGTGCCCTTATAAGAGAGAACCAGGAAAGCCCCCGCTCCCCTTCTGTCATGTAAAGACACAATGAAAATGGCCATTTGTGAACCAAGAAGCAAGTCCTTACCAGACACTGAATCTGCTAGCACCTGGATCTTCACAGCCTCCAGAAGTGTGAGAAATCAGTTTCTTTGTTTATAAGCCACCCAATCTATGATATTTTTTTAATAGCAGGCCGAGCCAAGACAGTTCTCATTTTGTTTTTTCTTGCAGTCTTCTGTTACTTCATTTTAAACCTAAATAATGGATTGCTGGAGATAAGCAGCAATCTGTTTCTGAGAGCAAACAGAAACAACATTAAGTAGTTAAGTTCCCATTCAGACAGTACTGAGTTTGAATGCTCCTCTGCCATTTACTATTTGTGCGGCCATGGCAAGTGTGATAGTCTGTCTTCTGAGAGATAGATGCCAAGATGAGATTATCAAGGCAAAGATTTTATCAGGGAAACACCTCTGTGAGAGAAAATGGGGAGGGAGCCTTTGGACTCACTGCTGGACTGACCTTAAGTGAAGGAGAGGGAAGGATGGGTGGAAGAGACTGCCCTGCAGTCTAAGGATGGTTTGGCAAGGTCATCAGGGAGCCCTTGAGCCGAAGTCAATCACCAGGGAAGTCCCGGATCTCCCAGGAAGGGACTGCCTTATCACTGTTGCACTCAAAAACTGGCTGGGATCTGTGAGTGGGAAGTGTGGCCTCAGAGCATACACAGTGAAGAAGTTCAGAGCCTAGAGCTGGGACCCTTGTTTGCTTACATTCCCTGTAGTTGGAGGCCTATGAGGCACGTTCTCACATCCTCCACAGCAAGTTACTGCCGGTCTCCACGCACATTTTCCTCATCTGTAAAATAGGGGTAATGGTGGAGACTGCTTCATGAAGTTATTGAGAGGTGCTCAGAATAGCAAGGATTCCTCTTTTGCCCATTCCTTTTTCTCTTCCTCTTAGCTTTTTCAGCAGCAGCTATTTTAGATACAACACCAATAAGCCAGAAAATCCTCCTCCAATTTGCTAAAACAAATCAGTCTTTTTTAAAGTTACAGAAAGTGTGCTCCACGGACCAGCACCATTAGCATCACCTGGGAACTTGTTAGAGATGCAGATTCCAGGGTCCATCCCAGACTGACTGGATCAGGATCTCTGGGGTAGAACCCAGGAATCATTTTTTAACCTTGAGGACATCCTTGTGCACACTGAATTTTGAGAAGCACTGATCTAAACACCCATTATTCTTATTCTTCTAGGGAGGAAAGTGGAAGGAAAAAGATAAAAGCTCTTCAAAAACAGCTACTTAATGTCAAAAAAGAACGGCAAGTTGAAGTACAGGTAAGAATTATCTGGGCAACACCAAAAGTTACTGAGCTAAAACAAAACAACTAAATAGAAGTCATTCTTTTCCACCAAAAAAAAAAAAAAAAAAGTTATGTATAAGAAATTGTTGTTTATCCTAGGGTACCTTTACTATTGAAAATATAAGGAGAGTAACTAGATATTTGGCCTGGAATATACAAATATGTCCAGAATAGAACTCTGGGAGACTCCAACCCTCTGGAGTTCTTAGTCTGTTCTTATCCCTCCCAACCCATCCAGCCACATCGCCCACCCCTTCCCTTCAGGAGACCTTGTCTCAGGCAGCCTCCCACGTGCCGAGATCCCAGATGGGAGGCTGTAGTCCTAGGTAGGACGTTAAGCACATTACAAACCTCCTTATATGGGATGGTTAGGGTTAATAATGTCATTTGTATTGTATTTGAAGTACAGAGTGGATTTACTGAGTTTTTATGGTCTTTACAACCTAACTTTATATCCAATTTACTTCTATAAGAAAATGCATCCTAAATTTTAAGCGACTTGCAAAATAATGTTTGGGCTACAATGTAAGCAGTTAGAAATTAGTACTATTAGGATAACTAACACTATTAGCAGTTTAGAAAGTTACAAAGTATAGCCTAATAACAGCTTTTCACCGCCTAGTTATTTGGACAAATGTATGCTTCAGATTAGGGAATCTTTATTACTCCCTACATAGAAGTTGGAGGAATATTTGAAAAATATATTTGGAAAATATTGTCTGAAAAAGCCTTTCTTCTGAGACATTATCTTTAGGTATTCTGAACAAATTGCTTAACATCTTTTCTTATTTTCTATTATCATTTTTAAAATACATTTGGTATTGATTTTACCTTATTATCCCTATTACCTTTGTTTATAGCTTACATTTTTTGAAAACCATTTCTGTGCCATACCCCTCCAAAGCTTCATAAAAACTGGTGTGCATTTAGGTTTTCTCTCTAATGAATAGACTTTTCCAGAAGTTTCTTAGCTTTTTTCCCCTCAAAAGCTCTACTATTACTTAAACATTTCTCTTGCATGCCTTGACTGTTAAAATAGAAGATACTTAGGGGGGGGAGGGTATAGCTCAAGCAGTAGAGTGCATACTTAGCATGCACAATGTCCTAGGTTCAATCCCCAGTACCTCCTCTAAAAATAAATAAATGAATAAACCTAATTACCTCTCCCCTCAAAAACAACAAACAAACAGAAAAGAAGATACTTATATTAATTTCCTTTTAATGCACCAAACCAAATAGTATCAGAAGAAACCTCAGCTTTGGCACTCTGCCAGTTAACACCCCCCTGCTACCATGACAGCTACTTTTCTCTTTCTTTAAAGATTTATTGACAATAAATTTTCCAGACAACAGGTAACACTTTCTTGTGAAACTTACCTTCCTGGATTACAGTCTCAGCTGTTACATGCAGGCACAGTAAAACAAAAGTAGAATATCACTCATATTTTGATCATTAGCAAAGGAATAGGTAAACCAAGACTAGAAGATCTAAGACAAATCTTGAACAAAAAAACAGCTATCAAGATGAAATCAAGTTAAATCCCCAGAGTTACTAAAAAACCAGTGGTCAAATCAAGGTTGGAAAACAAGAAGACAGGAAGTACATGGATACTAGAGACCTGTGGGTCAGAAAATGATGCCAGGAATTAGGATGCCAGGCAGGTCTGTGTGTGTGAAAGTGTCTGTGGAGATCACTGGAATATGAGGGAGCAACTTCCTTATGAGCTTCTTACTGAGTCCCCAGGCAAAATGACACAGTCACAAAGTAAAAATATCAGGTTGCTATTAGACTTCCAAATATCAGCATACAAAGTCAGATAACAGTAGAGTAGTATTTTCATGAAACTAATGGGGGGAAAAAGAAAGAAAACCAAGGTCAATATATAAAAATTAACTTATCTTTTCTATACATCAGCAGTAGACTTAGAAAAAGAAATTGAATACACACACACACAGACACACACACATACATATACATATATATTTAAGCTCATTTGTCATCAGGGAAATGCAAATTGAAACCACAAGGAGACACAATTATCTTTCCATTAGGTTAACTACTTTTGGTATATTAATATTATATTTGGTATTAATTTATAATACCAAATGGTGACAATGTGGTATAATGAGAACTCTAATCCACTAATACTGAGCATTTATATTGGTACTACCACTCTGGAAAAAGTCTAACAAAGCATATTAGTTACTAGGCATACCCAATGCCCCAGCAGCTGTACTCAATCGAATCTGTGTGCATGTACAAAAGTGATCAAAAAAGCATTATCTGTGATAGCTATAAACGGAAAAAACCAAAAGGGTTATCGTACATTATGATATTCAGTAGAATACTAAAGTTAAAAAATCAATGAGCCATAGCTACCACATCACAAGTTTAATGTAGAGCAAAACAGTCCAGGCACAAAAAAAGACATACTGCACGATTCCATTTTTAGAAAGTTCAAAAAACTAAACTGTAATATTTAAGGATAAATGTTTAGATTATAAAACTATATAGAAAATTACTATAAAATTAAGGATAGTAGATAGTTTTGGGGAAGAGTGAGAGTAGTGATTGAGAAAGGATGTAAGGAGGAGTTCATGTCAATCCTGTTTCTTATCCTGGGAGGTTGTTCTGGGGGGTTTAGTTTATGATAACTGAGATATACATTTATTTTTGTGCACCTCTTTTTTTTCACACATACACAGAGTTTAAAAAAATGACATGTATGTTACATGTTAGAGCGAAGTACAGGGGGCTATGGATGCATAGAGGAAGGAGCTTTAACTTAGTCAAGGAAGGACTGCTGTAGAAACTATTTCAGCTGAAACTTAGAAGATATCTACAAGTTATCCAGGCGAAGAGGAGGAGAAGAATGTTTTAGGCAGAAGGAACAGGAAAACATGTTTGAAGATTTTATTAAGTCTTCTTGATGAATTGACTCTTATTATAAAATATTCCTATGTGTGGTAGTACTCTTTGCCTTAAAGTATACTTTCTCTGATACACCACTCTTTTGTTCTTATGCTACTGTTTGCATGGTACATATGGAAAACAGAAGGTACTACATCATGTTCACTGTTTATAAGGTTATACAACACTGGTCTGCAATTACACTGTGCCAAGTTGAAGGCATCTAGTTTTAATGCTGTTGGTGTGGGCCTCTGATTACTCTGATTCCTGCCTGTACTACTGTTCTGTACAAATGTATGGCCTTCTTTGGTGACAGCGTAGAAACAGAGGAGGATATAAAATGCTTACAGTCTGTGATGGTAAAATCATGATCAAGTCATAGTAATAAGTGAACTGAAGTGGCATTCTGTTTTTTCATCTTCTGAGCAGGCAACAAAGATCCAGCCTAGAAACAGTGGGTTATAGGCCCGAGATCTTCAGTTGTATGAACTCCTTTTAAGATTCTCACTAAGAAAAGATCTGCCTTCACCATCACCCACCATTCTAACCCTGTCAGTGGTGTCTGGAACTTTCTTCATGATCAAAGTCTGTGGACTGATGCAGCATATTTGTGGGTTTTCATAGCAGACCAAACTTTACTTCCAAATCCCCAAACTGCCTTCAGAGCTAGACTTTTGGACTTGTTATTTGAATTCAGAGATGATTCAAATGATTTAGCATGATTTAGTAATGGAAAGAAGTAGTTAGCCAATTAGAGTTAATAAGGCTCTGATGGCTGCCACAATACTGTGAGCCAAAGGCTTTTAATGGTAGTGTCTGTTTTGTTTGTTTGTTTGTTTTGCAGGGGAGGTAATTAGTTTTACTTATTTATTTATTTTTTTGGAGGAGGTACTGGGGGTTGAACCCGGGACCTCGTGCATGCTTAAGCATGTGCTCTACCACTTGAGCTGTACCCTTCCCCTTGGTAGTGTCTGTTTTCATAATTGAACACAAAGTAGGGAAGAGAATACTGGTCCCTGGAATTATTAGAAACTAGAGAAGTTGGAACTTATCTTATACCTCAGGCTGCCTCTTTGGTTGGATGGAAAAAGGAAAATGGAAATGTGGTCTATTAAAGTGACAAAAGTCAGAAAATAATACAGTTCTGTATTAAATTAACATTTATATTTGTCTGCCTGTCTGTGACTAAGAATACTGGATGATTCTGTAACAGTCCATGAATAAACTCTAAGCTAAACAGTGTATCCCATTCTAAAATGCAGAGGAAGCATAGTCAAATCCAAACTTCTAAAGTTCCAGGCTCGAATTCCACCCACTGTTTTCATTGCTATTTGAACTGTTCCCTTTCCAATCATACCAGTTTCCTCTTTTCTTTCCTTTTGTAATAAAATTCCCACATACTTCACTGTCTTGGATGATCTCTTCTGAGTAAACTCCTTCTTATATGTGATGCCTAAAACTGTACACACTATTACGGATGTCTAACCACAAGAGAGGATGGGGGTAGTTTTCCCCCTGTTATATAAACACTATACAGTGCCACACACTGCAGTAATCTAAACAAAGGGGAAGCACTCCAAATGCTTTTCACAGTATTGTATGGCAATATGCTGTCACGATTGTGGAGATTTTGATGACAAATCCTGAAGAAGCACAGGGAAAGGAAGACTCTGGGAAGTCTAAAGAACACAGGGGAAGGCAGGCACCTTTTTATGATGCTGCTACTACAGCAACCAGCGGTGGGACCCTAACCTCAGGTACTCATGTTAGAACCTGGGTAATCTCCTAATGAAACTGTCGAAGACAAGTTAGGCCTTCACAATCCTCAACTTGTAAGATTCTTCTAACCAAAATTAGGACTTTAGTTTCACCTTTGCTTCTTCTTGGAGTCAGTTCAATATTCAAATAATCAACAGGATTTTGAATTCTGATGTCTCTTACATATCAAATATCAGGTTTAAGTTGCTTGCAAATTTAACAAGCATGTTTTCTATACCTGTATTTAATTATTTAATCCATTTTGGAGCCTAGAGATCATCACAGTCATCTCAACCTGTTCTCTTTGGTTCTCTCTCTGTATCTGGCCAAAAAAAGGAAATTAGAGTCATCAAAGAATGCAGAAAGCTGAGGGGCTGAGTGGAGAAAACAGCCAGGTAACATGCAAAAATTAGCAATAGTGTGGGCCAGAGAAAAAACAAAAGTATGGCTGGAAGGGTGGAGCAGTTCAAGAATGTTATAATATCATGCAAAACTTCCAGGGTAGCACTGAGCTTTTCAAAGTACAGTCAATGACCATAGATGGCAGTGGGGCTGCTGAATGAAGAACAAAAGGATGAAGATTTAGTAGTGTTATAGTTGGCTTAGGGCCATCCAGTCTATTAGCACCACGCTCTAACCAACTGAGCTAACTGGCCAGGATAGGGCCATCCAGTCTAGACATTCACGTGAACCCAGGTCTAAGAAACAAATTTCCATGATTAGCCCCTGCCAAGGAGAAGGCACAAAATGCTCTTGCTCCATCAGTAAAATATAGTAGGTCAGTATAACCGTCAAAGACAAGAGTTTGCACTCAAAATCATTGAGCACCATTGGGAAGATCCCTCTCACTGTTGCCATAAGATTTTAGGGTTCCAGGACATCCAGTTTTGTGCCCTTTGGCTCCTTGTATAACCAGTCAAAATGAGTAGGGATGGATTCATATCCTTCATGGTTACTGTATCTAACCTCAATAATCATGGCAAAGCTGAAGTAAGTGAAGGACTCTTTTAACAGCCAACCTTCTCCTTGAAGGCTCAGGCTTCTAACTTAGAAAAAATTCTCTCTCTCTCTCTCTTTCCCCCTTCCCTCCCTCCCTATCTCTTATTTCCAGTTGTCTAGCATTCAAAATGTAAGGGAAATGAGAATTCCTAGGCCCAATGGGGCAATAACTCCTTTTTGGTGTCCTGTTTTGAGAATCTCTCCCCAGTGCTATATACCTCAGTGACATCTCCAGCGCTGGAAAGGTTTCTTATACATGCTGGACACAGTGGGATGAGGTAAGGGCAACTACTTTAAGAAACTAGATCAGCATAAAGTCATGGGTCAGTTCTGCCTCAGGACTTGAGCATACACTTTTCCTTTTTCTTAGAATTCCCCTTGACCCCACTTTTCATATGACTGACATACTTACCCTTTAGGTGTCAGAGAATCTGTTTTTGGACCATCCAATCCAATGCAGATCTCCGTTGTTATTTTCTCTCATAGCCTGTTGCCCTTTTCTTTCACAGCATTTTGCACATTTAAAAAAGTTTATACATATTTGTTTCCTTTTAACCACATCTTTCCCACTAGATTGTAAGCTCTATAGGGGCAAAGACCATCTGTATTTATATCTTTATTATTTACCTAGTGTCTAGTTCAATGCCTGATACTGAGTAAGTATTTTTTAAGTGAATTTTGAGATCTTAAAATTGCCAAGCACTTATTATCAAAAGGGCAAGATAAAACAAGTGTTGGCGAGGGTATGGAGAAAAGGGAACCCTTTGTACTGTTGGTGGGAATGTAAATTGACGCAGCCACTATGGAAAACACCATGGAGATTCTTCAAAAATTTACGAATAGAACTACCATTTGATCTAGTGATTCTACTTCTGGGTATTTATCCAAAGAACAAGAAAACCCTAATTCAAAAAGATATATGTACCCCTATGTTCATTACAGCATTATTCATATAGACAAGATATGGAAACAACCTAAGTGTCCATCAACAGATGAGTAGATAAAGATGTGGTATATATAGACAATGGTAATATATACAATGGAATACTGCCCAGCCATAAAAAAGATGAAATCTTGCCATTTGCAACAACATGGATGGCCCTTGAGAGCATTATGCTAAGTGAAATAAGTCAGACAAAGACAAATACTATGTAATTTCACTCATATGTGGAATTTAAACAAACAAAATAAAATAGATGAACAAACCGAAAAAAAAAAACAAAACCCAAACACATAGATACAGAGAATAGAGTAGTGGTTACCAGAGGGTGAAGGGGATGGGAGTGTGAAATGGGTAAAGGGGGTCAACTGTATGGTGACAGATGAAAACTAAACTTGGTGGTGAGCATGCTATGCTGTATACAGAAGTAGAAATATAATGTTGTACACATGAAACTTATACAATGTTATAAACCAATGTTACTTCAATTTAAAAAAAGAAAAGACATTGCCAAGCACTTTGTAACCTGCAAAGTGTTTTTTACACATATTATTAGTTAATCCTTATAATTACTTGCTAGGATATTTCAGGCAGGGTAGCTATTAATGTTTCTTTCTATTTTAAAGAAGGTAAGACTTGGAGAGTTTAACCAACTTGGCCAAATTCACACAGCTGGGGGGCTTGGGTGGGAAGTTAGGTCTTTTGATCATTTGGACCAGTGCTCTTTCTACCAAAATGAGATAGTACTGGGAAATCTGTGTAGCTACGGAGTACCCCAAGTATTGTACCTAGGAAAGAATTGCACAGTCCTGATGCTTAGAACTTCTTATCTGTCATTTTCATTCATACTATCAATGATTGTTGGCTAAATTTCCCATAGTGTAATAGCAGAAGAATAAATCCTTGTTGATTTATAAACACAAAAGGTAAGCTTAAGCCACTGACTGAACTGAATGGAGGTAGAACTTATTTTAATTTAGAAACCCGGTCTTACCTCTGCAGAGCCGGAATGAGTATATTGTTCACCTCAAGGACCAGTTGCAAGAGATGAAGGCAAAAACCAACATGGAGAATCGCTATATGAAAAGAAATACTGAACTGCAGATTTCCCAGACCCAGAAAAAATGTAGCAAAACCGAGGAGCACTTGCTGGAAGAGATTGAGGTAATCACTGTTAGGAAGGACCAGGTAAGACGGTGTTCGAGCTGGTGAACCTGATACTACCTCAGCCGACACAGGACGAGGGAGAGGGGGGCTTTCCTGAGCTTTGCTCTCTCTCTCTCCAGCAACCCTAACATTTGAGGTTAAAAACAAAAACAGAATGAGTACTTGCTTTTTTATGAGCAGAGATTCTGATGGGCTGTGGCCTACATCTCTTGGGTTTTGGTAATGACTTTGAAAATTGGTTGTACTTTCTTCTCTTAGTCACTTAATCCTTATTTTATAAAACCACTTGCCACTTCTCCTGGTAATTATAGGGAGAGGGCAAAACAAGAGACTCAGTAACTGCAGGTTTTTGCTGCTGCTTTCCTCACCCAACCAGTACTTTTTAACCCTCCATTAAGAAATACAAAATCTAAAGAGCTGCCCTTCATTCAACAGAAGTTAAGGAGTCATAGTAAAAGTATCAGGAGAAAGAAACAAGGGTAGGCCCTCATTAGAGGAGGGAAGCTAATTGGCTAAAAGAACAACAGGTCGGCGAGAAGGAGCAAACATCAGTAGGGTGTGTCATCTATGGGCAGGAGGACACTTTTCTCTGAGCCCCCTGCGTATTTGAAAGTTTACTCCCTTAGTGCAGATTAAGGCTATGACAACAAACCTTTTTCTTACACTCTGGAATTTCCTTTTGTAGGCCTGAGAAACTTGAGCCCTTGAAGCATTGTTTCTCTCCTTAAATTGACATGACTTTCCAGGCAACATGATTATGGTCGTTTTGTTCTGGGCACTTGCCAGACCCGGCTCAGCCATGTTTTGAGCAGGAATTGAGTTGAATGGGAATGAAATTTTCACTCTGGAGCAATAATGTAGAATTCTTGGGGTCCCAGCTGGTAAAGAAAACCTGTGCTACTGTCACAGTGACACCTCTGATCTTGAGAACTCATTTCCAGCCCTGCTGGGAAGAATTCCTGATATTGGTTTATTGTTCCCACAGAAACTGAGGTTGAAAACCGAAGAAGAGAACCGGATTCATGTGGAGATCGAAATGTTCCTTAGAAAGGAGCAGCAGGTGGGTCACTAAAACTGACGTGTTTGTGTCCCCCTTGTTAAATACCAAAGGACAGAAAAAAAAAAATTTTTTTTTTCAAGGAAGAAAAATCAACTGTAATTCTACTAGCCTAATAAGTGAGCTGTATAAGCCCATGTTTTCTTTCCAAGTTATCTATCTGGATAAATATTTTAAAAAGCTGTAATTTGAGTACAGGTAAAATTTTGTCCTCTATGTTTATCATTTAGCATTATATAAGAAACTGTTTTCTTGTTCCTATATTGCTTCATAGTCATAATTTTTAAGTAAATTTTATTGATTTATTAAACTGTAAAAGGCACATATTCTTATATGAGGGAAGATTTTCTAAAAGTTGCCAATTACTTTTTCACTCATTTTTTCATTTTATTATGGTCTCTTTGTAAAATAATTTTAAATGGTTTTATAATGTTCTATGGAATGGTTTTGCCATGGTTTGTTACTCTCTGTTTTGGATATTTGGATTTGGTTATTTCCTAAGTTTCATTATTATAAATAATGCAGTAGTGAAAGCTTTGTCCAAATAACTGTTTCCTCCATTGCAATTATTTACGAAAGTAAATCTCAAGCATGAGATTATTAATTCAGAGAGACTGGTACCTTGTGACTCTGGGTAAATATTGCCAATACTTTCTCCTTTACGCTGACATCAGCAACGTATGCAGATACTAATTTCAGGGTATCCTCAACAGAACCAGCTGTTTTAGATGTTTTTTTTAAAGTCTGCTAATGTAATGAGTTGTTTTATTTGCATTTTTTTGCCTACTATTAGAATTGACAATTTCCCTATGTATTTATTTACTCATATTTTTAATTTTTAAATTAAAAAAAATTTTTTTGAAGTATAGTCAGTTTACAATGTTGTGTCAATTTCTGGTGTACAGCACAATGCTCCAGTCATACATGAATATACATATATTCTTTTTCATATTCTTTTTCACCATAAGCTACTATATCGAATATAGTTCCCTGTGCTATACAGTATAAACTTGTTTATCTATTTTATATATACCAGTCAGTATCTGCAAATCTCGAACTCCCAATTATTTAATTCATTTTACTTCTTCTTGTGTGAATTATATGTGACTGAAATGGTTTTAATTAGTATTTCCAATACTAATAACAAACCAAGGTGAATAGAGCCTTTCAAAATATCCCTGTTGGATGAATAAGGAAAAAATTTCCTTCTTATTCATGATATACCCTGCTTTTGAGAAAGCTAATGAATTTTCAGTAAACAAGTCTAAATTTATAGTTAAAGAAAAGAATTTCTAGATGCTATCTCACAGACCTTTAGTGAAAAACAAATCAGTAGGCTATTAGAATCAGAGTTCTGTACCGCTGCAAATTAACAATTATGTCTCATGTTACCTGTTTCAAGTGTTAGAACATGGCAGGTATTTGATAACAATCAGAGGAGTTGGTGGATAAATGGATGTTGGGTGAAGTCATTGTTCCCCAGATCTTCAGCCTAATAACACAAGCAGTGCATAATACTTTTAATGAAAATTTTGAAACAGTATAGAAATATATAGATTTTAAGAAGTGAACACTCTCTTAATCACTCCCTTTTTCACAGATTTCTTCCATATCTTTTCTTCTCATATATACACTTGTGTATGTACCTACTTACTTGTTTTTAGTTTTTATTTATTTATATTTGTTTTTGACATAAATTGGATTATACATTTTTTTGAGACACTGTTTTTCAAAAATTTGTCTTTAATGTTTTTTTTTAAAGCAGTACAATTGCTATAATATGCCATAAAGGGGATGCACCAAAATTTAGATAACCATCCTGTCAGTGGACCTGTCTCTAAGTGCATGGTATATGGAAAGGTTATTCATTTTCATATATTATTCTAGATTCCTTATGTCCTCTCATATTAGGTTTAATCGTTTTTCAGTTGATTCATTTGGATTTTCTAGGTAGAAAATCCTATTGACTGCAAATAATAACAATTTTATATTTTCCCTTTCATTATTTATATGTCTATTTCCATTATGGGCTTATTGTGTAGACAGAATGTCAAGTGTAATGCTGATTAGTAGTAATGATAATGAGGCACTGTTTTTCTATTCTTAGGGTTTTTTTTAATTTTTATTGAAGTGTAGTTGATTCACAATGTTAGTTTCAGGTGTACAGCATCTATTCTTAGTTTTAATGGTATTTTGGTCAGTATTACACATGAATTCATGCCAAGTTTCTCATATGCAAGTTAGGGCACCATTGGGAAAGAATGGGACCCTGCAACTCGGAATGGGAACATCTGGTTGGACTCAGAGGTGCATAAATGACAGTCCTGAACTTCTAAGTCACGTAAGCCTCTCTTGCCAGTAGAAGTAGCCTGCCTTCTTGTGTCTGAGGAGATTAGCCTTCCTTTCTCTGAAAACTCTATGATAATTTCATCTGAGGCAGATGCCTTGAAAAAGGATGTTCACTCAAGCCCTAGTGCAGTCACCCCTTTTTTTCCATGGATCCATCACTAGGGTCAAATCTCAGCAGGTTCCATGCTGACAGATAACTCAGAAGGAAATAGCTCACACTCCAAATGAATTACAAGACTTTGCTGATATTTATTGGTCCAAACCTGGGGGCCATATATGGGAATGGATTCTAAGGGTGTTAGACCAAGGAGGGTGGAATTCAACACTAGACTGAGTCAAGTTTATTTGATATGATATACTTACTAGAGATTCTGGATATAATGTGTTAGCTTGTGTAGCTGGAGGTAACTCTTAACAGTTTGCTTAGTTGGTTAACTGAAACTTGGTCTCAACAGTGGCCCATATTTAATGAAGTAGAGATGCCAGAGCTTCCCTGCTATGATGTGGAGGAGAGAATTCAAAGACTTAGGGAGATTGGAATATCAGAGTGAATTTATCATGTGTGACCTAACACCCACCCAAACACCCACCTCTAACTAGTTCCTGTGAGACACTCCTTCTCGGAAGACACTCCTTTACTAACAAATTAGTTAAGGCACGCCTGCATCCTTGAAAAGCCCCACGGTTGCTTTCTTATGTAGGCCAAGTAAGACCATGGGTGATAACATCACTAATATGAACTCCTTGATTTTAATGGGGACAATGGGATCATGGAGTGCCAGAGGACATGTGGTAGCACTTAACTACCAAAGACAAGGTGGACGCAGTTACCATGGAGGGCAGCAGGGATGTACTCAGATGTAATCAGAAGATCTTTGCCCACAGGGATGTTTGGCAATGACTAATTAATCATGGTATCCCTAGGAATAAAATTGATGGGCAGCCTGATAAAGCATTATTGATCCATGTAACAGAAAAAAAGTCCAAGTGTAGTAGCCAGAAACCTGAGTTGAGTCACCACAATGAGGAGTCATGACCTTTCATCCAGTTTCCAGACCAAGTAAATTCACAGACCCAGAGCCCCCTGACTGAAGGGAGCAGGTCTCAGTGAGGATGCACTCTGCAGCACAGCTCAAGTAATGCAAGTGAATCTTGCTCTAAGCCTTATCCAAGGGACCCGTGGCTACTTATTAGAGTGACTATACACTGGAAAAAAGAAAATATCCAGACCTTTTGAGATTACTTAACGTTGGCCCTGAATTTATGATAATTCCTGAGGACTCAAAACAACACTGTGGCCCCTACTCAAAATGGGAGATTATGGTGGTCAGGTGATACATGGAGACATAGGTCTGATTTGCTCTGGGCCCACTTATTCTATGGATCCACCCTGTGGTACTTTCCCCAGTTACTGGATATACAATTGGAATAGACATACTTGGCAACAGACAGAATTTTCACACTGCAGTTAGTATTCCAGATGTAGTATCTTTACTGGAGAAAACCTTCAGTGGCCACTGGCACATAGTAGGCAGCTATTAACTTGACTAAAGCCCCTGTCTCCAAACTAGTTTGAAAAAAAACTCCAGAAGTTTTTACCTGGCAGGACCAATAGTACACCGTCACAGTTTCACTTCAGTGCTATGTCATTTCTCTTTTCTCTGCCGTACTGTGGCCTGCAAAGGTACTGCCTGCTTTGTCTTTCCACAAGACCTTGTAGTAGTCCACTGCACTATGTTGACTGTATCTGATGAACAGAAAGAAGCAAGGATTTTAGATGCCTTAGACATATGTGAATTAGAAGGTAAGAGTACTATTTTTAGTACTAATTCTGTATCATCATGGTCCACTTAGGTAACAGAAATCACATCAGTAATTTGAGCAGGGAAAGTTGAACAAAAGAATCATTAACTGGTAATAAGGGATTGGCTACAAAGAAAGGATAAAAGAGAACTTGAGGGCTGAAGGACAGTATCCAAGGAAAGAATAAACAGAGAAGATTGCTTTGTTGCTCTGGGTCAGAGCTGGTCACAGCTAGTGGGATAAATCTGGTCAAGCAGGGAACTGTGGACTGTTTGGCAAGCAAGAATCCTTCTGTTGTATCAGCAAAACTTGTTGGTGAACAAGTGCCACTGGGTGTCCCACACCTCTGCTGCTGTCAGCTGTGCCCCGAAACAAAAGAGGAAGCACACAGGAACCAAGGGGAGCTTTGTCGCGTCCCTCTAGCGCCCTCTACTGACAAAGCTGAACATGGTGCCAGTTTACAAAAGAGAAATGATTATGGCAAGCTTCCAGT
Source organism: Camelus ferus (assembly GCF_009834535.1). Classification (NCBI taxonomy): domain Eukaryota; kingdom Metazoa; phylum Chordata; class Mammalia; order Artiodactyla; family Camelidae; genus Camelus; species Camelus ferus. The sequence continues at coordinate 60,850,721 of NC_045696.1, forward strand.
TTCACAAAGCTGGTCAGTGAAGGATGGTTTGGAGTTGAAAGACAATAAATTGATAACTGGCACAAATGGGGATTGTATGAAGTTTGCTCTGTAGGTTTATGGGAGATGAACTTTATAAAGTTAAGAAAGTTTCTTTTTAGTCTTATCTTGCTAAATTTTTTCCCCCTTCTTAATCAGGAATGTCTTCAGTTTTATGAGACAGATTTTTAAAAATACATTGAGATGATATGGTTTTCTTCTCTTTTAATATGTTAATAAAATAAAATACATTAATAGATTTGTTACGTCAAATCATCTTTAAATTCTTGGGATAAACCCTTCTTGGTCATAATTTATTATTCTCTTACTAGACTGCTAGAATTACAGATTTTTATTTTGTATTTATATATTCCATAAGTGAGATTAACCTATAGATTCACTTTTTGGTGCTTCTTTGATGTATTGTGATCAGTTATGCTAACTTGGTAGCTTGAGTTGAGAAGTTTTCCATTTTTTTATACTCTGAAACCTAAAAGTAGAAATAGAACAAAATAGATTATTATCTGTTCCTTGAAACTGATAAATTTCAGCATAAATACTCCTGAGATATTTGGCTACTTTTTCAATTTTTTAAGTGATTATTGATGTCTTTTCTTTAAAAAATCTTTGAGTCATTTTTGGTAACTTAATCTTCCTAGAAAATAATCCACTTCATCAAAACATTCATTAAATGTCTTAGTATAAAGGTGTACTCTATAGTTTCTAACAGTATAAATTTTTTTATTTCTGAAGTTATCTTTTTTCATCCCTTATTTTAAAAAATTTGTGTCTTCTCTCCCTTTATCTTGCTGAGACTTTCAAAAGTTTGACCATTTTATTGGTCTTTACAAAAATCTCTTTTTGGTTTTATTGAGCAAATCTGTTTTTTCCCGTCACATTGGTTTTTGCTTTAATTTTGAGTAATTATTTTCTTTGTGCTTATGTTGCTAATCTTTGTCTAGTTTCTTAAGTGCTGAATTCATTTACTTTAAAATTTCATTCTTTTCTTGTAACTGATATAAATCAACATTTTTCTGAGTACAGTTTGGCTATAATCTAGAGGTTTTGATAATTAATGGTTATATTGTCTTTCCTTTCCAAATAATTTGAAATTTCTTTCATTTTTCCCCAGCATTTTATCATGTTTCCAAATATACACAAAGTTGAAAGAATTTTACAGTGAATGCCCAAATACCTTCTAGTTGTAGATTGTACCATTTACATTTTATTATTCTTGCTTTATCACATATCTATACATCCTTCCTCCACTAGTCCATCTTATCTTTTTTATGCCTTTAAAAGTAAACTGTAGACATCATGATTTTTAGTTTATGACTTGTTATGTCCTTTTTAACCCAAAAGTTATTTAAGAGGGTGTTTCTGAAATGTCCAAGTAGTTGAAGTTGGAGAGGGAAGAATGTGGTCTGTATTCCGTTGCTCACAACAATGCTTTGACGTTTATACACTCTTACTGTCTTCCATTGTGGTTTCAGAATGTGAAATATAAGACTGATGCTTGTTGGAATTTGTAGAGCTCTTACTTGGGTTTATTATATGCTCAGGTTATATGAATATTCCATGGGTATTTGAAAAGAATGTTTTCTCTGTTAGGTACAAAGTTATATAAGTATTTATCAGTCTAGCTGTCAAATTCTCTACCTGAGCTATTAATTTCAGAGAAGTGTGATAGTCTCCTAAGATGATTGTGGATTTGTTAATTTCTTATATTTCTAATGATTTTTGCTTTATGTATTCCAAAATATGTTGTTAGAATATAAAAGTTCATAACTGTAATGTGTTCTCAATAAGGCTTGACAGTTTATCAGTTTAAAACATCCCTTTTTGTCTTATTTTTGGCTTGACTTCTACTTTGCCAAATATTAATTGCCAAACCTGCTTTCTTTTTGCTTTGATTCTATGGTTTTAGCTGTGTTTTTTATTAACAGTTCATAGTTGGATTAAAAAAAATCTGAGAGTTTCTTTCTTTTGATAGGGGAGTTTACTCCAATTTATTTATTGTGATTTTTCATTTATTTGTACTTAATTCTTCCATCTTATTTTATGTTTCCTGCTTTTTAAGCTCTCTAGTTGCCTCTCTCCTTCTTACCTTTAGTGGAATTGATGGAATTTTTATTGCTCAATTTCCAGCTTTCTAGTGCAAACTCCAGTTATTAGCATACCACGTTCCTGGTTTTGTAATATCTACATACCACCTGTGTTATTATCATTTTCTAATTAGTTACTTATCTAAACAACTATATCAATTTATTTTCAGTCGAGATTATTATATCATTACTATAAAAGGAAAGCCAGTATCATTTACCATAAATAGAAATTAATGTAAATAGAAGTGCAACAAATACCAGACGATACGACTACATTTTAGCCAGCTCCTCTTGCCTGCCTGGAGCCTGTTCTTTCACTTTTTTTTTTTTTTTAAAGTACAGTTGATTTACAATGACTGTCAGTTTCTGGTGTACACACATAGTGATTCACTTATACATATATATATTCTTTTTCATTACAGGTTATTACAAGCTATTGAATATAGTTCCCTGTGCTACACAGTAGGACCTTGTTGTTTGTTCTCTTTTTGATTAAAAAAGTGTTAAGAGTTAGAAAGATGTTAAAGACATGATTGCACCAAACTGACAGAATCATGCGTTGTGAGTGATGTTTTTATAAAAATTCCGTGTTTGTGTACCACCTGAAGGCTCCTCTTTATGTCTCATTCTTGAGGTACATGCTCTAGGAGTTTGTTACACATTCTATCCTTGCAGTGGTAATCCTTAAAAATTTAACATATGTTTAAACTTTGTTCCTTCTCTTAGTCTAATCAGTAGTTATATCTTCTTGCCTTTATTGAGGCAAAGCTTTTACTTACTTCTTCTCTTTGTCTCCTACATCCCATGTTGAAATCATTCATTATATATTTCTACTTAATTGATGAGGGAACTGAGGCTTGGGGAATTTAAGCAAACTTGTTCAAGTGACAAAGTTCAGAGTTGAACCTAGGCAATCTGCCTTCAGAGCCTGTGTTCCTTCCACTAGATGATGCTGCCTAATTTGGGATTTTGTTCCAGATTATGATTTATTATTAAAAAGTTATGATATATAGGGTAAATACACACTTTACTATTTCTTCTCCATCTGACTTCATTTCATCCTTGAGTAACTCTTTCAAAAAGATTAGATACATTCTCTTTCCCTCACATTTGAATGCAAGGCTAGCTAGGAATAGAATCTTAGATTCACATTTATTGCCTTTTAGAATTTTGAAGACATTGTACCCTTCTTGACTAGTCTTTAGTGTTGTCAGTCAAAGACTGTCTGTTGCCATTCCTTATCCTTCACAATTTTCTACTTACCCCGTATTCCTTTCTTCTTCACTGCAACTTCTCTTATCCAGACATGTGGAAAGATCTTTCCCCCATTTTTAAATTGAGTAATAACATACATGCAGTATGTTGTAAAGTACACAGATATTAAGTATACAGTTTGATGACTGTTTATGTCTAAACACCCCTGTAACCACCACTCAGATAGAGACATAGAGCACACATCACAGACGTCTCCCTTAGGCCCCATTCCCAATCAATAAACCAAGCCAATAAACCTCATCCAATGATGGGTGAAGTAACCATCATTCTGACTTTTATCACTATAGAAAAGTTGTGCTTGTTCTTGAAACTTATATAAATGATTTCATGTAGTATATACTTTTTTGCATCTGGTGGAAGCCATATTTTATTGTTCTTTCCAAATAGAAATTGGAGGAGAAGCTAGAGTTCTGGATGGAGAAATTTGATAAGGACACAGAAATGAAACAGAATGAACTAAATGCTCTCAAAGCTGCTAAGGCCAGTGACTTAGCTCACCTTCAAGAACTTGCAAAGACGGTAAGGAAGCAGAGTCTGACCAGTGTAGGCTGAGAGCACTCAGGTGTGGGCGGTAGCTAAGCAGCAGTAGCTGGGTAATGCTAGTTTTGGTTACAGACTGGAGGTGTGCTTGCAAGCCGCTGGGATTCTTTTTTGATGATGATGTCATCAATGATGGGGACAATAACAGCAGCAGCTGACACATCATAATGCTTAATATCCCAGGCACTCTTCTAGTATTTTACTTTTTTTTTTCTTTACTTTTTTTGGGGGGAGGGTAAGGTAATTATGTTTGTTTGTTTGTTTACCGTTTATTTATTTAACGGAGGTACTGGGGATTGAACCCAGGACCTCGTGTATGCTAGGCACTTGCTCTACCGCTGAGATATACCCTCCCCCTAGTATTTTACACATATAACTTATTTAACCCTCCCAAGAATCCCTTGAGCGAGATTCTATTTTTATTTCTACTTTGATCTCTGAAGACAATTATAAACAATGATTTATAAAAAGCTTCTGATTATGGTTTCATCATTGAATAAATGGAGAACTGCTTGAATTTCTCTTTTAAAAGATGACTATTTGTAGGTGTACATTCTATTATAGTTTTTTAAAATTACATTATTTGAGGTCATTAGTCACATCAAATTAGTATTTCATTTTTATTAAAGATTTTAAAGCAAGTTTAACTTACTCAAACTGAAAAATATTAGGGGAACAATTATAAAGTTAATATGTGAATATTGACAATATAGGAATCCAGTAAGTTTTTTCTTTGGTTTATCTTTAGATCTGGCATGCTTCATTTCAAAGTTTTACATGAAAAATGCAGGGCTTGTTGGGCCACAGCTTACCCAAGAGTCCTGTAACACATGATTAATGTCTACCTTTGCAGCTAAGGGAATATGAACAGGTCATCATTGAAGATCGTATAGAAAAGGAGAACACCAGGAAGCAGATACAACAGGATGACTTGGAATTAGAGAGCGCCATAAAGGTAGAAAACCTCAATTGGCATCCTGGGGCCTTTTCAATTCTGTAGTTGGCCAAACACCGAGGAGTGTAAAGCATCTCTCGTTTATTATCAAACTCGGAACAGGAGATCTGTGAGGAAGCATGGCCTTTTGTTATTATTGGAGTTTGCCAACACAGTCTGTGGTGCAGAAGGATAGTTAAGAGAAAAGGACATGCCTCTGATTTTTAATCTGGGGAAGAAGAGCTGGTTAGCAGTGAGAGCAAAACCTAGAACTTGTGCCCAGTGGGTCAAACTTATGAATACTATTTCTTACCAAAACAGCTCTTAAAGTAATTATTTTTAATATCATACTGCTTCTTAAAATCCTATTTATAAGTCAGCCCATGCCACCTGCAAGGTTCTGATAAGATCTGTTTTTAAAAAACATGAAGGGGTAAGTAGAAGTTCAGAAAAAAGGAGATTTAAGTTTTATATGAACTTGTGTATATTAGTGATGATGAAACTGGCAGGTCAGATTCTGTTTGGTAGGAAGTATTTTCAAGCAAAAATAACATCTGCTGAACTAGAACTATGGTTTTGAGGATTGCTCTTCTCTCTGTAAGAGGAGTATCTGTTGAGACCCTATGGTGTGCATACTGTGGTTTGGGATGTACACCGGGGGCAGATTATGAAAGTAGGCTTTAAAGTACATTTAGGACCAGGTATTCAGACCCAAACTTGATCTTTCCATTAGGAGAGTCAGATGTATAGTTAGCAAGTATTTATTGAGCTTCTATGATATTTTCTATTTGTCAGAATTCCTTATTTAGAGGAAAACTGTAAGTAGTAGCTGAAGGCCATTTTTGTTTTCTTTTTACTAGTGGATTTGCTCCGAGTCTTGGGGCTTAGTCTGAATTTAAAGTGGCCCAGACTGTATTCAGAACAGTTGTGTCTAATGGCTAACACATTCAAGGGAGCTATCTAAATCCCTTTTGAAAGTAAGAGGAATCTGGATCCTTTAATCAATTATTAAAGACATGAAATGCACCAGGAAGTCTATTGAAGTCACCTAGATTATCTGCACATTTTTACTTGAGTGTTTGTGGCTCAGGTAACTAGCATCCCTTTTAGATCAAATGGTTGGTAGATGTGGGGAACGTGGGTGTTCAGAAAGTACAAGGGAGTCAGGTTTCTAAGTGCAAAGGAAAGATAGGCCTAATCAATCAGATTACTTTTATTTTTACTCCTTGAGAACTTTACTCTCAAGTACATGACTTAAGCTCTGGGTCCTGCACAAGGAGGGTGGGGGGGCAATGCTCTAGGGATGGCACACTTGGCCACCTCCATGTCACAGAGAGCCTTCTTCACAGAAGTTAGTTTATGAAAAGACGATCCCCTTACATAGAAAGAATGCAGCGTGTCAGGCATACTATAAATTGTACTCACTTCCCTGTTCTCTTCCAGCTCCAGGCCTGGTGGCGAGGCACTGTGGTGCGGAGAGAAATCGGTAGTTTCAGAATGCCCAAGAAGGACAAAGATGACAGCAAAGAGTCAAAAGGTAAAGGTAAAGGCAAAGACAAGGACAAGAGGAGACGCAAGAAGTGACCAAGTTATCTTCTGTCTTTTCTGCTGGTGTTCTGGAGACTCAGGAGGACCTGAAAGGAGTAAGAAATACCTTTTACCATCACAGATAACTCATCTACAGGTTGTTTCTTATTTGGACATTCCCAGGTGAGGCCTGGTTATTTCACTTTGCCTGTTATATTAGTTTTCAAACCCCAAATTAGTATTATACCATGGATTCAGGGCTTCTTCATAATTTGGAAAAGTTTTGCTGAGAAGTATTTCTAGGAGCCTTGTGAATATTCTTGCTCTTTCTCACCAGAAAAACAGCACATGAGCTTAGTTATAGTGATGTATTAAACTTCAGTAAATTCCTGTACTGTCTCTGATTCTGATTTTATTCAGCTTGCCTATAGTGAAAACTGACACTTAGGAGCAAAGGGTGTCATAAGTGACATTCTTATCGGCAGAAATGTAGTTTTCAGTAGGAACTACAAGATGACATTCATTAAATGTCCAGTATAATACATACACAGTAAAGTTTTAATTAAGGTTGGTTCCTGCCTGCTGTTTGGATTTATTATCACTTCAGTGTTTTTATGGGGAGAGGGTGTGGCATCTTATTCATGTCTTACTATCAGCCCCTTCAGCTCCTCTTCTGGGAAACAGGCCGGGATATAAATTATAAATACAAGACAGAAATGAGATATTAGGATATAGAATCTAAGCATAGGACAGATGGGGGCACAGGTCCATGGGAAGACTAGTTTGGACGTATTTTTGATAAATGAGACACTAGGGTGTACACCTGCTCTCCCTGCTCAATAGCGCTCACCTTATGGGGTACGACGACTAAAAGAGATAAGGCAGGCGAAAATACCTAACCCGTGCCTGGCACATAAAGCTGTCAGTCTTCCTCTTCCCCTAAAAAAGAATGGGCCCCTGGGTCATTCTTGCCTTGATTAGTCAGGATACAATGTCTTGGGATGCTGAAGTTTTCCCTATAGCACAGTTGGTAATTTCTGAGAGAAACGTTGTCCAAATGTGTCACATATATTTCAAAATTAAGCCTTATATGTTACTCCAAATACAGGGCAATACTGATATCTGTACTTCCTCAAAAAAGTACATTTTAATCTAAAGGGACTATTATGAGGACCCAGTTTCTACTGAGTTCCTTCAGGAGATCTACCTTTTCATTTTCACCAAGGAAACCATGTTTAGGTATGAACATTTTCAAATCAGCCTTTATTTCATGCTACTGAAGTGTTGGCTTTTATTTTAATGTCAATGTGTAAGGTGGCATACAGGCAATTTAAAATAGCATACATGATATGGACATATTTATTCTTAGAATTTATGCATTATATGTACAGACATACACATATAGGACAATGTTTTACAAAATCTTACTAATTACATGTTTACAACATTTTCAGAAATAAAATGAAATCTGCTGTAAACCATCTTACTGCAATATGTATATAAAGGTTCTAAATATCCATGTTTTCCTTCATTTCTATAACCATTTAAGCACTTAGTTTTAAAAAATTCATCATACTTATCAGCGTAGTCACACATCATTAGTCACTGCTGAGCTGTTATCAAGTAAGAGCAATCAGACTCCTTGATTAGCTGGAAGGCTGCATTTTCAAAAGCTATTAGGAAAGTCACCTACTACAACTAACTGTCCTACTCTACTCAAACTGAATACAAAGGCCCCTCCTCCCATGAGCTGTTGCCAGAGAAAGCTGGTCTGGAGTGCTAAACAAGATGAGTTAGGAAGCCCAAAAACCTGCTGACTTAAAATCTCCCCTAGTGGGCGGGTACTTAGCCTTTTCTTCGTTCATACTTCAGCTCTGGGAAGCTTGCTGCTTCCGTGGGAAGCTCATAAATGGTCAGGTGGAACTGTCACAAAGTCATTTTCGTCTTACGCTGCAGTCTAGCAAGGCTAAATGTTAAATCGTCTTCCCAGTTTGGAAAAAAAAGGTACACATAAAACACTGAATACAAACATTTTCCAAAAAAACCATCACAACTTGTTTTTGCATCTTGAAATAGAAAAGACATTCATTATACTTGATTATTTTTCTTTCATTATCAACCAAAACTGTACACAAATATTTTCTAACAATTCAAATATAAATTTGAATGAGTTTGATAAAAATATATGAATAAGGTTTCATGCTATGTATAAAATTTGAAATAAGCTGAAATTTCCACTTATTCCTATGGGAAAATTAGTTCCAAATGTTGCATTATACATGTTGACTGGGATTATTCCTTGCATGACATGTGACAAACAGTTCTGTCTTTTGCTGGGTTTCATTTCAAATGGCTCTCTGTATAATCTAGCGATTGTACTGAGGTTTAATGTTGAATTGAAGTAAAAATACCTATAGTTTAAAAATATAAACAGCTAAATTATAAACAAGTCATATGATTAGTGGGTCTGTTTGGAACTGTAAATATGATGAGATCTGGCTCCAGGCACTTAAAACATGTTTTACTTTTGCTCTGTGAGGACCCTGAAGGATTGGGCTTTGAGCGCAGATGTTTTGTGTTACATAATTTTAAACATGTGATATCGAAGAGAAAACATTATGCTCAAACGCATGCACTGGTAAAGAAAATCCAGAACAGTTAACGACAGGGAAAAAACCTAGATAACTAGTATATTCACTTACTCTATTTGGTTTACAAAGGCAGTGAATATGAAAAGATAACACTGACAACTGAAAAAGGCTCAAAATATGAGGGGAAGACAGACCCAAGTGGCTTAGACTTGAATGAAGGCTTCTGGCTTTGTGTTGCCTGAGCCCTTGGGCCCTTTTACTCTACCCGCAACTGAGTAACTAAGCGGGAAGTAACTACTGCGGGAGCCAGACGGTTAGGTGAAAAGACAGTGAGCTGTTTTTAAGATGTCACAGGTGCTTTAATTTAGCCACAGAAATTGGCCGTTACCTGAAAGAAACATAAGAAACGTGGCCTCTCCTTTCTTTTCATCATCTCCCATAAGCTGGGGAGCTGGAAGTTTATCTGCTGTGACTGGAAGGTGTTCAGGGTCCAGGTATCCTGGGAGCAGCATGGGGCTGGGGGGGTGTGTGTGTGGAGGGGGCACTCAATGAAGTCTATGCACAGGATGTGGACCAAAATATGCCACCAGCCTGAAGACCTGGAACCTGTGTGTACAGTGCTTGTTTCTAATGTTTAGATACTAGTAGGATGATACACAGAACCATCCTCTCAAGTGGTGGTGGACCGGAACTGGGAGGAGGCCTCGGACACTGGCCTTAAATACAACAGCATCTGTTTCATTGTTTCACTATGCAAAATCTAGAGCTTCTACATTACTTTTGTTTTGCCTTGGACAAAACAGTCCAAGAAGTCAAATATAGCTTTTGATTTTAAATGTGGCTGAAAAACATAGTGGAGTCATTACTCCCCTAAATCATACACATGTCTAGCATGGAACTACATGAAACACCTGGAATGTTTGCTGAAATGCAGATAACCAGGCCTCACTCTAGACCTACTGAGTCACAATCTGTATTTTAACAGATGCTCCAGGAGATTCTAATGAATAACCACGTTTAGAAACGAGTGGACTCCAGAGGTCTTGGAAACAGGTAAAGAAAGATAACAGCAATGTCTGTGCCTTCAAGAGAGCCAAATATTCTTCTGAGAAGATCTTTTGTATGTGGAAAGGTCTACTCTCTAGGAAAGCACAGCCAGTTTAGGTTTCAGTGTTGGGTTCTCAGTAATGACAGAAATAAGTTTCATTTGTGAAAACAAACTGTGTCTTCATAAACAATTCAATGCAAATGGATACAACCTCCCCTAAAATGGAGAAATGAAGAAAAATATTCCTGTTAGGAATCATGGAAACAGTCCCTTTTAAGAACACATAAGCACTTTGTTAAGCAGATGGCTGGCAGCAGCAGTCGTGTTGTCCTGTTCCGTTTTGGCCAGGCCAACGCCCAAGGTGCAGGGAGTCCTTACACAGCAGATAACTGGTGCTGCTGCTGCTTGGGTGGGGCAAGTTCCAGGAGAGCCTGGACCGTCACAGCAACCTGGCTCAAACCTTTCTCTTCTAAAATGTGGAGAGGCAAACATAATTGCTCCTGAAATGGGACAACGTAACATAAAAACAAACAAAAGAGAAAAGAGGATGAACATCACAGAACTGAAAAGAAAAATAAGCATCTCTTCTTTCCCTCATAATAAGCTAAGATATGAAAAGTGAGTACCTGGGAAACTGATCTCTGTTAACATGAGTTACACAGAGATGGTATCTGACACTGTCACTTTATTAATATAACTAAAAGTACATACAGATCATTTTGAAAATGAAAATGGACAAGTTACATACACTTACACATGAAAACAGAGGATAAACAGAATACTATGGAGTGAAAGCAACATCCCTTATCCCTGATAAATAAAAGAGCAATGCAGATCAGTAAAATGAGGCAGGAGAAAATAGAAAAATAGTTCCAAGTTACCAGATAGCGCAAGCCTGAAGATACAACACTGTAGGAGAAAGGCTTTGGAAATTACAAACCATAGGAAAGCAAGACAGTTTCATGCCGTAACTCAAACTGCCTAAGAGAGGGATGCCTACTGTTGCAACAGTCCTGTGAAAATCAGGGTTCTCACATCAGGCAGGATCACAGGAAGAAAGTGAAGTGTATCCTTGAGATTCAGATGTATTTGAGAAACTTTCCCCTACTTTGGGTAATTCATGGAAAGATCAGTTTGAATTAGTTAAAATCTGAATTACAGAATTAAAAAAAATTGTATCTGAAAAAGTATTTCATATTTTGGAATTCAATGGATTAATTATGCCGGGGAACTATGAGCTTAGTCAGGAACAGCTTAATTAACATTTATTTGCAAAGTGTTCATGTTTGCTTAAGAAAGTTAAATTACTTCTATCTTATCTCATTAATATGTTTGGTTAATCCTTTCTTGTAAGAGAAAAAGGCCTATCATAAGAATAACACCTATCATTGATTAGATGAAAGAAAAAAGACTGCTCTCAAAGGAATGAAAGTGGAATTCTGATTCCACTAAAAAAGGCTATACATATTTATTAAAGAAGATTCACTGGCACTTAATATATTATTAGGAAGATTTACAAAATCAGTTGCAATAAAAAATGTAACAAATGTTTATTATGGGCAGTTATTGGTACTTGTGCTTCTTACTTTCTTTTTATTTAATACTTACCTTGATAAAATACAATCTCTTGATCTTATAAAACTAGCAACTTTTGTATAAATCTTTTGAGTACAACTGTAAGTAAAGATTAACTATACTTAAGATGAACCTTCAGGGCGTTTTGCTCTGGGGGAAGACATTTATTTCCTCCAAGGCCGACTCCTTGATCACCATTCTCAGGGGTGCCCTGTGACCTGTGCATCCGTAACTTAGACATTCCCTCCGAAGCTTAGCTTTCCGAATGCACTTCTACCTTCCAGCTGGCTTAGAGGGAACTCTGTTCTGAAGAGAATGCACCATTACTCCTCCAAAGCCACACATGACACCATGTGTTTTTTCATCAGCTTTTTTTTTTTAAAGAGACAAAACTCCACAAAACTGAATGATCTCTGACTCAGAGACATCCTAAAAACAAAACAAGCCAAAACCCACCAAACTCCAGAAGGCACTATGACTGCATAAAACTGAAGTTTTCAACACAGTGTTCAATGTTTCAGGATTAACAGTAAACAGTTTTTAATGTGTTAAGTAATTATCCCATTTAATATGAAGGAAAACCAAAGCAATCAGATCCTCAGGCTGACTTCTACAGCAGGATGTTATGTTCCTTAAAATCTCCCTTCGTACTTAAATTCAGTCATCCAATTTAGTTAGCAGATGTCTGAATGTTCAGAAATACTATTTATAAGAACTAGACTCTGAATGCAGTTATGAAGTAGTTTCAAGCATCAAGGCTAGCTGCTAATACACTAAGCATTCTGAAAGAGACTATCATTGCCTTGGGTACAGAATAGAGATTGCTGCCTAATGCTTTACCTGTTACTGTTCAGATAAGATTCTCAACAGCCTATTAAATACAAGTTCACCTATTAAGATGGTTCAAATATATCGGAAATTACATAAATTCCAATTTTAAATTCTAAATAGGATTCAGAAGTAAAGTTCAGTTAAAGATGACAAACATAATTAAGTGTGCAGACAGGGGCCCACCTGAAAGGTCAGCTCTAGGTAACTTGCTTGTGTACTGTTTTCAATATACACAGTGGACTCAGAACAGCAATCTAGGGAACATATGTGATGTCTGGACTGAAGATTCTGATCAAATTAAAATTATGATGATGAAATGGCCAGTACTGTCCAGATGTCCAGACAGCAAATGCTGAGGTGGACTTGTGCCTATCAATAAAGGGAGATTTCAGGACTTCAGGGCACAGCTTGGTGCAGAGATCTAAGTGACCAGGTGTCCCCCGAACCAGAAAAGGTACAACTGTTTCCCTTATGAACAGCTGTTGAAAAGTTCAGCAACTCTTAATTGTAATACTTCTCACAATACAACAACACTTAAGTTGTATTGAGGTATGGAAAAATGGACAGATGGAAATTTTATTATGCCGTTTGGAGATAAAGTTCCACATCAAATTCTAACAATAGGCTCATGACTGTATTGGTAGAAATGCTCAGCATTTATGATAAGAGAAACAAGGCCACAGGCCAGGAGAATGGATAAATGAGCAGGAGAAAATATGTTGGTCTTTTACTCTTTGTTAGCAATCATAAATGCTTACTAATGTGATAAGCTGCTCATCTGGACACATGAGAAAAGGATGTATATACTTTACTGGTTAGCTCTTTGATGGCCATGGAAAAAAAAAGCAAATATGTAAATATTTTTGCATGAGAAACAAACCTCCTTCACCAAACACAGGAATGAGGTGGAAAATCACTGGAATGCAATCTTTCAGCTAGAGGGGGAAGATCCAGTAATAAAGCATACAGAGAGTTAACATTAAAGTACAATAAAATGCCACAAAACCCAAAAGCTGGATAGATAAAGAGACAAAACTGGATTCTTCTGAATGTGCCCCAAGAGAAAGTAGTGTTTCAACAGTTCTTTTAACGCTGAGGTTTAGCTGAAGGATGTCAGAAGGGGAACAAAGACTGTCCTGTCCAAAGTGTGAGCAGGAAAGGAAAACAGAAAAACAAAGTCAGTGGATCAGAAATACAGATTTGAGTATAGAATTCAATATGATCATTTCAATCATATTCATAGAAATATATACTATAACATTTTTTATTACGATGAATGAAAATAAAATGCTCAAAAACAAAACCACAAAGAATCTTCTATGTGCTAAGCTTGATTTTACTACTGAATAGCAGATTAAAATTGGCTTGTTGGTGACTTAGTATGAACATTCAGAGGTGGATGCTGGCTTAGGGTTGCGTGAGGCCTGAGAGTTGAGAGTGCATGACACAAACTCTTTCTCAGTTCATTCTTCTCTATTATCAAAAAAAGAATAGGCCAAAATAAAATGAAAGTGGAAAAAAACCAAAAACAAAACCCAACAAACAATAGGCCAGAAGGCAAGGACAAACCTGGAGATGGGCTGAGGAGAGGGAAATTTTCAGAAAAAGCCAGGTAAATCATAAAAGTTCACAGAATGAAAAAAGCATAATAATCAGGGGAAATTTATTACCTGGAAGTCAGGTGTACTGAATAATTTGGTAATCCTCTAAAAATCAAGTCAAGCCCATCTTAACCAAGTCAAGTTTACTAACTGTGAAAAATGAATCTAGAATTATAAGGGACCTTATTAAAGATCATCCAAACCCTCCAGTTCACAGATTAAGAAATTAAATAAAAGCATTATTGGACTTGATAACAGGAAATATTCTTTCACACATAACATATAATAGCTCTAGGATATAAGATTTTAGACTCAAACAGAAATTTTTATCACCCATTATAGTTTTTGAATGTAACATATATTTAAAAAAGCAGAATAATAAAGAGAATACCCATATGCCCAACTTCATTGGAGATTTTTAAAAGTCACTTTATTCTTTAATGTTTTATTCATAATGTAACTTGTAAACATTTTGTAAGTTATACTGAGAAGGAAAATTGTTCGCCTTTATACATATTCTCTGGACGTAGACTCTGACAAATCCTTCAATACTAAGTTTTATGATACCCATTTTCCAAAGTGATCATTATTATATCCTTGATTTTCTTTACAAGTCAAACAGAGCAAGCGGGGATGTTTAAAGGTCATAATGCCCAGGAGTAGGGAGAACAAAAGAACAAAAGAAGGATTCTTTTTTCCCTCCTAAGGCAGAAGGACCCGAGAATGCTAGTTTAAACCTGTGAGTTTGTATTTATTCAGTTTCTCACTTTGTTTTAGGCAAATGACTAATTGTTTTACCAGGAGGAGCAGCGTAAGAGGAACCCTCCTAAAAGTGGTAGTGGTGGTGGTGGTAGAGACTTGGGTGGAAAGGAGAAGTGGAGAAGGAGGAGGTGGCCTATGTGGAATGTGCATTTCCTCTTTCTAGGTGGGGAGAGGGAGACGTGGGGAGGATGTGTCAAAAGCTCTAGTCTAACCACCCTGGAAAAATATCCGGTCTTGTAAAATTGTATTTTTTCTATCTCCTGCCTTCAAATAAATACTATTAACCATTGCTTGGGAAATGGTGGACTAAATGCATGCTTTAAAAGCCACACTGTATTTGATTTTGCTGACTGATGGCAGGTACATTCTGAAAGAATTTCAGTGTATGGACTTTATTTGTTACTGTATTATTTTTAACTATTTTTTTTATTTTGGGGGAAGAAGTAATTAGGTTTATTTATTTTTAGAGGAGGTCCTGGGATCAAACCCAGGATCTTGTGCACACTAAGCACGCACTCTACCACTTGGGCTATACTCTCCCCTTCAGTGTATGGACTTTAAATCTGAGACATATGACTGTTCTGTAAAGCCCAGAGTACACATATAATGACTGTGAACAGTCCTTTAACAGGTTTGACATAGGCTAAGTGTGCCAGCAGGCCTTGCTGTGTGGGGCTGCTTTCAGCACTCTTCTCTCTAGGCATGCAGTGCCTCCTTTTAATCACTCATATCTTTTCTCCCATTCCCTGCATCAATCCACACCACATTCTCTTGTTCAAAGACACTGTGCTATGGACCTGGGGCAGGTTCTAGCATGCTTGTGTAGTGTGATGGTCAGGTAGGAACATCTTCAGTGGCAGAGGGAAACACTGAATGTTAAAGTGTACATATGAATATTAGAACCTGCTTGTTAATAGGGAGAAATGCATGCTGTTTGTTTAGAAACCTTATAAATGCTCTTAATATGTTTAAAAATGGTTTGTTCTAAAAGAGATGAGGAGCCTTTAGAAAACAATATACGAAAATGACAAATTTTCCTTGAATTTGTCCACAGGAACAAAAAAGATCCTTGCTAACTACCACTAAATTTAAATTGAAATTCTTTTATAACTCAGCTCAAAAAAAAAATTCAAAAGAAAAAAGGAAAAATAAATAGTAGAATCAAAATCTACTTAATAAAAGGAGAAAAAATGCTCATGGGAATTCACACTGGCTAATGCAGCTGCTCTGTGGATCTGGGCTCTCTTCCCCTTTGTGAACGAGCTGAAAGTTTCGGAAAGGTGCTCATTGGGTAAGTGATGCTGTGACCTTCTCAAATCATGTTAGTGAAAGAGAGGAATGGTTAACTGGGTAAAATGAGTTATTGTCGTGAAAGCCCTTGGACAAGGGCTTAACTTTGAGAGAAACAATGGCACTGTTGAGTCCTGGGACCAACACCGGGTTTGTGATAGCTAATAAGAAGGTGACAGAAAAGTCATGTTTTTCCCCTTGAAGGTTGGACAAAGTATGGTGACAAGAGCTGTAATGGCTGTGGTTAACGAAAAAAGTATCAAAATGCACCATTTTTTGTTTATTTCTTTAAATTTATCTATATATCATGTCATTATACATAATACTTTTAAAGAGTTCCACGCTTAACATAATTGTTTTTTCAAGGGTAACTGAGTAAAAAGGGAATCAAGTTCATGTTGCTTATCACATCTATAAATAAAGTTTAACTATTTGTACTATTAAAGGGCAATAAAGCTATCACTGAGGAACCTGGAGGCAGTAAATATCAAGAGCAAGACAAGTGCCTAGAAATGGCTTCTTGTGTGTTAAATTCCGAAGAGTTTAGTGGATAAACTTGTAAAATCTGAATAAAGTCCATAATTGAGTCAACAGCATTGTCTAGGTATTTGTTAGTTTGGATGACATACTATGTTTATGTTAAATATTAACAGTCCAGGAACCTAGGTGAAGCGTACACAGTATCTCTCTGTACAATTTTTGCAAAATTTCTCAAAGTCTAAAATCATTTCAAAATAAACATTTTTAAAAAGTATTAAAGCAAGTGTTAAAAAAACTGAAGCAATGGAAGTCTTGGTTTGAGATGCGCTATTGTGAAGCATAGATTCTGTAAGTGTATGAAGTTGTACACAAGGTCAAACAGCAAGTGGGGATGTTTAGGAAAATACTAGAATAACTATTTTTGATTACTTAGCACTAATTACTTATTACAATATCTTTAAATTCGTATGTGTATGATTTCTTTGTTTGGTCCTTGGAAATAAGGAAAACTGCTCAAAACAATACTGATTGACTCTAGTAACACAAAATCATATTAATAATTATCAACTTAGTTCAGGGCTAGTCCTATAAGATTTTAAATACCTGCATTTCTAAAAGATTTTAGGAAAATAATGCCCAAATTTATTTAGCCACATGAAAAATGTAAATTTGTTACCTGAGGTACACCAATTTTTCTGCAAGCTTCTAGGAAATTCTCCACATTTCGTCTGCATTTTGCCATTGTTAATTTAGGCTGCAAAGGAAAGAAAATGTGGTGTTACTAGCAAAGTTTTAAAAAATCTGCTAACTAAAAATACTCTTGCCAACTGCTTCATAAACACAATCAATGCTCTAGAGGGTCAGCAAACTTTTTCTTAAAGGAGCAGTTAGTTAATAAGTATGTTAGGCTTGAGGGCCATATGATCTGTTGCAATTATACAAATCTCCTTAGAGCTTGAAGGAACCACGGACAATATATAAACAAATCAGAGTGACTGTGTTCTAATAAAACTTTATTTACAAATATAGGGACTGGCTTGTAGATCAGTTTGCTACCACCTACTTTAGATACATGGCTTTGATTTTTGTAAGACAAGTGCTAAAAAAGAAATTTTAGGAGAATGGTTAATTTTTTTAAAATTTAAATTTACATTTTAAAACAATATACACTGAAGAAAATTTGGAGGAATAACAAGAAAACCAATTACCCACAACTCAGTCATTCATAAATTATCATAGTTAACACTTTATTTTTTCTGTTTTTTAAAGAAATACT
Source organism: Camelus ferus (assembly GCF_009834535.1). Taxonomy (NCBI): domain Eukaryota; kingdom Metazoa; phylum Chordata; class Mammalia; order Artiodactyla; family Camelidae; genus Camelus; species Camelus ferus. The sequence continues at coordinate 60,868,574 of NC_045696.1, forward strand.
AATAATAATACAACAGCCTTTGCTCATAAATATGCTACAAATGCATGTCTCTATGCAATAGTAATATTTAATATTTTAAAACATTTTTATTTTAAAAGATTGGATTAAGGAACCCATTTTCTAAAGGGTAAAAATTTCCCATAGGAAATTTCCCTTATCACTAACTAGTAAGCTTGTTTTTCTGAAAAGCTTTCTAGTGACTGGAAACACAGAGTTATATCACATAACCTAAAGCTGTGATAAAATTTTTCGTCAAGTGGATTATCATGTAAGAAAGAAATAGGAATACTATTTCCCAGAATGATTAACAAACTCAATTGTTCAAATTCATATGTTGGTTTAAGCATCAGGCATGGAAGCCAAATATTTGCAGGGAGTCTGACCTAGAGTTTTTACAAAGGTAAGCAGACAGAAGCTGTACCATCTCTGGAGGGGAAAAAAGGTTTCTTTTGTGAATATCTGGGTTTTCTTCAAAGATGGAATATAATACTGTCACAAGAAGAGGGGGAACAACCACTACATAGTAGTGGCTGAAGGTAGTGTGATCTTGGCTTGAGAAAGGTAGCAGGCGCTAGGGATGGCTTTATCAAAGATAGAAAGGCAACAAATGAGATGGGAGGAAAGAAATAATAATCTTTAAATTTCAAATTGAAAAGCTTTCAAAATTAGGTCCAGAAAGAAGAAACAGTTTTCCATGGAGAGCACACTTCCTTGCTTGTGCCAAGTTCTTCTATAACTGAGGTAAAAAAAGTTACAAAAATATTTCTTCTGTATAGCACAGGGAACTATATTCAGTATCTTGCAGTAACCTATAATGAAAAAGAATATGAAAACGAATATATGTATGTGTATATGTATGACTGAAACATGCTGAACACCAGAAATGACACATGGTAACTGACTATACTTCAATTTTAAAAAATAGTGAAACATAAGTAGAATCATAATCTACTTAACAGAAAGAGAAAAACAATCACAGAGGTTCACACTGGCTACTACAGCCAGAGCTGGGTGCTTTCTCTTAGGCTTTTCACATGTGAAAGAGCAGGTGTTCACTGTACAAGTGATGCTGTGGCTTCTAAACTCCTGGTTAGTTAAGAGGGAGGTAAGGTGCACTGAAGCACAAGAGAAAAGTCACTGTGGTGAAAGCTACTGGGACACAGGCTTAACTTTAAGAGCGAAGAAAACATAGGACAACTACTCACTTAGGAGAATTTTTCATTGGCTAGAAATTCCCTCTCCATATACCAGTTTCTCTTTATGCCTTGTAGAAATGGAAGCAGAATTGATGTAACTAGCTTCTCTTATTATGAAGGGACCTTAGCTAAGCAAACCAGGATCCTGATAGGAGTTTGGGAGAGAAGGCTGGGGGTGTGTCCACAGGGATACCACGGGTGTGAGACTCTAGCAAAAGACCTTTTGTTCTACAAAGGAAGGATCCCTACATTTCTGAAACATCTCCCATAGATGCTGGGAGGGCAGAATGAAATAGGTCTGACTGCATAGGTAGAAAAACAAGTTTCTTTCTGTGCAAAGAAAAGCATAAAACAATATAGTTAATGTTGCTTAGCTGAAAACTGGTCCCAGAATCACCACCATCTCAGACAAAAAGAAAAGAAAGCACAGAATAATGATCCTGGGGTCCAATTCAGCATTATCTTTATGAGGATTACTAGCACCCTAAGACATAAAAGGTGTGTGAGTGGGGTTTGGGGAATAAAATCAAGTTTCCTTTGAGACTTTCCCTGCAAAGAGCAGATGTCTGACTGATGAAGGTGAAGAGGAATGGGAAAACATCATCTTTCTCCCTAGTCACTCCTTCCCTTAGCATTTATTTAAATTCCAAGGATGCAGGTCAGTGTTTCAAAATTGGAATATAACTCCTCCTTATAGTCTGATGAAAGCTGTGAATTTACTCTTGAGAAGAATACATATGCATACAATTTTAGGGAGTTCAATGAGCCCCGGAAGCCCTACTAGAAGTGCGTGAATCCCAGGCTGCAAATCCCTGCTCTGATGGAATGGCTAGTTAAAAGGACCCAGGGGTGTAGACTCCCTATCACTATAGTGCAGAAGGACTTCAAGATTTTGCCTTAAGTCAAATATCATAGGAAACTGCCACCCTCAAAAGCTTTTCCAGAACTTCAGATGGCATACACATGGTTCTGGATAGTGAGATACAACCTTTTCTATTTCTGTAACGTACAACCTGATCTGAGTAAGAAATCTTATGCAGGCTTTGGGGAAGAAAGTAATTTTCACAAAAGGAAAGGAATTACACTGAAAGAAATCAGAAATCAACAGTTTTGCTATTCTGAAACTTGAAATGATTCAGAATTTTTTCAGGCCATCTTCCTTGGTGATACGGTTCATTCAGTGAGTCGTCACATCACAATCTTGTAATGAATTTTTTATATAATTCAATAATGCACTTCTAAAAATGTGAATTGTGCTACTTAACACCTATGCCTACTTAACAACCAAACAGCAGTTTATCAGACATCATCGATCCTCCCAAAATAACAAAGAAAGAGGAATTATAACCTAACGGTTACAAGCACATATGCCTTTCTAAGTTTCTTTTAAAATGCCTGGACTTACGACCTCCCCTTACAATGAGGGGTCATTTTTTGAAGGGAAAATTATGGTTTATATAGTACATCAAGAAAGGGTTTCTTAAAGTATACTCATAGTTCCAATTAGCAGGTTCTCAAAGAAATATAATAAATCATCACACGTCAATGTAGCCACAAAGAAACTGCTATGGTTTTTAATTTATGTTTGGCTTTAATTTTATATTCTTATCACAAAAAATCTCTAAGAAAGTAAGTCACAAAGCTCTCTGTATGGTCAAAAGCACAAAACAAGGGAAGAAATAGTCTAATACGAGGGGGAGCAATTCACATGAAGGAAAAATAAATGTAAATATTTATACTGGAAACTAGCCCTATAACAGCAACCCCATTAAAGCAATGTTGACTCATAATAGTCATTTTCACCAGAAAAAGTGAGTTCTATTTTTATTTTTGCTTTTAATTAAAATATTGGACAATTTTCATCTTGTTGACACAAAGTCCATTTTTTCACCCTCAAATGTTACAATTTGGGATTTTTTTATATATTTACATGTTTCTCCTCAACTTTATATGTCATTTATTAACCAAAAAGATTCCTTTTTAAACAATTTTATTTAATAGGCCTACTTGCTTTTGGTGTCAAGGATACTATTTCATGAAAGATCTTTTTAATTTATTTTAATTTTTAAGAGGAATTAATGTTTTGGAGAGTATGGACCACCTGTAACTCATCTCTGTACGCTTCACCCCTGGCAGAATGTCTGCCACTGAATAGCTGCTCAATAAATATAACTAAGTTTTATTGTTAATTTTGCAAGCAAGTTTTAAATGTTCTAATTTCATGTTACATCCACGCTGCTTTGACAAATAAGAAAATCCATGTGTTTAATTTCTCTAAGTAGTTAAATATTTATTAAATAGTTTTATTTTTCCTATATATATTTTACATTCCTAAATGAAGTGCACTCTGTTCTGGTGATCAAGGTAAAGAATCTCGGTCACCCTTACTTTAAAATTCTACTTTCTATATGAGCTCCCTGCTATTTCCTAAGTATTTCCCTGGAAAATGAAGAATGACAGATTCGTCTTTTTTTAATTATTAAAATTTTTTTTTTCTTAACTCAGTTGACAGAAACTAAGAAGAATGCAAAGTAAGAATAAACCTTTCCCTAACTGGCTTTGCCAAATAGCATGTCAATTTCTATTCTCTTAATCACCACCTTTAGGACCAAAACCAAGTCTTTCAAGTCTTTGGGAGCAAAGTAGATTTGGTAGTGCTACTATTCCTCTATGCCTTTTCTATACAAAACTGAATGCCTATTTTCTGGGGTGACTAAATAAAAAGTGGCTACCTATTTTCCTTAGAAGCAAATGTATGACTCTGTGGTTTGGATGTCCTGGAGGAGAAAGGGCCATATCAACCTCTTGGGACCTTGGTAACAAAGCAGTTTTTAATAAATAGAAGAATAAAAGGTCCTTGGGAGGAATAAATGATTTGTAGCTGAAGAGGCAGCAGATGAATGTCCAGAGTTGCAATCTATAGACATAGATATAACTGCAATTTGAGTAAAGGATTTGTATCAGGATGTATGTGCTATGTAACAAATGACCAGAAAATGAGATGAGGGCAAAACCCTTCAAAAGGTTAGACATTGCTAAGCATGTTACAAATGCACAATATCCATTCAGACTCATAAAGAAGTATCACAACAATCTAATGATGCAATGTAAGAATGTTGATTATATTCCACTGTGTGTAGGTTACTGGTGAGGGGAGAGAAAGAGAGCAGCCATGAAAGATATTCTTGGAACAGTTGGGGAAATCTGAATGCTACTGATGCCTCACCTACTGTCCCTTTACTTATCCTGGGCATCCATCCTCACTTCCTATCCCTAGTCCCTGCTGGCTGCTAAGGGCTCATAGCTGTCCCCTCCTCAGTTTTCATCCTGATCCCACAGGGAGCACTCAGAGTCAATCATATCACACTCCAATCCTGAGGGAGGGGGCTCAGTCCCTACAACTTGCAGTCATGGCTTCAGGCTGTAAGAGCAAGGTGGCCTACAACAATTCTCTGAAATATTTAGGGGGTAAAGTGTCATAATACCTTCAATTTTTTTCTTTTGATACCTGCAACTTTTAAATGGTACAATTAAAATACACACACACACCACACAAATATAGACAAAGCAAGACGGCAAGATATAATGCATGTCAGATCTAGGCAGAGGCTTTAAGAGTACACCCTATATTACTTTTTCAGTTTTTTTGAAGGTTTGAAATCTCTCTTACTAAAAATTTGAAGGGAAAAAAAAGTTACGCCAACCCAAAACGTGCTCTTTCTTTTGTGGGTTGCCATCCTGATTGTGACGTCCAGGTCTGACCAGCAGTCTAAAGAAAACCTGCCAGTCATCTTGAATGAATATTCTCCCTCATTTTCCACCTGAGGTTGGTCACTAGATCATGTCACTTCCACCCCAAAATATTCAACATTCTAAACTGCAATTATAATCATACTACTCCTCTCAAATTCTTTCAGTCCTCATTGTCTACACTAAGATAAACTCCTATCTCCTTGACATAGTACATGAGGCCCTTGTCACATGGCCCTTGGCTTACCTCTCTAGTTACATCCTCTGCCATTTACACCAACACCTTGTAAATGATCTACTCTGAACAACTTAAGAATTCCCGAATATGCCATCTTCCTCTTTAGCTTTTTAATCTAGGAATGCTATGCCTGGAATGCCTTTCTCCCTCTCGGTACTGCTGGCGAACTCCTACTCATACTTCAAGAATTAGTTCAAATTTTACTTCCTCTGGAGGCTTTCCTGAACTTTCTGGGCAGAGTTGAAGTGGTCCCTTTTTGTATTCCCATAGCACACTTCTTACACACCTCTTTTATCACACTTATCACACACAGCTGTAAGTCTACTATTTTTTCTCTAGTAGAACTGAGATGCAGAAGGCAGGGGCTGGACTCTGTTCATATTTGTATTCTTAGCATTCTGCACAATGCCTGCCTCTAAACTTAATAAATATCTGATGAAAAGCCAACATTTTTTTAGCATTATAAACTTACTACAGCTGGTGAGGGAACGTGAATGCTTGGGACAGATCGAGGACGAACATGATTGGCCAAATGGCAAAGAACAACACCATCAGTGAGAGCTGCTCCAAGATCACAAGGCAGAGATACTTTCAACCGGTATTCAATATGCTAAAAGAACAGGAAAATGTGAAATATATTAATTGTAGAGTGGCTGACACATAGAGAATGGAGTTAAAATGGAATATATTTAATTAGAAATCAAGATAAAAAGCAAATAACTTAAGTACCACAATCTCTATTTTATCTTTTCTATCCTAAGTCAATAATTTAAGGAGATCTTATATGTATGTATGGCAGCCAAGCCACAGTGCTACAAAGAACAATAACAGAAATCCACTTACAGTTTTCTGACTTTAAAAACAAACGATCAAAAAAACTACGAAAACAACTAGACTGTCTTTCAATTTCAAAATAAACACTATGGGGGTAGAGTATAGCTCAGGGGTAGAGTGTGTGCCTAGCATGCATAAGGTCCTGGATTCAATCCCAAGTACCTCCATTAAAATATAAACAAACAAACAAATAAACACAAACACACATACCTAATTACCTCCCCCCAAATCCCTATAAATGTTATAAGTGTGATATGCATATGTATATAGGTACATACATATAAATTATTACTCTTACAAGATTTCTTTACAACATAAGGCAGAGAAAAGTTTTAAATGAGTAGGGCCAGAGGTTGAGATTCAAAGAATAACCCATCTCATTTTCCTACTAAACAGCTGAAAAAATTCATCACATAATGGGCATCATTGCACACAATGGGCACTCGTTGATTCTATTAAAAAGTACAAGGCAAATGAACAAGTGATTGTAGCATTATGAGCTATAGCAATATCACTGAAAAAGTGTAATTCATAGGCAATGTACATACTTTCCGTAGTTGATCTATTAATTCCAGCTCTTCTTCTCTCTGTCTTGAATTCTGTCTTGTTACGGGATCTGTCAAATCAGTGGAAGGTGCAGAAGATGAAAGAAGGGGTGAAGCGTGGCCTAAAAAATATTAATGTGTAAGAAAGGCAACTGCCAGTGCTGGAAAAATACTCAGCTCCACCTGATCAGTTTCCTTCCATAGCAGTTTCTACTTTTGGACTGACTTTTAAAATTTTTATTATGGAAATTTTCAAATATACAAAATAATAGGGAGAATACTATGAAAAACTACCAAATATCCATTAGCCATTTGGCTCAACTACTTTTTGTGTCTCATTACATCCATTTAAAAATGTTTTTATTGAAAAATATCACATATTAAAAAATTACACCTATCATAAGCAAACAGCTCAATAAATTATCACAAAGTAGTCACAACCAAGTCAATAAATGCAACATTACCAACACCCAGAAGCCCCTCTCATGTTCCCCTACCCATCAGTACCCAAAGGTTATTTCTAATACCACAGGTTCTAACTATGTACTTCCTGACTTTTAACACCATAGATTAGTTTTGTCCATTTTTGAACTTTCTATAAATAAAAATCGTATAGTATATGTGTGTCTTTGTGTCTGGCTTCTTTTGATCAACATTGTTTGTAAGATTTATCCATGTTGTTGTGTATATTAATTTGTTCATTTTCACTGCTTATTTGGTGTCCCATTGTACAAATATACCAAAATTATTTATCCATTCTATTGTTGACAGATACTCAGTTTGGGGCTATTATGAATAATGTTGCTGTGAATATTTCCGTACATATCTTTTGGTATAGATGTGTCCATATTTCAGAAAGCAAAATTGCTAGTCACAGGATATACAAATGTTCAGCATTAGCAGATTAGATAAACAGTTTTCCATCATAATTTACAATCCCACCATCAGTGTGTCTCTGGTTTAAGTTTAAATCTCACTGTGAGTGGATCTATCAGTTACATTAAAAGCAGTTATTTTGGGTGTGAAATGTCTGTTTCCACTTCTAGGTCACTTCTTTGTGGGTCAGTCACAGATTTGTCATATTAACTATAAATCATGAGACTAAGGTTTTTTTTTTAATTATTGATTCATTTTTTAAAGAACACAGAGAATAGCTTTTACGAACAGAAAAATCTGAAAAAGAGCTCATTACAGAGAGATGAACGTTCTCTAAAGCCCTGAAAGAGTATTCTACTTGTTCAAACATTCTAACCTGCTTTTAGTTGGTACTAAGGAACTTTCTAATTAAAACAAATTCAAACAGATTAAGATTCTCTTGCTTTAATGTCAGTGAGATCACAGACAAATGTAGAGTTTAAAACTTTTGCCAAAGTGACATCTAAGGGGAGACGTTTAAAAGCATGTAACAGTTAACGTCACTGTATAAAGCCTCCCCACAACCCTTCAGTCACTACCACCTACCTTTATTTGTTTCTGCCCTGACAGCTGCTCGGAAAAGGAAGCTTTCAGGGCGCTGGGGCTGGTTTCTCTGGATAGCAGCAGGAAAAGAATATGCAGGGGAATGATGAACTGAATCAGCATGGAAAAGTGAAATAAGATTAAAGAAGATGGAAAAAAAATTAAACATAACAGATATGCGCCAAAAGTTCAATAAACAGCAAATAAAGAAAAAAATCAAGTTAAACATCGCAAATAAAAATATATATACTCAAATTAAACATTGCAATGATATATATTCTCTTGCAAATCTATAGTTCTGCTAGCTCATTTTTTCATATCGAATGGCTGAGTAGTTGAACAACCAGTTGAACTGAAAAATGAAAAATATGCAGAGAGTTCCCAATTTTGTGCCTGATTTCTCATCTCAGAAAAGGAAGCCACAGCCATCTAAGAAGTAACTTATTGGGAAAATCTTGGTAAAGAATTATAATCTTGTGGTTAATTGCACCTTTGTCTATTACCTGTTTCTGTTGTAGGTGAACTTGATATGGCATTAGATCTGTCATCATTCTGTGGAGAAACAGAGATACGTCAATAATTATTATTCAAGTATTTTCCATATTTATGGTAATTTGGGGATTATAAAAGAAAAACAAACATGCAACTCTCCTTCAAAATTAAGTCTAGAAAAGAGAATTTGGTGTATTAAATTAATTTTGAATATTTTTTAAGGTCAAACTTTTTATTTAGTTCTAGAAAATACAAGATTTATGTAATGCATTCTCTAAAGACAGTCCTATTAAATAACAGGCCTTTCCTATGACTATGAAAAATGATCATCCTAAGGCAGAAAATTTTATTAGGAGATGTATAGGAAAGAATAAAATTTCGTTCTATAATATTATTTTTCTGGCATACTTTGTAAGCATTACCTTCCACCCTCCAAGAATAAAATTTAATGTTTTAAGAGAGAGTGATACAGGTTTCTTCATTTCAGTTAGATGTTTAAAGATGATAGTTTTATTTCCAGATTAGTATTTGAAGAAACTGTAAAAAGGAGGAAGAACTAGCTGAACTGGTATAAAGTATACCTAAAAAAGGAGAATGGAGATAAAACTAATTTAAAAGGAAGTGTTGGTTGGTTGGATTAAAGATATTGAAGACTTGGCAGGGGACTAGAATCAAGAAAAGCTAGAATACCAACAGTTTTTCAGGCCCTGATATCTAATTATACTCGATAATTTCAATATATTATAACTTTATAACTAAGACACATTTTTTTAACAGAATCTCACACGTGCGCGCGCGAGCGCGCACACACACACACACACACACACACACACACACACACACACACACACCCTTGATTCTTCTCCCTTTTGGGTTTCAATATTTTTAGGAACCTTTTATCACAAGTTGGAGTTGAGTCAGATGAAATTAGTGATGATGGAGAATTTTCTCTGCTAAAATAAATGAATAAACAGAAGCCATGTTGTTGAGAAAATTCTTGGACTGACCTGAAAGAAAATTCTGTGGTAATGATTTTTTGGTTTGATATTCTTAGGCTGAGAATTAAGACTTAAAAAGTAAGCTGTGCTCTTGAGTGAAGCAATGTATTATGTCTTCATCAGTGAAAAAAACATGCCCATCAACTTGAAAGGTGCCAATAAACAAAGTTTAGGATGCTGAGAAGAAATGGAAATTTAAATAACAAATTTAATTTAATAAAAGCAACAGGAACTAGTGAAAGGAATGAACAGGCAAATGAGGCAAAAGCTGCCTATCTTTAAAAGGAAACAAAAGACTATCCCTATTTTCAAGGAATATGAGATAGGAAGGAGAAAGCTAATTAGCTAAACAAAGATCTGTTCAAGGACCAATGGTACAAACAGAAAAATGTAAAAAGTAGAGATAATTCCAGCTATAGAGGCAAAAAAAAATTTTTTATTTAAAAAGACCTATTAGTGTGAGTTAGACTAGAAATTTTAACATATTGAGGGGAAAAAAACGGTAAAGTTCCTATGAGAAGGAAGAGCTGAAACAAATTCCACTGAATGGCAGCAAATGTTTTCTACCTCCAGAAAGTCTAAAAGATAACACACAGTTGGATGTAATAAAAAAACAAAGCCAGACTAGAAGGTACGTGTAAAATGATTTTTAAAATGTACTTTTATTGAAAGTGTAAATCTACGTGACTTAGATTCTAGGATACTGAAACAATTAGTTCAAATCACTGAGGCCATTGACCAGCACATCTGAGAAGACTTGGAGAACTAAAGAGTGAAAAAACAAAAACTGATTATTCCTGGTTAAGCAACAAAAGAAAGAAAATCATGCCTAAATATAGTCTATACCTCCTATAAAGTAACTGAGTACCACAAAGTAAACAGTAAATATTTTTAAACTAATCATTTGACAAAGAGCAGCTCTGATAGACCAAAAGAATGTTAGATTTATTATATAACTTTGGCACATTCAGATTTGGCCTTACTCAGTTATAATTCTGGGGGAGAGTAAGTCCCAATGCCCTAAGGTATCCACTGAGTGTAATGAATTAACTTTCCTCCTATATATCTAGAATGGTACAAGTTATGTACCTTTCTGGAAAGAATTTTGAAAATAGTCCCTCAATTTAATGTGTTGTTCAGAAAAGGAATGTAGTTGAGAAAGGCTAGCAAAGGCTTAATATAGAAGAGAATTATAAAGTTTTTTCAGGAGTCATCCAGGTACATGGAGATTTAATATTAACCAGCAAAAAGGTTCATCAGCTTTACAGATGTTATAAAGCTGGGGTCAGCATCTGGAAGGACATGATGCAAGAATCTGAAAGTATTCTGGTTAAGTTAGAAGAGTAAAAATGTTCAAAAAGTAAAAGTAAGTATTTAGGAAAACAAAAGATACAAAATGTAGAAATCAATTATCATTTAGGAGAATAACTAAAACATCTGAGAATTAGAGTGGATACTGAGCAAAATGAATGCTGAAATGGAAAAAGCCAACTTAATGCTCAGAATAAGACATGTGAATAACCCTTGTTTCATGCTCAGCACCATGTGGGGCTCTAATGAGGGATATATACAGTTGGGGACCAAAGAGCCAAAATGGAGGGCAGAGAACTTGTGAAAGTTCCTAATGAGGAACAGGCTGGGTAAAGAACATAAAAGGACCAGAGACCAGAAGACAAGGGTAGCATCATAGTAGCTTTCAAATATAACAACTCTCCACATAAAAACTGCTAAATAACTAGAAAATCTCCACTTTGGAAAGAAAAGAAGAAACAAGTGTAAACCCAGGAGGACAGATACAAGTTAGACAAGGAGAGGATCTTCCCTGACAGTGAGGATTATTAATCATTCCTTATGTATCACATGATAATAAATATGGAATTACCATCCCTAGAGGCCTTCAAAAAACAAATACCACAGGTTTTTATTTTAGACTTGAAGATCATATGATATCCAACATAACTTTTCCAACTCTACATTAAGCACAAAAGCAGCAATAGACAATACATAAACAAACAGACAATACATAAAAACTATTTATAAAAACAGGGGGCCTAGGGATCATAGTTTGCTGAGCCCTACTGTAACAGCCTTTTGGTAGTGGGAGTCTGGGGCACTGGGACTCAAATTATTTTGCATACATATTAGACGACAGGGTTAATTTGATATCATATATTAGCAATATATGTAAAAAAAAAAAGTAAAACAATAACTCATGACAAAAAAAAAAACAAAAACCTTTTGTAAGAAAATTAGAATGACATTTCAAACAGAATCTCAATATAAAGAATTAATGAAGGCTCTATGTTTCTGGCATAATAAAACTTCCAAAAAAATTTCAAGTTAAATTTCAATGTTAAATAGTTTTATAAGCTTAGTTTCATTTCATATAACCCTAGATTTCAGACTGCTGTTAGACCAATCCATCGGGAAATGTAAGACCTCCCCTGCACATACCCTCCCCAAAGTTCCTGGTAAATTACAGTAACAAGATATACCTTAAGAGGTCTGAAGGCAGAAGAATGAGGCAGGGTAGCAGCACAGCCCACTTGATTCACCCCTGAGAGTGACTAAATTCCAAAAGAGAAACAGAAGTAACAAAAGGCAGCATTTATGTTAGCAAAATGTCAGGCAGGCAGGCAGGCAGGCAGATCTGGTCAGTGAAATTAGAAAAGGAAATGGCACTGACAAACTTTCAAATGGTTTACTAAGATATTGACAGGGCAGGAAAAGGATACTTGGGGAAAAAAGCCCCTACAACTCATAAAACAGTTTCTTCACTTGTTCAATTCAAACTATTTCAATATGTTATAACATATTAATCAATAAATGAAAGGCATGATTTATTAAATATAATTTTATATGGAAATAAAACTGAGAACACAAATTTTTTTTTTTGCAAAATAGCCTTAGAAACAAATGAGTCCTGTGCTGTCCCTATACCAGGGGAAACAAATCCAGTCAAAGAGCTCATTTTAACTGAACAGAACTGGCATGAATAAGAGCAATATTTTTTCAGTATTAATCCAAATTAGATTTATTATAATTCAGTTTAATGGCTGATGTGAGAAAACTGGAGATGAGGATTCCACATTACACCTTAAGGATGAACCAGCATTTCATTTCTGTTTCTGTGAAACTCCAAATGACCTCTAAGAAGGTAAGTAGAATTTTCCTTTTCTTTAAATTCTTTATCCTTTCACCAACCTACATACAACTAGTTAGATATACTAGAGATAGTGTTAGAACCTATTGTACAAAATTTTGATTACAGATAAAAGCTGCTTTAAAACATGACAATTTTTTCATTTGGTAGGGAGTGGAAATTAGAGAAGACAGTGCTTTCACAAAGGGTGCTTGGGTAAGATTGTACCTATTAAAAATGCCAAAGTCTTAAAGACAGTTAAGCCTCTATAAGTTAGATAATTGTTAAAAATTTAAACTAGATCACCAATAACTGAATAATGAGATAAATAAATAAGAACACACGTGGGTGATTAGAAAAAGGGGGATAAGATGGTCAATAAAATAAATACAACTGCATTTTTAATGATGTGACAGCAATGTCTTTTTTGTGTGTGCAAAAAAAGAAAAAAAAAGCATGTAACACACACTGTAAAATCTATATTGAGGCAGAAAAAAATGAAGAAAGAAATACACCAAAAAACAAGACTGTGACAACAGTCATATAGTATATATGCTTCGCATGTTTAGATATCCTGGGCCTCCTTACAACCAAATGGACTTGAATTACTGTCAGTCTCAAATATAGAAAGGCTAAAAGCCACTTTCTCAGCAAAGAAGGAAAAAAGGAATGGAGGGAAGAGGAAGTAAAATGAGACTAGATCCTTTCCATTATCTACAGATGGGATACAGACGCAGATGGGACATACATGAAAGCAACAGAAGCCTGAAGAGCAGCCCTAAGAGAATGTTAGTGTAACTGATATCAAACATTATTAACATGTACTTGAAATCCTATATTTGAAGGTCTTTACATTAAATTCAACATTTACTTGCTATATTATCAGACCTTTTCATCATGAAACAATTTAATGAGTAATTATTAGATGTGTAGCATTTACATGTTCAGTCAGGAAATATTTATTGAGCACCTAATATATCCCAGGAACTATGACAGGGACTGAGTATACATAGGTAAATGCAACAGAGAATATCCCTGTGCCCATGAAGCTTATACTCTGGTAGTCTATCAGAAGGGAGATACAAAACAATAAACACCCATATAAAACACTGGAAGAAAAAAAACCAGTAAAGACATAAATTTGATTTGGGGGTGGGAGTATTACAGAAAAGCTATCTTAAGGGTGTGCTATTTAGTGAATACCAGATTGATCAGTAGGAATTAACCAAGGGGTATATGCAGGGAGGCAGAGGCATTCAATGCAGAGGAAGCAATATCTGCAAGGTTCTGTGGGAAAGGGCTTGCTTTATTTTTCTGTTTGTTTTTTTTTAAATTGAAGTATAGTTGATTTACAATGTTGTGTTAGTTTCTGGTGTAGAGCATAGTGATTCAGATATATATATAGATACATACCTGAATATCTATCTATATACATTATTTTCCATTATAGGTTATTACAAGCTACTGAATATAGTTCCCTGTGCTATATAGTAGGACCTTGTTCACGCATTTTTTTTTAATGGAGGTACTAGGGATTGAACCCAGGACTTTGTACATGCTAAGCATGTGCTCTACCACTGAGCTATACCCTCCCCACTGTTTATTTTATATATAGTAGTTAGTATCTGCAAATTCCAAATTCCTAATTTATCCCTCACTCACCTTTCCCCTTTGGTAACCATAAGTTTCCTTCCTATGTCTGTGAGTCTGTTTCAGTTTTATAAGTAAGTTCATTTTTGTCATTTTTTTGGTGCCACATATAAGTGATATCATATGATATTTGTCGTACTCTGACTTACTTCACTTACTATGACAATCTCTAGGTCCAACCATGTTGTTGCAAGTGGCATTATTTCATTCTTCCTTATGGCTGAGTAGTATTCCACTATGTATGTGTGTGTATATGTATGTGTATATGTATATGTATATGTACACACACACACACACACACACACACACACACACACACTCTCTGCACCTTCTTAAGCCAATCATTTGCGGATGGACATTTAGGTTGCTTCCATGTCTTGGCTACTGTAAATAGTGCTGCTATGAACATCAGGATGCATGTATCTTTTTGAATTAAGAGTTTTCTCCGGATATATGCCCAGGAATGGGATTGCTGGATCATATGATAACTCCATTTTTAGTTTTTTAAGGGATCTCCATACTGTTATCCCTAACGGCTGCACCAAATTACATTCCCATCAACAGTGTAGGAGGGTTCCCTTTTCTCCACACCCTCTCCAGCATTTGTGGACTTTTTAATGATGGCCATTCTGACTGGTGTGAGATGACATCTTATTGTAGTTTTAATTTACATTTCTCTGATAATTAGCAATACTGAGCATTTTTTCATATGCCGATTGGCCATTTGTATGTCTTCATTGAGAAATGTTTGTTTAGAACTTCTGCCTGTTTTTTGATTCGGTTGTTTGTTTGTTTTGTTATTGAGTTGTATGAGCTGTTTGTATATTTTGGAAATTAAACCCTTGTCAGTCTTATCATTAGCAAATACTTTCTCCCAGCCCATAGGTTATCTTTTCATTTTGTTTATAGTTTCCTTTGCTGTGCAAAAGCTTGTAAGTTTGATTAGGTCCCATTTGTTTATTTTTGCTTTTATTTCTATTGCCTTGGTAGACTGATCTAGGAAAACATTGCTATGATTTATGTCAGAGAATGTTTTGCTTCTGTTTTCTTCTAGGAGATTCATGGTGTCCTGTCTTACGTTTAAGAATTTAAGCCATTTTGAATTTATTTATGTGTATGGTGGGAGAGTGTGTTCTAACTTCACTGATTTAAATGTGGCTGTTCAGCTTTCCCAACACCACAGCTGAAGAGACTGTCTTTTCTTCATTTTATATTCTTGCCTTCTTTGTCAAAGATTAATTGACTGTAGGTGTGTGAGTTTATTCTTGGGCTCTCTATTCTGTTCCATTGATCCATATGTTTGTTTTTGTGCCACTACCACACTGTTTTGATTGCTGTAGCTTCATAGTATTATCTGAAGTCTGGGAAGGTTGTACCTCCAGCTTCATTCTTTTTCTTCAGTATTGCTTTAGCAATTCTAAGTCTTTTATTATTCCATATACATTTTAGGATTATTTTTTTCTAGTTCTGTGAAAAATGTTCTGGGTAATTTGATAGGGACTGCATTAAACCTGTAGAGTGGTTTGGGTAGTATGGGAATTTTACCAATATTGATTCTTCCAATCCAAGAGCATGGGGTATCTTTCCATTTCTTTTAAGTCATCTTCAATTTCCTTAGTCAATGTTTTGTAGTTCTCCACGTATAAGTCTTTTACTTTCTTGGTCAGATTTATTCCTAAGTATTTTATTTTTTTGGATGCAATTTTCATGTATTCTATTAGCCTCTATAATTACTGTAAAAAAGAATATCAAGTCGCTAGTCGCAAGTTGCTACATTTCAAGTATACATTTATACATAATTTACATGTAAAATTTCCATGCTGAAAACATGTCCTCTTTTACATCTTCATGTTTATTCTTTTGCTGTTCATTGTATTTATCACATTTCCAATTGTGATTTTCTCTTTTCAATAGATTCTTGCTTCTTTTCTATTTAGAGAAGAACTTTCTGTGTTTCTTTTAGGATAGGTTTAGTATTTCTGTACTCTTTTAGTTTTTGCTTGTCTGAGAATTTCTTTATCTCTCTTTCTATTCTAAATGATAACCTTGCAGGGTACCGTACCCAAGACTGCAGAATTTTCTCTTTCAGGACTTTGAATATATCTTGCCACTCCCTTCTGGCTTGCAACATTTCTGTAGAGAAATCAGCTGATAAGCCTTATGGGGGTTCCCTTGTAACTCTTTGTTTTTCTCTTACTGCCTTTAGAATCTTCTCTTTATCTATAACTTCGGCTATTTTAATTATAGTATGTCTTGGGGTAGGTCTGTTTGGGACCCTCTGTGCTTCCTGTACCTGCGTATGTTTCCTTCTTTAGGCTTGGGAAGTTTTCAGCCATAATTTCTTCAAATATGTTTTCAATCCCCCTATCTCTTTCTTACCCCTCTGGGACCCTTTAGCTCAGCTTTCATTTCAGCAAATAAATTTTCTGATTTTAACGGGCTCCTCTTTATAGTTTCCAGTTCCCTTTTACAGTACCCTGCATTTCTATCAATAGCCTTTCTTAATTCCTTCAGCATTTTTATTATCTCCTTTTTGAACTCAAGATCTGGTAGACTGGAGAGGTCTACTTCACTGTGTGCTCTTTCAGAGGATTTCTCTTGTTCTTTTAATTGGGAGTGGTTCCTCTGCTTCTTTTACTCATATTTCTCTGACTCTATGAATTTAGGAGTAACAATTATCTATTGTGGTCTTGAAGGGCTGTTTTCATGTGTGAGCATCCCTGTGTAAAGGCTTACCATATTTGAAAAGCTGGAAAAAATGCCGATATAGCATGAGCCCAGAGATGAGAGATACACAGTAACCAGAGTACACAGGAGCTTACAGGCCACATTAAGGCCTGTAATCTAAGGGGCTGTGGGCTGTGTCAAGAAGTATATGGACTTTATTCTACTATATAAAGGCACTGAAGAGTAGTTCTGAGAAGACCAGAAGTATGATTTAAAATATGACTCTTTTTACAGTGCTGGATACTATTTGGCCTGCAAATATATATGAGAAATAATGCTTGCTTTCAAAGGCCATTAAATTTAGGTCAGATATGAATACTAATAAATAAAATACAAATGTATGTGTTTTAAAAATGCCTGAAGGCTATTTCAAATTTCAAACTAAGGGGGTGTTGTTTTTCCAAACTCTATTTTTTCCTTGACAAAAAAGTGAGCATTTAGACATATCACTTACTATATGTGTTATTAAATCTCATCTTCAGTACCCTAAAGTGTTTTCAATTATATAGTACAGAAGGCAATATGGCAAGGTGTTTAATGCAGGTTCTCAGGTCAGCCAGATATAGATTTGAACCCAGCTTTGTACTTACTGGCTATGCAACTTCGGACAAGTCACATTCTGGACATTCTGTGCCTCAGTACTCATTTGTAAAATGGTGATAAATTTAACATTCTTAAGGTTGCTGTGAGGAGTGAATGAGATAATTCTGGCAAAGCATCTGGATTATCATAGGCTCTCAATATTTTTCTACATTAATTTATTATTTGCTATTCATGCCAATTAACTTCAACTAAAACTCCAGAGCCTGGTGGTTGTATTTCTTTATAAGACTGCCCAGTTAAAATGTGCTTTATCTGTCTCAAAGGCAATGATCACTGCAGAATACACAGAGACTTTGACCAAGAAAGTTTACATAATAGGAACCTCATGCTGAAATACGTAGTTCATGCAGTAGTATGCACAATGGTGGCAGCTACTAGCTCAAAAGACAGGAATTGCTACAAACAATAGACTTTTGAACTGCTAGTTTTCAACACTATGGTGAAAAAAATAACATAAAACATGATGGGAAAAGCAATTACATAAATGGTTAGAATTCTCTGGCAAGGCTGATAAAAGTAAGACTTTTAATAAAGCTCTCATACTCATTTTCAGCTGGCGAAACAGGCAATAAAAGTAAACCAATGTTAAAAATGATCACTAGATAGCATTCCAAATTAATGTTTCCCTGAGTTTAAAACAAAAAATGAGTATGGAGGGATAATTTTAGATGTAAGTTATTTTTTAAAAGTTTAGGATTTGCAGTATCTTAAAATAGGTAATAAAATAGGATGCCAAATAGACAGTTGTATAATTAGCATCAAGGAGTAAGGGAATCCATTTATCATACAGGTGACTTATGAGACTAATTAATGATTAATAAAGTACACATGTAATTAGAAACAACATCATAAAAACTAATATACTATGCCTGCTCGCCCCAACGCACATACAAAACCAACGTGATTCTCAATGCAAATATTTTACTTTTGGAAACACTAACAAAGATAATTTGAATCATAGCTAAAGAACACTAGAACACTAGGTAAATCACGAAGAGTAAGGCAGAGGCAGTTCTAGGTATTTGTAAAGCATTTAGTAATGATGCTCATCATGTTTTATGGTATTTAGATCATTTCTGAATGTAAAGTACAATAGCTACTCTCCAATCTCTAGACACAGCAATGTAAAACTTCATTTTGTGCAAAGCTCTTACCACTAACAAGGCACTATCATCAGTGTGCTGAGACCTTCTGGATGGGAAGGGACACTGGAGAGGTGGAGAAAAATGAAGCAATGTCAAAAACAAATTGCACACACAGGGCGTATTTCACAAATACACAAGAAAAGAGACATATTAAGACATACTTGTGAAGATGCTGACATACAGGACCGCATTCACATTCGTCTGGAATTCATGCATCACAATTGCTAATAAGTTGTTTCTGAGTAACAATTTTCTTCCAAAGAGCTTAAACAACTTCAAATACAATCTTATTGCCTAAAATCTTTCTAAAGTGAGGAGGGCTCAGGGATTATCCTCTGCTCAGAGAAGAAAAACCTGAAGTATAGATGCAGCAATAACAAAGAATTTGTGGTCATGGAGTGAGCGAGGGACAAATTTAAAACAAATACAGGAATATTGATTTCTAGGCATCTCTTTGTTACCTTTCTCAGATAAAACAAGGATACAACTGGAAATTTTAAAACTGCACATGCTATTTTCCTAGGGGCTTTAGTTTTTAGATAATGAATTACTCCGTAATAACCATTAAGAAGGAAATGTTGGAGTGAAAAAGGAAGAATGTATTAACTAATCAAACTTTGGTCATCAAAAGTTTTTACAGAATTATTACCATGTGAAGAAAAGACAACTGAAAATGCTTTAGTGACTCTTCAGGTATTACACCAACACATAAGTTCTCAAAGAAATAAAATGTCCAATGAGTTTTTAAAAAGCTTTATAATGGTTAATTTAAAACATTTCAAACAATATACTTTATCATTCCAGAAACACTTGTGCTTTAAAAACACTGCGCTGAAGACTGATGCTTTATAAAAGCCCAACATGTTAGGTTTTCAAGTAACTTACTTTACAAAAAGCAAAGTCAATGCTCACATGAAATACTGCCTTTATCCACTTCTTAAGGAAGTAATGATCATGAATTGAAAAAATGAGAAGGCAAAGATAAAGGAAAATAGCTAATGAAAAAGCCAACTACAATAAAAATACTCAGTAAGCTTCATTTTAACAGATTCAAAATAGGTGAACATATTCTTAAAAGGTTAATAAGCAATTAATCTTACATGTTAACTTGTAATAAAAATGAACTACTTAATATTATAAAACTAATGTGTATAAAGTATAATCAATAATATACACATTTAGGAACTGAGCACTGAAGGTCAAATACTATGCAGAGTTTTTTATTTAATACTGACACCATTCACCTGTACCAGATACAGCTCTCAGGACCATCTCTCATTACATGGTAGGTTTGAAATGGATGAGGGAGATGACACCTCTGCAGAGGATGGCAAGAGGAAAATAAATAATCTCCTAATGGATGTGTATAGATTAAAAAACACCCAATCTATAGATCCTGATAAACTCCCTGGTCTGTGTCTTTAAGTAGAATTTTGTGAAGGGAAAAAAGAAAATGGCAGTATTTTTATCACTGACAACATATGATAATCACATGCAAAAGATTTCATTTTCATTGCAGTAATAAAAAATTTCAAAGAAAAGGTGATTGATTATATAGACTTACCTCACCATCTAAGGGGGAGTGTTGTTTTTGTGGACTTTGTGATGCTTTTTGCTATATAATCCCCACCCCCCAAAAAAGGGAAGTTGGTTAGAGTCTGGAACACTAGAAATGAAAAATTCTATTTATTAAAATAATCATATTAATTTCTGTATCTCTTGTGTATAGCACTTCTCTAGATTTACTAGTTAGAAGATGTTGCCCTTTCCCTTAAATAGCTTATAATTTAAATGAGGGAAAGCAATAAGCTGACAAAGAGTATTTTCCTATGTCTATAAGCATCTATAAATAGAAAACTTTAAAACATATTTTTTATATGTACATGGATACAAACAAATTCAAGGAGTAGTGATCTCTCACTAAATTCTCTCAGTGAAATTATTCTCTCTTTCACTGATGGCTTTAAATATCACTCTAATGCTAAAAACTTAGTCCTCTTCTATCAGCCAAATTTCAGATTTGCATTTTAAACTACTGTGGAAATACTCTATTTGGAAATCCCACTGTAATCTCATGTTCAGCATAACCAAAAACAAACTCAATTTCCCATAACAACTGGCACTTTCCCCCAATTTGCTAGTTTCTGTTATTATGTCAAATAATAGTATTATAACACCTGTACAGTCAATGTTTTACAATGTGTTCTTAGGCAAGAGTATCTCAAGTGATTCTTCTCACTGTGAGATAAACAAACATCACAATCATATTCTTTTAAAGATGAGAGAACCAAGGATAGAGAGGTTGTAGATATGGGCAAGATCACAAAATTAGTTAAGTAGCATAAATGAAATTTGCATTTATGTCTTCTAACTCCAAATTGGACATTCTTTCCACAAAGCTAACTCCCGTTAAAATGACTCTTTTAGCTTCAAAATTCTGCTTTGGAATCTTCTTTTTTTTTTCTACTCAGTGGTAGTAGGGGGTGCAGGACACACCATACTAGTAAAAGTACTAGGTGCATCCATAATAGTTTCGAAATAGTCAGTATTTGATAGTTAAATATTACGAGGAAAATAAAAGTACAGAATGGTTCGCCAACTTTACAAAAGTCAAGCACATACTCAGTGGAAAAGCTGGAATCAAATTTAAGTATTTCTGATTCTAAGCTCTTACCACTGGGAAACACTGTCTTTCTTTAGAATCCTTAGAAATTATCTAATGTGCCTTCATTTTGCACCCTAGTCTAACTACTGCAATTACTCTTTTTCATTTTCCTTCTTTCCTTATCTCTTCCTTTCTAATATACTCTAACATGAGTAGATTAGTTTTTCTGAAGTATCTGTCCTCTCATGTTTTTCTCCTGCTTAAGAATTTAAAACTATTCCCTTCTGCCTAACTGATCAAGATCAAACCCTAATTTGACATTTAATCAATGCTATCTACAATGTAATTATCTCTTATTAGTTATCTGACTTCTACAGAAGGCAAGCTAAATGAGTTAATTTATGTAAAATGTGTAGAACATCACTTAGGACAGTATGTGTTAGCCACTATTGTTTACTGAGAGTTAGTTTAGCATTGTGGTCATAGACCAGGGTTTGGAGCCAGCCTGTCCTTTTTTTTTTTCCTCCCTCCCCTTTCCAGTTTTATTGAGATATAATTGACATACAGCATGGCATAAATTTCAGGTATACAGAATAATGATTTGACTTATGTAAATCATGAAATGATTACTGTAATAAGTTTAGTAAATATCCACTATCTCATATAGATACAAAATAAAAGAAAAAGAAAAAAATGATGAGATGATGAGAACTCAGGATTTACTCTCTTAACAACTTTTATATCTAACATACATGTTGTATATTACATCCCTGGTTCTTATTTGTCTTGTAACTGGAAATGTGTACCTTTTGACCACCTTCATCCAATTCCCCTTCCCTACGCCCTGCCTCTTGTAACCACAAATCTGACTTCTTTTTTCCTATTAGTTTGTCTGTTTGTTTATGACAAATAATTGACCTAAAACACTATGTTAGTCCCTGGTGCACAATACAGTGACTTGATATTTCTATACAATACAAATGATTACCCTGATAAGTCTAGTTACCACCTAGACTTTAAAAAAAAGAAACTGTTTATTTTCCATCAGTTCTTTTCCATTTTCTGTCAAGCCTGTCTTGATTAGAATCTTTGCTCTGCCACTTACTAGCTGAGTATTTAAACTGAGGCAAACTGTTACCCTCTCTGAGCATCAGAGATCATCATCATGGGCTTGATATATTTGAAAAAAATAAGAGAATTTATCATGTGTATGGTACTTAAAGAAGATATACTTTGGCTAGAGTTATGAAACACAGAGAGAAAGTATTTAGAGGCTGAATGATTTAATTGTTTAATCATTTATTTAAAAAGTATTTATTTGTTTAATCATTTATTTAAAAAGTATTTATTGGGCTTTACTACTAGCTAAGACCAATGATCTTGAGATCTAGGGATACAGCAGTGAATAAACAAGACAGATACGGTCCCCGTCTTTATGGAGTTTACAGATAAATGAGAGAGACAGATATTAAACAAACAAAAATACAAATAATTATTTAACTATAAAGAAATAATCCAAGGTAACTTCAGAACAAAAGACTTAAATAATACAGGTAAAAAAGAAAATCAGGTTTAGGGCAACTACAGAGGCTGCAAAATGTTAAAAAAAAAAAAAAGTATTAACGAGGGTTGTTAACTGAGTAGGTGTGGAGAGAACAGAAAGGAAAAGTCAAAGATTCAGAGATTGCTGTAAAGTATTAAGCCTGTGAGCCCTGCAAATTTTTGGTATTCACTAGAGTAAGGAAGTCAGAGACAGGTTCTGATAACAACAGTTTACATTTGCGTGGGCACTTTGCGGTTTACATAGCTCTTTCACCTACATGATGCACTCAAGATTGAGGAAACGCAGATGGACAGTAAGGTGATAATGTCTAATGACACACAGCTAATTAAGGGTAAGAGAGTATCACTGTCCTAAAAGCAAGATCAGTCACTTCTGATTGTCCTCAAGCCTATCTGCATGAGGACAATTAATCTAGTCACAAGTAGGAAACAGTTATACCCGCTGCTCAAGATTTCTTATAATTAAAATGTCAACTCTTTTTTTTTTCCATTACGACAATAAAAACTGATAGCCTAAGAAAACAAAAGCACTACTTCTGAGAAACTTTAGGAATATCATTCAATGAATCCAAAGGACTCACCTTGACAAAGTCCATGACAGCATCTCTCTGAATCTGCTTGGTCCTTATTTTCTCCTCCTCATACTGTAGGGCAGCAAGCTGTGCCTCTCTCCGAGTTCGTTCTACTAACTGTTCTCTTCTCCGATGAAGTTCCAAGTCTGTATGTGATAACTGGAACAAAAGTATCATTTTGTACACGCAAGTAGGGATAAAGATCAACTTATTAATATTCTTTATCAATTTGGAGAACTATTGCAAACCCAAGCAACATTTACTTTGCAGTCACCTAGCACTATTTCAGATGTGATCGCTAATCTTTTCCCATCTTTGCACTATTTTCTTATAGGTATCATAAAGCCATCATGTGGGTGAGTATTTTCTGTCTGGTGTCTAAAAACACTATTAGCAAGTACCAGGTGCACATATTATATTAACTGTACAATCAGAGACAGGTAGTGAAATTTATAGATATTTGGCAATTAACCATAATTTAAGTATTATAAAAGAAGAAAACCATCTTAGAAAAAAAACTAAAACTGAAAAAAAAATTTTTTTTTACCTGATTGTGACTTGGTGATAGTGACAAGAGAGATGGCTCAACTGGAACCCTGACCCAAAAAAGAAAGAAAGAACTCTTTGATAAGGCAGACAGGAAGATAAAAGACAAGTAAAATTTTATTGTTAATATGGTTTTCTATTAATCAGTAGGCAAATTGTCTGGTCAGCACTGAAAGACCAACTGCATTTGTAAACTTGAGCCCAAGTCATTAAATTAAGCACAGGAACACCTGATGTCTCCCACTCACATTTCATGTGATGGTATCACTGATCAAGCTACTGACAGCTAAACACTGTCTATGTCAGCCAGTGCTGACAATACAGTTATTTGAGATCACTTTTCAAACAGTATCATTTCTTTATAGCACATGGAACTATAATCTTCTTTACTACTATGACTGAAACAAGATACATGTAAATGGAGGTCATTTTATATACAAAGCCATTTTACCAACAAAAATCTGGAAAACTACAGAACCTGGTAACTGTACTTGTAAAGCAACCTTATTCCCATTTTTAATTGAAGAAGCAATTTTAGTAACAAAAGTAAAGGTTTTTTTTTTTTTGATTAAAAACAATGAAATCTGACTTGATGCTTAAAAAAAATTAACAATAAAAAACTTGCTTCTCAGTTTTATCAGTGTTAATTCTTATACTCTGGTACTTATCCTTTTCCTGAACTTCATTTAGTGTCTCATAAACTAACAATGTTGGAGCAATGACTTTTTGACATTTAGGACCTGAAAGTTTAAACTATGATTATTAGCCTGTCAGGTTGATGTAAATGCATTAACTTAGTCTGTTATCAGGGAAATAAAAACACATCCCCCAAAGCTACAGTGGTTTCTTATTATCTAACATAATAATAATAC
This sequence comes from Camelus ferus, assembly GCF_009834535.1. Classification (NCBI taxonomy): domain Eukaryota; kingdom Metazoa; phylum Chordata; class Mammalia; order Artiodactyla; family Camelidae; genus Camelus; species Camelus ferus. The sequence goes on from NC_045696.1 coordinate 60,893,510, forward strand.
AAATTCTTTAACCTGGCATTTACAACTCTGACTCTATTTAATAAACACACCCTGTATGGAATCTTTTCTCTAGCAAGATCTCTTCAGTTATCAAATATTAATTCCTGAGTTCAAGCCTTTTCCAAAGACCCAATCGATGGAGATCCTGTTAGAAAGGGTCTTTTTTAGAATCTTATTTTTCTTTGATGTACATGTATAATCAATATTTGTTTTGCATTTATCAACTATGATTTGTGTCTTTTTTTGGACAATATTTTTCAGAGGCATATAGAAACTAATATTCCTTGAGCTATTACCATATACTACATACATATGCCCTGTGAAGTACTTTATATTAACAGTATTTCTCAATTACCCCTCACAACAGTCTTATGGAGTAAGAACAATTATAATCCTTTTTCTGCAGTTGAGAAGCTGAGGCATGGACATTAAGTAACTTTCTCAAGTTGATGTAGCCAGTAACTTTTGGAGCTGGATCTGAATTCTTAACTATTTGATTTGTACTCTGTAACTACTTGGTATGCAACTGGGAACTGGAAGAGACCTCAGAAATCATGGAGTCCAAGCCACTAATTCTACAAATGAGAAAACTGAGGCCCTCAGAGGTTAACTGATAGTTGATATTTACTAGCAGAGCCTGGATTAGAATTCAAGCTACTTTACTTGTAGTTTAGTGCTTTATATCTCCCCACTCTACAGCCACAGAATCTAGGAAGGAGAAAGGGAGAGCACAGAGATTTAAAAGCATATGGGTATACATGCAAAAAGAGATGGCAAAAACTATAAACTGTGAAAAGTTAAAGATGGAAGCAAAGAGGGACGCATGGCATATGAGAAAATAAAAGTGGCAGTCAAGGAGAAATTTGAGAACTGACAGTTCCCCCCCGGCCAATCAACAAGCAGTAATGTTGGCCCATTACAGCTTTGTTACTCCTTGTGTCGCCATGTTACTTCATGTTGCATGACCTTTTCATCTATGAATATGTTTCTCAATGGAAGAATCACTGACACTTCAGATAATTCTTTTGTGGTACTTGAACATTATATGTAGTTTAACCTTAATGCCTGCCAGTAACATCTGTAGTCATTTTGGCAACCAAGTCCCACAACACACATTTTTCAAATATCCCCTGAGAAGTAGTACTATTTCCTATTGTATACGGTTGAATAAGGTCTACCTTATACTTTCCTGAATTTTAAAAATGTAAGAAAATAAAAACTTAAGCTATTCTATTGTTCTCTTTTGCTCCACTTTTTTTTTTCTTATATTGGTTCCAAATCTTTGAAGTATTTACAAAATTCTTTTTAAAAAAAATTTCTAGACATTATAAAAAAAAAAACTTTTGACAGGATAAATTAGGTTTATAATTTTTAAAAGGAACAGAATAAATTACTTAATAACTTCCTATATGAGGTTTAAAACAACATTAAAGCTGGGAAAAAATTTCCTTAACTTTCTACTAACTCTTGCTAACTAACCTTTACCCTAGCACTCCTAATCAGTACATCCTCAGTCAAAAGCTTTTAAGATAAGAGGAGGAGAGTGGGTTGGTAGGGTAAGATTTTTAACTGGGATATAACCAATAAAGGAGAGATAAGTTATTTCAGTACCATGTACTAGTCTTGGAGAAGAAGAACAGTACAGTGGTTAAAAACATGGATTTTAGAATTAGTCACGACTGATTTTGAATCCAAGGCCTTTCACTTAATAGGAGGTGACTGTAAATACAAATGGAAAATTCCTAGGTCTGAAAGGCACAATTTCAGAAAAGAGAAGACTCCCCCAGTGCTGGCAGAGCAAGAATTTCAAGGCTTGGAGCCTGGATATTACATCTGGGTGATGGGGCTTGCTGAGTACCAGAAGTATGGTTCCATATGGTAGCAGAGAGTGAGCTCTGCAAGGCCCTAAGCAGAGGATTAAGGCAAGCCTACCCAAACTTCTATTCTACAGAACTGTATTACAATAAACAGGGGTACTTTAAGCTGCTAAATTTGTGGTAATTTGTTACACAAGCATTAGAAAATTAGTACATAAGGGAATTAATGAGGAAAGCTGGCTTTCACCTTGAGGGTGTGTACTATATCCTGGAGATCTTGAGCTTCACTTATGATGGATGGAGGAGGTAAGAGGAACAAAAGATAAAGCCTAGGTCCACTGAATATGGGGAAACGTAACAAGAAATCCCTATATGAAATTGGAATCTCAAATGACCACAACTTCAGTATAAGGAGACATGGCAACTAAAAAGCCATGTTGAGATATATTTCAAAGACATGAAATGTAACTGAATCACCATGAACTAACTGGTAAGACTATAAGAAGGCCAAGTTATGAGATTTCTTTCTTTCATTATTCTCCCCACATTTTCTTTATCCACCTATAACTTAGTCTCCTCAACAACTTTAATATCCTGTCAAGTATAAGAATTATGTATGACATTTTCTACACAGTAAATTTACTGTTATCTCAGAATAGGCATATCAAGTTTTAAGACTTCATAAAAACAGAGAGGAAGCAAAAAAAAAAAATCAAAGGCTGGGAATTTCTGAACTATTGTGACACAGTGTATGGCAAGAAATGTTTTGGAATTCAAGAATAAGAAGCAGTGCTCTAAATGGTCAAGCTAATTTTAGAAATATTCTGTAAGGCACTAATTGTAGATAAAAGATCACTTTACTTGAGATAGGAATCAGAAATAGATTGCTGTCTCTGTCTACCACTCTGTTATCTAATCGAAAGTTTAAGGGAAAAAAAATTTCAGGACTCCTGAAATTCATTTAGCTCTCTTTATGCATAAATCCAGACATATCACCATAAAATCTCATTGCTATGAAGTACCTTCAAATCAGATAATTATACAGGTAATTTAGGTGATCTGAATTTAGAATCTAATAAATCAATTTTACTTCTTTTTCTATTACATGAGTACAAAGGCACTTCTCACTTAGCTCTTTTACATTGTACTTAAAACGCACAGTATCTAAACATCTTTATTATATATAGATCTACACAAAGCAACATCATTTCACGCTCTTATTACTGAGTTTTAAGACAGAAACAAATGAGTAGAATCAGTTTTCAAACCTGTTTTGATGTAAGTATCTTCTCATGTCTTCTGTTTTTTGAAACTCCCTCATGGGTACTGGCTTGATTGGTGATGTCTAGGCCAAAAAAAGAAAAATGAATCAATTTAACATAAATATTCAGAAAACTGTAATTACAGTTCACATTCACCTTGGCATTTAGGGACCTGTATATTATGCTAAAAATATTTTAACAGAATCTTCAGATGTGAATTTTTATGTTTAAAAGCATTATAGGCCATATTACTGCTTTGGTAAACACAGAACCATTCACAATAGAAAACATTTTTTAAAAAGTAGATTTCCTTCTTACTGTATTATGTAAATTATAATGACCATACAGTAATATTTACTGAATGGTAAGAGGTTAAAGTTGGAAAGGATCTTAGAGGTCATTTAGTACAAACTTTCATCTAGAACAGGAATTCCTACCAACCTTACCCTGACTTTTGCTCAGTCTCTCTTGAATATTTCTAGTAATAGGGAAAGTTCATTGGGCTGATTACATTTCTTTACTTCTTCATTACCATAAATTGTTACCTATATTAGTCATATAAATAGTCCTGAGGATGTTGATGGAATAAATATCAAGATAAGGCAAAAAGTAACTTCTATTTACAGTAAAATATGGTATTAATTAAAAGAGAAATATTGGCAAATTATTTATAAACTGAAAAGTAAAAGTTCATTTCAAAAAACATTACTGAAGAAAATCAAACTGGTTTAAGCTATATGAACTATATACTGAAAAAATAAAATTATAAATCAAAGATAGAGGCTCATAGGTTATCACAGCATGTATTTTGTCAAATGAGAATCAGTACAATGAGAAGAATACAAATGAGAAGCAATACAATCGTATTTCAACACCCAAAATAATCATCAAAATGGGTATTCTTGAAGGCAAAGAAAACAACTTATCCAAAAAAAAAAAAATCTAAGAAACAAATGTCAAACTATTTGTAATTTATCTCCAAGAAATAGGTACATCACACATAACTAGAAAATCTGGTGAGTTATTCCGAAGGGCTAAAACTGACTCCCATAAGGTCTGGGCACAAGGATCATATTAAATGAGATACAATTCTGGGATCTTGATGAGAGAATAATTATTCTAATTTCAGTGAATGTGACTTTTTAAATAAACAAAAATCTCTCCTGGTATGTTCACATCAGTAACCTATCACCCTGGTTTTACAATAGTGCAATTACCTAAAACTACTGCAAGAGGTATGTGAAATTTTCATAACAAAATGAATGTAACATTGGTTTAACTTTAAAAATAAATGTTTCATATTCTATCAATATGCCATACCCTATTTTACCACAATATTTCTATGTATGTAAGAGGTATGATAATAAAAGTAAACAATAGCAGAGTGTTTAAAATCTCAAATAGTTTAACAACTATGTTTAGATAGTATTCAAGAATATTAAAAAACATTTTTTCACTGGTTATTAAACCATTTAAAATAATATTGCTTCAACCCACAGATATAGAGAACAACTAGTGGTTACCAGTGGGGAGAAAGAAGCAGGTAGGATCAATATAGGGGCAGAGGGGTAAGAGGTACAAACTATTAGGTAAAAAATAAGCTACAAGGATATACTGTACAGCACAGGGAATATGGCCAATATTCTATAATCGCTATAAATGGAGTATAACCTTTAGAAATTGTGAATCACTATGTTGTAAACCTGTAGCTTGTATAATATTGTACAGCAACTATGCTTCAATTAAAACATGTATTATATGTGTGTGTGTGTATACGTATCTACACACACACACAGATCCAGAGCCTCAAAGTTCCTGACAACAAATAAAGAAATAAAATATTGCTTCATCTTATTTTTGTAGATGCCCAGACAGCCTTGACACAAGTCATAAAGAGCCTTAAGACACAGAATCATAAAGACTACTATACATAACACATAGATGGAATCAAAAAAACATATTACAAAATACCCAATATAATGGATAAACATACATTTTAAATTCTTCACCAGTAGTATTTTCACTTCTAGTAGAAATACTTCATCTACACAGCCTAATTAACCATAAAATGGTCAAAGAGAAAGACCACAAGAAAAGAAAAAGGATTCCCTTTAAGATTATACTGTGCATTGTTGATATAAATTTTATTGCAGAAGCAGTTGCCCTTTGCTCCAGCAGAAATGCTTACAGCCTGAACCACAAGTGGTTTCATTTATCACTAGTACACACTGCTATCTCTAGGCTGCAGGACTTTGATTTACAACAATCCACTTTATCTGCTGGTTTCATTTTTTGAGGTTTCAGTCAACCACAGTCAACCATGGTCTGAAAATATTAAGTGAAAAGTGTCAGAAATAAACAATTCAAAAGGTTTATTATGCACATCATTCTGAGCAGTGTGATGAAACCTCATGCTGGCCGGCTCCGTCACACCTGGGATGTGAATCATCCCTTTATCCAGTGTATCCCGCCTTTTAGTCTCTTAGTCACTGGATGGATTAGTCTCGGTTATCTGATCAACTGTCATGGTACGGTAGTGCTTGTGTTCAAGTGATGCTATTTTACTAATAATGGCCCCAAGTGCAAGAGTAGTGACATTGGCAATTTGAATATGCTGAAGAGAAGCCGTAAAGTGCTTCCTTTAAGTGAGAAGATGAAAGTTCTTGACTTAATAGGGAAAGAAAAAAAAATGTATCCTGAGGTAAGATCTATGATAAGAACAAATCTTCTATTCATGAAATTGTGAATAAGGAAAAATGCTAATTTTGCTGTCGCATTTCAAACTGCAAAAGTTACAGCACAGTGTATGATAAATGCTTAGCTAAGATGGAAAAGAAATTAAATTTTTACAATAAGGTATTTTAAGAGAGACCATATTCACATAGCTTTTATTATCATATATTGTTATAATTGTTCCATTTTATTATTATTATTCTTAATCTTTAACTGTGCCTAACTTACAAATTAAACTTTACCACAGGTATGTATGTACAGGAAAAAACACAGTACATATAGGGCTCCGTATCATGCCTGGTTTTAGGCATCCACTGGAGGTCTTGGATCATATCCCCCACATACAAGGCGGGGACTACTTTATCCAACTTTAAATACAAGAGTGTCTCTGAACCCCCAACAAAAAATACTGTGTTCAGATAGAAAACCAAGGGATTTTTTTAAAAGAATGATAATAACTCCATAACATATCCCACTCTCAGTGATTATTTGCTATTTCTAAAAGACTAAATACATCATTCTCCAAAAAGGCTCCAAGTGTTTCTCAAATAACCCCTGCTCAGAGCCTGGGACGGACTCCAGACATTAACATCATACACTGAAGTGGAGCCATTATATTATGCTGACTAGACACACTGAAGAATGCTATTTCTACTTGAGACCCTTGGAGAATTGGCAGATACTCTGCAGTGGGCTGAATGCTCATTTGTTTTCTAAGGCAACTCAATGCTCCACTATAAGAGACACCAAAGAATTTTAATGGCAAACAATTTACATTCTGTGTGATTTAGTATAAAAGGATCAATATAATTAAGCTCATCATAAAATTCTATGGTTAAGTTTGTATGTGCTTTAAAAGTTAGCAGTTTGCTTCAATTCTTAATTACAGATCAAACTATGATTTACCAGTTAATAACAATAAAAAAAAGCAAACAGAACAACAATGAAAAGCATCATATTCCTTTGCATTTTACTTAGGACTCCTTTCATTCCTTCTTCAAAATTCTGAAATCTGTTTATTTGAAAAATAAACCTAAACTCTACCTGAGACTATTGTCTGATTTTAAAAACAAATCTGAAAAACTCACTAATAAAACTGGAACTAAATATAATAAAACAAATAATTAGGTCTAACCAACGTATCATTGATAGGACAGAAATTTACACTGTTATAAACTACTTTTACTAGGGGACAGCAACAAATTTAGGCTTAAATGTGTGTACTACCTCATGAGAGATCCGCCGTTGTTCAATATAGGCCATAAACTGTGAACTAAGGCTGTCTGAGTCCAGGCCCTTGGGTGGTCTCACCTCATCCTCTTCTTCCTCTGCAGTACAGCTGTCAATGTAGTCAATCTGATCCAGATCATGTTCCACTGTCCATATGACACACACACACAAGGAAAAAACATTCAAATTAGGTAGCCAACAAAAGACATCAAACTGCAGTATTTCCTTTCCCCTAAGATTTTCTATTCTTACAGTGGGAGGAATGAGAAGTTTAAATTATATAAGTCTTTATTATTTAGTCCATGGCCACCCACAAATATAGGCTACAGAAAAAATTTTAGTCCTAATTCACTAAAGAACATAATAATTGAAGGTAATTATTGGGATATAGACCTCTAATATTTCTTTTTTCTTTGGATAGCTCTTGACTATTTTAAACAAGATAGTTTGAGTTTGTAAGACAAAGAAAGGAAGAATAATATTTTAACATCAGAGGGTATATTTTCTTTTGGGGTTTTTTGTTTTTTGGTTTTTTTTTTTGCATTTTTTAGGTTTGGGGCTTAATCAAATATCTCTTTAAGGAGTTGGGAGGCAGAAAACCTAACACAATCAGCTCAAAATAAAATTGAAAGAATATGAGAAAAGTGGACTTGGTGATAAAGAAATAGATATTGGCTACTTTTCCCCATAACTGTAATTTTCCTATATAGAAAATTATCTTCTAGAGGTCAGTATTACAGATATTTTGTAACAGTTTGCGGATGGAAGGGAATCATTTGAGAAATTTTTGCTTCTCAAGGGTTGAGGAGAGGCATATAAATAAGATATAGCCACATCATTATTCCTTCAAATACATTTGGGGATATTCCTTTTTTTTTTTTAAGTTTAAAAAATAACTATTTTAAAAAGCCAGTTAAAATGGCACAGTAGGAAGAAAAACTTGCTACTAAGATGTTTTCTACAGAAATTTGTTAACCCCAAGCCATTACTACAGATTGTCTAAAAGTTGCTGCTGCTGGAAATAGTGCATACATTTGAAGAAGTCTATTTCTCAATTTAGTTTTCCAATTCAATTATTTCTAAATAATTCTATAACTGCAGCTGATATAAAAATGAGTTTTCAGCTACTGGAGTTATATAAATAGGTACATAAATGAATTTTTTCCAGTGTGCTACAACTTGTGTGACTAAATAATGGTTCATTTATAGCTATTACCCAAGAAAGCTACATTACTTTTTCATAATATCTAGACCAGCACTGTCCAAAAGAAATGGAATGCAAGCCACAAAAGTGAACCACGTATGTAATTTTAAATTATCTAGCTGCTACATAAAAATGTCAAAAGAAAAGGTGACATTAATTTTAATAATATATTTTATTTTGTTCAATGTATCTAAAATATTATCATTATAACATATAATCAATATAAAGTATTACTGGTATTTTATATTATTTTTCTTACAGAAAGGCTTCAAAATCTGATACGCATTTTACACTCAAAGTACATCTCAATTCAGAAAAGCCACATTTCAAGTGCTCAACAGCTACATGTGGCAAGTGGCTACCATACTAGATAGCACAGATTTACATGTTCTTTTAAGTCTGAAATGAACCAATGGGAAAGATATCTCATATGAAAGCAAGATCAGAAAGAAAACTACTGAAATGGTAAGTGACAGGAGTAAAGAAAAGAACATAAGATGGTAAGAAACAAGACAGCAAACCACTTAACTGATATCATCATTCAGAGATGAAAGCTCTTCTTAGATAACATAATAGATTTCTAGAAAATCAAAGTCATTACTCCCTTATATCTGGCCCTTAAAATTTAAACATTAGGATTTGGTAATTCACACTAAAGCAATATTGAGTGCAATGCTAAAATCAAGAATCTGCCTCAGAAGCACAAGAAAGGAGAAAGAGCTCTATTTGTTAATGAACTATAAAAACAATTATAAATTAAACTTTTTAAAAATTTAAATCACAAAATTTAAAATACCAGAATAAGGAAAACTTTGATTTATATGCCCTTGAAAAGCACAATTTCAGATCAAAGGAAAGGAAGACATCAAGAAATGCACTGAATTCCTGAAGAGGTCAAATAATGACCACAAAGAGAATCTTCAAGAAGGAGAATAGTGCTTCAAAAGATCATGGTTAAATGAAGATTAACAAAGATCTATTCCAGGTAAACTGTCTTCAGTAAAGTTTCCTCCCAAAATAAACATAAGAGAAAAACACTATATTTTAACTGCAAGCCTGAAAACAGAGAGAAACTGAAATTTAATCCCAAAAGAAATAATTTTTTTCCAGTCACATGAGAAGGGGAGAGAGGTCTTTAAAAGAAGAGTTGAAGAAGCTACAAATACACAAATAAAAGGAATGGATGTGAAAAAGCCACTTAAAAAGTCAGGGTAATTATAAAGACTGCTTGTTATCAGGAATCATGTTTACCTCCACCATTTGTTACTACTAAACTGCTGCGATTCTCCTGGTACTGGCTTTCTCTTCGCAGTCTTTGTTCTTTAGTAATTTCTGCTACTCGAAGAGGCAGATCCGAAAATTCATCTGTAGGCTTAAAAAAAGCAGAAACATTAAAATTTTTATTTCAAATTTTAGACAACATAGTTTTAAAAACAGAGCTATAAACTCATGAGAATTTATATTTAAGAAGAAATAGCAAAAAAGTTTTAGAGATGCATCTGGAGATGAACATATTATTCCACAATTTGAATGTACTTAATGCCACTGAACTGCACACTTAAAAATGGCTAAAACGGTATCTTTTATATTATATGTATTTTACTATAACTAAAAAAAAGAAGAAATACAGCAGAAAGAGGGGGGAAGGGATAAATTTGGGAGTTTGAGATTTACAAATGTTAGCCACTATATATAAAAATTGATTTAAAAAGAGTTTCTTCTATGTAGCACTGAGAACTATGTTCAATATCTCATAGTAACCTTTAACAAAAAAGAATATGAAAACGAATATATGTATGTATGTGCATGACCAGGACATTGTGCTGTACACCAGAAATTGACACATTGTAACTAACTGTACTTCAACAACAACAAAAAGAAATAGAAGGGTATATATGACTCTCTCTCTCTATACATACTTAAATGAATTTAATGTATCGACGTATATGTATCTGATTTGATATAGCTACAGTCATGTTCATACCCATCCACACATTAATACACAAGCAATTCCAAATATAAATGGGCTGCAGTCTAAAATTAATTTTCTTTGGACTGCAATAAAACAATGTTATAAGTGGTAAGTTAGCAGTCTTACTAATAAAACCTTCATCATTTAACCCAATTTATAGCTAAAATACTATACCTCAATCATTTTAAAAGAGAAAACATAATACTAAAAAATTAAACAAAAGAGAAAATGATATAATTAGCTGAGAAAGTTATTTATCTTGAGCATGTGGATTCTTCACTAAGGTTCCCATCTCATTACCCATCAGCCCGTAGTTCTATTTTCTCACCTTTCAGTCCCTCTTCTCAAATTTCAGGCTTCATTAATTGGTTCAGTTCCCACTGGACTTCCCAGTATACAAAATTATTTATATGAGACAATGAGGTAACAAACATGTAAAACATACATGGTACAAAGATGGTAAAGAAACATAATACTATCTTTGTATGGTAGGACCATGTGGGATTTTTTAAACTTCCCTTGGCTTTTCTATATTTTACATAATGAGAAATTGAATTCAGTTAAGACATTTTCCATTTTCATCATTTTCTCCTAATCAGAAGTTATAACATGCAGAATAGAAGAACCACTTACTTCATTCCCTGACCATCTCTTATCACCACTGTCCACACTATTGAAACCTGAATCAAGGGCTCCATAGGGGCGACCTGAGTACAGTTCTTCGTGGCTGCAAAAAAGAAACTTTAGTTGTTAATGTGAACTAAATAAAATAAATAAAAATAAAAATTAAAAAAATCAGATGCAATTTTACTAATAAACATTTTCATGGCATTTAGGTTCTTAACTATTTAGAATGAAGTAAGTATTCTTTTAACTTTTTAATATGAAAAATTTCAAATTCAAACAAAGTAGATAGAATAGTATAATGAACTCCCATGTACTCATTAACCAAGCTTCAAAAATACCAACATTCTACCATTCTTATTTCATCCACTCCTCCAGCCATTCCCCATACCCCCCTCAATTGTTTTTATTTTTAATAGTATTCTTTCTTAAGGTAAAATTTACATACTTTGAAATACACACACCTCAGTTGTAATTTTGACAAACGAATATATCTTTGTAACACACACCTCTATCATGATATAGGACATTTATACTTTGCCAGAAAATCCCCACACATTCCTTCTCAGTCAAGTCTCTTCACCCTGCGACTATGTGTTCCTCAGAGGCAACCACCATTTTAATTTTTTTCATCTGAAATTAGTTTAGAAGGCAGAATAGTGGTTCTCAAAGATGTCCAAGATCTAATCCCTGGAAGTTGTAAATATGTTACTTTACACTGCAAATGGGAATTAAGGTTGCAGACAGAAGTAAGGTTACTAATCAGAGGACCTTAAAATAGGGAGATTATCTTGAATTATCTGAATGAGCTCAGTGTAATCACAAGGGTTCTTATATATATTTCCCTGTGCTATACAGTATAATCTTGTTTATCTATAATGAATACATGTATGTTCATGTATAACTGAAAAATTGTGCTCTACACTGGAAGTTGACAAAACATTGTAAACTGACTATAACTCAATTAAAAAAAGTTTAAAAAAATACAAACCATATAACACACACACACACACACACACACACACACACACACACAAGGGTTCTTAAAAGTGGAAGAGGGGGACAGAAGAGGAGGTCAGTGTGATGCAATGTTGATTTGAAGATGGAGGAAGCAGACCAAGAACCAAGTAATGCAGACAGCCTCTAGAATTTAAAAAGGCAAGGAAATACATTGTACTCAGAACCTATAAAAAAGAATGCATCTCTGCCAGCATCTTAATTTTAGCTCAATAAGATCAAGATTTAGACTTCTGACCTAGAGAAGCATAAAATAATAAATTTGTATTGTTTAAGCCTCTAAGTTTGTGGTAATTTGTCACGGCAACAGTAGAAAAGTAATACAATTAATTTTGCTTATTCTAGAACACATAAAAACGGAATAATACATACTTTTTTCCCACTCAGCATCATGTCAGTGAAATTCTTGATGTTTTTAATACCTTGGAGTAGGGTGGAAGAATTACATGGTAAATGTAGGTTTGACTTAAAAAAGAAACAACTGCCAGTCTGTTTTCAAAAGTAGCTGTATCGTTTTGTATTCCCACCAGAAAAGTAGTGGTGGAGCTCCAGCTGCCAACACTGTATTATTCTGATGGGTGTAAAGTGGTATGTCATTGTGGTTTTAATTTGTATTTTTCTGATGACTAGTGATATTTAACATCTTTTCATGTGCTTATTGGCCATTCATTTATGTTCTTTTGTGAAATGCTGGTTCAAATCTTTTGCCCATTTTAAAATGCAACATCAATAATCTTAAAAATATTTTGCTAAGTAAAAGAAGTCAGAGACAAAATATCACATAATGTATGATTTCATTTACATGAAATTATAGAAAAGGCAAAACAATACTGACAGAAAGCAGATCAGCAGTTGCCTGGGGCAGAGGCAGGCATTTTTGTGACTGTATCTATTTACCAAAACTCACTGAACTGCACACTTAAAATGGGTAAATTTTATTACTTGTAAATTATATCTCAATAAAGCTATTAAATCTGCCAAATCATTTTTCCAAAGTGGATGTTCCATTTTTAGTTTTTATGTCTCATGTTACCTAAGCAATGTAAGAGCACTTGTTGCTCCACATCCTCACTAACATTTGGTGTTATCAGTGATACCTCATTGTGACTTAACCTGCATTTCCATGATGATTTATGATGTTGAACACTTTTTTGTGTGCTTACTGGTCATTTACATATCTTTCTTTGCAAAGTCCTTTCAAGTTTTTAGTCCATTTTCAATTGCGTTTTGTCTTTTCAACATTAAGTTGTAGGTACTCTTTAGATAGTCCAGATACAAGTCTTTTGTCATACGTATGTTTTGCAAATATTTTCTCCCAATCTGTGGTTTGCCTATTCATTTTCTTAATAGTTTCATGACTAGATGTTTTAAATTTGATTAAATTTATTTTTATCATTTCTTTTTTAAATGGTTATTGCTTTCTGTGGTCTCAGAAATCCTTGCCTATGCCAAGTCACAAAGACATTATTCTCTATTTTCTTCTAAAAACTTTACAGCTTTAGTTTTTGCTTGTTCTTTAACATGCTTTTAAAAGTTAGCTTAATTAGAAATCTGAAACATGATAAAGCCTATGTTTAAAAATTGGTCTATTAGAATTTTATTTAATAAGCCTGCCTGCTTAGGCTGAAAAACAACTTTCAATGGTACAAATTAAAAATGTGTAGTGTTCTTCTGGTATTGAATTTTGTATTCAATGTATTCTTAGATAGTTTGCATACATAACTTTAAAAAAGTTATCATCATGCTGTCAAAATGAATCAGAACTTAAGGTACAGGGAAAGAGCAACACATTTGAACTTCACAGATAAGGTACCAGCTTTACTACTTACCCACTATTACCTCAAATAATTCACAACTTTTATAAAATGAGGTTAACCATTCTTACTCATATATCTTTCATATAAAGTGAAAGCTTTATGTTAACTAAAAACAAACAAAAACAAACAAAAACCTTGTGAATGTAAGACAATTCTTAAAACTTGTCATTTATTTTACTGATAAAGATCTATCTTTGTATGTAGTAATATACAGACATATTTGTACAATGTGTTAAATATGCTCTGATTATAAAGATCCAAAAACATATGTAACTTCTGGCTATCTATCTCATTGTTCTACCTGCTACCACAAAGGTCATTTAGCAAGATAAGTATCTTCATATAATCCTTAAATTACTTCTCTAAAAGTAGTTAATTTCCCCCCAACTATTTATCTTAAAAAAATTCATACCTACACAACAGTTGGGAGAGTAATACAATGAATATCCATTTGCCCTTCATTTAGATCTCCCAGTTGTTAGCATTTAAGTAAAATGATTTATGTGTATTGCCTACATGACATGTCTGCTTTTACACTTGTTTTAGAGTCTTAAGGACAGATACTGTAGTGTTTTATCACAGTAAAGTCAGGTCAAGGGGCGTAATTTTAAAAGCTTTCTAATGAAATCTATATCTAAATCATATTTTTCTGCAGTTGCTAGAAGAAACACGTGTATTTCAGGATTTACTGAACAATACTTTTTAATATTATATAAGTTTTCAAGTAAAGATTTCAGATCTCTAGAGGATACTGTTTCATACAATGTATTTTCTATGAAGTGACCAATCAAGATAAGCCTAATTTTACTGTGAGAGTTTTAAAGTTGGCAACATACAGAGAATTAAAAGAATCTTTGCATCAAGCTATTATATTATCTTCTTTATTCAATGACCTTTAGCTTCTCCACATATTTGCTCCAGCTCAGAGATTAAACTGGTAAGATTAAAGTAAGACATAGGTTTACCAACTCTCCAGGTTTGTTCAAGATTTTCCTGGTTTCAGTACTACAGTCCTGTGTCCCAGAAAACCCGAGTCACAGGCAAACCAGGACAGATGTTCACCCTATTATAATTACGGGCTTTGGGAAGCCAGGCAGAGTAATGCCAGCCAGGTTCCAGTATGTCCTATCAGAAAGTCCAGTCTCTTTAATAAACTACCTAGCATAACATGGATTCAAATGTCTAGGTGAATTCTCTGTGGCAGGAAGATAAACTGTAAATCAGTATACCGCAGTGATGAGCTTAAAATACGGCTTTTTAAGAAACAGTTTTACAGATCTGGACTGATGACTTGGCATCATCATTTATTAGCTATGTGACTAATTAACTTGCTTCCCCACTCTCAACTTCTGTTTTCTCATGAGTTAAAAAAAAAGATTAATACCTACTTCATAGAGTTGCTATAAACATTACTTGAGAAAACATAAGCCAAAGACTTGCACAAAGCCTGGCACAAAGTATTAAATAAAAAGTTAGTTATCATCCTATGAGAATGCACCCTTAAGAAAGAGCATTTTCTGTTGTGACAAGTCACTAAATCTGCTTCATTTGTTTAGTTCACCAAACATTTACTGAATGCCAGGCAGCATTCTAAGTGCTAAGAATATAAATATGAATAAAAGATGGCCATGGCTTTTACAAGCTCAGGCTTGTTGTAGAGAATTATTTCCATTAGTAGGGTTACAGAGGCAGGGCTTTTCTTACCAGTGGCTTAGTCTTTCTTAGTTTTGGTTCACTGCCACATCATCATAAATAAATATATTTAGTCTGTAAAATAAAGCTGCTTAAAATCATTGCAGTAAACAAGCATAGGTCACTTTAGATCACTATTAAAAACATGTGCCGATGTATAAAATGAAATAGTTATCACAACAATGCAATTTACTAAAGGAGTTGAAAATATTTATGTCTGGAAATGAGTAAAAATATTTGTGACCTTTATAAAATGATTTAAGAAAGATTGTGTGTTGTTTTTATCTTACACAAAAGTAGTTGGAAAGATACATCTAAAAACTGAAAGTTCCACAGCATCTAATTTGTACTGAATATCTGAAGAGCTACAGAATTAATAAAAATTCTCTTTAGCAAGACAGGACTCTTAAGACTAAACTGGCTCTAGATCACAGTAGAAAGCTAGTAACTATAATGCCTAATATTCACATAGGGTTTTATGGTCAGCAAAGAACTTTCAGACATAGGTCATTTGATCCTCAGAGAGTATAAACAGGGTAAAGACCATTTTGAAGAAACCGAGATTCAGAGTGGTTAAGTGAACTGCTTAATAGTACAGGAATCCAGAACTAGAATCAAGGCCTTCTGACCCCATGACTAAATTTTGAATAAACGTACTGCTAACTACAATGCAATTTTACTAATCTACTTCAGAGAGAAAGACATGAAAGTATGATTTGTTGGTGCATGAGGAGTTGAAGGAAATACTTCTGTAATATATACATATGTAAATATGTATATATTTTTCTAGGACATTCTGAAACAATTACAAATAAAGTAATACAACTCTGGAAAAAATTGAAAATATAGAGAATTAATCTAGTGAGCATAATTAAGGACTATTATAGGGACTGGAATACATTAGATCCGTAATTACTAATTCCTTTGGAAAGACATGACATGTTTATGCTATTTAGATTTCCTATTTAGGAAAGGTTTCTTCATTGATTCAAGCCTTCTTGTATCTCTTAGCAAACACACACACAAGTTTCTTCCCAGGTTTTTTGATAAACGTTTTTTAAGTAAAATAATGAAGATTGCTATTAAAAAAAAAATTAGGCCAAGACTAATCAGTCCTCAAAACTCAGGACAGAGCCACAGAGAGAAGTAGGTTCTGCAATTAGCACTGCAGCCCTCAACCAAAGCTCATTATTCATACAGGTTATGAAGCTTCCTCCTTAGGGGAAGCTTACCCTCACATACACATACCAGTAATTATGATTTGTCATTTTACACACAAACCTCAAAGGCAGCAGTAGCAGTTTAATGTTCCTACTCTGATATTTCAGTAGCGGTAAAAACTCTTCCCTTGCAAGGATTACTAACTCCAAGGGAGAAAATAATTTAGTGTATATATAAAATAAAAGCTACTTTTATTTGTTGTACAACTTTTTTAAGACAATAGGAGTAGAACACTTTTAATGAAAAGTTTAAATAGGAAAAACAAAACTTTCTTCCATAATAAGAAATGAGTTCCATCTTATAAGCAATGAACTAGGGAAAAGGAAAAAGAAATGAAAAAAAGGAGATAATAGGGGGAGAGGCAATACAGGGATGGGGGAGTTGGGGGTACAAATTATTGGGTGCAAGATAGGCTCAAAAATGTTTTGTACAACACAGGGAATATAGCCAATGTTTTGTAATAACTGTAAATGGAAAGTAACCTTTAAAAAGTGTACAAAGATAAAATAAAGCAAAATCAGAAAAAAAGAGAAAATAAAAAATTCTTGGTATTAATTGGTCTGAGTTTCCTCTAAGAGAGTCCTAGATCTCTCACTCAGTATGTAAGACCTAATCCCTACCATCTGCAAAAACCTTTTACATCCTCATTAATTTCACACATGTGCTTTTAGTCTTCTCAGAGCCAAAAGTGTTAGGACTGAGTACGTTCCTGGTAAGAATCTTTCATGTGTGTGTATGATTTTGGTTAATTTCTCCTTGTGTATTTGTATAAATACACTAAAACCTGTATTATTACATGCTTAAACAACCAGATTAGAGCTGGTATCTTAAACATCCTTCAGTGACTATGCTGGGCTAGGGCTATAGTGGTAAAGACAAAAGGCATGGTCTGTGGCAAAGGACAAAAATCAAACCCATGTGGAGTAATATTTATTTTACCTGAGAAATCATTTATTAGTGAAATTTTCAGATAGCTTGAGATTACTGCTTTATACCATAAACACTGAAGTATTTAATTTTAATAATTTCTGATAAAAAAAATTTAAAGTATAATGCATATTTCCCTTTAGGAAGTGATATAACTTAATATATCTTAGCTTTTTTTTTTTTCTTTAAAAAAATTTTTAGGAGTGGGTGGGAAGGGACAGACTGGGAGTTCAAAATTTGTAGATACTGACAGGCATATACAGAATAGATAAACAAGATTATACTGTATAGCACATGGAAATATATACAAGATCTTGTGGTAGCTCACAGTGAAAAAAAAATGTGACAATGAATATATGTATGTTTATGTATAACTGAAAAATTGTGCTCTACACTGGAATTTGACACAACATTGTAAAATGACTATAACTCAATAAAAAATATTAAAAAAAATTTTTTGAAGTATAGTTGATTTACAATGTTGTTAGATTCTGGTGTACAGCAAAGTGATTCAGTTTATATATATATACACATATACATTCTTTTTCATATTCTTTTCCATTATGGTTTATTACAGGATATTGAATATAGTTCCCTGTGTAGTAGGACCTTGTTGTTTATCTATTTTATATGTAGTAGTTTGTATCTGCTAAACCCAAACTCCTAATTTATCCCTCCCTCACTCCCATGAAACAGTTTGTTAATCATAAGTTTGTTTTCTATGTCTGTTTTGTAAATATTGATATTTTCTTAATGAGTACCAATTACTGTACTCTGCTAAAATTTAGTAATAACTTAAAATATTACCAATACATGAAGAGTTCTTTGCATATATGCCTAGTGGTGGCAAACTGCTGTTTTTAGAGCTTCATTGTTTTTAAATATCTTATTAAAATTATGAAATATACCATGTAGATATAAAAGAATATCTATAACTGACAGCTTTTAAGACATAAGACATTATGAATACCTTTAAAACCCCTTTATGCCTCTTTCACAAGGAATCTTCCTCCCTCAGTTTACTACTAATCTGAATTTTTAATATGCATCTGGTTTTTATAATTTTATTTTTTCCTTCAAATTATTTTTGTAATTTTAACTTCTGCTTTTACACACTCTATGGAAACAGAAATTTGTTAACCTGTTTTAGACTAAGACACTGAGAGGATTAAAACTGTGCTTTTACATAAAATGTGACAGGTTCTAAGAGAAGGCCTGAAGGGTTCTTTTTTGAGTAAAGTCTTTGAGTATTACTGCACCTTCACTGAGACATCTATTTTCTTGTTTGAAGGCCTTTTGAATTTAATTCCTGATACTTAAGATTGTTCCAATGGTTGGGAATGCCAAGAAAATGACTACATAAAAGTAAGGGTGCTATGCAGTTGAAAGATTCACAAACTAAAAGATCCTGAAGTGACATTAATGGTCATCAAATCCAACCTCTTTAATCCCTCTGGAAAAATGAAGGCCAAAAAGTGTGTGTGACTTGTCTTAAGTTACACAGCAGAGCCAAGGTTAGTATTCAAGTCACTTAGACCAGTAGTTTTCAACTGTGGACCCCCTGGAGGATATCTGACAATGAATGGAAACACTTTGGCTTGTCACTTTGGCAGGGTGCTACAGAAGCCAGGGATGCTGTTAAACACCTTCCAATGTACAAGACAGCTCCTCACCACAAATAATTATCTGGCTCAAAATATCAAAAGTGCTGAGGTGGAGAAACTCTAACTTAGAACTATACTTTGTCATGTCTATGTAATTAACTTTTTACTTAATATAAGCATTCTGAGAAAAATCATGTTAATAAGCTATTTCCCCTCAGTCAAACAGGCAGATTTAAAGGTCCAGTTTATCTGATTCTCCATAAAATAGAATATGACAGATAAAAGAATATAACATACTCACCAGGAGCCAAATCCTATGGGTCTCCTATCATAATCTGGCAGATCTGGAGCAATCTTACAAGCCTGGATGTTCAGGTATTTAAATATGTGGATTTTGCCTTTTATACATATCTAAATAAAGTAACACATAAATATAACCAAATTATTTACTCATCAGAAATATATGTGTCACCCTTCCCTTTTAATCACAGTCAGCTTTTTACTTAATGTTTATTGGAAACAGAAGGCATTTCTATCAAGTATATACAGTAATACTAAAAATCTACCCATTATAACAAATTATATCATTTGTTATTTTAGGTGCTTAAGTGATATAAATATAGGTTTGTGTTTTCTAGTCACTATTAAGTTTCAGTAACATATAAAACAAATAATTTATGATTACAAACACTTAGAATACCAAGTAAACTTATACTAATTAGTTAGGCATAGTCAGGGATTTAAAGCATTGCTCCCCATGGATTGTATTGGCAACTTTTGTTTTTAGGAATCCAACAATAATGCACAATTATGTTTTCAATTCTACTTCCTGTAAGAGAGAAAAGCAGGAAATGATTAAGTATTAAAGTTATATATACTTCTGTTGCTACCTACTGACTTCTGTCCCACAAGTCAATACATAAATTCTTTAGGATTATGAGACCTTTCTATAATTATGAAGTTTACTCAAAGTTTTACAGTTGCCATAAAGACACTTACACAAGACCATCAATCGATTGCAGAGTAAGAAAAGCCAGTGAAAAATATGGGCCAGTAAAAACTTTTTAGATTGAAAATGTCTAGAATCTACATGTTAAGGTAACTCATAATAACTTTATTATTAAATAGTTTCATTTTAGTCACTGACAAACAAAGGACAAAACTGACTAAATGAGGAACTTAAGATTTTAGAAAATAGGAAGGTAAAAAACAATGGTCAAGAAATGCACAGATATCTTTAGTCTGGAAGTTGAGTATTTTTATTTGTCTTTAGCATTTACATTGTCTACGTTTAAAGTTTAGTAGAAAGAAATAACTCAAATTTTATTAGAAAAAAAATTTAAGGAAGAATAATTCAAATTTTTAAAAAGTCAACTTAGTAAAAGGAAAAACACTGTTGAAAACATTACCTATCTTCCATCCAATTTATTCAAGGCTTCCAAAGAATACATTTGGGTATGAATTTATTGATTTCATTTATTTTTTTTTTCACTATTTGCCAATTTCTTTTTTTTTTATGAAGTTAGTCAGTTTACAATGTTGTGTCAATTTCTGGTGTACATGTACATACATGTATTCCTTTTCATACTCTTTTTCATTATAGGTCTCTACAAGATATTGAATATATTTCCCTGTGCTATACAGTATAAACTTGTTTATCTATTTTATTTATAGTAGTTAGCATCTGCCAATCTCGAACTCCCAATTTATCCCTTCACACTCCCTTTCCACTCTGGTACCCATTAAGTTTGTTTTCTTTGTCAGTGAATCTGTTTCTGTTTTGTAAATAAGTTCATTTGTGTCTTTTTTTTAGATTTCACATATAAGTGATATCATATGGTATTTTTCTTTCTCTTTCTGGCTTTCTTCACTTACAATGACAATCTCCAGGTCCATCCATGTTGCAGCAAATGGCATTATTTTATTATTCTTTACGGTTGAGTAGTATTCTATTGTATAAATATAGCACAACTTCTTTACCCAGTCATCTGTTGATGGACATTTAGGTTGTTTCCATGTCTTGGCTATTGAAAACATTGCTGCTATGAACCCTGGGGTGCATGTATCTTTTCGAATTAGAGTTCCCTCTGGATATATGCCCAGAAGTGGGATTGCTGGATCATATGGTAAGTCTATTCTTAGTTTTCTAATAAATCTCCATACTGTTTTCCATAATGGCTGCACCAATTTACATGAATTTATTTTAAAAGAACTTAATTTCTAATAAAAAGATAAATGCATATAACTTAAGTTTTAAACTTCATCCTTTGTTGAAAAAGTGCGTAACATATTCAAATAAACTATGGTTTACCTGTGCAGGAGGAGACTGTAGTGGATTATTATCTAGGATGATCATCTGTAGGTGCCTGAGATTCCGGTAACAAACAGGAATTGTTGTAATTTTATTGCAGGAAAAGTCTAACCGTATCAAAGGCAACTCTGCTAGCTCTGCAGGGCAATGAGATGGAAATGAACAATTAATGACATTTCAAAACTAGACAATTTTCACAGGAGCTTCTAGCTAAATACAATGGATTTAACATAAGTATTTACTTCCATTCTTTCTTAGTGATGAACTGATACAGCAAAGTGGCGTAAAATGAAACCTAGGTGCTTACAGACAGGAATACTATTAAGAAGCACATTACCTGACCCCTTATAGAATAGAAGGTCTCAGAAACTAGGCCTGATACCACAGAAAGGTGGGAATAACAAGAAGATTAGATGATAATCTATATAAAGGACAAGTTAGATGCCCAGGTCTCCAATCCCAACTCATGCAGCTAGGACGTTATCCATCTCTGGTCACCACAGGAGTCAACAAGTTATCCTCTAGTGAAATTGAATTGAAAGGCTCTGAATTCAGGGACCAGGCACAATGGAAAGACAGGATTACTGAAAGAGGAGGCTTTAAGTGAAAGTCTATGCACAATGGCAAGATCTTAGCACTTCCTACCCAGCCTTACCCTACTCCCAATTCTAAAATGGCCGTAGTTAGGCATATGTACAGCAATGTAGAAGAAAGAAAACACCTTTCTTTGGAGAAACTACACAGCCCCATATAGAAGGCCTTTAGATACTGATATGGAGTTTCCCCTAATAAAATACCTAGCTTGCTGTTTAATTACCATTATACAATTCCTCCCCAGTATTCTTAGAACATCTAATCAGCTCTATACAGACAGTATACAACCCATGGGCATTTAGAAAAGCCTCCAACATGTAAAACAGAAATCAAAACCCACAAACCAATCAAAAAAAGAACTCAAAACACAGGCAATACACAGGGAAACTCTGAAAAACTAGAATTGTTGTCTCTAATTTCAGAGAGATAAGATTCTAAATTACTGAAACAAGGAAGGAATTTTTTTTTTAAATCAGAGAAAAACAAAGGTTCTTATACATGAAAAATATGATGGTGGAAATTAAAAATTCAGAAGAATGGTTAGAATATAAACAGTTGGAACTGTTTACCACCCGGTAAAACAAAATGACAAAGAAATGAACAATAAACAAGTAAGAAAACCATAGGGTCAATTAAAGAGGTTCAATAACCAATTTATAAAAATTATAAAGAGAAAACAGAAATAAGAACACAGGAAATTATCAAAATGAGATATAAGACAATTTTGCAGAATGAAAGATGTGATTCTCTGGTTTAGAAATAAACCCATCAAGTATATAGCATATTGAATTAAAACAACTCAGGAGGGGAGGGTATAGTTCAAGTGGTAGAGCGCATGCTTAGCAAGCACAAGGTTCTGGGTTCAATCCCCAGTACCTCCATCAAAAAACATAAATAAGTAAATAAACCTAATTACCTCCTCCCCTCTAAAAAGATGTTTGAAAAAACAAAAACAACTAATATTATGGCACATCATCATAAACTGCAGAGTGGTAAAAAAAAAGGAAGGATCTTAAAATCTTCCAGAGAGAAAAAAAATTGGTCACAAACAGTGGACTAGAATTAGGAATGGCATCAAATTTTCAACCATTAATTTTTAAAATGAAGAGCTAAAAGTGAAAAAACACTTGAAAATCCTAAGAGAAAAAATCATTTTCAACCTAGAATCTATAACCAAATTATTAATCAAGGGTAAGCACAGAACAGAGATACTTCTTTTTAAGTGAAGTCTCAGGAAATGTTTTCCTATAACATGTTCTTAGGAAACCATAGAAAATGCCCTCCAGCAAAACAAGGAAGTAAAGTAAGAAAGAAGAATTATTTGTCAGTTATACCTCAATAACTGAAAGTTTTTTAAAAAGTAAGAAAGAAGAAGACATGAAATCCAGGAATAAGAGTATTTAGCACAGAAGAAAGCAGGCTAGGCTGCAATAACAGAGAACAACCAGTCCAGACTGGAAGAGAAGGAAAAAAGACTCAATGAGGGAGCTATTCAGGGGTAAAAAAATGATAAAAAATAATCTGGTTTGACTAATAAGGCTGCTGGGAAAAGAGGGAGGAAGTAGCCACTGGTACAAAAACCAAGTAAATTTTTTAAAAAGGGAGGAATTATTAACTCTAGAAAAACAACAACAAAAACAAGATGAACAGTTGATAAATCCAATACATCATTTAGAAATATGTCTGTAAATACCAGTGGAAAGAGTCAAAGAAGTTGAAGGTATATGCTATTGGCCACTGAAACTGGGGACGGGGAATGGTTGAGGCAGGGGAATGCTATTATGTACTTTAAGCTTTTTATTATTATTTGACTTTTTGAATAATGTATTTCAGAAAAATTAAAATTTAAAATCAAAATGGCAACACAACAAAAGACATCATATATTTATCTACCAAACTGTAATATATTAGAGACCACTAATTAACATGAACTTTCATACTAATTTGTGTAGCTGTTGGATAAAGCTTTCCTGCCATCTCAATTTAACTGAATATGCTGAGATTACAAGATAAGTCAAGAAAAAAAACACTTGAAACTATCTGTGTGACAATTTTCTTGGTAATATGCATTCTAAGTAAGATATAGAAATAAATTAGATGATAAAACTATTAGACTGCAATCATCATCTGAAACCCTAGATTTTCCTTTTCAGCAAAACCCCAGTATTTTCATTAATTAATTTTGTATTAAGTCAGTAATATTACATTAGTAAACCTTTAAAGATCAACCACAGTAGGTAGGTCCTGAGTAGACGGGCAATCCTGATAAGAGATTTTTGAGTTATAAGGTCCTATGTCGTGACTTTGGTCAGTTCTGCTGATGGCCTCATTCCCTTTCCTGAGATGGCAGAAGGCAGAACCAGGAGTAAATAAGGAAGGCTCTTAGGATAAAAGGTAAAAAGGTTACTGGACAAGCCTAGTAAGAGGAAAGATATGCAGGATTTGGGGTAGTATGGGTGGAGTAAGTACATAAAAGTGGACTGGAAGAGTCACTCTTTCAGATGCCTACTTGCGATCAAAAAATGTCAAAGCTACATACACTAATTATGTTAGGACTAAATACTACACCATATCAAACTGGTGTAAACATTTGGATTTTACAGTGAAGCAAAAGCATCATTAGTTAATTCAACATTTATTATACACTAGAAGTCATGTTTATAGAAGAACCTAGATAATTATTGTCATGAAAACATCTTTTCAAGATTCCTTATCTTTGAGACAGACACTCTGAAATGTTTACAGATGAATTTCTGGAAACTGTTAATCTAGAGGACAGAGTAAGAGAAAGTGAATGGGAGTATAGATGAAACAAGGGTTTCCATGAACTGATGACTATTGTGGCTGGGTGATTCACTGCTCTCAGTTAGCTATGAAATTTTACATTTAAAAGTTATAGAAATACATAATCTAATAAAATAATGATTTTCATCATTCTCATTTCCTTTTATAGGTTTTCCTTTCATGAATTTGTATTTCCGAAAGATTGATAAATTATACTTATGAATCATGTTTATCATTCAAATACATATTCCAGAGCTTATAGTCAGCTTAAGATAACCAGTCTCCCAGTACAGTCTCTCACTCCATTCATAATTCACTTTACATTTCACCTCTACACAGTTAAATAGCCTCTATCTGAATATTTCCAATGAAGGATAGTTATTAAGTTCAAATCAAGTCCACTTTTAAGTCAATCAGTGCTAACTGCAGGAATGTTTTCATCATACAAAACTAACCCCTTATCAAAAACATGCTGTATTTCTCCCAAATAGTTATGTCTACTGAAACTTCCAGTGACCCTACCCTGAATTATCGATTACATCAGTTAACAAGAACTAAAAACACAATCACTGTTCAATAGTTACTAGAGTTTCTCACTATAGAGTCTAGTTTTTAAAATCCACAATGGAAAACATAATAATAAGCCATTACATCTCAAACACTGGCTGTAACTTTCATACATTTTGTCTTATGCTCATCAGTCTGAGAGATCTTTAATACAAAAAGGCAAATAATAATAAAACAAGTATTTCACAGTTTCTTACCTTCAGGCAAACGTACTAAGTGATTTCTTCTTACATTGAGGTCTCTCAAGGCCTCCAAATTACCAATTTGGGAAGGTATTGTTTGAATTTCATTGCAGCTCACATCCTATATCAAAAAGATACAAAGTAAAGAACTGTACTAATATTACACACTTGACTACTTCAAACTATCTGTGAAATGAGGCTGGACAAGATACCTATGGTCCTTCCTAGCTGTAAAAAAGTATTATGATTCTGTGTCCAAGAATAATCTCATAGTTTGTACTAGCATTTAATTTTCAAAACATACAGGCTTTTGATCAACTTTATACATTTTATATAGATCTATATTAATTTTGAGAGCAGAACTGAAATTAAATGACTTAAGATTTGAGTAGGAGGTCTAGAACATCACATCAAATGAACATGTTGGTGAAAAGGTAAAAAAAGTAATAAAAACAGATTTAGAATATTTTTATTTCATATTGTTTTAAAGAAACTAGAAGAAAAAAACCAAAACAATGATAAAAATTACAATAAAATTATTTGAAAGAAAATTCTATTTTCAGAATATCAGTTCAGCTGTTCAAGAATATAAAATAAAAATGCATTGAAGATGACTCAAATCATTCTTTATCAAACTGAATGTGAGGAAAAAAAATAAAGTACACATAACTCAAAGGCTATAGAAAAAATAGATACTGCTTTATTAGCATCAGCTCAACCTAATTCCAATACATATATTAGGCTGGCCTTCTGGAATCTTGATAAATAGCTTTATTCCACTGGTTCTAAAAAGAGACTGACTATAGGTTCCAAGATTGGTAAATTCAGAATTCCGTAATTCTGAGACAAGCCAGAAGAATTTATAAACCCATGCATAGCAAAAGGGAGCAGCCCACGTTAATAAAATCTCTAAGATGCCACAGTAACACTTAAAATTCCTCTAATATATGAATAAAAAGAAAATATTGAGACTTACTACTGGAAAAGACCACTTACCAAAAACTTCAATAAGCTTCAGATATTATTTTTAAATTTTCCCAAAATATTCTTAGGAAAAAAAAACAACTATGTTTACCTTTCCTACCCACTAATGACTGAAGTAGAATCAGAAGCTAGACTTCTTAGTCCAGTGCTCTAGGTATCAAAGTTAAAAAGATTCTAAAAGAAGTTGAAAGGATAGGAAAATTAAGCCTGAGCCAGAAGGGAATAGCAATCTATAATATTTCCCTGAGGAAATGTGTTATGTTGAAAGACAGCAGTTCACTTTCACTGAAAAAAAAAAAAAAAAAAGGGAAAAAAGCAATAAGGAAGCTGGATAAGACCGTCAAGTGGGAATCAGAAGCATCAGGATTATTAATTTTTACTCTGCCACATACTGTTTGTATGATCAGAGATGTCAGTTCACCTCTTTTGTAGAAAACTAAACTCATCTTCTGTGAAACACATCTTGTGAAACATATCTCTTTTCAGTATTTAGGATTCAGTAAGTAGAAACAGAAAGTTTAAACAGTGGTCTAGTATCTAGACTCAATATTTAATATATTTGTGAATTCTTATAGATGACCTTTTATATTCATAATTCATCTGAAAAAAAAAAAGTGAGCTAACAAGTGGTCCAATTAGACTATATGCGTACAGCCAGTCATCTCTCAGTATCTGCAAGGGATTGTTGGTACCAGGACTCCAAGAACACCAAAATCCAGGGATGTTCAAGTCTCACATAAAATGCTGTGGTATTTGCATATAACCTGTACACATCTTCCTGTATGCTTTAAGTCACCTCTAGATGACTTAAAATACCTAACACGATGTAAACACTATGTAAATTGTTGCCATGCAGAGCAAATTCAAATTTTGCTCTTTGGAAATTTCTGGAATTTTTTAAAAAATATTTTTGATTCACAGTTGGTTCCAGTTCCAGTTCCAGACACGGAATCTATGATACAGAGAGCCAACTGTATTTATTTTTTGTTTATGATATCTATCTTTGTTAATAAACCTACAAAGAACTGCACTCCCAAATCTCAATCGACATAATTATATTTGACCATTTCAGAAATATGAAACATGGGCTTTGGAGTTAAAGTAGACTGGTTTCAAATTCTACTTTGGTTATGGAACCTTGGGCAAATTACTCAACCTTTCTGAATGCTATTCCCTTAGCTGTAATATGATGATGATTATAGTACCCAATTAATAATGTTAATGTGGTGATTTAATAAAAAAAGTTTTATTCCTATGCCCAGAACTTAAGCATGTAAGGGTAACAAGAAGTGGAGATGAAGGTTAAGCTTTTTAGAAATATAAAGCAGTTAAGAATAGCTTACTTTAGAGTGGGAAATATTTTCTAAATATAGCATGTAAGGCAAAAAAAGAATAAATCTGACCTTTGTACTGTCCACTCCCTATACGGACTAGCCAAAAATCAGAATATTAATGCTATTAACAATATTTAATTTGAAAAATTCAAACGCATTATTAACTTATGTCTCAAAAGTTTAATAACATAGAAATCAATTAATATTGGTTAGAACCTAATTCTAAGGACCTTTTCCCATTCCATGTGAGCCTATTGGAATTAAGAAAGAGCCTGTAAGAACTCTTTCTTAATTCTGTGTTGAAGCACTTGAATGCTGATCAGTCAGTAAAACTTCATCATCAATACCTGAAAATAACTCAAAACACACCCTAATAACAGGTCCTTACCACATAAGAGTATGCGGAAATATATACATGTATGGGACAATAAAAAAAGAAATATTAACTTACAAGTTCTGTTAAATGTCTGAGATGTCCAATTTCTTCTGGAAGTGAGACCAATTTGTTATTACTAGCTATTAAGACTTTCAATGGTAAATTACACAAGTGTATTGGCAATGTTGACAGTTGGTTCCGACTACGAATGGGTAAGCAGAGAAAGAGAATAGTCAGAGCTCACCATTCAAGGAAAAAAAATTGCCATCTTCTCATTCTGTACTCAGTAAAAATAACAAATGTTAAGTCTTGCAAGGAACAAACAGAATATTAGATATGCATTCTAGCCTTCATTTCCTCACTTGTCAGCTTTGTGGTTTTAGGGGCAGCATTTAACTTAGTTGCATCTCACACAGATTCCTCATCTGTAAATTACAGGACTCATAGGGCTCTTACACCATAAAACTTCTTTGTAAATAATGAAGTGTCATATAAACACAACATACTGTTATTTTATTAAAATTACATTTATATAGGAAAAAATTATTTTAAGATAGGGTAGATAACGAACATCCTCTCCTCTCTCCTCTTCATTCCAAAGAATTATAAACATAAAATGCAATCTACTTCCTTCATCATTGCAGTATTTTAGCCAAATGTAAATAAATGACCCCAATATAGTTCTATGGAAAAAAATGACAGGTTGTGATTTCAAATATATCATATGAAGTATAGGTAATGAATCTTTTATTATATACAATAAAAATATACAAATCAGAACTAAAAGTAAAAAACAGAGCTCTCATTAGGATAAGAATAAGTTAAAATTTTACTTATGCAGATTTAATCCCTTAATCCTTAGGACCAATTGCTTCCATTTTCAAGATCTTTTGATGATTTTACTAAGATAGATCATGAGCCTTAAAAAAATTTCATCTAATAATAATTCTACTCCTAGACATTTGCACACAAAACTCTTACTAGAACTACTTTTATCATGAGAAAAAGCTGAAATAATAACTAAATATTCGAGAGGGAAAATGAATTTTAGAAATATACAATCTGTACATTAAAATAATTACATATGAAAATATTTCCAAAGGCTATTTCATGACAAGGGGAAAACATTTAAAAATTTGACTAACTGCCTGGAAAAAAAGGTAAAGTTCATCTATACAACTATACAACTTCAGACACAACATTTTAATGAATTTCCTTTACTTTTCTACATTTGTTTATTTTCTCTAATCAATATTTATAACTTTTATAATGAAATAAAATAACAAAAGAATTCTTGTAAGATGTGAAAAAATGGAGTAGATGAGTTATAAATGCATTTATACATTCAGAACATAGTACACAAAATCACAAAACGAAACAAAGGAATTTCAGATCTACTATTCTCATTTGATGAAGCTTATTTGAAAATGTAATCGGAGAACCACAGCTACAAGACTGCTACAAGCCTGTTAAGCTAATGGCTCTTAGAATTTAATTATTGCAAAGACAAAAACAAAGTGAGAATTTAGAATGATATATAAAATACTGCTAATTTAGCCTAAGAACATATAGAGATAACTGCTGATATAAACAGATAATGTAAATCTTAGTGAAAAGGAAGAGGGAAATTGAAAATAGCACACAAAACTAAAAAATTCTTAAAAATTAAAAATTAAAAAAAGAGAAAGAAACAACATCCTTACCTAATATTTAAGAATGTTAGAGCTTGCAGGTTTAGAATTGCCTCTGGTATATACCGAATACAATTCTGGTATAAATTGAGATTCTCAAGAGACACGAAGTGACATGCTTCTATGGGAATTTCTGAGAGGCGATTTCGTGATAGATCTGAAAGAAAAAATTAATTAAGTCTAAAATCAGTTCCTAGAACTTAGTTTACTGAAATGTTAAATGAAAAAGCAGGTTCCATAATTGAATTTCTGAGTTCCTATTCTGGAGATTGGTCCAGAGTTAATCAAATATTAACTGACTGAATAAACCATTTTAACATATGCTTCTACACTTGTTGCTGGGAAATGTTGGTTCCTTTCCAGTCTCCACATATACTAAAAATGAAATCATTATTCTTTGCAAGTAACACAAATTCTAAGGCATATCTGCCTACAAATTATATCACAGATCATGCTAAGTACCAAACAGTCTAGAAAACAAATGGACCCCTAAAATCCACCTTCCCAAAAGCACAGACAACATTCTAAGGTTTTCAGAAAAGTGAAGCAAAACAAAACAAAAAATACTCTCCCTTTCTTTACCAGTTAAAAAGTATCAGGGACATGTCAAAGGGACTCAGGAACCATCTTTGCTCCCACTGGCTAAAGATGAGACAATCTGACCTTCAATAAAGATAATAATTGCAAAGGGTTGAAATCTATCACATATTACTCAGTTAGATGAGTTTATAATGACCCCCTCCAAAAGACGACAGAGAATCAATTCATTATAAACTGATAAAGGGGAAATAAATCTAACATCTACCTTGCCTTCTTTATATGAACTCTATCCATGAGTAGCCAAACAGATGAAAGGAAGCATTGCTAAGTAAGTGCTCTAGCTATAAATGAAAAATAATGATAGAATATCACCATTTTGCAACCCTCAATGAATTAATGGGTCTAGAATTTAGTATTAATGCCTATTATTTTTACAAAAAGACAATCAGAAAGTATATGCCTCCCTACTAGAATAACAGGACATCATTTATAGTCTTGCCAAAGGGACAGAACCTGAATTTAATCAAGCTTTTGATTACCTGCAAACTTTCAGGAAATGCAGAAAACAAAAGAATATGCTGAAATACAGTCACTCTATCAGTATCCATTTACATTTAATTAAATACACTATCAGATTCATTTACTCACCATTGTTTTCTCTCTTCTTCTGCCCCTTAAAATTTCTGTTATTTCATGAGAATCCTTTCTGAGAACTTTCCCTAGATGGAGTATGTGAATTCCTACATATCTCAAGTATGTTGCTTTTACACAAGTGAATGATATTTTGGCTAGGTATAGGCAGTTTTTTTCTTAGTCATCTGTAGATGTTACTTTACTACTTTTTAGTTTACAGTGTCACACTGAACAGTCCAGCACATATATGATTATTTTTCCTTTGTAAGCAGCTTGTTCTTTTTGTCTCTTCCACCCTTAAATTAACACTCTGGTCTGGAACTCAGTGGATTCTTTCAATCTTTCTTCAAACCCGAGAAATTCTCCTCTATTTTATCCATAGTTTGAAGAAATAAAAGGGATTAACTTAAATTATAAACTGCTGTTTATATACATTTATCCCCACAAATGACAACTTCAGGCAATTAACAAACAAATTAAATTTAAGCATGGACTGTTTAAAGTCAGTTTGCCTAATATCTGTATTATAAAGCTAAGTTACTTTAAATCCAGAAAATGAAAAAGATAACTCGTCTTTTTTTTGTCCCCATACTGACGAGGGGGAAAAAAAGACAGCAAAATATACACTAAGCTTAGATACATCTCAATAAATAAGTAATCCTTAATTTTCAAATAATTAGCTAATTTAAAACATCTGTCTGCTTTTGAAATCAGAGTTTCTGAATAAAGGTTCTTATAAGTTCTTCCATTTAAATTATATTTTGATTCCAATTTGGCAAGACAAGTAGTTTCTTCCTTCTGTTAACTGAGTAACTTTTACATGCTATAAATTCATGAAAGAGACTGAATTAATCAGTTGTGTCACAGCTCTATATTATGGAAAACAGAGCAACTAGTTTATTACTAGTTTATAAAGGGTATTTTTTGCCATATTCCCTCGAAGAAATAATTTTACAGCCAAAGAAATGTCATAAAAGAGGGAAAAAATCTGAAAAAAAAATCTTCAGTTAAAAAAGTATGGATGTTTTATTTTAAAAACTCCTTTTTTGAGTATAAAACAATGCATCTTAACTTCATAGATGCAGAAGACTGCATTAAACATATGTATTCAAAGAAATAAAGTACTGCCAAGTCTCCTAGAAGCCCCAAGGTAGCTCTTCCTAATCATAACCCCTTCCCTCCCCAAAAGAGGAACCAATATACTGATTTTAGTGTTAATCATGTCTTCTATAGTTTTATAGTTCTAACCCTCTATAAAATCTGTTTTGCCTCCTGTACTAGTTTCCTATTGCTGCTGTAACAAATTACCACAAACCCAGTGGCTTAAAACAACAATTTTTTATTATTTTACAGTTCTGGAAAGGTCAGAAGTCAGAAATGGGTCTCACTGGGCTAAAAGCAAGATGTGTTGTCAGAGCTTCATTCTTTCTGGAGCTTCTAGGGGAGAATCTGTTTCCTCCTCTTTCCCAGCTTCTACAAAACTGTCCACATTCCTTGGCTCATAGCCCCATTCCTCTACCATCAAGTCATCAATATCAGATGGAGTCTTTCTGATGCTGCCATCTCTGTGGTTCTCCCTCTTTTGCCTCCTTCTTCCACTTTTAAGGGTCAAGTGACTTTTACCATCTCCCCCATCTCCCTATTTGAAGGTCAGCTGATTAGCAACCTGAACTCCCGTTTGCCATGTAGGTCTAACATATTCATAGATTATAGGGATTAGGATGTAGACATCTTTAGGCGGCCATAATTTTGCCTACCATTCCTCTGAACT
The DNA here is from genome assembly GCF_009834535.1 of Camelus ferus. Lineage (NCBI taxonomy): Eukaryota > Metazoa > Chordata > Mammalia > Artiodactyla > Camelidae > Camelus > Camelus ferus. The sequence continues at coordinate 60,926,397 of NC_045696.1, forward strand.
TTCTAAAAGTAGATGCATGCTTTAGGTGTGTATTCTTTTGTGAACTTCATTCAACATTCGAGTTTCATTCATGTAGCTGCATACTGCAATAGTTCTTTCATACTATTCTTCATATGCCTTCACAGTATTCTACTATATTAACGTGCTATAATTTATTCACTTATTCTACTTCTGATGAACATTTTGACTGTGCACTGATCTAGGAGTGAAAATGCTGTGTAATAAGATATATGCATCTTCAACTTCAAGAGAGAATGCTAAACTGTTTCCCAAAAAGATGGTACCAATTTACATATCCACCAGCAATGTACAAGGAGTTTTTGTGGCCTCATATCCTTGCTAATACTTGTTGCTGAGATGTTTTAATATGTCTATTATGTTTTAAAGATTTTTTATAGTGGCATTTCATTGGGATTTTAATTTTAATTTCCCTGATTATTAATGAGGTACAATAGCTTTTCATATGTTTATTGGCCATCTAGATTTCCTTTTCTGTGTAGTACCTACTCAAGTCTTTTGGTTTGTTGGAGGTCCTTACAAATTCTGAATATGAGAACGTTGTCAGCTATGTTACAAGTACCTTCTCCAATTCTGTAATTTGAAGTTTCAGAGTCTTTGTGGTGTCTTCTGAAGAAAGTCTTTAATTTTAATAGAGCAAAAAATTTTATTAATACTTTTCTTTATGGTTAATGGTTTTTACAGTTTTAAAAGAAATCCTTCCCTACTCCAAGGTCATAAAGATACTCTCTTCTAAAAGTTTTATAGTCTAACCATCACATTTAACCTCCTCAGAATTTATTTTCTAGTATGACATGAGATAGGAGACCAATTTCATTTCTTCCTACAGGGATACCCTATTAATCCTGTGACAGTTATTGAAAAGACCATCTTCCCCTTACCCCAACTATTTCCCTATAACATCTCTGTCATATATCACAGCCTGTTTGGGAGCTCTCTAATTTAATCCATTGCACTACTTGTCTGTCCTTAAGTCAATATTACACAATCTTAATTACTATAGCTTTATAATAATTCTTGACATTGCAAACTGACTACACTTCAATAAATAAATAATAATAATTCTTGAAAACTACCAGAGTGTTGTACTCCTACATTACTACTAGTAGAAGAGGGATCCCTTCCTCTTTGAAGTTCTTCAAGGTGTCTTGGCGTTCCAGGCCTTTTGCATTTCTTTGTAAGTTTCAGAATGAGCTTGTTATATATCATAAAACACTTGTTTGAATTTTTACTGAGATTGCACTGAATCAAATATCACTTTGGGAAAAAAGACCGTATTTACTTGATTTATTCCCAGGTCTTTATTATTTTATACATGATAGATATTTAACCATTAGTTACTCACAGAACTAAAACTGATTTTAATATACTGACTTTGTACCTGGCATCTTTGGTGAATCTTTTTATCAGTTTACAAAATTTATCTGTAGATCCTTCTGGATAGCTCTAGATCCAATATTACATAGTTCTGTGAACAGTGAAGGTTTATTTCTTCCTTTCTGCTATATATTTATTTATTTTTCTCTCTTACAGTGCTGGCTAGGACCCATAGCACAATGTTGAATAAAAACAGTAATTGTTCCTAATATCAAAGGTTTTCTATAGATATCCTTTAAATATTAAGGAAATTCTTTCTAGTTCTAGTTTGCTATGAGCTTTTATCAGTAACAAATACTGAATTTAATCAATCTCTTTTTCTCCATCTATTGAGATGATTACAGGATTTTTTAATTTTATTATACTGATATGGAATTAATTTTACTCTTTATTCCACTATTCTTTCATTTCATTAGTATAGAATTAACTTTTGTCCTCATTAAAACTTTATTTTATTAGATATTAAATTTCTTTTTTTCCTTTTTTTAATAGAAGTATAATCAGTTTACAATGTTGTGTCAATTTTAGTGTACAGCACAATGCTTCAGTCATACATGAATATACATATATTCATTTTCATATTCTTATTTTCTAAAGTTAAATCTTGTATTCCTGACATAAACTAAATTTAGCCATGATATATTATTCTTTATATTAGCTAGATTCAGTTCATTAATATTTGTTTCAAGATTTTTGTATATATAATCATGAATGAGTTTGGACCATTTTCTTTTCTCATACTAAATTTGTCAGGGTTTGATACCAAGGTTGTACTAGTCTCATAATATTTAGTTTGGGGGCATTCCCTCTTCTATTGACTGAAAGGATTTATATAGATATCTAATAACTTCACTAGTGATGCCATCTGGGCCTGGAGTTTTCCTTGAAGGAAGATTTTTCACTACTGATTGAATTTCCTTAATATTGATAAGACTATTTAGGTTTTATATGTATCTTCTTTAAAAAATATTATTAATTAATTTATTTTTTGTCCAGGGGGGTAATTAGGTTTATTTATTTACTTATTTATTTTAATGGAGGTACTGGGGATTGAACCCAGGACCTTATGCATGTTAAGCATGCCCTGTACCACTGGGCTATACCCTTCCTTATATATATCTTCTTGAACCAGTTTTATTATAGTCTAGGAGTTTGCTATTTTTATCAGAATTTTCAATTTTATTACTGTAAAGTTGTTCATAATAGCTTCTTTAATTTTTTTTAAATGTTTACAGCATCTGTGGGGATCTCTCTATATTTTCATTTCTGACTTTGTTTTTTGTACCTTCTTTCTCTCTTGATCAATCTCATCAAAGGACTGAAAATAACATTAGTGTTTTCAAAGTATCTGGCTTCGCTAACCCTATTCATTACTGTATAGTTTCTATTTTGTTAGTTTCTGTTCTTATCTTTATCATTTTCCTTCTATTGGGGGGAGAGGTGGTATTATTCTTTTCCTAATTTATTGAGATGCTTAGCCCATTAATTTTCAGACTTCTTTCTTTCTAAATATATGTATTTAAAGCTATAAAATTCCATCTGTACAATGCTGCTGTAGCTATATCTCACGAGTCCTTAAATATATTTTATCAGAATATTTTATTAGAAAATATTTTCTAATTTCCATTATGATTTCAATTGTCCCATTCTGTTAGAAATGAATTTCTTAATTTCTGAACATATCAGGATATTCTTATTACCTTATTCGTTAATGATTTCTTAACATTGATTAACAACAGTACTATGGTAAAAGAACATGTTTTATGTGATTTTAATTCTTTGATATTTGTTTAGATTTCCTTAATGGTCCACATATGGTCTATTCTCATACATATTCTACATGAGTCTAAAAAGAATGTGTATTCTACATTGGCATAATGTTCTGTTATGTCTATTAGGTCACATTTGTTTCACTTCATTGTTCAAGGCTCATCCTTAACGGATTTTTTTTTTTTTTTGGCCAGCTTTTTCCTATCAACTGCTGAGAGAGGGGTATATTACAGTCTTCCATTATTGTTGCTATCTCATTTATTTCTCTCTGTAATCCTTTAACCATTTCCTTATGTATTTTGGAGTTTTGTTACTAGATACCTACAAAGTTTTAAATTATTATCTTCCTAATAAATCAAACTTTTTATAATTCTTAGGTTACCTCTTATATTACTAACACTGTTGCTTGCTTTGAAGTCTCCTGTTTTGGTTGGTTTGGTGGACTCACTCTAGTGTGACTTCCATGATCCTGCTCACATCCTTGTATAGACTTGCTCCTAACCATCAGAATAATGCAAAGGTGATATGATGTCACTCCTTTGGTTATGACTTCCATATGATCTATCTCTGTTGCTAGCTTTGAAGAAGTAAGCTGCTGTAAATTCTATAGCTGCGAAGAAATAAATTCTGCCAACAACCTGAGAGAGCTTGGAAGCAGATCCTTCCCCAGTCAAGTCTCTACAGAAGAACTCAGCCTTGATCAACACCTTGACTGAAGCCTTGCAGCAGACTAGGCTAAGCTGTGCATAGAATCCTGATCCAAAGAAACCAGGAAGTTTCTTAAGCTGCTAAGTTTGTGATAATTTGTTACACAGCATAGGAAACTAACAGTCAATACTTCCACAGAGTAACTTTTCCTTTTCTTTTATTTCTAATTTTCTGAATCATTATGTTTTAAATGTGTTTCTTATAAATAGCACAAAGGTAAATTTTGTTCTAATTGTCTGACAATCTTTATCTTTTAACTGAAATGCCCTCTATTTAACATAATTACCCAATATATTTGGATTTTTAAAAAGGTCATATTATTTGTGACAGATGTAGTTTACTGTCCTTTGAATATCTATGTTCTTTCCTTCTTTCTTACTATTAAAAGGTCAATTGTGGCCAAAATAGCAAAGGGTTTGGCTAGACCACTAACTGATACTTCCAATTTTATTCATTATTAAAGTTCAAACTAAGGAAATAAAGACTGATATAAAATTCAGCAACATTTGACTTGGTAACTAAATTGATGTGGGAAATTCTCACTTATAGGCAGTGTCCTGAGTATATATGCAAACTGAATGTTTTAAAATTACCTCATGTTTTTCTATAGAGGGGAAAAAAAGACTTCTGAGCTTTTGAGGACTAACTTTGCACAACAATGCCATTAAAATGTTATATATTCACAAATATATTCCTTTCCACTATTTCCTATCACAATACATGATGATTTGTCCACACAGTTGTTTAAGTCAGACTTTCTTTTTTTCTCAATCTAATCCTATCAACAAACACTGTCAGTTTCTTGGTCCAAATATATCTTGAGCCCATCCATTTCTCTTCATTTTCTCTGTCACTAATTCCTAGGATTATTCTAAGAATCAAATCAAATAATGCATGAAAAAATTACTTGATAAATTGTAAAATGCAAAGAGGTATACACACACACAAAGCCAGCTTCATAGGTTGACAGCAATACAGCAAAAACAAAAATAACCCCCCACCCCTGCTAAATTATAGGGTATTGTATACTATGCAATAAAATAAAGCAGAGTACAATAACTTATGACTTTTGGTCACCAAAAAGAAGTAATACTGCTTTATTAATACTTCTAGTTTTAAAAGGCAAAGAAGCAGTATTACTTCTACTTTGAAAAGGCAAAAAAGGTAGAAAACATTTATTTAAAGATTCACATTAAAATGTTTAAAACAGTTTCTTTATCTTTCAGCGGGGTTAAATAAGCAGAGAGGTTACGGAATCTTTATGTCACGAGAGTAAGCTTTTGACTTCACACATTTAGATAAGACTAGTTATTTTCACATAAGCCTCCTAAATTTCCATCTCTGTTGTCAGTTGTAGGTTGTTTTCCAGACTTTGAGCTCAACTGAGATTTGCCAAGTATTGTAAAAAGCCACAAACTGGATAATATACAACTTTGCAATTAAGCTATTAAGTTACTTCTATGTATCATTCCCTGAATGTGGCCTTGGTCTTGCACCAGCGAGTATCTTTTCTTCTAATGCTAGTAATATGAGCTAACAACTATACCACTCTTTGGCACAGCCCTTGGATGTATCATTCAGTTGAGCAAAGCAGAAAATGCCTATTTTGGAGTGATAAAAAAATGAGAAAAAAATTTTGGCTAAGAAATATATTATGGAAGTTTCAATTAACTAAAAGAAGTATTTCAATGAAAAAAGTTTTAAGACATTTTGTTTGCAATCATATGTGATTATTTACCTTATTCACCAAGAAATTAACTTCAAAGTTAAACTTACCTCAAATACACTGTAAGTTTAAAAATGATATGTTAAAGAAAAAAGCCTAAGAGATGGTAAAAAAAGAATCTTCAATATTAATTGAAGGAGGGGTGTTGTACAAGAATGAGCACGTTAGAGTCACAAAGCAAATATTTAATGAGTATCTTAGGAACGTGGTGAGTGTTTTGTTCAACTCTATACTTGGCACTTATTAGTGCCATAGTACATAGCACAAAGTAGGTGTTCAATAAAGTATTTGTTTTTAAAAAAAAGTAAATAAATGAAAGAAACAAAAACTGTGGAATCAGAAACAAGTATGGGGGGAGGGTACAGCTCAAGTGGTAGACTGCATGCTTAGCATGCAGGTCCTGGGTTCAATCCCCAGTACCTCCTCTAAAAATAAATAAATGAACCTAATTACCTCCCTCCCCCTGCCAAAAGTAAAATGAGTACAAATCCTGTCCTCCACCTATAGAACATCATCTATAGTAAGACTATAACATAATTAACATACTTGAAAAAGGACCAAAGCACTTTAAACAATTTTTTTGTTTTTAAGAAATACTACATGACATATAGATTTTCTGGTCAAGATGGTAGGACCACAAGCTTGCCTCTCCTGGCGACTAAAACAAAACCACAACTGAATGCTAAACAACCATTGAAAAAAGACTGGAACCTAGCAAAAAAGATCTTCTCCGACTGGAAACACAGAGGGAACCACAGCAAGACGGCAGAAGGGGCCTGCTCAAGATATAATTGGGCCCCATACCCCTTGGGTGGGCGACTCACAGATGAAGATTTGTTAAGTCACAGAGGCCCTCCCACAGAAGTGAGAGCTCTAAGCCCCATGTCAGGCTCCCCAGCTTGGGTTCTGGCATTGGGAAGAGAAGGAGACCCCAGGATGCTTGGCTCTGAGAGCCTCCCAGGACTGGGGGAAACAGAGACTCCATTCGCTTGGGAAGCATAAATGCAAACTCATGAGCACCAGGTCCAAGGGCAGAGGCAGTGATTTCATAGGAACATGGGCCAGACCCGCCTGCTGGATTTGGAGGGTCTTCTGGGGACATGGGGGGCGGCTGCAGCTCACTCAAGGGACATAAAAGCTGGTGGCAGAAATTCCGCGAGTGTTAATCTACACGAGCTTTCCTGGAGGCTGATACCTTGATTGGATCATTAGCACCAAGATCTAGTCCCACCCAACAGCCTGTAGGGAAGCCTCAGGCCAAACAACATACAGGGTGGGAACACAGCCACACCCATTAGCAGACTTCCTAAGCCACAAAGGCCTCTAGACACAGCCCTACCCACCAGAGGTCCAGGGCCAAGCTTCTCCCAGCAGTGGGCAGGCACTGGCTCCTCCTGCCAGGAAACCTGCATAAGCCTCTAGTCCAGCCTCATCCACCAGGGGCAGATACTAGAAACAAGAAAACAACAATCCCAAAGCCTATGGAAGGAATCCACAAACACATAGAAAGATAGAAAATATGAGGCAGCAAAGGAATATCTCCCAGGCCAAAGCATAAGATAAAATCCCAGAAGAAGAAATAAGTGATGAGGAGATAGGCAACTTATCTGAGAAAGAGTTTAAAGTAATGATGACCAAGATGTTCAGAGAACTCAAGAGGAGTATAGATGCACAGAGTGAAGTTTTTAGCAAAGAGTTGGAAAATATAAAGAATACCCAGGGTTGAAGAATAAAATCACTGAAATGAACAAAACACTTGAAGGAACCAAGAGGCAGAAGAACGGATCAGTGAGCTAGAAGACAGTTTAGTGGAAATCACTACTTCAGAACATAAAAAATAAAAAAGAATTAAAAGAAATGAGGATAATTCAAGAAAACTCTGGGAAAACATGAAACACACTAATATTTGCATTACAGGGGTCCCAGAAAGAGAAGAGAGAGAAAGAACCTGAGAAAATTTTTGGAGAGATAATAACTGAAAACTTCCCCAACTTGGGAAAGGAAACAGTCACCCAAGTCCAGGAAGTGCAGAGAGTACTACACAGAATCAACCCAAAGAGGAAGACACGAAGGCACCTAGTCATCAAATTGCCAACAATTAAGGATAAGGAGAAAATATTAAAATTAGCAAGAGAAAAGCAACGAATAACATACAAGGGAACTCCCATAAGGTTATCAGCTGATTTTTCAGCAGAAACTCTACAGGCCAGAAGGGAGTGGCAAGATACATTTAAAGTGATGAAAGGGGAAAACTTAACAAGCAAGAATACACTATCCAGCAAGGCTCTCATTCAGATTTGATGGAGAAATCAAAAGCTTCACAGATAAACAAAAGCTAAAAGATTTCAGCACCACCAAACCAGCTTTACAACAAATGTTAAAGTAACTTCTCTAGTCATAAAACCGTAAGAAAAGAGAATAAAAAGAAGAGAGAAAAAGAAAAAAAGAGAGACCTACAAAAGATTGCTTTGGCTGTTCAGGGTCTTTTGTGGTTCCTTACAAATTTTGGAATTGTTTGTTCTAGCTCTGTGAGGAATGTCATGAGTATTTTGATGGGGGTTGCATTGGATCTGTGGATTGCTTTGGGTAGTGTGGCCATTTTGATAGTGCCGATTCTTCCAATCCAACAGTGCAAGAAATCTTTCCATTTCTTTGTGTCATTTTGGTTTTCAGAGTATAGGTAACCTCCTTGGTTAAGTTTATTTCTAGGTATTTTGTTGTTTTTGATGTAATGGAAATGTCTCTGCCAGTTATAAATTCCGGTTTTTGAAGTGAAAAAAAAAAAGTGAATGAATGGCTGCAAATGGCAAAATATCCTTCTTTTTCTGGGTGAGTTGTATTCCATTACATATATTTATATATGCTGCATCTTCATTATCTATTCAACTATTGATGTACACTTAGGATGCTTCCTTATCTTGGCAATTATAAATAATGTTGCTGTTAATAGCAGGGTATATGTATCTTTTGGAATTAATTCTTATTTTGTAGTTGGTTTTATTCCTTTGATAACTATGTAAATTTAAAAAGCTAAAGCTCTATACATTCTTAGAAACAATGAACAGTACATATATGTAAATTTAAAAATACATTTTTCAGTAAAAAAAAATCGACCTATCAAGCCATGAAAGACATGGAAGAAACTTAAAAGACATATTACTAAATGAAAGAAGCCAGTCTGTAAAGGCTACAAACTGTACAATTCCAACCAAATGACATTCTGGAAAAGGCACAGCTACAGAAACAACAAAAAGATCGTGGTTTCCAGGGTTTTGGGGAGAGAGAGGGAGGGAGGAATGAATAGATGGAGCACAAGGGATTTTTAGGGCAATGAAATTATTCTGTATGATACTACAGTGGTGGCTACATGTCATTATGCATTTCTCAAAACCCATAGAATGTACAACATCAAGAGTGAACCCTAATGTAAACTATGGACTTTGGTTGATAATAATGTGCCCATGTTGATTCATCGATTGTACCAAATATGCCATAGTGATGAGGGATATTGAGGGCAGAGGAGTATATATGTGTAAGTTGGGAGGGCTATATGCAAACTCTTTATATTTTCTGCTCAGTTCTGCTGTGAACCTGAAACTGCTCTAAAAGAATAAAGTCTATTAAAAAAAAAAGAAATACTACATAATCTATATACAATGGAATATTACTCAGCCACAAAAAGGATGAAATAATGCCATGTGCAGCAACATGAATGGACCTGGAGATTATCATTCAAATGAAAGCAGTTAGACAGAGAAAGACAAATATCATATGATATCAGTGATACATGGAATCTAAAAAAAATGCTACAAATGAACTTATTTACAAAGCAGAAATAAACTCACAGACATAGAAAACAAACTGTTGGTTATCAAAGGGGAAAGGTGGGGAAGGAGGGATAAATTAGAACTTTGAGATTAACAGATACACACTACTATATATAAAACAGAAAAACAACAAAGACCTACTGTATAGCACAGGGAACTATATTCAATATCTTATAATAACCTATAACGAAAAAGAATCTGAAAAAGAATATATATGTATAACTTTGTATATATATGTAATCACTTTGCCATATACCTGAAACACTGTAAATCAACTATACTTCAATAAAAAAGAAAAAAAAAAAAGAATGAGGCATAAGACAATTAACTTGCACAAGATGATATAATTAGCTGTTATTAATTTACTCGATTTTGTATCTAAAATATGTACCAGTTTATTGTGTGTGTGGGGAAAAAAGAAATACTACACAATCTATATTGAAAATAATTTATTTCCAAAAAAGTATGTATTTAGATAAAATGAATCAAATTCACCTCAAGGGAAAAACTATTATGTGTATCTATAGTTTTACAGATAAATATTTTATAATTTTTTAAAAAGCTGAAATAGATTACAGTCATAAAAAGAGTGGTTTAAGTGTACAAAAAATGTCATCACGACTTTTTTCCATTCTGAAGTATATAAAATGTTTTTAATTGATGATATTTGCCTTCCTATTAAAAAAAATAGATGTGCATGATATATTGACCTGTTTGCTATGTGGACTCATGGGTTTTCATTTTATTCAATGTTATAATTCATTAAGACTCAGACTTGATTATGAAAATGCCCCCTTAAGCTAGATCCTATATCTTTTTGATATGCCATCTTCACTTTCTTTTAGCATTTCCTCATATTCCGGCAAAAGATGTTCCAGAATTATCTTGCAACTTCTGTGCCCTAGTTCTAAATCAGCTACTTTTCACCCCTGTGTAACAGAAACTTCTGTGGCAAGTTAGATTTGTGGAAAGGGGGCAAAAAGGGAAAGACACCAATCTCAAGAGAAGTTTCAGAATTAATGACTATTGGTTTTTCTGTAAGACACTAAGCTTTGTAGTCGTCTGAGACACAGCAATAAAAAACAAAACAGAAATTGGTATCTGGAAGTGGAGCGCTGCAGTAACAAAGACCTAAAACATCTGACATTGGCTTAAAACAAGAAAGCAGACAGTGGCCCTAAGGGGCCTCCATGAGCCTGTTCATGGAGACTGAAAGGCAGTGAAAAAAAAATGCTATTGAAGTCTGGAGAAAAAAGCAACCTAATTCTGCTCTAGCAGAACAATTAACGGAACTGCAGTAACATGACAGAAGAGCATCTAATGGATTTAACTCACCATAAATACACGTGGCTATCTGTAGTGAAACATGTTAGCTGAAGTTACAAAATATGTGACAACAAAGATCACTAAATATTAATTTTAAAGATGAGAAAAGGGGTATATGTATTTACATACACGTACATATTTATTTTCCTGTAACTTCCCATTTAATTTTTCTCCCCTTACTTATTTTTTGGTATCATTCAATACACTACATTTTTCCTTTTCCAATACCGCAGAGAAAGCAAAATACGTTAACTAGCTTAAAAGACCATCTTTGCTCACAAAGAAAAGAACATGAACTTCTGCCTCGAATGGATTTTGGTTTCATATAACACTGGAAAACAAGCTCAATTTCTGAGTTTATAAATACCATCCTTAAAACTGATCCTTTTGGCCGGAACCACCATCTTCCAGGAGTGGTAGTTCTGCCCTTGGATGATCTAAAACAATCAAAACTATTGTTTTGACATTTTGGGAAACAAAGTGAAGAATTCAACTCTAAAAGCCTATAGGTGAATTTCTAGATAAATAATTTGACAAAATGACCAACATAAAGGGAAGAGGAGAGGCACCCGCTACATGTTCTCTAGGCCTTTTAGAAAACATGGAGTTCTTCCTTTGGTCACATACATGCGAATCTGTAAGAAAGATGATATTGTAGACATCAAGGGACTAGGTACTGTTCAAAAAGGAATGCCCCACAAATGTTGCCACCGCAAAACTGTAAGAGTCTACAGTGTTACCAAGCATGCTGTTGGCATTATTGTAAACAATGAAGGGCAAGATTCTTGCCAGGAGAATTAATATGCATTGAGTATATTAAGCACTCTAAGAGCTGAGATAGCTCCCTGAAATGAGTGAAGGAAAGTGATCAGAAAAAGGAAGCCAAAGAGAAAGGTACGTGGGTTCAGCTGAACCACCAGCCTGCTTCACCCAGAGAAGCACACTTCATGAGAACCAATGCAAAGGAACCTGAACTGTTGGAACCCGAACTGTTGGAACCCATTCCCTATGAATTCATGGCATGATGGTGTAAAGAAAATAAAAGAGCTGGACTATGAACAAAAAAGGCAAAAAAAAAAAAACAACCAAAACCCTGTGATTCAATTCTCACAGTATTTTCTCTCATCTTGAAATGTGGCTGATTATAACCTTGCCAATAAAGAGTCTTCAAAACCATACCCTCAAACAATGCAATTTACAGAAAAACTATTATCTTAAATGAGACAAATGATAGAGCCAGGTTTTAGTCCCAGCTCTACCATTTATTACCATCTTAATCTCTAAAGCATTTCAGAATCTCCCTTTCTAGCACTTTCAGTGAGATTTTTTCAATTATTTTACTTTTTCTGCAGGCAGGAAGCCTGCTAAGAGGTACTTTTTCCTACGTCTTTCTTTCTCTTTAACTATTTAATAACTTAATGATTTTATGAATTAGGAGTAGTTGAGTCCTACTTTCATGGGACAAACCCAGAGCCCAAAGACAACAGTAACGTGGCTTCTGACACCTGAAAAAAAGTTCTTTGGAAACATTTATTTAATTGACGTGGCATTTTTCTCTCAGCTAATTTTCTAACTTTCAATTTCTCTTTGAGACTGTGAAGGTCACAAGGTCCAGAAAAAGAATATAATAATCATGATATACAGAATATAACATGATATTGCTCACTTCTCTTAAGTTGGCAAAAGGAAAAACCTTAACTCTTTATAATACAAAAACTTGTTAATAATATAATTTCATAAGTTAAATCTCTTACAAGAAAATAACTATAAATATCTAAGAAGTGATTCAATATTTAGTTCAACAAATTCCCTCTTTGCTCTTAAAGAAGTCTGCTCAATTTTGCCCCTTCTTTCAGTCACACTGTTGTTGCAACCACCATTCTTGATTCTTTCCAGCGTTGTGGGAAGCCCACTTCTTTTTTCTTAGACCAGTGTCTGACTTTTATAAGGTACCTGAGATAATTTCCTTCGACCCACCAGATCTAATTCATACTTTCTTCTGCCCCTCTATTCTTCTCTCTATTCTCATGTGAGCTATCAGAAGAAATAATGCAGTGACATTTCTGTTCAAAGGAACCACCTATTTGAATCATGCCCAAAATAATTTAAATTCAGTCGAACCAATTAATACAAATATTCTGGATTTAAACTTAAGTTTTCTACATCACAATAGGTCAACTTGAACTTCTCTGATTCTATATATTCTGAATATTTCTAGCTCTTATGCATGAGCAGGTTACCTAAAGCACAAAGGGAAAAGGGACCAAATCTCTCATTTAAAAAATAGATTTTTTAGCCATTGTGGAATGCTTACTATCATAAACATATGTATGTGTGTGTATATATATATATTAAGACATTTTTCAGGGCGTTTGCTCAGCTCACAATGTTCTTAATTTCTCTCTCTCATTCACAGGGGCTGGCTTTCCTTCCCTCCCAGCTTTTCAGAGTCATATATACCAGTGATTTTTAACCTTGAGGACCCTCTCAAAGGAAGTAACACTAAACTCTGTGGCTCCACGCAGTCTTGATGCCCTGGGAAACTCCTGTTTCTCCTTTAAGAGCCATCTCAAGCATAATCTCATTATACTTCCTTGAATGGTCTAGGCACTCAAATGATTCCTTGGCTGTGTTTCTCTTACTTTAGTGTAGCAATTATCACATGGTAACTCTTCATTAGATTTTAAGTTCCTTGAGACCAAGAGCTTTGTGTCTTTAGCATCTAACACAATACCTGACTTATTAAAAGGTCAAGTTTATTTGCTAGAATTAAGTTAATTCAGTGTGCCAACACTGGATATTTCATGCTGATCAACTCAGTGTTAGTTGTTTTTAAATTAAAAATTGGAAAATTATTTCTGAATAAACTAAGTTTACTTGGTCGGTAATTAATTAATTTTTAAAATGTGGGCTTCATGAAGGGAATCACAAGAAAAGATCCTTAGCAGCAGCAGAGGAAATGTAGGAGACATACAGACCAAGCCAGATTATACCCACACCACCACCAACCGTCTGCAACATGAATTATAAATAAAATGGGTAAATCAATTTATATCATATATATACACACACACACACATATATATATATATATATATATATATATATATATATATATATATATATAAATTCCTAAAATTCAACAAGAAAATAAACAACTCTATTAAAAAATGGGCAAAGAACTTGAATAGACAGTTTTCCAAAGAAGGAGGAGGGTATAGCTCAATGGCAGAGTGCCTGCTTAGCATGCATGAGATCCTGGGTTCAATCCCTGGTACCTCCATTAAAAAATAAATAAATCAACCTAATTACCACCCTCTCCTCCCAAAAAACCAAGCTGCAAAACGCACACAAATAGTCAAAAAGCACATGAAAAACACTCAACATCGCTAATCATTAAGGAAATGCAAATCAAAACCACAATGAGATATCACTTCATATAAAGCAGGATGGCCTTCATTAAAAACAAAAGCCAGAAAATAACAAGAGTTGGTGAGGATACAGAATAACTGGAACCCCTGTGCATTGCTGGTGAGAATGCAAAATGGTACAACTGCTGTAGAAAACATAAGAGTAGTTTTTCAAAAATTAAACATGAAGTTATGTTTATGATCCAGCAATTACACTTCTGAATATATACCCAAAAGAACTGAAAGCAAGGACTCAAACAGGCATTTGTTTACCAGTACTATGGCTACATTGTTCATACTAGACAAAAGGTGGAAACAACCCAAATGTCCATTAACAGATGAATGGATAAACAAAATGTAGTATATGCATACAATAAAGTAATATTCAGCCCTAAAAAGTAATTAGAAATTCTGATACATGCTACAGCATGGATGAACCTTAAAAACATTGTCCTAAGTGAAACAAACAAGACACAAATACTGTATGATTCCACCTAATGAGGTACCTACAATAGAGACAGAAAGTAGAATGGTTACCAGGGATAGAAGGAAGAGGTATTGGTGAATTGTTGTTTAATAGATATAGTTTCAGTTTGGGATGATGAAAAAGTTTTGGAGATGGATATAGTGGTGATGGCTGCACAACAATGTAAATGTACTCAAAACTACTGAGAAGGGCACTTTAAAATGATTAAAGTGGTAAATTTTATGTTACAAATATTTTACCATGATAAAAAAAATCCAACTGTACAGTACTCAAAGTAGAAAATAAATGTAATCTGCCTCTTTTTTCGTGATATGTACCTTAAAAATCTTTCTCTAAAATTATAGACTTTTCTAGTAACCATATCTTACACCTTAGCAATAAACTAAATGATACAGAAATTACAGAAACAAAAGTTCAAAGCATTCTGTAATGCCAAATCTCAAAAAGTTAGTTTTACAACTATGTAACAAAGAATGTTGGTTGTTTATTAGTTCTTTTCTCCCTAACTCCATTTCTCTTTCCCAAGGGAAAAAAAAGTGTTTAATATTTCATTCTGTTCAGCTATGTAATTAAGACAGTAGAACTTACTTCTTTAAATTTCTAAAGCTAAGCCAGGAAAACCTAGGTTCATTCCCGTCCAAACACAAATTAATGTTTTCAACTCTATGGCATTTATTAAAAAATGCTAGTAATCAAAAGTCTTATGTTCTTCTAATAACTCCTTCAGGCCATCCCACGCAATGACATCATCCTTACCAAATAAAGCCCATTATGTAATACCCATATATATACACTACTATAACTTTCTATGAGAACAGTCACTGCTGTGAATGTTAAAAGGGCCTGAGATAATGACAGATATTCTGTATAACAGGTTTTTAACACTAAGCTATATAAGCTTTAGGAGAATATTATAGAAATAATGTCCTTTAACATATAAAGAAATGGTAAATATGAATTATTAAAAAAATATAAAACACACATTTGAGATGAATAATTCAGTAAGAAATAAAAAGTACAACTGTTAAGGAAGGTCAAGTCCCTAAAGAATTATATAAAACTAGTAATTTAAAATATGATTTAATAACTGTTTAACAAACCACAATAATACCGTTTAGAGTACTACCCAGACTAAAAAATACCAAGAAGAAAGAACCATACACTATTGCTTATTAAATGAAGATACTGTGATGACTGATAAAAGTTTGTTACACTTTTAAAACCTCCTCTTTAAATTTGCTCTAAAATTTTTAAATATTAAATCTAAAAAACACTCTACATTTAGGTATTTCCTTTATGATTTCAACCACTATGCCATTGATATGAAATTTTGTTGATAGAAAATACAACAAAAATCATTTTATTTTAGCTATTAATAAAATTATGTGACCCAAAGAGGTCAAAAATAAGAATATATGAGAAAGCATATATGGATTTTCTTTTTTAAATCGTTTTTAACTTTAAATTTTTATGAAAGGTATTAAGTTCATATGATTTTAAATATCAATTAGTGACTTCTGCTTCCGGAAGATGTAACAGAGGTACTTTTCCCTACTTCTAAACTGAAAACCCTGGCCATCACATCTAAAACAAAGATAAGAAGACTCTAAAGAGTTAAAAGAAGACAACTAAGGACTTTAGGATCCAAGGAAGGACAAGGTGATCAGTTCCTCGGGTTTTCCTTTTGCTTCATGTATCCTAGACTTGGAACTGACGTCTCCGAGTTGGCAATCCAGAAACACCAATGGACAGAGACAAAAACAAAAGAAACAAACCAATAAAAGCCTGCTTTCTCTAGCCAAAAGACCAGGAAAGGGGCAACTTAACAAGACAGAAAACTTTCAGACAATAACTTCTCTACTCCAGTCAAACACCTCAGAAACAAATGTGGCCTCATCCAACCCATGTCAGCAAAGGCTAAGTGAGGAGCCTAAACTTCCATCCTTACAGGACTGTAATTTGGCATTTCAGTGGCTCCTATGGCTCCCCATTGATATGGTGTCAAAGAATGACAAGTGGAAAGCCAGGGCTTTCATGCCTACTGGAAGGTAATGTGGTCCCACTCCCCACCATGTAGAATCAGTGGAGACAGTCTGGAGAACCTGGACTTCCACCTCTAACCACCAGTTGTTACTCTCCACCTTCCTGCTGGTATGATGTCAGAGGACTAGTAGAGTCAGGGCTTTGACCACTGCCAAGCTGATGGAGGGGTAGAAAGAAAAAAACAAATAATTTGTTATAAAATTACTATTCCTTTTCAGAAAGCAAGGGCCTTGAAGAAATCTCTTGATTCCTCAGAGGAAGCAAATAATGGGAAGTGTACAAGGGTACATAGTAAAAAAGTCAAGGACTGAAAATATTTCAAAATCGCAGCCTGATGCTAATTTTAAGTGTTCTGTCTTAAGAGTTTGAAAATTCAGACCACCATGTCTATGGTGTCATTACTGAAAAAAGAGAAAAAAATTAAAGGTACATTTTAAAAGGAGGTGTCATTGACCTAACTGACAAAACTGAAGTAGAGTGTTGGAAATAGGTAGAGAAAAATCCATTAGCACCTCATTTTTGTTTATAATATTGGGATTCATCCTGAGTGACGACTACCTGACAAGACTAATTCAGGGAATACATATTTTTCTATGAATGCTCCAAATGTGACTATCACAACTAATTTTCCTTATTTTTACTTTCACATAGCAGCATTTATAGAGATGCCACAATGTGCTTCATTATGAGGCAGATCTTCGTTTTAATCAGTTAGAAAATTAAAAATATAGATTATGGTCAAAACAGTCAAATTTTTAAATGATACAATGACATTTTTTTATGTTTCTCTATAGCACCTTAAAAGTCAAAACTTTACGAACACTCTGAACAAATTTATTATAATCTCATCACAACAAACTTTAATGGCACCATGTATGGCTAATTCACTGTGGCCTTCTCCAGGATTAGAAACTCTGGTCATAATACTATAAAGAATTTCTTTACAATAAGGTTTAATTCATTGCTAATAGACATTTGTTGAAATTGAGATCACCAGGTTAAATGAACACACTGTCAAATCTTTTTAACATAGTAACATGTTATTGGAAATATAAATTGTTAGAAGTAACTTGTTTTCCCATCTTAAAATATCAGTGAATATTAATATATGAACTGCATATATAGACATGAAAAAGTAACATATAGAAACCTAAAGTTTCTATACATTCCAAAACCTAAGGATTTCTATATATTCCTTTTTCATTAAAAGATTAATGCCTTTTTTATTATAAAAAGATTGACCAAGGGTCTAGCTGGAGAAATTCATGATCGCATGTTTGCTTAAGAAAAAGGCTTTCTATTGTTGCTGTTATTGTTTTTCCCTTAGCATAAACCAGATTATTTCTAACCGACAGAATTTGTATCCTTTGCTCCAATTATACTGTACTTTCATCTGAAATACCAGTACAGGTAAGAAAGGGAAGAATTCCTAATAAACTGTTAATATTTTTTGGTACATGGGGGTTTGATTTTTGATCTCTAATGAAATGTTTTAAACCTATTTCCAGTCCTGTATTTATACTTAATTTCACAGAAATGTATTGTTAGGCATATTACATCCTCAACAAACACCATAAAATGAAAATATTTAAATCTCAGTTCAGACTATTTAATCAAAAATTTTTTTTGACAATTTCAGTTGTAATGAAAGAATTTCAATTCTGAATTTTTAATTTGCTGTAGTGGGCTTAATTTCTGTCAGTACTTGAGATTGCATCATCAGTCTTCTTTCATGATGGAATCCCTTTACTGGTTTAGTATTTAATTTGAACATATATTTGCCCATTTAAAAAAGTGCTTGCCCTAACTTTATTTTTAAATGCATGAAATAAGCACTTGTTCAAAACTTAACATTCCTGTAAAACTCTCCCTAAAATGTATGCAGAATTTAAATTGTGGCCAAATGTATTATCACTACCCTATTTAAAATTTTAATCAGCTTTCCAAAAATCATTTCTTCATAGTGTAACTGTGAAATCAAATTGAGGATTTACTGGTAAAAGTGACAAGTTATTTTATTTAACAAAAGGACTAAAACAAAGTGATACTCAAACAACATTTTTATTCTATAGTTCAGTCATTCTATAAAACTAATTAACCGAGGAGTTCTAATGTAGTTTTCAAATATCACAATGGTAATCCTGTATACTCTAGCTACTAATGATACCCAATGTTTCCGAGGCTCCTACTAAACAGCAATTTGGTCTTACTGTTTATACTGAAATGTTCAAATTTTGTTCAAAACCCAAACTTTTATTTTACAGTAGATTTATAAAATTGCTAAATACTGATTTTATGTAAATGCTTTTGTTGATCATTATTCCTTCACAACTTAAAACAAGATGTTTCCAGCAACTTTGAGGATTGTGTGTGTGTATGTTTAAATTTTTTTTGAAGTGTAATTTATTTCCAGTGTTAGTTTCAGGTACACAGCAAAGTGATTCAGTTATATATATACACACACACACGTTATATGTATATATACACATGTATATACACACACACATATATTTTCAGATTCTTTTCCATTACAGTGAAATTTTTTTTATTATCTCAAGAGGCTCCCCTTGACCCCAAACTAGTACTTAACTTTGTGACTAATAAGTGACAAGGTTCCAAAATGTAAGCAATGCCATCAATTTTCAGCACAATTGAATCTAGGTTAATGGATTTTTATTTTTCATTGAAACACTATACTTTCATTTCATTTAAACTATGGTACAGTTATCCCTTTTTTCTCCTGCTTAGAATGTTGTCTGCCAGCACATTCTAAAGAGAATCAATCAAAAATAATCAATTACATACTTTGCTTATTAACATGAAAGGCTATTTAAAGCAAAAACAAATTTTATTTTAGAAATTGTTTTTAAAAAGAAGCAACTATTTTTGCATTCTCATAAAGTCTTTTAGATCAGCTTGACAATCATCAGCTTTTGAAATGTGAATTCCTACTGCCAGAGTAAAGGTTTCATTTCTATAACACCATAATGTATTTTTTCTACCTTCTGTCTACTGTCTGGAAGTTGTGCCAGAACCTAGGGCAGTCAATGTTTGGAGCTGAGTGCTCAATAAACAAACAAACAAAAAAAGTCTTACTGGAAAAGCTATCAAGGATGCTAGAGTCTAAGAAGGCCCACACACCATGCTTTATCATTTTGCATACACATTACCCAGCAAAGCAATAATGTATACTGAATGACTGGAAAAATAGCTTCCTGCTTCCCCCGACAGTGATGTTTTTCAATCATCCTAGGAGTGTGGGATGCTGAAAAATGTATGTAGGCTGATAAAATTTTGGTACATATTTCTAAAGCTGGGCCGTAATAAAAATATTAAACAAATTTAACAAGAGCAGTCAAAAATTAAATCAAACTTAGAACTCTTAATTTAATTTTGCTAAGAGAACTATCTTCCTAGTCTGGAGGCCTGGGTTCTAAACTTATATTGTTGGTGACATATGTTGGGCTGGGATGATACATAAGTCACTTTATTGTGAAATACAAAAGTTGTGTAATGAAAAAGAATGAGAACGTTGTTCTTTGGAAAAAGGTATTTTATAAATACAAGGGATTATTAATTATGGAAAATTTGCTGCCAAACATAAAGGTATTCTTTGATAGCTTCTTACTTTAAGTAATAAAAAAATCTAAAGATAGCTAAAATAAGCATAGTACTCAACAGTGAAAAATTCAAAAGCTTCCCACTAAAATCTAGGACAAGGCTGCCCACTATCACCACTCCTATTCAACACAGTCTTAGAAGTCCTAGCCACAGCAATCAGGCAAGAGAGAGAAATAAAAGGGATCCAAATTGGAAAAGAAGAGATAAAAGTGTCACTATATGCAGATGACATGATACTATATATAGGAAATCCTAAAAGGTCCACACAAAAACTACTAGAAATAATCTAAGAATTCAGCAAGGTAGCAGGTTACAAGATTAATGTACAAAAATCAGTTGCATTTCTTTACACTAATGATGAATCAACAGGAAAAGAAAGTAAAGCAACAATCCCCTTTAAAATAGCACCCAAAGTAATAAAGTACCTAGGAATAAATCTAACCAACGAGGTGAAAGACTTATACATGGAGAACTATAAAACACTGATTAAGGAAATTAAAGAAGACTTTAAAAAATGGAAAGATATCCCATGCTCCTTGATTGGAAGAATCAGTATTGTTAAAATGGTCATACTGCCCAAGGCAATCTACAGATTTAATGCAATCCCTATCAAATTACCCAGGATATATTTCACAGAATTAGAACAAATCATAATAAAATTTATATGGAACCAAAAAAGGCCTAGAATTGCCAAAATATTACTGAAGAAAAAGAAAGAGGCTGGAGGAATAACTATCCCAGACTTCAGACAATATTACAGAGCTACAGTAATCAAAATAGCATGGTATTGGTACAAAGACATATAGACCAATGGAACAGAATAGAGAGCCCAGAAATGAACCCACAAACTTTTGGTCAACTAATCTTCGACAAAGGAGGCAAGAATATACAATGGAGTAAAGACAGTCCCTTCAGCAAATGGTGTTGGGAAAACTGGACAGCAGCACATAAATCAATGAAGCTAGAACACTCCATACACCATACACAAAAATAAACTCAAAATGGATCAAAGACTTAAACATAAGACAAGATACAAAAACCTCCTAGAAGAAAATATAGACAAAACATTATCTCACATACATCTCAAAAATGCTCTCCTAGGGCAGTCTACCCAAGAAATAGAAATAAAAGCAAGAATAAACAAATGGGACCTAATTAAACTTACCAGCTTCTACACAGCAAAGGAAACCATAAGTAAAACAAAATGACAACCTACGGAATGGGAGAAAAGTTTTGCAAATCATGAAACCGACAAAGACTTGATCTCCAGAATATATAAGCAGCTCATACAACTTAATAAGAAAAAAACAAACAACCCAATCCAAAACTGGGCAGAAGACCTAAACAAGCAATTCTCCAAGGAAGAAATACAAATGATCAATAGGCACATGGAAAAATGCTCAATATCACTAATTATCAGAGAAATGCAAAACAAAACTACAGTCAGATATCACCTCACACCAGTCAGAATGGCCATCATTCAAAAGTCCACAAACGACAAATGCTGGAGAGGCTGTGGAGAAAAGGGAACCCTCCTACATTGCTGGTGGGAATGCAGTTTGGTGCAGCCACTGTGGAAAACAGTATGGAGATTCCTCAAAAGACTAGGAATAGACTTACCATATGACCCAGGAATCCTGCCCTTAGCATATATCCAGAAGGAACCCTACTTCAAAATGACATCTGCACCCCAATGTTCATAGCAGCACTATTTACAATAGCCAAGATTTGGAAACAGCCTAAATGTCCATCGACAGAGGACTGGATAAAGAAGATGTGGCATATTTATACAATGGAATATTATTCAGCCATAAAAAAGACACAATGGAATATTATTCAGCCATTAAAAATGACAACATAATGCCATTTGCAGCAACATGGGTGTCCCTGGAGAATGTCATTCTAAGTGAAGTAAGCCAGAAAAAGAAAGAAGAAAAAAAGAACATAAATACAAACCAGAAACAGACTCATAGACAAAGAATACAAACTTGTGGTTGCCAAGGGGGAAAGGGGTGGGAAGGGATAGACTGCGAGTTCAAAATTTGTAGATACTGACAGGCATATGCAGAATAGATAAACAAGATTATACTGTATAGCACAGGGAAATATATACAAGATCTTGTGGTAGCTCACAGCAAAAAAAAAAAATGTGACAATGAATACTTATATGTTCATGTATAACTGAAAACTTGTGCTGTACACTGGAATTTGACACAACATTGTAAAATGACCATAACTCAATAAAAAAAAGTTTAAAAAAAAAGAAAAGAATTTCTTCAGAAATTTTAAAAGAGATCCTTAAAATGATAATCCAAAAATTCAAAGTAAAACAAAATGTTTAAAATACAATAAGGAGAAAATAAATCATACATACAAAAAAATAACTTCAACAAAAGCTCTGGGAAAACATGATACCAACTACCAGTAATAACCAATCAACCACCTTTATCTTCTATATTGGAGGGGGACATGCACGTTTGGAACCACAGCAGTACAATATATCAATTTAATCTTGTTATATATATTTTATGACTCCATAATGATATGTAAAACAAGACAGAAACAATTGAAGGAATTTTGCAACAAACTGGAATTGGTTTATTTTAGATTCAAAAATCATACTTCGAAAAGCTCTCTATTTTTAAAAGCTATATTCATGCTTAGAACAGTGCCTGAGACATAGGCACAAAATATAATTTTACTAAATAAATAACTAAATAAATAAATAACAATAAGGCATTGAAGTAAGCAGGAGAAAGAAAAGAAAGGAGAAAATAAACGAAGCTAAGTTTTACACATAAGCATGGGAACATTTGTTAATTGTTCCATATGGCTACAATCTTGTTCAATCAACAAAATGTCCTTATGAGGTAGGCACTGTGCACATGAGGAAACTACCATTTAGGAAGGTTAGGAAACATGCCTTGGGGTCACACAAAGTTAGTAAGTGACTGAACTGAAATTCAAATCTAGATTTCTCTGAATTCAAAGCCCATGCATAAATATACTTACACAAAACACTATTATACTATAAATTATTATTTTTAAATGCTGAAAAACAGGTACATGATTAACAGGCAGCTCCACTATCCCAGTAAAAATCAGGATTTTTAAAGATACTATTTAATACTGATATTATACAGCATCATTAAATTATTCTTCAGATAGAGACTCTTACTAAATGTTATCTTTAAGATTCATAGGAATTATAGGCTATATAACTACGGTATACTTGTATCCTGCTATGTTAATAGACTGGACTTTCCTTCACATCTTAAAACATAGAAAGGCTGAAAAGTTATAATGGAAAGAGATAGGGGCTACTTTTCTAAGTCTTACACATGCTCCCTGGCCTGCTTTTCAGTATCTCTTGGAATTTTTATTCCTTTATTTTCTTGGGGGAATATTACTATAATTTTTAAGAAGTATTTAATAAAACTTTTAACAAAATGTTCTTATATTGTGATCAGTTTTACTCTCCTCCCACCACTCAACAGTTCCTAAAAAGTGAAAGGCAGTTTTCAGTTTTAAAAGAAGTACGGTAGGGGGAATGATACAACAAAGTTTCCATACAGCAGCAAGCAATGCACTAGGACTTCCAAATGCAAAGTTGTATCAATGAAGATTTTAAAATACTGGCCCTTCAAAACTGCAGCTTTAGAATTTAGATAAATTCTTTCGTTTGTAAACTGTCAAAAATAACTGATGTTGTGAATTTAATGGAGAAGTTTTTTAAAAATAATTATATAATTATCAGGAGATTTTGTATATTCCATGGCAATGCCTATCAAATTTTAGTATGCATCAGATTGACCTGGAAGGCTTCTTAAAACACAGATTGCTAGGCCTTGTGCCCAGAATTTTTGATACCACAGGTCTGGGGTGAGACCCAATAATACGTATTTCAAACAATTTTCCATGTGATGCTGTTGCTACTAGTCTAGGAGCCACATTTTGAGAACCAGTGCTCTATGTGTAAGCTATGGTAAGCCCAAAAGAATTGCATATTGGCAGAGAAGGTATAGGATTTCTAGTCTAAGACAATAATTTGAATGTTTGCTATTAAGAGCAATAGGGTTTTTTCTTTCTATTTTCCAAGAGAAACTAAATGATTAGTATTCTGTAATTAACTCTGTGTGTTTGTGTTTGCCACATTTAGAAAAAATATACTAAGAAACTTGAACTCTGTATTATCATGAAGTTGTAACTGCAATATAGTTCTATGTTGCAGTAAGGTTTCTTCCTCCAGAAAACAGACGAAAATAAAAATAATTCAAACTTTTGATACATACTCTAAAGATAATAGTAACCCAACAAGTTAAAGAAAAATGGAAAGTTATGAGTCACACCAAGAACCCTGGCAAAGCAAAAAATTGCCTTTTTGACAAGGCAGCATAATATAAGACAGCAAAGGATATTTCATAATTTGCAAAAACCATAAACCCTCACTGAGACACAGATTATATGAAATAACTCATACTACTTATCTTGATAATTGTTATCTTATACTGAATTTAAGTAATAGCTGTTAAATTACTAGATATCTTAGTTCAAATGCATTTTGCTAGAAAGTCATTAAGCATATAGATTATAAATATTCCTTTGTTTAGAGGAAGAAGATAAATCTTTGGTGAAATTGGTCTTGATTAATCTGCTGGATACACATATGAAATCAGACTAAGTACACTGAGGAAACTAAGGAAGTTAAATTTAGGAGCCTTCAAATATACAGGATCAATGACATCATATAATGAGATTTATTGAAAATGAGCATCAAAAGTTGGCATTTAAATGTCAATATTTCTGAAACTTTTGATAATACTTTAATTATAAGTTTGGTAGAATAACATATAGTAACATGGTACCTAAAATATGACTACACTGGGTATGAAGGAAAGGAAAAGATAGTAACTCAGTTTAAAACATAAATGCAAATCAACCGAAAGTTTTAATATTAGAGTAAGAAAAAAATTAAGTCAAATGAGAGTTAAAATTGTCCACATTCATGACTTTGAAAGGCTCCTACTACTTCACATAAATTATCTAAGTTGTCCCTTATGCCATCCTGTCTGGTATCAGTTGTCACATGAAGTAGTATAAAAGGAGGCTGCAATAGACAGACTGTAATCCTGTATCCTATTGCTCACTAAAAGGAACCAAGACTGCTTAAAGATAACAAATGCGCTATTTGGGGGAGAGGGAAATGAGATGGATCTAGAAAATCTTTTTGTTCTTGGAATGCAATTTTCAAGTTCTCAGCTCTCAAGAGGAGGGCTCCCACCCATGAAGGGTTCAGGTAGTGACATATGAGTACTGTATACAAAATGTAGAGCCAGTTATAAAGTTCTTGAATCTCTAAGAGATCTTTAAGTCCAGAAGGATCCTAAAAAGGAAAGGTAACATGAAAGGTGCTATGAAGAAATCAATACCTATCATGAAAAATTCTCCTTTTGTGACAAAAGGAGAGGATAGTCAAGACATAAATTCTACAGAAAATAAGTCTTTAAGTTGTATTTGTCATTATCTTATGTTGGAAAATAAAGAAGTGTCTACAAATTGCAAGTACTATGATAAGACAGCAAAATTAATAAACCTGTGCCAGTCACTGTTGATCTGACCTCAAGAATGTTTAGTTCCTATTGTTACTAAACAGTGTCTTCATAAGCAAGATGAACAATTGAACCAGCACTAATTAGGCTTCTAAAGCAAATATGAAAAACAAATATATCGATGAGAAATGAAGACCTACTTTTTTTTTTCATTTTTCTGTTTTATTAGGTACAACTGTTACACTTTGGCTGCACATATACAATTCATTGCATGTAAATACATATACACAATATACTGCACATATTATTTAAATTTACATATATGTACTGTTCATTATTTCTAAGAGCGTTTAGAGCTTTAGCTTTTTAAACTTACATAGTTATCAAAGGAATAAAGCCAACCACAAAATAAGAATTAATTCAAAAAGATACATACATCCCACTATTAACAGCAACATTATTTATAATTGCCAAGATATGGAAGCATACTAAGTGCACATCAACAGATGAATGGATAAAGAAGATGCAGCATATGTATGTAATGGAATACAACTCACCCATAAGAAAGAAGGATATTTTGCCATTTGCAACCCTTCATTCACTTTTTTTCCCCACTTCAAAAACCAGAATTTTAAAACTGACAGAAACATTTCCATTGCATCAAAAATACCTAGAAATAAACTTAACCAAGGAGATTATCTATACTCTGAAAACTGTAGAACACTGATGAAGGAAACTGAAGATGATACAAAGAAATGGAAAGATTATCTTGTGCTCTTGGAAGAATCAACATTACCAAAATGGCTGTACTACCCAAAGCAATCTACAGATCCAATGCAATCCCTGTCAAAGTACTCACAACATTTTCACAGAACTAGAACAAACAATTCCAAAATTTATATGGAACCATAAAAGACCCCAAACTGACAAAGCAATCTTTTATGGGTCTTTTTTTAATCTCTCTCTCTTTCTTCATTTTGTTCTCTTTTCTTATGGTTTTATGACTAGAGAAGTTCCTTTAACATTTGTTGTAAAGCTGGTTTGGTGGTGCTGAAATCTTTTAGCTTTTGTTTATCTGTGAAGCTTTTGGTTTCTCCATGAAATCTGAATGAAAGCCTTGCTGGATAGAGTATTCTTGGTTGTAGGTTTTTCCCTTTCTTCACTTTAAATATATCTTGCCATTCTCTTCTGGCCTGTAGAGTTTCTGCTGAAAAATCAGCTGATAACCTTATGGGAGTTCCCTTGTATGTTACTTGTTGCTTTTCTCTTGCTAACTTTAATATTTTCTCCTTATTCTTAATTTTTGTCAGTTTGATGACTATGTGCCTTGGTGTGTTCCTCTTTGGGTTGATCCTGTGTGGAAGTCTCTGTGCTTCCTGGACTTGGGTGACTGTTTCCTTTCCAAAGTTGGGGAAGTTTTCGGTTATTATCTCTTCAAAATTTTTCTCAGGTTCTTTCTCTCTTCTCTTTCTAGGACCCCTATAATGCAAATACTAGTGCACTAATAAAGACCTGCTTTTGGTATTACAATTTTGGGTAGAAAGTCCCAATCCTCATTAGAAGTGGGGACAAAAAAACACAGGAAGATTGAGCTGTGGACACAGGTTGGGGTTTCTGCATAAGCTGAGATCCTTACTGCACCAACAGGATGACATACTAAGGCTTTTTTTTTTAACCTTTTCTGCATAACTTTGGCAGCAGCCCTGCTGAGCCAAGACACAGTCCAAAAGGACTTGCTAACATCACATTTGACTCTCACCATATACATAACCATGTTATGCCCAAATCATGAGCATATTATATCCTAGGAACAAGGTAAGTGATGGTGTAACTTTCTTCTTTGCCTACTGTATACTTTTCTCTTTTTAAAACAGACTGATGTTGAGAGTGCTCAATTTGGTTGGCCTATGTGGCATGGGGTTAGAATAACTGGGTTCAACTATTTACTTAACTCAGAGACCCTCTGGAAAAAAAAGAGCAACCTCAGTCACCTGATTAGCTGTAGAGCAGTCCTTCTCAAACTGTAATGTTCTCATAATTACCTGGAGAACTTATTAAAATGCAGATTCTAATTCTGGGATGGGATTTGAAATTCTGCATTTCTCATAAAATCCTAGGTGATGCCATGTTGCTGGTCTACAAATCACACTTTTAATAGCAAAACTTTATAGACCCATAGATCAACTTGAAAATTTCAAAGATGTTATATAATGGTAGAATCCTAGGAAAAGCGAATCATAACAAAAAGGATAAATATGACTTTGAATAGTATTTATCAACCAAGAAAACAGAAAAACTGTTACTGAAACCAAATAACCACCAAGAATTTTTCAATCCACAGAGGCAAGAGGCTCTGCAAACCTCAAGTAAGATACATATAAAGAAAGCCACATCATAATCAAACTGCAGAAAATCAAAGACAAAGGAAAAAAAAAATCTTAAAAGCAGCCAGAGAAGAAACATCCAAATCTTACTCCCAAAGTGACATTCTCTCTACCACACCCAAACCCACCTCTTCAAATCCCTGGGAACAGCTTAAACATTAAAACTATCCCACCTCCCATTTCATATACACACTGGCTTGTTTTGTATATGCTACGAAAGGAATCCCTTGTCATCTATAGCACTGCTTCAAGAAATTCCTTAAGTCTTTGTCTTCTAAAATCCTTTCCATTTGAACAGGGCACCACTTTCTAACCCTGAACTCCATACTTCAGTCTCTCATTTCCCATACTGCCTCAAAGTAGAGCCTACAGTGCTCGCAGATACTTAACATTAAATTCCCTTTCTCCTGCTTAAACATCATTAAGAGGCTAAACACTGTCTGATTCTGTAGTCTCCAAGGGAGGAACATGAGCCTGCTATCCAGGGGATACATAAAATGACCCACCAAAGGATGGAAGAAAAACATTACAACTTTTATTTCCATTTGTTTACTTTCTTTAAATTTTGTATTTATGTCTATGTCTATTTTATAATACATATAATTTTAGTAAATTAGTATATGCACATAATATATAAGTAACCGTACATTGTTAAAAATATCTTACATTAGGGATTACTGGCTAAAATGCAATGGAATACTGTTCCTAGTTATTGGGATTTGGGACACAGCAGACACTTGAAATGATACGAAGTAGAAGGACTGTTCATCCTTCTCCTCAAATTAATGCATACTTCAGATCTTAAAAAGAAACTGAAGGTACTCTCAGAATAAAAAAAAAAAAGAAAGAAAGAAAAGAGAAACGGAAGGTACTCCTTGAAAAGAATCTAATTAATAATCTTTTCCTTCTCACTCCCAACTAAACAAAGAAATGAAACGTTTAGTTGTAGAAAAGCTACACTAATTACAATCAGTAAAATGCCTACTGCATCATATATATTGATTACTGTGCATCAATAATTATATTCTCCAATGAAGGTCCAACTGTTCACTTGATTTAACCATTAAATACAACTTGTAGTTAGACATATGCCATTTTTTTAGGCTGCCCAGGATCTAAACACTATTCCCATGTTCGAGGAATCCAATACTTTCTGAAACAGACTTCTTTCCTCAACAGAAGCTGAAAAATGCCACACAGTATGTTTGCTTTCCTGACCTCTCTCGTGGCTAGGGGCACAGGCACATGATCTAGGTTCCCCCAAGCAGACACATCCTCCCCTAACCTTGAACTGAAAGCAGAGTGGTAATATACACCCCTATTTCCACAGACAGTGGTGGCATTAGTTCCAGCACTGGTGTAGAGTGTCCATCATCTCTAGTGGTGGTACACGTTGAAGTGTCTATCCCCAGTGGCAATGCTAGCGATGTCTTCACAGGACAAGTTCTGTCACATGATTTTGGGCATTATTCCTGGTTACTTATCCTTCCAGCCTGGTTTTCCAGTCCTCCCAGAGATTTCGTGGGCTAGTCATAACCACAGTTGGTTTCTGTCGCTCATAACCAAGATCCTGACTAACCATACATGCTCAATTTTCATAGTTTATTTTTTCATGTAAATTGGTTATCTATCTGTAACTTTAACAACACAGTTCTTCAGTGACAGTACCTTAAAAACAAATAAACCAATCTTTCAAGTGTTTATTCTATATCAAAGTGCTCAATTTTACAAAATGAAGTATGTGTTTTATACTTAAAAAATTGTTTTGAGGGGGAGAAGTAATTAGATTTACTTATTTTTAGAGGAGGTACTAGGGATTGAACGCAGGACCTCATGCATGCTAAACATGTGTTCTACCACTGAGCTATATCCACCCCAAAACATTTTCAGCTGAATAATATCTTTAGCTTACCTAATCAAGATATCTTTAGAAGTGAAAAATTACTATTTTTCTAAATTAATTTTAAAGCAGCAAAGTCTATGGAAGAATTTCTTAGACCACCTGCACCTAGAACCATCAGACTGCTTCTTAAAAATGAAGCTTAATGGACCCCACCCCAGAACTCCTGAATCAGACTCTCTAGGGTCTGGTCCCAGGAATGTACATTTTTTTTTAAGTGTCACAGGTGATTTTATGCACATTAAAGTTTGAGAATCAACAGACTATGGTCTGTCATTTGATGACAGATGACCAGAAATCACAATGTTACTAAGCTAGAAAAGGATCACATATTTACCAGGCTAAGATTCTCCTTAGATAACTGAAACTTGCATAATTATCAAAGTTATAAATATTGAATACACATGGAAAGCCAACTTTACTGTAAGGAGTTTAAAATTTTTTTACTCTTTTATTAGCAAATCGAGGCCCTATTTTGAAATTTTTCAAACCCCTAAAAATTCTCAATTGCTACTGGTTATGTTTTCGGGTCCTAATTCTTAGCACACATAACATCATCACTCTTATCCTCTATGACACCAATTAATGAGGGTCTGAATGCCTAACTCTGATATAAAAGGGAACTATATTCACTGGTATTATCCTTGAAAATGTTTTGACTGAATTCTACTGTATGACTGAAGCCCCAAGGGTCCTCATTAAACCCAGTCACACAGAAGTCAGTTGTTACTATTTCTAAAGCTAAGAAAGTGAATAGGCTCTTCATTTCCTGTTTTTGCCTTCTCATTCACTCACCCATCCATCCCATCTATCCATCCAATAAACAAGGGGTATTTGGCATTGTACTAGGTGATGTACAATAAGAGGAAAGTAAGACAGAACCCTCTATAGTAGGCAGAACCCTAAGATGGCCCCCAAGATCTCCCACCCTAATCCTTGTAACTGTAAATGTGAAATATATTCTGATTATATTCCTTATGTGGCAAAAGGGATTTTGCTGCTATAACTAAGTAATTATTAATCAATTGACTCTGAATTAAGCAAAATAGAGACAATCTGGCTATACTCAATCTCATCACAGGAGCCCTCTAGCTGGTAGCAGAAGTCAGAGATTCCAAGCAGGACACACCACTGTTGGTGTGAAGGTGGAGGGGGCTACGTAAGGAATGTGGATAGCATCCAGAGCACCCCAAAGCTGACAACTAGCAGAGAAATGGGACCCTCAGTTTTATAACTGCAAGAAACTGAATTCTGCCAAAACCTGAATGATTCTGGAAATTCTTCCTCAGAGACTCCATATAAGAGTCCAGTCTGGCCAACACATTGATTCTGGCCTTGTGAGACCATGAGGAGTCCAAATGAGTCCAGTTTTCTGACCTACAGAACTGTAAGATAATACAGGTGTTTTATTAAGGTATGTCTAGAGCAATTTGTTATGCAGCAAGAGGAAACTAATATATCTCCTTCAAGAAGTTCCCAATCTAGTATGAGAAAAGACAGTATCGTTCACTGTGACAGTAGAAAAGTGTAAACAAGGTATTAGGGAAGCAAGAAAAGTGCCTGATTGGGGAAGGGGGATCACAGGGAGATAAGGAGGAAAAAGAGAAGGTTAAAAAAGAAGAGGTGCTATGAATAATACATGAGTTAATGAATAAGTAAGACTAAATAAAGAAGTAAATGAAAATAAAGTAAATAAACCATAAATGTACAATTAAAAAAAATGAAGTGAACACCCATATAGGTGATGAACCTAGGGTAAAGAATAGAATATTTTCAGTACTTCAGAAACACATCCACCCTTAACCCACTGCCCCCTTTCCTCTAACATTTTCCCTCTCCTACAGGTAACCATGTTTGTTGTATTTATTGGAAATCTCTTTTCACTCCCTATGTGGCTTATCTTTTCACTCTCTATGATTCCAGGTCATTTTTTAAAACCTGTTTTTAATGGAAAAGTCAATTACCTAGTTTTTGTAAGAAATATATTTAATAAATCAGTTAAAATCCTTGGTTTAAGATTTCCTTCAAATAATAAAAATTGAGAAGTTTAGAAGAACAAGGAAGAAAGTTAAAAGTAAGGAAATACCTTAAATTTTTAGGAGTTGTTTAGGATTCTAAAATTAGTAGCATTGCATTTGATATTGCTGGCTGCTTCAGGAACTCAAAATAATGTCCCTTTGTGTGAATTACTGTATTTACCATATATTTTTCTCCAAACTTGAGTGGAATAATTGTTTCATAAATGAACTGAAAAAATAATGAACATGTATGTTACTATTTAAAAGTCATGGTTCATGTTATAATGATATAATAGTAATATTATTAATATTACTAATTAACCATCCATCCCTAAATACAGCCACTGTAAAAGGAAATGAAACCTAGGAAATCTTTGCCCCAACACTGCTGCCATTCTTCTAGACTCAATATTGGTTTTGTGGTGATCTATGATTCATCTTCTCATCCCTCCTAGAAGCACCATCCTACTATCTACCCTTCCTATTTAGAAAACAATGCCAGTAAAGTTGAGTCTAGATTTTTACCCCTGAAACATAAATTTAAATCTTACTTCAGGCGCCTTTATACCCAA
Source organism: Camelus ferus (assembly GCF_009834535.1). Lineage (NCBI taxonomy): Eukaryota > Metazoa > Chordata > Mammalia > Artiodactyla > Camelidae > Camelus > Camelus ferus. The sequence goes on from NC_045696.1 coordinate 60,959,133, forward strand.
CAGCCTCTCTTTATAAAAGAGGGGCTATTGCAGGGGGTCACGGTGGCAGGGAGAACATAAGCAACAGAAATCTTTTAAAGTCCTTCCTATTGTGTCAGTCCAGTATAAGAATTGAGCTGATCCTCATGCAGAAGAGAAAGGAAGAAGCATGTGAATAAGACTGTATTAGAGCTATGAGATTTCTCATTCCAAACAGAAAGTAAAGTTATGAGAGGAGGGGAGTTATAAACGTTTCCTGAGATGTGTTCTTAGCATCCTGTATTTCAATTTAATATGCATACTTCCATAGAAACTGTTACAAAGAGTAGTATTACATAAAATACTACATCCATACTTGTAAACCTGGGATACTCATGGGGGCAGGGGGTGGATTCCAGAAAACAACAGAATAAACAGTACAGAAACTGATTTGGCTTGGTGTTCCTTAATGGCAATTTGAAGGCATAGATTTGTATTAAAACAAACATGAATATATAATATAGGGTGGCACCCTTAAGAAAATCCCAAGTCTTCAAATTTCAAGTTCCCTACTGAGGCTACTTCAAGTTCTATACCCCAGACCTTCTCTGAGGTTAGAGGTACTTCAATAAAAATCTGTGTCATTAACACATATACACACTCTTTACAGAGAGAGATGTGGGAGATCATGGCCTTTAGGTATAAAGAGGCATGAAATAAATGAGTTAGGATGACTTTCATGTTTAGAAAAAAAAAATAGGTTTTTTTGTGGGTGGCCTGTAATCCTAGTTAAGCTACATACAATAGGTAACACTGTTTCTATGAGAAACTGCTTTTGTAACTTTGTAAATTAAGTTTAAGTTTAGAAAGTTGTGTACAATTTGTTAGAACAATTCCATTTCTAGGAATTTATTCAAAGGAAATAATAAGGAATGTGAGCAAGAGGGGGAGGTATAGCTCAAGTGGTAGAGCACGTGCTTAGCATGTATGAGGTCCTGGGTTCAATCCCCAGTACCTCCTCTAAAAATAAACAAACCTAATTACCTCCCCTCCACCAAAATAAAATAATTAAATAATACAATAATAAATAAAATATTTTTTAAAAAAGAAATGTAAGCAAAGAGTAGTATAGAAAATGTTCATAGCTTACTTACAACAATAAAAAATCAGAAATAGTCTAAAATGCCCAGTAAAGGGATCTGGTTAAGTACAAAATACAATTAAATACTCTGCAGCCATTAAAATTCTATTCTAAGAAAATATTAACAGACATGACACCATATTTCTAATATACTATGAGATAGGAAAACAAACTATAAAAAGTTAATACCATGTTTTTCAATATATACGTACATGTATTAAAAAAACTTGGAAGAATATGTCAAAATGTTCATAGTGGTTTATCAATGCAGTAGTATTATTCCTTTTTTTTCTTTCTCCATCTTGTGTATTTGTTTTTCCAAATTTTCTATGGTAAATATATATTACTCTTACAATTACAAAGGAATTCAAATTAAATATACAGGAGTTTATATGCATGCACAAAGAGCTTCTGATTCTTTGTCATCAACTGGTTCTGTGACAAAAAGTCACAGGAAAAATTAGAAAAAAATAAATATTTCCCCTTGTATTTATATATCTTTTCTTATTGTAGTAAAAATCATATTCCTCAAGTTGCACTGAATACAGAACAAGGAGATAGCATCTCTCACCTATCAGACTGACATAGATCAAAATGAATGAGATCTGTGGATGCAAATGGAAGACAACTCATGCACTGCTGGTATAAATCTAAGTTGAACAATCCTTCTGGAAGGACAATTTTAAAAACTGTATTAAAAAACCCTAAAGTTGTGTGTACCTTTTAACCAATTAATTATATTTCTAGGAATTTATCCTAAGAAAATAATTAAACAAGTCTGCTAAGACATACGTACTAAGCTATTCTCAGCAATATCATTTGTAATAGTGAAAGTCAAAAATAATACCAGTGTGCATCAATAAGGTAAGTTAAAAGACAGTATCTATAGTGGTCTACTATTAAAAATTAGGCTATAGATTTCTATTTTCTGATACTGTATCTTATGTAGTAAGAAAAAATCAGATAAAACAGCCTCTGAATTTTTTAAAAAGTGAGAATGTGAAGAACATTTCATGAAGAAAATGTTTGAAGATTTCAAACCAGGGTTCACTACCAGTTATCTCTGTTAAGTGGAATTACTTATGATCTTTAGTGTCTCCTTTATAATTATTTGTACCACAATGACGACGTATAACTCTTAATATCAGAAGAAATGATTTTTAAGTACACTAAATTGAACCAGCCTGATGTAATCAAATAAACTCGCTTCGGTGTTTTCTACTCTTTTCTCATTGCTAAAGCTCTTAGAAGGCTCCTAATTTAATGCATAATACTCAGTAGATGGTAAATTTGTCAAATATATAGCTAATGCCTTTATTAACAAAGATGATGTGCTGAAATGCTAGTCTTTATTAACAAGGTTATTTCTAAAAGAAAAAATTATATATCCCCCTCTCCCAGCCCTAAGATACTAGCAAAGATCTTATATTATGGCTGAGCCCCCATTTGCTGCTACCCCCTCCATTTGCCTCTGCCCTCTCAATCATTAAGGTGTTTTCAGTTCTAGTTACCATGGTGGCTTACTATATTATGGATATAGAAAAATACTGCCAAAAGAAGTATGATTTATAAAATAAATCATGCAGAAGAAAATGTCAATTCTATTCTAGACAGTATGCCCCAGCATCACTGTCCCATATACTTTCTGTGATGATAGAAAGGTTCTATTATCTGTGTTGTCCAAAATGACACACAGCAGGTCTGTCTGATGTGCTGTCCAATATGACACATGTGGCTACTGAGCACTGAAATGTGGCTAGTACAACTGAGGAACCAAATTTTTTAATTTTAACTTAGTTTAATTTTAATAACCACTTATGACTAGTAGCTACCAAATTGGACAGCACTGCTCTAGAAAAATTCACATACATATTACTGTGGTTGATACAAAATATACATAAATAAGGATCCAAAAAAAATATAATTTCCACTTAAGCTCTGGCACTCCAGTGCATATTTCCAAGACTAACGAAACCATAATTTTGTGGGTCACCAATTGCTTCCTTGAAAAACTAAATGGTCTTTTAAGCAATTCTCATTCTTCTTTACCTAGGAAATAAGTATCCAACTCTTGAAAGCCTTAATTCTCATGGCTTCAATAAGACTGTGTTACTTTGGCCTACCCATTACCTCTCAATTTTTTTGTTTTTTTGTATAATCTTAGTCTCCCCCATCTGCCTCCAACCATAGGCTTTTTACCAACTGGATCCTTGGTTTCTTGTTTTCTACCTTCTACTCAGAAAAAATTTCTTATACCTTTAACCATGTTTCTGTGAAACAGCACCACCTTACTATATACTCTTAAACGCATCATTTAACCTCTTTTGGACTGCTTCTCATCTGTAAAATAACTTAGGTGGTGACTATAGTTCCTTTGGCTTTAGGAGTCTCTGAATTCTATCCAGTACAGGCTTCATTATGAAAACTCTGTTTCTGATTTTTCCTCAGGCTGATTCCTCTTCTTGGCTTTTTAAATGCTGGTATACTTCATAGTTGTCAGTGCCCAGCTTTTCTACTCTCCACACTCTTTCTCCAAGAATCTCATAAACTCTCCATTATGACTCTTTCAATTTTATGCTATAGCCCTAACTTCACTATTAAACTCCCAGATTTACATTTCTGTGTGTTGCATACAATTAACTAGATGTGGTGCTAGCCTCTTAAAGGTATCAGGCGAGCTGAAGAAACTGTGTACCAAATTTCTTTGTCAGTATGGCTTAGAGATCAAAAACACAAGTTTTAGGATCAGATGTATCTGAATTTGAATCCCAGTTTCGTTACTTATTAGTTGTGTAACCTTGATCAGATTAATCTCAAGTCTCCTTTTTTTCATGTGTAAAATGGTTTTAAAAATAGTACTTACAACTCATATGGTTGTTATATGTACATTTTATATATACAGTTGGGAATATGCTAACAGTTCAATACACATTAGTTACTATTATTATCAGCAGCATTACCATCTTTTTAGTCCTCCAGGTTTAACAGCACAGTCATCTTTGATGCACTGTCTCTTTAAAAAAAAAATTCATTCACAAGGTCTATAAAATACATCCTTATTTTTCTCTTCCCACTGTCAGTATCTGGAGTAGATCCTTTTTACTTTGTCACATACTAAGATGTCTTCTTATTTTTCTTTCTCTAATACTATATACAGTCCAGTCCATACCATATGACATCAAACCGGGTGTTCTCCTGTCCACTCTTGGTTCCCGGTGGCCCCCACAATGGTCGTTTAGGTTTCCTTTAATTTGTTCCACAATGCTGCCCTTAATCTGATGTCCAGCCTACTCTCCAGTCTTGCCCCAGCACCACTATACCATCGACTGAGATAAACGGATTTACTCATTGATGTCAAAATAATAAATAAATAAATAAATAAATAAATAAATAAATAAATAAATAAATAAATAAATAAATAAATAAATAAATAAATAAATAAATAAATTCAGTCAGCATTTATACATTTTTATTTTCCAGTATGAACTCTGACTGTTTTTCATTCCTGGACTGTTATCACAGCTACTCAACCAGAGTACTAGATTTTTAATGCTTACAGATTAGACTCTCTTATTTTTGTTTCCACTATATTACCTAGCATAATGCCTTGCACATAAAAGTTTTATTATTATTAGACAACTCAAAATCTTTACAGCTGTTTACTCCTCCACTAGATCCCTTAAATTCTTCAAGGACAGGGAGTATTTTGGTCCCCTTTGTATATCTACATCTGCCCAAATCCCTTAGTCAATAAACATTTGACATTTGACTACTGACTAGTCTCCCTGTCTCCAAACCCATAATCTAGCTGCCTCAAATGCAAAAGGTAGCTCTTATATTCTCTAATCGAACCACTTATTCTGATTAGACTGGCCTCCCCACAACTTCATAAAGAGCAGTCTCACTATATTAGTCAGGACTCTTATTTTGTATCAAAAAGTCTACTCAAATTAAGCAGGAAAGGGAATTTATTAGCTTGCATAATTTGAAAGTCCAAGGATACCACTAACTTAAGGTCTGGCTACTGATCCAAGGGTTCAAACAGATCCAAAGGTTCAAACACTATCATGAGAACTTGGCCTCACTCCTTCCATCTTTTGGCTCCACTTTCAATTTATTGCCAAGTTCTAGACTCATATTCTGTTCTCTTAGAAACCCCAGGGTTCAAAGTATGCCTCTTTCTCAATAGTTCCAATAAAAAATTCAGAATTTACACTCTTGTGTGCTTACTGGAAAATGTGTCCATCTCTGAACCATCACTGTTGCCAGAGGGATGGACTACACTGACTGGCTAGTCCTGCATCATGGCCACACCCCTGTGTCAATGTGGGATTCATTCCACTGCCTAGAATAGCTGTCATTCTCATTTCTGCCTCCCTAAATCCAAGCTACAAGCTTTCTGCCCCCAAAAGTCTTTTGTGATTTCTTTTAAAATATTCCTTGTCCACTAGATCAAGTCATCCATTCCCAAATATTTCTCCCTTTCTAGAGATCTACCTTTTAAAACAAACAGGAGGGAAAAACCTTAAGAAAATGTTGCATGATGAATTCTAATCATGTCAAATTATAAACAGTATGGGTAATATGTGCTGTTACTTAAAATGAAAACTCTTGAAAGACAGCAGCTCCACCAGATACATTCTATACATTAAAAAAGAACAGACTGTGTGGTAACTTTGATAAATATATCATTCAAATAATTTTCTTGGCTTTAAGTTTCCTGTAGGGTCTAAACAGAACATTTTAGCTAACATAAGTTATGTCTGAATTCAAAGTACCTAGTGTAATAGGTAGACTATAGTTTTGGAGTTAAACAGGATTTCATCAAATCCTGGCTAACACCACTTTCCTTGGACATTAGCTACAGGTCTTTGAGCAAATTATCTCTCCAAACTCTGGTTTCATTATCTGTAAAAACAAGAATGATAATATCTATCTATACGTAAGAAGGCTCTGTTGTACAGTGGAGAGAAAATTAGTAAGATAGATTCAGGTAGTATTCTACCACTAATACTATTTATATGACTCTCTCTGAGTGATTCCTCATATGTAAATTTGGGATAATAATATTTAATCCATTGGTTGTTAAGCATTTAACAAGGAGATGTATTTTAAAACACCTACCACAATGAATAGTAAACAGTGAAAACTCAATCATTGATGTTTTTCACATCAAATTATCTATTTAAAATAATTCAGTATTTTTGTATTTACCAAGATCTGCCAAAGACTTCTTATACTTAATAAGTGATATTTCTAACATGTTAGAGGTGAATCTAGTCTAATAGGTTATAAAATACCTCATAATCTTTTTCTTTTCTTGTTTACTTTTTGACCAGATAAAATGTCAACCAACAAATAATTTGGTTTATAAAATATTAAGTAACAAAATAAGTATGGATAATAAACTAAAAATTCAGAGCATAGTTAGGGAAAAATTCATTGGGACTACCTATTATTCTTCATAAATGCCCTTGGGTTTCTTTGTTAATAACATATTTCTTAAAGGCAAAAGACATTGGTCCTAGAACTATTTAAAAGCAGGTAAGATAACGAACTAGATAAACTCCTGGAATCAACTTGTTCTTTAACTTCAGGCTTAATGTAGTAATATTGAAATGACTCACACCAATATGAAATAACTATGCTACCCATCTCCTAAACCATATGCCATATAGCAATTTCCTGAACAGAATCATGAAATCTGGGTATGAATGACAATATTAGATGTTGTCTCTCAGAACACATGCAAAAGGCAAGTGGCTGTTCATATCTACATTAGCAAGGAAGTTTAATTTTAATACCATTCACTAAAAAATACAAACTATATTCAGTACAACTGTTTCCAATAAGAGGCTAAACAAGTAGGCATTTGATTTTCATTTTACATGATAGCAGAAGTTTCTTTGGAAAGAACAGTTTCTTGAAGTAGTTTAACAGTTCTGTTTATTTTTCTAACATGGGTGAATCATATGTAATACTTACCAACCTTTAGAGTGGACAAACATAGGAAAGGTGTTAAATAAGAGATTTTAAAATAAAATAAATAAAATGTAATAAATATAACACACAAAGTACTACACATTCTATGGCTGCAAATACACTGTGTGAAAATAAAATATTTAAGTACATCATACTATACTATACGTAAGGGATTTTTTTCCCTCCTTTTTATTTGTATAAGAATGAATAGATTGTTTTTAATCAACCCCCTGAGGAAGCAACATTTTAAACACAAGAGAAACACGTTGAACACCTTAGTCACCAGACATTGTACTCTCCAACTAAGAAAACCAAATATATCTCATTTCTTACCTTATCTGTGTTCAGAAATATGTATAAAACAAAGTAATGTTTGTTTCTAAAAAGCATTAAATACAGATAGGGTAGGCAATCTACATATCTTTTCTAAACAGTTTTCTTCAACTTCTTGGTGGTGGCCATGAGGAGAGAGGAAAGTAATGGGAGTCTGAAGGTGGGTTCCTATTATTTTTTACAAATACTTGTAGTAAGCCAGCTAGATGAAGAGGAGAAAGAAAAGTTAAAAGTGTTTGGGTTCACATTAAAAACTCCTGAAAAAAAGCCAGAGCTGAGAGTCATACTTTCCTGACAATGCAGCGACCAATGCTAAGTTGATCTATTAAGAGCGCGCTACAATCCCAAATCTTAGTGAAGTCAATTTGGCATCCCAAATCCGAAAGGGCCTGTAGAAACCGGGGCGGGGCAAGGGTCTACCTCAGCAGCTGGGGAAGTTAATTTTCTAGGAGAGTAAAACACTACCCATCAATCCTCTACGGGCCTCTTCCCCGAGAGGCTGCTGTCCGCCTCGCCGCAGGCTCAGGGTCTGGCCCGCAGGCTCTGGGGCTGGGTGGGTTGGGGCAGTCAGCTTCTCCCCGTTACCCGGGAACCATCCAGGAGTTACGGGACCAGTTACTGTAACTACTGGCGATTTCCCCTCACCGGCTGGGGCGGCCTCCAGCCGCGCCCAGGGCCTCCGATCGGCAGGGATGCCCCCTGCCCCACTCACCCGCCCGGGTGGTGTCTGTCAGGTCGTGGTTGGCCGCTCCCCGGGGAAACTCCCTCAGTTTCCGGCCGCTCAGGCTCAGCACCCCGGTTACCGCCGCCTCCTCCAGCGCTCGGTCGAGGGAGCGGCTCCACGAGCCCGGGCCAGGACCAGGACCTGCCCCGGAGTTTGGGCCACAGTTAGAGGAGAGGTTCCCTCCCGACGCTCCTGGGCCAGAGTACTCTGCAGCCGTGGCCACAGAGACCAAGCCCGTGGCCGCCATTTCCCAGCCGACAACTCTCCGGCCCGCCGGCTCGGCGCATGCGCAGCCAGATGATGGGTGGGCGGGGAAAGGGGCGCACAGACCCCGGACGATCCCCTTGATGGACAGGTTTGCGGTGCCCCTCGGCACAACTAGGCTCTTGCCTCCGCCCACATCAAGGTTTTCAAGGGAAATTAAAATGGAACTCACAAATCTGGAGCAGGTCCCTACTTTAGGCTCCCAGTAACCTTCCTAATAGGCCACTACAAAAATATCTTTCGGATAACGCTCCTCACCAAAACTTCTCTACCTTCCTGCCTCAGTACTGGAGGATTAAACATTAAGTCTAGTCTTCTAAATATCGTTGCTGCCACAAACTTAGGCAGTGAGGAGACCCTGAGATATGACCCAAAATGTTTCCTGACTTCTGTCATCCTGTGAACCAAACGATCTAAATGGAGACTTGGGGATTTATTAACTATTGTCGCCCGAGGGAAAAATGAGTATTAACCTGGCTCCCAAATATCATAATTTTCATTGAAAGGGTTACACAAATATTTTAGACCCTCCGTTTGACAAAACAGCCTCTTAACGAACATAAAACAAACATCCTAAATAGCAATTGCCCTTTAGGCAATATTGTTGAACAAAGCTGGATGAACGGCATTAAAGTCTAAAATTTTGGTCTGGAACCAAAATTAAGGAAGAGAAAATGATCTGGCTATAATCTACATGTGTGAATTAAAGACAGACTGAAGAAATGGTTAAAAAAGAAAGAGAAAAAGAAAAACCACTCAGTTACTGGAAAAGTAGAAAATACCACTTCATTTTAAACCAATTAGACCTTACATTGCTCCCGGCCTTCAGCATATGGTTTCACACATCTAAGTCATTCCTGCTACATGATGTAATTGTCCCCGACAATCAACTAGTATCTACTGTAGGAAATAGGCTGTCAGATACAATCCTCTTCCTAGATTATCTAATTATGGAATCCAGACAAATATACCAATTAGAGATTAAAACTGCAAAAAAAAAAAAAAAAAAAGGTGGGGGTTGAGTAAGGATTTTGGGGATTATCCATCAGAATTCAGAGAAAAGGAATCTAGTATATGACGGATGAATGAGGTTTTTAAGCAAATCTGAAGGATTCTGAAGTGGGATATGCTAGAAGATGAGAGCAATAACCCAGACTGGGAGGCGTATCAGCATGAACACATCCAGGGATGATTTATAATGGTACATGTGGAGAACATTGCCACAGCCAAAAAGTTCATGTCAGATAGCAAAAGAAAGGTTGGAGAGGTTCTACCCATCATTCAAGATCCAACTCTTCAATGAAACCTTGGTTAGCACTTTCCCCAACGACTAAATGGAAGAGATTGTTAAAAGGTTTAATCTCAATGTTAAGGCTAATCTTATAGTAGTAAGAGTTGTTCTGTGAACTTTTACTACTATGTTCTAGGTTCTTCAGTGACAAGTTCCATAGTCAATGTCAGTTATAAACAATGGCAAAGGATATATTTGTCATCCCTAGGAACATTTATCCAATGCATAAATTGGTTTTTGCTATTCGGGACTTCCTAAAAATTTTGTTATTCTTAGAAAGACTTAAAGCTATTTGAGACCAAGACCTCACTTTATATTTTTTAGAGCAATTTCAACCACAACTAAAAGTGCAACCATATATTCCATATTAACACATTGCTATAGAAATAGCTGCCAGATACCTAAAATGCACAACTGTCATCTATGATTACCTACTACCTTCCACATTTACACTAAATTCTCCTTACGAGTTCTCCATAATATGGCCTCATTCTTCCTATCTACCTGCATATCTCATAACTGCAACACATCATGCAAATCCTGGTCTCTGAACTTCTGACCAAGTTTATATATTGACGTTACTTTATCTATTCAACTAGATTAAGGTCCTTAATGTTAAACCCTATAATTATCTTCCATAACCTAGGGCTGAGTATAGCAATAGGAGTTTAAAAACAGTAAGAATGAGTGGAAAGAAGCAGAGATAGGAGATGAGTTATGTACTAACACAGGAGAGATGGTTGGGAGAAAAAAAAAGAATTGTAATTCTTGAGAACATTAAGGGTACATTAAGTGTGTAGATATTTGAAGGCCAAAACAAAGGCCTTGTGGATACAGGAAAAATGAAGACGCTATATATACACCATTATATGAAAACAAGTCCTAGGTTAAAAAAAAAAAAAAAAAGCTAGAAGAAAAGATAGATCAAGGAGGTAATTTTGAGACTTTCAAGGATTTGAAATTTCATCTATGAAGTAAGGGTAGAATATGAGGAAATTCTCATCCTATCCTTCAGTCTTCTCCATAAAGCAAGGGACAAGATCATCCTGTGAGAATGAGGTTTAGGAAATGGAGTCATTGTAGGGAGTTAACCAGAGTCTAGTGATGAATAAAAGAAGTGATGAGAAACAGTTGCAAATAGGGCTGTGAGCAAAAAAACTACAGGGATCTATAACCTACTCCATTACTGCTTCGTGATCTGGAAACATGAAAAGATAGGCAATCGGGATTACTGTTTGGAATTAACACAGAAAATTTCCCTGCTTCTTCCTGTGTATTTTACAGGTAGAAAGTTTACTGACTTCCAGGAGCAAAAGTTTTACTCAAATCTCAATACCTCTCTCCAGCTCTTCATCTCACCTTATGGAGAAATAAAGCCCTTTCTCTGCTTTTACTCACTATAAATACATTATGGTCACTCCTTTAAGATTCCAAACTTTATAAACTCAAAGCAGTAGGATTAAAATCTTCACCAATCCCATTCTCTTCAAATATAAAGCACAGAAACTGGTTTGTTGAATATATTCCCTTCCCTTTCTGACTCCTTTAATAAGAAGTATTAATAATTGACTTTTTAAAAATTTATATAAGAAAATTTAAACAATGTGATTTCCTTCTCATTAGAGGAAAATGGAAATAGAAATTAAACACATGCACTCTAGGGAAATAGTTTCCTATTCATCTTTAAACATCAGTAAACCTCATCTGAATACACTGAGAAAAAGGAATTTCAGTTCCAGAATAGTATCACATTTCCTTGCTTTATCATGCTTTTTGTTGAATAGATTTTGGATACAAAGTAATTTGTAATGGCAGAGGAAAAAAAGAGACATTACAAGTCAACAATTTATATACAAATCTTTAAGTCCCTATCAACAGCCCACAGTAGCCCAAAATTCTTGTTGTAAATGCTTGGGATTTATTAGTGTCATTTCAAAAAAAAGGGCTACCTCCAAATTGATCTATGCAAAAAGAACTCGCTTTTAAGGAAAGCTTAAATCACGTTTAATTTTTTTTTAACAGAGGCAAAACACAAATAATCATGTAACTCTCATGAAAGTTCAAAGGTATATTGATCAGAAATGAAGACATCATTTTGTCCTAATACTGCCTGCATTCATATGGTATTCATTCTCTGAAGTGCAAAGTCAGCTATTTCTTCACTCTTATCTCCTTACAGTAAATATAAATCAGAACAAAAATTATCCTAACACTGTGCATGTCGTGTGAATTTAAAGCTACTGACAGCAAAATATGATATACATATATACCTATTGCAACAAAAAATAACAATTGGGCAATAAAGTCTCTTAAGTTTCTTCACACTTACAAGTATTTTATAAATACTTGCTTATAATTAAAACTGTAGTGAAGTTTATGTCTATTAGGAAAAAATATGTAATGTCTGATTAGGAACACTGGTCTTTTCTAATTAGCCTACCTAACTTGAATACCAAAGTGATGAAATCTCATAATCATCACTGGCAGAGTGTATTTACTTACCATGCTATAAATGCTAAAGCATAGCTGCTACCACTTCTTAAGAGATCTGACAAGCCACACACCATTCCACTACTTTCTGTTGGTGTTCAATTCATAGGAACAGTTTATTATGCATTGAGAATTAAAAGATCTGAGCTTAAAAGATGACTCTGCCACACACAAGTCTTGAAAAGCTGGGTCTCACTGAATCAAGAGGTAAAAAGAAGGGTTAAACTGGATGATCTCTAAATGCTCACCCAGCCTAATATTCTGCATTCTAAGTAAATTCAATTCTCTATTTTAACTCCTCCTGGCTAGTTCCTGTTGGAGCTATGAATGAAATAGGCAAAGACAATTAATGGGATACCAATATGAATGTAGACTGATTTACCAATTTAATTGGTAGGTAGCTTTTCAAACCCTAAAAATTATAGTCACTACGAAGTTCTTTGTAACACAACAATCTAAAAACCACAACTCAATCTTTACAGCTAAGAATAAATCATGTGAGACCTGTAATATTTTATTTGTTAAAAATGAAAAGCTTCAGAATAGATCTAAATGTAACTTTTCCAAAAAACACCAAAAAGTACAGTGTAAATCATCTCCTCATCAAGTACAAACTTTCATTTTGTGATGCACTGCATCAATGTTTTGTATACACCTTGATGCAAAGGGAATTTTAAGTTGCATCCTGTTTTTAAAAAAACTTTAAGAACTGAAAAAAGGATGACTACAACCAAATTCCAAGAAAGGAAAATTTTCCTCCAAAAGCATATTCTTTTGTTTATATACATGTTAACACTCAAGAATTTTAATTTGGTTGTAATAAAGGCAAGATATTATATTTTAAAAAATGAAATTACAGATGCATGAAGAGCAAAAGTTTAATATACCAAAGACATTTTGATGCACTTAATATTTGGGGCAATTTTTAAGGTTTTCCCAAAAAAAGGCATTAGTAATAGCTCTGTACAATATTTAAAATAACAACAAACAAAACATCTTTATAGCATATTCTCACACACTGTTCTAAAGACACAAACTCGTGCTCAGTTGTTTTTCTTTTGCTTTAAAATAAGCTACCAGTAATTCTAAACCAGTCTAATATGAATTGTCCATGGATCAAATCTAAGGATTCATACTTGCAAAAATGTTTTGCAATGAGTTCTTGGCCTAAAGAGAGACTAGAGTTTATTTTCAAATTGACTAGATTCCAACAACCCCTTATTAGTAGACTTACAAGCAAAATACCAGATATTAAGGATCAGACTTAATTCTTTGGTATAAGCATGAAACTGTTATTGATAGCTTTCCGTGGCTAGAATAAATCAAGTAACCCAAGAAGCATAAGAGACAACAATGTAGTATACACAAGGCAGGCAGGAGCCATAACTCAATGTTCTGTTTTGTATTTTATATAGGGAAAATCAAGACTAATACACTGTAGGGAAACTAACACCTACTTAGAGGTTTTAACATTAGAGCAAACCAAAAAGTTAAGCTTCAAAATGACCAAAACTGTAACCTGTAGCTTGAATATTTTGCTGCCTTTTGCCTTTATACCACAACTTACAGTCTATAACCATCTGAGGACTTTTAGCACTAGCTTGGCACAACAAACTAACTCATCCTAACCTTCCAGAGTATGGGGGAGAAAAACTCTTTTCTCACCATAAACTGCTTGAACTTTATACAAGAAATCAGAGTCAAAGGTACAAAATAAGGTTACAATGTAACTCTATTATCATTTTGCATTTTTTACCTTATGACATATACAAGAATATTTTTATTTTTGGAGCTGCTGTACACTGTTTAATTTAGCAAACTGAAAAGCTTATAACTTTTTGAATAAGAAGTCTGGGATTTTATGGCTAATTTTACTATCAAAATATCTAAGGGACTCAATTCATTTTAATAATTATAATTATTCTAAGTATCATTTGAAGAATCTGTGGACCCTAGACTAAACACAGTAAATCCAAACAGTATACCTATGACCTAGGTTTTACAGTTTTTCACCTCAGTTACCTGTCTTCCACCTGCTACTACTTTCATGTTTTCTTCATTTACTAAACACAAATTGTCAGATTTTTATGTTGGACCTTCCTCCTCCGAGGCTCTAACAGATAACTTTCTAAACACAAATTTACAGCCTTCAAATACCAACATTTTGAACTGAGACTAATGCTTAGAGTCACATTTCTTGTTAAAAGTTCAGCATTAAAGATTTATAACTCTGGAGGATTAACCTGAAGTTATCTGAAAAATGAATCAAGTTCCAGATATTCCCATAAATCTTAAATTCGAAAACTGAAATTCTAATAAACTGTTTATATCCCTAATAAAGTTAACTGCACTTATTACATCAACATTATTAAAGGATAAATGACAGCAACGAAGGGACTTACTCATATTTCTGAAGACCAAGATTTACCATGGCAAGGGTAAAAAATGGGCAAAGATGAAGAGATCCTAAATATCACTATCATAAAAATAATTACTTTCTATCCTTCTGCTTTCTTTCTGCTGCATGAGGAACCAAAAAAAGTCAAATAGAGAATTGTTCTGTCTGAGCCAACCATGAAATCTTTAAGAACATATAGTTATATTCCCTGTAATTCTTTCAGGGCATTTTTTATACATGTTTAAAAAAAACACACACACAACTTCAAAAATAAAAATAAAGGTTATTTAGCCTTGTGAATATCTTGAAATAAAGTTTCTTGAACTTCTGTAATGAACTCGAAGAAATTCAACTTTTAAGAGTCATCACTCCAAAGTCCCTTTGACACGGGATCTATCCCACGGTTACAAAGCGGCTTCCTCCTTTGTTGAAAGTAAGAGTGGCTCTTTGTTCCTTCAGGATCCCAAATCGCTCATTCAAAGTCATCCCTGTCTACAGAAACAAAACAAAACAAAACAAAACAAAAATTAACAACTTGACTGTAAGACACACCTTACTTTGAAACAATTATGTTAACATAATTCACAGTAATAATAGCTAACATTTCCTGAATATTCAGGTGTATGAACTCACTTAATTCTAACAAAAACCATACAAAACAGGTAAATCTGGTGAAGTTTAGAGAAGTTAGTTAACTTGCCCACTTGGAGTTCCAGAATTTAAACTTGACTCAGAATCCCTATCTCCTAACCACCATAATGCCTACATTATACACTATATAAAACACATATATTATAATGCTTATAGGTCATATATCCAAAAATTTCTCTATCTAAATTATTTTTAGGCTCTGCAAACAGTGCCACCAACTCTAGAGATGCCTCTGATAAAAGTTTTTTAGACTTGTATTTTGAAACAAATTTTCTTGCATTTTGGTGAGCTCATAACAGAAATTTAAGTCAAATTCAAATCAAAATCTGGTTTTGATTAATGATAGAAAAAGCACCCAAATTACATTTCATCATTTCTGAAAGGAAAGTAACAAGTCATAAAATAAAAATAAGCAAAATAAATTTGGTCAAATTTCTTTCCATACTTATCTTCAACTCCACAGATTCTTCTGTCAGTGGACACAAACAAAAAAATCTGACAAAATGCAACACCCGTTCACGATAAAAATTCTCAGCAAATTACTAATAGAAAGGGAACTCCCTCAATCTGATAAAAAGAATCTACTGAAAACCTGCTGGTGGGGAAAGGGTATAAAGCTCAGTGGTAGAGCACATGCTTAGCATGCATGAGGTCCTGGGTTCAATCCCCAGTATCTCTATTAAAATAAGTAAATAAACCTAATTACCACTCCCTTCCAAAAACAAAAACAACAAAAATCAAACTAGTGGTAACATCATACTTAACACTGAGAAATTTAATGCTTTCTCCTCAAGCCTGGAAATAAGGCAAGCATACATGCTCTCAACATAGTACAGAAGGTCCTGGCCATTATAAGAAAAAGAAAAAGTTTAAAGATTGGAAAGAAACTTGGAGAATAACATAATTGTTTACATAGAAAATCCTAAGGAATCTATATAATTACTAATTTTAGCAAGATTACAAGATATAAGGTTAAAACAAAAACTGTCAAAACCGTGTGAGATTTACCACTTCATGTGCATCTGAATGTTTACAATCAAGTGACGTAATAACAAATGTTGACAAAGACATGGAGAAATTTAGAACCTTTAAACATGTTGATAGGAATAGTACTACAGCTACTTCTTTGGAAGGCAATTTGGTACCTCCTCAAAAAGTTAAACACATAGTTACAATATGATCTAGTTATTCCACTCTTAGATATTTCCCAAGAGAAATAAAAACATATACTCACACAAAAACATAAATGTACAGGTTTTTGCATGAGCATATGTACATGAATGTTCAGAGGAGCATGACTGACAATAGCTAAAGAATGGAAACAGCCCCAATGTCCATCAACTGATAAATAAATGTTATATCCATATGATGGAACATTATTCAGCAATAAAAAGAAATGAAATACTGATACACACTATAAAGAAACCATGAAAACACTATGCTAAATGAAAAAAGCCCATCACAAAAGTTCACATATTGCATGATAACATTCATATGAAATGTCCAAAATAGGCAAATCTGGAGACAGAAAATAGATAGACCAGTGGTTTCTTAGGATTGAGGAAAGTTAGGACACCCTATATAATTAATTATACAACATTTGTTTTGTGAACTAAAATATTTTCAGTGATTGGCCCAAAGAAATACAGAAAAAAAAATTTACCTGTTTTCCAACACTATTTATGTCAAATTGTAGGGGGACACCTTTAGGAACTTTCTTTACATCAGATTGCTCTCGTTTTGTCAAGAATGAGGGTACAGCAGTACGAGTTAATCGTGGTTTCTGAGTTCTGTTAGGAAAAAATTAAAATTAAATGAGACCAGCTTAACAATCAAAAGAAGAAAAATAAATCATTTGGTATACAAGACATCTTGACTTGTACACATGTTCAAATGTGTGAGGGCTACTTTATTTACTGTATACTGTGAAAGTATAGGTGATTTACACAATATTGTGTTAGTTTTAGATGTACAGCAGTGACTCAGTATTTTTGCAGATTATATTCCATTATAGGTTGTTACAATATACAATATATCCTTGTTGCTTATCTATTTTGTATATAATAAGTCTGTATCTATTAATCTCATACCCCTAATTTGCTCCTTCCCCCTCCCCTTTTGTAACCACAAGTTTGTTTTCTATGTCTGTGAGTCTGTTTCTGCTTTGTATGTACATTCATTTATATTTTTCAGATTCTGCATAAAAGTGATATCATATATTGTCTTCCTCTGACTTATTTCACAAGGCATAACATTCTCTAGGTCCATTCACACTGCTGCAAATGACAGTATTTCATTCTTTTTATGGCTGAGTAATATTCCACTGTATATATTCTATATTTCATACACACACTACATCTTCTTAAGCCAATCATCTATTGATGAGCACTTGGGTTGCTTCCATGTTTTGGCTATTGAAAATAGTGCTGCTATGAACACTGGGGTACACAGTGTCTTGAATTAGTGTCTTTGTTTTTTCCAGATACATACTCAGGAGTGGAATTGCTGGATTATATGGCAATTCTATTTTTAGTTTTTTAAGGAACTTCTATACTGTTTTCCACAGTGGCTGCACCAATTTACAAACAGTGTACAAGGGTTCTGCTCTTTTCACATCCTCTCCAAGTTATTTGTAGACTTTTTGATGATGGCTATTCTGACAGGTGTGAGGTAGTCTCTCACTGTGGTTGTGAGTTGCATCTCTCTAATAATTAATAATGTTGAGCATTTTTTCATGTGCCTGATACCCATCTGTATGTCTTCTTTGGAAAAATGTCTAGTCAGAAAAATAGCAGAAGCTCCATTTTTTGATTGGATTGTTTGGGTTTTTTGACATTGAACTCTATGAGCTGTTTGAATATCTTGGATACTAACTTCTTGTCAGTTGCATCATTTGCAAATATCTTCTCCGATTCCATAGGTTGTCTTTTCATTTTGTTGATAGGTTTCCTTTGCTGTACAAAAGCTTTTAAGTTTAGTTAGGCCCCATTTGTTTATTTTTGCTTTTATTTCTTGTGCCTTGGGAGACTAATCTGAAAAAGTATTAGTTACAATTTATGTCAGAGTGTTTCATGTATGTTCTCTTCTAGGGGTTTTATGGTCTCATATCTTAAATGTAGGTCTTTAAACCATTTTGAGTTTATGTATACAGTGTGAGGGAATGTTCTAATTTCATTGTTTTACATGTGGCCTTCCAGTTTTCCCAGCACCACTTGTTGAAGAGACTGTCTTTTCTTCATTGTATACTTCTGCCTCCTTTGTCATAGACTAATTGACCATAGGTGTGTGGCTTTATTTCTGAGCTCTCTTTTCTGTTCTACTGATCCGTGTGTTTGTTTTTGTGCCAGTACCAGACTGTTTCAATTTCTATACTTTTGTAGTACAGTCTGAAGTCTGATAAGAGTTTTATCTCCAGCTTTGTTCTTTTTTCTCAGGATTGCTTTGGTAATTTGGATCTCCTGTAGATCCATAAACATTTTTAGGATTTTTTGTTCTAGTTCTGTGAAAAATGTCTATACCTTAGGCAACATTCTGATAGGGACTGCATTAAATCTGTAGATTGCTTTGGGTAGTATGGCAACTTAAGTAATATTAATTCTTCCAATACAAGAACATGGGATTATCTTTCCATTTTTTTGAATCATCTTCAATTTCCTTTATTAGTGTTTTATAGTTTTCAGCATATAGGTCTTTCACTTCCTTGTTTAAGTTTATTCCAGGTTTTTTTAATAGCAATTTTAAACAAGACTGTTTTTCTGTATATTAATCTTGTATCCTGCAACCTTGCTGAATTAAAAAAAATACTTGATTCTTAACTGACTAATCTAGAGACTAAAATTTATAAACTGCTCACAGAATCTATGTAAGTAGAACTATAAACTTTTCAACAAATTGGAGTAATTAGTAATTTCCAGGTCATGATCATCTACCAAAATAAAGCAACCTCTAAAATCTTAAGAGAATCATCCTACGTTTTCACTTCAATCATTAAAATGGCTGGATACATAAAAGAAACTCTGTAAATACAGAAAGTTTTTTTTTAATATTTAATATTTAATTTTCTTTTTAAAATATGTTCACTGTGACTCACAGAATTTACTTCATTACCTACTAATGGGCAACACACATATTGTGAAGAACATCAACACAGAGACATTTTCCTCTGCTGTGTTAGAAGCTTGAGAATGTCTGTTTGATGATCAAAGAAACCAGCCAATCTGCTCGACAGCTGGCTGGTACAGGACTCTAAGTGGTAAGTATATAGCTTAGATTTTCATTCCTGATACTTTTTGATGGGAAAAGTTTAAGAGTACCAGTTATGTTATGGTCTAGTGAGGATCCAATGAGACTTTCCATGGCTAGGTCAACTATCAGGTTGGATTTAACAATATGGCATTAGAACTTTCTTGGAATACATCATTGACCTCCAGCCCAGTGCTGCAAGTCTCACATCTCCCCCAACAAACTGGAGTTGAGCTCACCCTCCATACCTTAGGCAACATCACTTCCAGCCTCAACCTAGAAAGCTTGTAACGCAATAAATATAATGGAATGGTCATCCAGATATAAAAGAATACACTATGAAGTCTTTAAAAAGAAGGTAGATCTTTATGTACTGGAAAGTAAAGAAGTGCAAAATATATTAGGGGGGAGAAGGAAGCAAGTATGTATTGTATTACCTCATTTATGATCACACACAAAAAAACCATATGTACGTATTATGTTATACATGCACCAAATTTTTTAAATGAATATATGATTTTGTTAAAAGTGGTTACTTTGGGGCCGTAGAAAAAGAAATCTAGGGAGCTTTCACTTTTAACCTTATACTATATTATTTCCGTGTTGTACCGTAAGTATTACTTTTATTCTTGTCTCAGTTTACCCTACCTTGGACATCATCTGAGGAGAAGATGAATACTTTCCTATGATCTTATGTACTGAGAGGTTATAATTTTTGCAAAATAAAGAAAAGACTTACACTGGGCACTGCACTGCTCCTGGATTATCAATAGATACAGTCAAAATTCCTCCATTTGTGGTGGAAGTCCGCCACCTAGTTTCAAAAAACCAAAAACTTCATTAAAATGGAAGTTTATAAATCTTATAGTGTATTCCACATAAAAACATACATTTTAAAATAGCCATTATTTTTTCTTAGCTTTTAGGAAATACAGATACCTGGGCCCCACCATTAATCAATCAGCATCCTGGGTGTAGGAACTGGACACCTGAATTTATTAAATGTTTTTTAGTTAACAAATATATGTACCTTAAAAAAAAACATCAAATACAGAAAGGTTGCCAATGAAAAGCAACAGTCTGTTTCCCCACTATCCTTCCCATCCCTTCTCCCCAGAGGGAACACTTTTCAATCTTTCCTGTTTTTGCTGCTTGCTAGCTACCTCCAGTTCACTAAGCAAGATGTTTATGTAATAATAACTTACTATGGTAAGGATTCAGCTCATCACACTATCCTCTAGTTTCCCTTCCTACCCCTAAAGTTTTGATGGCTACATCATTATTTTATTTCTATTATAACTTTTAAATATATTTAAATCTTTTTCAACAGTGTCTCTTGACATCATCCCCTTTTCACTTCGTATGAAAGGACAGTAGTATCTATAATTCCTTCCTTCCACCTCTTCTCCCACTTTGTACTTTCCACTTTCCATCAGCTGTACTTTGATATTTATGTTGGTAAAATCTAACATTAATATTACAATGTTACCAAATTAAGAATTCTGTGCTTTGTGCTACAGATTGACTCTCAAAGTTCAAAACAAGTAAACAGCATTTATATTATTACAATTATGTAAATACTGTTCATTGCAGAAGCTATTAGGCCATGATTACCATTTCTTTCCTTACGGTTTCCAATGTTTGACTCCTGTGCAAAAGAATACTGCTAGCATCAAGTTCAAATAGTTGTCCTTCTTATATTCTGATTGCTCAAAACCATGCCCATTTTAGATGGCATCATATCTGGACCATGATCAAGTTTTATGTTTTGTTTCCTCAGAAGTAGCCATAATGTTAAATTATTTCATCTCAAAAACTGATCATATTAATGGAATGTTATGTCTCACACTTGAGAAGTATAATTCTAATAGACAAAAATATATTCTTAAAAAAACCTTTATGGGGTAAAGGGAAAAAAAGAGTATGTGAAAAGAAAACATCCTATTGTTCTTAAAAATTTACACATTTTCCAGAAGCTCTATTTATTGCCTGAATAGGTTCATTTGTATGAAAGTAGTTATAGAAAATAAAGAGCTATTTCATTAAAAAGGAATAAACAGGCATTAAAAAATTTTTTTGAATAGAATAATGTATTTGGTGCTAAAATTGTTACAACACTGATATGGGAAAATGCAAAAGTTTTGAGGGAAAAAACAGACAAAAACAAAATAGGATTTATTTATTTCAGGCTCAATGGTTAATCTACTTTGGGTCTCATTTAATTTCTCTTTAACTGGGGCACACAGTAATTGGGTTACCTAGTATTCTGGGAGTTTTGAAATGACATCTTGAAAAACAAATTGAAACTTACTGACGAGTTCTCTTTGCTACTACATCGTCTAGCAGTTGTTCTGTGTTCAACTGGGCCTGAACCTGAAGGGGAAAAAAAAAGCAGTAGATCCCACAGAAAGCAGAGGACTTGAATCCAAAGACCTATCCTCCTCTGTAACTTTAAACCAGTGTAGTGTGTGTACAAATGCAGGAAAGGAGTATGTGCCTATTCTGACAACACTTCTTTGTTGGGGTTCCAGTAACAGAACAAGTAGTAAAAACAAGTTTATCCCTAAATAACATGTCAAATTCTTACAAGACATTGCCATTGAGGACAATAGAAGAGAGAACAGGAGAAAAAAAAAAAGAATTAATCTAATGTCATGTTCTCCATATCCTAAACCCAAACTCTACCTCATTCAGGGGCCATATCTATTCCTGAGGATTATTTAAGGTGGATGTTCAGGATCCTTTGTTTGGGTAAAAAGAAAACACTGCCAAGGGTTTTTTATACCTTAAGGCCTCTTCTGAAAAGAAAAGTTGCCTGACGAGTGTCCTTCTGATGACTTAATTTATTTCCACTTCTGGTAAAATTGGCTGGAATGTTATTTCTGCAACAAAAACACATAAACCATGAACAGTCTAGGCCACTTAACAACTTTCAAACATCTTGAGAAGAAAAAAGCAAAAATAGTTAAAACTCATAGGCTGAAAATTTGAGGTACACTAAAGACTCACGAAGGTATACTACACAAGGACTCTGAATTATATCCTTGTTTACCTGAAGATACTGCGATCTGATTTACAAGTATCTCCCTCTGTAGCATATTACATAATAATCTGGTTAATTCTGAACTAATTCATCTTTCATATATTCAACTTTCTAATGTTCCAACATTTAAGGTCTCTTGTGAAGACATTAAAAATAAAATTTAAATGCTATTTCCTAAATTTGGTAAAAGATAAAAAATGTACAGATTAACAAAATTATTACAAAGAAAATCACACCTAGGCACATCATTGCGAAACTGCGGAAAACCAAAAATGAAATCTTGAAACATAAGATCTTTTCCAATTTTCTCTCCTCCGCACAGAAGCCTTCATATATTATTATAAATCACATAGAAACTTACACTCTTCCACTGTTTGCTCCTTTCTTGCACAAAACAATATAATCTTAATTATGTTTGACTTGATTTTCACCAATTTCCTTCTAGTTTCTATAGAAAGTTGGTAAAATATGAGAAAACAAATTT
This sequence comes from Camelus ferus, assembly GCF_009834535.1. Taxonomy (NCBI): domain Eukaryota; kingdom Metazoa; phylum Chordata; class Mammalia; order Artiodactyla; family Camelidae; genus Camelus; species Camelus ferus. The sequence continues at coordinate 60,982,134 of NC_045696.1, forward strand.
CACATTTATCTACTTATTTATTTTTATAAATAAATGTTTAACAGGTGTCACCTCATCTTACCACCAATCTTATAGAAGCTCAAATGCAAAATTTCCCTTGCCAGCCCAATTAACATGGGCTCATTAATAGCTCTTGTAGTTAACAAGCTCTCATTTGAGAAGTTCCCCTTTTCCAAGAAGTACTCCCAAATGATTCCCAAAACAAAAAGAGATGATAATGAAGTAAAACTGCAATTGTAGCCATTCCAGTTATACAAAAACTTCATTTCAGGGTTTTGTTGTTCTGAATTATCGTCTACAAGAGATGAATAAATGGTATTTGAAGCTGAAATAATAAAACTTCACAGACTTAACTTCCTGTCTGTCCACTTTACCCTTACAGAGAATAGAATGTCATAACAATAGGTCACAATTTTAAAGTTTTGTTATATTTTCAATTTAATACAAAAATAATTTCAGCTTAAGAAGCATTCATGAGAATTTTTTTCTAGTTAGCATTTCCTGCAAATAATACATTCTATTAAGAGCCATTGAGACTGTGTAACAAATTCAGCTTTCAGAATTCTCAATTTTGAATAATTCTGGCTGAGATGTTTTTACCAAAACAATCATCTTTTACAATTTTATTCTATATGTCAAGAGAGGCTTTTTTAAAAAGTTTAATATTAGTTAAACTCATCAGTAACACTGGATCTAAAAAATAAGAAAGCTATTACTGAATGCTTCCATATCAGATGTGTAGATAGACATCCTAAATGTCTGTATTGAAAATGACCAAATAACTACAAGCATCACTGAAAATCCATTCCTTTGAACACTCAGCACAAGAAGTGCATCTTTATTTATGAAGGATAACATATTATTGTCTTGTATTTGAGTACTTACTTTCTATTTAACTGGTTAGGTCTCTTGAGAACTGCAACTGGTTTTCTCTGCACTTCATTTTGTCTCAGAAGGTTTGCCTTCCTTTTTAACGCTGGAAAATACCGTTCTATATTCTTTCAGAAGGCAAGAAACTATGTTAATTGGATTGCTTTTTGCTCTATACCCTACTACAACAAACATTTCTGAGGCAGAATGGACAGTGACTGACCACTGCTTAGATGTACAGGTTAGAGACAGAAAAGCCAAAACAACTTGAGTATTTCTAGTCTACGGACAAAAAAGATAACCACATTATACTTAAGATACTTGTAACCAAAGAAAAATTCACACAGATGAATGTATTTTTTCTATTTTGGATATGTTCAGTTTGAAGTACTCCGGGTGATGCACAGGTGATGAAGAAACATGGCTCTGGAGCTCAAGAGGAGAATCAGAGAGCCAGAGATGTAAACTAAGGAATCTTTTATATTAATATGATTTTTTATATCAAGTGAAGGGATAAAACAGCCAAGTTCTGAAACTAATGTGTGAGAAGGAAAAAAAAGAGGAGGCTGTGGTAGCAAAGAAGCCTGACTAGAAATGGCTACAGAAAAAAAAAGGAATTAAGAAAATCAGTATCATAGCAAACAAGCACATGAAATGTCTATTTTTTCCCCCTCCACATATATTAATTCAATCCATCATTAACGTCTAATTCAGGTTTCCACACTTTCCATGAAATCTTTCCAAAAGTCTTTTGACAATACAGACCGTATCTTATACTTAACCTGGATTCCCTTATATTTTAAGCATATGAAAAGTACTTCATAAATATCAACTGACTAAAAAACACAAAAATTAGAAGTTCTCATTTTCATAAACATTTGTAAAAGAAATTGAAAAACAGTGATAAAAAATACCAAGAATATAGGAGAAATGTTGTGAAATCAGACTAACAGTGGCCCATTCTGAGCTTTGTATTCTGTCTTTAATAATAACACCAAGGACTATTTTATAGGTAAATGTGAAAGTTCCATGACGTTATTGTCACATATTACTTTCCTTCAAAGTATCTGCCATACTATAATCATACAGTTATCTGTGTGATAATTTATATAATAGTCACTTGAGTTCTCCATGAGTACAGCGATTTTCTATTGAGTTACTGAAGAATCCCTTGCATCTAGGATATACTGAGTATTCAGTCAACGTGAGTAAAATGATGAATACAAGGATAAAAGTTGTAACAAACCATTAATACATGGTGAATTTGTGTTCCAAGGATCTAAGGTTTGTACATGTGTATAAAAGTGTTCACAAAATCTAGGGAGTAAGTTTTTCTCACACCATTTTGATATAAAAAATTATTCCTTGAGGGAAAGAAACTATTTAGTTTAATGTTATTAAAGTATTATTATACACAAAATTTTAAGTGTACAGTTAAATAAATTTGGATAATTACATATAATCATGTATGCACATCACAATCAAGTACCTTCACCCTAAAATGTTTCCTTGTGCTTCCCCCAAGTCAATTCCCTTCCTTCACCTGACTCTCACCCCAGGCAATAACTTATCTGTCACTTACCATTTAGCCTTTTCTACCATTTCAAATATATGGTATCACAGTACATAGTCTTTGGTGTTTGACTTCTTTTGCTTAGAATGACGTTTTGAAATGTATCCATGCTGTCCTGTGTATTAACATTTATTCCTTTTTTATTGTTGAATAGAATTCCACAGTATGAAGATAAGGTATTTATAAACCGTCAAAATCAGACAAATGACTAAAACTACCCATTAGCAGAAAATAACTGGTAAATATGCAGCAACAACAATTTTTTTTTTAAGTTCACAGAAGCACTAAAAGATTTAGTATTATTAGAGTCAACTTAAAAGTTACACAAAATAGAACATATCCTCAGCTTTGGGAAATTCTGAATCTAAAAGGGAAAAGTTATAGAACTGACATTGACAAGGTTATATATTCAGGTAGAAGAATCCCTTAAGAACTTAAACTCAACTTTCACTTGGCAGATATTTTAAGTTGATTCTAAATAAAAAGAAAATTCATTCTTAGAAACAACCATTCCTCTCCTAGCACAGTCATTTGTTCTCTCAGTAAATACTAGTAATGTAAGTAAGTATGCTATCTTTCCTTACTTAGTAATTCACTTCATAGGTAAGAAAATGCAATTTTATTGACATAAAATCTCACTAATTCATATAAAGTATGGAAAGGCAGAGATAAAGTAACGAAAAGTCTAATTATGGTCAAGACTTTTTTAAAGGAAATTTCCAAGTATATGTAGCAATTCAAAGACAATTAAATTATTTAGGTAGTTTGTTTAATGACTAGAAAAGGCTGGTTATTTGCTAGAAAGTGATCTGTAGCACTCACTATATTCTCTCCTGATCAGACATTAATCTATATTCAGGTTAAAAAAGGGTTCTTAAGAAATATACCTTTTCCAAAATCATTCAAACTTTGAATAAGTGGATCTTCAGTGCATTCTGAGTATACAATAATTTAACACTTTCAATTTTCACTATTTTCAAACAACTCAAAAGACTACCACATGTGGTAATTTAAAATTTTTCTAGAGCTAGTTCTGTGATAAAGTTTTAAAGAATAGCTGTTGGTGGTAGCAGAATTGAAAAGTTAAGAGGTGAAGACAGTTGTAGTTAACCAGAACACACACATTTAAGTAATTTAAGAAATGAATGTCCTGAATTTTTTTTAACAAATGTGTATTACTTTCATAATCAGAGAAATCAAAAGGATTTAAAAACAGAACAGTGGAACAGATTTGGTGGCTTAGATTTACTAAACATAAGAAGCTAAAGAAACCCATCTGTGAAACTATTTTCAGGAATGCTTCATTTAGCCAATTCAAAAATTACTCATTAAGATGTAAATAAAAATTCAGTTAAAATTTGAAAAGTAGTTAACTTATGGTGGGTAAATAATTGTAACTCTTTAAACCTAAGAGAAATGAAAACCTGTGTCCATTACAGACTTACAGGTGATATTAACAGCAAAAAAATTTGCAATACCCAAAACAGTGGAAACCACCACAGTATCCATCAAGTGGTGAATGGATAAACAAAATATAGTATATCTATATAATAAAATATTATTCAGTAATAAAAAGAGAAAGTACTGATACATACTACAACATGATGAACCTCAAAAATACTATGGCTAAATGCCAGCCGACATATTATTGTATGATTCCATTTACAGGCATACCTCAGAGTTACTGCCAATTTGGTTCCAGATCACTGCAATAAAGCAAATATCGCAATAAAGCCAGCCACATGAATTTTTTGGTTTCCCAGCACATATAAAAGTTATGCTTACACTATACTGTAGTCTATTAAGTGTGCCATAACATTATGTCTAAAAAAACTATCTTAAAAATACTTTATTGTTAAAAAATGCTATCATTTTATACAACATTGTAAAATGATTATAAATCAATAAAAAATGTTTAAAAAAATGCTATCACCTAATCCTTCAGCAAGTTGTGATCTCCTTGCAATAATAACATCAAAGATCACTGATCACAGATCACCATAACAAATATCATGATCGAACAGTTGGAAATATTACAAGAATTACCAATATGAAACTGAGCAAATGCTGTTGGAAAAACGACACCAACAGACTTGCTCAAGGCAGGGTTGCAACAAATCTTCAATTTGTAAAAAAGGCAGTATTTAGGAAGCACAATAAAGTTGATGACAGTAAAACAAGGCATGCCTGTATATGAAACGTGCAGAAGTTTTTCCTGTTAAGATGGCGGAGTGGTATGACCACGAGCTTGCCTCTCCTCATGACTACAAATAAGACCACAAATGACTGCTAAACAACCATTGAGAAAAAGACTGGAACCTAGCAAAAAAGAGCCTCTTCAACTGGAAACATAAAGAGGCAACCACAGCAGGATGGTAGGAGGGGTGTGCTCACGATATAATCAGGCCTTATGACCCCCTGGGATAATTAAGGATAATTAAGTCGCAGAGGCCCTCGCACAGGAGTGAGAGTTCTAAGCCCCACATCAGGCCCCCCAGCCCGGGGTTCCAGCATTGGGAGGAGGAAGAGACCCCAGGACACCTGGTTTTGAAGGCCAGTGGTGCATAGCTCTAGGAGCCCCATGGGACTGGGGGCAACAGAGTCTTCATTCTCTTGGGAAGCGTACACAGAATCTCATATGCTCCAGGTCCAAGGGCAGAGGCAGTGATTTCATAGGAACCTGGGCCAGGCCTGCCTGCTAGTTTTGGAAGGTCTCCTGGGGACACAGAGGACAGCTGCAGCTCACTCAGGGGACATAAAAGCTCGTGGCGGACATTCCAGGAGTGCTCATCTACATGAGCTTTCCTGGAGGCTGACATTTTGATTGAATCATTAGCACCAAGACCTAGCCCCATCCAACAGCCTGTAAGGAAGCCTCAGACCAAACAACATACTGGGTGGGAACAGACTTCCTAAGCCAAAAAGGCCTCTAGCTAAGGCTCTACCCAAAAGAGGTCCAGGATCAAGTTTCATCCAGCAGTGGGCAGGCATACAGCTCCTCCTGCCAGGAAATCTGCATAAACCTCTAGTCCAGTCTCATTCAGGAGGCAGATACCAGAAACAAGAAATCAACAATCCCAAAGCCTGTGGAAGGAGGAGACTCAAACACAGGCCAGATTCTAACACTGGGACCAGCTGGACCTTAACCCTTGGGTGACAAGAGATAAGTATACTGCTGGGATGCATAGGACATTTCTCCAAGGTTGAGAAACATAACTAACCTATCTAAAAATACAAAAAGAAAGATAAATATGAGGCAACAGAGGACTATGTCCTAGGCCAAGGCAAAGATAAAATCCTAGAAGAATAAATGAGTGATGAGGAGATAGGCAATGTATCTGAGAAAGAGTTTAAAGTAATGATGGCAAAGATATTCAGACAACTCAAGAGGAATATAGATGCATAGAGTGAAGTTTTAGCAAAGAGTTGGAAAATACAAAGAATATCCAGAGTTGAAGAATAAAATCACTGAAATGAACAACATGCTAGAAGGAATCAAGAATAGAATAAATGAGGCAGAAGGACAGATCAGTGAGCTAGAAGACAGGTTAGTGGAGATCATTACTGCAGAACAGAAAAAAGAATGAAAAGAAATGAGGATAGTTTAAGAGAACTCTGGGACAACATGAAGCACACTAATATTCACATTACAGGGGTCTCAGAAAGAGAAGAGAGAAAGGACCTGAGAAAAAATTTGGAGAGTTAACTGAAAACATCCCCAACTTGAGAAAGGACACAGTCACCCAAGTCCAGGAAGCGCAGAGAGTTCCATACAAGATCAACCCAAAGAGGAACACTCTGAGGCACATAGTCATCACGTTGACAAAAACTAAGGATAAGGAGAAAATATTAAAATTAGCAAGAGAAAAGCAACAAATAACATGCAAGGGAACTCCTATAAGGTTATCAGCTGATTTTTCAGTAGAAATTCTATAAGCCAGAAGGGACTGGAAAGATATATTTAAAGTGATGAAAGGGAAAAACCTACAACCAAGAATACTCTATCCAGCAAAGCTCTCGTTCAGATTTGATGGAGAAATCAAGAGCTTCACAGATAAACAAAAGCTAAAAGAATTCAGCACCACCAAACCAGCTTTACAACAAATGTTAAAGGAACTTCTCCAGTCATCAAACCAGACGAAAAGAGAACAAAAAGAAGAAAAAAGAAAGAAAGAAAAAGACCCACAAAAGATTGCTTTGTCAGTTCGGGGTCTTTTATGGTTCAATATAAATTTTGGAATTCTTTGTTCTAGTTCTGTGAAAATGTGAGTACTGTGACACGGGTTGCAATGGATCTGTAGATTGCTTTGAGTAGTACAGCCATTTTCATGATGTTGATTCTTCCAACCCAAGAGCACAAGATATCTTTCCATTTCTTTGTATCATCTTCAATTTACTTCATCAATGTTTTACAGTTTTCAGAGTACATAGATAACCTCCTTGGTTAAGTTTATTCTAGGTATTCTGTTGTTTTTGATGCAATGGAAATGTTACTGTCAGTTATAAAATTCTGGTTTTTGAAGTGGAAAAAAAAGTGAATGAAGGGCTGCAAATGGCAAAATATCCTTCTTTCTTATGGGTGAGTTGTATTTCATTACATACATAAGCTGCATCTTCTTTATCCATTCATCTATTGATGCACACTTAGGATGCTTCCATATCTTGGCAATTATAAATAATGTTGCTGTTAATAGTGGGGTGTATATATCTTTTTGAATTAATTCTTATTTTATGGTTGGCTTTATTTCCTTTGGTAGCTATGTAAGTTTAAAAAGCTAAAGCTCTAAACATTCTTAGAAATAATGAATAGTGTACGTATGTAAATTTAAAAAAATATGTGCAGTATGTTGTATATATGTATACATGCAATATATTGCACATGCACAGTCAAACTGTAACAATTCTATCTAGTAAAACTGAAAAATGGAAAAAAAAAAGAAATGTGCAGAAAAGGTAAATTTATAGAAAATCTACAGGAAGCAGAATAGTGGTTGCCTGAGGCAACTGAAAGGGTATGACTGTGAATGGACATGAGATTTCTTTTTAGAGTGATAGAAATGTTCTAAAATTTGATTATTGTGATGACTGTACAACTCTAAGTTTTCTAAAATTTCACTAAATTGTACAGTTAAAATAAATTTTATATTATAAAATTATACTTTAATAACCTGTTAAAGACTGCAAACATACATACACACACACAACACACACACACACACACACACACACACACAGGGAAAGTCAGGAACCTGGAAAAAAAAATTTATATTTGAAAATGTGGTAATTTAGATATTCTTCATGAATGGCAATGATTTTTATTTAGTTATTAAATTTTTTATATAAACCCCAAAGTACTACATTGTGAAAATCAAAATATTCAAATAAAATACTCTCAAGCTCATTCACAGAAATATTAGTACAAATAAATGGAAAAGTGTTTCTTTTTTTTAATTGAAGTATAGCTGATTTATAATATTGTGTTAGTTTCAGTGATTCAATTATATATACATTTTTTCAGATTATTTTCCATTATATGTTGTTACAATATATTGAATATAGTTCCTTGTGCTATACAGTAAATTCTTTTTGCTTATCTATTTTATGTATTGTAGTTTATATCTGTTAATCCTATACTCCTAATTTATCCCTCCCCTCCCCTTTCCCCTTTAGTAAGTGTAAGTTTGTTTTCTACATCTTTGAGTCTGTTTTGTATAAAGATTCATTTGTAAGGAAAAGGATTTCGGACTCAGGATTAGTCATCATCCTACCTTGTCACTTAGAAGTGGTCGATTCATAGGACTAATTCCTTTTCGAATTCCAGTTGCTTTCCTAGCTGCAAGGCCAGTGATAACTCCATAAGGACGTCTCTTTCCAGGCATCACTCTTCCTCTACGGCTCAGATTATTCTTACCAAAACCTGTAGGAGAGGGAAAAAAAAAAAGAAGAAAAAGTAATCTAAGAATACAAGTGAGTGGCACAGGGGTCACAGGATATTCTATTTCTAAGCAAGGTGAAAGATATGAGTGCTTTATTTTTTTATTTATTATTTATATGATATTTCTTGTATTACTATTAATATACATTTCTTTAAAATTACATAAAATATTTCATTTTTAAAGATGCAACAAGCTGTACTGGAAAGAATTCTGTTGCTGTAATGGACTGCAAAAGACTAGAGGATTCTCACATTTCCCCACTAGCTATCCTCTCTCTGGCATTATTTTCTCAACAAACACAACAGCCTCAACTTTCCTTGTGCAATGTGGTAGCCTCTAACCAAATATGGTTACTGAGTACTTGACGTATGACTAGTCTGAACTGAGATATAATAAAAGAATGTATAATACTTCATTAATAGTTTTATATTAATCATAAGTTACAATATTTTAGATATATAAGGTCAAATAAAAAATATTAATACGTGGCTCACATTTTATTTGTTGGATGGCACTGATCTAGAGTGGAATCACTACCTCATCTCTTATTTACTATGTTGCAATCTGGCTTCTTTATTTTCAGTCATACTGTATTCAAACTGCTTCTGCAAGTCCCCAGGTAAGTTCCAATAGATACTATATTTTAATCTCTATAGTATGTGGCATTTCCGACTTTGCTTTTCCATCATGTGTCTTATCTATTTAAATACTTTTTTCTAACTATGAAAAAGTAAACATACTCATTGAAAAAAATCTTAAAACCATATAAAATACAAATAAGAAAATAAAAGCCACCACCATTAGCCCACTGCCTAGAGATAACTACTACTAATAATCTATGTTTTTCTAGTCTTTTACTTGTATACATACATTTCAAGTTAACACTTTTAGTTTCAAGTGTTTTTAAGCAATTCAAGACTACTATATGAGGTAATTGACAATTTTGTAGTACCAAGTGCCTAGAAGGTAAATTGAGTCAATCTTCTAGCAACCACATTTCATACTCCACATACTACCTTGTAGTCTACATTAACACTATATTATGAAAATTAATCCCATGTCTTTTATACTCATACTAGTCACTTAAGTTACTCCTAATGTTACATACTATAAATAACATTACAATAACACTACAGTTAACATTTTCATGACTATTTCCTCAATATATAAATTTCCAAAGGTTGAAATGCTGTATCAAAGAGTAAAGCAAATCTTTATGGATTTTGATTCTTATTATAAAAACTCCTTCCAGAATGAATATATTTATTTATATTTCCAGAAACATAAGGGTGACACTCTTTCCATATCATTGACTACTCTGAATATTATCCTGTTTAATCTTTATCACTTAGCATTTGGGAAAAAAACGTGTCTTATTTGGTAGCATACTAGTGAGAATGAACATTTTACATGTGTTTTTTGGCTGTCTGTATTATTCCATTCACAAACGGTCATGTTCATAAATCAGTTTTCTAGGGTCAAATTCTAATTACCTTTGATGCTTTGATAGAAGAATTACTTCAAATTTATAATTAATTTTTCAAGAATTAATATCTTTATAATTTTCAGGAATATGTTATATCTTTCCACTTATCCAAGTCTTCTTTTATGACAAATTTGGCTCAGTAAAGTTTCAAGCTTTTCCTCCCATAGGTCTTCCACAGTTCTTGTTAAGCTTATTACTAGGTATTTTATACATTTGTTGTCAATCACAAAAAGATCCCTTACCTATTAATAATTTTCATATTGGCATTCCTGGGAATACAGAAGGCTATGGGTTTTAATCGACATCTTTTAATTAGCCATCCCCTTGAATTCACTTATTAGTTCTAACACTTTTTCAAATTATTTTCTTGGGATTTCTGAATGACAGTCATATCACTCACGAATGATGTTTTCTTCCTTCCAACAATTACACCTCAAATTCTTTTATTTCTTAATGCAATGGCCAGAAATTCCAAAGAACTATGCTAAGTAATAACTGTGATACTGGGCATTCTTATCTTAATTCTAATTTTGGCGGTAATGTCTTTAGAATGGTATCTTGCATACTATACACCTGCAATATAGTAATAGATCTTTCAACTTATTTCACAAACTACATGAAGTTAAACAGTTTTCTTTACTGTAGAATTTCTCAGGACCAATGTGTGCGATGACTCTCATAAGACACAGATAATTATGTATGTCATTCTCAAGTTTATCTACTTCCAGAACGCTTTAGTGTGGTGTTTCCACTTTGAGACCAGAATTCAACAAGACAATCAGGAATACCTATAAACATTACCATGGTTGAACCATTTACCAGTTTATTGTCTTTCAGTTCCCAATTCACTCTTTACTGCCCGGCTTCTGTTGCTGGAACATTTCTCTTACCAGCTGGCATGATGTTAAGCTTTGTCAGCAGAGGGCGCTGGAGGGACTCTAGAAGAAGAAGGAGCTTTTCTTCCAGGTTCCAGTGTGCACCTCAAGGCTTGTTCCTGTGGCATAGGATACCCAGTGGCACTCATTATCCCTCCCCCGCAAGCTGAGACTATGGTGAGGCAAGAGAGGCGCCTAGGGCACAAAATCTGAGAGTGAGTGACGCCTTAAATGTTAGGCCCTAGGCATCTATCTAGATCCAGTCCTAGGCATCACTCTAATTCTGGCCCTGCTCATTCTCCAATGAATTTAAGCTCCATCATCCTTACAGATCACTTCCCAGTGAATTCCACCAGCATGGCTATTCAGTGTGGCAGGGAGTTCTTCCAGATTTGTTCCTTTCTTGGGTGCTCTGCCTCAGTACTAAAGGTACTGACTTTATTACTTTTATAATTAGGAAAAAAGCAATAAAGGTATACTTTTATAAAATGTTAAAATCAAATTACTGCTGCTCTATGTTTGATTTCCTTCTAGAACAGCAACCAAAGATTAAGCCTATTAGAGAAACTTGTATATTTAAATTAAATCTACAACTACTTGCTATTTTTAGTTATATTAAATGAAGCAGCTACCATTAACTGAACTAGGCATTGTGCTGAGTACCTTAATTTAAATGAGAACTTGATGAAGTTGATGCTAATATATCCATTTTGAAAAAGTGAGCAAAGTAGATGTAGAACTATGATTACCCAAAGGTCAGTTAGTAAATGGCAGAGCCATGATCTGCGGTGCAAGTTTGTGTGGCTCCAAAAACTGAAAGTTTCCAAACTGTTATATATAAAAAACTAAAGAATAATAAAAGGCAGAATATAATGTATGGTACATTTCCAAAGATAAAAAAAAAAAACTATTACAGAAAAAGCAGGTTCTGAGCTAGTTATTATACAACGGGCAAACTATGAATAGGAATATAGACAAAGTGACAAGTACAAAGACATGGGCAACCACAGTTATTGAGAGACAGTCTAGGGAAAAGGATAAGAAGTGAATGGACGTGGTGGGTGCAAATCACAGGGCTGTAAGCGTGGATAAAGACTACACTTGACAAGGAATGGGGTGGAGGTCACAGAATTCATGATCAGACTACATCAGTCTAGAAGCAGTACCTTCTAGTGAATGAAAGAAGAGAGAAGGTAGTGAGACCATTTCAGATGCAACTGCAACACTCAGCATAAGAGACTGGGTGAGGAACAAAGAATTTATAAAAAATACAAATGAATCAGTAGAGCTAAGAGAAAGTTTAAAAAGAGGAAGAATCAACTATTATACTAAAATTTTAATCTTATGTGAGAAAGACTCATGAAAAAAATCTCACTAACAAGAATAAAGCTGGTTAAAAGGAGAAAAGTATGGGATAGAATTCTATTCCTGGGTCCCTTCTATTTCTGACTATTATAGACATTCCCATAGTCATCACCCTTTCTCCCATATTCTTCTTCCTTTCTTGTCAGTGGCTTCTTCTCCTTTACCTTCTAGCAAGCCTGGATCATCCGTTCTTCCTCCCTTCTTTTCTATCTTTGAACAAACTTCATTAGCTATATCTCAATTTTAGCAATGGTTCTATTTTACCCTTTCATTGCCATGTTTCATGCAATAGTCTTTTCTTAGTTTTCATCCATTTAACCCCTTAAAAAGTTCTCTTCTGTTTTTCCAGAGTACCTTCATTCTCATTACTTCAACTACTACCTCTATGAAGATCTTTCATTTTCACCTCCACTGGAGCAGCAGTTTAACACAATAGCTATGTATCAAAAGCACATATGGAGCTAAAAAAAAAAAATCCCTAGGCCCTACTTCTACAGATTCTGGTTTAGTAGCAATGGAGTGCAGCCAGCGCATCAGACTAATTTATAAAGCTCCACTAATTTATAAAGCTCTAGGCATTGTGCTGAGTACCTTAATTTAAATGAGAACTTGATGAAGCTGATGCTAATATCTCCATTTTGAAAAAGTGAGCAAAGTGAGATGTAGAACAATGATTACCCAGAGGTCAGTTAGTAAATGGCAGAGCCATGATCTAAGGCTAAAGTTTCCTCTGAATCCTTAGCCCAATTCCTTCATGAATTTCTTTCACAAACACATCCACTTGCCTCAGTACTTTCTATAGCCTGATCACTTACATGAAGATTTGAGGGATTTTCTGGAAAATGTATCAGAGTGTATGTTATCATGTTACTGGCTCCTTCTCAAAATAGCCTACAAATACTCTTGTCTCTTCTACCTCTAAAAGAAACAGCATTCTCAAACTTTTTGGTCTCAGGACTTCTTTATACTCTTAAAAATTACTGAGGACCCCAAAAAATATGTTTATTGATATTTACCATACTACAAACAAAAACTATGACATTTAAAAACTATTTATTATTTTATTAAAATAATAAACTCACCAGATATAGGGCTAATAACATATTTTTTAACAAAAAATAACTATTATTTTCCCTAAACAAACAAAAATTCTTAATAGGAAGAGTAGCACTGTTTCACATTTTTGCAAATCTCTTTAGTGTCTGGCTTAATAAAAGATAAGATTCTCATTTCTGCTTCTGTATCCAAACTGTTTGAATTATCACACGTCATGTAGACTTCAGAAAAGTTCATTATACATTCATGAGAGAATAAGGCTGAAAACACAATTAATATATCTTCGTATTATTATAGAAATAGTTTTGAACTTGTGGACCCCTTGAATCTTAGGGATTCCCCGGGGTCTCTGGACAACACTTTGAGAACTGTTGTTGTATAGTATTCCATCCCTGGAGAACATCTAGGTTGTGCAAGCATTTACTGAGTGAAAAACTATATTTCAGGCACAGAATTTGGAAGACTTTATTCACTTATTTGCTCAGCCATCAAAAAGAATTTATTGAGTATATGCCAAAGGCTCTCTGTGCTACTCGTTCTCTTACCTCAAGCTAACATCCTCAGTGACATTACAATGTAGAAATCTGAATTATTCCTAACCAGAGCTTAAGACAATCCCATATCTCTCTGCACATTTAGTCACAGCAGCAGCTGTTCTATTTTAGGCCATCACATGTAAATGGAGAACATACAAGTATAAATTCAATCTCAGAAGATCCTAAACTGCCCCGAGGTATCAGTTAGCTCAAGGCTTAGATTATAATTCCTGAAAAAGGAAAGCTTTTTTGATCCAGATTCTATTTCATCTTATCCATTAAATCACCACTGATGTTGTTAGCATAAAATCCCTATCTAAAATCTGACAGTACTAAAAGTATTTCCCTTTGACACTTCTCAACTCTATGTTTTCTATCTTATCTCTGTTCCTAGAAATTCCATGAAGTATGAGACTACATCTTTACATATCCTGAGAACCTGGTCAGTTCAGAGCATTCACTGGGTATTTAACATGCAATTAAAATAAATAAATAAAATTATTTCGAAACAAATCATATGTAAATTATGGTACACTGAATAACATTTATAAGGAAACTTTTAAGTATAAATCACTAGAATTAAATATTAATTTTCTATAGCTAAATACCTGTCACAAAATTTACTCACTTGAGTTCAGCTATTCAAGAAATTATTAGGGAGGAATAAAAATTCTTGTAGCATTTAATCTTAATTATAGACATATTTTGAGGATATGTTGGTATACTAACTGCTAAACATAGAATTAATTGAATTAATTATGTTCAATCACTTGGAGATTATTTTTTATGTTTTTTAACATACAGGATAAAAATCAGCTCACGAATTAGTTTATCAAACATTTTTTCATATGTATAAAAAAGATCTAGAATTTTTTAAATCTCAACAAAGATTTATTTAAAAATGCTGATGTAACTGCTAAAAAAGTTAATGAGTCATATATAATTAATAGTGTTCAGTTACTGCCCAAAGTCCATTTTGGAAGAAGATGTTCTAAATAAATAAGCTTCTAGATTACCAAAAATAACTGTATATGTAGAGTTCCAATTCTGTGTCATCTTCGGAGGATTTAAAAATTTCAAAGGTCCTGGATGATAAGATGAATAACCTAGAAGTCATTTTCTATGCACAATAATAGCTTCCACATATTTAAAATGTTTTCATACAGAAAAGGGAGTTTGCTTTCTATAACTCTGTAGAATTAACAGAAAGGCAAGATTTAAGTCAAGAGAATTGTCTAGTGAACAGTGCTGTCTCCAATAATGGAAAAAGTTACCTTGTGAGGTGGTATACTCTTTCATCGAATATATTTAAACTGGAATTACAGTCACTTATCAGACAGATTGTTAAATGAACATGTAACTAGGAAGGAGATAAGATTTCATGATACGTAAGATTCTTTACAAATCTACAGCCCTAAATATAATATAGACTATGCACAGAGGTTACTTTAAAATGACCTGATGTTTCTAAGAAAGTGTTATCATCTATTTAAGTTAACTTGAATTTTTAGCAGATTTTAAGATTAAACAAAACCCGAGAGTAAATACAAATCACAAACAAAGGGTACTGGTATGTTTCCTCCAAGTTTTAAGTATGTATCAAAGTTAGTATACTATGAGCCTACAAGTAATAGCTTTTTATTAAAACTTATTTGCAAAACTTACCAGAATTCTGTTGAAGTCCCCATCGGACTCTCATCCTGAATTGCCGGGCACCACTTTGCTGGAGTCTTCTATTTAGCCTCGGGAAATTCTGCTTCTTTCCTTCCTTTCGATTCAATTTGATGATATCATCTGTGATAGAGGAAATGTAATGATTATTTTCATTTTAACTCAATGACTCAACTACTCAGTCTTATTTTCTAGTTAATAGATTTCCTATGCCCCTAACTTCTTTTCTATTTTGAAAGCACTTCCATAAGAGGATATAATTAAAAGTATATAAAAAGCTCAAATCAGCCAAAACACTTGCAGCACTGAAGAAAGTTTTGAAGGAAAAGTTCAAATCAATAGCTCAAAGCAGATCAACCAATTAATGAAGATTTCTGTTATCCCTGATATATGTAAATAAGCAAAAGCCTGCTTACAAAAATTACTCATATTTACTTTCCATAATCACAGAAGTCTCCAGTTTTTAAAGATGACCACCTTTCAATAAAACCACTGGCAGTCAAAAAATAAGTCATTCAATAAAAGATTAGATTTCTAAGTTCATCTCAATTCAGCAAATATTTATTGAGTATGTGCAATGAGTATATGTGTCAGACTGTACTGTAACAGAAACAAAAGTAAAATATGATTCCTGCTCTCAGTAAGTTTAAAATTAGTGACGGAAACAGACATGTAAATAGTAAATACAAAATTAAACAAATACCATCATAAAGGTATAGTACCAAAAACAAACTATTGGTTGGTTCTTTGCTCCTCTAGCAAAGCAAGTCAGGGTTACCTTATTTTTCTTTCCACATTGATCTCTAAGTCCCATTATTTCCAAAAACATTTCAAACTGCCCCAAGGTAATTTACAAACATCACCCTGCTGCAATAGCACAACAGAACAGTGTGAAGATCAGGAAACTAAATGTACTCCAGATTCCTATATACATCTGTTAAAAGGAGGTTACTAAAAGCCAAAAATACTCATTTAAGAAGATTTCTCCAAAGTCCCAACTCCAATACTAATTTTGGTAATTGAAAATACAATAAATAAACCAAAGAAACTGAAAGCGATCAACAACTTAATAAAATTCACAAAACTAACTAACCTGTTATTTCTTCCAAACTGCTATAAACACAAATAATCTAACAACTATATCAATATAACTAGTCTTTTCTGAAGTCAAAGAAGGAAATATAAACTACAGGGATCTTTTTTATACATTACATATTACTACTCTACCTCACCTATCTGTAATCTTTAAGACTCTTAATCACATTCAAACAAATATTATATAAAATAATTCAAATCTCCCCAAAATAGTTTGTTCTTTGATCTTTCTTTGATCTTCCTAAGGAACAATCCTTCAACTACAAAAAAGCTCATCAAAGTTAAGACACTCAAAAAACATTTTTTTACAAAATAGAGATTTCATAAATATCAGTTGCATGAACATCTTAAATTACCAGTGAGCAGAAAGGGAATAGTTAGAAAGACACTACTTTTGAAACACTACTTTCCTTTAACAAGGTGCTACTTGAAATCTCAGAGACATGAGTACCTCTTAAAAATGAATTTGGTTTGGAGACCACCAAAAAAAGGGGGGTGGTCGGGGCACAAGTATAATTTTGACTAATCAGGTTGTTTTAAAACTAGAGCACTATAGAGTATAAACATAATTAAAAATTAAAAGTAGCAAAGCATATAAAATATAAAATTATGTTTTGTAAACATTTTATTATTTAACTCAAGTTAAATAGAGCTATTATGACAGGATTCTTCCAATCTAAAAGAAGGAAATGGCTTTTTCCTAAACAAGGAGTAAATAGGGTAGGCATCAAAAGAAAAAAAATCTACTGAAGGAAAAGAAAGAAGCTGGAGGAATAACTATCCCAGACTTCAGACAATATTACAGAGCTACAGTAATCAAGACAGCATGGTACTGGTACAAAAACAGACATATAGACGAATGGAACAGAAGAGAGAGCCCAGAAATGAACCCACAAACTTCTGGTCAACTAATCTTCGACAAAGGAGGCAAGAATATACAATGGAATAAAGACAGTCTCTTCAGCAAATGGTGTTGGGAAAACTGGACAGCAGCATGTAAAGCAATGAAGCTAGAACACTCCCTTACACCAGACACAAAAATAAACTCAAAATGGATCAAAGACTTAAACATAAGACAAGATACAACAAATCTCCTAGAAGAAAATATAGGCAAAACATTATCTCATATACATCTCAAAAATGCTCTCCTAGGGCAATCTACCCAAGAAATAAAAATAAAAGCAAGAATAAACAAATGGGATCTAATTAAACATACAAGCTTCTGCACAGCAAAGGAAACCATAAGTAAAACAAAACGACAACCTACGGAATGGGAGAAAAGTTTTGCAAATCATGAAACCGACAAAGACTTGATCTCCAGAATATATAAGCAGCTCATACAACTTAATAAGAAAAAAACAAACAACCCAATCCAAAACTGGGCAGAAGACCTAAACAAGCAATTCTCCAAGGAAGAAATACAAATGATCAATAGGCACATGGAAAAATGCTCAATATCACTAATTATCAGAGAAATGCAAAACAAAACTACAGTCAGATATCACCTCACACCAGTCAGAATGGCCATCATTCAAAAGTCCACAAACGACAAATGCTGGAGAGGCTGTGGAGAAAAGGGAACCCTTCTACACTGCTCGTGGGAATGCAGTTTGGTGCAGCCACTGTGGAAAACAGTATGGAGATTCCTCAAAAGACTAGAAATAGACTTACCATATGACCCAGGAATCCTGCTCCTGGGCATATATCCAGAAGGAACCCTACTTCAAAATGACACCTGCACCCCAATGTTCATAGCAGCACTATTTACAATAGCCAAGATTTGGAAACAGCCTAAATATCCATCGACAGAGGACTGGATAAAGAAGATGTGGTGTATTTATACAATGGAATATTATTCAGCCATAAAAACCGACAACGTAACACCATTTGCAGCAACATGGATGTTCCTGGAGAATATCATTCTAAGTGAAATAAGCCAGAAAGAGAAAGAAAAATACCATGTGAGATCGCTCATATGTGGAATCTAAAACAAAAACAAAAACAAAAACATAAATACAAAACAGAAACAGACTCATAGACATAGAGTATGAACTTGTGGTTGCCAGGGGGACGGGGGGGTGGGAAGGGACAGACTGGGATTTCAAAATGTAGAACAGACAAACAAGGTTGCACTGTGTAGCACAGGGAAATATATACAGGATCTTGTGGTGGCTCACAGCAAAAGAGAATGCGACAACGAATGTATGTATGTTCATATATAACTGAAAAATTGTGCTCTACACTGGAATTTATCACAACATTGTAAATGACTATAACTCAATAAAAAAAGTTTTAAAAAAATCCATTATGATGAGCTACTTTTATAAAAAACAGGGGTATATACATGATAATAATAACAGTAGTAACTAACAGGATTGTTCTGAAAACCGGTATTCATCCAATTCTCACAAAAAGTCTATGAAATAAATATTATAACACCCATTTTCAATTAAGAAACTGAGCTACACTGTGACCAGCTATTGCTAACCTTGATAGATAATTCTATATGAATATTCATAAAACCTGATAGTCATGATTCAAAACAAAACAAAAAAATTAGATTCTAAAACCTCTAAAGACCTGATAAAATGGAGTATTTACAAAGCATCATTCTTATCTAAAATAGATGTCTCTTCATACATCTGTAAAATTCTCACTTAAAAAAAAAAAAAAGACACCTGACAGAATGCTGTATGTTCTAAGGGAAGAGACCAAACTCTATTCCAGCTACCCACTGCACTTCACTTCTACCTTCAAACAGAATTATCTCTGTTTTCTTCACCTGAACATCCTCATCACCACACATAAATACAACAAAAATCCTAGAAATAAGAAATGTATTGGTTATGAAAATACATGTCTAACACTTCCTACAACATCTGTAGCTTGGTGCTCTAGAGCCAGACTGAAATTCTGACTCCATCACTTACTTGTATGACTTCGGGCAAGTTATTTAATTTCTCTACACCTCAGGTTTTGTAAAATGGGAATAACAACAGCTTATATGCTGTGTGTGAATATATGTAAATACAGTACTGTGTACGATTCTAAGCAGATTACATACATCTATTGATTCATTTAATACTTAGACCAACCGTCTGAGGTAAAGGAGCACTATTATTACCAACACCTTCTTACAGATGAGGCACTGAAAAGTAATCTGCCCAAGATCACAAGGCTAATAAGTGGCAAAGGTAGGATTTGAACTGAGTGGGAGCTTCTGAATTCCATGCTCTTTATCATTTGGAGTACATACCACACAGGGTTATTATAAAGATAATTTAACACATATAAAATACTTAGCCCAGTGCCTGGCATGTAATAAGCACTCAACAAACATTTGTTATTATATTTTTTTCTTGGTCTTAGTTTAAAGATTTCTCATTTCTTTAGAGGTCAGTACTGACGAGCCACAAGGTAAGACTTGAAATCAAACCTATGATTTCGCATGATTTGCTTAATTCATACATTGGGTTCCAAATTGTGGTAATTATGGAGACCAAGAGTTCTCGACTTTTGGCTAAAAACTACAGAAGAATCACAACAAAAGAGAAAAATACCGTCCCCGGAAAAGTTACACGTCTGTATTCACTAGTCAGGTACTTTTCAAATACCCGAAAAACTGTAGGCCACAGGAGGAGCAGGCAGAGCTAACCACATCTAATACCATAACCTGAACCCTGACAGAAGTGCAATTACTTTTAAACCAACCACGTCAAACACAGAAACTAGTGCCTCAGTAGTGTTAGGTCCGGATTTTTCACCAAACCTCCTCTTCCTAATCATCACCAAAACCACCTCACTCTTCCAGTCCCCATGCTTTACCTGGCTCTCCCGTCAACCTATGCAAGTCTCGCCTCTGGTTTTCGCTTCGTTTTTTTTTTCCAACTTGCTAATTCGGAGGCTTAGGTGAGAAGAATGGGCTTCTACCCAAGCACAGCCTAACACAACAACATCCGATGAAATCCTTCCTAACGATCTTTTCTTTCTGTCAAGAGCCCGTCAGAAAACGCCAACTCCTGGGGCGTCTTTACGCTGCCCGCACGGGGCCAGACGTAGGCCCGGGCGGACAAAATGCCCAACCGGCCCTTCCTGGAACCCCAGATCCAATCGAACGCAGCCCCAGCCGGGCTCCGGAAGAGCTTTCCTCAGAAAGGGTCGCTCCTCGGATCCTTGCCCTCACTTCCCTGATAACGCCCACAGCGCACACGCTGGAGACGAAACCCTCCGAGTGTTCCTCACAAAGAGCCGGGGTCACCCGCGAGTGGTAGCGCCCCTCTAAGGGGAAAGAGGGTCCGCACCCTTCGACCCTCCCAACCTCCGGGCCCGAAGTGCCCCCACCCGCCCGCCTCAGACACAGCCCGGCGGAGGGGACGCCCCGGGCCCTCAGGCTCGACCGCGACACCGATAGCGCTGCCCTGTCCCCACCGGCCCTCTCTTGGTTCCGCCCACCCGCAAGAAAACTCGATCGACAACTGCGGCCAACCGCCCCTACCCCCACAAACCGCGGTACTTGGTTCCACCCACACCTCCCCCGACTCCAACCCTGTCCGACTCGGCGCCTCACCCAAAGACATATCAATTTTGTCGAGGTTTTCGTTACTGCGAGCTTTCGGTGGCGGCGGCGGGGTCGCCGTGACTCCCATTAACCGCGTACCAAACCGGCTCATGACTGGAGACGCGCTGGAACAGTCAGCGGAGAAGGCCGGAGACAGGCCTGCCACCTCCCACTCACGCACGCAGACTAGCTGCACCTACAGAGCGCGCACGCGTACTGGCGGCGTCCTCGCCCTCCCACCCACGGCTGAGGGAGGGGGAGGAACCACAGAGACGAGCGGCGGGAGAGAGGGGCCTCACGCACGGGACTCGCTCCTAGCGGCCCTTGCGGAACCGGAGGAAACATTGCACCTGTCGCCCCAGCCGCTAGCGAGGGCTGCTGTTTTAGCAGTTCGCCTTTTCACCCAAATTGTACTGGCCCTTGAGCACCTTAAAATCACATGCTTTAAATGAGATCATGTTCCTCCGTGCCCTTCGAGTCCCTCCTGCTACAGAAAGGCCCCCTGAGCTTTGATACACACGAGTCTTCCATACCCTACTGCAATGCAGCCTCGGAGGCAAGACAGCCCCTGCGACCGTGGATTGCAGAACTGTGCCCCAGCTCCCCTCTCCCTGGCCAGCCCCTACACCTGCAGCATGCGGAGTCGCCACGTCTGGACGCAAAGCAAAGACTGCACTGACAATTCTTGCGTCACCTTACTAATAAAAGTAAACGCTAATGTTTCCCGTGTCTCTACCAATTCTCAGCCGACACTCTCAAAACATTTTGCTCGATACTAGCTATCTTGATAAGACCTCGTCTTCCTTTGGGAGAAGGGTAAGTACCTCTGCTTATTTGGCTGCATTTTTCTCTATTCATTTGCGTTGGGAATTGATAGGAAGATTCGTTTTCTTTCTAATCATCCCTATAAGAAAATTCCTTAGTATTTGATAAATTCCTGCATAATAACTTTTTTTTCCTATTTACAAAACATAATATCCCCACTCTTCTTACCTTCTTCCCCTCCTCCAAAGTAACAGTGCTGGTATGGAGGCATTTAGATTATATCATCCTCATAGCAGCTTAAACTAAGACATTTGCATCTAAGGAAACACTCAGGGACAGGTATTCTGTTCATTTAGAAATCTCCGCTACTTCAAAATTTCTTTTTATATAGAAACAAATCAGTGACCTAAAGTATTTCAAATCCACAGTAGCCTGTAAATTTTTTTCCAAGACAAAAATACAACCATATGAGAAGAGTCAAAAAGCTGAAGACATTCTTATGAAAGGGTATAAGAAATTTAAATGATGGAAGAAGGATTGGACTCAAAAAGACCCAAAAACAATATTCAGCATGTCAAGGAAAGTAGCATGTATGCTCTTAGCACAATGTGCTTGATTTTATTACTGTTTCATCCTACAGCTCCCACTGCTCTCCTGACTGCTATGAACTAGGGAACTGGATTTTACAGAAGTACTAGAAACACCTAAGTTTCATTGAATGGTAACTTTCACTCACATCAGTCATTCACCTTGTGAACTTGGGAGAGTATCTGGGCTTCATACTCATTTTCAAAACAAAAGTAGTTATACTAAATATATGTTATATTTATTTCTAAGATTCCTTACAGTTCTAAAATCTAAGCACAAGACATTTTTCTCCACACTGTCCTTCCCTCACTAGAAATACCTTCTACAATCTCTACTTATGTATGGGAGCAAACTACAGGGAGGAACATTAAATTAAGTTCTCAATTTTAGAAAGAAAATTTATGCATTTAGAGTGTGGATACATTTTTTACTCAGGCAGTATAAGACAGATAACAAAAATCCCAAATGTATAAAACCCTCCCCACACCAATATAGAAAAATTCCCTTTTATCCTGGTTGAAGGATTGAAGCCCCATACCAACTCTCCTTAGCTCTAAAGGGAACATGCCCCAGTGTTTCGTGAAGCAATTCTAGCTGTTGTGTTTCAGACTTTGAGATTTCTCCAAGGACTGAGGGTCTCAGAGTCTCAGAGCAGTCACCCAGATTCCAAAGGGAAAAACAAGAGAACAAGAGGCATTGTAGGTAAGGATAGGTCAGCCACACACAAAACAATACAAAACAAAACAGCAACTTGAGACACATACAGCAAAAGTGAAGAGGGAAACAAGCCAAGAAATCAGAACTGGGGCTTGTCCAAGAAGTTGACCAACCAGCTACAGGGCTAGAAGGTCAACCGTGCAATTTTCTGGGGCACAAGAGGCAGCTATTCATTTAATCATATATTCATTGAGCACCAGGCATTGTAATGGGCCCTGGGGATAAAATGGTGAGCAGACTGGATGCTGTCCCTGTCTTCACATAGCTTGCAAAGCAGAAAAACATTTTCAGAGCATGTACTGTGAATAAGTCACTGTGCTGGACACTGAACATACAGCCCTTGTCTTCTGTTCAGCAGCTTCATCTAAGTGAAAATAAACATAGAATTCAAGCAACTGCACCTTCTAGAGGCTTGATTTCATACAATGTAGATAAGACAATGTCTAGGATTGCCAGATAAATACAGGACCAGCTAAATTTGAATTTCAGGTAAACAATGAACAATTGTTTAGTATAAGTTTTATCCCAGGTTTCAGACAAACAGCGTTTTTTTTTGTTTTTGTTTTTGTTTTTTTTTTACCATAGAACACTGCATGTAATATTTAGGATGTATTTATACTAAACAATTATTTGTTGTTCATTTGAAATTAAAACTTAACTGGGAGTCTTTTATTTTATTTGCTAAATCTGGCAACCTTAACAATATACTTTTCTATTAACATGTTTCATACTGTGCATAGAGATCAACATTCTCTTCAAAGGTAAGCACAACTCATATATTTCACCTCTTAACTTTTTTTTATTAGTTTGTAATCTCTTTTAAGTCCCCCTTTTTCAACTTTATTGAGGTATAATTGACATACAATAAAAGACATTTAAAGTGTGCAGTTTATACAGGTGTGAAATATATATCTGCAAAAATACCATAATCAGCATAATAAATATATCCATTATCACCTGAAGTTTTCCTGTGCTCCTTTCTAATTCCTCCCACTAACCACTGCCCAAGCAACCACAGATATGTTTTCTGTCACTATAGATTAATTTGCATTTTTTAGAATTTAAATGGAATAATATAATATTTGCTCTTTTTTATCTGGAATATTTCACTTAGCATAATTGTTTCCAATCTGTATGCCTTCTATTATTTTTCCTTGCCTTACTGCACTGACTGGGGCTCTAGTACCATGTTTAATAGGAATGGTGAAAGTGGACATCTTTGCCTCATTCCCAACCCCCAGGGAGAAAACATTTAGTCTTTCACTCTTAAGTATGATGTTAGATTTTTTTTTTTTTTTGTAGATGCCCTTATCAGGTTGAGGAAGTTCCCTTCTACTCCTGATTTGCTGAGAGTTTTAGTTATGCATGAAGGCTGAATTTTATCTAATGCTTTTCCTGCATATGAGATGACCAAATGGTTATTTTTTAATTTATTAATATGATAAATTATATTGGCTGATTTTCAAATGTTGAACCACCCTTGCATTTCTAGGATAAACCTACTTGGTCATGGTGTATTATCCTTTTCACATATTGTTGAATTTGGATTGCTAATATTTTGTCAAGAGTATTATTTCTTTTTTCATGAGTGATATTGGTGTGTAATTTCCTTTTCTTGTAATATTTTTGTCTTTATCAACTCTTTTGCTTTTCAGATGAGTATTTTTAGAATTCATATGTTGATGTAATTTGTCTTATACTGGAATAATAAGGGAGCTAGGTATAATTTGTATTATATGTACATATAGTATGTATCAGTTAGGTGTAATTATTATTATTATACCTAACTCCCTTAAGCTACTTGTATGTAAAGTACAGTTTTTCTCCACTTTTCTGCTCAATTCTTCTCATTACCCCTTTTGCCACTGTTTTCTACTGCAGTAGCTTTTCTTTGCCACTTTGCTACAGCTTCCTCTTTCTCTTTTGTACTGCACTTTTCTTTTGTTCTAAATGTTTCTAGCTGTTCTAGTCTTCTGCCTTTTAATATCAGGGTTCATTCATTCATTTATTCAGAGTTTGAGTCCCTGCCCTGGGCAAGACACTGTGCTACGCAGTACTGTGATACAGCTGAGAACACGACAGGCAGAATTGCAGGCATTGCTGGAGGCATTACTAGTCTCTAATTCCCTGACTATCAGTTTTCTCTAACTAGGTAACCTGCTTGGATCAACAGGGGAAATTGAAGGGGAATTCTTCCTCGACCTCTAGCCCACTCTTTATTTGGCCTTGTCTTCTCTGGGCAGGGCAGGGGTCCTGTCAACCAAGGGTTCTAGGGTAATTCCCTGAATGACTAATTGTGGAATTTTCTAAAGCTACACAAATTCACATAAATCACACAATTTCCCCCTAGTTATGTAAAAACTGTTTCTTTAAAAAGATGTATCTTCAATTCCCTCAATTTGTAAAAGATAGATGGTAGTCTAGGAAGGCTCTGGAGAGCCAGGATTCAAGGCTTGGTGTGCTATTAGACAATCTGAGAGTAAGTTGCAAATATCATGACTCTATAAAGTCTGTATCTAAGGATCTTCTTGTATATAACCATGCTAAAATGATCAAATTCAGGACATTTAACACTGATGCAATTCTATTCTCTGATGTATAGTCCATATTCAAAATTTGCCAATTATTCTAATAAATAATTATACTTCATAATTTTTTTTTCAATCTGGGATCCAATCCAGCTTCACCTGCTGCATTTCTTTGTCCTGTGTCTTTTGTATCCTTTCATCTGAAAAAGTTTGTCAGCCTTTCTTAGTCTTTTTTGATATTTACATTTTTGAAGATTGAAGGCAGTTGTTGTATAGGTTGTCCTTCAATTTGGTTTTGTCTTATTCTCAGCCTATGATTAGATCAAGGCATTCATTTTTGTTGAGAATACTACATAAGTGATGTTGAGTTCTTCTCAATCCTTAACATCAGGAGGGACATGATGTCAAATTGTCTTATTGGTGATCTTAACTTTGATCACTTGGTTAAGGTGATGTCTGCCAGGTTTCTTCATTGTAAAGATACCTTTTTCCCTATATAAAATGAATGAGTTATCTGAGAGGAAATGGTTTGAGTCTGTGTAAATATCCTGTTTCAGAACAAATTTCACTAATGGCTTTAGCATCCATTGATGATTCTTGCCTGAATCAATTATTACTATGATGGCTACATAGTGATTTTCTAACTCTACCATTACTCTACATTCATTAGTTGACATTCTACTATGAAAAGAGCTTTACTTCCCTGCCTCCTTTCTTCCTTCCTTTTTCTATTTATTTATTTATTTGCAAACTTATTTATATACACGTATAAGTTTCCATAGAAATTCACAGACTTATTTTGTGTTCAGAAATTCCCTTCTGAAAAGCAAAGGGGTGCAGAGTGTAAGCGTTTGTTTACCTTTGAAAAGAATGTAGTTATGTGTATATATATCATGAATTAACTCATTTTGATGCTCAAATTTCTTTTGACTTGGCTAGTGGGAAACACCTCTTAGCTTTTAAAGTGTATTTTTAAAAATGCTGCTGAGAATACTTTTAGTAAATATAATAAAGAGAAAATATTCATGACTATAGTTGATATTGTTGAACGTATTCAAGAAGAGTATTCTTAAAACTAAATTTTTGGCAAGTAGGTAAGTATAATGAGCTTTAAAAATCTGTTATTTGAATAAGTGATTCTTAAGTGAAATTTGCTTACTGCCAGTGGTACTCTAGGACCAACTACTATTTGTATAAAAATTGCATCCTAGTGATCTTGAAAACAAATAGATTGATCAAAGATCAATAAAGCTCTTCATGTTTTTTTGACTATTAAAAAATTAATTCAGCAAGCATTGCTAAGTAAGGTCATTACATTTATGTGACCATTACATTTATTGAACCCTGATGCTAGATATTTTTGCATATTTGATAACTTTTTGCATTTGGATCCCAGATGCACAAAACTGGGTTAATCATAATCCTTGGTTCATGACATACTCTCATCATTTTCCATGCATGGCCCATTTTTTGTTGATTAATTATTTTAAATAACAATAATTAGTTATGGCTTCATAACTAATTAGTTACTTTTAAAATTGCATTCCTACAGACCCATCACTCAAAACAAAAGCTAGAATGGACAATGAACCTATGACTTCCACTTCTAGACATGTACCCAAGAGAAACTATTGCTCATATACGAGAGGTGACACGTAAAAGAATATTCATAGAAGCAGTTTACAATAGCAAAAACCTGGAAACAACCCAAATGCCTATCAATGGAAGACAGCATGAATAAACTGGTCCGTTCACACAATGAACTACTATAAGCAATCAAAATCAATGAGCTATAGTGACACACAACAATATAAATAAATATTATCAATGTAATACTAAGTCAAAAAAAAAAAGGGCCCCAAAGAATAAATACAGCTTAATATCCTTTTTATAAAAGTAAAACACAAAAACTTCTTAAACATAATTTTTAGGAATATGGATACATGCAAAGGAACTATATAAAAAGAAAAGCAGTGGAATTATAAACAAGGGATTCAGGGTAAGGGAAAGCAGAGGGATGGGATGGGATGGGGGCTGGGCACATAGTGTAAGTTATTGTCATATTTATTAACTGACTGCTTTAAAGAAAATAAGTGTAAACCCAGTCTTGGATAGATGGAGAAATTCCTGTTTTCTAGAACTTTTACTACAATTTTAGTTCTAGAACTTCCTGATAAAGCTGATTGACTTTCATGTAAGTAAATGTAAAATCATGTGGCAATAATTTGGGATTATAATGTACATGCCAAAAAATGAAGTTCATACATTTGTAGAAACAGATGGTACTGAAATTCCAATGACTAATACTGCCCCTTTCTTAAAAAGTATAACCCTGTAGTTGGAAAATATGAAAAAGTTTGAATAAGGAGTATTTTTTATATAAATGGAAATTGGAACTCATAATTTACATTAAAATTCTCTTTCGTTTCACTTTTAATTCACAAAAAAGTTTTCTTAAGTTTGAAAATTCCTATAAGTCATATTATTTTTAATGGAGTACCTAGCTTTTATGGAGTTAGCCTATACCCCTCCCTCACAGAGTAGTGCTGAGTCTATTGCCTTACTGTGGCTCTAAGCCCAGCCTCCTTGTTCCATACAGCCAATGCCCTCGTTTAGGCCTGAACTTGCAAACTAGTAACCCAAAAGCCACATTTAGCCTACAGATTTGTGGGTTTTTTTTTTTTTTTTGACGGGGGGGGGGGGGCGTGTAATATTTACATTAAAAAAAAATCTCTTGCCAATTTTTAAAAATTTGTAAATTGTACTTAAAAATGCAGATTTCAGCTTCACTGAAAAATCAGGGTATTTGACAACTCTAGGCCCATATGCCCATTTAGCAACATTCAATTATAGCTAAGGTGAGACTTTTCCTTCTTGGTTGAGTCATGGGGGTTCCAGTTCAGAGAGTACCATTCTCCAACAACTTGCTCACTTCACTCATTGACATTACTTGCTTGGCTACTATAGGGACTTCCAACTTCTCATATCCATTCTTCTGCCCTTATCTCCAACATATCGCATTCCCTCTCTACGTTGTCAAAAGTAGCTTTCTAAGCAGGCTTGATCAAATCACTTCTTAATTTGCATTTCCATGATTTGCTCCTAATTGTTCTCAGAACAAAAATCCAAACTCCTTAGAATGGCTTCATGATCTGGTTTGTCTGCTCACCCACACCATAGTGTTCCTCACCTCTTCCCAGCTCTGATTACTACACAGAACCATCAGTTCCCAAACCAGCATACTTCCTCATGTCTGTGCGGCTCTCTCCACCTTCTCTTCCTTTCTTCTCCTGGCTAAATCATACTCATCCTTAAAAACTCCGCTCTGACATCAGTCCTCCAGGAAAGCCTTTTCCTCCTGCTCTTCCTTTGTGATCCCAAAGCAACCTGAACCCTTCTGACTGAGCGCTTCATTAACATATTTGAGGTCCTCAAACACCACCACCAAGTGTTAAACCAGGGTAGGCCGAAGTGGAGTTAACCGAACTTGGATTAAGACCAGCATTATTTTCTAGTCTAGCCCTCCGACCAAGTTGGGTCCCAAGGGTGAAGAGTTAACAACAGTGCGTTAAGACTCCGGCCTCCGGCCTCCGGCCTCCGGAGACCAGCGTTGGTGGGCGTTTCAGACCTGGTACCCAGCGGGGCGCACGACGGAAAGCTCGCAGACTGGGTCTGAAGTCCGCCGCGAGCGCAGCCTCTGATTGGATAGGGCGTTGCATGCCGGGCCTTCGAAGTGCTTGCTGGGAGTTGTAGTTCTTAGAGCCGGAAGTGTGGGTGGCAGGGATAGAAACCGCAGCTGAGGCAGCAGTCACTGCCGCTGCCATCACCCGGCTGTAGTGCATCACCCTGCGCCCACCGGCGGTGGGTGCCTCCTCCGCTCCCAAGGGGCTCAAGGAGTCCTGAGGGGCGAAGCGGCAGGGACGCTTCTCTCTTCAGAGAAGAGGCGACGTCGCAGCCCCGGATGCGGCCAGAGGGCGCGAGAATGGAGCTTGGCGGCTGCGAGGAGGGCTTGCCGGAGGAGAGCAGGTGGGCTGGGAAAGGCCAGGGGAGTCGCGGGCGGATGGATGCGCTGAAGCAAAGGGAGGCTTAGAAGGGCTCGGAGAGCACGGGGAGACGTGCTGGATGCGACAGACATGAGGGAGACTGTTGTGGGCGACTTGTTTAGGAAGAAATTCTGAAAGGAGTGACGGGCAGGGCGTGGATAGGACGGACGAGGGAACAAGCTCAGTGAGGGTAGAGGAGGAGGGATAAGGATATGTTCAGGGCAGGGGAGAAGAAGTGGGTGAAGCTCAGACCCAGGGCTGCTGGCTGCTGGAGAGGAGGTGGATATTGAGAGGTGCTGTAGTGAGATTTCATAGGCCAGAGTCTATAAATGGGAGTAAGGGACAAGGTTGGTGCCCCGACTGAAACTTGCGATGACAGCAAGCCAGGCCATTATTAACAAGGTTGAAGTGACGATTTCTGGGAGCAAAGGTTAGGCATTACGAGTGGCCTAGAGAGAAACTTAGGCAAGATGAATGTGAGGAAGGAGGCTTGAAGGAGGGCCTCTGGATGAAAGTGGGCGATTGTAATGGTAGTGGAATGGGGGTGGGGACTTGCTAATGAGACTGGAAATTGCATGCTTGCCCTTTGTCAATGCCGGATCCCGGTCAGAGAGTAGCAGGACCTCTGTCTTTTCTTTTTCACCTTCAAACGCTTCAGCTTTCCCCCACAATGCAGCTAAGGAATTTCCCGTTTATTTATATGGAACTGTTGTCTTCGAGTTCACATCTTAAAGAAATTAGAAAATTTAAGATTTTAAAAACTACTTTGGCCAAATGGTGGCTTGGACTCTGTAGAGTTGCTTCCCATATGTAGGGTTTGCTTCATAAATAACTCTGGTCTTAAATGCTTAAGAATCTAGAATGGAAAGGGTAGAGCAGGAATGTGGCTTAAGGAAGTCTTTATTGACTTTTTAAAAATTCAGATATAGTTATAGTCGCAGGAGCAGCAAGATTCAAAGACTGGAGGTAGAATATTTACCTCTGAGAAACTATCAATAGGGGAAAATTAATGAGGTGTTGTACCTGGGTAAAGACCTGGCTGTTTTAAAGAGTGACTCCTCTTTTATGTGCACAGTTAGTCTGTGGCTTACTTTACAAATCCTGGGCTGACAGGACCTTGGGGTTCCTGCCGAGATCTGTGAGTGATGTGCTCAGTGAAACTGAACATCTTACTTCCCTTTTCCATATTTCAGTTTCTGCTTGTGTATATTTGGCTATTTATTCTTCCTCCAGATGTCTGTGAACTGTGTCATGTAAAAGGTCCCATATAAATTCTAAGCAAATTTTAGGATTATTTATTTTCCTCTACCAGTTCATGTGTGAGAGATTGGGTTGGAAATTCAAGTTCAAATTTCCTCCCCATCTACCTGGGTTAGTTAGTTATTTAATGTGTATAACAAACACTTATTTACTACATGCCAGGCATTACTTAGGAACCTTACAAGTATTATTTAACCTTTATAACAACTGCATGCAATAGGTAACTATATTATTATCATTTGACAGATGAGTAAGCTGAGACATAGACAGGATAAATAACTTGCCAAGGTTGTATGGTAAGTCCTTGGTGGAACTGGGATTCAAACCCAGGCAGCCCAGTTCCACTTCTAATACCTATGCCATATTGCCTCTCACTATGCTAATATGCTTGGGACAAGAAATGTATAAGTAGTGAATGTCATAGCATTCTTTGCCTGTCATTAAGGACAGTAGGACAACTCCATTGCAGGTATCTTTTTCTGTCTATTATTCTTTCCATGCTTGCCACTTGACCAAGGAACTCTAGTCAAAACTTAATTTCAGCAGTGGGATTATCCTGCTATGTAATACAACTGTGATATAGCCTACTCTCTGTTGTTGGCTGATTAACTTAGAAGGTGTTCTTTAATGAGGCTTCGTGGCACTGATGGTCTCCTTAGTTCCAGATAGTCAAATGGTAAATAAAATACATGCCTTGTGCCTGAGAATTGAGGCATTATGGTTGGGTCACTGCAAACCTAACTTTTCTATGGCCAATAAAACCCCCAAATCAGAAAACATTTTCTTGATAAGATGACATCATTTTTTTTAACATATGAAGGTTAAAACGTTTCAATTACTTTCTGAAAGCAGTTGATGTAGTGAAATGTGCATAAGCTTTTAAATCAGGTAGATATGCATTTGAGTTCTAGCTCTGCTGCTTAACTTGGCTCATACTGTTTGAGTAGGAAGAATAATACTTTCCTGAGTGATAAGTTGGAAGGATTCAATAAGAAAATGTGCATAAAGCCCCTCGCAGAATGCCTGGTATGTACTGAGTGCAAAAAATGTCTATTTCTATTCCCTCACCAGTTTTCTTGAAGTAAGGTGGGTGTGTGCTCTTCCAGTTGCCGTTTGCACAGGTATCATCGCTTGCTCTTTCTTCTGCCATGGCTCCTCTATCAGCATTGAGCACACTGGGGGCTGGGGTGTTGGCCTAGCTTTTAACTTCATCCTTGGAGTGGAATGTCATAGATTTCCCTATTGTTTTCCATCTAATTAGTCATCACTCTAGCAAAATGCTGTAGTGCTTAGGGATGATACTTCAGTCTTCCTAGGGTTTCCTAAATGCCAGTTGTTTGGAAGTTGTCTGGTGAAATTACTAAACAATTAATGGAATGGTTCTTCTAGCATTGCTCTGTCACCCTCAACTGCCTTGGACTATGCAGTCTACTTCTGAGCTTGGATGCGGCTTCCTGCACAGTTTTCCTGGTGCAGTGGTCCAGATAGAGTCAGAATTCAAGTATTAAGATACTCTTTAGTGTCTCCAAACAGAACTCATTATGTTGACCAAAACCTTTTCTTCCTCTTTTCTCTATCTCAGTTAATAATGATTTCCATTCAGTCAATCAAGCCTGAAACCTCAGAGTGAAATCTGATACTTCCCTTTCCTTCATTTTACATATCTAAGCCATCACCAGGTCCAATGAATTCTGTTTCTGGTTTTTCTCTTGAAGCTTTTTTTCCTCTCCATTTCCAAATATATTGGCTTATATTACAAAAAAAAATCCAGGGAGCGGTATTGCTTCAGGAATGGCCAAATGTAGGTGCTTAAACAATGATTTGTCTCTATGTATGGGCTCTTCTTCTCCATGTGTTGTCTTCATTCTCAGGCAGATTTTTCTACAAGATAACCCTGAGCAACTTTAAGTTTAGCAATCCAACCAAAAAGAAAGAAAGAAAAAAAAAAAACAATGCCAATAGGTTCAGCAAAAGTGAAAATTCTGGGGCTGACTCTTTTTGGGCTGACTTCAGTTATGTTCCTGTTCTTGTAATCAGGGTATGGAAGATGTTGCTCAGTCAGGTCCAAATTATATGTCCAACCCTGAATCCTGGGGTAGGGTAATACTTTCTTGGAACTTCATGGACCAGATTAAGTGACAGAGGGGTGATTCCCCTGTAAAAAAAAAATCAGTATTCTGTTACCAGAAGAAAGGGACATGAATTCTGGGCAGATATAAACAAAATATTCACTGAAGACCTTTATTATTTCTCATTGTGGATTCTCTCGGTCTCCTAACTAAGCTCCCAGCCTGAACTCAGTCGTCAGTTCCAGACAGCCTCCACATTGCTACCAGATTAATTTTTCAGAAGCAAAGTTACTGTAATATTTTGCTCAGAAATGTTCAGTGATTTCTCATTGAAAATAGAAAGTCAAAACTTCCCTGGTAGTTAATCTGTACTTCAGTCCCTGTGAAGTTCGCAGTTATAAAACCAAGGCATTCGCTTACTCTCACGTCTCCTTCCTCACCATTCTCATTCTTGCTCCTCTACCTTCCCAGCATTACCTCCTCCTTTGCCTGGAGGGCTCTTAGTTTTCCTTTAAATAATGCTCCTTCAGAAGGCATCCCTGACTTGTCCTTTTGCATCTCTCTTATTACAGCACTTCTCACTTCATAGCATTTTTAAAAAATGTAAGTGCCCATTTTCTCCATTGCATTCTGAATACTGTGAGAGCTGGGGACTCTCCCACTTTAACCACCATAAGCCCAGTGCCTAGCACAGTGCCTGACATATAATTAGTGTTCGATGGATATTTATTTAAGAAATGAAACGGCAAAAGTTTGGTCATGCTTTTTATGGTTAGGCAGGTGTCAGTGGTACTGCTGCCATTGAAAGGGCCCCTTTTTTTCCCTTTCTCTTTATTTATTTTCACATTTATTTTCATTTTCTATTCTCTTCCCTTTCTTTCCTTTTTTCCTTTGACCATGCTTTGACAGTTCATATAGCACTGGTAGCAAGGCAGGAGGATCACATGATTTTTGAGTAATCCATATTGCCAGTCCAGTTTAGTATCCAAAAAACCCCACAGAAACACACTTTTGAAGCTTTTAGGGAAAATGCTATTGTCAGAGCCCAGGAGCAGGAGGTGTTATCAGCTGACAGCAGGGACCATAAGCTGAAACTTTTCTCAGTATCTACTCTCCCTACAGCTGCCTCTGATTTTTATAGCTGCTTTATTACTTTTTCCATAAATGGAATTTTTTTTCTGTTTTTCGTTTTGTTTTGTAATCTCTCCTCCTTAAGTTTCACCAGCCTACCTGGGTGGTTATAGAACAGCTCTGTTCAACATGATAGCCACTAGCCACATGTGATAATTTTAGTCTGAATTAATTAGAAGTAAATAAAATTTAAAATTTCAGTTCTTTAGTCACTCTGCACAGACTTCAAGTGCTTAATGGCCAGAGTGGCTAGTGCTGCCATATTAGACAACATGGATATAGAACATTTCCAGCATCACAGGAAGTTCAGTTGAACAGTGTTAGAGACTTAAATCTGAATATTTCAGGAAAGAACTGTAGCATACTTACATGTTTTTAGTTCCTCTGGATCAGGCTCACTTGAAGTGTAACCTGCACTTGTTTGGGAAGAGAGAAAATTATTAAAGGAAGTCATAAATTGCAGTGACTAAATAAGGATGTGGCAAACTGTCTCTCAAGGTTTATAGGGCCATACCCTTTGCCAGTGAAACTCACAAGAATCCTGCTGGATTGTAGGACTGAGTAGATAATTGATTTTTGAATAGAAAATAGCAGAATTCCATAATTTATAAAGAATTCTGTCTGCCTATGAACTCTCTTGTTTCGATACTTTTGAGAAGAAAGTAAGAGTCATAATGCCATTCCTCTTCACCCCTCTTCAAAACCATGATTTTGTTTTTGCTTCCTTAGGAGTTCTTTGAGAGTTTAAAAATTTCCAAGGGTTTTTTTGTTTTTTGTTTTTCTGTTTTATTGCTTTCTGGCCAGAGAATATGTCTGTACTACTTCTGCTTTTAAGGATTTATCGACTTTTTGTATTTGTGTCCCTTAGTACAAGGCTAATTTTTGTGACTGTTCTACGAGTACTTAAAGTGTTCTTCAGGATGTAGTTTTCTGGATGAGCTAGAACAACCTTATTAAGTAGATATTATTCAGCTCTTCTAATCACATTTTTACTTTTGGTTTTCATGACCTTCCATTACCATTGTTTTTTCCTCTCCATTTCCATTTTTCTTCTTTTTTTTTTTTCTCTGCAGTTTTTGTTTCCTGCGTGTGTTTTGTTTTAAATATTTGAGGCCATATTATTAGATACATACAAACTAATGAGAGCTGCATTTTCATTATTCCCATCTTTGTCTTTTTAAATGATTCTTGCCTTGAATACAACCTGGGTACTAATATCATAGTTTCCTCCTACTTTTTTGTTTGACTGGCTGTTTTGTTTCAATAGTTGAAGTTATTCCATAGACATTTATTTTTATCTCATGTATGCTTGGTCTTAATTCTGTCATCTTTTAAAACTGAGTTTTATGTTCTTTTGCTGTTTCCTTTCCTCAGCAATTTTTAAGATAGTTCAGTTTTAGTTCTAACGATGGTTACTTTTACTTTAAAATAGGATCCCTAAAACTGAGGCGACTGAGGCAATGTCTTTCCTTTTTTGCCTTTGCTACTGAAATGGTGTTTTATGCTTCTTTTACTTTGGTTGTAAAGCATTCTTTCTACCCACACTATGTAAGATGTGACTGTAAGGTAATGAGATTGGCTTTCTTATATGACTTATGAAATCAATCTTAATTGTTTTGTGGTAAAACCTTGTAAGTTTCTTTTATTCTGTCAAGTAAGCAGATTTGAGTCTCTGTTATATACAAGGTACATCCAATATTGAGGATGTCTTTCCAGCTGTCCTGCTTCAGTGAGAGCACCATGAACCTAAAAAGAACCTTGAAATATGTGCTGAGAAGAGATTTGACCCTAGTTTAAAGGCAGTTAAGATATTCTTTGAATGAGTAAGATGGCTTTATGGCTTTATGTTAGGTACCACTTCTGATTTAGTTGGATTTATTAGATTTACGCAATGTAAGTTCAAAGGAAAAGGACAGAGAAAAGAGAAGTAATACTACTATTACTGTAATACTGCTCGATGATGGTGCTTTCTGTAGATTATCAGTTATACTCCTCTACGAAGCAGTTGTTCTCTCCCTTTTACAGATGAGGGAACTGACGCTTAAAGAGTTTAATGGCTTGCCCAGGGATGCTCAGCTAGTTTGTGGAGAGCTAGGATTCAAATTCAGCTCTGTAGAGGGAGGGGATAGCTCAGTGGTAGAGCATTACACTTAACATGCACACGGTCCTGAGTTCATCCCAGTACCTCTGTTAAAAATAAATAAATAAATAAAAATATTAAACCTAATTACTTTCCCTCCCCCCAAAATAAAACAAATTCAGCTCTGTGAAGCTTGTTCTCTTTCCACTGAATTACATCTTCTCTCTGCTTATTAACATATAAAATACAAAAGAAATAGAAAAAACATGGTCTCTGTCCTTAAGGAAACCATATACTGTTAAATATAAATCTTTTTTAAAGGATTATTATTAGGAGGAATGGTATATTGACAGCATTTGTTGTGGGGTTTCTAACAAAGTAGTTGTAACAGGTCAGATTATTTAGAAGTTCTTGGGAGAAGACTGAGCTAAAGCTAAACCTTAATCCCTGAATAGAACAGGAAGAGAATCATTCCAGGTGGAAAGGTCTGCATGAATGGTCATGGAAGTAGGCAGTAGGTTAGCATGCTTTTAATAGAGTGTGATAGAGAGAGAGAGAGACTGTATTAAAATTGAGGAGTACTGAGCAGGATGGAGAATTTTTGAAGTTTGTACTAAGGAGTTTGCATATCATCGTTGGTTAGGTTTCTGACATAAGAGATTTTCCTTCCTCTTGTTAAATCTACTCATTGTTGAAATTCAGTCAATTTGACATCATTGACAATTTAGTATGGTGAAGCATTTGTTGACTAGATGTGAAGTTACAAAGCATGCCTCCTAGACATGTAGATTCCCTCCTGGACGCTGAGATTCTGCTGTCAGCCACAAGAGGGATGGGTTTGCCAATGGTTAGGTTCTCCTAAGAGTCCCAGGGCTGAGAGTGTATAATACAGTATGTTTTTTCTACAAGTATATTATTTATTTAAAAAGCATGATAAATATTTAACTACACACAACAAGTTAAATACTATGTAATTAAAAACAGAAAATATGGAACCAGATAAGAAAATTAAACACAAAGTCTAAAAATTAAACGTGGTAGTCTCTTGCTACTTCAGTGTTAACAGTAATTATTTCACTTAATTATGTTTTTCTCTGCTGTAAGAATGAACCCATTACTTCTTTCTAGGAAGTGAATTCTGGTATTAAAAGTCCTAGGTGCTTGCCTAACCACAGTTTTTCAGCATAAGATGCCCTTGATACTTGAATATTTTTTAAAAAAATCTTTTATGGTACTTTCCAGCTTGTTTGCTAACTTTGTTCATATTATTGACCTTTTGTTAATTGCTGGTCTCAAAGAAGGCCTAAACAACTTCTCTCGTCTCTGCATTCCCCTTATAGAACCAAAGGTAACCACTATTAACATACCACTATTTCTCAGTATTTTTATGTTGCGATCATAAATAAAATTTTACATTTTGCTTTTTATACTTTAACATACTTTCATTAGCTTTGGAAACTCTTCCTAATTAAAAGTTTTAATGGTTTCACGATATTCCATCATCTGGATATCACACACTCTCCTCACATTTCAGGGATCAAGTCATTACCTGACTTGCGACAACCTGACCTTCAACTCTGATCTCAGGTAGATACCACATTCCAGTCCAGATACCTGGCATACCGTAGTGGGGATATGCTAGTAAGTTGAAGCTGTTTCTTTTTACCACTGAGAAGAGCCTTGGGGTTGGAAGATACACCAGTATATATTTCTTGCATTGAATTTCATTTTACAATTGCATAGTACTTATTATTACTTACTATTTATTTCACTAATTGTTGGTGATTAGTTATATGTTAATTATATGGTATAACATTTTAAAAAATAACATTTGCTTACTCTTTTAACCTGAGTGTCACTTCTAGTTATAATTTGGCAAGCTTAAGACTGAGTTGGCATTTAGGAAAACTGTTTTTACTTGGGTATCCTTATTTGAGTTGCTTAAGCAATTCCTGTTCCTCTTCAAAGGAGGAAGGTAGTCAAAATCCTCCCAAAAGAAAATAGGTAGGACTTTATTCTGAGATTGGCTTTGCTGTTTGTTGAGAAAAATAATTCGAGTAGAGATGGATTATGCTACCTCTTGCCACTCAGGCTCATCTTCCTTGACATAGGGTGAGATGCTTAGAAAGACTTGCCTTTAATTTATGGTGGTTAAAGAAGAGCACTCTGTGTACTCACAGAAGTGGCTCTACAAAGGGCTGCTTTGAGCCTAATACACTTCAAAGTCCTTGCCTGTGCCCGGATGAAGGTTACATGTGAATGCAGGATGATACCATCCAAATAATTACTTCCCAACAGGTTTAGCCTAGGAAAGACTGATCTTACGTACTAAAAATCTGGTTAAAGAGGGAGGGCTATTTTATTTCTCATGGTGATCTGTTTATTTCCATTTACAATTCACATATGAATGAATTAATCCAACCACTGTGTGGGCTTCTGTTGAACTTAATATTTCAACTCTCTGGAAATGATAACAATACCATTAGGATAAAGGATCCTAGAAAGGTAGACACTAAACAGACTAGCTATGTAAATCAAATTTTTTTAAAAATTTACATTTCTTCTACATGAACATACACCAAATGTAGATGATTTGGCACATCTTAGAGTAAGAGCCACACTCTTTTGTAGTTTTAGTATCTCAGAGACACTTTATTTGGGGGAAGGAAAGTTCTTTAGTTTTATCTAGAAGTTAATAGCAGATCTGAATGCTCACGGTTTCTAGGATTTCAGTGTTCTTTGTATAGTTTTGGAAACAAAGCCTTAGGATGATAGGGTACTTGGTGTCTACTTTCAGGATTTATCATGACAGTTACACTTGTAAGATCAATACAGAATGAATCAGAACACAGATGTGCAGAGTCACTTGAGGAACCAGTCTGGCTCTCAGGCCTGCAAGAGTTGATTGTAACCTGTTGGAATATAAAACTGTGTCAGTCAGGCCACATTAGCCCTGAGGAAGCGTAGGAGATGGAGAATCCACTGAAGCAAAAGTTGGCAGTCAGTTGGCCTCTATGATGACAATCTCTCACAGTACAACAATAAATGGCACACCTCAGTGCTGTGTGCATCTTAGTTATCTTGAAATGTCTCTCAGGACTGGTTTAGAAATAGAACAGGCAAATGGCCAACAGATAAAGGAAAAGGTGCTCCACATGACCAGTCATCAGGGAAATGCAAATCAGAATCACAATGAGATGTCACACAATTGGAGATGAGTTTGACATCTATCAGAAGGGCTGGCATCAAAAAAGCAAGAGATAACGAGTGTTGGCAAGGATATAGAGAGAAAGGGACCCTTGTGCACTGTTGCTGGGATTGTAAATTGGGGCAGCCACTGTGGAAAACAGTATGGAGATTCCTCAAGATATTAAAAATAGAATTACCATATGGTCCACAAGTCTCCTTTTGGGTATATATCCAAAGGAAACAGAATCATTATCTCAGAAAGATATCTGCACCCCCATGTTCACTGCAGTATTATTTAAAATAGCCAAGACATGGAAACAACCTAAGTGTCCACTGACAGCTGAATGGTTAAAGAAAATGTCACACCACACATATATACACACAGAGGAATATTATTCATCCATAAAGAAGGAAATCTTGCTATTTGCAACATGGATAGACCTTGAGGGCATTATGCTAAATGAAATAAGTCAGAGAAAGACAAATACTGTATTATCTTATTTACATGTGGAATCCAAAAAACCTAAACTCATAGAAACAGAGAACAGATTGGGGTTTGCCAGAGGGAGGGGTTGGGAGGTGGGGGAAATGGTGAAGCGGGTGCAAAGGTATAGACTTCCAGTTATAAGATAAATAAGTTTTGGGGATGCAGTGTACAGCATGATGTCTATAGTTAACTGTGCTGTATTCTATATTTGAAAGTTGCAAGAGAGTAGATCTTAAAAGTTCTCATCACTGTATGAGGTGACAGATATGAATTAAACTTACTGTGGTAATCATTTCACAATATATACATAGATCATTATGTTGTACACCTTAAACTAATATAGTGTTATGTGTCAATTATATCTCAATAAAACTGGGGGGATAAAAGAAAGAACAGGGGTGTCTGGTGACTCAAATGTTTAATGACGTAAGGTTAAAAAAGCCTAGTGTCTCCCAGTTTGAATAATTTCCTGGTCTCAAGGCCTTCAGAGAAGAAGACCAGAGTGAGATACATCTGGCTTTCCCTTTTTAGATGATACTCCTGTACCAGACCTAGCTTCATTTGTTTTATTTTATTTGTCTGCCTTTCTTTACTCTACTCATCCACTTTTTCAGAATGGCTCAGAAAGTGCACAAAATGTGCAAGAGGTTCGTTTTGAGTGCTGATAGAATTAGAAAGATTTCCAATTCAAGACCCTCCTACCTATATGTGCATTTAAATGATATTAAAATAATTACGGGGAAAGTTCCTCGAAGAAATTATAACCATTCTATGACTGTCCTTGAAGAGGAAAAGAGTAGTATGCTAATGAGAAATGAAAGGGCTAGGTCAAGTGTGCAACAAAACAATTGGAGATGAGTTTGACACCTCATCTCCTCATGTTTTCCTTCCCCAGGTTGAGTCGGTGCATTCAATTCTTTTCACTCATTTGCAGCTGGTTTTGAGTTTTTATTGGGTCAGAAGCTCTGTTGAGAAAATGCTGGGATTTAAGAAGAATCTTAAAGATCATCTAGGGCAGCCATTTTCAAACTTTTCCACTAAAGTGTTACGGATGGTCCAGGAGAAAAAATCAGTATTTGATTGATTTGGGGACATGTCCCAAGTGACTCAGTGCAAACTTAAGACATTTTGGTCTCAATTTTAATTTAAAATATCATGGGGGAAAATCATGGGCAATAGTATTCTTACCCATAATATTTATGTACAGATATATGTACTTAGTACTGGAAATATAGTTAATAAAAAGTTGTTTTTTGGCTTTTTTGTTTGGCAAAAGATTTCTGCTTTTGAGCACATGCCCTCATTCCCTTTATGTATTGCCCATGTAATGTCATTGTCCAGAAGTGGATCTTAATTGGTCACACTCCTAGAAACACAGGGTTATAGGCTACTTATGTGAGGATGGAATGGTAGTAGATGAAGATCACCTTACAAAGCACAATATGTCATGTAAATATGAGGATTTAAAAAAAAAAAATCTTAGTGTTCTTTACAACTTCAGTCCTCTCAGAATTGGGTCTTACACCCAAGTAAAAAATTAATGGAGGAGAGAATGCTAGGATGTAGGGCAGGAGGTTTCTTGTCTTAGACTTTCCTTGACATGGTCAGGATCAGGTACAAAAAATTAACTAACCATTGGTATAACTGATGTCTTTGCAGGAGGGAGCACTGGCAGTTGCTGGGTAATTTGAAGACTACTGTGGAGGGTTTAGTATCAGCCAACAGTCCCAATGTCTGGTCCAAGTATGGTGGCCTGGAGCGGCTTTGCAGGGACATGCAGAGCATCCTCTATCATGGGCTTATCCATGACCAGGTATGTGGACACTTTCTTTTCTTCTTTCTTGCCAGGTTGGCTGAATCACTTACTAGAAAGAAACAGTTGCATTAAGTTGTTGGCAGGGGGAAGATGAAGGCAACTAGTCTGTGAGCCCTTGAAAGCAGGACTGTGATACGATGGTGATGAGGAGGAGAAGGATGATGATGAATCATTGAGATACTCCTCTTAAGAGTGTCCTAGGATGTATCTGAGAAATATTTACAGGTATTATCATTTTTAGGATATCCTATGAGCATCATTTTACAGATAACTGGTTGATGCTTATGAATGGTAGTTTTAGTTATAGCTTACATTATTTTCTGTATAAACTTTATTGATGTTGAGTTTCTTTTCCTTAACACCCTCAAACACTCTAATACGCTTTGAGTATTAAAAATGAGGGGAATCTAATAATACTCAATGGCTTCTGCTTTACCTTTGGCAATTACTCTATTTGCAGTTTTAAATAAGGTTTGGTTCTGGATAAAATTGTCAAGTGGGTCATTGGGTCTGATCCTCCTAGTTAAAAAAAAACAAACCTCACAAATACATGCATAATTTGTGTTCCAAATACTCATGCTCTTCCCATGTCAGGGCCTAGTATTCTTCTCTGAAACTCTTTCTTCTGAGCCAGGCTTGTCTTTGTTTTTTTATCAGAATTTATTTTTAATTAGCACCACACTGGAAAATATCTAATCAAATGATTGATATTAAGATATTCATAGTTGATAGAATTTAATGTGCTATCCTCCCTTCTAAAAATAAGTGTATATTACCTCTGAACAAACTCTTTAACCCAGGTTTCTTGTTGGTATTTTCAGCATTCAGTGGAAAAGTTGGCTTAGGTTAGATTTTCTTTATTCAGAGTAAGTTCTGAAAATGAGAGACCCTCTTTCTTAAAGAGTTTTGAAGATATGGGGAAAATTTTTAGCCTTTAAAAAGCTGACTTCTCAATGGTCATCATAATTAAAACATCATTCCAGGAAGTTGGAGGCAACATTGTGGGGGTAACAGAAGTCTTTGGAATCAGACAGAATGCAGATTGAA
Source organism: Camelus ferus (assembly GCF_009834535.1). Lineage (NCBI taxonomy): Eukaryota > Metazoa > Chordata > Mammalia > Artiodactyla > Camelidae > Camelus > Camelus ferus. Next base: position 61,024,875 of record NC_045696.1, read on the forward strand.
ATTGCTCAGGTCTTTGGTGGGGGGAAATGACATCGTAGTTATAATTATGGAGTTTTGAGTCCGACTGCTCTTGTTTTAATCTCAGCTTCGCCACTGTATGGTATTGGGTGAGTTACATAACTCTATGCTTCTGTTTCCTCATTTGTAAAATGAAGAGATGACTCTACCTCATAGGGTTGTTGTGAGAATTCAATGAGGCAATACCTGAAGATGTCTTAGAAAACATAAAAAGTTGTCTTTTGGTCTTAATTATTAGGTGATATTAACTTTTTTGAGCCTTTTCTTATCTGTAAAAATGATGATAATATTATTTATATCATAATGTTTGATAGATTAAATGAAACAGCATAAAAATTTGCCTAGCACAGTTCATGGTACATAAGAAGTAATTAATAATAAATGTTCCTTTCATTTTTTTAAGTTCAAGTTACATGTAGTCCTATGAAAAAAATTACGACCATTGAAATTTACAAAATAAATAAGTTAACCCATTGAAACCTGATTCCTGCCCTTACCCCTGATGTTCTTGCTACTGAAGTCTAAGTAAGTCCATGTTACCAAATCCAGTGAACTTTACTCCTTTGAACACTGTCTTATGTTCTCCACTGTTGACTATCATCAGACTTTGACTTGTGTGGCATTATTATCTTCCGATGTCATAGAGATCTTCTTCCACCTCTGTGACCACCTTCTTAGTTTCTTCCCTGGAATCTCTTCCTCTTAGATTTTAGTTCTTAATGGGTTTCAGTCCTGTGTCCTTATCTCTTTGTACATTTTCCTGAAACAATCTCATTCATTTGCATTGTTTTAACTGTCACTTGTAGACTAACAACCCCCAGCTCAGACATCTCTGCTGATCCACATGACTAGCTCTCTGCTATACATTATTATCTGGGTGTCTGTCCTACAGGCCAAGCACAACATGACCCAAAACAAACTTACTTTCTCTCAAGGTTGCGCTTCCTCCTGATGTTTTCAATACTAATCTGTGGCATTGCTAGCTACTTAGTCTCCCAAGCCAGAAATGGGAGTCACATCAACATGTTTTACAAAAAAGCCATACAGGTTTCCCAGACTGATGACCTAGATAGCTGCCAGATTAGAGGCACTGACATTTAGTGGTTAAAGTGCTTGCATCTTGATAACAAAAAAGTTCTTTTCTTGGTTCTGTTACTAATTGTGCATTGTCATCTGGAGTAATCACTTCACTATGTTACAAGGCAGTTTTACCATCTGTGCCGAAAAGAGAAAATGTGTCATGATGAAATAGTAAAGTCAGTGAAATTCCCAAATGAGAGATGCTTGGTAAATGCAAAACAGTCTTATTGTTATTAGTAATAATATCTTCGAAAGCTCCTAGTCATCAGAATGAAAATATTAAAGTGTATGGTCACCTGTGAAACAGCAATACTGTTAGTAAGTGAAAGCAGAGCAAACCAGGCAAATCTGTCACACACACACACACATTTAGCAACAAGAGGCTCCAGTGGGAAGAATCAAAAACGAAAGTTGCATACCAGTTTCACACTGCTGCTGTGTTCTGCCTTGTATAGACCTAAAAATTAAAGCCTATGTTAAGGATTGTTTTCCCTTTCATTTCCTCCCTAAAGATTAAGGCTTTCAAAGGCTTCTGGCTGCTGTGTCATCAGGAAGCTATTCTGGGTGTTGTGCCCTTGGAGGGGGAAGGGATACAATGATTCATGCTGGTCATATCTCTTCTGTGCTTTCATTAGGGATGTGTCATGGAATGTGCAGTGTATTTTTGTAAATCACTCAGGGCCTTAGGAAAGCTATAGCATCATGGTCATATTCTTAGAGAGACCTCATTTTCCTTGGCAGTCTGGCTTTAGTCGGGGCTACCTTTTAGTCTTTCCATAAGGCAGGGCATATTTGATAACCCCTTTTCTGTTGCTTAGAAATGTGGAGACACTCAATCCCTGAGATTTCTCAGCTGAATAGGAGAAGTGCAAAGATCCTCTCCTTCCTTCACCACTTAGACGACACCTGTACGTGGCAGTACAGATGGCCCAGTTTAAAAAGTAACAATAAAAGCAAAAAAGACTATTTTTCTTTTCTGAATGTGTGAGTAATATACATATTTTTATTTGCTGAAAATTTAGAAAATACCAAAAAGAATTTAGAAGAAAGTAAGTTATTACCCATAGTCTCAACATCAAGTAATAATAATCACTAACATTTTGGTAGATTTTCTTAATTTTTTACACATTTACATGTTTTTTTTTTTAAGATTAAGATTGTTGTAATTGACTGTACTTCAATTAAAAAAATAAATTTAAAAAATATTACGATTGTACTGTATATTATCACTCTGTAACTTGCTTTAAAATATTTAATTTTTAAAATAGAGATTTACATGTTTAAAAAAACGAAAAGTATAAAACCATATATATGCAGTGAACCATCTTGTTTCCTTCAAGTTGCATAGGTAAGCACTGTTTTCCAGTTTCCTTCCAGAGAATTTTTATACAGTTATAAAAGCAAGTATTAATAATTTTTGCTATGCCTTTTGATTTGTCATATAAATAAAAGCAGACTATAATCACTATTCTACACCTGGCCTTTTTTCACTTGATTTATCTTGTAATTTATTCCAACTCATTACATAAAGAGCTTCTTCATTCTTCTTACAGCTGTCATTTTGATAATATTCCATTCTCTGTACTTACCATAATTTACTTAGTCAGTCCCCTGGTAATGAACATTTACATTGCTTCCAATCATTTGCTATTAGTAACAATGCTACAGTGAATAACCTTGTGTGTAGGTCATTTTGCCATTTACCATAGAATATTCCTAGAAGTAGAATTCTTAGGCTAAAGGGCATATATATTTCAGTTTTGATAGCTATGACTAAATTGCCCTCCACCAAGTTATGTCGGTTTACACCCTCACCAGCATTGTATAAGAGTATCTGATTCTCCATACCGTTGACAATATAGTGTGCAATTAAACTTTAAACCATCGCCAATACGGTAGGTGAAAAGTTACATTTCTCTTCTCTGAAAGATTGTTTATAAGAGCCATTAAATTATTTTTTTTGTGAATTTTTCCCTGTATTTCCCCCATTTTCCTTAGAGTATTAGTCTTCTACAGATTTTTTGTATCTTTTTACTTTTTAAGGAAACTATTTATTTGTCTCTAATGTGTATTGCAAATATTTTTTCCTGTTTGTCTTTTGACATTTCTTGTGATGGCTTTTACTATGCAGAAATATCTGTTTTTAGTAAGTCAAATTAATCAGTTCTCCTAGGGCTTCTGGGTTCTGTATAATGTTCTGAAGGGGCATTCTAACTCTACAATTATTAAAAATGTTTCTCCATGGTTTCTTCTATTACTTTGGTAGCTTAATTTTTACATTTAAACCATGCTATCTGTGATTTTTTTTGAATATACTTAATTCCCTTGGCACATGGATCTATTTCTGGATTTCTCTTATGGTCTGTTCTCTCTTTGTGTGCCATCACCACTCAATTTTAATTATGGTAGCTTTTCATTATGGTAGAAGTAGTCCCTCACTCACAGAGCATCATTTGTTGTTGATTTTTTCCCCCAATATTCACACATTTGTCTTATATTTACTTGTTAACTACCACATCATTTTTTGATGAGAATAGGAAAAGCGCTCTTATACATCACGACCTGCATCATTAGCTGATTGATTAAGTGAGGGGAATTAAACATTTGTAAGATACATCACTCAAACATTTTATTTTAATTTAAAACATCTAATTTTACACTTAATCAACAGTCTTTGGATATGGAGCCAAACCTTTTCTGTGAGTATAGATCCACTGATGGAATTCCACATCATCTTTCTTGTATATATTGCACCAATAATTTATCATATAGGACTTCCAGTTTCAGTTTCTTTATGATGGACTAGCAACTTAAAGATCCTGTAATATGAATATAAAATCTATATTTTAAGCGTTTTTTTTCCACTAACTTTGAAAGTTGTCTTGACCTTACGTAATTTGACATCAAGTTTTTGTTGAGGTTATTGATGGACATAAGTTTTCAGCTTCTTGGGAGGAAGGTATAGCTCAAGTGGTAGAGTGCATGCTTAGCATGCACAAGGTCCTGGGTTCAATCCCCAGTACCTCCTCCAAAAAATAAATAACTAAACCTAATTACCTTCCCTCCAAAAAAAATTTTTTTTTCAACTTCTTTGGGTAAATACGAAGGATTGAGATTGCTGGATTATATGGTAAGAGTGTGTTTAGTTTGAAAGAAGCTGCCAAACTGTCTTCCATAGTGGCCATACCATTTAACACTGCTACCAGCAATAAGTGAGAATTCCTTTTGCTACACATTCTTACCAGCATTTGATATAGGCAGTGTTCTAGATTTGGGTCATTTGTTTTTTTTTCTTTTCCCTTTGGGCTATTCTAAGAGGTATGTTTGTGTGTGTGTGTGTGTGTATGTGTCTGTGTCTGTGTCTGTGTCTGTGTGTGTGTTTAAGTGAAAGCAAGTTTATTTAGAGAGATACACACTCCACAGGCAGAGTGGGGTCCGTCTCACTCAGAAGGGAGAGTGGCTTAGGAGATACACATTCCATAGGCAGAATGTGGGCCATCTCAGAAGGCAAGAGAGAGTGACACCTATTGTGTTGTTTTAATTTACATTTACCTGATGACATGATGTGGTGCATCTTTTCACATGCTTATTTGTCATCTGTATATCTTCTTTGGTGAGGTATCTGGTAAGGTCTTTGGCCTGTTTTTTAAATCAAATTGTTTTCTTATTTGCCGAGTTTTAAGACTCCTTTGTATACTTTGGATAACAATCCTTTACCAGTTTTGTCTTATGCAGCTATTTTCTTCCAGTCTGGAGCTTGTCTTCTCATTCTCTTGACATTGTCTGTCACAGAACAGTTTTAAATTTTAAAGAAGTCCAGCTTATCAGTTCTTTCTTTCACGGATCATGCCTTTGGTCTTGTATCTAAAAAGTCACGTCATACCCAATATAGATTTTCTCTTACATTATTTTCTAGGAGATTTAATAGTTTTCCATTTTCCATTTAGATCTGTGATTCATTTTGAGTTAGTTTTTGTGAAGGGTTCCAGGTCTGTGTCTAGATTCATGTTTTTACATGTAGTTGTCCAATATTTCAGCACCATTTGTTGAAAAGACCGTCTTTGTTCCATTGTATTGCTTTTGCTCCCTTGTCACAGATCAGTTGGCTGTATTTATGATGGCCTTTTTAGGGGCTCTCTATTCTGTTTCACTGATCTATCTGTTTGTTCTTTTGCCAGTACCACACTGTCTTGATTATTGTAGCTTTATAGTAAGTCTTGAAGTCAGATAGTGTCAGTCCTTCTTGAAGAAAAACATTGTTCTTCTCCTTCAACATTGATTGGCTATTCTGAGCCTTTTCCTTGTCTATATAAACTTCAGAATCAGTTTGTCAGTATCTACAAAATAACTTGCTGGGATTTTTAATCAGATTGCATTGAATCTATAGATAAACTGGGAAAGAACTGACATTCTTCACAATACTGAGTCTTCATATCCGTGAACATGGATTATCTCAGCAATTTAGTTCTTTGATAGTTCATCAAAGTTTTATAGTTTTCCTTGTGAGATCTTATATATGTTAGATTTATAACTAAGTATTTAATTTTTGGGGGTGCTAATGTATATGATATTATTGTGTTTTTAATTTCAAATTCTACTTGTTCATAGCTGGTATATAGGAAAGCAGTTGACTTTTATATATTAACCATATATCCTGTGACTTCACTGTAAAAACACTTAATAGTCCCAGGAATTTTTTTGTTGATTCTTTGAATTTTCTACATAGACAGTCATGTCATCTGTGAACAAAGACAGTTTTATTTCTTCCTTCCCAATCTGTATGTCTTTTATTTCCTTTTTTTGTCTTACTGCATTACTGGCAAGGTACTTCCTACTTCAGGGACAAAGCCTCAACAGAACTGATCCAGAAAAAGTGTTCTTGTTGTGCAGGACTTCTTGTTGTACAACCCGAAGACTGGCAGCTGGTGTTTATCCTTTCCCTTCAAGGCTCAGAGGTTAGCAGCTTTATAGATAAGGGTAATCCTGATCATAAACCCAATTTTAGAGTTAGCCTATCCCTTCCTGCCTTGTATCCTGGTGCTCGTTTCTCTTCCTTACTAGTAAGTGTCCTTTGTGATATTTTTTTTTCAGAATAGGATACTTTCATCTGCATTAAAAACCTGTTCAGGCAGATATCCTTTCTCAATTATTTTCTTAATGGCATCTGGGAACTCATCAGCTGCCTCTTAGTTGGCAGAAGCTGCTTCTCCAAACCTCTTTCTAAGATTATCTAACCATCCTTTGCTGGCATTAAACTCTCCAGCTTTAGCTCCTCCACCTTCTTTTAGCATTAAGTTGTCATATAATAACTTTGCTTTTTCTCAAATAACATTAGAGTCTATAGGTATGCCTTTCCTATAGCAATCCTGTACCCACATAAAAGCTGCATTTTCAATATGAGATAAAAAGGTATTTCTCAAAAAGGACAGAATTTTTGTGCCTGCTGGCATAGCTGCAGTCACAACTTCATGAATTTCCTCTCTTTTTTAAACAATGAATGGCCCTTATTCTGGATTCATGTATCTTGAAATGGCAGGAACTAAGCTGCAGGCCTCAATCTATCAAGCAGTTCAACTTTTTTTTGTAATGTCATGACTTTGCTTCTTGGGAGCACATCCAGCATCACTAGTGGCACTTTGTATGAGTCCCCTGGTGTTATTCAAGGGTTTTGGTATTGCACTAAACACAAAAAATACACGAGAATTGAGACAGATCACTTTTTAAAAAATAATTGAATTATAGTCAATTACAATGTGTCAATTTCTGGTGTGCAGCATAATGTCCCAGTCATATATATGTGTGTATATATACACACACACACGTATTCGTTTTCATATTCTTTTTCCTTAAAGGTTATTACAAGATACTGAATATAGTTCCTTGTGCTATACAGAAAAATTTTGTTTTTTATCTACTTTTATATATAGTAATTAACTTTTGCAAATCTCAAACTCTCAAATTTATCCCTTCCCACCTCCTTTCCCCTGGTAACCATAAAATTGTCTACTATGTCTGTGAGTCTTTTTCTGTTTTGTAGATAAGTACAATAGTGTCCTCTTTTTTTTTTTTTTTTTTTTTTGGTTCCACATATGAGTGATATCATATAATATTTTTCTTTCTCTTTCTGGCTTACTTCACTTAGAATGACAGTCTCCAGGTGCATCCATGTTGCTGCAAATGGCATTATTTTATTCTTTTTTTTATCACTGAGTAGTATTCTATTGTATAAATATACCACAACTTCTTTATCCAGTCATCTGTCAGTGGCGATTTAGGTTGCTTCCATGTCTTGGCTATTGTGTATAGTGCTGCTATGAACATTGGGTGCATGTAGAGACAGATAATTTTTTACTGCAATATGCAATTTACTGGAGAGAAACTGCTCACATGGAGATGATTAGTGTCACATGGTGTTTTAAGTGGACACTTGCAACGCTTGAGCTCACAATAATAACAACAGGAGGTGAGTATGAAATTATTACAGTGGTACAATGTGTACTACAGTTAATTTTATGCAGTTATGATTTAATACTGCATCTTTATACTTGTTTACATTACTCTTGACTGAAAATGGCACCATTTATGATTTATAAGTGTTTGTGTGTGTAAGTTTTGATAAAATAACTTTTAAAAATAGGTTTGTATATATTTTATGGCAGTAAATGATAAACTAGGCTAATATAAACATGTATTTTATGCACTCATGACATACTTAACTTTTCCTAATTTTTTCAATATTTCTAGGCTATGCAGTTCATCTGCGAGTTATTTTCAAACTGTTGCAAATCTCCAAAATAGTTTTCAATATATTTATTGAAAAAATCCACATATAAGAGTTCAAACCTGTGTTGTTCAGGAATCAACTATGTAACCTTCTGTATCATATGCATGTAGTACCTGCTCAAAAGAACGATCAAAATAACTTTTAACAGTTATCCATTAAAAGAGTGAATGTATGTATTCAGTGTATACAAATACATTTGTATGTATTCCTGTGATTGCTACTAAGAACCTTTGTTGAGGCATGGGAAGGCTATGCTTTTCTTTTTCCTCTCTTTGAAAGTCAGCAGTAGAACTAGATGTGGTCCAAAACGGTAATGATTTATTTACCTTATGTGTTCCCATAGCAGATGTGTTGCCGCCAGACTGATTACTGGCAATTTGTGAAGGACATCCGTTGGCTCAGTCCCCACTCAGCCCTTCATGTGGAGAAGGTAAATGACGGTGGCCATAGGCTTCGTTTTTTGATGAAGAGTCTCCTAGGCTAGAAGGATGGTGTATGTCAAGTTTCCTATTAACTGAGAAGAGAAAATTACGTCTGGATAATAGACAGATAGGACTTATTTGGGGGGAGGATGATTTGCTTTAAAAAAATAAACCTTACAGGGGGTAGGGTATAGCTCAAGTGGCAGAGCGCATGCTTAGCAGGCACAAGGTCCTGGGTTCAATCCCCAGTACCTCCTCTAAAAAAAACTAATAAATAAACCTAATTACCACCTCCCCCAAAAATAAACCTTTCAAACCCATTGCTCTAAGCCACTTTCCATCCTCTGGGGAAGGCATGAAAAAGTTTTGTTCTTTTCGAAAGATTTGCAAATATGGGACCAGAGTGAAGTTTTTCAAAATCCAGGGCAAATGGCAAGAAGTGTCCTGAATGATTGGGGGAAGTAGGACTGATAGGCTGACAACTATTTAAGAAGAAGAGGATTCACCAAATAGGAAGAAAAGTGAGGCTTCCAGAGGCCAGTGTGAAATGGAGCCAAACATGTTCCTTACAACTTTAGATACTGTTATAGCACTCTACTCTCCTGTCCTCTCAGCTCAGCGTATCACCCCCGATTTCCAACCAGGAAAACAGAGCTCAAGGAGGTTAGGAGACTTGGCTGGAGTTACACAGCTAGTTCCAGATTAATCACCACCAAATTATCTGCTTATTTAATTCTTTATTTTCTAATATATTCAAAATTAGAATAATGTAATAAACCCCCAAATATCCATAACCCATCTTCTATAATTATTGATTCATGGCCAGTCTTATTTCATGTAAATTCTACCCACTGCCAGATTCATTACTGAGATGATATCAGGAAAAATATTGTTTTTAAATGATCTGGGAACCAAATCAGAAGGTGTCACTCTGGCCTTGTGATTTTTCTTACGTAGATTTTTTTTGTCTTTATCACTTTATTTTTCCCACCAACCCCCATCCTCTAACTTTCTTTTCTAGAATATTTCACTCTAGTCATTTCCTCTTAGAAGCTGCCTGAAATTGCCATCCATACATTTTGCACTAATCCTGGACTATGAGACCTGGCTTTTAGAAATAGCCAATAGAAGGAAGTGTCAAAAAGAGAATGTTGTGACTAGAGGCAACAAGAGGCTCTCAGATGGTTTCTCTTTGGTGAAGAATCTTTAGTGGCATTTTTCCTAGATTTTTTTCCCCCATATTTTTCTTGCAATCTTTTCTGGAGTACCTGCTATTGAAGACTCTGCGGGAAGCCAAGAGGTCAAGTTCATTCTTCCTCTAAATACCCCAGAATAGATGCCTGTTTGGAGTTAGAACATGAAGAGATGGATGTAGCAGCTTTGCCCTCAGCAGGAGCTGCATATCAGGTTCTAACTGCTCAGTCCCTTTCCAATGGCCCAGTCCAGCAGTGGAGCCATCAATCCCTTCATTCTCTCTCCTCCCTCTATAACCTCCAGATGCTACCTGGAGGGAAAATACCTCTGAGTGCCTCCTCTTACCTGTCTCAGTTTAGTTCTCAGGTCCTTAGGCCCCAATCTTGCTGGATTTACCAGGATCTGTGTTTTAACTCATGCCTCTTTGCCCCCCAGTTCATCAACTTGCATGAGAACGGCCAGAGCAGCACCGATGGCGTGAGTGAGCGAGCCGTGGCAGAGCTGTGGCTGCAGCATAGCTTGCAGTGCCACTGCCTCTCAGCCCAGCTCCGACCTCTGCTGGGGGACAGACAGTATATCAGAAAATTCTACACAGGTAGGTGGAGGTCGCTTAGCCAGGCTTGTTGCATGTACTTTCTCATTCTCTCCCACTTTATTTACTCTTGCTTTACAGACACACTCTTACCCCAGGGTCTCTTACTTATACTTGATGCCATAGAGATTCTGATCAGAAACATGTGTCCAGTCTTCTCTCTAACCTATGTAAAGCACCATCAAACTTTATGCTAAGGTACTTCCCTACTCCCATACACACAAATAAATAAAAATAACTGCTATTTACGTAGAGTTTCCTGTGTTCCAGTCACTGTTATAAATTTTTTTTATACATATACACTTAACAGCAGCCCTGAGAGTAGGGTATTAATATCCTTGTTTTCCAGTCAGGGATGCAGAGCTCAAGGAGGTGACTTGGCCAAAGTTACCCAGAGGCAGAATTCAAATCTGGGTCTTTCTGATTTTGAGGCCTCTGGTCATGGCCTCTCCACTATACCACTCATTACTTAGCCTCTTCTGTATTTTATTTGTCCCTACTTCCCCTTCTGTCCACAGTGGTATGATTATCCTCAAGTCATTTTTACCTTTTCCCTCTCTCTTTCCCTGAGCTTCTCCCAGAGCCATGCAGGGAGGCTAGAATTCTCCCTCTTAGGCTCCATCACTGTGGGAGTTTTCTCTCCCCAGATACTGCTTTCCTGCTAAGCGATGCCCACGTCACGGCCATGCTCCAGTGCCTAGAAGCAGTGGAACAGAACAACCCTCGCCTCCTGGCTCAGATCGATGTATCTATGGTAAAAGGGGCAAAGAATTATCTGTGTCTGTGTGCTGACCTCCTAGACCTCGCCATGATGTAACCCTCGGTAGCAGACTGCTTCACTTAGACAACTGTGAACTGAATGACTTTCATTAAAAAAAAGAAAAACTTAGAAAAAAGGAGGTATTTAACTTACCATTAAATACCTATTAAAGTAAAAAGTCCATTTGTAAGTAAACTTATGTCTGTCTGAGGAAGGAGGTGTCTATTTTTTTTAATCCATCCTTCTTAGTTTGAGTAAGCATCTCCTTAGGGGCGGGCTTGACAAAGAGCTGGGGAGAAGAGGGGTGATTTTGAATCAGGCTGGCTATAGATAGAGCATCAGACCTAGTGTGGCCTAATGTTATGCAGCATCATTTTTGTCCTCAAAATATAAAGAAAATTTTGTTGTTTATGTTGCTTATTGCTACCTCTCCAATTCATTCATCCCATCACTAATATCAGTGCCTCAGCTAGAATGGAATCACAGTCTCTATTTCTTTTGTGGAGCAATCGCCAGTGTCTCCTGGTTTTTAAATTTTGATTCTTGCTTACCACCTAATTGAATACTTTCTATGTGCCAGTCGTGGTGCCATGCTCAATACATGCATCATCTCATTTAATCTGCATGACTCTACAAAGTAGGCATTAATCTTATTTTATAAAGGAGGCCACAGAGGGCCAGGGTAGATAAGTCACTTGCCTACAGTTTGGACCAAATGGCTTGGATAAGCAATAGGGCCTGGATTTAAGCCCCAGTGTATCCAACTTCTAACTCCCTGTGCATAGTCTTAAGCACTTTGCTGTACCGCCTCCATGATCAAGCACCCCTGGTGTGACCACCTAGGACTCCAGTGGCAGAAGCTGCGGTATATGGCAGGACGTTGCATGCTGTGATAGAGGGTAGCTATGCTGTATCCACAGGCTTTGGCGGCAGTTCAAGCCTGCTGCCAAAGGCCAGTTTCTACCAGCATTTCTGTTATGCTAAGTGCTTCTCCTCTGAGGGCCTCTATCCTTGACTCTGACATGTGTTTTTTTGTAGTTTGCTAGAAAGCAAGAGAGCCCGCTGCTGGTGAGCAAGAGCCAGAGCCTGACAGCTCTGCCTGGTTCCACGTATACCTCTTCAACCAGCTACGCTCAACATTCCTACTTTGGGTCCTTCTCCAGCCTCCACCAGTCCATGCCCAACCACGGCTCAGGTATGGGGGCAGCAAAGAGTAGCAAGACATGTATCCCCAGCCCTGGAAAGCAGAGGACTTCATGAGTGCTCACAGGCTGGCTATAGATAGAGCCTTGGGTTGGTGCACTTTGTCAAACTTCATGTCTTAATATGAAAAATCTTAAAGAGGTAAATAGCAACTAGCCTAAGACAGTTCAGAAGAGACATTAAAATAACGAAGGAAAAATGTGTTTTTAGATTCCTCTGGGTTTCTAATCCACATTGCCAAGAAGGCATTGCAGTAATAATAGCTAACGTTTATTTGGTGCTTACCATGTGCCAGGCTCTGTTGTAATCAATTTGTATGTATTATCTTATTTGATCCTCAAAACAGTCCTATGAGGTAGATGTTATTATTGCTCATTTTACAGATAAGGAATGCATGCTAATAAGCAATGAAGCCACTGTCTCAAGAGCTCATGCTTTTGGCTTAGCTACTTCTAAGTAATTTTTTACTAACCTTGAATGATTTAACGTTTTCTGAGGTGCCACCATATGTCCTGGGCACCAGTAGTGATAGGGAGTTTGGTCCTTAGTTGTGGAGAAGCCCTTCACATGTACCCAAGGCTTCCAGCTCACCTTTCCTTCCCTTTCTTTTTATATCCTAGAAAGAAGATCTACTTCCTTTTCACTCTCTGGCCCTCCCCGGAAACCTCAAGAAAGCAGAGGGCATGTCTCACCAGCAGAGGATCAAAGCATCCAAGCCCCTCTGCCTCCAGTCTCTGCATTAGCCAGGGACTCCCCCTCAACCCCAAATGAGATGAGCTCCAGCACTCTGACCAGCCCCTTAGAAGCATCCTGGGTCAGCAGCCAGAATGATTCCCCAAGTGATGCCAGTGAGGGGCCTGAGTACTTGGCCATCGGCAATCTGGACCCCCGAGGCCGGACCGCCAGCTGCCAGAGTCACAGCAGCAATGCTGAGAGCAGCAGCTCCAATTTGTTCTCCTCCAGCAGCTCCCAGAAGCCAGATTCTGCTGCTTCCTCCCTAGGGGACCAAGAGGGAGGTGGGCAGAGCCAGTTGTCCAGTGTCCTTCGCAGGTCTAGCTTCTCAGAGGGGCAAACTCTCACTGCCACTGGTGGAACAAAGAAGAGCCATACTCGCTCCCATTCAGATACAAACATTGCTTCCAGAGGAACCCCAGGTAATAATAATCACCAACCCCTGGTTAGTAAGGTAGCCTCCTGAATTTAGGGTACAAGGGGAGAGTTTGTTCTTAAGGGTCTTCAAATGGCAGAAAGAGAAGTTACATTTCTGATGATATGATGGGTATCCTGCTTATAATGAAAGAGAGAACTTTGTAATGTAATATGGATACCCAAGACATCTCTCTGAGAACATCTATGTTTGTTCCTTTACTAAATAGTAAATGCTTTCCTGGATTCTTTCACTAATTCTTTAGCATTAGAGGATAGTGTGACTAATCACAGTTGGAGTTTTAAATGCATCTTTCAGGCAGAGGGAAAGTACTATTGAGCTTTAGAAATAATCCCATTAAATTCCTTCCCTCCCTATGATACCTAAGAAGTTTGGTCAGAGTGTAATAACAATATAAGAGAGGCAAAGTAACATTAGGGTTTCCTTGTGAAGATACAGAGAGTGTGGGGTGATGTGACCCAGTAAACAAGTAGGTGGGGCTGACTGCTGCATCACTAATTCACATTGAAAGGCAGTCAGGTAAGGTGGCCCTGGCCACTGGGACCTCCCTCACATGAACACCAGCTGCCAGCAGAGAGTGCCGTAGGCACAGCGGAGGTGGGTCTCATTGCTTTTGCCATCTCCCCGCCATCATCTTTCCTGGGTTGTTGGTGTCTGGCAGGCTTTGGTTGAGTTTCATTTGTAAGAGAATCTCCATGAAAGCAAGTGGAACATGGTCCTTTGTGCTCACAGCCAGCTCTGGGTGGAAAAACCTCAGAAATAAAATATAAATATAAAATATAAAAGATTAAGATCAAAAAAGGGAGATTTCCTTTCACAACCAGAGCTACTATTGATTTCTGTAATTTCTAAAAAGGTGAGAACTGAGGCCCTCATCTGAAACTTCTGAATTGCAAACTGTTGTCTGTGTTTTCCCCCAAGAATGTGGTTTGGCTCATTGGAACTGTTTAGGAAAAAAAAAAATCTCCAAATCAAAGCCTGACTTCCCATGAGCTTTCTTAGATGTGAAGAGTGTTTGGGTTAAACCCTTACTTCACATCTCCTGGGGAGGCCTGGTGTCTGCTGTACCCCAGGCCACTGGTGTTTGAGCATGGAAAACTTCCCTGCCCCAATTCTTGAATCCTTGTGGATTCCAGAAACCACAGTAACCTGCATTGGAAAGGGAAGCCAGAGAAAACCTAAGCAGAAGGATCTGAGGGAGGGTGGGTCACGTGCAGCTTCTCATACGAGTCATCTCTCCCTCTACTAGGTTCCCCCTCAGGAGTTAAGTCCCCACCTTTGCTAGATAAAAGGACACTCTTTTTCTCACTCTTTCTGTTCTCGTTTTTCTGGACTCTCCTCTGCACCTGTTTGTCTGCATACAGGAGGCCCCAGGAATATCACCATTATAGTTGAAGATCCCATTGCAGGTTTGGGAGTTAGTCCTCCTCCTTTCTGTCCACCACCCTCCTCCTCCTTCTGCTCCTCTGTGACCATCTGGCTTAGCCCAGAACTTCCTTTTCCATTCTGGTGTCAAATCAAGCCTGGCCAGTCTGGTCCTGTGGTGATGCTTGGACCTGTCTGTAAAATGGTACCAGTATTTCGCATGGTATGTTTTCTGCCCACAACTTTGAAATACCTCATTCAGTCTCTCAACAGCTTCTGGGAGGTAAAGTCAAGGTTTATCAATCCTGTGTTGCCCAAAGGTGAAACTGATGCCTGCTCTTTGTTTAAGGCATCATGATGAATCAGTGGCAGAATTTTTCTTATAACTGATTACTTACTATGGGTTACTGTATTTTCCTTGAATTAACACCAGAATGTGTTTTCTCCCCTTTCCATGGTCTTGGATATGAGTGCATGTATTTTGCCCCTCCTGGAGTCCCTTGTTCGCTTTTTCTTTCACCTGTCTTCCTTCCCCTGTAAATTTCTCCCTCAACCCCTCATTCCAGCCATTGCACAAGATTTTCCTAGCGACCTAAGTCTGTTCCTTTCATTCTCGCAGTGGTGTCCAAACTGAATATTGTGTTCCATTCTGGTAATGCATGGAGATACTGGCACTAGAATGTGTCTGCCAGACAGTGGTGAGAGAGGACCGAAAACTGTGGCCTCCTGGTAATGGGCGAAGCCACTGGGTATGTTAGCTTGGAAAAGAAGTTAAAGAGGAACAAGTCTGTGAGACCTTTGTTTAGAAGAGTGTTGTTATTCTTAAGGAGATGAGAAATTGTAAGAAGACAGACTTCAAGTCAGTATGAGGAAATTTTAAGAATTAGAGCTGATCAATTGAATGGGCAGCATCAGGAGGTAGTGAGCTCAGTGAGCAAAGGCTGGAAGGCCTGTACGTGTTGTAAAGGAGTCGGGTCCTGGTGTTGGAGTTTGTGTTGTGCACTGAGTTTGACCAAGGTCTTCAAAGGTCCCTTCCAAGTCATGGTTTCTTACCAAGACATCATGATGACTGCTGGTTTGTAGTGAGGAGCAGAGCCCACTGCCAGGACCACAAGGAGAACACAGAGTTATCACTTACCATGTAGTGGCATTGTTTGTGAGAGGAGCAGCTGACAAGTTGGCGCCATCTGTCAGGAAAATGGGTTGAATGCCACTCAATCATTCATTCTCCCAGAGCATCCTGCTCATTTCGCAGGCACCCACCTGCTTTTCTGCCTGCTCTTGCTTCTGTGGCACTGGAAATTTTCTGTTTCCCTTTGGAGAATATCAGTTTCCATTTCCTGCAAACTATGCTTGCTCCATTCCTCTACTCTCAACTCTCACTGCTCCTTGAAAACTTCTACCCAGGCACTTCCTACTTTGATAGGCTTCTCTTGAAACCTCTCCTTTCCTTCCTGAGGAAGGCTGGTATCCTGTGGCTGAATCTTTTGGTTACAAGGACATCATCCTTGGCTTCTCTGGCATTGTCTTGATACTCCTTTTAAGGACATTGCTGGGTGTTATTTTGTTGTTCTGTCAATTCAAAAGTGGATTAAATTTGTAGATATGACAAATTTACATTTCAAGTTTGAGAGAGGCCACATCCTAGTGTTTTCTTAGTGAGTTTAACCCTTCTGATGTTGTTTTAAAATCTAGTGTCAAGGTATCAGAAAAGTTTCAGTGTGCTTTTTATTTTACTATGTGCAGACTCTTTTCTGAATTGGTTTGTCAGGAGGGTAGAAGTTGGCTGATATTCCTGGAACATTTGGCAGGAAGATGGAAGAAGAACTAAATTCATGAGTCCACTTTGATTTGATCCTTTTTCACCTTTGTGTTGCTGCATTCTGGGCGTTGTTTTCTCTTTTCCCCTTAGAGTATACTGACTTTCCATCTCCTTTCCTCCATGTGTTCCTGCATTTTTGGACTGTTCCCTGTTGGTGTGCCACCTCTCTCCTGTCTGGGAGGGCATTGGGAATGGGAGCAGTTAAATGTTGAAACTCCAAAGTTGGGAATGTATGTGTTGCTCACCTCGTATGTGTGTTTTTGCTCCTTGGTGGCCACTGACACTAGAATCCTGCAGTGATAAGTCGAAGTTGAGAGGCCCCTTGTCCTACTCTGGTCAAAGCAGTGAAGTCAGCACACCCAGCTCTCTGTACCTGGAGTATGGTAAGTGAGTGCTAGGAAGGCCAGGGCTGCAGTTGTGTCTTTTCTCTGCTCCCCTTGTGCCCGCCATGCTCTGAGCTGTGTGGCTCGTCTTAGCTCTGTGGACGGTACACACTGTACAGTCTTACCCTCCCTTTCATCATTTTCAACCCCTGTGCTAGAAATCACACTGCCCCGCCATTTCTCTTGCTCCTCTCTGCCTTAGGGGTCCCACCCTCTCTTATGCTATGGGTGTTATCACTGTGAATGTCTGGTGAGCCAGGTGGAATGGCTCTGAGTGGGTGAGAGGGACCTTGAAAACAGACCTTTGAGTGTCTGGGCTTAATTACCAGAAGATAAGCCCCACATGGAGGAAATCATACATAGGAGGAAGCCATTTGTTTCCTTATGTGACTCTCAGCACAGGTTTTTTGTTTTCTTTTTTGTGGGGTAGGAGGACAAGTGTGTCATCTTTAAATTTAGGTGGTCAAAGGATTGTCTCCAGTCTCTTTCCATTTATTCCACTATCTCTAACCCAGAGGCTTAGTGCTCTGGGATTCTGAGATTCAGAGAAATTCCTCTAGAAGGTAGACGTCTTTCTAGCCTGTTACCTGAGAAGACTTGGGAGCATCTTTAGTATAGAGGCTTCTCAAAGACGCTTGGCTGTAAAGAAGACTTGCTTTTCAAGTCACCTTTTCACATCCATTTTCCGTTTTCCCACAGAGGGCAGTCAGTACCTGTGCTCAGGAGAAGGCATGTTCAGAAGACCTTCAGAAGGACAGTCCCTCATCAGCTACCTGTCTGAGCAAGACTTTGGCAGCTGTGCAGACCTGGAAAAGGTGAGGACTGTAAGGAGCCACTGAAAAGCCCGTGAGTTGGGAGATCTGGCCTGAGGGGCTGAGATGCCATTTGTTCTAAAGAGGTTTTTGAGTACACAGCAGCAACGTGAGTGTAGACTCCGGTATAGGTAAGTCAACACATTCTTTCTCTGGAAAACTCTTCAGGGAGCCTATGCACCTCATTGAGTTAAAAAATATTACCGATTTTATCTTAGAAACTACCTTGGGCAGAGAAACATTGAATATTAGTCACATAGTTACTGTTTCCTTGACTCTGGAACCTTAGGTGAAGACTATCTCCAGAATCAACATTTGTATTTTGTTCTAAGGCTAAGATATGTAATAAATAATGTCCCTATAGCATTTTATAGCTTACAAAGCACTTCATCTTGAGACATCACATTTACCTTAATACTCTGTGTATAGTGTATGGCTTTAGGAAAGACCCAACTTCTTCTGTGTTATATTTTTATGTGGGAAGTAGGACAGGAAGCCAGGCGTGGCCAGATACGAGAGCAAAGAGAATGCAGAGCAGGTTTTCTGGCCATTAGCTTTCCTTACAGTGGAAGTGTGCTTCAAATAAAAGCAGTGCAGTTCTTGGAAGCTACTTCCCAGCAGTACAGTCAGTGAGGTGTCCACTTCTTCGTGCGCTCCTTCCCCCAGGAGAATGCCCACTTCAGCATCTCAGAGTCCTTGATTGCTGCCATTGAGCTGATGAAGTGCAACATGATGAGCCAGTGCCTAGAGGAGGAGGAGGGGGAAGAGGACAGTGACAGGGAGATCCAGGAACTGAAGCAGAAGATCCGCCTTCGTCGCCAGCAGATCCGCACCAAGAATCTGCTCCCTGTGTACCAGGAGACTGAGCACGGAAGTGAGTGAGGCTGTGAACACCTCTGTTCCCGTTGCTTCAGGGCTACAGGATAAGACTTGGTGCCTCGAGGGCTTGCTTTCTTGTCTTCACTTGAGGTGTTATGCCCAGGGGTTCCTCTGTTGTCAGAAGGATTTTGTATGTTGTTTTATTATTATTTTTTTTCCTAACAGACCACAGAGTCTTAGAGTTCATCCATTTCCTACCTCAGGAATATCTTCCAAAAGAAAAAAAAATAGGGTTTCTGATATGAGGAGAACTAAGGCCACTTGTCCCAGATTCACTTAACAAAGAGTAGTACTTTCTGTTTAAATGAAACTTTTGAAATTAAAAAAAAAAATGGGGGGGGGATTAGGTTTTTACTTATTTATTTATCTTTAATAGAGGTACTAGGGATTGAACCCAGGACCTCATACATGCAAAGCACACACTCTACCACTGAGCTATACCTTCCCCCTTGTTTACATGAAACTTTTAAGGAGCTCAAACAAGAAGAGGATCTAACAAGAAGAGCCAGTTTCCATTTCCCCAGCATAACTCCCAGCCAAGGTTCTATTTACTTTTTTGTTGAAGTCATACCAGGTCCCTTTTGTTGTGACCCTAGAAAGAGTAGGAGACCTCTTTTATCCTGTTTATTTATTTTTTTATTTAACGTAACAGGCTTCCGGGTCACTTCCAGCAGCTCCCAGTTCAGTTCACGTGACTCAGCACAGTTCTCCGACTCTGGCTCTGCTGATGAGGTTGATGAATTTGAAATCCAAGGTACAAATTAACACTTTGTTTCAGGGGAACTTTCATTAACTGTTTCTTTCAATTTGGAATCACAGGCTGAGAAGCTTTCCCAAGACTCTAGATGGTCTTCAGTATGGTTCATTATAGAATGTTGCCAGCTATTTTAAAGGATAATTTCTCTTGTTAAAAATAAAACCCATTTAAAACTTAAGCAGAAGAGAACACTGGAAGGAAGTGTTCCAGTGGAGGGGCTTGCTATTAAAGTCACCCCACTACTTCTTCCTCAGTTGCACCTTCTCTGGGATTCTCACTCCAGTTCCTCCTGCTAACAGCCCAGAGCTGGCCCACACCTATGTGAAATTAGAATCCTATTCTCTTATGTTCCATGACACAGCTGAAATTATTTCAAAGTGTTTAAAAGGAGCTTTATTATAATCGTAAGAGAAAAGGACAAAAAGAGTCATTAGCTGGGGGGAGAGCAAAAAGGGAAAAAAAAATCAAGTTTACCAAGTAGAGCTTTGTTTTCTATCCTACCAGTGCTAACTTGCTTGGCAGAATCACAGACTCTTGTGAGTATCTGCCTAGAGAAGGGGAGGAGAAGGGGAGGGGCTCTTATCTGGAAAGCAGTTGGGTTAAATCAGGTTAACCCATGATTAATGGCTTAATCCATTCCTGAAAATCATAGAGTTCTTCAACTTCCTATCAGTGCAACCAACAAATGAACACAGGGAAAACCGAGCAAACACCTCAGGGACATAAGCTCCTCCCCAATGGATGGAACCAAGAGTGAATTTCTCACAGAGGTCAATTGTATATGTAGCACTCCATTGTGACATGACGATGAATAGATCTTTATTGCATGAGGCTCTAACAGCCCCAGGTGTGGTGGCTGAGTGTCTTCCCCAAACAGAAATACCATTTTTACACATATTTTTCCAGGTCTCCAAGAAGTTTTCCTTCTGTGTTCTCCTTAATGCATCTGATTTCTATTCAGAACAATAATAGTCACTTAAAACTCCACTTTTTTTCCTTGTATGTGGTTTTCCAACAATTCTCCAATTCTTTGACACCAACTGAGTGTCCTACGGTTCAGTTCTGACACTAACTCCTGGAGTTAGCATAGACCAAACAGATTAAGGGGTCAGTCCCACAAGACTGCTCCCTCTTTAGATGCCAGCCACGAATGGGGACACCAGGCTGCCTGCACTTCTCCCTGGCCAACTACAAACCCAGGGATTCCCACAACTCCCCACTCAGGTTTGATAACTCACTAGAGTGACTCACTGAACTCAGGAAAGCACTGTACTTATTACAGTTTATTACAAAGGATACAAATGAAAAGCCACATGAAGAGGAAGTACATAGGGCAAGGTCCCAAAGTGTCCTGAGCATAGGAACCTCGTCTCCACAGAGTCAGGATGTACCACTCTCCCAGTACATCTATGTGTTCACCAACCAGGGGGTCCTCCCAAACCTCATCATTATTGAGGCTCATTATGTGGGCACAAGTGATTAAATCATTGGCCCTTGGTGATTGAATCCAGTCTCCAGCCCCTCCTCCCTCTTGGGGTGGGGCTGAAAGTTCTAATCATCTAATAGGTTTTTCTTCTGGCAACCAGCCCCATCCTGAGCTATCTGGGTGCCCTCATGAGTCATCTCATTAGCTTAAACTCAGATACAATGGAAAGGGGCTCATTATGAATAACAAAAGACATTCCTATTGTTACCAACCAGGGTTCTTGGTCTCCTTAATAGAAATTGATAAGAGGCCAGACGAGAAAATCAGGCAAGGCTTTACTGGGACTCGGGCTATAGCATGAAGGAGCGAAAACAAGTAACAGGTGCCCTTGTTTGCTCTCTGAGTGGGGGCAAGTTGGTCTCTTAAATGAGGAGAGGGTAGCATAGCGGCAGGTCAGGGGTCAAGCTGGAGGAGTGGCTTAGGTGGTCTGCCCACCCCCTTGGTGGTGCTGTGTGCAAGGATCATGTGCAGTGCCCTGCTTTTGTTCCCGACACCTCAGAAACGGCAGTTGGGTTTTTGGTCTTTCTGTACGTTAATTGTTCATGATTGGCTGCAACTGAGCATGCATGCAGTTATTTTTAGCCCCTTATAGTTTCTCTGCATTTTGTTGCTGGGTCCTAGTGTGAGCACTGCAGCAAAGGGTCCCAGGCCCCAGCCTATCTTAATTCCAGAAACATGTGGTATGGAACTGTCATTCTCATCAATTTACTTTTTGTCTGAATACTAAAGGGCCCCTTTTTATAATCATTATTACACAGATGGTAGCGAAGGATCTAACCTGACTCACATGTCAAAGAATGGACTCTCAGTGTCAATGGCCTCGATGTTTTCAGGTAGCTTGTGCTGGAAGTGTGGGCGTGCTCATACATGCATGTGTGTGAATGTTTGTACCAGCTTTTGTGTATACTGTATTGTGTGACACCTGTCAGAATTATGAGGACTACAGGGTCTGGAGAACTATCTAGGGAAAACTGGACTTAAGCCGGCCAGGAACATTCAGATACTCATTTTCTTCTTCCTCATATGACCCCAGCAACCCCCCTCACTGAGATGGTCCTTGTTGATCCTTCCCTACAGTGATACTTACAGATTCGGTGGTCATTGTGGCTGATGGAGGTAGTGTACAGTTTAGAAAGGAATGGTCAAGTGAAGAAATTTCAGTTCAAACTTATAGCTAAGTTACATTCAGACAGCAAAAGTTAGACAGAATGGTATGAAGTTTAGTGTCTCTTTAGAGTTTTGAATTTGCAGAGACAACTTTCAGAAAGCTGTCTCTTCTATGTACTTTATATACAGTTAGGATTTATTGCTGCAGATGTTTGGACTTAGTAACTGCTTTGTGATCCAAACAAGTAGGCTTTCTGTAGGTGGGGTCAGCTGAAAGGAAGTAGAAGGTTTCTGAGTAAAGTGGCTTTAACATACATAAACAATAAAGCTGAGGACATTTATTCATTTGATTAAGAGTTAATTATTTTATTAATTTTAGATTTTAATTAACAGTTAATTTTAACTTGATATTGTCAGCCACTAGAATTTGAAATAATTATACGTATAAGATTCAATCAAGCTTTAGAGAAATAAAAGTAATTGGGTGCCTTTTTCTCTACTTTTGAACTGTTGCAATTTACTCTAACATAGTCTCTCCTTGCTTGAGAAGTAACAATCCTAAGTCACTTTTTTTTTTTTGTTTTTTGGGGGGTTAATTAGGTTTATTTATGTATTTTTTTAATGTATTTATTTTTTTAAATGGAGGTACTGGGGATTGAACCCAGGACCTCCTGCATGCTAAGCCCATGCTCTATCACTGAGCTATACCCTCCCCCTTCTTTTAAACTGGTTTCTAATATGTTTACAACTACAGTCCTTTGCAGGTGCATTTATTGTCGGCCACTTCTCCGTTAAAGCACAGTCTGCTTTAACCGTAAGACATTCCTTTTTTTTGGTCTTCCTAGCATCCCTTTTCCCCCCAATTTGGGAGCTTTAAAGCCTTTTTTTATACACCAAGAATAGGAAATATTTTTCAACTGAAAAACCGCTTTTTCTTGTGACCCACAATCTCAACACATTTTGAGGGCTTGGAGGGAAAGCAATCAGAACAAGCCTCTCTCCAAAATAGTGACTTTTCCTTTCTTTCTACACACTGATTCCCAGTTGTGAAAGTATGATATATAATTCAGCTTTCTCTGCTCTAGATTTCTTTATTGCTTTTTGTTCTTTTTTCATCAGTTTCTGGTCTTGAATCAAATTTATTACTGGTGCCAAATTCTTCCTTAAAAATGTTAGTGTACTTCTCATTATGTCTTGATTGTGTCCTGATCATGTCCAGAGTTTTGCAGACGCTTTTCTTTTTGATCACTTTCAGTGATTTATGCTATTGAAGAGTCTCTTGGGATGATATTAGAGGAGGTCAGAATCCATAGCATCCTTGGAAAAATTACTTAAGCTTCATAGTATGGACATTGTCTATGATAAATACTCAGTATAATTGTAATACTCTGCTTAATATAATCATTTTTCTTAGATCCTAATTCATCAAGAAGACCTTATGGACTAGAAGTGTTTATGAAGGAAATAGATTTGAAAGTTACTTTCTCTTAGCAGTAAAGTGGATATAAACTTGTGATCATAGAAAGCTTATTCATAGAAAACTTCATAGTCATTAACATCTATTTCCTTTTTTAAAAACAATTTTACTAAGGAATAATTGCATATCAAAAGCCACCCACTTTAAGTGTGTAATTCACTAATTTTTAGTAAGTTTACCAAGTTGTCAACCATCACCGTAATCGTTTTAGAACATTTCATCACCCCAATAAGATCCCTCATGCCCATTTATAGTTAATTTACATTTTTTCCTCAAGCCCCAGTCCACCTCTGATCTGCTTTCTATCTCTGTATATTTGCCTTTTCTGGACATTCCATATAAATGCAGTCAAGCAGTACGTGATCTTTTGTGTTTGGCTTCTTTCACTTCATCTGTTTCTTCTGCTGGTTATCTGCCAAATTGATATGTAATCATTCATAGGCTCCCAACTCCAGTCTTTTCAACTTCTTTAGTTTTAGGGTTTTATTGTTCTTTTTTCCCCTCCCTTCATCCTTTTCTTCTAAAATTTCAACCTTCCTTCTTTTAGAATTTCAGTCTTCTGCATATGTATCTAGACAGGGTCCAATCAAGAGACAGAAACCAAATGATAATTTGAATAGGGAAAATTTAATTTACTATAATGGAGGATTGAAATAATGGGAGATTGGCTCATAAAGAGTAAAGAGAACTCTGAAGAATACAGGAATAGCAGTACAGGCAGCAGTCACCATCCCTAGGGCTGAGATAGAGCCTCCAGGGAAGGAGCAAATGTAGAAGAGGACCATATCTCCACGGCTGAGATCCAGACCTCTTGGCTCACTGGATGGTGAAGTTCTCTGAAGCTGTAGCACTGCCCTGAGAGTGTCGGGGGACCCTGTTCATGAGAGGTGCCATGCCAGCAGCCCTCACCAGGAAGCCATTCTCTGCAGTGCTAGAGGAGCTGCCCTGAGGGAAGTGTTATACCTCAGAACTCAAGGGGTACTGGGGGAAGTGGTTCATGAGAAGTGCCAGGCCTGTAGCACCTGCTGTGAACTTTCCCCAAGAGGTCCAAGGGAAGCCATTTATGAGAAGTACCACCAGTGGCCCTCCGCTCTGCTGCAAGGCTTTCTGAAGCCATACTTACCCAGGGGAAAGCCACTTGCACTACAGGAGTCTGCCTGGAGGAATACACCAGAACCAGCGAGAGAAACCCCTTCGTCTTCCAGTGTCCCTCCAGTGCCCTCTACCGACGAAGCTTAACATCACGCCAGCTGGTAAAAGATCAGTGTTTTCAAGTCCAGTTCCATTATCACAGAGTAAACACAAAGAAGGGCAGGTTTGGAGTTGAAAGGCAATAAATTGATAACTGGCACAATATATAAAGAGGAAAGTTCATGAACTATATTTTCTGACAAGTTTTTAAATTGTATCCAATTCAAGGTAATCAGTTGCTCCTCACCACCTTCCCCTTTAAAATTTTTTTTGTCTCCTTCTAAAACAAGAATGATTATGGTTCTCCATTTTAAAGTGTTTCCTCTTGAGTCAGCAGTTACAGAAAATTCATTAGAGTTGGATTTCTGAATGTGTTGGGTATTACCTTATCTGCTAAAAGAAACACAAGGTAGAAACCAACATCAAATCAGCCGGTAAATTCTGAAATTGACTCTGTTCTTGTGCCTCACTTATTTTGTTTAAAAATGTACAGATTTTGCTAGAGTTCCAGGGTTTTAATCAATTTTTCTCTGATCTTCCCAATACCAATGTCTGGACATGCAAAAACTCAACATGTCATTATTTTTGTTGTTGTTTGTTTTTTTATCTTCGATCTTTTTTTAGTCAGTAGTAATAACCTTGTCCTGTCTAAAGCATCAGAAGCCTTTGAAATCAGTTCTTGTCAAAGAAATGATAAGAACTTTCATAATTATGTTAACTTCCATTTGGAAGGAGAGCTTCTTAGACTTCTTTCTAAAGTGCTCCCATTTGGTGTACATTTAATCCACTCAGTTGGGTTGCTTTCTTCTCTCTTTACTCCTTAATTATCTTAGGCCCTGATCTACTTTTATCCAGATCCTCCACTAGTGTTCCAGCCACATTAGCTTAATCATCTGCTGGAACTGACTGGAGAGTCATTGGGATGCAGCAGAGGCCTGGTGCCCACAGGTCTGTCATGGTACTGACCAGTGACAGGTGTCATGTCTCTTTTGATATCAAGCTCTGCCTCTCCCTCTTCACTCTTGGGGTGAGATCCTGGTGTCCAAACCTGTGTACTCTTCTGCAGTCTTGGAAGTATTCATAATGAGCTAGGAAGTCATCGCACCTCTGGTAAAAAAGAAGAAACATAATGAAGTATGACTTTACTTTCCAAAGAAGAGAGACTGTTTTTATCCTCTCAAAGGAAAAAAAAAGATTTCCTTTCTGTGAGGATGAAGAACTGCTAAATAGTTTTTATGAAGACAGTGGTTTTCAGCAATCATGAATTGTCAACCACCTCACCCCTCTGGTGTGGTGTTTTCTTTTCTAGCCTGGCCCTGAAGTAACTACATTGGTTAGCTCTTTTTTCAAGGATATCTGTCCAAGATTCTCTCTCATTTTTCCTTATCTGTCACTTCCAAATAGGCTGAAATTTGCTTTTGACTCTTAAGCTAATTAATCATTTATTTAGGAAATATTTTCTGAAAACCTATTATGGGTAAGAAATAGTGAGGGTTATAAGGACAAGGCAAGAATTACATATAGTCCAAGGCAGTTTAGTGTTAACTCACATTGGCGTTGCAAACCCAGTCATCTATGAAAGTCTTCTATTGCCTAGATTTTTTTTCCCCTCCACTAGCTAGCACTATTTAGAATGGAATAGACAACTAGCAGTGTATTGGGAACTGGATTTGGGTGCTGCAAATTCAGACAGAAAATATGATATACATGAACTCCTCTGTTAAATAAAATAGGATTTGTTATTTACTAGTCAAAGATTTTGTTGCTGTCTAAGCTTTTCTGTGCTTAGAGAGCACTTGAAAACCGACAGATTTCAGTTCTCTTCTCTTACTTGGGTTTACAGCTTTGAAGGCATTGATTTGTTAGGAATATTATTTGAGTATATACTTGTATACAGAGCATTGTGTTAAGTATTTTAGGGCCAAGCAGAAGAATTAGACACAGTCTCATTTCCTCACAAGGAACTACTGTAATCTAATGGTACATACAAAAGTATGTATATACAGAGGAAATAGGAACAATTGAGCTACTCACGCCAAATGCAGAGTGATGTCATATACACGTAGAACTCTGTTGAGGGGCATAAATGCAGTAGATTATCACTGTGTAGGTTTAATTAAGAAAAAAAAGGTCTTTTCAGTGGGCATCAAAGGAAGTGAGGGGCGAGACTCAGCAGAATAGTCTTGTTTTCATGACTTGAATGGGCTCTGTCTACCTTTCTTGAACGTGACTGCTATATTTCATATTCTCCCCATCAAAAGTATTTGGGTAGATGAGGTCTCTGGAGATTCAGGCATATCATAATTAGAAATCTTCTTCAAAATTCTTTATTAGAAATAGGCTTTGGAAAGTCTGCCATAGTTTACTGTAATTATGCCTGAGTTCTATAGGAAAGGTCATGTTGAATAGCTCCATGAAAATTTGTTGTTTACCTCCAGGGAGCTGCCAAGCCATCGAGAAATTCTTTTCTTTCCTGTGCCACCACACAGGAAGGAAATTTTTCCATGAAACTTTTTTAAGGATATGGAAGACTTCTCACACGCAGGAGGAATAGCAATAGTGGTCAAATGTTAGAAGCAAAGTTTCAATTCCACATAAGTTTAATGAATAACCTCCATGATCTAAATTCTGTGTTAGGCACTCATTCTGACATTAAAAAAAAAAACAGATAGACTTCTTGCCTCTGAGAGTTTATCATCTAAGAGGGCTTGAGATTTAGAGAATGAGGGAGAAGTTGGAGTAATTTGTGTTTCTGCTTGGTAGAGGGTGTGTGTCCCTGTGTGCCTTAGGATGCTTCCTTTTCTCCTACACTGTTTTGCACCAAATCTGAGTTTGTGTTTCCACCTAGATTTGTAGCCACTTTGACCTTCTCAGTGCTGTGCATAGTGTCGCTAATTCAGCCTGGTTGTGACTTGAACAGAGCCAGACTATAAATCATATGTAGAGCTTCACCTGGACTCTGCTCCTTACCCTGCATAGAGCGTAGCACTAGATGCTACCCCGAGTGCTTAGCTGCCAGTAGCTTGGAATGGTTTCCATTACTAGCCTTTCCATTCCCTGTGCCCTTTAACTCTGCTTTTCATTTAGATGCTGACATCAGAAGGAGCACGCCCTCAAACAGCAAATCCTTCATTTCCTCCCAGTCCTTGTAAGTATTTCTTTTTAAAAATCAATCAATCAATCAAACAAACAAACAAAACCTTAGGGATATGTAGAGGAACAAACCCAGTTCTTGGCATATGGGTGGGAAAGGCTCTGGGGTGAAGCCATCTGAATTCACAGAGAGGCCAAGTGATGGTCCTGCTTGACAGTGATAAGCCAAGGGGAGAGAGATAATGGGTTCACACGGGGTGGGCTCTGGTGGAGGCAAAGCTTGCAGTGTGGATTGTTCCTTCTCTGCTAACTCCAATTAAGGTCAGGGCTCCAAAGAGAGAACAGTGATCATGATTTCTGATTATGAGATCAGACTGAACAGCTCCCATAGTGGATGTGACCAAGGGAAAATAGTAGCCTGTGTGGGAGCAGCAGCAGTCTTTGTAGTCCGCAAAGCAGTTTTACTCACTCTATGTTGTAAACAGGTGTTATCATCTCCATTTTGCACTTAAAAAATTGAAATTTAGAAAAAGGATACGATACAGAATTCTTATCTAGTGTTGCCATGTAACGCTAGTAAGTGGGATTTGAGGCTAAATCACAGAAGTATAAAACCAGTGTTTTTCCCACTATACACATGTGTCTGAAGATGATGGGAAAGGAGGCTTAGAAGACTAGGGGTGCTGTGAGTGTTCTCTCAGCCCAGAAATCACAGTATGTGGTATCACATTCTGGAGGGAGGGCTCCCGTCCTCCTGTCTTTTCTCTGTGCTCAGTCTTTCTGCATCTCTCCTTTTCAGCTCCCACTCCTTCCTGCACTCCACATCTGCTGAGGCGGTGGCCATGGGGCTCCTGAAGCAATTTGAGGGGATGCAGCTCCCAGCCGCCTCGGAGCTGGAGTGGCTCGTTCCAGAGCACGATGCCCCTCAGAAGGTGGGTTCTTCAGCTCTTTCCTCTGCCCACTGTCCAGCCCCAGGACACTGAGCCTTTCTGATATGATCTCCTTTGTCACATGTCCCCAGTCTAGAATGAGCCTATGTGTTGCATTCCTAACTCACAGAAGCCATTCATTGCAAATGTATGGAATGAATAAGTGACTGCATGCATGCCTGCCTGCATTTTCCCGCAATTGTCAGAACAGGAGCTAATGGCTCCTTCACTGGCCTTATTCCACGTGACTGCTCACTAGACCGGGAGATAGCACTCCTGTGTTGTGACCACCTTTGAGACACTGGAAAAGTGACTATTCAGATTATTCTTTGACCTGAAGTTGAATAAGGCATGAGGCACCCTGGCATACCAAAGGTACCAGGATGGGTTCAGGGACAGCATTAGCAGTGGGTGCCACCACACTGGGATGCTGTTTCTGTTCCTTTTGAGCCTTGGAACCCAAGACCTTCACTTCTAGTAGCCTGGTGCGTTGTCATTTATTTTGAGGGCCAAGGTTCCCTGAAGCCCTTGCTTCTGGTGTTCCTGATATATCTTTCATTAATTATGCTTCTGTCTTGGCCGGGAGAGTCATGCATATGTATTCCCCCAGACTGTCCATATTAGATCACCCTGTGCTTTTCTCATGCAGCTCCTGCCCATCCCTGACTCACTGCCCATCTCGCCAGATGACGGGCAGCATGCTGACATCTATAAGCTGCGCATTCGTGTTCGTGGCAACCTGGAATGGGCCCCTCCCCGGCCTCAGATCATTTTTAATGTTCATCCAGCCCCAACGTGAGTAGTCAGTGGCTATGCCCTTTGGAAAACAGATACGTTCTTTTGGATTGTCAGAGCTATCCCCGCACCCTCTTGTCTCTGCCTCCAGCCGTACCTCCCACACAGTTTGAAAAGGCAGAGGGAGAGGATTACCCATCTTGCCTGCAAGGTTTACTTTTAGTCCTCTCATTCCTTCCCAGAGCTAACCAGAAATGAGGTCTTTTATCATTGGCCTCCCAACCTGTCACCTTCCTCCCAATAGTTTTATGAGCTGTTTTTTGGGTCTTTTTTCACTCTTAAGATGGATAGATGCTTTTCTTTCCTCTTGTTCTCTCCTCTCCTCTTTATTATTTCTCATCTCTTACATTTGTACAGAAATGTATTGGGGAGAGTTGCTTCCTAGACCTAAATTCTAACCTTACAATCCTTGGTTTGAATTGGTTCTCCCAATAGGTTCATTTTGTTCACTCTAAAAAAAAAAAGAAAAGAAGGGTGAATTCCCCTCTCTTCCCATGTTTATAAGAGCCCTATGTTTATATCCTCATCCTTTACATCTTAGAGGCCTCATGCAGCTGGTATCTGCCAATCCCCTCTCCTTCCCGTTTCCTCAGGAGGAAGATAGCTGTGGCCAAGCAGAATTACCGCTGTGCAGGATGTGGCATCCGGACTGACCCGGGTGAGCATCTTCTCTGACCTCCATACTGCCTCCCGGGGTCTACTGTCTCACACACTTGGGCGAGGGGGCTGGTCAGAGAGGTAGTAAGAGGAGGTGACGTGGGGGAAGGGAAAGAGGTAGGGAAAGCCTGGAGGTGGGGAGGGGGTGGTACTAGGCAAGAACACTGGCCATCAGAGGGAGATGATTCCTGGGAGCACATTACCAGGATCATATACTGGAGAAAATTGTGTACTTTCAGCCAGGTTCTCAGAGGCTGGATCTTACCAACTCTGGCAGCATTTGTTTCCTCCATGGCTTCCAGGTTGGGACACAGAAATCACAAGCCCCTCTCTGTGGGTCTCTGCCAGCTTTGGGAGCTCAAACAGAGGTGGCTGGAATCCACCGGCCGTCCCTTCCTCCCCTTTCAAAAGGAACAGCAGAGCTGCCTCACCAGCTCATAGATGGGAAAGCCACATCTGACCTTTTGACTTTGTGGTTTTCCCAGACTACATCAAGCGGCTGCGGTACTGTGAGTACTTGGGCAAGTACTTCTGTCAGTGCTGCCACGAAAATGCCCAGATGGTTATCCCCAGCCGCGTCCTGCGCAAGTGGGATTTCAGCAAGTACTACGTCAGCAATTTCTCTAAGGACCTCCTCATTAAGATCTGGAACGATCCTCTCTTCAATGTGCAGGACATCAACAGCGCCCTCTACAGGAAGGTCAAGCTGCTCAATCAAGTCCGGGTAAGACCCTTGAAAAGGTTACGTCATAGATGACCTTTTTCATCCCCTCCCTCTGTTCACAGAGGCTTTATGAAGATCACCACACTTCTGTTTGTCACCATGTCAGAGCTGTAACCATCCCATCATTCTCACTTTCTCTGTGTACTTTTTTTTTTTGTTTTAAGGTTTGTATATTTTGATTGGTTATATGTCTCAAATCTTATTTTGTTTGTTTAATTTTGGGGGGAGATTGTTAGGTCTATTTATTTATTTTAATGGAGGTACCTGGGATTGAACCCAGGACCTCATCCATGCTAAGCACACACTCTACCACTAAGCTATACCCTCCCCCTCTCTGCGTACTTTCTCTTGCCATTTTTGAGGTATCTGTTTAGTTAGAGTCTCAAACCTGGCAAGTCAGCTCCAAAGCTATAGGTAGCACTTGATGGCAAAGGCAGGATTTCTACCTTCACTGAAAACATTACTGAACAGAGAATAGGGTATCAGGTGGGACATTTGAATACTGGACTTCTCGGTGGCTCTCAGCTGTGTGTGTGATTTGGGTGGAATGACCTAGCAGAGGGACCTCCCCTGAGTGACAGGAGGTAACTTTGAAGGGAATTGTTGAGTTACAGGTATGGAGGACCGTCTGGGCTCAGGCTGCCACTTGCAAAGCTTCCAGACTCCCAGGGCTTAAAGGTGGACTGGGCTTCCTAATGGTTGTTTCTCTCCTTTTCATACCCTCACCCACTACTATGTCTTTCTCTTCAGCTACTGCGAATCCAGCTGTATCACATGAAGAACATGTTCAAAACATGCCGACTGGCCAAAGAGTAAGTCTTGTGTGGAGGTTAGAGGCCTTTGGCTGAGTTAATGTCTCTGAAAGAAACATGTCCCAGCAGTTGGCCCTTGTTATATGAAGAAGGAGAGTAGGGGGATCTTGCAGAAAATTCTAGAAATAGTAAGTGAGAATCCCACAGCAGTAACTATGCCTGCATCCTTCTCTCTGGAAGGGGAAATGTATGGTTATTCCATCCAGGGCAGGCCCATCACTCTCTGCATGCTGGTACAAATCACTCTGCAGAAGGGCATAGAGTCACTTCCGCCATCCAGACGCTTGGTAGTGTGGAGGGTTGGGGTGGCCTGGGCTGGCTGAGTGTTACCCACCCTCATCACCTCTGCCTAGGGCCCTCCCTTCCCTATAGTGCTTCTGAATAGAAATCCTTCTACTCTGATGGACTGCACACAGTGTTCATTCTTTGCTTCCACCCACTTCCCCTCATTTCCTGTAGGCTTCTGGATTCCTTTGACACAGTTCCAGGCCACCTGACAGAGGATCTCCACCTATACTCACTCAATGACCTGACCGCAACCAGGAAGGGGGAGCTGGGGCCCCGACTGGCTGAGCTCACCAGGGCGGGGGCTGCCCACGTAGAGCGATGCATGGTAAGAAACTCTCGCTCTGGCAGGCTGCTGGGCCCTTGCCTAGGGATATTAAGAGGAGGGTGGATCCAGGGTTCTTGCCATTTAGTTCCAAGAATTTGAATTGGTCTGTCAAACACTGTGAGAGAAACTGGACAGGATTGCTCTTCCCTGGGTTGGTGAACAGCTAAATCATCCATACCTAAAGAACCTAGAATTAGAAGAGGGTTTGATGCTGGCATTTCTCCTGGAAAACAGGCAGGACTAAGCAGGCCTTCTGTGGAGAACTGTCATGATGTGGGAGGAGAACCCTGGATTAGAATCTGGAGAGGGACTGGGTCTTGGCTTTATCATTTTCCATCACAGTTACATCACTGTGACCAAAGGAAATACTTTGCCCTCTCTGAGCCAAGCCTCGATTTTCTTGTCTTTAAAATGAAGGTAATAATAAGTACTCCATGTCCTTTTCTCTTAGTATTTTTGAGGATGGATGAAATAATTTGAGTCTTATTTATATCTTGCCCTCCTGTCACTGCGTTCACCCTCTTGTGCCAGTTCCTGGTGTGCTTTGCCTCATTTTGCTGCCTGTCCCTTTCCTCCCCAGCTCTGCCAAGCCAAGGGCTTCATCTGTGAGTTCTGTCAGAATGGGGATGACATCATCTTTCCCTTTGAGCTCCACAAGTGCCGGACCTGTGAAGGTGAGGACTGGTGCCCGGTGTGGAGTGGGCAAGCAAGACGGAACACAAAGCTAACTTACTTCCCGTCAGCCACCCCTGTCAGCAGAGTTTGGTTTGATCCAGCAACTCCCTGTGTTACACCACGAGTGCACCAAGCCTTGGTGGTGAGCAGGGCTGTGGCAGTGTTTGTTTCCAGCTTGAGGTAATACAAACTGTTCTCCTCTCTCTCCCCTTCCAACCTGAACAGAGTGTAAAGCGTGTTACCATAAAGCTTGTTTCAAGTCTGGAAGCTGTCCCCGGTGTGAGCGGCTGCAGGCCCGGCGGGAGTTGCTGGCCAAGCAGAGCCTGGAGTCCTACATGTCAGACTACGAGGAGGAGCCCACCGAAGCCTTGGCCCTGGAGGCCACCGTCCTGGAGACCACCTGAAGAAAGCACGTAAAATGCTCTTTCTAGGGGCTAGGGTTACACATAGTGCAGAACTGAGCCACCTTTCCAAGGACTTTCCACACTTGGTTGTTTTTTTTTTTTATTATTATCATCATTATTATTTTTATGACCTGTCTACTGTCCATGTATAGTCAACCTTTGTTAGGTTGGTGGGGTCCAGTCTGTTGTGACAATTTGTCAGTACCAGGAATTTCCATCAGAATTGACGCATGTGAAACTTCTGGTACCTCTTCAGGGGAATGGACGGTGAGACCCAATTCCTTCTGACATTCATGGCCTTCTCCACTTGGACCAGATCTGGCGTCAGCTGCATCTCAAGTATCATTTCCAGTTTTATTTTGTTTTAGTTCTGGAGCTTCTGAGCCAGGCCTTTCTCGGCAAACTCAATTCTTTGCTGCTGAAACAGGAGGATGGAGTTTTCTCTCTCCCAGTCCTGGAATAGGGTCAGACTGTGCCCTGAGGAGAAGCAGCAGAGAATGGGACTACATCGTGGGTGTTTTGTCCAGCTTATATAGGTATTTTTGAGGCCACAAAAGCAGCGTTATTACTACCCTGGAATCTTCAGAGACCTCAAGGAGGCAGTCATGACTTCCTTGTTTGAAATATTCCATCTAGGCATAGAGGGTGTCACCAGCTGCCTTTCTGTATCTCCCCTGGTGGACTTGACACAAAGAACAGGACTGATGCTTAGGCCAGGCCTACTAGGAGCCCTACATAGAGCACAGGTGTGGCTACAACTCTGTTGTTCAAGGAACATTTATTCAGTTGGGGGAGCTGTTGGCCTCTCTTAGGTGATAAGGTCCTTTTTAGTCAACATTGCTCTGGGACAGGTTTGACCTTTTGAGCTCAGGCAAGTCCCTGACGCCATCCTAAATCGAGGACAAACCCCATCCACCATCTTATCAGTGGGTCTCTTACCACTGTGTCCTCTGTTAGATGGTCGTTGTGGTTCCTAGTAAAAGTCTGGCCCAACTCCATGCTCTCCCTCCCTTCCTGCAACAGAGCTGGGACCCTCCCTGGTGGCTGATCTCTTGCCTTAGTTTCTTTTGTCAGAGTTGAGGAAAATGCTTCCTGCTATTCATGGTGTTAGACAACTTGACAATTTGTGGATGTGCGTGTGAGTGTTCCTGTGTTCTTGGGATAACAAGAGCCTTTATGCCAGTGATGCACTTAACTCTTTAGCCTGATGATAGTTGTATGGTCACTCACACTTTTCTTATTACTAATTTTAACACACACACACAGACATCCCCTTTTTAAATGTGTGTTTTAATGAGAAGAGTTTTTGATGAGACCGCATGCATGTTTGTGGTGTTCTGTAAGTTGCTGTAGCCCCTGACCTGTATGTAGGACACTGGTCAGGGTCGCTGCTCCAAGGGCTGGCAGCTCTGTGAACTAAAGCTCACAGCATTTTTGTTCTGGGACTGACTGTTTTCTGTGTACCTGTCTATCCATAGTTGGTTGCTAGAAGAAAAACTTGGTGGGGTGCTGCCCCAGGAAGCTGAACAGAAGTTTGCACGAGGTTGGTGGAAGCCGATGGGTGGCTGAGATGGCGGCAGCCAGGAGCCTCCCAGGAAATAGAAGGGGCAGTAGAGTAGCGGCCAGAGCTGAGTCTCTGCCAGCGCAAGAGGGAGCGAGGAACTGACCCACGTGGCTGGTCCCTGTGCCCTGAACTTGGGATCTGAAAGCTACATCAGGCTGGGAGACCCTGAGGCTGCTCTCCCTTCGGTTCATGGGTGAGACCAAAGGGCTCTGAAAGTCCCAGCCTCCCGCCCAGCCCAGTTTTGAAGGGTGAACTAGAAGCTCCCTTGTTCTTCAAAGAGCTTTGGGGATGACCCTGTGAAACTCGTCTCACTGAGGAATAGGCCTCAGACGCAGGCCAAGGGGTTTGTGAGAATGGTGACCTCTACCCCCAGTTTTGGTTTAAGTTACAAATACAACTCCTTACTCCAAGTCAGTACACTGGAGGAAAGACGTATTCTCCTTGTTGTCATGCCTGTTTCACATTAGCTTAGGATCAAAGGATGGAAACAATCTCACATGCTCCCGGGTTTTCACTTACTCTTCTCCATCCCCCCTACCCCATCCCTTTAGGTTGCATATCTGTTTTAGTGACCCTGACACTCTGCTATCATCACTGTCCAAATATCCATTTATTTATTTATAGGGGGAGAGAGGAAAGGGAATGGGATGTTTTGAAAGCACTTTGTAGCTTATCAGTATCTGAGAATTCCTGTTGTTGTAGGGAGAAGCTTTGAATGCACTGAAGAGAGTTCCTTCTGAATGAAATGGGAGGGAAGAAGTGTTGTTTTCTATAAATACAGGGAGAAAAATTGCTTCCAAGGTGAGACAAAATTCAAGACATAGCAGAAGAATGGAAGGCAAATATTTCCACTTAAATGAGGCTGTTAGTGACTTTCTCTGCCAAGGCTTTAGAGCTTTGGTTGAATTAACATAAAAGGAGCGAGAGCCTAAATGGAAGTGTTCTTGTGTGTGTAAAACTCATGTTCTGAACTGGGTTTCTATTTGCTGTAATTTATACACAGCCTAACAGTTCATTGTCATCTTTAATAAACTAAGGAAATGAAATTCTGCCTTTTATTTGCCTGCCTTGACTATCAGGAAATGGTATTGAGTGTCCACTGTAAAGCAGGCATGTCTGAAAATATAGGAAGTCTCTGTTATAATGCAAAGAAAACTGGACCTTACAAGTCAGGAAAAGCAGGTTGGAATACCTCGTCACTGACGTGCTGTGTGACCTTGAGCAGATCACTTCACCTCTCTAGATTTCTGTTTCTTCGTGTGTGAAAGACTTTGTGGCACACAATCCTTTCCGATGCATGGGGTGTGCCTCTACCCATCCCCTTGATGTAACTGTCACTTAAAGCGAGGTGAATCTTCCTCTCCACAACACTCAAATTGTCTTGGATGCTTCAGTTCCCCCTTCTGTGAACAACAGGCTGTTGAGTTTCTCTTTCATGCCTCTGGCCCACTGGAGCTCCAGCTCTACCCTGCAACTTTCTGAACATTTTCCCTTCGATGTCCCTTGGTTATCTCCAGCCAGTATGCCTAAAACCAACATCAATATCGCATTTCCCCAAACTAACCATTAGTCACCCTGGTCTGAAAATTTAGGGTTTTTTTTTCACTCCTTTCTCTCTGAGTCAGGTGGCATGTTCAGCTACAAAGGCATTTTCTCCTTCCCCAACCCTGTCATCAAGTCCCGTTGATTTTACTCTTTAAAATAAATCGGTCTCATTCCTTTTCTACCACTAACACACAAATTCTTATCTTAAATCTCAACCATCTCCAGCCATTCTAGTCTCTTCCTATTTAATCATCCATCAGTATTTGGGTGCCTACTATATGCTAGTTTCTGTGCTAGGCTCTGGGGCCATATCAGGGAGCAAAATAAAGATAGTCTCCACCCCTTAAAGCACTTAAGAGTCTTGTGGGGAAGACAGACATTGCCCAAAGTCACCACAATGAACATGTAATTATAAGCAGTAATAAGAGCTATGAAGGAAAAGAGTAGGTGCTATTAAAATAATAAATAACGAGGGCCCCTAATTTAGATTGGAGACAAGTAAGACCCCTGAGAAGGTGATACTTCAACCAAGACCCAAAAATACGAGGCTCAGGGGAGGGAGAAAAGGGCTCTGGCCTGGGACTAGCATTTATGATGGTCCTAAGATGGGAGGAGTTTGGGCAGGGCACTACAAGAAGGACTCACTAAGAATTTCAGATTTTATTCTAAGAAAACTGGGCACCGAAGGTTTTAGATTTTATTCTAAGAACATTGGAAAGCCACTGAAGAATTTTAATTTGAGGAGTGACTGATGTGTTTAAAATGTCAGTGTCCACTTTGCAGAAAATAGAGTAAAACAAGAGTAGACGCGGTGGATATCCGAGGCAGGTGGCTGCAGTGGTTCAGGAGAGAAATTATGTTCCTTTGGACTAGCGTGTGGCACATCATCATCATCACTGTCGCTTCATTACCCCCAAACCTCTAAAAACTAGATAAATTCCAAATGTTTTGTTCTGACTCTGACTTTTTAAGCAGGGAGCAAAAGACTTGGGGGACGGGGCAAGGTATTAGAAAGATACCAGGATCCATTTCAAAATCCAAGAAAAATTAACAACTAAGTCTCAGGAAGGGCAGAGACCAGCGCCGCTCTGGAACCTCGGCCTCAGGATTTGCAGACCTCCTGAGCCTGCTGCCAGCGAGGCAAGTCAGAGAGGAAACTTATGGCTGTGTTGGGGACTCCCTCCTGGGGACTGGGGGCACACCACAAACAAGGGGGAACTGTGAGCTGAGTAGTCCTCCTTTCTGGCATTACTTTGTTATTCATCATTTTCTGTGGCCCCAAATGCGTGTAGGTTTACTATACCCTCTAGTGGTAAAAAGAGTAGGCATAATTTTTGTAGCATACTGGTTAAAGTGAGGCCCAATCCTACTTCCTTTTTTCCTTTGAACTTTTGGCTTAGAGAATGGGAGGATGGGACTACTATGCCCACCATATCCTGCTGGCTCTTCTGCTGATCAACTAGAGCTCTCTCCCATTTCTGATCTCCAGGGTATCAAACTGCTTTTAAAGTTTAGTGAAGCACCTGCCAGATGGCCCAAGCTTTCCCATTGTGAGCTTGACGTTCTTGGGGAGAGAACGTTCAAAGATGAACGTGATGAAAAAGGAAAGAGAACCTACCTAGCGCTACTATTCTATGAGCGGGGAGAGCACGAGGGTGTGCTTTGCATATAGCCTTGCCTGCCCCAGTTCTGTGAACTGCTTCTGGGAGAGGAACAGAAAGCAGAGAGCTGTACTTTGGTTTTGGAGGTGCACTTAACCCTAGACTAGCGAGATGAGAGTTCATGGGCTAAAAGAAACCTTGAGTGGTGGGAAGGTTCTTAGGATGTAGTTGGGAGTTTTGGTGACCAGCCCTTGGAATGGCTACTGCAGACCAGTAAGACTCAAGTCTGAAATCCAGCAGCACAGCACAGATGACCTGTACCCATTAGGCAAGAAGCCTAGGGAGGTCCTGTCCTTTTCTCTCACAGTGCCTGGAATTTCTCACCTATTTGCCTTTCAGACAGTGATGCCTGTAGTTCCCAGCTGGTTTTATCTCCCCGCTGGCCAACTGCAGCAACAGAAGCCAGACTCCTGGCTTATCCCGCAAGCTCCTTTTTCTACAGCAAACACACACTGCTTTAGCGCCAGCAGCCGAGCAGGGAAAATGGAGAAGTAAAAAGCACCTTTCTCTCTCCTCCCCCTCACCTCTCAGCCTTTGTCTATGTAGAATCTGAAAAGATTTAAGCTAGATGCCAATAATAGGTCTCTCTACACAGAAGTCTAAAAAAAGATGTGTGTATGTCTCCCGTAACCACTGGAAGTCCTGCAGCCACAGGGCTAACCAAAAGAAAGCCCTGCCAGGCGAAAAGCACAAATGAGGCCTGAGGAGAGAAAAGGGACCAACAGGGCTTCCCCCACTCTCTTTCTCTCCTTCTCTCTCTTTCTCTTTCTTTGTTATTGACTAGTATTTAAATGTAGTTTTCTAATACATTCACATGCTTAAAATCCACAGAAAGGTGTACAGTGAAATATCCCTCCGATTTCTCTAACCATGTGCCCAGTTTCTGCCTCACCCCCTTCAGTAACCACTCATGACTTTTCTTTTTATCCTTACAGTTTCTTTATGCAAATATAAGCAAATTATAGATATACATATATATAATAGGATATATATGTATATCCTACTCTTTACATTTTTTTAAAAATTAGCATACTATATACACATTTCTGTACCTTGCTTTTTTTTCTCTGGCAGTCTATCTTAGAGAAATTTCTGTTACGAAGAGTTTCCGGATTCCTTTTTATAGCTGCACATTTTCCGTTGTGTGGATGGATTACAAACAATTTACCTATTGAGGGACATTTGTTTCCAACCTTTTATTAATACAAACCACATTGCAGTGAAAACCTGGTCATATGTCATTTCACATGAGTGCAAGTATATCTAGGATAAAGTCTCCAAAGTGGAGTGGCTGGCACAAAAAGTACATGCATTTGTAATTTTGATAAATACTGCCAAATTGCCCTCCAGGTGGGGATGAGATTGGAGCAGTGGGGAGAACAGAAAGGACTACTGTGGGGTCATACTCGCCTGCCTAAAACTCACCAGTAAGATAGTTTGATTCCTTTCCTAGCACATAAAGGATCTTCAACACATTAGCTTCATAGCCTGATCTCCTGTCATTCCCTGAGTTATTAACAGTGTCCTAAATACAGCTTGATCTCTCCTCCTTTAAAGAGCTAACTCAGCTACATCACAGCTTTTCAACAAATAGACATACCTTCTCCTGGAGGGTAAGAACCACTCGGGAAACATTCTGTCCTTGATGATGCTTTTCTCTCTCTGCCTGTCAGAGGGAACAAGAGTGATCAGAATTACACTGTGAGATTGTTTTGACTTTGGCTCTGATTACCTCTCCTCTTAGCTCTCTGATCTTTTTTTCTTGCAAGCAAATATCTTCACTGATTACTTTCCCAAATTCTGACATGATGAAAACATTTTCGTCTCCCCTCAGCTTTGTTTGCAACTGTTTCTGTTTTGTTTTGTCCAGCAGTCATTATCAGAGTAGATAACATTCCAAATGTCCTTCACTCACTTTATTATTAAACTGCCAAAGCTTTTCTTTACCAGGGACTAAACCAAGAGATATGATGATATTTATGTGCCCTAAAAATACACTAAGTATTGAAATTTTTTTATGTCTACAAAGTAAGCTGAGAGAAGATTGATAAAGCCATGTGAAAGACTGCTGAAGCTGACAGAACATCCAGATGTCTTCCAACCAGAGATAGAAAAATAGCCTACAGTACAAAATCTTTACTTATTCTAAGGGCCTTTGTTTATTGTTACAAACTAGGTATAGTTCACAGGAAGCAAGTTCTCAAGGGTCTCATTCCAACATTTAACTTAGACTTGAGATCTTCATAGGCCAAGAGTGAGAAGACTGTTCAACAGGGAAAAAAAGACTACTGGGTTACATTGCCAGCCCAGCGTTCATTTATTTATTCATTATCCATCCATCCCAAATAAACATCTATTGAATACTTACTGTATTTCTGTGTTCCAGACACCATACCTGGGCAGGAATACAAAGAATCAGAACGTTGTTTCAAAAGATATTTACTGCAGCATAATTTATGAGAGTACAAACTTAATGGAAAATATCCCAAAATAAATGTGACCATAAAAGCAATGGTTATAGACCATGGTGGTAACATGGAAGAAAAATCTTATAACACAATGTTGTGTAAAAAAAAAAAAAAAGGAAAAGTATTTGTCAAATACACATGAGTCCATGCCAATAGAAAAGGATTGAATAAATAAATGTGGAAGAAGAAACATCTTCCTGATTGAAGAATTCCAAAGAATATATGAAATTCTACCCCACTCCAGGAGGTGGAGCTTAATCTCCTCTCACCTTGAGGGTGGACTGGATTCACTTTTTGAAAAAAGCACAGAAAGAGAAAAATAGCAACTTTACAGTGGAGAAAGCTGGCCAACATTAGCTTCATCACGTCACCAGGGGTGTCATGTGGATACTGTGCACCCCTGTGATGAGATGGGCACATCACCATGTGGGATTCTTTCCAAAAACCCACAGCCCCTGTCTAATCATGAGAAAAACAAAACATAAACCCAATTTGAGCAACTTGACTTTTTACGAAATACCTGACCAGTACTCCTCAAAACTGTCAAGGTCACAAAGAGCAAGGAAAGATTGAGTAACCAACACAGGCCGAAAGAGCCTGAGGAGACTTGATGACTAAATGCAGTGAGCTATTGGGATTGGATCCTGGAATAGAAAAAGGACATTAATGGCAAAACTGGTAAAATCTGAAGAAAATCTGGAGTTTGGTTAAAAGGAATACTAATGTTGGTTTCTTAGTCTTGAAAAATGTAAGGTAGTAACATTGGAGAAAACTGAAATTGGGTGGGGGTATATGAGAACTTGCATACTTCTTTGCAACTTTTCTGTAAATCTAAAATCATTCCAAAATAAGTTTATATATAAAAAAGTGTCTATACTCCATTATTACAATATGGGAAAACATTCCGAGAAAGAAAAATACATATGAGAAGAGAAGGAAATATGTAAATGTAAGTGTGGCTCTGCAGAAATGTTAGGACTATGGAGTGATTTTTTTTCCTTTTTATCTGTTTATTGAAATATCTGTATAGTGGTCATATTATTTTATACTTTAAATTGTTAACTTCTGTTTTTGTTTTGTTTTAGGGAAAAAATTTTTCCCTTGAAATGCAAAGGGAGTGAATGAACAAAAGCGTATATAGATATTGGAGGGGAGTCAAGACAGCTACTGCTTTAAAATACCCACAAACATTAATCTATACAAGATAAGCTGACTCAACTCGGCCCAGAAACATGGACGGATCCTTCCTTCTTTCTTTTCCTTCCAGTGTTCTCCTTCCTTCTTGATCTTCCTAGCCTCCTGCACAGTTCCTCTGAGAACTAGTACCTATGTCCAGTCCTTCTGTCCTGAGGGCACACAGGGAGAGGACACTTTGGAGTTTCCATAAACTATCTGCATATCCAGGCTTAGAAACCTTGGTTTCCATTCTTGATAGTTTGTAGGGTCCCCACCATTACCTTAGTCCTGAAATAATTTTGGCTTTTGGACTGGGTTCAAACTAATCAGTATCCTTGGGAAGGCTGGGGCAGGATGGGACCAGGGCTAGTGGGACTCAGGAAAACCCTCTTGACTACTAGGTTTTAGAGTGGAAAGTCCAGACAGTGACCATCTGGACAGTCTTCCAGAGGCTTCTAGGACTCCAGCTATTCCAAAAGCTACAAACAGCTCCCTTTGACTCTGACATGGAGTTCCCATCATAAGCACCTGTGAGCAGAAACCATTCCTTCATATGCGCTTACTTGCCCTTATCCTATTCCAAGTAGAGGTAGTCTTAAAACCAAAGGCAACGAGTTTACCAGCTAGACAGAAATATTTATCCAACTTACATTCTTTCCACAACGTGCCAGTCAACTCAAGGGTCCCAGATAAAATATAGATAGAGCAAGCCTTCTCTTTAGTTCTTAGTTAACATCTTCCCCTCTCTCCCAAATTATCGGTTTTTCTTTTCTTTTTTCTTTCTTATCTTTTTTTTTTTAATGGACCTCATGCATGGTAAGCATGCATTCTACCACTGAACTATTCCCCATGCCCTAAATTCATTTTTTTTAACCCTTGACCAAGGGATGGGCACATTGATAAAGTTGGATTGCCTGAACTCTTTCCCTAGACTTTGAACCTTGAACAAATAAGGCAATGAACAAAAAAGTAAGTGAGCGGGCACTTTCTCATTCTAGCATGATGATGAGACCGTCATTCCCGCCCCTGGGACTCTGGGGCTGCCACTTTCCTATCCTGTTCTGAGTCCAGTTCTTTAGCTTTCCCTTCAAATCTTTTTAGTACATTCCTTTTTCTTCTTAAGTTAGCAGGAGTCAGTTTCTGTTGCTGGCAAGAAAAGAACCCTAGTGCAGGTAGTAAAAGGGCCAAAGAGAAGGCAATGATAATGCAAATATTGACTTTACGTGGCTAACTTAACCTGATCCAAATCATGGATGTATAATTTTCTTCATCCACCATGTACATGACTCAGAGCTTGGATGCAGTTCCTGCCCTTTAGGAGTTTACAGTTTAGTTTGAAGATAGGACTGCACAAATGAAGTTATTACATATGGAATGTTTACTGTGTGCAGAGCACTATTCTAAATTCTTTCCATGTATGACTCCTTTAATTCTCCTGACTACTCTATGAAGTAGACACCATTATCATTTCCATTCTATAAAGAAGTAGTTAAGGCACAGAGAGTTTAAGTAACTTGCCCAAAGTAACAGAGCTAGTAAACAGTGGATCCTGAATCCGAATGTAGCCAGCCTGGTTCCAAAAACCCCATTCTTAATGACGATGTTATGCCAGAATGAATGTTAAAAACAGAATTCTGGAAGGTCAGAGATGGGGGAGATCAATGTGGCCAGAGTGATGAGGGAGGTCTCCAGGGCCTCTTGGTTCTGGAGCTGGCTCCCTGAGGCAAGGTCGGATTTAATCTGCTAAGTGGAGGGAGAAGGGCCTTCTGAGACAGGAGGGTCAATGCAGCAGGAGCAAAAACAAAGCTGGAACTGAAAATAGTGGGTAGACAACTATGAGACATAGAGAGAGGGCATCTTTTGGAAAGTGTTCAAGGAACAATTGGATATTTAGCAAGGTCAGACCATAAAGGACCTTGAAGGGTCAACCTCTATGACCTCACCCTGTAATGAGTGCCCCTGCAGCTTTTACAGGGAAAAATAGTTGGAAATTTTTCTTTTAGTATACAAAATTGCAAACATATACAAAGATATTGAGAGTAGAAAACTGAACCCCCGTGTACCCATTATGCAGCTTCAGCAGTGATCAACACACAGTTAGTTGTGTTTCATCTATACCCCCACCCGCTAATAGTCATGTGTCTATGAGAATGGGTGCCCCTCCACACACAGGCGGGTGGTGCAGGCAAAGTGCACCCATATCATGTGTCTATTAAATGGTTTCACATCCATACACAGGTCTATATGTAATATATACAATATATACACATGCCTGTGTATAGATATGTATATAATATGTATATATTATACATGTATATGTATATCCATACACATGTCTGAGTTGGATATAATATACACACATGTCTGTGTATGGATATGTGTATATATATTAATATATGTATGTAATATAATGTATATATATATAAAATGACATATATACGTATAAAATCTGTATATTATATAGGTATACATCCACCCCCAGGCCTGTCTTAGACCTCAGCTCATATGAGGGACAAGTCATCTTTTTTTGTTTTGTTTTGTTTGAGTATAGGTAGATTTATTTAGAGATACATCAAGAGGCAAGAGAAAGGCCATGAGGTGTGGGGCTTGGGTGCTCAGATTAGAGTAAAAGTAGGTACACACTCCATAGACAGAATGCGGGCCATCTCCAAAGAGGGAGAGAGAAGGGTGGCAGCCACAAATCATCTCAAAAGATTAATTTCTCCAAATCTGCCCCCAATAGTAGATAGAAACTCCAAAAGGCAACCCAGGAACCTAGAGTAACTCTTGGTAAACGCTAACCATTGCTGCCACAGGTTATTTTTTTTTAAATTGAGATCAGGTAAAGAAGCCAAAGCTCAGGAGAAGGAAAGCAGGAAAGAGGCCAGGCAGGCCCAAGTGATTACAGCCTTTCAAGGGCAGCCACCATCCCTAAGTCCTTGGCCCCCAGAAGTCTGAGACAACCCTGATGATCAATACAACATCTGCCACTGACCTGGTCGATGGTCCAAGAAATGTCCCCATAAGGACAAACCTTCAAGATCTGTCTGTTTTTGGTGTAACAAGCAAGGTCGTTGGGTAGCCCTCTGTCCCTTGAGCCAAATGGCCCATGGGGGATAACCGGCCTGCGACCTGCAAATGACTGTCTGGGACTAAAGAAGTCCCCTCCAGTCAGCCCCAACGCAAGAGATCTTCATCACTGGGCTGGAGCCACGGGTGCAAATGG
Source organism: Camelus ferus (assembly GCF_009834535.1). Lineage (NCBI taxonomy): Eukaryota > Metazoa > Chordata > Mammalia > Artiodactyla > Camelidae > Camelus > Camelus ferus. The sequence continues at coordinate 61,069,717 of NC_045696.1, forward strand.
ATGTGGCAGGTAGGACAATCACTTTTATTTTTTTGGATACCAGAACCACCTACTCTGTCCTAATTTCCTTCTCTAGGCCCTTCTCTAGATTCTGTACCATCATGGGAGTCACAGGTAAACCGACCTTAAGATTCTTTACTCACCTTCTTTGTTGTTTATGGGATGAACGCTCATTGGCACATTCTTTCTTATGCATGCCAGAATGTCCTAGCCCCCTTTAAGGCCAAGATCTTTACAAGCTGGGAACCTGAGTTATCCTGGGAGAAGGTCCCCAAACTTTCACCTCTTTATACTCTTACTGCTCTCTGGGGAAAGAGAAAAACCTCTGGACCCAGAGGCTTGGGAGAATAAAATTAATCCTGCTGTCTGGGATCAAGGTATCCCAGGGCGAGCAAAGACGGCTGCTCCAGTTGTCATGTCCCTCAGAGATCCTACCTGGTTCCCTAATCGAAAACAAGATATGACTTACTTATCGGCTCTCTTACTCGAGAACAGGCCATGCAACATGCAATCCAAAGTCTTCACTTGTTGGCTGAGCGGGGATATAAAGTTTCCAGGTCCAAGGCCAAAATGGTCAAACAAGAGGTAACTTATCTAGGAGTTGTTCTGACTCCTGGAAACTGTAGCCTTTCCCCTGAACGAATTCAGGGAATCTTACAACTCCCTAATCCCACTACTTGAAAACAGCTCAGGGTATTTCTTAGACTAACAGGTTCCTGTAGGCTTTGGATCTTTAACTATGGGTCTATAGCCCAACCTCTGTATGACAGCTTAAAGGGTAAAGATGGCTCAGTATCTCTCCCGTAGGGGCCTTCCCAACAGGAAGCAATGGAAGAATTAAAAAAAATCTAGTAAGATCCCTGGCCTTGGGGCTTCCAGATCCCACAAGGCCCTTCCAGTTCTCTGTTCACGAGAGAGGAGGAATAACCTTGGGGGTCCTCACCCAACGGCTGGGTCCTACCCAACAGCCTATAGGATACCTCTCCAAGTGGGTAGATCCCACTGCTCGAGGCTGGCCTTCCTGCCTGAGTGTTGGGAGCCCTCTCCACTCTCCTGGAGGAATCTTCTAAGCTAACTCTGGGAGCCCCTATACAAGCATACGCTAACCATCAAGTTTCTGATCTTTTAAAAGGCAAGGGACATTTCTGGCTCTCAGCTGCTCGGCTTCTTAAATATCAGGCATTCTTACTGGAAAACCCAGGTATCATTGTCTCCGTTTGTGGGACACTCAATCCTGATGCATCCATCACCAGAGGAGTCTCTTCCCTTTCACCTATGTCATGAGTCCCTAGCCATTTCTCTAGGAGCTAGAACAGATCTCACCGACCAACCCCTGGAAAACCCTGATGAGATCTGGTTCACTGATGGGAGCCACATATTCTTGTGAGCCTCTTAGTGATCTGTGACTACTTTTCAAGCAACACTCCGGTAAGACTGTTCCATCGCCCTAGGGGATTACGGATCCCTGTTAGATAAACCTCTTTCTTAAATGTCTCCTGGCTCAAAACTTTTTTCTTTTAGGGCCCCTGCCAAACTGTTTTAATACTAATTTAAATTGTCTCTGACATTAGGGTCTCTCTTTTTACTCCTCCGTTAGTTCACTGGACTAACACTCCAACATCTGCTTTCTAAAACCTAAACGAACAGAAAGCACAGAAATCATTTTTTTTTTAAGACCCTTGTTTGCCCTTTTCATCCTTTGGCTAGGATTAGCTGTATATATTTGACCTCTGTTTTTTCAACCTTCTTGTGAAATGTGTTTCTTCTTGTCTAGAGGTAAAGTTCAAATGGCTGTACAACAAGGTAATCAACCAATCAGCCAAGACCGCTTATATACAAGCCCCTCGATGGACACCGACCCTTCGCTCACATCCTGCCCACTGACAGCCAGCTAGTCTGGGACCCCAATGAGCTCCATGGTTGTCCCAGATCAGCAGGAAGTAGCTAGAGTGTTTGTCGCTCTCAAAGTCCCAAAGATTTGGGGTCCTATGACTAGAGGGGGGGAATGTTAGGTAGTTTAGATATAAATGAGCACTGGGCAGGGGGAGAGGATGGGGAAAGGAGCAACCCAGAACACAAGGAACCTGAGCTCTCAATCAACCAGAGCGCAGGGAACCTGAGTTGTTAATCAATCAGTCAGTCAGCCAGTCAGTCAATCAATCAATCAATTACCAGGTCTGGGGGTGGAGGGTCACCCTGTATCATGTGTCTATGAGACAGGGTGCCCCTCACCCCCAGGCCTGGGGATGGCGGTGTACCCCGTGTCATTTTTCTGTGTCTATGAGACGGGGTGCCCCTCCACCCCCAGGCCTGGGCATGGAGGTGCACCCCATGTCATGTATCTATGATTATTTTCAAGCAAATCTTAGACATCATATTCATCCGTATATATTTCAGTATATGTAGAAAATCCCAAGGAATCTCTTTTTTAAAACCCTCCTAGTATTCATGTGCTTAGCAGTGTTGCAGACTACAAGATAAACATACAAAAATCAATTGCATTTCTATATAGTAGCAATGAACACGTGGACACCAAAATTTAAAATACCATACCACTTTCAATCAGTATATATAAAAAAAGAAGCACTTAGATGTAAATTAAATAAAATATGTACAGGATTTGTATGCAGCAAGTATAAATTCTTGATCAAAGAAATCAAAGAAGATCTAAGTGAATGAAGAGATATATTATGTTTATGGATTAGAAGACTCAGTATAGATGGCCATTATCTCCAAATTTATATACAAACTTAATGCAAGTCCTATCAAAATCCCAGCAAGATTTTTTGGACAAAATTATTCTAAAATTTATATGAAAAGACAAAGGAGGAAGAATGACTAAAACTTTTGAAAAAGAAGAAGGAAGTAGGAGAAATCAGTCTACCCAATTTTAAGACATTATATAGCTACAATAATCAAGAACTATGTCGTATTGTTGGAGGTATAGACACAGATCAATGGAACAGAATAGAGAACCCAGAAATAGACCCAAACAAATATGCCCACCTGATTTTTGACAAAGATGCAAAAGCAATTTGATGAATGAAAGAGAGCCTTTTCAACAGATGGAGCTGGAACAACTGGAAATCCACAGGCAAAAAAAAAAAAAAAAAAAAAAAGAACCTTGACTTATTATCACAATTATACAAAAATTAAAATAGATTGCAACAAATGTAAAATTATAAAAATTTTAGGGGAAAAAAAAGCAGGAAAAAAATCTCAGGATATACAGCTAGGCAAGTAATTCTTAGACTTGACACCAAAAATGATTTATGTAAGGACACATAAAAATAAAACGTTTGCTCTACAAAATACCCCTTTAAAGGGACAAAAACACGAGCTACAAACTGGGAAAAGATATTTGAAAACCACCCATCTAGCAAAGAGCTAGTATCCAGAGGACATAAGGAACTCTTGAAACTCAACGGTAAATGTTCTATGTCAATTATACCTCTATTTAAAAAATTAAGTTAAAAACTCAACAGTAATAAAAAATCCAATTAGAATATGAGCAAAAGATATTAAGAAACATTTCACTGAAACAGGTATACTAGTCACAAATAAACACATGAAAAGAAGTTCAATAACATTAGCCATAAGGGAAATGCAAATTTACACCACAAGATATAACAACATATCTATCAGAACCACTAAAATAGAAAATAGTAACAATACTAAATGTCAGCAAGGATGCAAAGAGACTATCACTCATTCATTGCTGGTGGGAATGTAAAATGGTTCAGCCACCCTGGAAAACAGTTTGTCAGTTTTTTATGAGACTAAATAAACATGCAACTATCCTACAACCCATCAATTTCACTGTTGCACATTTATCCCCAAGTGGTAAAAATATATATGCACACAAAAACCTGTATATGAATGCTAATAGCAGCTTTATTAGTCAAAAATTGGAAACAACCCAGATATAATTCTACAGCTGAATACCAGAATGAACAATAGGACATACATACCTTAGAATACTACTCAGAATTAAAAGGAATAAACTATTAATATATGCGACAACCTGGATGAATCTCCAGAGAATTCTGCTGAATGAAAAAAAAGCCAATCCCCAAATATTCTGCATGATTCCATTTATATAACATCATTGAAATGACAAAATTATAGAAATGAAGAACAGAGTAGTGGTTGCCAGAAGTTAAGGAGAAGATGCGGGCAGGAGGGAAGTGAATATGGCTATTAAAGGGCAACACGAGGGATCCTTGCCATGGCAACATTCTGTCTTTCCTCTTTCAATATTAGTACCCTGTTTGTGATGTTGTATTATAGTCTTGTAAGATGTTACTTTTGGAGGAAGCTGGATAAAAGGTATGTGGACTGTCTCTGCATTATTTCTTATAATTGCATGTGTAACTGTAATTATTTTAAAATAAAAAGTTTAATTAAAAAATTTATGTTATAAATTGCCATGAGAAAGAATCAGCAGATGCAATAGAAAAACTCTCCAGGAACTACAGAATTTAGAGCAATATGAAAGAGAATTTTACATATCTATGTTAATTTACATGGAAATGCAAAGGACTAAAAATAGCCAAGGAAATTCTAAGAAGAATAATCTTGCTCTAACAGATACCGAAATATATCCTAAAGCTAGCATAATTAAGATAATGCAGCACTTGTGTAGGAAAGGACAAATTAGAACAATGAAACAAAATGGAAAGTCCGTAAATAGATCTATACATATAAGGAAATTTGATATGCCACAGAGGTGGTTTCACAAACCAGCGGGGAAGTGACAAATTATTTGGTACATGATTATTTAACACTGGCTATCCCTATGAAAAAAATTACTTTAGATCCACACCTCAAATGAACACAAAAATTAATTCCAGGTAGATAAAAGACTTAAATGTGAAAATAAAATTGTATTACTATTATGGCTTAAATTGTGTCCTCCCAAAAGATCAGTTCAAGTCCTAAGCCTTGATGTCTGTGAATGTGGCCTTTATGAAAATAGAGTCTGCAGATGAAATCAAGCTAAGATGAGGTTGTACTAGAGTAGGCTGGACCCTAAATCCAGTATGACTGGTGAACTTACAAAAAGAGAAGAGGCACACAAGGAAAACCCCTTGTGATGACAGAGGCAAAGATTGGAGTGATGCTCTAATAAACCAAGGAACGCCAAGGATTGCCACCAACCACTAGAAGCTAGGAAGAGGCAAGGAAGGATCCTCCCCTAGAAACTTCAAAGAGGGCATGACACTTCCAGCCCCTGATTTCAGACCTCTATCTTCCAGGACTATAAAAGAATAAATTTTTCTTGTTTTAAGTCATCCAAATTTGTGGTAATTTGTACAGCAGCCCTAGGAAATAAATACAAATACTTATAGAAGAAAATAAACTTAAAAAAGTTAAAAGTAGAGAAAGAGTTCAAAAAACAATTCACCAAAAACACAAAACACAAAAGACAGATAAATTTGCCTTAAATTAAAATATAAAGCTGCTGCACATCAAAAGAAACAAAATAAAAAGTCAAGCCATACACAGGGTGAAAGATATTCACACATATAACCTGCAAAGGAATGAAATGGTAAGTGGAATTTATAAAGGAAGTCTACTCTCAGTAACAAAAACAACCTCATAAATTCATAAAAACCAAGCAAAAAAATGAGCAAAGTCTACAAATGGGCAATTTGTAGAAAAGAAGCCTAAATAATCAGTAATCTCAAACTCAGCAGTACTCATGGAAACACAAATTAAAACTGGAATTCGTTATGATGCCACACTGATCAAATTGGAGGAGGGGAAAAGTGAAAATATCAAGTGTTGGTGAGAATGTGGAACAAGAAATCCTGCTGCACTGCTGGTGGGCAGATAAATCGTCACAAGGACCACTTGATCACATTTTGGACTTGAAGACGTGTACAACCTATGACTGAATAATCCCATTCCTAGATGGTGCGGAGGGGTATGATGATGATATGTATAAAAATATATAAGATGAATATACGAATATAAGAGGTGTACAAGAATGTTTATAGCAACATTTTATAATTATGGAAAACTGCAACCAGTCCAAATATCAATCAACAAGAGAATGGCTGAATAAATGTTGAATAGTCATAATGCAATATTTTTATAATGATAAATTATAAGTAACATAAAATTTACTCTTTTAACTATTTTAAGTATACATTTCAGTGCTATGAGGTACATTCACATTGTTGTGCAACCATCACCACTAACCATCTCCAGAACACATTTCCCTCTTTCCATACTGAAACCCTATACCTATGAAATAACAACTCCCTATTATCCGCCGACTCCCAGCCCCTGGTGACTACTGCTCTGCTTTCTTTCTGTATGAACTTGACTACTCTCAGTACCTCATGTAAGTATAATCATACAATATTTGTCTTTTTATGAGTGGTTATTTCACTTAGTATAATGTTTTCAAGGTTCATTCATGTTGAAGCATGTATCAGAATTTATATCCTTTTTAAGACTGAATAATATTCCAGTGTATGCATGTATCACATTTTGTTTATCCCTTAACTCTTGACGGACATTTATTATTTCTGTCTTTTGGCTATTGTGAATAATGCTGCTATGAGTGTTGGTGTACAAATATCTGTTCGAGGCCCTGCTTTCAATTCTTTTGGTATATACCTAAAAAGTGGAATTGCTGGATCTTATGGTAATTTCATTTTTATTTTTTAAGAACCACTATACTGTTTTCCACAGTGGCTGTACTAGTTTACATTCCTATCATAATGAAATATTTTACAGTAGTTGAAATGAATGATGAAAATTAAGTATATGGCATGGGAACTTCTAAACGTGTCATTTCCTGTTCTTGGACCATTCTCCCATCCCACTCAGTGCTCCACCTGGATAAATCCCACTCATCTTCTAAATTTTGGCATAAACAATATAATTCTAGAGAATCTTTCCAGCTCACCTGCTTCCACCTCTATCTCCCAGACCCCTGGTAGGTCTTCTTCCTCTGTCTCTCCCTTTCATAGTCATCATCATGTATTGTATTTGTGAATTTGTCTGTCTTTTTTACTACTAGACTGAAGCTCCTTGAAAGCAGAACTGTTTCTGTCTTCTTTATTGTGGAATCCTTAAGAATTGTATTAGACTAGGTGTTTAAACAGTACTGTTGAATCAGTTAATGAGTTTTAGGCATATGACAAAGTGACAGAAAGCATTTATAGTCCTGAGGTTCTCTGAGTCTCTCTGTGTCCTCTGTAGCAACTATTTAGAGGCTGTTAGAAAAGGAAAGTTCCCCCATCTCATAGTGCCCCAGAGTGTCTAAGCCAGAAGGGACTTCTGTGGGTCATTTTTTCCAACCTCCAACTCAATGCAGTCTCCACCACTGCCTCCCTAAGAGCATTTCCAGCCTAGCCTGAGCACTTCCAAAGATTATCGCTACATAGTTATGCTTTCAGTTGCATGTTACAGAAACCTCAAGTAAGAATAACAAACAAATAGAGTTTATTTCCCTCACATACCAAGAAGTCTCAAGGTAGGCAGTTGCTGACTCTGGTTCAGTTGTTCAACTACGTCATTGAGGCTCAGGCTTTTTCTATTGTGTAATTGTTGCCTCATGATTGTAAAGTAGCTGCCACAGCTCCAGGCATCACATCCCATTAACAACAGGAAGAAGGAAAAAGGGAAGTGCCAGCAAGCTCTCCTCTTCTGCCTGTCCATTTTATAAGAAAGCAAAACTCCAGATGTTCTCCAGGATATTTCCATCTATGTTTTACTGGCCAGAACTATATCACTGACCACCAAGTGAAGGAAGGTTGGGAAAGATTTAATTTTTCTGGCCTCTGTAGTGGAAGGTGATAGGATGTGAGTAGGAATGGCTGTTGAGTCTATCTTAAGTACTCACTGTCTCTTTTAAATGAGAACTTCTGCCACATGCAGAGATTGAATGGAAACCTGGTTGGGTCAAGTGTATAACCAACACCAGACTATAGTTAGGCATTTCCCCAGCGGCCAGTCGAGCCACCTTACTTTTCACATTTTCCTATTGGAGATTCCCCTCAAATCTCTATCCCTCAACCTTCTCTTGTTCTGTCAGCATTCGAATAGCCCTGTGGTGTAGACAAGTAATAACAACTCTGGGGGGATCAGAGCTGCCAGCTGATTTTCCTGGCAGATAGGACCTCCCAGGGGCATCTCTGAATAATGCCGCTGTATTTTGGTTGAAAGAACCCTGCAGTGAGCCAGGAGATTGAGGTTCTCACCTCAGCTCTACAATAACTGAGCTGTGTGAACTCCGGTTGCTCTTGTCTTCTCAGGGCCTCAGTATCCTCATCTATAAAATGGGAAGGTGAGACTAGAAGGTGTCCAAAATCCCTGACAGTAATCATACTGGTTTCTCTGATCCTGCTCTTGGAAACCCCAGGCGACTGGAAAATTGTTTTTTGCTGCATTACTTCTGCTTGGGCAAGGTATTCCAAGCAGCTGGGACACCTGTGCCACTGTTCTGGTGCCACACCCTGTCCTCTGCCAGTGGCTGCCCCAGTGCCAGCTGGCTCCTCCCTGGGGGTGCAGAGACCAAATGAGCTTACTGGGATGAGTAGGTATTAAAAGCCCTGGCCTTGGTCCCTGAAACACTGTCTCTGCTCGATGCCTACGGCCATGAGGCTGGTTCTCCTCCTCCTGCTGTGGCTGAGCCCTGAGGCCCCAAACCAGGAGACAGGTGAGGAGCCAGGCTAGCAGGTCAAAGGGACCAGGCCTCTAGTCTCTTTCATTTATTCATTCATTTGTTCAATCAACCATTTTGATTGATTAGGAAGTATCAATCAAAGTATATAATTTGATATACTTCGATATACTTCCTTATGTTCACTAATTCATTAATTAAATAATTCATTTGTTCAGACATTTACTAAGCATCTACCAATGCTTAGGGTGGTTTCTCTGTGCACCCACCTTCATATGGATAAGGTGTCCTTGGATGATTCACTTGGGAAGGTCAGCTTCGGATGGGGAGTCCAGAGGAATGTCCAGAAGAAGTTCCTGTGAGTAGAGGCAGCATGAGGCTCTAGAACATGCACAGTCGCGGGGACAGAGAGAAGATGGTGTGCCAAGCCCAGATCCAGATTAATAGGCAGACTCACTGGGCAACTGCCAAGCACCAACCCACATGGTTGGCTGAAGTATTCCTGGAAATGCAGTGGGGTGGAGAGAGCTGTATCTACCAGAACCTCTTTGGGGAGAAAACTAGATGTCACTGGTTGGAATACATTTTGTGGGGGAGAGCCTCAAGGGGCATGCTCAAGTAACAACAAATGTGTGGATAAACTGCTTTGTAAAAAGGACTCCTGGGGAAGAGCAGGGCTGCAGATTGGCTGAGTGGGGTTTGCAAGTTTGGGGCTGGCGCAGCATTGCTGAGAACCGCAGAGGGAGGAGGAGGCTGCCCAGGGCCCCCTTTCCACACCCTTCCCCAGCAGAGCTCAGCCTCTTCTCTGTAAACCTGTGAAACATGTTTAAAGTGTATTGCTCCCTAGGGGTGCAAACTGTTAGCATTGGGTTCTTCGCCCAGCCCTGTTTGGGGCTGTTTCTGGCCCAGAGCTTACCACTTCTACTAGCTTCTTAGTCTTAAGCCAATGGGATGGTCACAGAGGAGTCCCTGAACTACCACCACCTCCTTACTGGGAAGCGGATTCCGGGTGGGCTCACTGCCCCTCCACCAACCCGGCGGCTCTCTCCTCTCACTGCGACGCAGCACTTACTGTACAGTACGATGTGATGTTCGCTAGAGCTTCTGGAAGGTGTTTTTTTGGAGGGTCGGGAGGGGCAGGGCAGTGGAATGTATGTTTATGATCTACCATGGTACTCCGCTCAGAGGGTCGCTCGATAGAATAAAATGAATCCATGAGTGAATGGGTGCTTTGTCACCATGGGTGGCCTTTCCTTCCCGTATTGTGCTGTCATTTTACTGATAGGACCAGTCAGCTCTGTTAGGAACTGTAAATCTGTCCTGGCCTATGGATACCCTGGGAGATCAAGGGTGAGCCCAAGGTCAATTAGGATCTTTTTAGTTAAATTAAATATAAATTATTTCATACCAGAACTACAGGGATGCCGTTCCTGCTTTCAAGAAGCTGGTGGTAAGACGAATACCTCCAGAAAGAAGACTGTAACAATAACGGAGATGGGGATTCATGCTATGTTAGACATCGAAATCAATAGGTTTTAAGAGTAAGAAGAAAAAGTTAATCCCAGTAAATGTAGTCAATCCCTACATCCCAGCCGGGGGTGAGGGGTTGTGGGGGAGTAATGTAGGAAGGCCTCTCTGGATAGATCAAATTTATTCCAAAAAATTCTGTTTTGGAAAATTTGAAACACACAAAAATAGAGGGAATAGTATAATGAACCCAATGGGCCTATTGGCTAGCTTGAAGATTATCAACATTTTGCTCACTCTTATCCACTAGACTAAAAAAAATATATATATATAACCACAATACCTGATCAGAGCTGAAATAATTAAAATAATTACTATTACTTAATACCTATCAGTGTGCATGTTTCTCTAATTGTCAAAAAGGCTTTTTTGCAATTGGCATATTCGAATCAGGATCCAAACAAGGTCCACACATTACATTTAACTGGTACATTCTTAAGTCTCTTTAAATCTATAACAGCCTTCTTCCTTTTTTTCGTGCTGTTTATTTGTTGAAGAAACCAAGTCATTTGTCCTATAAACCATCCTGCATTCTGGATTTGTCTGATCAGATCCTTACAGGTGTTTCTCTGTCCCCTGCATTTCCTGAAATCTGATAGTTAAAGTTCATTTCTTTGGGTAAGAATATACTGTAGGTGAGGCTGTGGAATTCCCCATGTCCTATTTCCTTGTGAAGGAGACATGCAACGTCTAGTCGTCTCACTTCTAATGGTGTTAAACTTGATCAGCCAAATGCCTCCATTGGTAGGTCCATTATAAAAGTTCCACTTTCTCTAATAGTTTTGGCTTCCACTGATGATTATTGCCCAGCTCCATTTTTTCATTAGGGGTTGCCCAGTGATGGTTTTCTAATTCTGTTATTCCTTCTGCATTTGTTGGCTGGAGTTCTTCTATAAAGACCTTTTCCTTGTCAACTCTTTGGTTTGTGTGGAAAGTCTGGATAAATAAGTCTTCATTTATCAGTCTCAGAATAATGAGCTAGTTCCTGAGCAACCCTAGGAAGGTTGAGTTTAATCAAGGCCTTAAAGGATAAGAATGTTTTCTTCTAGTGGCTGTGGGAGGGAAGGGCTTTCTAAGCAGAGGATATAGCTTGAACAAACAGCTCAAAAGCAGGAGTATGAAGGGTATTTAGAGAATAGCAGAGATAGGTGGCAAGTGCAACCAGAGGCTGTTTGAAGGCGAACCCTGAGCGTGGATGTGGTGGGAAAAGCAGGGAAGCAGTCAGGATTGCTGGTTCTGCTCCCAGCTCTGTCACCCGCTCAAGCATGACCTAATCAACATGGCTTTTCCATTTTTTGATCAGTGTCTTTCAAACTTTTCTGGCCACAATCCACATAAATATGTTTTATACTGTGACCCATTACTAACACACATGGATATAAAAACAAATAAAAATTAAAAAAAAAAAAACCTTAAGCAACTTACACTTACATGTACAATGTATGTGGATGTGAATGAAAACCATATCAGTAAACAAAGAATGAAGCCATCAAGTCATCAGCCGCTGCTGCCACCCCCCATTGAAGACAAGCCTGCAGCCCAACCTTGGCAGCCACTCACAATGGTGTTCTCTGAGAGGACTCAGAATAAGAAAGGACAGGATACTGGCCCTAGACAGCTAGGTGCTTGTCAAAGGAATGAATTCAATGAGCCCAAATGTTTGCTTCCTCCCATACATAGAAAATCAATAAATTCTTTTAACTTGAGATGCCTGGTTTTCTTTAGAAAACAAGTAATCTTTTATTGTTCCAACTACCTAGTCTTTGTTGTAAAGCTCCTGTATATCCTAGCTCCTCTCCTGCCTCTTTGGAGCAGTCCCTCAGAGCCATCTGAGAGGCTGTCATCCCGCTCGAATCCTCCCTCCAAATGAAACATAACTCTCAACTTTTAGGCTGCGCATTTATTTCAGTTGACATGGATATTTTCTATTCTATTCCATTCCACTCCATCCCAGACTGTTAAAATAAATGCTGATCATGACCACTGAATTGATCTCTGACTTGCAAATGGGCCATAACCCTCATTTGGATAGTCCCTGGGGCTCTTCTCCAGCTCTAGTCCTTTGTAATTCCTGGTCTTGGTGACAGCCTTACACCGGACCAGGCGCTCAGGAAGGGGGATGATGTGAGAAGGGAAATCGATCATTTGCAGGAGGCTCCCAAGCAGAATGTGAGGCAGAAGCCAGACCAAACTCAGAAGCCTCCACCCAGCCCAGCCCACTGTCACCTTGAGAGGTCTGCCCTCCCTGGGCTGCTGCTCCCCTTTCACCAGACACCTATCTGCTGGTCCCCGTCTCCACAACAGGCTGGGTTAGCCACTTAGCCCCACATCCTCTCACTGGCCTAAGCCCTGTTGATCTTGTCAACTTTGGAAGGTCCTCAAGTTTATCCCTAAACAAAGCCCCAGGCAGGAGCTAACCAAACAGGAGACAATTGGGAAGGTCAAGGTAAAATAAAGAGCAGCTTTGAGATTCCCAGGCTTGAACTGCACCTAGACCCCAATCCACCCAAGCCACAGACTCACCAGGTAAATGGGGCCATGGTCCCTACCTGCTAATGCCTTGCTCTCCTCATGTCTTAAAGAAGATAAACCCCCTCATCTTGTAGTGGGTAGATATTGATAAGATAATAATTGAATTGAGCACCTTGGGAAAATGATAGGAGCTGGGGTTGGTGAAACTGTTTTGTAAATCAGGACTGTCTTGATAGCATCCTTACAGGTACAAAACTTCCAAATTTTGATCAAGTTTACTTTGTTCTTTCTTTTGTCACTTGTGCTTTTAGTATCATATCTGAGAAACCACTGCTTAATCCAAGTTCTTGACAATTTTCATCTATCTTATTGTGAAGGAAAAGCCCAGATGGGCTAACAAGCTAAGTCACAAATCTAAGTGTGATAAGTGTTGGGTTACTGATATAAGTTCTGCTGGGCTAACTCGTAAATCTGAAGTTTAGTGTCAGTTTACTGGGCTAACAAGCTAACTCGTAAATCCAAGCTCAACAAGTGTCAGTAACGTGATCTGTTCCAAATTGATAAGCTCCAGTGTACTGATTCCTTGCTTTTTGTTGTTTGAACCTTATTGGCTAATAGCCCCATACTTGTAATTAACCCTATAAAACCTCATGCGCATGTCTTGGAGGTGCTCAGAGCTTTGGAGCAGAAGCCCCTCTGAGCCCGCCGGCGTAATAAATCTGAGTACTCCAACCCTCCGAGTGGTGCTTGTTTCTTGGCTGGCCTGTCGTTTCTGTAACATTTCTGCCTAAGCATTTCATAATTATATAGTTTTAATATTTAGATCTATGATCTGTTTTGAGTTAATTTTTGTATATGGTGTGAGGTAGAGAATTCATTCTTTTGCATATGACTATCCAGTTGTCCCAACACCATTTTAAATCTGTCTCTTTTTAATATTCCTTTTTCTCCAGACAGCTGCTCCCAACCTCAACCCCTCTGCTGCCTTGGAATGGATTACCACTGCAAGAGAGGAAGCTGCTTCTGTGATGAATTCTACCATGTGGTACCAGACTGCTGCCCAGACCACCATGCTCTCTGCAACTCTGATAACTCACATGCAGGCTCCTTTCCACCCCCAGCAGAACTGGACACTATGATGGACAGAGGCAAGCACCTTACATGTCCTTCAGGCCAAGGCGAAAATGTGAACTGAATGGCTCCTAAGGTCCCTGACAATCCCAGGACCCTGGCATTTTGTCCATTTCATGTCAAAAGTGCCTACACATTCCTCCCAGCTTTCTTTCCCCACTGCTCCTTGCCACCTGCTGTTCCCCTCTGTTGGTGGTTGGGGAATGGCGTGGGGAATGGGGTGGCTGAACTCCATCTAACTGCCTCCACTTCTCTTGCAGTATAGATGCCTTTTGACCTGTTCCATGTAGACTCCTGAGGGTGGACAGGAGTCTGCAGAGAGGTGCTGCGGATGTTGGGCAGCAGCAAGGCATGGGAGACAGGGATGAGGACAGGAGATTTCACCCTGTTTCTCAGCTCCTAGGACTACCAGCCTGGTGCCGCAAATGGTGCTGAGGATGGAGAACCCACCAAGCCCTGCCAGAAACAATCCAGACTGGATGCAGAGTGTGGTGAGTGCCCTGGAGATGCTCCTAGAAGGGGTGGCTGGCAACCTGCTCCTTCCTCCTGGACCTTGAGGCCCCAAAGTCAAGAAGTAGTTACCAAAGGGGGAAAAGAGCCTGAGCTGGGCAGAGGGCCACTGCAGCCATGGTTTTAGGGTAGAAGCCAGGATTCCTGCCCATGAACACTGACACTGAATTTCATCTACTTCTCGTGTGTCATGAAATATTATTCTTCTTTTGTCTTTTTTCAACCATTTAAAAATGTAAAAATATTCTTAACTTGTGATTTGTATGAAAAACAGACAGCAAGACAGATTTGGTCCACAGGCTATGGTTTGGGGCTCTCTGCCATAAATCATCCTGTGTTCTTTACTTTCCTTCTGTGTCTTGGCTTCAGCCCTGACCTGTCCAGCTCGCTGCCCAGTACTGGAAGAGAGGCCTTGGCCCTCAGCCTAGTGGCATTGGGCAGAAAGAAAGGCAACATAGTGAAAAGGAAAGAATTTGGACTTGAGAGCCAGATAGACCTGTGTTCAAATCCTGACTGATCTCAAGCCTTCAGCCTTCTGAGACTTTCTGAGCCTCCGTTTTCTCATCTGTGTCCTAGAGCTGGCCTTGTAGGACAGTTGCAGAAGGGCCTGGTCCTTGGTGGATGTACAATGAGAGAGCTGTTATTTGGGGACACGTAAATAAGCTGGAGAGGGAACAGGCCTCTGCTAACTGCTCACTTAGGTCCAGCAGCTTCTCCAAACCAGCCTCCCGGGGATGCCCCTCTCCGTCTCCGTGAAGGGACTCAAGAAAAGAGCCTGACGCCTTCCTGACGCTCCTCCCCCACCTGGTGCCAGCAGGGACCCTGGAGCTCTGCCACCCCTCCTGGGCCTCCTGGGGCCATGGTCACTGGGCCCAGTGGTTCCTGTGTCCCACTGCCATCCTGTGTGTTTCCGCATTGGTTCAACCAGAGGAAAATGGAAACCTGCAGTTGTCGTAAACACATTTAAGCGTGCATAGAATCAGCCATACAAAGTATAAAACAGAGATTTGGCTCATGGTGTTTACTGCTTTGTGATGGTTACAGTGAGTATAGCAAACATTTCTTGAGAGTAGAAAGTAAGAAGCTGGCACTCCTGTGGCTAAGTGATTCTTGCCTCTCTCCTCAATAATCCTTCCTGGGCTCCATCACACTGCGTGTAAGTCCCGAAGTAGCCTGACCTGAGCCCTGTGGCCTCTTATCCATGCCCTCCTCTTCCCATGGTGACAGGAGAGGCAGTACTTCCTCTGGTGTGTGGGGAGTGTCCTCCCTGGGCCTCCTCGTGCGCAGGACTTCAAAGCACTAGGAAAGTAATGCCGGGGGCCTTTGGGTCTGCTGAGCCAATCCTTCCTTCCTAAACCTGCTCTTCCCCCTGCTCTGTGCATGGTGCCCTGTCCTCCATCCTCTTAGACTGCAGAATCTCAGGGTCATCTTCTACTTGTCTCTGCCCCTGGTCTTTTTCTGCAGGTGCCAGGTCTTTCTAGTTCTACTTCTCAACATGGTTCACATCTGCCCCCTTTACAATCCTACTGCTGAAATCCTAGGCCATAGCCTCTTTTTGTTATTATTGTTGGATTTTTGGGGGTGGGGGTGGAATTAGGTTTATTTATTTAATCATTATTATTTTTAATGGCGGTACTGGAGATTGAATCCAGGACCTCATGCATGCTAAGCACGCACTCTACCACTGAGCTATACCCTCCCCCGCCATAACCTCTTAATAGTCCTCTTGCCCTTACTGGTCTCTACCCACATTGTACCACAGTGTACTGCCCAAAGCAGAGCTCTGGTGTTGCCAGTTCCCCGCTCAGAAACCACCACTGCCTTCCCATTGTCTCTAGAATAAGACTAACTTCCCATGCATGGCAGGCAAAGTCCTCTACCACATGGCCCCAGGGCACATTTCTGGCCTTATCTCCTGCTAGTCCCCTTCCCACTCCTCTGTTACAACTGAGTGGAATGACCAGTTACCCCCACCCAAGCCTTGCTCTAGGCCTTTGCTAATCTGAACCCTGCTTTTAGTAAATGATAATAGCATAGGATGCCCTATGTCAGCACAGAGTCCAGTCATTAGCTAGTGGGTCTGTTTAAGCTTAGTCTCTCTGAAAGAAGAGCCTGAATAAGTTATTTAGGAACATAATCCTGAGGAGCTGGTGAGGGAAATGGGAAGTGGGAGGGAAGAAGGGAGAGCCAGCACAAAGAGGTGTTATGTAGTTGGCCCCTCCTATGGCTGATCGGTTGTTGAATCCTTGAGACCTTCTTTGATACTTGAGAAGCCTTATGAGATGTGTCTGAGAACCGTCTGTCCCAGGAATGAAATGGGCAGCATCTGTCCATGGGCTCCTATTCCTGGTGGCTTACAAGTCGCTCCACAGGAACTAATTCTCCCAGTTTTTTGCTGCTGTATGTGAGGGCTGAGCAGCTCCCAGAAGTATCCCAAGACTTGGCATCAGGGAAACCCTGGGACAGAGGCCAGATGACACATGGCAAGGCCCTGCCTGGTCGCTCCTGGGACACTGGTCCCTGCAGCAGTACCTAGAGTAGGAGGCAAGGCCAAGAGAACTTGAAGTGGGGTACAAAAAGTGTCCGACCCACTGACATCTAGGAACACATGCTTTATCCCTTCAGTTCTTTCAGCCACAGATTTCTTTCCCTGCCCAGGGCCTTGCGAACTTAGATGATTCTCACCACATCTCCTAACCTACACATTCTGTGTACACTCAACATTTTGAACCTGTGGGAACCCACTCAAATGCCCCAGAGTTGGTATAACGATTATTTTAAAGAGGAAACATTTGCCTACAGAAGATGCAGAAAGAAATGTTGTCTGAGCTTCCCCTACCTGACTAAAGCAGAGCCTTCTAAAAATACAGCTGCTATTAATCCCCCTCCAAGGGGTTTTCCAGCCAGTTAGCTGCCATGGAGACAGAGTGCCCAACAGAACCTTCCCTGCTTTCCCCACAGGAGCCTTAAGCCCCACCCCTTTGTTAAGTGTGGTATATAAACCTTTGCCTCTGGTTATTCAGTGAGTTACTCATTACGGAACAACTCCCTGGTTCACATGTAAATCAACTTTATCTTTTCTCCTATTCATCTATCTTTTCTCAGTTAACTTGCAGGCTTCCAACCACTGGACCCAAGCTGAAAGAAGAAAAAGTTTTTCCTCCCAACGAACCCAGAACCGTGCTGTGGCCTGTGAAGCTAGGCTACATAGCTCAGTGATCTAGCAGAACCACAATGTTGTATTTCAAGGATATTTTACTGAGTTAACTCTTAGCAGCCCAGTGCTCGGGCTTTACTGGAGCCCTTGTCCTGAGTTGGATCCATCCATCCCTACAATGTGTGCTGGCTCATTGTGGGAGAGGGGAGTCTCAGTACTCTGACAAGAGAGCCAGACCCAAATGGCGCTGATGACAACTCTGTCTTTCCATTTGTTCAGGCTGAGAAGTCTAGTTTTCTTGACCTTTCTCTTCCTGTGACAGCCCACGTCAGTCTGGCAGGAAATCATGTTGGCTCTGCTTTCAAAATATATTCAGAATCTGACCAACTCCCACTACCATGTCTGCTGCCACCATGGTCAGAGCCACCCTCATCTCTCACCTGGACTAGGGCAAAATCCTCCTAACTCCCAGATTCTATTCCAGTTTCTATTCTAGTCCTTCCAAAACCTAAGTTACATCCCATCACTCCTCTGCTCAAACCTCCCCAGGGGTGGCTCCCACCTCACTCAGAGGCCCCCAGGGCCCTTTGTCATTTACACCCCAACGCCATGCTCCCCTGCCCCCCAGTTCTGCCCTCTCACATAGCTCCAGCTACATGGGCTCTTTGGTCCTTCTTGAACTTGGCCTTGCCTTTGGTCTCTGGATCTTTCTCTAGCAGTTCTGCTGCCTGGAGTGTTCCTCCCCAGGTATCCACATGGCTAACTTTCTCACCAGCTTGGAGTCATTGTTTAAATCCTGTGGTGCTATTTAATACAGCAACCTGCCCCTCACCTCTCCACACCACACACCAGGTTCTTAATTGTTTTTGTTTCCCTTGTTTTCATAATATTCATCCCTATATAATTCACTTGTTGTGTTTATTGTTTGCCTTCTCTCTTCAATAAGAAGTTCGCTCCATGAGGTCAGGGATCTGTTTTACTCAGTGATGTATCCCAAGTGCCTGGAACCGTGTCTGGCATGTAGTAGGCACTCCATGGATGCTTGCTAAATTAATAAAACTAGCCTCCTATGCTCATTCAGGGTGAGAGCTGAGTTTGGCTGATCAAAATGGCCAGGAACTTTTTGGATAAGAGTATTATGGTCCAGGGCCAACAGTCATGTGCCCAGGCTTAGAAATTCTCCAGATACAGAGGAAGGTGGACTAGACAAAGTTCAGCAAAACCCAGGAAAGCATTCAGCCAGGCTTCCCTCCAGCAGGTTCCTGGTTAGATACCATCACAGTCAACTGGGCTAGAACTGAGCTGTTGATCACTTAGATGATGAAAAGAAAAAGGAAATGGAGAGGGGAAGTCCATGGGGGGGGGGGGGCTGGAGAGGGTGGGGGTGGTGAAAAGGGCACCTGAAGTACCTCTGTCGGTAGGTTAAGCCCCTGGCTGCTGGAATGAGGAAGTCCCTGTCTTAGCTGGGGTGGGGCAGACAGGTGGACCAGGAGGGGAAGAAGGTGGCAGAAAGGAGCTGCATTCTTTCTGGATTTCTCTTCTGTCTTCTCAGGTCACTCATTACTAGATGGGGTCAAACAGAATTCAGGTCATCGCTGTGGCCCTGGGGCCTCCCCTCCCCACCTAACACGCCCAAGGGGAAAAATCCATGCTCCCATTTTACAACATGAAGGACTGAGGTTGAATGGGAGGTGGAAGGGCTCAGCCTGTCAGGAGTACTCTGCAGATTAGCAGTGTAGTTGCAATTGAGGTCCAAGAGTTCTGACTCCAAGTGCTGGGTCGTGTCCCAGAGGGACCCCCTCAGCCCCTTCTCATACAGTCTTCCTTCCTCGATGCCCTGGAATGACTCTCTTCTCCCTCCAGACTGCAGAGCCCTTTATCCCAACACAGGGTGAAGTTCTAGAAGACAGTGTCTCACACCAAATGTAGGACCTCAGACTTCATGGCCAACAGGACCTCAGAGGCCTTATTGACAGGGGCCCAGAGAAGGCAAATAACTTTTCCAAGATTACACAGCTCCTGGGCTACCATTAAGGAAGAAGCTGGAAACAGAAACTAGACCTTTTGATTCCACATTAAAGTACATTCCAGCCATGAAATTTTGTGATTTCTTGACGCTGGTCCAACAAGCTTTCCTCTACTCTAGAGCTGCTTTCATCACAAAACTCTTGCCCTGAAATTCCCAAGGTACTTTGTCAGGTCACTGGCTGTGGCCATACAGCTTATGGCCTTGGAACTTTGAGAGGATAAGATTCTTCGGCAGAGCATTTGGAAATATATTCTGCAGCCTCATTGACTCCTTGTGGCCAAATCCCCAAGTCACCCTCACACTTCCCTCCTCCCAGGCCCTGGAACTCAGATCATCACCTTTCCCTTTCCCTTCTTCCAGCCAGATTCTTCCCCACCCCGCACCTCCAGTCTGGCCCGGGACATGGTCCTGGCTCTGGCTGGGATGCAGGATCAGAGGATGTGAAGACAGAAGGATGTTAAGGATCAGTCCTGCCCTACACTGGAGAGTCGTCTCCTCCAGACCTCAGGGGGCTGTTTTTTCTCTCTATTGCTTGAGGATCAGAGTGGATGTCAGGGCTCTCACTCACTTACTGAACACCTGAGATGTATATGTTCTCGGTGAGCACCGAGTATGTAGCAGACACTATGTTAGAGCCTTACTATCTCATGTGATCTCACATAACAGCCCAGTGAAGTAAGGATTATGCCCATTTTACAGATCAAGAGGTTGAGGTTCTGAAAATTCTTTAATTTGCCCTAGATTATAGAGCTAATAAAGTCTAAGATTAGGAATAAAACCCAGATCTCTCTAACTAAAATCCCAAACCCCAAGCACAAGGGGATAGGGCAGGGGGGAGAGGTTGTGGGAAGGGGGAAATGTGTGTAAAACAACATCTTCCACAGCCTCCTTGGCTGCAGGACCCAGGGGGTGAATATCAGTATGGAAATACCATATCTTCAAATCAAACTTCAGAGAGGAGAGGTCAGTGGGCAAGGGCGGGCAGGAGGGTTAGCTTGTTGACAACTCTGTCACACAACCTGCCAGCTCTCAGCATGTGCACTTGGCTGCATCCTGGAAACTACCCAGTCACACCTAGGCAGGTGGCCCGCCCCTGCTCCCCGGGTTGAGGAAGCAGGAAAGGTGGCAGTGAGAGGCAGTGGCAGGTCTGCTGGGCAGTGGTGGCCGGAGCCCCAGCCAGGATGGGCTCTTTCTGGGGCCTGACTCTGCCCCTTTTCTTCTTCTACTTGGGGGCTGGGGCCCCCAGGAGCTCTGCAGGTAAGGAGGTGAGAGGAGGCCTGTGCACTTCTCTCCGGACAGGGCTCTGGGTGGGAGTTACTGTACTGCAGCCCTTTGTGGGTGAGGGTAGCTCTCTTGGGTTAATTACAATCAACCCTAAAGCCATATGTGGAGTATTACTGTGGTTGATAAAGAGTACGCGGGTAGCAATGGGTCAGCTTAAGCATGTATGACCTGCAGTCCATACAAATGATGTCATTGTGAAGTTGCTGTAGGTTTGTCTTTATGCCCGTAGGGGTGTGAATACTTAGAGCAGGGAGAGTGCGGGGGAGCAGGGAAGTGCAGGCTAGTGATAAAAATCTGAATAAAGCCAAAGAATATGGCTTGATGAGATTCTTTCTCCTCCGAGTTTATTTTCTAGCACGGATTTCCTTTAAAAAACAGTTTTTGTGTGAAAAGTGTTACTGTAACAGACTGTTTGCGGAGAGTGAATCCTGAGAGAGGCAAGGCTTTTATGAGAGAGGAGAGCGAACATTGATCTGTAACAGGAACTGTGCTGAACTTATCACATGCATTATCTTTTTTAAAAAGAGACTTAATTTTATAGAGAAGTTTTAGGTTCACAGCAAAACTGAGCAGAGAGTACAGAGATTTCCTATGTACCCTCTGCCCACCCCTCACAGCCTCCTCCACTGTTAACATTCCTCACTAGGGAGGTACACATGTTACAAACAAGGAAACTACACTTTCAAATCATTCTCATGCATCATCTTTTTTTTTAAAGGCTTTATTTTTTAAGAGCAATTTTAGCTTCACAGCAAAATTGAGAGTAAAGTGCAAAGATTTCCCATATACTCCCATCACTGTCCTTTTAATCCTCACAATTACCCTGTGAGATGGATACAATTTTCATTCTTACCCTCCCCACGCCCCCACCCGTTCCCAAGGTGAGCAGACCGAGGCTTCTTACCAAGATTAAGTAATTTATCTGCAGAGCCAGGATTTTATTCAACACACACACACACACACACACACACACACACACACACACACCCCTAACCATTGGACCACACTGCCTCCAGCATGCACTCATGCTCTGCCAGGCTTGTGCTGCACACTTAACATTTAATTTAATGCAATGTTCACTACCCTATAAAATAGGGGTACCGTTTTACAGATGAGGAAATGCAGGCTTGGAGCCAGGAGACTTGGTGGGGTCACAAGGTTGATAAGCAGCAGAGCAAGCAGCAGAGAGGGGATTCAAACTCAAGGTCCAAAGTCCACATGCTTTCCTCCGCACCAGTTTGATCTGAGGAATGGGTCAGGAGAGCTGCAACATTCTAGAGCTGTAGAGGGCCAGGTGGGCTTTGCTTTGTTTGAGAAGACCCCTGATGGGTAAGAGACTTAGCTATGAGAATGCAGGAGATGAAGGGGCTATGGGTTTAGGAAGCATGAGGTTTCACAGCAGGATAACACCACCAGGCTCTCAGGAAGGGAAGAAAATGTGGCAGGAGGGGTCAGTGGACAGAACCCACAGTTTGGGCTTCTGGCTGTGTGGGCTGACAGAAAGGCTCTGCCTCCATCTGTGGGGACTGTGGAGGCCCAGAGAAATAACTCAGGCTTTGAAGTGGGGAGAAGGAAGTCTATTCCCGTAAAAGTGTGATTTGTGTGTGTAGATGCCATGACCCACCTAATACGCCTGTGGGTACAGCCTGAAACTCAGGCTGTGTTAAAGTAGGTGTGTGCTCTCAAGTGACTCCTTGAGTGGACGTGGTCAGAGAGGGATGCTTAGTAACCACCTGCAGGCTCTGGAGCTTCCTGATTCCCCTTCTCTGGCCCTTACCACCTGGCAAAGCAGGTATTGTGACCCTCTTTCAAAAGGGAAGAAATGGAGGCTTGGGGATGTCTACTGCTGGCTTTGCTGGTAGGAGACAGAGTCAGGATTTGAACCAGTAAATCATCAGACTCCAGAGTTGGTAAGCAACAGATGTGGAGCTGGAACCCAGTCTTTTGCCTCCTGGCCCAGTGCTCCTTCATCATTCAGTAGGAGACACAGGAGGACAAGCTGAGGACCAGTCCTGACACCCTGGGTAGAGGTGACCTCGTGGTCCTGAGCTTCCTCTGGGTTCTTGGGTTCTTTTGAGCCAGTAGATTTCAGGAAAGGCCATCCTACACCATCAGAACCCTGAAAAAGGGGGCTTATATTTTGATCTTTTCCTTCCAAGAGTAGGGTTACTAGATGAAAGACAAGCCTTCCACTTAAATTTGAATTTCAGTAATGAAGTATTTAAACTGTAAGTATGTCTCAAATATTACATAAGAAATACACATACTAAAAATTATTTGTCATTAAAATAATTCCTTGTTTATCTGAAATTCAAATTCAAATTTAACTGGGCATCATGTATTTTTATTTGCTAAAATGGCAACACTTCTCAAGAGGCACCTTGGCTCACTTACAGAGAGAGCTCTTCCCCCTTGGTAGACAGGAGAGGCACTCTTGTCAGCCCATAAAGGATCCTGCTGTAGCCTCCCTGCCCCAGGCAGTGAGTACCTGCTGGCCCTCCAGTCACACAGCCTCAGATGGTTGGCCAAGCAAGCAGAGATGTTCTGTCCTATGGAGAAACACTAGCGGCATCTCTCTAAAAGTGCAGTTTTGCCTCACCTGGCTCTCTGTTACCTGTGGAAGATGCCTGGTATGTCGTTTCTGTCGTGCTGGGGTCTCATCCCTGTCGTCTCAGTCCCCCATTCAGGAGAGGCTTGAGCAGGGGTGGGGAGCTTGCCTTTTTCCTTTGCTGGAGCCCCAGGGACTCTGCCTGCTCCCCTCTTTTGTGGCAGCCACCATCCACACTGTCTTGGAGTTTCCTCTCCCCCAGTCCCCCCAGCTACCTCTAATAAACACAAAAGCACAGGTGTTTCTTGTGTTTGAAGGGTTTTTACTTCCATGAGGAAACATTCACTGGATGAGGAAAGAATTGATAGAAAAGTGACAAGGATTCTTTCAGAAAGTTCCGAGAGTTATGGTGGCTGCTCCACAGTCTTGGCTCACTTGGACTTCTACCTTCTTTGTTCCCCCTTGAAGCTGGATCCTGGCCTCACACATTTGCTCTGATGACTTCAGGCTAATAATCAACTAGATTCTGGGGCTTGCTTGCCTCAAGTGGGCCATCAGAGGACATCCGTCAGGGTGATTCCAGTTCCGCGGCTGCCACGTGGGACTGGGCTTCCTGACAGTGCTTCCTTCTTCCTTGAATATATAGAAAAAAAGAGGGTAAAACATCCCCCCTCCCCACCCTAATCCCAGCAGTGCCCAGGGCATAAACACAAGAGCTTGTGTGAAGGCCGTGCCTGGGACTCACAGCTCACAAAGTTGGTCTTACCCAACACAGGCCCCAGTACCAGTGGATCAGGCCACACAGAGGTTCCTGCTGTGACTTCGGGGAGCAGGACAAGCTCTGAAGGAGTCTTCTGGACCACTGACCTCACTAAGACCTCTGATAGAACCTTAATCCCAGACAGCATCATTTCGGAAGCAGAGACCAGGGAAACTGAGACCATTTTTCCTGCAACACAGATCAGGGCCCTCATAAAAAGAACGCTTTCCAAGTCTACGGTTGTGATCACTACTCCTGTGGAAACATCAGCCACAAGCGGCAGCCCCACAGGAAGTGGAGTGACTGCAGCTGAGACTGTTACATGCGATCATCTCTTGAAAGCCATCTTTGACATGCCTTTGCACCTTTGACAGCTCTGAAGAGGCAAAGAGAGTCATGGTTAATGTCTTGACATGGGCGCACACCTCCGCAGAAGCCGAGGCCCTGTCCTCGGAGAGCAGTGCCTCTTCTGACAGCTCAGCTTCAGCCTTCACCTCCTTCCAAGGCCTGTCCCCTGACATCACTGCTCTGGCTAAAGCCTTGGCTGCCAACAACATCACCAACATCGAGGTTACCAACTGCAGCGTTCTAGATATAGAAACAACTGCCCCCGTCCCTAGGACTTCAGATGTGGATCACAGCCCCACGGGAGGAAAGGCCCTGTTTGCCCCTGAGACGTCAGCTTTGCTTGACTCCACTGAAGCAAGATCACACCTCCCCAGGACCACAACCTCTGCTAAGGTCTTGTCAGCAGCCAGTGCCACAGCATCAGCCACACCTG
Organism: Camelus ferus; assembly: GCF_009834535.1. Taxonomy (NCBI): domain Eukaryota; kingdom Metazoa; phylum Chordata; class Mammalia; order Artiodactyla; family Camelidae; genus Camelus; species Camelus ferus. The sequence goes on from NC_045696.1 coordinate 61,094,557, forward strand.
ATGTCACATCCACCATCGATAGCACCGCAGAAGTTGAAACAACAGCAGCCAAGGCCACCACCCCCAGTGGAAACTTGGTGACAGTCAGCATGAACCCCTTAGAAGAAAACTCAGTGCTCTCTGTTGAGACAACAAGCCACACGGAGGACTCAGGAGCAGTTACAATCTCCAAAGGGGCTGGGTCAACAGTGGGCAAAGTGACTTCCCCAGCTAGGTTCTCAGCCACAGTCTACAGCCTCTCGGAAGTAGCCACTATCGTGAGCTCCACCCTCTCAGAGCCTTCTACAACAGACAGCACATTTAGTGGGACTGTTCCCATCAGCAAGAGCCCTCTTCCTTCTGTCCATCTGACTACGGCCAGCAGCAGCCAAGAAAAAAGCACCACCTTAGCTAAGACCACAGCCTCAGTGAAGACTTTGAAGACAACCAGCACAGCTCAGGGGAAGCCCTCAGCAGCCATGCCCACCACTGCTCAGACAAGGTGGACAGATGTCACTGCAGGTAAGTGGCTCCTCCATGTGTGATCTGTGGGGATTTGGGGTTTGGAGTCTCCAAGATGTCTGTATGTTTAAGGAGCAGGGAGAAAGGAAGGACTGAGAGGCCTATTCTGAGTCCTGTCTTTAATGCTGCTTCTTTATGATCTCCTAAGTGCTTCTTACCAAAATCAGAAACAAGCAGGGCTAAGGTGGTGGATGGAAGAATTCAGTGTTGGCAGTGTGGAGAAATGGTTTGTGACCTTGTCTCAGCCCTTAACCACCTGAGTGACCTATGACAGATCCCTCTCCCTCTCTGGGCCTCAGTTTCTCCACGAGTAGCTGGAGGGGGTTGCAATGAGGTCCTTTCCAGCTCTGCCCTTCTACGAGCATAACTGTTGAGTAGCTATTGGGTACCAGGCAAGGACACAGATTTTATTTAAGACACAGCTCTCATGCTCTGAAAGTCTCTGGTTCAGCCAGAAGTGCTCAGAAGGTACCATATGGGCAACTGGTCCCAGTTGCTGCCCTCCGAGCAGCCGGGACCTCTTGGAAGTGGAGCTCGCTGGATGCACATGTTGGGATTGGTGCCATAGATGGTGATTTAAACTAAATAAATTAATTGGGTAAAAGTTGGGGAATTTAAAGTCACATCTCTGAGAAAACAGATACTTCTCAGGGCAGAAGTCCCTTGTCAGAGGCTGCTTGGTCAGGCCAGCTCTTAGTCAGCCTGTAGCCTTCACTTCCACTTCCAGTCACTCTGTCCTCATGTCTCATCCCCACGGTATCCTCAGCTTGCCCTATCTTTCTGAGTAGGTGAAATAATATTAATCACAACCGCTTTATTGAATATCTTGCATTTCAGGCAGAGATGGTATAAAAGTATTTCACAACCAGTAAACATTGGCACCAGCTGAACGTTCTCTCTGATGTCAGGCAGTGTACTATGAGTTTGCATGTTATCTCTTCTAATTAAGCCTTTGAAACCACTGTTTGAGGTGGGTATTCACCCCATCTGACAGATGAGGAAACAGATTTAAAGACGGTAAAAAGGTAGCAGTGAGATTCCAAATGAAAGTCTGATTCCAAGACTCATAGTCTCCCACTGTGCTTTTACTTGTAAAAGCTCAATTTATTGGGGGAAGGGTATAGCTCAGTGGTAGAGTGTGTGCTTAGCATACACGAGGTCCTGGTGTCAATCCCCAGTACCTCCATTAAAAACTTTTTTTTAATAAATAAATAAACCTAATTACCTCCCACCACCTAAAAACAGAAAAACAACAAACATGGACACTTCCTAAAAAAAAAAGTCAATTTATTAATATATATATTTTAAATGCTTTATTATTTATTGATTAGATGATATACTCACATGATTTAAAATTCAGTAAGTGTAAAAGGGTACATACACCATGAAATGTCTTTCTTCTACGCTGTCCCCCAAGTAGCCAGTTTTCCTTGCACACGTAACCGATGGCATCACTTTCTTGTGACTCCTCTTCTGTACGTGAAATATGTATATGGAAGCATAAAGAAGAAATCTATATCTATATAATATAGATAGTATCTTTCCTCTTCCTTTTTATGCAAGGGGAATGTGTGATAAACACAGATCTGCTTCTAGTATTCCATTTTGCTTTGCCATATTTTACTTAACCAGTCCTTTATGGATGGACATTTTGGTTCTTTCCAGTATTTTGTTATGACAAATAGTGCTTCAGCAAATCTTACATTTTTCACATATGTTATTTTCTGTAGAATAAACTTCTAGATGTGCAGTTGCTGGATCAATTCTAATAGTAATCTGATAGGATGAAACAACTACAGGGTGGCAGGTAAAGGCAGGAAGATCAGGGCTTAACAAAAGACAGAAGTTGCCTACCAAGCTGCTAAGTCAGGAAGGCTGAATTGAAAGCCCTCCACCAGCTTAGAGCTGGACGAATCAGCCGAGCCCATCCCCTCAGAGAGCCGGCCTCTCTGCAGCATTCTCTCAGGCTGGCCCCTTCCCTGACAGCCCCATTCAGGGCCTCCAGGCCTTGAGAACATTCTAGATCCACTTTCATTTCTCCTTCCTCACAGCGTTCTTTTGACTTCTCCAAGTGTGGATTGGGTCTTTAGCCATTTCCTTCATTATTGCTGGGAAGACACATCCAATTATTGGAGAGAAGAAATCCTCTTTCTCTTTGTGGTGAGTAGCTGTAAAATCCTGTGTGAACACAGACACATTAACCCATGTATGCAAAAGGGGGACAGAAGCTGGGTAGCAGAGTTCACATCTTTTTTTTTTAATGGGGGTACTGGGAATTGAGCCCAGGACCTTGTGCATGCCAAGCATGTGCTCTACCACTGGATATACCCTCCCCCAGACCCCTCACAGTTCGCATCTTGATTCCTGAACTGACTTACCCATATTTTCGTCTTCCTACTGTTTTCAACTTGCAGGTGGGGATGGAGGCTTCCTCCTCCTAAGGCTGAGTGTAGACTCCCCAGAAGACCTCACTGACCCCAGAGTGGTGGAGAGGCTGATGCAGCAGGTGAGTGGGCACTATCTGTGCTGGGGAGCAGAGCAGAGTGGGAGGTTCTCTGGGACTCTAGGGAAGATCTGCAGGATACAAAAGAGCCACTGCTACACTTGGGAGGGTATAGTTTCTTATGGAGAATTAGGAGCAAAATCTAAGGATCCCTGCCTGACGTTCCTTTTGCCTGTTTTTCCCGAGTTCTGAATTCCCCTTCTCTGCAATGTAAAAAATTATTTCTCTCAACCAAAATTCCTCAGGCCCTAGGAAGATCAGGCCTTCTGGCTCCTGGGAGTAGGTCAATGATACTAATGGGCAGATAGGCAGGACTTTTGGTTGCAAGTGGCTGCACCCTACTCATCATTGCTTACACAGACAAAAGGTATTGGCTAAGAAACTAAGAAGTGGCTATCCAGCTTCAGTTATGGCTGTATCCAGCAGCTCAAACTTGATCATTAGGATTTCCTCTTTCTCTCCTCTTAGCTCTGCTCTCTTCGTTCCTGAGTCTCTTCTTATATAAGGAAAGGTGGCTGTGACAGCTGTAGATTCAAAAGGCACTGCCCTCTCCCAAGATCTGCATATCACACTAGGGAAGGACTGATCTCATTGACTAGAACAGCCACCACAACTGACAGTCTGACTGGAACCACATGGAATGGGAAGGAGAATCCCCAAAGGAAACAGACATGCTAGACAGGGGGAAAAAAAACTCTAGATGGGGACCAAGATTATATTTATACAGTAAGTTGGGAAAATTCTCCTAAAACCCAGATCACTGGACAAAGCTTCTAGGGGTGTGGAATTCTGGGATCAGGGCTTTGAGGGATGGTGTGAGCCATTGGGAAGTTAGAATGAGTCAGCTCAGGCTAGCTCTTGTGCCCACATCTTGCTGCCAGGGGATGATGGGAAGAGGGAATGTCTGGGCCCTTGAAGTTCTCTTAGTGGAAGGGGGTGCCTATCAGGACTCCTGTAATAAGGAGTTCCCTGAACATGGCTTGGGGTTTTGAAGTGAGACAGCCAAATAAATGACAAATGCCCACAGTGCATGATGATCCAAGTAGCAAGTGTGAATCCTAGTTGAATCCTAGCCAGGAATGTGTCAGACCCAAGCCCCTCAAACTGGAAACTATTTTAGGAGGTCAGAAAGAAACCAGGGAGATAGGAGCAGGTCAGGAGATGAGGTGCAGGAACCAGGCCGTGCAGGTGTTGGGCGTCAGTTCTTGTTGGGAGCTGGCCACTGGCGAGGGGCTCAGGGGTCAGACAAACAACAAGCTTTGGAAGGCTGGTAGATCTGAGTGTAGATTCCACTTCCTAACAGTGTGACCTTCGGTAAGTTACTCCATATTACTTCCCTTCCCTGTTAAATGAGGTTACTGTGAAATTTAAATGACATGAAGCACCTCACCCATGCTCAGGAGGTGTCCCTGGCCTCCTTATATGTCCTCTGTCCCTTCCTGTCCTTGGCCTGTGGTGAGTTCACAGGTCAGAGGGGCTGGAAGTACCACCTGATCCTTTTGCCCACCAGCTCCACCGTGAACTGTGCTTGCCTCTCGTCCGTGTCTCCCTGCTGCGTGTCAGGAGGAGCTGAAGAACATCAGCTGTGACCCAGCATGGCCGTGCGCTGAAGAGGGACAGTGCTGCCTGTGGCCTGGGCCCCACTAGGACTGGAGCCATGTTACTGCTTGAGATGTACCTGGAAGTTTCCCACGTAGATCAGCAGGCCTGAGGCCTTGCCCTTACTTACAGGGCAGTGGGACCCTGGCTCACATATGCCTCACGTATGTGTGTAGGGAGGGGGTCTTCCCCTACACAGATGTCCTGGAACCTCCCCTGGCACATGTGTTGTGTTTCAGTAAAAAGTCACTTGATCACCTATCTGTTACCTGCTGTGTGCTTCCATCCTACATTAAAATTACACTCATTGTGGTCCAGGGACACATTTTGATGATACTGGGATTTAGTGCACCCTCACTGCTACCTCCCTCCTTTATGCTCCTCTGGTTCCTGGTTTGGACCTTGATTACAGCACTAACTGGGGCTGACCCCGGAGCCTTTTGAGCTGTGAGCTCCTTCAGAGCAGAAACCACATCTGTTTATCGATGTCACCTGAACTTAGCCCAGTGCCTGGCCCATAGTCAGATCACAGAGAATGCTTGTTGAGTTGACTTGAATTTCAAATTCTCAACACAGGCAATACTTAATTATTCCTCTTCTCATAACTCTTGTCATGTTACTTTTTAAAATTAAAAGTGGCTAATTTTTTTCTATGGTAGAAGTAAAACTTGCTTATGATTTAAAAATTTTGAGAAAATCTGAAAGGACCAAGGGGAGGGGAGAAGAAATGAGATGGGGGGGGAAGAGAAAGAAAAAAATGTCTAAAATCCATCCTACCCTTAGCTGTCGAGAGTTGTCTAGTTGTATCTCATACAACTATTGTTAATGTAGGTGTTCAGCCTCTCCGCATGGATGGTTCTAGTGGATCTCCACCAATAGATACCTTACATTCAACATTTCCAAAATCAAAGTACTAACCTTTCCCCTAAACCTGCTCTACCTGCATCTTCCTCATCTCAGTTAATGTCAATTACTTCCTTCAGTTGTTTAAGCCCAAATCCTTGGAACTATTTCCTATTCCTCTATTTCTTTCACATTTTATATCCAATTCATGAGGAAATTCTGTTGGCTCTACTGTCATCAAAATACGCCCATAATGTGACCCCTCCTCACCATCTCCACTGCTCTCACCGTGGTCCAAGTTGCCATCACCTCTCACCTGGATGACTAGTATCCTCCCACCAGGCCTCCGTGTTTCTACCCTTGTCCCCCATCCCTTGTCTAGTTCAGTACATCAGCCAGAGCTGTCTTTTTATAATGTAAGGCAGACTATGTCACTCCTTTGCTCCAAACCCTCCCATTTCTTTCAGAGAAAAAGCCACATTCCTACAATGGCCCGCAAAACTGTAAACCATCTGTACCTCTCTGCTGTCCTCTTGAACTTGTTCATGACACACAAGCTACACTGACTTCCTTGCTGTTCCTTGAATGCACAGTCCTGCCTCGGGACCTTTGCATGCATTGCTCAGTCTGCTTAGAATGCTTCTCCTCCAGATATTCACTTGGCTAACTCCTCCTCCTCCTCCTTCAGCTTCTCAGTGGGTCTACCTGACCACCCTCTTCTGCTTTGATTTTTCTTCATAACACTGATCACAACCTAACCTAATACATATTTTATTTATTTGTCTTATTTATTATCTCTCTCCCTCAACTAGAATGAAAGAGTTTGCACATTGCAGGATCCCTAGGGTCTTGGACAGAGCCTGGCACATAAATATTTGCTAAGTAAAGAAGGAAACAGCAAGACAACTTGCATATTGCTCCAAAAAGGGAAGTATGTGTATTCATTTCACCCTCTTCCTCTAGAAGTGTGGGGCAGAATGAGTTTTATAAAGTAGGTTGGACAAAAATAATTCAAACACTCATGCTGGCATATTTGTTCAACACCTACAATAAAAGAAAGACTGTGTTGTGTGCTGTGGGGGGATTAAAGATGTCTCTTCCCACATGGATTAAAGTTAGTAGGGGGACGAAAACTCCTACTTATGCTTAGAAGCTCAGTTCATCCAGCACCTTCTTGTGGTGGCTTTCCTCAAATTCCCTAAAGAGGAACTAATTTACTAGTCTCTTTACGTTTCTGTTATAACACTTAATATGCTATATCATGATTGGTTTGTTTAAGTTTTTAAAATCATACATGCTTCAGGATATGCACCATGTGGTTTTGGTCTCTGTAACCCAGAACCTAGCACAGACCCCTGCACATGGAAGGCACTCAAATGTTTGCTAAATGACTTAGGTGATGGGCCATGTGAGCAAATGACCATTAAATATGAGCTCTGATTGGTAAGATAATGGCATTCAATGTTGAAGTAACAATATAAATTTAATGATATAATTATTTTTAAACTGCACTATAGTGAGGCATGAATGGAGAGCAGTTTACATAACACTGCTGTTATATAAATCCAATTTTTAAATAGTTTTTCTTCTTTTTTTTTGGATAGTTTTTCTTTTCTTGCTTTACATTTATTCAAACAGATAATACCTAATAAAGTGGAAATTTTCATCTTAATTCTCTCTATATAAGTATATACATGTATATACAGTACTGATTACTGTTATTATTGGAAGCAAAAATTTTGTAAAATATGGGATACACCAATTAGAAGCACTTAGGAATTAAAGTGTGTAATTATGCTTCTGTGTGTGTGAGAGAGAGAGAGAGAGAGAGAGAGAGAGAGAGAGACAGAGAGAGAGAGACAGAGAGAGAATTACTGGAGATGACCAGTTAGCAGAAGTAATGTTACCAAACTAGCAAGAACCAGAAGTGCCTGGAGAAAATTCTCCAGTTATTTAAGATTCAAAGGTGTGTACATATGGGGTGAAATGCCACATTATCTCATAACAGCAGGGTGGGTGTGGGCCTAAACAAGGTGGCCTGTCTAAAGTCACCGGTGACTCAGCACAAACTCAGGAGGTAAAGAACGCAAGGCCATGATGACAACATTAGGTGGAACTTTTCTGACAAGAAACTTCCACTGAAGCTTTTTACTCTCCGTAGTTTTGCCTTTTCCAGGCTACTGTTGATTGGATCAGAAATTGACAACTGATATAAGCTGGGCCAATCAGATTCTCTCTTTGTGGACTTGGGATATAGGACCAAGAGGCAACTACCCAGTTTCTACACAGAGTTGGAAATGAGGTGCTCTAGACACAGAGGGTGTGGATTGGTTGTTGCCGGAGCTGTACAATGTAAGTGTAACGTTCTGCCTGCTAAGGGAGAGAAGGATGAGGTGGAAACTGATCAGTGGCAGGCAGAGAGAGACTGAGGGACTACAGGGTGGAGCAGCTCAGAAGACTCCACCTGGAGCCCAGGAGAGGACAGAGACAGTGCATCAGGGGTTGAGTACCCTAGGTCTAATGATGGGGTGATTCCTGGGAAGGGAGCTGAAATGATTTAATCCCTCCTCCAGGGAACACAGGCAGAGGGTACAGGAACCAGATAGGAAAAGACACCGTGTATTTATCCCCTTGAAACTGATGTGCAGAGACCAGCAAGGCAGGGAGGAGTCCTGGGAGAAAGTTGAGGATACTCCATACTGGGGTATCTTTACCATCTTCCCCAGAGGCCAGGCCTTGGCTTGTGTTGGGGGGAGGGGAAGAAAGTGATGTGGAGGCTGAAGCAAGGATCTAAGTCTGGGCTAGAGCAACTGAGCTCCCCAATGTAGAGTAACTGAGGGCTGAAGCATCTCTGCGCCTCTACCTCTGTGCCAAGCCCTTCAGCCGCCAGAGGAAAATCATGAATGAAATCCATGGCTTTGGAAACACAAGAAGTCAGAGGGATTTTATTTAAATAGACTTTAATCAGAAGTAAACTAGAGTTTTGTGTGCAAATTTATTTTGGTTTTTAATTTAGAGCCATCACCCCATTAACTCTGGTGTGTGCATGTACGTCTTTCTGTAGGTCGGTGTCCTCTTTGTGGGTATGTCCCTGTGAGACTCTGTCCATTTATGTAGTAGGTCTTTACGGACCAGCCTCTGCGTCCACTGTGCTCACAAGATGTGATCTCGTCTTTATCATTCATTCTCATTACTCATTTTTCTTGGGAAAGCCTTCAATCATCTTCCTTTTTCCAGTCTCTCCCAAACCACGGCGCTTGGAAGTGTGTGCAGGTGAGGCTGGGGTGGGTCGTGAGGCATCCTAGGCCAGAGCTGCTCCTTTCGGGCGAGGCCTCAGTTTTCGCAGTTCAGCGGGTAGGAGGAGTAACGGGTCCCGCTGCAGCCGCAGAAGCGCAGGACCACAAACACCGCGAGCCCCAGCAGCAAGAGGGCGCCCAGGGACCCGAAGAGGATCCCGAGGAAGGCGTCATATTTCACGCTCAGGTGCTCACAGCGCATGCCCCAGGCCGTGTAGATGGAGGAGGGCACACAGCTGGGGACAGAGAGAGGGGACACGGTCAGCAGGGGAGGAGGCTGGGGCTTAGCCTCTCCACCCCGCCTCCAGGGCCAGGGAGGTTTTCCACGACAGGCTGGGCTCCCCTCTAGGGAAGAGGCGGAGTCAGCCCTGAGGCGGGGCTGAAGCAAGGCCACTGGGCAACTGAGGCGGGCGTGGAGATTAATTCACCTGGGTCACCTCCACCTGGACAGCGAGGAGGTGCGGGGCTGGCCGCAGGTGAGCATGCGCAGTCACAAACCCAGCCCCATCTCTCAGCGCTGCCCCCTCGCCCCCCTCCCCTGCCCCGGTGCCCAGCTCCATCAGTCCCCTCCTTGGACCCCGCTGCAGTGGGCAACCGTTGACGCAGACGGAGGACGCTGATGTCACAAGAGGGCCCGGGTGGCGCTGCTCTTCTTAGCAGTCCTGAGCTCCCCTCACAAGAGCCCCGCAGACTGCTAATAAATCAAGGGAACAGAGGGAACAAGGGAACAGAGGGCGCCGGTTTGAGAGGGACCTCACTGACTGGTACTGTTAAGGAGGGGCAGGGCCGGGCCTGGACACAGGACAGGGGGTTCCTTTTCCACAAGGAGACAGCAGGCTGTCCACCCAAGAAGCAAAATCTGGTGGAAGAGTTTGGCTTTGGAGCCCTTATCCTGCTACTTAACTGCTACTTAACTGCTACTTATCCAGCCCTTAACTGCTACTTAACTTACTGGGTGCCGCGGGCAGGTTCCCTATCATCTCTAAGCTGCAGCTTTCACATTTTTAAAATGGTCATAATATCCACCCTGTAACTGGTTTGAGCTGCAGAGGTAATATAGCATCTTTATTCTCTACACAGGGTAGGCACTCACACGTCTTCTTTTCCATTGTCCCTTTTTCTCTGATCCCCTTTCTCTTAATTACAAAGGGAAGCATCCTAATTTTCAGACACTGGGAGGTACCACGGCATTTCCGGACCCCTTGCAGTATCTTTGCCCAGCTTGGATTCCCCAGCACTGCCCTCCACCTCCTGTCCCCAGCCCCACTCACCTGCAGCGGGGTCCATCAGGCAGGTGCTGGCACTGGCCTCCGTGCTCACAGTAGCCCTCGCTGCATGGGGACACGCAGGTGAAGCCGCTCTGGGGGCTGAAGACCAGGCGGTAGCCCTTGTAGCTGTTGCATTGGAGGTAAGTTTCCAGTGTGCTCACATTCACTGTCAGGCAGGACACAAGTGAACAATGGAACACAACTGATTAATACCAAATCTGTATCTTTTCAATCAAGAATTCCATTTCCAGGCACTTATCCTGAGAAATAATTGGAAACACGCACAAAAGCTACACATGTTCATGGAAGCCCAGAATAGCATGGTTTATAATACCAACAATGCTTGACAGGAGTGGTTTTGTTTAATAAAGAGTATTGTGCAACCAGTAAGCACCACGGAATAGAAAATGCATTGGTTAAGAGTATATGCTTTGACGTCAGCCAGACCTGAGCTGAAATTCAAATTCTACTAACTAGTTGTGTGAATTGGAGGAAATTTCCTACCTCTTTCAGCCTCAGTTTCCTTATTTTTAAAAGGAAACTACCTTGCTGTAAAGTTTAAGGGAGATAATATATGCAGAGTATTCAGTACAGTGCCTGACATGGTAAGCTCTCAATAAACGGTCGCTGTTAGTATAATATTCTGTTTAAAATATAACACCCTATATTAAAACTGTAAAATGATATATCAAATTGGAATATGTATATAATTTACAAGGCAATATGTTCATAATTGTTTAAGTAATGAGGAAGTTATCAAACATTAGGTATGATTTGATCCCTTTATTGTAAAACAATATTGATATGTGTGAAATTTCCTATGTATAAAAGAAAATTCAGAAGAATGTGTGTTAAATGAATTTGTCTTTGGGTATTGAGATTACAGGTGATTTTTTTTTCTTTTTGTTAATTTGTGTTTCCTAGTTTCTACAATAAACATATTGTACTTATATAGTAAAAGTTGTGGGGCTTTTATTGTTTATTTTCTCTAACAAAAGGCACAGTCATATCTAGGGTAGTCATTCCCTTACCCCCAACCCTTCCTCCCTGCCACACATACACATAATAGTTGGGAGGATTTCACATTGTTGCCGCCTGGGAGGAAGGAGGCTTAGTCTGGATTCTAGAAGAAGCTCTTGCTTGTCCTGGACTCACGGAACACAGCAGCTTCCGTTGGGTCTGGCATGGTCCCTGCCCTGTTCTCTGCCTCACTCACAAAGTAGGGTGGGCCATTCCTTTTCTTCTCTGGTAGACTTGCCAACCTCTCATTCCCATCAACTGGGGGCTCTCGGAGTTGAAAGAGCCCTCAGAAGTCCCATCTCATTTTCCAGATGGGGTTGTTGAGGCCCAGTTTCAGATGGCTTTTGCACGGGGTCACATTCTTTCAGGGAGGGGATGTCTCTATCCCTGGGCCAGGTCTCCAGCCTTCAACTTAATATCTCCAGCCAGAGGGCAAAGGCACAAAGGATGTCCTTGTTTATGTTTATAAAGTGCAATGGTCTTTAAACCAAATCATTATATATAACAATTTTATAGAAAGAAAGCCATTAGGAGTGATGGTCAGGCAGTTGGAGTGATTGTTCTGTGAAACTGTACACGTGGGGGTGCATCAAGCAGTATTTTGCGCTCCTGCTGTTGAATCTAGAAGGATGGTGGGTAAAATGTTTATAATTTCTCTCAAAAGTTACAAACAAAAAAGTAAATTAACTTGTTTCTTGTCTGTGGCCCACTGTACAATACATTTCAGCCATGGCTGGTTGGGCTGAAGCTCTGGGCCAGGCTCCCTCTGCTTCTCCTCCCTTAGCTACCCCAGTAACTGTCCCCAAGACAGTGACTCACAAGCCATCACACTGTGCACGTCTTCTCTGGAGATAGGGTAGAAAATCACATTGCTCCTGGGCCCCTCACTTCTCTTTCTCCTCCTCCACTGGGCCTGGGGTAAGAAGGCCTCCACCACAGCGTCCAGCAGCTGAGTGTTCAAGAAGTCAATGACAGGGCCCCCAGGGAGGTACTGGAACTCCGAGATGATCTTCCAGTGGTGAACTGAGCTTCCTGAGGCCAGTGCTGCTGGAGAATCTCTGTGTAGGAGAGGCACAGTGAGCGGCTGAGTGGGCAGGGGCGTAGGCGAGGCCCCAGGGGCCAGGTGAGGACCAGGTAGGGACAGTCGCACTTACATCTGATTCACTTCTCTGTTCCTGAGGAAAGTCCTTACTTCCAGGTTCCTCAGCCTGTAGGCCACCTAAGACAGAGGATGGGGATTTGGGGGTGGTGGAAGTGGGGTGAGGCTCAGTCCAGAGAGGAGACCCTTCCCACTTTAGTGCATTTATTCATCCTTCTTTCCTTCCTTGAGTGTGAGCCCCAGTACCACCAGAATTTCTGTATCCCTACACGCCAGCTTAGCCTGGTGACTAGGGTGGGTCCCTGCTTGATAGAAATGTGTTAGTGAGTGAAGGACTTTACGTACTCTCACCGCACCTCCTATCACAAGGCGAGAATTGGAAGTGAATGATCCCCACTTTACCTCTGATCACTCACTCATTTTCTCCGCACATGTATAATGAACACCAATCACATGTAGCCAGACCTGGGGATGGCCAGGTGCAGGGGATGTCAGTGTGACTAAGGAACAGTCCATACTCAAAGACCCATAGTCTGGCACGGTAGACAGACATCAAAGGATTTACCATGCAGCAGCAGCAGCAGCAGCAGAAGTAGGAGCAACTGTAATAATTATTCTGGTAATTTTGTGATACATTGTGTTTCAGGCACCTCGTTAAGTGCTTTATGTACATTATCATTTAAACCTTGACACGGCCTATTGACATAAGTCCTATAATTCTTTCTATTTTTACGGATGAGACATCAAATAATTTGTCTAATTATCATACCTGCTCTAGTGAGTGGCAGTGCCAGAATTTGAACCCAGGTAGGACTCTAGAGCCTCAAAACTCAACTACTGTGCTATTTGCCTGGGATTGGGGAATGGACGAGGGAGGGAGAGCCAAGAAGAGGGAGCCCCCAGCTCCTTCAGGGAAGTCAGGGAAGGCTTCCTGGAGGTGAAATGCCCACTGTGTTTCTTCCATATAATAACAAAGTGCAAGTCTCAAGGGATGCTCGGGAGGGGAGGCTGTGTTGACACCATGGACTCTGTCTATTGTGAGTTGGTCATTCCAGCCCCTTTGGAGGTATCTGTCCTGGGCCTTTCTGCCTTCCTCACCCTCAGCCTTCCCTGGAGCAGGAGGCTCCAGCCCCTGGCAGTTAACTCTAGATGCATGATGAGACCCTGCCCTGAACCTGCCAAGATCCACCTCCCCACCCAGAGCTGGCCCGCAGCACTGACCGAGGCATTGACATCTGCAGAGGAGGCATTTTTGTCTTCAGTGAGTAACAGCTGGATGATTCTTATGGGAAGCTCTGGAGATGGGAGAAGCAGATTTGTAATCGCCTCATAGGTTTACCCAGACTTACCCAAGGAGGCCAGCCCAGAAGACCGCCCAAATTTACAGTGACAGTAGGTCACCAGAAGAGTCAGGAGAAGTGGCCAAGTCTATTGACTCTCACACTAGTGGGTGTTAGACTATGGCCAGGGCTTCCCCGACTCTTGTCTCACTGAGCTGTGAGGTGGCCTTCAGTCTTTCCTCAGCAGACGGCTCAGGCCCGTGGTTCCTGCTGTGACAGCTGCCCCCTCCTCGCTCCCGTGCTCTACAGCTTACCACCAGCTGAGGGAAATTAGGAGTTCTGTCCTGTGAGTTTGAGGAACTTAGCCTGGCCCCCAGCGAAGAACTGGGGATGGCGGAGCATCTGGTCGTACCTCGGGCAGCTGGAGTGAAATTGTTTCCAGCCAGGAAGCAGCGAGTGTCGGTGAAGGCTGGGGGGCAGATGCAGGCAGGCTGGCAGTCCGCAGTCTGGGAGATGTAGCAGTGGCCGTAGTTATAGCAGTAATTTGCAGGGCAGGACTTGTTCTGACAGGGGAAAGAGTTCTCCAGAGCTACAGAGGGAGCAGAGAGGTCAGCAATACCACACTTGGCAGCAGGGGGCAGCCTCCAGCCCGCGGAAAGATGCTCCCAGGACAGGCTTGGTTTCTATCCCCCCAAAGCCCGCTTAAACTGTGTTCTGCTCGTGGGCCACTCTGAACCCCAAACTATCCTTCTTCCTTTTCCAGACGTTTCTTCACCGGGCAACCCCTTTTCCTCTGCCAGGTAGTGATTCTCCCACCTCTGCTGAGGAAATGGAGTGTTTATCAGACCCTCTCCATCAGGAAAGGACCCAGAAGGCTGGCAGGAGAAGGGCCCATCAGCCCACTTTCCTCACTGGCATCCCCTTTCTCACCTTTCTAAGGCTGTGGTTCTACCTTCTCTGGTCTCTGCTCAGAAGACGCAGTGGTCTCTAGATTTCATTGGGGCGCTTTAGAGGGCTTAAGAGAGGCCGCACCGTGATGTGATGCCCCTCATGGCTCAGAGGTCAAGGTGACTCAGAGATCCAGAAACAGATGGTGGGAGGAGGACTCAAAGGGAAGACAAGACACCCCTGCTGCCTGATGCCCATGGCAGCCCCTCCAAATGTCTGATTGGGGAGAGGCAGAGACCCTGGGCCCTGCATCTCAGAGAACCCTTAGGAGCCTGAGGGCCCCACCCCGGCTTGCTTCTTGTTCCCTGGCTGCTGTTAGAAGTTTCATCTCTTCTCCAGGCCATGTTCTGTCTTTTGTCCTGGGTTTCCCACATTGGTGCCTCAAGGCTGCTCTGGCCTCTCCTGCCTGCCTGTACAATGTTTTCTCCTTCAGTCTCACACCCTACCTACCTGCTTTCCCTCCTTATCCTACCCACCTGTACTCAACATTCTAAAGACTTGCTGGCAAATGGGGAGAAGTGGTTTGCCCTTGGTTGTCCCAGGCCCTAGAGATGTCACCTGTCCCCAGGACCACCTCCTGCCAATCCCTGTCCCCAGCTCACATGTACAGTGACGTCCATCTCCAGTCAGGTGCGGAGGGCAGGCCTCACAGCCCTTCCCAGGAATGCACTTCACACCTTGGAAGCACGGCACATCGCAGGGGTCACTGGAGCGTTCGCAGAATTGGCCAAAGGTGTTTTCGTCACACATGCAGTTGGCCACCTGGAATGGGTTGCTGATCACTGGGTGGCCAGGGGGCTGAACAATTAAGGGCTTCTGGGTGTTTCTGTACTGATCCCTCTGGTCTGAGTCCTTGTCTTAATTCTGCCAGTATCCACCAAGCACCTTCCTGGCCAGGCCCTGGGCCTGCCTGTCCCTGCCCAAAGGCAGACTGTCCTGGGGCCTTGTCATCTCCCTGGGCCGTCCTTTGCCCTGAGCCCTCTGCCTGGTCCTTGCCTGGGATCTCAGCCTCTTCCCTCTCACATCTTATCTCCTTGCCTGAAATCCCTTCTAGAGTAAGATGGGGGCTAAATAAACAAACATTCTACTACCCTTGGAAAACTGGACCCCATGTAAGTTGCAGCTTCCCGTTCTCCCTTCCCTTGCTGACTCCCAACCAAGAAGACAGAGCTGCTGAGCGTGAGAGCCCGCAGTCACCAGAACCAGGGCACAGGGGAGAACTGTGCCAGAAACCTCATCACACTCCTGGTCTTTCTTTTCTCCCCTACGGCGATGACTCTGGAAAGCTCCTTGCAACAGAACCCTTCAACACTTTCTACTTCCAAGACTGGATATCTTGGGATATCTAGAATAATGTATTGATTTTAATCCCTTTTTCCCCCATTTTTTTTCTCTTCCTGGACTCCCCTACCCCTGTCCCTTTCAAGCAGGAATTCTCTGCTCATGCTTCAGCACTGGGGTGTGTGTATAAGGGGTGAAGGAAGTGGTGGGGTATTGCCAGCCAAACGTTTTCCTTTCTGGCTCCCCCTTTACAAATAAAACAAAAAAAAAATTTTTTTTAAATGCAGATGGCACCAGATTCATGGATTTAGGCCAAATATCTTGGCTAGAAACTTGAATGGAGAAGGATTTTCTCCAAACTGCGAAAGAGATGCTTCTTTCAGTTGGAGGAAGAGAGTGAAAGGGACAGAAAAAGAGTTTCAGGGGTGCCAAGTTCAGAGGAGAGCTGTGCCTCTCTTCTCAACACCATGAGGATGAGGTCTCAAAGAAATGGCCGTGCAGTGCTTCTAGGCTGATGGGACCCTAAGCCACTGTACAGAAGGTCTCCTGTGTCTGAGCAAAGGCACCAGAGCCACAGAGTGCCTCCTTCAGTCTGAAGGGAGGGAGCATGGAGATTGTGGTCCGTGTAGACCCAGGCCCAGGGACCACAAGGGCACCTTCCTACTCTATGCTTCAGTGTCCTATTCCAGAACATGGAGCTGGGAACCACTGGGCAACTCTAAGAAAGGCTGAGGTGGAAGTTTCCTGCAGGCCTGACTGAATGGGGGCTGAGAGATAAAAATTCAGTTGAGCTATAAGCAGTAAAGAAAATTCTATTTCTTATACTTGCAAGTTTGTGGCCCAAGATTGGTATCAGCCCCCCTCACCTACTACAGCTCCACCCACCTCCCAATACACACATTATCACAGGCATTCAATGACAACATCCCTTCAATTTCCACTTCCTTTCCCCTCAACACGAAAGCTCCCTCCCCATCCTTCTCTAACACTCACCTCCAGGGAGGAATTGCCCACCCAGTTGGTCTGGTTGTATAAGCACTGGCTCTTTGCCTTGCAAGCACAGACCACAGTCCTTGGCTTGAGCACAGATGACAAGCCGTCCTTGGCACTTCTTGCTAGAATCTCCAGAGTAAATGGTTCCAGCAGCTTTGGTGTCCATAGCAGTGTCCCATTCTCTGCCCCAGGGAAGACAAGATTGTTGAGAGTGGGGAGTCACATCTGCTCTGCTGTCTGACACATCCTGGCATCTAATACCCCAATGCTGAGGCTGGACTCCTCTCCACCTCCCCAGACCACTTGTCCAATCTTATCAACCATTTCTTTCAGCAATACTGGCTTCCTTGAGTGATCCTCCTGAGCACGCCCCAAGCTGGAGGTGGCACCAGCCCAACTAAGGGATTCTAAGGTGGGGCTCCACAGAGGGGAAGGCAGTTGCCCCTCTGAAGGGACCCCAAAGGGCCACCCTGCCTGGGCCAAAGGACAGGACATTTAAGGGTAATGGAGGATGAAGGCCAGGATGCTCCCAACACTTGCCCAGGCTACTTGGCAGGTCTTCTGCAGAGAAGAAGAAAATGACTCCAGCTTCCCGGCAGCCCCATCCCTTGCCCTGATTTCTCACCCACTGCTCTCATTTCCTGGACCTTTCACTAGCCGCCTTCAGACACCAGACTACAGTGAAACACTGCTGCATATCAATAAGGACTCTTCTGATCAAACCTGTCTTACGTTGTGCAAGAAAATAGGGAAGTCTCCTGGAAACAATAGGTTGAGAGGAGCAGATAGTAGGGAACAGATGAGAGTAATTCCCAGGCCGTCACTCTTCAGGAAAGGAGCCCAGTGGAGGAGAAAATCTGCTGCCATTGACTGGGCACCTGGGAGGACGCCACATGGAGCAACAGGATGCAGGCAAAGCAGTCCTTTCTTAAGCACAGAGAAAGGAAATGAGTCAGAGAAGTGCTCAGAGCTCAGAATAAGGTCCCTAAGGGCTTTGATTTAGCAAAGTACAGTCACCAGCTTAATTAGTGCTGGCAACAGAAAGCAGGTTGCCTCCTGTGGGCTTTGACTCTTAAGCCAGATCAGGGTCCAGGCCTGGGGTCTCCTCACCGTTACTGACAGGGAAAGTTGAAGCTTTCAAGGAGGTGCAAAATTAGGTAAACACGTGAGAATGTACTGAACGAAGGTATTTATATTTCTTTAAATCTTGTTCTATATGATATCCTTCTTTGAACAGATATGAAAGTGTTTTAAATTAGCCTTTGTTCATTGTTATATTTAATAATTTGGTGATTGCATAAAGATGATTAAAGATGATTGCATTTTGTAAGATTGAGATGAAATGATCTTTACACTGGATCTTAGCCAAAGGGCCGGAAACCAGTAGATGAAATGATCTTTGAATCAGTTGCATGTGCCCAGAGTCACCAGGGTTAGCTGGTAAAATCATCATAAGCCCATCACTACTAGTCCCTATGGGCCATCTATCCAAATTATAGGAATAATTCCTAGAAATGTTGGTCCTGGGTATTCCAATGGAAAAATGACATGAAGTTGCACAGGATATAAATGCAAAATTACCCAAAGCTTGACTCTGACCTCATCAGCTATGGCCCCAGTCAAGCATTCTTACCAAAGAGCTTGAAGTCAGCGCCATTGTTTCTGAGCGTGAATGTGACGTTCTCAGCACTGCTGGCATAATAAACCTGCGTGGTCTGTCCAGTGAAGGCTTTCAGCTCCTGAAGACCCTCGATAGGGGGCGGGTACTGATCTGAGACACAAAGAAGGGATTCGGGATCTGAGGCAGGATACTATCTTGCCTTCTGGGCCTCCTCTCTCTTTCTCTAGTCCTCTGGCTTGTAAGAGGCATTCCCAGGGCTGTGACCCACCTCCAGAAGCAGGAATTATCCTGTGTAACTGCTCTCAAACCTACGCAAATCAGGCTGCGGTTGTATTGCCCACCAGGCCAAATCTTTGTTCTCTTTTATTTTCTCCCCAAACAGGGTTTATTTCAAGTTCTTTCCTGATCAGAATGCCATGCTGGGCATGGTATGAAGTGAACCAGAGGACAGGGTTGTTGAGACCAATGCAGAGTTTTACCTTCGGAAGAGGGCCGAAAACCACGAGGGTCATATCTCACGGGCATTGCATTTGTCAGGAAATAGAGGGGTGAAGCCCTTTCACCGGTCCCTGTGTTTTGGAGCCCTGCTATTTCCATTTCATTGTTGATTCATCCGTTTATTCATTCAGTCACTCAATAAATATTTATTGTCACCTACTCTACGACTGGCACTGTTCTTGGTGGTAAGAACACAGCAATGAACAAATAAGAAAGATACCGATGAAAATTTGAAAATGTGTTAGATAGTTATACATGTTAAGGAGAAAAAAAATTGAGCAGGGAAAGAAAATAGGAAGTGTGGTGAACATGAAATTTTAGACAGGCTAGCCAAGAAAGGCATCGCTGAGAAGGTGACATTTGAACAGAGACTCGAAGGAGGTGAGGGGCAGGCCCGTGGCTGTCTAGGGGCAGGTGCTCCAGGCAGAGAATAGCACATGCAGAGTCTCGGAGTTGGGAGTGAGCCTGGCGTGTCTGAAGAAGAAAGAAGCCAGTGGGGCTGGAATGGAGGGAGTGAGGTGAGAACACTAGAAGAGTTTGGAGAGGCAATGGGGCCAGATTGGAATGACTTTGAAGGTTGACATAAGGACAGAGTGAGCTGTGGGTCATGGAAGGGTTTGAACAGAGGAATAACATGAGAAAAAGAAACTGTTAAATTTGAAAGATGTGTAGCTTTAAGGAGTGTCGTGGAAGCAGGGGCTCCTCATCTGCTCCGTAACTCTGCACAGGCCTCCCCGGGACCCACCACTTACTCAGGGTGGAGTTCATCTGCTGGTAAACTCTAAAGAGCATCCCAGTGTGTTGTCCAAGTTCCACATTTTGTGTGGCCAGGGTGTCATAGATGCATTGTTCATCTCCATTACACTGGGAGGTCAAATTTCCATTCAAGGATTTATTTTCCCGCAGTTGTGAAAGGAACACAGGGGTGAAGTTGGAAGGCAAATGGTCATTCCTCTTGCCAAGGAGGCTTGTTCCATTGATTTCCCCTAAAACACATGAGATGTGATGGTGGTGGGACCGTTTAGTTATATTTCTTTCTTGTCCACCCCTTATCCTCATGTTGTATGGTTTGAGGGGTGGGTGGGGACATGGAGGGACAGAGTGACTTCCAGCTTCTGAGATTGGAAATGCCTGCTCTAGTGAGTGAGGGCCACCCACTTCCTCTCTTCCAGATAGAGGGACTCAGGTGGGTTGAGGGTGGAGCGGACAAATCTGAGGTGGCACCAGAATCTTCAGGTCTCTTCCTGGCCTTTCCATCCCTCCCTCACACAGGACAGAGGTCCGGTTCCCACAGGACTGAGGGAGGCAGTGCAGCAGCTTCCCTTATCCTGGCCCTGCCCCATCTGCCCGAGGACTCTGAGGCCCAGACTCACAGGTCATTCCATAGTGAAAAAGTGTCTCCTCAGTGCTCCCCAAGGCAATGGTGGAGCCATTGGGCATCCTGAAGTCGTCATGTGGGTTGCCGTTCCAGAACCCTGAGGAACAGAGCAGGAGTTGGCCACCCTGGAACTGTGACCCTCCCCTTCCCTGGGGAGCATCCAGCGGGTCATATGGAGATGTGGGGAGGAGGAGGGAGCCTGGGGAGCCTTTGCCAGTTGCATGTGTTCTCGGTTCAGTTATCCAGGAGAAGGAGAAAGGACTATGACCTCAGAGCCCTCCCCTCAGCTTTAGGGAAGAAGAAAATGAAGGAGGGAATGAAGAAGGAAGAGAGAGAATGTTGGGGGTGGAAGGAGGGTGGGGAGGTGCGAAACCAGAAGGGAGCTGCTGGACCCACACTCCCCAGAGCCCATCCTTGATGCCCCCTTGGTTGCCCTGGAACCAGAGCTTCAGGAGGACGGGAAGTGAGCTTCAAAGGTAGCTGAAGAGGTGCCTCCTCCTTTCCTGAGCTCAGTACCCTCCCAGGGCTCCACTCCAAGGAGGCTGAGAAAGGAAGCCCCATCTGGGAGGTCCGCAGGCCCACAGGATGGGGAGCTGCTGCGGGCTGGGGACCTGAGCGCCTGTTGCAGAGTCAGGCTCCTGCCTGCTCCTTACCCATGAGGCCCTCTGTGTGGTTCTGGTACTCCTCTGGGAGGCTGCAGGAGGCATGGAGGATGTTGGAGAGAGCAATCACTGAGACGGTCACTGCCCCATCGAAGTTGGCTGACACCATGGAGCCATTGCGGGTCATTATGACTCCAGTGGTGTTGACTATCACCTGGCCTAGAATGTGGGGAGACAGATGAGGAAGCAACCAGAATTGGAGCTCTGGAGGCCCAAGACTGGCAGTAATGAAGGTTCAAGATGCAGAGGAGACTGAGAGTGGCTGGGAGACATCCTTCAGGGTCCTACTCCATCCAGCAGCGCGAAACCATACCCACAGGACATCCTCACAGCCCACCCCATCCACTTCTCCCTGGGGACTGAGGACGGGGCTGCCACCAAGAGGCTGTCACACACAGACCCAGAGGAAGGAGAGAAGTGAAGAGGGCAAGTTTGATGCTCTGCTCTGGTGAAGAAACTGCTCAGGCATAGCTGCTGGAGGGACGCAGGGCTGGTGACCTCTCTGTTCTGCCACGATGCTGCTGCCTCTCCACCCCTGCACCCTGCTCCCCCATGCCGGGCACCCCACTGACTCTGACCTTGACCCAGGGAAGCAGGAGAGGGCTGCTGATGGCTGTCCCCAGCCTACCTTCTGCTCCTTCTCGAGTAGTCGTTACATTCTGGTTGTTGAGCCGAACATGGATTGTGTCATTAGGCTCAAGGAACCATTGAACCTGGAAAGGAATTGGTGGAGGCCTAAGCCCGACCTGCAGGTGGGCCCAGAGGCCAAGGAAGGAGGCTGCGAGGAGAGTGTAGAGCCTGGGCCTTGGACGAAGGTGAGGGTGATGGGGAGATGATACAAGGTGATCTAGCTACCGTGTGCAGGGTGCTTAGCACCCGCCACGCTTTGAGCTGGGCACATTTCTTAGATTAGCTTTTAAATCTCATAACAGCCCTGTGAGGCAGGTATATTATTATCCCCATTTTACTATCAGAAAAACGAGGCACCAGAGGTTAAGTCATTTCTTCAGTCACACAGCTGGTGGAGCCAGGACCCCAATCCTGTGTCTGTCTCAGGGTTGACTCAAACACTGTGCTGGCAGGATGCAGCCTCCTTCCCTCCTGCCCCCTTCCCTTCTTCCTCCTCAGTCTCCTCCTGGGCCTCAAATTCCAGCTAAAGTTCCTGTAGCTGAAGGTGCTCTGGGAGGGGAGTGCCATCCCCCTCACCGTGATGGGGTCCAGTGTGCTGGAGCTGTATTTAGCGGCAAAGGCAATGAAGTTGGTGGCCTGTGCTGAGCCAGTCTGGGCAGTGCGGCCCTGCAGCATGAAGGAGGAGTTTCTGTCCTGGGCCTGGACCAGCAGGAAATCCCCCAGCCCATTGAAGGTGTAATTGGCACCATCCAAGGTAGTGATGTGGGGGTCCCCGAACATCCAGGCTGGAAAAAAGAAGGCACCACATTGGCATGGCAGACCAGGGAAGGGGCTGGGATTTCTCACTGCCCCCAGGCAGGGTGTTTGCCTGGGAGACTCCAGCCTGGGGAGGTGCTCATGGAGCCTAGAACACTCCCCGGAAGCTCCCTTGCATTGTGTGCCCCCCACCCACCTCTCATTATCTCCCCTTCCCTCAAGGACATGTATAAAGTCCCTTGTTTGCTATCTCTGCACAATGGAACCATGTCCATCTTCCTTTGTGGCCACAGCCCTGCCCCAGGAAGCTTGTGCCACCCTGGTCCAGACCCCAAGAGGCTTTCTCCCCCTTCCCCTGCCAGATCTTCCACCTTGGCCCTGCCCCAGGGCCAAGCTCCAGCAGCCTCACCGGGCCTTGGGGGCTGGTACCCAGAGCAGCCGATGCGGGGCCGCCTTAGCTGGTACAGGGCGCAAAAGGAGGGCTTGTCGTTGAAGCGGCAGCACCAGTTCTGAGCCTCCAGTTCTTGGTCTGTGGGGAAGGAAGCTTGTTGGGGAGGTGGAGGACGTGCAGACCCCAGCTGGGAGGTTTGGGCAGGATGACACGGGCAGCACCGGCATGGCTTGGGAATCAGGGGCACCTCACTTCAGATCCTGCCCTGCGCAACGACCTTGGGCCATTGACCAGTCCCCTTTTCGGACTTGTCAGAGCCACAAGCAGCAAAGCTCCCAATGGGCCGGGCACAGGGTCCTTCCTTTCTTGAAGGGTGGGGTGCTGAGTCCCACAGCTCTCAAAGTGCTGGGAGTGAGAAGTCATGGCTGGTGGTCTGGGGACTAAGGAGGCTGCTGCGATTACAGGGAAGAAGATGGGGGCAGACACACTTTGGCCCCCCAACCCTGTGCTTTCTAGCTCCTTTGGAGGGTATCTGTGGGAGATGACTCCACGTCTTCCCCCATACAGCCTGCTAATCTGGGTCCGGACGGACAGGGTCAGACCAGGTCCCCTCCCCTTTCCTAGAAAGATGCCCCCATTCTGGGCTGGGGCTATGGGCCAGGCGGAGATGGAGCAAGAGGAACTCAGTTGTAAATCCCTAAGATGGCAGCTGGAAGGGCAGTCGGAAACTTCCTAATGTTACAAGATCAGGAAATTGAGGGTCAGAGATGGGTAGTAGCGGGGAGGAAATGGGGACGAGAGGCCTCATTCTGCAGCTCCCACAAGCTGGCATGGAGCCCAGGCTGGGCTCTGACAGGGAAGAACAGAAAGCTCCAGAAAAGGCGGGGTTGAGAGCTTGGTGGACACACGTACCAAACTGCCAAGGACTCTGTACTCTCCAGCCTTCGAGAAGCTCTCCCCAGGGCCCGTAGCTGCAGCAGACGCCCCCACGCCAGGAGGAGAAGCTGCACAGCTGGCTGCTGCCGGCATACCACCAGCCTGCAACAAGCCAGACGTACTCAGGCCCAGGGTGCCTGTGGGGGGTGGTACAATGGGGTGGGGGTGCTTCTGGGGAGGAACTGAGGGGGTCCTGGAAGGGACAGGTCACGTGTGGTCAGAGAGAGGGTGGGTGGGTCTGTGGGGGCCAGAGGGTGACATAAGAGACAGGAAGGGGGTGTCACCTATGTTGATGGGCTGGAATCTTAAGTCCCACAGTCCCTGCTGCCAGGAGCAAGGGCAGGAGAGGCTGGGCCCCTGAGGCTGTCTCTTCAATGACTGCAGGCACCTGAGACGGTGGTTGGGCTTTTCTTTCCTGTGTAGCTTGTAGACCTGCAGCCCTCGGAGGCCTGGGGAGCAGAGGAAGGGTTATTCCGGGGCCTGAGGCCACAAGCTCTGTGTTAGCTTTAGGGACAAGCACAACTCATAAGTGCTCCTCTGTATGTCACTCCCCCAACTCTGAACAGCTCTTCCAGGGATGGGCCCAGTTCAGACTGGTAGTAACTCCTCCCTACAGGCCGCTTTGATGTGACCTCCAAAATCTCAAAGCTTGGATCCTAGGGTGAAACCCTGGATAAGTGCTGGGCAGGGAGGCCTCACCTCTACCCAACTCAGAGCGAAACCCTGACTCTGGACTCCAGAGCCCAGTGAAATACAACAGGACATAATGTATTCGATTTTGACCCTGCTTCCACACAAAAGAAGAAATTCTCAAGATAACTACAATTTGATAGGGTTTTGAAAAGAATAATCATTGTTTATGATTATCTGTTTGTGTATCTTCTCAATGGCCTGGTACAGAGGAAACACATGGGATACTTTCCCCAAATACACACACAAACACACACACACACACACACAATCACACTGCACCCTCTACATCACAAGCAGATGCATCTTGATAGAAGGGCCTTAATCTGAAACGACTGCTTTCTCCACAAGATGGCACCCATGATTTGACTTAGCTTCCAGAAGTTCTTGCCACAGAACAAATAAAATTGGATTTATGCTTCACAATTTACATGGCTAATTTCTAATGTTAAAATGTCCCCTGTTCTATCACATTTTGGAAACTGTAATTCTTTCCCCTTTGGGGCCACCGGAAGAGGCCCATGGGGCCTGAAGTACTGGCCTTCTTACTGGAATAAGAGCTCTTTGAGAGCAAACATAGTCGGTCTTTTTCATTTTTTTTCATATTCCTGGCTCTTTGCACAGTGTCCAACACACAGCAGCTACTCAATAAGTGATGACCGAGTGGATGTCAGACCCCTGGATCTCCTCTTAGTAGATTCCTTTAAGGGATCTCATCTGGGCTCTCATTCCAGCTCTGGGACAAGACACTTGGAGAATGGTCCTAACTGCCCATTCACATCCCCACCTCCTGCCACACCCTGTCCTTACTTCAAGGATCTGGGCCCACTGATAGCCCTCCCAGGTTCGGCTCATCCCAGGGAGGACACAGCCCCAACTGAGACTGCCCTATATGCGGGCACAAGAGATACACTGCTCCCTGGGCAGCGCCAAGTCCGAATTACACCTGCAGGAGGTTAGGTGGTGCTGGAAACACACTTTGGGATGGTGGATATGCAAGGGAGCTGCCCCCAGGACTGTCATTGCCTATGGAGTGGGAGACAGAAGAGGACTTGGTTCCTCGAGTGTAGGAAGGTGGCGTTTTTACCTGAGTTGGAATCCAGGAATTGGTCTGGACGATACCTCTCCCATAGTGGTTGGAATGTCAGTGGGCTGTTTTCGAAATACCCATCTCCACTGCGGACAAAGGAAAGAAGCTTTGGCCTCTGTCACACAGTCTTTCCCCACTGTCGGCAAGTTATTCATTCATCCAGCTGGTCAGCCAGCCAGTCCCTCACTCATTCCAGCTAGTCATTAGTTATCAGCTGGTCAATCAGTTATTCTGACAGTTGGTCAGTCCACCAGCTAGAACCACTGACTCCCGGCCCTAAGCAGGAGAAGGGAAGAGAAGGATGGGGCAGGAGTCAGGAGGCTCGAATTTATTCCACATCAGATGGCTAACTGCAGGAAGCCGGTTATGGGCAGGGTGTGAAAACAACAGGTCAGGCCTCCTTCCTGGTAGGTTCCCTTCACCTAGGGGCTGGAGAGGGGGCTCTGTAGGGGACAGCTGGTTGTGAGGGCTAAGAGCCGATCTGTTGAGCTACGCAGTTATGGGTTCAGTTTCCCATTGCAGCACTTGGTAGCTTGGTGGCCATGGGCAAGTTACTTAACCTCTTTGGTTCTTAGTGTTCACCTCTGTGTGAAAGGGGTCGCAGTAGCCTCTACCTCACAGCATTGTGAAGATCTGATGCAGTAACATTAGTAAATCCCTCAGGACTGAGTGAGGACGGGTGCCATGGATGTGCCATCCCCGCCCGCCTCTGACACAGGGCAGGTGACGCACAGGGACGTGACACCTTCTGTGAGTGCACTCAGAATGGTGTGAAATTCCTAGCTTGTTGGATAATTCCACCCCTTTCTCCTTCAGGGCACATCGAAAAACAAGTGAAAGCAACATAATTATAGGGGCCATCCAGTACACACTCTAAGAGAAAAACATTTGCAGCATGTTAATTACCAGTAACAAATTACATGGGAACTTCACAACCGATTGCACAAGTACCATGGTTGAGAACTGCTGTGTCAGAGACTGAGACATCGCCACACTTGGGAACCCACGTCCCCACCCAAGCCCCATCCATCCCTCTACTCTCCGTCTTTGCCCCAGCCTTACACAAGCTGTTGGTGCCCCTGCGTGAGGGGTTAATTCTCAGCCCGTCAGAAGTCAGGAAGGTTTCAGCCTCATATTTTGGGTTCAAATTCCTGCTTTGCCACTTTCTAGCTCTGTGACTCTGAGCAATTACTCGTCTGTATGTACCTCAGTTCCTTTATCTGCAGAATGGGTGATTAACACTCTCTCTTTCATGGAGTTGTTGTGATGATCAAATACAATTACGCATATTAAGCACTTGGCGTACTAAATGTTGGCTGCTGTTATGATGGTTTTTGAGAAGTTAAAAGAGGTCAGCTAATGTCCGTGGAAATCCGAGAAGTCAAAACTGTGGGAATTATTATCACCATGCACGGAAACTGGGATAGGAAAGGCAGAGTTAATAGGGATCTTTTAATGTGAAACGGCAAGAAGCGGGAAGTCGAGTCAGCACAAGTCAGCAGCATTGGCAAGGAGGTTTGCGCCTCATCCTGGGCAATGTGAACGTGTGTGCAGCGAAACCCCTGCTCTGCACCCTTCCTAGTATCCACTCAGTGCTGACAGCCCCTCCCTGGCCTACCTGGTGAAGCCCATGAGGACGGGGTTGCCTGGGCGCTGGGTCACATCCCACTGCATCCCACCGCTTTGGTAGAGAAACAGGGCGTAGGACCTGCTCCCATCTGTGGAAAGGATGGCCTGGTAGGTGTTGGTCTGGGGATTGGTTAGAGACACACATACGGATGTTTGTGAGAGATCTGGGATGTCCCACCACCCAGCCCACACCCCGGGCCTGACACCCACGCCACCTCTTCGTGACCTACCCAGGGCAAAGGCTTGGGCTTGAAATACTGGTAAGTTTGGGACTGCGCAGGCAGCTTTCACCCTGGGTGTTAAAGCACCCGTCACGGTGGATTTGCCTTCTTTGTGACTTCTTTCCAGGGTAGGGGAGGTAAAGGACTCTGGGTTAGAGTCCAGTTGGAAGGGGTTTGTATGACAAAGCTTCAGCAAACTGAGAGATTAGCCAAGGTGCCAGAGAGCTGGGCGAGGCCCGAGGAGCTTCCTCAGGGATAGCTAAGGATATTGTCCAAGTGTCCTCTCAACCTAAGTAGCAAGGAGGACCACGGCCGCTGAGGCTGGAGGGTCTCTGAAGGTGAGTGCCAAGCACTGTGCTTGTCCAAAGTAGGTAAGTTGCTGAGCCAACTGAGCAACCAGTGACTTCAGACCAGACACAAGGAAGCACTCTGTGACCGCCAGAGGGAAGACTAGGGGGCTGTGGTGTGCCCAATTACATTGGCTGCGTTTTGGTCGAGAGCCAGAGCGTGGGGTCAGAGAAACCTCTGGCTTTGTCATTTGCTAGCTGGGTGACCTTGAGCAAGTTGCTTAACTTCTCTAACCATCATCTTCCTCATCTCTGATACATGGATAACAGTATCAGGTTGAACCATATAAAACTGCCAATAGCCAGCCATTTTTGACTCACAAAATTTCCATGTCCTACATTTCAACCTCCTAATACCCAGTGCTCTGGGCTGCTATGAGGTCGTGTAAGCAGAGGCACACCTGGTACAGGGTGAAAGCTCAGCAAATGGGCTGGGGTGCTGGAGGAGGAGGGGTGGGGGTGGGAGGTTGGGGGCTGGGGGGTGAGTGGGGAGGGCAGTGCTATAATCACCAATCTGACCTTGGGTCAAAGAGGATTTTAGAAGAGGAGGCCTCACGTAGGATTCTAGGATGCCTGACTTCCAGGTTGCTCACAGGAAGCTGCCCACTGGTCCACTTACCCCGAAGGTCCTCCAGGCAGGATAGGCGGGGGCACGGACCCAAGTGACCTTTAGCGTCCACTTGGCTTTGTAGATCCAGGCGTCTGTCAACATTTTAATCTGAGACTCCACACCCTGCACTAGTGGGTTGTATTCATCATACAGTGTCTCATATTCCTAGGAGAAGAAGGCAGATACGGACAAGGAAACGAGAGACCCCGCACTGTCTGCCTGGTGATCCTGCTCACTTCAGTACACCCCTGTCTCCCATCCTTCCGCGTCCTGGGCCTACATTTTCAGTTAGTTCCTCTGACCTTAAGGTCAATTCAAATTCTGGGAAGCCTGGGGCGTGTGGAGTGGTGACTCAAGGCCCAGAAACCCAAGTTTTCTGGACCTGAACTTCTGCATCTCTTAGCACAAACTGGCTTGGACTTTGTGAACACCTGCACCCATCTGTACCTCCCTGTATCCGACTGGAGGCTCCTTGAGGACAGGTGTGTGTTTCTCCATCTTTGGATCTTTTACAGTGCCTCATCTGAGGTGGCGGCACAATCCATATCCACCTGTGGTAGCTTTCACAATGTGAATAGCTCCCACTGAATGGAATCATTAACCCAATGTGGGAGCACATGCAGGGGCTTCACTTGACTCAGGCTTTCTGGGACAGACCCCCTACAATCTCACTCTAAAATCTAATGATGGATCACCAGCCCCCATCACTGTCTCCTGCAGGTCTTTCCATGGTTGTGTCCTAATCTGCTTCCTCCCCGCCCTCATAGTTAAGTTTCAATACCCACCCACACTGAGCCCAGGCTCTGACAGCAGTCATACTTGCAAGGCCCTCTGCACAGCCCTTTGTCTCTCCTTGCTGGTGGCTGGAGGACCCTGAGCTTTGAAAGGCTCACCTGGTAAAATACGGTTCCCCGGTGGCTAGAGAAATCAGCATCATCCCAGAATGGAGCCACCAGGGCCACAGGGTCCCGGGCTGTAAAGCCTCCAAGAGGAGGGTTGGGGTCAGAGAAAATCTGGTACTCTGGGAAAATGATCTGGCCATTATCTGTGAACTGAGCACAAAGGTTCATCCAGTTAGCACTCAGGAAGGGAGGCAGGGAGGGAACATCCCAGCCTTGGGCCAACTCCTGGGCCGCGTGAGCCCCGAGGGCCCCTCTGGGTAGAACTTCAGCTATGTTGACAACCTCTGGAAGGTCTCATCCACCTCTCTGCCTGCATGTAGTTCTCACACAAATACTCTTCACCCTTAGGACATTCCTCATGTCCCAAGTCCTTCCAAAGGTGGTAGGTTTTGTCCTGCTTCAGTGGCAGACCCGTCTATAGACCAGCCCAATCACAAAGCAGAGCACAGAGCAGTCTCTGGGTAAATCCTCTCAGCCCCACCCTGAAGCTTGTGCCACATCACTTAGGGCTAAAAAGACTGATACCCTCACCCCTATCCCTGTGTGGCCCTTTCATTCTGTGTCCTGACTCAGCCCCTTTACCACGGGCCATAGTGGCCATGACGGCCATTCAACTCTCCTCCAGGAGACATGGGGAACTTGGACCGAGGAACGAGGAAAGAATTAGAGAAAATGTGAATGGCCTCAAACACTCAAGTTCCCAGGCAGAGCTTCCTACTCATAAAAAGGGCCCATGAAAACAGTTAAACAGTTTACTGGGCCCTGGGACCTCTCCACTGGCGGTAACAGCACTCTGTCCCTGCGGGGTGGGGGCCTTGCTCAGCTCCCCATCTCCCTCAGCTGGTGCCCTGTCATTAAAGACAGCACATGCACATGCAGTCAGCGGCATGGACACAGTAGGTGTCTGAAAAGTATTGCTTCCATTTTCCATCTCAGTCACGGTCATGGTCATGGTCATGGTCACAGGACCATCTCCAAGCCCTAGACAGAGAGAAGCAAGGCCCATGGAAGGTCATGGGTCCTGCCCTTGAGGCTGCAGCCAGAGACTCACGTAGAGGGAATCCCGGAGAGAGGAGCCGATGGGGAAGCCAATCTGGGGCTTGAAGAGTGGCGAGGTGAAGTCCACCGTCCTCCTGACAAACTCCAGGTCTCCAGCAGTCGGCCCATAGGGGAAGAGGGAAACTCCTGGGCCGATACAAAGAAGAGCAGGAAGTTCTCAGGGGCCCTGACTTCATTAGGGCTGGCAGAAGTCCCCCGGGAGTGTCCCCCGGCTACTCCTCCATTCTTGTCCTCTATTTCCCTAAGTGAGAGCCATTAAGGGCTCCTCCCTCTGCCTCTCCACTTGCATTCAACCCGTCTTTTCACTTTACCCCTTAAATGGTACTCTCAGCCTTCCCCAGCTTGAAGAAAATCAGGTCCTGCTGTCACAATACCAACAAATTATTCTGCACCTGTTATGGTACTCATCATTCTTTTAAGGGTTAAAAGACAACATTTTTCCAATACAGTGAAGATGAGTAACTGAAAGATCATTTCACAGAATGAGACTTGTTTGCTACAATGGTATTTCTCTGTATAAAGTTGAAGAACCCCTAGAATTTGTCATAAGACCCCCCCTAGAGGTCCTTGAGCTCCAGTTGGAGAAATGTTGTCCTAAAAATTCAACAGATGGGCCTCCTCCTTTCCATACTGGCCGCCCTCCCCTGGTCTTCCTTGGAATCCTGCAGCTGCCTCCAGCAACTTCATCCTCCACCCCAGTCACCATAGCACCGTTTATCAGTGTAAATCTAGCCACAGCCTCCCTGGGCCTGTTGTCTGCAAGATCCTTTACACCACAGCCTTGCTTCTCAACACTCTTCACCTTACTTCCCGCAACCCCAAAGGCTTTGGGGATTTCATCCCCATGCAATGCGAAGATTGCTTTTTCCGTCCATGCCAGTTATTCCAGCTGTTCAGGCACTCCCGCCTGCCTGGGGCACTTCCTCTCCCCAGCTCCTATTCATGCTTTCCAGGAAGCCCCCTCATCACCTTGAACCCCTCCCCTCCCCGGCCCACATTCCCTCAGAGCCTTCCAAGGTGTGCACCCAATACCCTGGACTTAGTCCTCTAATGGCATCTATTGAGGCAGCAGATCTGTCTCTTGCTAAACAGCACCTTGATCATTTCGGTATCTCCAGTTCCCAGCTCAGGACCATGTCTAAAGCCAGCCCTCAGCACCCAACTCTGATGCTGTCTCATTGTCCCCTGTAAGGCCCTTCTGATTGGAGACAGCAGAGTCTGTGAGCGGGCAGGCTGAGACAAAGCACTCAGTTACCTCACCCTTATCAAGGGGATACGGAGAGTAGCTGGACTTCCCATGGTCCAGATGCAGCGGTGGAAAGATCCACAGAACTGGTTCCTCCAGCTACCCACAAGAACCCTCATCGGTAGATCCGATCCAGCTGCCAGAACTACAACATCTCCATCTAACTCCAACCCCTCCGTCCCAGCTCTACAGAACCACGGACCTTTCTCAGGCGTGATAGGGCCCGGGGCAGCTGTCGAGTGGGTGCCCGTGGAAGTCCTAGAAGTGGAGGCTGTGAGGCTCTGGGAGGTTGTTGAGGGTAGTGATGTCGTGCTTCTCTTGCTGCCTGTCCTCGGTGAGGTTATGGTTGTTCCTGGACAGACAGGGAAAGAAGGCTAAGTGGGTCTTACAGTCAGGAAGTATCAGAGATAAAGAGAGACATAGGCTTTAGGAGCTGAAAGAAACAGTTAGAAAATTGTCTTCTGGTCACACTCAAACCACCCCCTGCAAATCAGCAGTTGTCTCCTGGACAAAGGAGGTGATCAGCTTGTCACCCACCAGACCCCCAACACACCAACTTCATCTTCTTGTGGACCTGACTTCCAGCCTGGCAATGCTAACTCACCGTCTTCTCCCAAGCACTCTTCTAGGCTGAACTGAACCAGTTGGGCCACTGTAAGAGACCAAGTTGCCAGAGTTCCCACCTACCTGATGCTTCAGTATTTATGATGGAGCTTGAGGATGCTGCGGATGGTGGAAAAGTGCTGGCAACAGACAGAGTAGTGGGGTGACTTGTAAATAGGGCAGTAGAACTCCTGGTGACTGCAGGGCCAGGGGCTGCTTGAGAGAATGAAGAATTAATGGTGGAAGTATAAAAACTTGATATACTCTGAGTTGTTCCCATATTACTAGAAGACATAGAATCAGAGAAAGCAGACTCTGTGGAGGGCTGTAGAATAGGCAGTGAGGAAGATACGCTTGTTATAACAGAAGTGAATGTCTCCTGAGGAACGGCTCCCAAAGAAGTATGTCCATTTCTGGAAGATGAATGAGGTGAAGGGTTGACTACTGTGAAGTCCCTGGTGTGTTATTTGCTAGTGGTCTCCATGCTCTGAGTCTGGGAGGCCTGAGGAGACGTTGATGTTGTCTCACGAGAAGTGGTGGAAGTGGGTGAGGTTGATTGTTCCACCAGTCCCCTTTCATGGAGACTGCAGAAGTGACTGGAGGGTTACTGCCCGCTACCAGCATTGATGTGTACCCTGTTCTTCCTGTGGGGGTGTCAGGTGAACTTTGTGACGTGACCATCTTTGAGGTCATAAGAGATGTGTTGCTTATGCTAGATGGAGATGAAGTTCTGCCTGTTGAGGTTGGTGCTGTGAGCATCTGTGATGTTGTCCCGGGTGTGTGGATCACACTGGATGGGGATGAAGTGGTTGTCTCACCTGTGGGGTTTGTCCCTGGAGAAATGCCCAGTGTAGATGTGGGTCCCGCTGTGGATGATGAGGGGGTTGATCTGTTCACGGCTGTGATGGTGCTGGCTTGAGTCTCTGCGGTGGTTTCCAGACTCTGAGTCTGGGAGGCCTGAGGAGACGTTGATGTTGTCTCACGAGAAGTGGTGGAAGTGGGTGAGGTTGATTGTTCCACCAGTCCCCTTGTCGTGGAGACTGCAGAAGTGACTGGAGGGTTACTGCCCGCTACCCGCGTTGATGTGTCCCCCGTTCTCCCTGTGGGGGTGTCCAGTGAACTTTGTGACGTGACCGTCTTTGAGGTCATTGGAGATGTGTTGCTTACGCTAGATGGGGATGAAGTTCTGCCTGTTGAGGTTGGTGCTGTGAGCATCTGTGATGTTGTCCCGGGTGTGTGGCTCACACTGGATGGGGATGACGTGGTTGTCTCGCCTGCGGGGTTTGTCCCTGGAGATAAGCCCAGTGTAGATGTGGGTCCCGCTGTGGATGATGAGGGGGTTGATGTGTTCACGGCTGTGATGGTGCTGGCTTGAGTCTCTGCGGTGATTTCCAGACTCTGAGTCTGGGAGGCCTGAGGAGACGTTGATGTTGTCTCACGAGAAGTGGTGGAAGTAGGTGAGGTTGATTGTTCCACCAGTCCCCTTGTCGTGGAGACTGCAGAAGTGACTGGAGGGTTACTGCCCGCTACCGGCGTTGATGTGTCCCCTGTTCTTCCTGTGGGGGTGTCCAGTGAACTTTGTGACGTGACCGTCTTTGAGGTCATTGGAGATGTGTTGCTTACGCTAGATGGGGATGAAGTTCTGCCTGTTGAGGTTGGTGCTGTGAGCATCTGTGATGTTGTCCCGGGTGTGTGGCTCACACTGGATGGGGATGACGTGGTTGTCTCGCCTGCGGGGTTTGTCCCTGGAGAGATGCCCAGTGTAGATGTGGGTCCCGCTGTGGATGATGAGGGGGTTGATGTGTTCACAGCTGTGATGGTGCTGGCTTGAGTCTCTGCGGTGGTTTCCAGACTCTGAGTCTGGGAGGCCTGAGGAGACGTTGATGTTGTCTCACGAGAAGTGGTGGAAGTGGGTGAGGTTGATTGTTCCACCAGTCCCCTTGTCGTGGAGACTGCAGAAGTGACTGGAGGGTTACTGCCCGCTACCGGCGTTGATGTGTCCCCTGTTCTTCCTGTGGGGGTGTCCAGTGAACTTTGTGACGTGACCGTCTTTGAGGTCATTGGAGATGTGTTGCTTACGCTAGATGGGGATGAAGTTCTGCCTGTTGAGGTTGGTGCTGTGAGCATCTGTGATGTTGTCCCGGGTGTGTGGCTCACACTGGATGGGGATGATGTGGTTGTCTCGCCTGCGGGGTTTGTCCCTGGAGAGATGCCCAGTGTAGATGTGGGTCCCGCTGTGGATGATGAGGGGGTTGATGTGTTCACGGCTGTGATGGTGCTGGCTTGAGTCTCTGCGGTGGTTTCCAGACTCTGAGTCTGGGAGGCGTGAGGAGACGTTGATGTTGTCTCACGGAAGAGGTGGAAGTGGGTGAGGTTGATTGTTCCACCAGTCCCCTTGTCGTGGAGACTGCAGAAGTGACTGGAGGGTTACTGCCCGCTACCGGCGTTGATGTGTCCCCTGTTCTTCCTGTGGGGGTGTCCAGTGAACTTTGTGACGTGACCGTCTTTGAGGTCATTGGAGATGTGTTGCTTACGCTAGATGGGGATGAAGTTCTGCCTGTTGAGGTTGGTGCTGTGAGCATCTGTGATGTTGTCCCGGGTGTGTGGCTCACACTGGATGGGGATGATGTGGTTGTCTCGCCTGCGGGGTTTGTCCCTGGAGAGATGCCCAGTGTAGATGTGGGTCCCGCTGTGGATGATGAGGGGGTTGATGTGTTCACGGCTGTGATGGTGCTGGCTTGAGTCTCTGCGGTGGTTTCCAGACTCTGAGTCTGGGAGGCCTGAGGAGACGTTGATGTTGTCTCACGAGAAGTGGTGGAAGTGGGTGAGGTTGATTGTTCCACCAGTCCCCTTGTCGTGGAGACTGCAGAAGTGACTGGAGGGTTACTGCCCGCTACCGGCATTGATGTGTCCCCTGTTCTTCCTGTGGGGGTGTCCAGTGAACTTTGTGACGTGACCGTCTTTGAGGTCATTGGAGATGTGTTGCTTACGCTAGATGGAGATGAAGTTCTGCCTGTTGAGGTTGGTGCTGTGAGCATCTGTGATGTTGTCCCGGGTGTGTGGCTCACACTGGATGGGGATGACGTGGTTGTCTCGCCTGCGGGGTTTGTCCCTGGAGATAAGCCCAGTGTAGATGTGGGTCCCGCTGTGGATGATGAGGGGGTTGATGTGTTCACGGCTGTGATGGTGCTGGCTTGAGTCTCTGCGGTGATTTCCAGACTCTGAGTCTGGGAGGCCTGAGGAGACGTTGATGTTGTCTCACGGGAAGAGGTGGAAGTGGGTGAGGTTGATTGTTCCACCAGTCCCCTTGTCGTGGAGACTGCAGAAGTGACTGGAGGGTTACTGCCCGCTACCGGCGTTGATGTGTCCCCCGTTCTCCCTGTGGGGGTGTCCAGTGAACTTTGTGACGTGACCGTCTTTGAGGTCATTGGAGATGTGTTGCTTACGCTAGATGGGGATGAAGTTCTGCTTGTTGAGGTTGGTGCTGTGAGCATCTGTGATGTTGTCCCGGGTGTGTGGCTCACACTGGATGGGGATGATGTGGTTGTCTCGCCTGCGGGGTTTGTCCCTGGAGAGATGCCCAGTGTAGATGTGGGTCCCGCTGTGGATGATGAGGGGGTTGATGTGTTCACGGCTGTGATGGTGCTGGCTTGAGTCTCTGCGGTGATTTCCAGACTCTGAGTCTGGGAGGCCTGAGGAGACGTTGATGTTGTCTCACGGGAAGAGGTGGAAGTGGGTGAGGTTGATTGTTCCACCAGTCCCCTTGTCGTGGAGACTGCAGAAGTGACTGGAGGGTTACTGCCCGCTACCGGCGTTGATGTGTCCCCCGTTCTCCCTGTGGGGGTGTCCAGTGAACTTTGTGACGTGACCGTCTTTGAGGTCATTGGAGATGTGTTGCTTACGCTAGATGGGATGAAGTTCTGCCTGTTGAGGTTGGTGCTGTGAGCATCTGTGATGTTGTCCCGGGTGTGTGGCTCACACTGGATGGGGATGATGTGGTTGTCTCGCCTGCGGGGTTTGTCCCTGGAGAGATGCCCAGTGTAGATGTGGGTCCCGCTGTGGATGATGAGGGGGTTGATGTGTTCACGGCTGTGATGGTGCTGGCTTGAGTCTCTGTGGTGGTTTCCAGACTCTGAGTCTGGGAGGCCTGAGGAGACGTTGATGTTGTCTCACGGGAAGAGGTGGAAGTGGGTGAGGTTGATTGTTCCACCAGTCCCCTTGTCGTGGAGACTGCAGAAGTGACTGGAGGGTTACTGCCCGCTACCGGCGTTGATGTGTCCCCTGTTCTTCCTGTGGGGGTGTCCAGTGAACTTTGTGACGTGACCGTCTTTGAGGTCATTGGAGATGTGTTGCTTACGCTAGATGGGGATGAAGTTCTGCCTGTTGAGGTTGGTGCTGTGAGCATCTGTGATGTTGTCCCGGGTGTGTGGCTCACACTGGATGGGGATGATGTGGTTGTCTCGCCTGCGGGGTTTGTCCCTGGAGAGATGCCCAGTGTAGATGTGGGTCCCGCTGTGGATGATGAGGGGGTTGATGTGTTCACGGCTGTGATGGTGCTGGCTTGAGTCTCTGCGGTGGTTTCCAGACTCTGAGTCTGGGAGGCGTGAGGAGACGTTGATGTTGTCTCACGGGAAGAGGTGGAAGTGGGTGAGGTTGATTGTTCCACCAGTCCCCTTGTCGTGGAGACTGCAGAAGTGACTGGAGGGTTACTGCCCGCTACCGGCGTTGATGTGTCCCCTGTTCTTCCTGTGGGGGTGTCCAGTGAACTTTGTGACGTGACCGTCTTTGAGGTCATTGGAGATGTGTTGCTTACGCTAGATGGGGATGAAGTTCTGCCTGTTGAGGTTGGTGCTGTGAGCATCTGTGATGTTGTCCCGGGTGTGTGGCTCACACTGGATGGGGATGATGTGGTTGTCTCGCCTGCGGGGTTTGTCCCTGGAGAGATGCCCAGTGTAGATGTGGGTCCCGCTGTGGATGATGAGGGGGTTGATGTGTTCACGGCTGTGATGGTGCTGGCTTGAGTCTCTGCGGTGGTTTCCAGACTCTGAGTCTGGGAGGCGTGAGGAGACGTTGATGTTGTCTCACGGGAAGAGGTGGAAGTGGGTGAGGTTGATTGTTCCACCAGTCCCCTTGTCGTGGAGACTGCAGAAGTGACTGGAGGGTTACTGCCCGCTACCGGCGTTGATGTGTCCCCCGTTCTTCCTGTGGGGGTGTCCAGTGAACTTTGTGACGTGACCGTCTTTGAGGTCATTGGAGATGTGTTGCTTACGCTAGATGGGGATGAAGTTCTGCCTGTTGAGGTTGGTGCTGTGAGCATCTGTGATGTTGTCCCGGGTGTGTGGCTCACACTGGATGGGGATGATGTGGTTGTCTTGCCTGCGGGGTTTGTCCCTGGAGAGATGCCCAGTGTAGATGTGGGTCCCGCTGTGGATGATGAGGGGATTGATGTGTTCACGGCTGTGATGGTGCTGGCTTGAGTCTCTGCGGTGGTTTCCAGACTCTGAGTCTGGGAGGCCTGAGGAGACGTTGATGTTGTCTCACGGGAAGAGGTGGAAGTGGGTGAGGTTGATTGTTCCACCAGTCCCCTTGTCGTGGAGACTGCAGAAGTGACTGGAGGGTTACTGCCCGCTACCGGCGTTGATGTGTCCCCTGTTCTTCCTGTGGGGGTGTCCAGTGAACTTTGTGACGTGACCGTCTTTGAGGTCATTGGAGATGTGTTGCTTACGCTAGATGGGGATGAAGTTCTGCCTGTTGAGGTTGGTGCTGTGAGCATCTGTGATGTTGTCCCGGGTGTGTGGCTCACACTGGATGGGGATGATGTGGTTGTCTTGCCTGCGGGGTTTGTCCCTGGAGAGATGCCCAGTGTAGATGTGGGTCCCGCTGTGGATGATGAGGGGGTTGATGTGTTCACAGCTGTGATGGTGCTGGCTTGAGTCTCTGCGGTGGTTTCCAGACTCTGAGTCTGGGAGGCCTGAGGAGACGTTGATGTTGTCTCACGGGAAGAGGTGGAAGTGGGTGAGGTTGATTGTTCCACCAGTCCCCTTGTCATGGAGACTGCAGAAGTGACTGGAGGGTTACTGCCCGCTACCGGCGTTGATGTGTCCCCTGTTCTTCCTGTTGTGGTGTCCAGTGAACTTTGTGACGTGACCGTCTTTGAGGTCATTGGAGATGTGTTGCTTACGCTAGATGGGGATGAAGTTCTGCCTGTTGAGGTTGGTGCTGTGAGCATCTGTGATGTTGTCCCGGGTGTGTGGCTCACACTGGATGGGGATGACGTGGTTGTCTCGCCTGCGGGGTTTGTCCCTGGAGATAGCCCAGTGTATATGTGGATCCCGCTGTGGATGATGAGGGGGTTGTTGTGATCACGGCTGTGATGGTGCTGGCTTGAGTCTCTGCGGTGGTTTCCAGACTCTGAGTCTGGGAGGCCTGAGGAGACGTTGATGTTGTCTCACGAGAAGAGGTGGAAGTGGGTGAGGTTGATTGTTCCACCAGTCTCCCTGTCGTGGAGACTGTGGAAGTGACTGGAGATGTACTTCTCCTGATAGATATTGATGCGTTGTTTGTTGATGTTAGAGGAGATATTGTTGTGTCCGTTGTCGAAGTGCCTTAAATATAAAATACAAAGAGTAATGAAACATAAGAATTTCTTGATGTTAAGCTGGAGAGTTATAACCAAGTATTGTGCACCAGGAACCTTCTGAATCACTTGCTTCAGATATAATGGCCGCAGAATTAATTATTTAACTATGTCTCTGTTTTCTACCAATGTTGGCTCCTAATCATATGTAAGTACTGCAATGTGTGTCTTTGTGTTTGCATTTTCTCCTTTACTGTTGGTTTATAGGTGTAGTCATTGAACTTGGCCGAGTACATTCCTCCTTTTCCCATATCAGGCTTTAATAGACGCCAAGACCCTTGAGCTTCAGTGTAAGAACAGTGTTTTAATGAAAATACACCGACTATTCATTCAATCAAAAATTTCAATTTTTGCATCTCCTAAAGCCACATTTCTCATACACTATAAAGGGATTATTACCCTCAGGTCTTTTTCAGAGCTTCTTTTCCTGTTTTAAAATCTCAGGGCTTATCTTTATCAGTTTTCTTTCTCAACCCATCTGCTCATCCCATCTTTACAAATCCTGCAGTTTTCATTCTCAGTAATAATCTTGTGATATTTTTTTCCTCCTTCATTTCTCTCTTACCCTGTTTGAAATAGATAAGAAACTTGCTGACATTTCAGTCTTCTTTGAAGAGCAAAGAACAGGAAATTTTGTGAACTTGTCTTTAAATGTCTGACATGATCAGGTACCTGTACTGTTGATAGTATATGTTAACTACTTGTAGCGTCTGAGACAACTTTGTGTGTTCAGTATAAAGCATGTAGGAGTGCATCCAACAATACAGAAGAATTTTTGAGGACTCAGGTATAAATTAACTCCCTCTTCTCTGGAGTAGTGTGGGTGGTTTGGGGGGCATTCTGTCTTCTCTTCAGATACATAGTTATTTGCATTTCATCCCACACTCTGTAAGGCCCGTCTTTGTGGGCGGTCCCCCACTTAAAATCCAGAGCTTTCTACTTTGCTTTTTCTTGTTAACTGGGAATAGAGTGAATTCTGTTGGTTTTTAACATCATGTAGGGTCCTGAGCTCAGGATGACTCCGTTTTAACAAACCTTAGCAAGCAGTTTCCCGGGGCACTGCCGCCTTACATTTGCCCACAGGCCTAGGAGTAGGTGAGGCACAAAGCCCACAGGCTGCACGTAGGATCAACAAAACTGTTTTCATGTTCATTTCTTTTACAATCAGAAGGGAAAAAGTCATTGCAAAAATAATAAATATGTAATCATGAATCCAGCCTTGACTGCAGTAATCCAACACAGTCATAAAATGTAATTTTTATTTTATTTCATTTTGGCAGAGGAAGGGGCACAGGAAGGCAAAAGTGCCTAGGGCCCATGAAAGTCATTGTGTTGACTCTTTTCTGGATGGTTTCCACAAAAGTCTAGACCCAGTGATAAAGAGGTAAGTGTAGTGGTAGCAGTTCATAGATGACAATCAAAGTTCATTTTATATTATTTCACGTATCTTATACTGATTTTTCTCCCCGAAAACTATCTTTAACTGTTAAAAAATCACAGAGCTAACTTCTTTTTTATTCAACCTTTATGTTGACACTAAATTTTTCTGATACAATCTTACTGAGATAAAATAATGAATCCAGTTTTAACAAATCTTCAGTATTTGATTCTTTACTGAGATGGTGTTAGCTCCATTTATCAAGAGATGTTCTCTTATGTAATATGAACATCAAGGCTAAGACACTGCTCCTTCTTTGAAACGAGCTCTTTTCTCCAAGGTGATAATTGCCAGTTTCAAAATACTTAATCAAAAGCGGAGGGTTTTCATGATTAGCAAAATTTAAAAACTCAGAGCATTAATAAGGTTAATATTTAGAAGAAAGTGCTTCTCTAGGAGGTAGAGGGCTCTGACATATACATTCAGGGCCTCAAATTTAAACTTGTCAACTACATACACTAGTTTTTAAAAAATCCTATAAAGTGAATGTGCTTTTCAAATGAAAAGGCATCAGCAATTTTTTTTCAAGGAATTTAGAATAAAATTAAATTTTAATATTTTTTATTGGATTTCAAGTGGCCAGTCTTTCCACTTGAGACTGCCCTGAGAGATACAAAAAGATGAAGACAGGTTCCTTTACTGGAGAATGAACAGTACCCGTGCAGAAGAAGACCACTCAGTCCCATGGCCTGGAGTGCACTCCTGGTTTGCCAGGCAGCACTGAGGCTAAATTAGCCCGAAGTTGGGTCTGGTCAATAAAACGTGTGCCTGGTCAGAGGTTTAGACATGCCTGGAGGGAAGCGTAAAAAAAATTCTACAATAGGGGATGGAGGTGCATGATTTCCACAGAGTGAGGCACCTGATTAGGGCTGCTTCATATATATATTTTTTTAACCTCAGGAATATAACTACTTATAGCTGTCTTCCTTATGAAGAAGAAGGCAAGGTTAAACTAGAATGGTGACCAGACTGTTTTAAATTCCATGGTGGGAGGGAGTATTAACTCTTTCAACCTGACTTATAGCATTTTCTTTAAAGCAAATTAAATTTCTACCTTAAAAATTTTTTAACATTTGTCCCTATCTAGCAGAAACCTAATGAGTGAATGCACATACTCTAGCCCTGGTCACATCATAACATTATGTTAATTTAATTGATCACACCAATTTTTTTTCAATTTCTTTGCCAGGCAGAATGTTTAAACGCCAGCTTGTTTTATTTAAAATAATTGACTGCACTCACTAGCTGCAGACAAAGCCTCAGTCAGCCAGTAGAGCGTACCCACCTTCTTAAATTTATCTTTAAGGTCCTTGAATCTTCTAAACCAAGAAGAAACCAAGAAACCTTGAGGGGTTTTTTTTCCCCTTAGGAACTGATTCTTTTTGGTTTTTAATAGCTCTCTAGCTGTTTTCAAAAAATTTTTTTAACCTCTGTGTGCACAACTAGTTGAAGGAATGTAGTTCACAGTGAGACAAACTCCCAGAGAATCTGGGTTTGAGTACAGTTCCAGGAGTTGACTAGATTCCCACCACTTTCTCTTCTTAAGAAAGCGATTTAGACTTTCAAGTGAGTGAGAATGACTATGAGTCAGCTCTAATTTATCAAAAAGAAAATGACTCACTTGTAAGTTTCTATACTTTATTAATAGTAACTAATTACAGGTGACACACTTCTAAGCTGGTGGGGACAAATGCACGAGCTAAGTTGTAGAGCTGTGCTAGAAAGTCCTTGGGTTCTTATTTAACCCAAAACGACTCTGCTTCAGCTTTAAAAGGGGACTTCCTTTACTCAGAATTATGAGCAGATTTGTTTATAAGACTCCAAATACTATTCCTGCTTTCTCCTCAGTAAAGTTTCAAAACTCGGATTCTCTAGATAAGGTGTAGATTGGGAAACAGACACTATGCAATTATTATTAAGCTTGTTTCATTTTCCTTAGAACATAAATAAAAGCAATGCTCTGTCACCAGGCTGTGAATCACTAGGCAGAAGCTATTTACATGCCAAACTTACTAAACTTATTATAGGTTTTTGGCAATTAACATCTTTTCAGGACCTGCATCACCTTTGTTTAAAATCAATATCAGCGGCAAAATTTCATGATTGCATAGTCCAATTTTTTTAAGTAAAGATTTTTGCTTGTTTGTTTATAAAAGTAGTATAGTTCCATTTTCAGCAACAGGGCAGAAGAGAGAAAGCCTTTAACTACAAAACCTGCAAATGCCAGAGGACGTGTAATAAATGTTTCCTGAATGCAGAACCAAGATCAGAAGAAAGAAAGGGAGACATTCAGGAGTGAAGGAGTTGAAAAACTAAGGTAAATAAGTGCTTTCGCAAGATTTGTAGATTTCTGAGATCTAGAGTTTGGGATTTAAGGGCTGTCTGGGAAAGGAGACATAATCTTAGATCAGGACACTGTAAATTGAATATCTTCTGCATAAAGCTAAAACCCTCAGTGAAAATGCGGCCTAGAAAAATCAAAAAGAAAAAAGAAAAAAGAAAAAAGAAAGCTGAGTGAAAGATATAATTAAGAACAGAACTTAGTGATAGGAAAAGAACTGAAAACAGGATTACTTACTGTAAAAGTTGGTTTTCTGAAGATAAAATAGATACACTCCTAGCAGAAAGAAGGAAATAATAAAGATTACAGCAAAGATAAATAAAATAAAAAATAGAAAAACAGTAGAGAGAATCAATGAAACCAAAAGTTGATTCTTTGAAAAGATCCAAAATTGACAAACTTTTAGCTAGATGGACTAAGGGGGAAAAAAAAAGACTCATATTATGAAAACCAGAAATGAAAATGAGGACAATACTACTGATTCTACAAAAATTAAAAAGATTCTAAGTGATTACTATGAACAATTATACACTGACACACTGGATAACTAAGATAAAATGATCAATGTGCCTCCTAGACATGAAAGCGCTATCAAGACAATCATGAAGAAATAGAAAATCCAAATAGATCTAAAACTTGTAAGGAGATGGAACCAACAAAGAAAAACCCTGGCCCTCATGGCCTTACTGCTGAATTCTACCAAACACTTGAAGAACTAACACCAAACATCAAACTTTTCCAATAAATTAAGCACTTTCTAACTCATTCTTTTAGGTGAGCATTACCCTGATACCAAACCCAGACAAAGACACTATAAGAAAAGAAAACTACATCCCTTATAACAATATTCCTTATGAAAACTAATGCAAAAATCCTCAACAAAACAGTAGCAAGTCGAATTCAGCAGCATATTGAAAGGATTATACACTATGACCAAGTCAGATTTATTCCTGGAATACAATGATGATTCAGCACACAAAACCCAATCATTGTAACATACCACATGAGCAGAATTAAGGGGGGAAAATGACATGATCATCGCAACTGATACAGAAAAAGCATTTGACAAAATTCAGTAACACTTTCACGATAAAAACACTCAACAAACTAGGAGTAGAAGGAAACTACCTCAATGTAATGAAAGTCATGTATGAAATTCAGGTGTGAAAGTCCCACAGCAAATACCACACTCATTGGTGAAGCACTGCAAATGTTTTCTCTAAGATCAGGAAAAAATCCAGGATGTCCACTTTTCTCCACTTCTATTCAACATAGTACTGAAAGTTCTAGTCAAATCAATAATGCAAGAAAAAGAAATAAGAGGCATCCAAACTGGAAAGGAAGAAGTAAAATCATCTCTGTTTGCAGGTGAGGATATGG
The DNA here is from genome assembly GCF_009834535.1 of Camelus ferus. Classification (NCBI taxonomy): domain Eukaryota; kingdom Metazoa; phylum Chordata; class Mammalia; order Artiodactyla; family Camelidae; genus Camelus; species Camelus ferus. The sequence goes on from NC_045696.1 coordinate 61,138,253, forward strand.
GGAAATTGGAACCCTTGTACAGATTGGAGCCCTGTTGGTGGGAACGTAAAATTTTGTAGTCAGTATGGCAGGAATGGTATGGCATTTCCTTAAAAAATTAAGAAGAGAATTACTGTATGATCCAGCAAGTCCACTTTTGGATGTATATCCAAAAGAACTGAAATACATTGAAGAGGTATTTGTATACCCATGTTCATAGCAGCATTACTTCATAATAGCTAAAACATGGGAGCACTCAAGTGTCCATTAGTAGATGAACGGATAACCAAATGTGGTCTTATAAGTACAATGGAATATTATTCAGCCTAAAAAGGAACAAAATCTGAACATATGCCACAACATGGATGAATCTTGATGACAATTTGCTAAGTGAAATTAGCTAAGTCACAAAAAGACAAACGTTGTATGACTTCACAAATATGAAGTACTTGAACACTAGTCAAAATCACTAAGACAAAAAGTAGAATGGTGGTTGCCCAGGGCTTGGGGGAAGAGGGAAATGGGAAGCTATTGTTTAATGAGTACAGAGTTTCAGTTTTACAGATGAAAAGAGTTCTAGAGATGTACAGTGGTGACAGGACCACAACATTATGAATGTATTTAATGTCACAGGACTGTACACTTAAAAACAGTTACGACGGTAAATTTTACGTACGCATATTTTACCACAATTTAAAAAATCGAAAAGAAAAATGAATTGAGGAAAAAATAAGAAACTGAATATAAACTATTTTAAATTGAATCATCAGTTAAAAGGAGAAAAAGCCCATCCCTCACAAAAGTTAGGTCAAGGTGATTTTATAGGCAATTTTACCAGATAGTCAAGAAATAGATAATTTCAATTTTATACAACCTCTTCCAGGGTTTAGTAAAAGAGGAAATGCTCCACAACTAATTTAGTTAGATTGGTCTAAAACCAAAACACAAATAATAATAATAATAAGAAAGGAAAACAACAAAGCAATAAATCTCAGTAATATATAGATGGAAACGTCTTACACACAATATTAGCCAGTCAAATTCAATATTTGATTTATAAAAAATACATCATGATTACATCAGAAATACAAGAATAATATGAAACTGCTTTTAATGTAAATCACCATATAAACAGAAGGAAGGGAAAACATGATCATCACAACAGATACAGGAAAAAAATTGGGTAAAATTCAATACTCACCCCTGTTAAAATTTCTAGCAAACTAAAAACAGAAATTAATTCCCTTAACCTGCTAAACAATATCAATAAAACCCTATAGTAAACATCATACTTAAATATTGGAAATTGGAAATATTTCCTTTCAAATTCAGAAGGAGTCCAAGATGCCAGCAGTAACTACTTGTATTCGACATTATGCTTGTAGTCTAGCCAGTGCAACAAAATGAGAAAAGTAAACAAAGATATGAAGGTATAGAGAAGTTCTTTTTGGTATGGAAGGGAAGAAACAAACTTGTGATTATTTGCAGATGATTTATTTGTTTATATAGAAAACCTCTTTAAATTTATAAATCTTTAGTAAAGTTTTACATTTATGATCAAAACTTTTAAAATAACTGCATTCCCATACATTAGCAAAAAAAAAAAAATTTTAATTATAGTGTTTATGATAGTGACAAATATAAAGTACCTAAGAATAAATCTAACAAAAGATGTGCTTAATCTTTGTGGACAAAGTTAAACAATATTAAAATATATTAAAGAAGATATACTCATTATATTAAAAGTTGTAAAATATAGATCATTGAAAAACCAAAACCCCACGGTCTCACTATGCAGACAACTACATTGTTATGTATCTTCTAGGATTTTTTCCTATGCTTTAAAAAAGATTTAGTTCAAGTTACCTAGTATATAGGACTTTGCATCCTTTTAAAAACTTTACCAGGTATCAGTAGCATTTCTTCCTGCTTTTAAAAAGTTTGTAAATACAGCCTGAAGAAAGACAAATTCTTTCTGTCTTGGATGGTGGTTCTTTCTCTTCCTCCTTTTGTAGGTGTGGAGGTGTTGGCTCAGTGGGACTGGGCCGCCAAAGGTCAACAGCAAGATCTTGGGTGTTGTGTGTAAATACTGCTTGCTGCATTCCGGAGGCCCCCTTTCCTGACAAAGCCATTCCCTCAGACTGAAAACTCCCACTGTTGCCATCCCCATTTCCCTACAAACAGCAGCAGCACAGGGGCAGGCCTCTCTCCTAGAGGACTTCCTCCCAGGGGTCCTGCTGTAAACACCTATCTGTGAGATGAGGAGCGCTCACCATCGTGTGCACTCTACTGCTTCTGTGCTTGTTTTTCCTTAATAAACCTTACTTTATGTTTGTTCCATGTGTTGCCAGTATGCGTGTGTGTGTGTGTGTGTGTGTGTGTGTGAGAGAGAGAGAGAGAGAGAGAGAGAGAGAGAGAGACAGAGAGTATGTGCCCCTTATGAAACACTGGACATTGTCTTTCTACATTAAATAATACTCCATCACTGGGAAAGCCCATAAATAACTAACTGTTGGACATTTAGGCTGTTTCCCGTGCTTTGCTATAATAAATAAAGCCTTGATGTATAATATTTTGTTTTGGTTTCATTATTTCAGCTCATTTCCTCGACATAAATCTCTGTAAGTGGGATTGCTGCTTAATGCTGTTATAAAAGTTTTTACATCATTCACACATACTGCCTAATTTCTCTGCAGAGAGGTCATGCCAATTCACAGCCCCAGTCAGTTTATGAGACAGTTAATGTTTCCCAATACCCTCTCCCTTTGAGAAAAATCTCGGCTTGGCAGTACTAATTTTAAATCTTGTCAAACAAGACTGTGTCCTTCTGAATCATTGTTTAAAGCCCTTGCTAATTGTGGGCTGAGTTGATCAGAGCCTCCTGCTCCAGCGTATCGGGAGGCTAGTGAGCCCCTTCACGCCGACGATGTAGGTTTATTTTGTAGGGGAGGAGGCGCAGTCTTAACAAGGCTCTAAATCTGGCGGTCTTGTTGTTAGAAGGAAGAGATTAGCGTTAGTTACATCAAAACTACGGTATTGTATTTGTCTTTCACCACCATTTAAGTAATAAATCTTAAGCTGCTTCTTCAATGGATTATTTAGCTATTTATGAAAACAGTTTGCAGGTAACCCAGACTAGTAAACTTGAGTAGGTTATTCTCAGGCAAGAAATCCTATGGCGGGGCAGGGCTATAGAGAAGTTCTTTTTGGTAAGAAAGTGGTTCCCAAAAGATAGGGTGCATCTGAATCCCGGCGGGAGCTTGTCAGAATACATTCTGGGCTTTAACGCTCACCCGGATACCCCAGGTATGGGGCGGGATCCCGGAATCTGCCTTTTAACACACGCCCACAGTGACTCTATGGACCACATTTTAAGAAACACTGCTCTTAAAAGTTTTTCATAAGCTAAAACCACCTTACTGAAGTTGTGAGGCACAGGAACGCAGGGTCTCGACCAAGCTTTGTTTTAAACAATATTCTCAGCCTTATTCTTCTTTATTTATTTCTATTGAATTATAGCCAGTTTACAATGTTGTGTCAATTTCTGGTGTACAGCACATCCCCAGTCTTATTCTTGTTACTCAAGCTTTGTTGGAATGAACTGACTGTGTCTTTTAGCAGAACGCGTGGCAGCCCTTTCGGTTTTCGTCAGATTGTTAGACAAAGGAAGCCTAACATTCTCACCCTGGCCAAATACAGAACCTATCTGCAAAGCAGAGAACTAAGGATTTGACTGTGAAGAGTCCATATTTGAGAGAAACAGGGTTTTCCCACCCCTCCCCTCCTTTCTCTGTGACACGCCATCTTCCACTTTACGGAAAACACCAAAGCCATCTAACTTGATCTCCTTCGATGTCCAGGACCCTCTCCAGCAGGAAATGTCTGTCTTCACCATGCACTTTATCCTGCCCTCAAAGAAAGGCTACATCTTCACTGAAACACACACACACACACACACACACACACGAGTGTGCGCCCCTGTCTGCCCCACTCCCTCCTGGGATGGCTGAGTCTGTCGCTTGTCTCCGTCGAAGAGTCTCTTTCTGCTTTGCTCCTTCTCTCCCACTGACAATCATATTTAGGTCTTTCTTGACCTAAAATAAAAGTCTTTCGTTCCTATTGTGTCCTCTGTATCCCTATCTTTTGTTTCACCCACGAGCATCCTGAAAGAGGGGTCTTGTCTACAGCCATACCACCCTGAGCATGCCCCATCCCGTCTGAAAGAGGGGTCTCCACTCCCCACTTCTTCCTTTGTCATCATCTACTCTTTACACTTTCTTCCAGCTTAATCACCTCACAGAAAACGCTTTTCCCAAAAGTTACCCCAAATCTCCTTCCTAAGCACCAAAACCAATTTTCTTCTCAGTTCCTATTAATTTCTGAAAAATGTGGCACCATTCACTCATTCATTCAACAAATATTTCTTGAGCATCCACCTCAATATTCTCTCCTTGACCAGCGTCCCCTTGGTATTTGCACAGTGCTGCCCTCCTGGAGGCTGAAGGATTCTTCTCCGCACAACACTTTCCCTGTTCCTTCTGTTCCCTTGGCCTCTTCCCAGCTCCCAAGGAAGTCGAGCTTCTGGGGGTCACATCTCGAGCCCTTTCCCTCTCCCTCTGCACTTTCTCTCTGGCTAAATTGTTGCATCTCTTTTCACACCTCACACATGTACAATTCTCCCCTGACTTCACATCTATTTTCCAGACTCACCTTTCCAGCCATTTCCTGGCTGGCCTGTCAAATGCAACACATCCATGTCGAACTTTCTCTCAAACTATTTCATCTACCTTCCTTATGTTAATTGTAACCTCAGTCCCCCAGATACTCAAACCAGAAACCCGAGTCATCTTTGATTCCTTCCTCTTCCTTGTTGCCAACAACATAGTTTGGCACCAACTGCTGTTCCTCCCACCGATTTCTCCCACGTGGTCAGTTGTCCCCTGTGCTGTGTTATCCTCATCACTCGAACTGTTGCAGCCGCCTCTTTTTTTGGGGGGGGGGGGATTAGATTTACTTATTTATTTATTTTTAATGCAGGTACTGGGGATTGAACTCAGGACACTAAGCACACACTCTACCACTTGAGCTATACCATCCCCGTCGCCCTGCAGCTGCCTCTTAACTGCTCTTCCTGACCCCTCGATTTCCTACCCTGCCTCAGCTTGCACACACCGCTGCCAGCTTGATCTTCCGCTCTGGGGACCAGGAAGGAGAGTTTCTTCTAGCCCCTCCGTAGCAGCGATCACTTTAGAAAGTGCTGGATTGCCTGCCCTAGGAGGCAACTGCTTGGATCCTAAGGGCCTGGGTCTAACTTTTTTCAGAGCCATGGAGACTGGTGGCTGGAATTGTTCCTGTCATCCTCTCACGACGGATAAGGAAACCAAGGTCCTGAAACATGGGTCCTCAGAGCGAGGCCATGAGGAGCTGGCTGAGAAGAGTGTTTGAGTCTTGTCAGTGGGTCTGTCTGCACTGAGAATGGTTTCTGTAGCCGGGAATGCCCATTACCAAGGCATTTCTACCCTGAAGGCGGTTTCTGTGGGAGACACTGTCTTCACTTCGAGTTCCCGAGTGTCAACGGACTTGTGATTAATTGACCTACGCTGCTGGGAGTAGGAATTTCTTTCATACTTCTCTCACCAAACACATTTTGACTCTGTAAATAATAAAAATTTTGATGCTTTATGGCTTTTCTTAGTTAATAGTACCCCCGTTTCACAGATGAGGAAACTGAGATTTGGAGAGGCTGCCTTGCCCAGTATTGCATATCTTGTCAGTGATGGGCTGGGGCTCAAAGGTAAGAAAAACCCAAGACCTGGAAGGTGTGAGCTATTGCTCAGCTGCAGCACTGTCACTGAGTGCCTGGCCTCTCCACATTTTATGCTCTTCTAACCCTACCTCAAGGGAACTAAAGTAAAGGATGGTGACTAACTTGCCCTGAGTTCTTGGCCTATCACATGCAGGGTGGTCTCAGCCTGGGGACGAGTCTGACACATTTTCAGGGGCAAGTGACATCAGGCTATTTCTCCCAATTTCCTTGGTGTCTCCTTATCTGTGACGACGTCAGAGTGAGTTGTAATGGCGGTTGACCCCTTGTGGGGACCAGACTGCAGTCAGAAGACACATGTGTGGTATCACGTAAAATGGATCGTTTTAAAGACGTTCTTCCAGAGAAGGCACCTGCATCTAGGGATGGGGAGGGCACCAGAGCTGGCACCAAGGTGGGGCATCCCTCACTCTGAGTTCTGGAAGTCTCCATGGATGTCTCTGCTCCCACTGCAGTCAGAGAGCCGTGTCTGGGGGAGAAGTCCAGCCGTTGTCTTGGGCCTCCCAGGGCTGCAGGGGCGGCCAGTGTGATGCTGTTGCTCCTGCATGGCCCTCTGGTGACTCCACAGGTATGAGGACGTGATGGGTGTGTTGTTGACTCAGGTGAAGGAGTGGTGGCATAGGTGGTGACGGGAGACAGCGTTCCCACAGAGTGCTGAAGTCACTCTCTGAAGAGCAAACAAAGCCTGGGTCTCGCTTGTGTATATGTGGGCAGAGGTTTATTCTTAATGCCTAGTTTGTTTGTCTTGAGTTATTTCTGGAACCAGAGGTGAGAAACCCGTAAGCCTTGTCATCCACCAAGTTTCACTTTTCTGCTGTTATTTCCTGATTTGCAGTGATTTCCCCAGGCTGTGCCGAGGGCAGTGTACAGTCAGGGAAAACACCCAACTGCAAGGATAAATTTGAAGAGAAAACTGACTCCCAGGTGGGCAGCGGGTGCCCTGAAAGGTGTGAAGAAGCTGGAGGAAAGAGGCAGAGCCACCAGTCTTGCCATCCTACGTGGGAGCCACAGGCCTCCTGTGTGTGTGTTAGTCTCGGTATCGGGTCAGAACCCCCTCCTCATCAGGTGCAGCTTCACCCCCTCTCACAGAGGAGGAAGGAGGTTATAGGAACTGTTGCTCACGCGCAGCTGGGTCTGCGCTTCCCAGGACCAAGGATGAAGACTGCGGTCCTCTCAGAAATTCTTGGTGACCAAAGGCTGACATTTCTGAGAGGTTCCTGGGCTGTGGGTGATTTCAGGCTTCTGCCCCTCTGTGGTCAGTGTTTGGGAGCTGCACCTCAGGGATGATTGGTTGGTGTTAGATGATGGATGTGATGGTTATTGGAGCCCCTGCTGTAGGAGCTGTGATGGATGACAACGGAGGTGGTGTCTGTGGTTTGTGGTTTCCTGCTGTTATTTTAGAGGAAATAGAAACTGTGACCAGTGTTGTGTCCGCTGGGTATTTTTCCTCCATTTTTCCTAGAATTCAAGATGAGGAAAGACGCTAACTCAAAATGCCCTTAGGATAACTGATCTCGCGGTATCTCCAGCAACTGGAATGACGGATGGCGCACAGGAATTACTCCACAGACATCTGCTGGGTGAATGAACTCATGTATCCCTGTCCTCTGGTCTTTGGCTCTTCCAGCTGAGGTTGGAGACAGGGTGACAATGCACCTATTTCTTCTGTAACTGTCACGTTGGTCCAGGGATGGTCCCGAGGCCAAGAGGAGGCCAGCATGATGATTGCAGCCGAGGTGGTGTGAACACCACTGCAGCAGAAGGTAGCCAAACTCCTGAGGGCCACCCTAGGCGGGGAGGGTGTGCCTGCCTTGATGGGGCCAGGGAGACACGATCTCCAAAACCAAGATGGTGGAGGCTGGAGGTGGAACTTCCGAGGAGAGGAGGGCGTGGAGGAAAAGGCAAGTTGGAGCTGTGCTGGTGAGCATATGATCAATGCTGGGGTTTTTTGTTACGCTTCTTGGGCGTAGTTCTAGGTCTTCTGGGGTTATCACCAGGGTAACCTTGGTGCTGCCACATCAGATGCTGGGAGAAATTAAATCAAATGACCTGTGGCGGTATCAAAGGTGAAGAAATGGTGGGTCGATAGGCATTGTTTGTGGTGTGACTTCAGTGGGTACAGTTGGAAAGGAGAGATAAGGTTCTTGCTTTGGAGCCAGCTGTGAACGATGAATTCTAAATGAATTTCCTTGGTGTTATTAACCGAATGTTTCGTGGTCAGCTCAAAGGAGGTGGCCCCACTTACTGATGAGGAAAAGGAAGAAAGGCTTGAGAAAGCTGTAATGACGCCAGTGACTTTTCCAGTACTCTGATTCCTCTGAACACAGGTCAGCTGGTTCTTAACTTGGGGGAGAAGAGAATGAAGCTGGATAGCAATATCATATCAACTATTGTGATTTGGTGTTTGTCGTTTTTAACTGTGATTCCAGACAGATGTAGTAGACAGATGTAGACAGATGATGCCCCCAACAAAGTCCTTTCTGAGCCCGACAGGACAAGCAATGGAGACAAGGCCATGGAGTGGTTAAGAATGTGTATTCCACAGTCAAACTGATCACCATTTGCTGTATGATTTGGGCAAGCTACCTGGGGTCCTTATCTATAAAAGTGTGGAGATGGCAGATAATAATAATACGAGTTGGATAATGTATGTAAAATGCTTAACTCGATATGTAAACTTAATAAATGGTACCATGTGCTGCCTGTTATCTTGGTCTCTACAAACTTCTGAGATCCTGTCAAAGGCAGCAATCCCTGTGACTGTGTCCTCTTTACGGCAGAACCTCTGCTTGCTGCTGTTTTCACAGCTCTCCACCTGCTTCCCAGAGCTCCACGGCTACCCCCGGGCCAAGCCACAGCACCTTCTGCCTGGACTCCCGCAGTCAGCTCCTAACTGGTTTCCATTTCACTCTTGCCACCTTCCAATCCATTTTCCACCACAATATCCAGGGCAACCATTCCAAACTTCAAATCTGATCACGTCACTCCTTTACCTGAAACTCCTTACTGTCTGGTCTGCCCCTCTCAGTTCCTTAAACTCCACAATCCAGTCCCTGGCTTATAAGCCATGCATCATCTAGACCTGTCTACCTCTTTCAGGTCCTCCAAAGGCTCATCAAGATCTTTCCTTGGTCGGCGCATCTTCCCCTACCTGGCTCCTGCTCCCCACCCCTGAAGTGCACCTCGCTTACTACTCAGCCTTTGGTCTCAGCTCGCATGTACAGCACTTCCTCAGAGAGGCCCTTGTGGACTCACTAATCTACATGAAGTTTCCCTGTTTTATTCTCATTGTAATGCTTGTTCAACATAACACCACACTTGTGGCGGGGAATTTTTCTGTAATTATTTCCTGTCTCTCTGTATACCAGATCTGAGCTCTAGGAGGCTGGGCCCCAGTCTGTTCCATTCTTCACTGTCTTCACACAGTGTTGCCCCAGAACAATGTCAGGCACATAGGAGACACTCCTTAAATAGTTGTTTAATTAACAAATGTATGAATGAATGAATGAATGAATGAATGAATGAGTGAATATCGCAGGTGTGAGTGCTTCTGTTCTTCCCCCATTGATGAGCCAGGCTTGTGTGCTGCAGTGCAAACCAGTGCTGACCAAGGTGTCAGGGAACCTGCCTTCTAAGCCCAACTGCCCTGCTTTTGGGGACCTTGGGGGCCATGGGACCTGACACAAGCTTTGGAGGCAGGAACCATGACTTCGTTATCTTCGTGCCCAGAGCACTTGGCACAAGCAAGTGAATAAATACTCCACGCTCCTTCTGATTCTGAATTCCCCCAAGCCCACTGTCAACAGGACTTTGGGAACTCAAACTGCAGTTTTAGTTGGAGGCATCTATACAGAACATAGATGCCTATGCAGACTTTAAAGATGCAGACGTGGAGGACTGAGCTGCCTGCCACGCAAGCCAGTGCCCTCTGTATAAGCATGGCCACGACTATAGAGGCCTGTGAGCAAACACGACGCCCAGTTCCTGGGGCCGCTTTGAAGTCTCAAGGAAAACGTTGACTATTTAAACCTCTATGAAGTGCTGACAAATTGAGTTCAACACAAGTCCTCGGCGCTGTGCTGGGAACGGGGACACGACAACGACTAAGTGTCTGTTTGCCATGAATTCAGTCTGGCAGAAGGGGAAAGTTTGGAACTAGGGAGAGAGATGGCCTGGAAATTCTTCAGTCCTGGCCTTGGGAGAGGTGGGTCCGCGCGCTCCGTTATGCGAAGCATTCAGCAGTGACATGAAATCAAACAGCCACAGTAGCAAACCACTTGTCTGAGCACACAAAAGGCCAACTGCTTCTTGGCCTCTCCTGGCAATGGAGGCATGAATCGCCGGCGTGTCACACCCTGCCGGGATAGCCTCAGCCTCGGGAGCTGAGCCCAAACTGAAGGCTTGGAGGAGACTGCGCAAGGAGCCGTGCGGCCGCTGTGTCGGCAAGTGGGGCCTCTGCCCGACGGCGGGCCTGGCGTTCAGCGTCCGCTCAGCCAGAAGCCAGTGATTCTTAAAATGTGGTCCATAGACCACATTCTAAATAAACCAAGTGTGCCCTTGCAAATCCACAGGAAGGACGGGGGTGGCTTTGTAGAGCTCATAGATCCTTGGATGAATGGGCATGCATCCGAGCCAACAGAGGTGCCCATTCCATGCTGGCTCCAGCCCTCCTGCCGGGTCTCCCGGCCCTAAATGCAGCGGTCCCTCTTTCAAACAAGAGGTTATGGCTCTTCTACTTAAACCAGATACTGCCTTGTTTTATCTTCCCCACAATCCTATGAACTAGCTTCTTTCCATTTGACTAATTTTGCCAATTGAAGACACAGAGCTAAAGGTTCTTTTCTCACGTCCTCTGGGCTGGTAAGTGGCAACCTTGAGAGGGGTTTACTGATGTGAAGTTCCTGCTCTTTGCTGTACATTTTGCTGAGCCATTGGCCTAAATTTGATTGATCCTCCTGTCAGGACCCCTTGTTCAGGGATTCTCTCCTTTTGGTGTCCCCCAGCACAGGGAGGGTTTCCTGGGGCGGGACGGCGGCCTGTGAAGGTTTGGATGCCCTTGCTGGCGAGTTGCGTACGCCTGTCCCAGGCCGACACAGAGGAGAGGTTCTCTGCAAGGTGGGGTGGGAGAGCCTCCCCCTGGGCGCCCCCGAGACTGCGGATCTCCACTGTCCTGCACTTGCCACAGTCTCATGACCCCTCAGTGGTGCTCAGGGCGGTGGGTGGCCCCTCAGTTACTGGGCTACTGATTGTATTGGAGACTAAGGCTTATTTTGATCCAGTTTCCTTGCAGAAGGTGTGGAATCAGGGCTGCCAGGCTTCCTTCTGAATCATTCCTGCTGGGAGCCACCGGGAGGCCCCAAGTCTCTGCCGGCTCCCTGTTCAGCCCACCTCTGTCCATGCTTCTTCTCCCCTTCCTCCTTTGAGAGCCAGGGCTTTTCCCTAAGAAAGCCCTTTCCCTGCAGCACCTTCGTGGAAACCCTGAGGTTCCTCCCTCCAACCTGGGGCGGAGGCTCCAACACCTGCTCCAGGGATGATCCAAGCACAGGCGAGGGTGCTGACAGCAAGTGTGGAAACAGACCCTAGATTCCAATATAGGCAAGTCACCCATAACCCCCGATCAGGGAGCCAAGGCAACAGGACTGACCAGTTCCCACTCTCTCAGAACCCGTGCCCCAGGCAGATGTAGGGGGCTCACTTGTCCATCCCTGCGGAGACTACTGTTCCCTCCAAGGTCCTCTTACTGCTCAATCACATGCCTGGGGGGCCACTTCCCACCCCACTTCCCCCTCCTTTCCTGGCCCTGCTCCGTTCTGTGCCTTTTAACCACACACAGGACTCAGCGCTCCAGAGCAGCCCTGCACGGCTTCAGGGCCACTGTGGGGACCCCCTTCCACCTTCATGGTCCTCCTTTTGCTCACACCGCAGCACTCCCTGCCTCGGCTTCTCCTACCTACTCCCAGCCCGGTTCTGGCCCCTGCGGGCTCCTCTCCACCCACTTTCTGGCTCTTCCTGAGCTTGACAACCCAGGGCTGAGTATGCAGCTGGTATTGAACACTTTTTGTGTTGACTTTAAATCACAGAATGTCAAAACTTAGGAACTGAGGAATCCACAAAACGTCAAAACTTAGGAATCCAGAGGTCAAGCCATCTACCACCCTGCTTTTCATGTAGGGGAACTGAGGCTTGGAGAGAGATACAATATGACCTGGTCACAGGACCAGATCAGTTGGTGGCAAAGCCAAGACTGTTCCCAGGGTCCCTAAATCCAAGGTGCCTTCCCCCCATTGCCCATGATTGTGACTCCCACAGACAGCCCTTAGTCTATTTTACCCCCAGGAATAGACCATGAGGGGCTGGCAGCTGCAAGCTCTGAAGACTCCTTCTGGCCTCCGTTTCCTTACTGTGTGATGAGTAGGGAGGATGTGGGGGTTGGAGCCTTGTGGAGGTGGTGAGTGTTCTGTTTGCTCTTAACCAAGACCTTAAACATTTCCACATCTCTGGCATCGTGCCTCTTACTACCTGTAAGAGAGTGTGTTTCTTCTGACCCACTCCCCAAGAAATGATTCCTTGGGTGAAGGCTTCCCCAGGCCTGCTGAGGAGGGGAAGGAGCTGTGATAATATCTTTGGCTTGGGGTCCTGACTCCTCACCCTCTCCTGGGCCCCAGAGGCTCAGAAGACTCCGACACCCAGAAATACAGAATGAAACTTGGTTCGGGGGCCACAGGGGCAGCTTGGAAAGTGGTGGGGAGAGGACTGGGGGGCCCAAGTGGAACTTCTCCAAAGGGCTTTGCTTCCAGGTCCACCCCCAGCTCCCTATTTAAAGGGGAAGGAGGTGTGGGGGAGGCCAAGGCCAAGGCCAACACCAGGGCCGCAAGTTCTGCCCTGAGAGCAAATTGCCCAAGAGGAGGCTGTTAAACCCAAGATCAGAGGCAGAAGCCAACTGCCTGCACCGCAGCTGCCTTCTAGCCCCGCCGTATTTCTCCCAGCCCTGCGGCTTCTTTTCTTCCCTGGTCCCTTCCTTTCGGTCTGCCTGTCGCCTGTGATTTCCTTCTCTCTTTGTATCTACTTTCCTTCAATTCATCTATTTCTCACCTGTCTTTTCCTCTGACTTTACATCTTTCTGTAAGTTTTTCCTCTGATTCTGTTACCCAGATTTCCTGTTTTTCTGTCATTCTCTCTCCTCAACTCTCTCTCCCTCTTTCTACAGCTCTACCTGCCTGTCTCTTTTGACAAAAAAAGCCCTGGTTCCCTCAATGGGTTTCCCCAAACCAGGCCACTCCTGCCCCACTCCCCAAACCCATCTCCCTGCTTTTCTCTGTCTCTAATTCTGCTTCCTGCCTCTCTAGCCACCTCCCTCTCCCCCTCCCTCCTTCCACCTTGTCCCATTTCTGTCCATTCAGCTCTCTCTCTCTCTTTCCATGACAGGCCCCAGCTCCTTGAATGGGCTCCGTGGAGTCAGCCACCCCCAGCCCGAGAATGCTGCCTCAGGTGCATCACTTACCCAGGACCACTAGCCAAAGAAGGCAGGAACATAAGCAGCTCAGGAACATGCAGGGCACCCTTCTCCGGTGGGCCCCTCTCATGGCTCCAGAAAGAATCCCTCAAGCTCCCCAGGGCAGCTCCTCAGCACAGAAGTGGTAGTGTGAGGAGCAGAGGTGAACCTGTCCCCACCGGCCGCTGGCCTGAAACAGGTGTATTTCCCTGAGGGGCCAGAGTACCAGGGAAGAGGACAAAAGAAGGCGTGGCTCCATGCCAATCATCCTTGCCCCGTCTTTTCTTTCCTCAGTCTCCACCCCCTTTCCCCCACGAGGAAAAAATTTTAAAAGCACCAATACACCCATTGCTCTGTTCCTAGTCAGCCTGAGCCAAGTAGGGCGAGGGACAGGAAGGGCATGTAGGGGACTAGAAACCAGGACACACTGGAAACAAGAGGGCCACCCTACTGCCTGGGATACTGGGCTGCCCCTGTCTGGCAGGCACTTTGGATTGCCACAGCGGGAGCCCCTGGGTCATTTCAGAAGAGAGGGCGGGGCAGAATGGGAAAGAAAGGGCCAAGAGGGAGTGAGCTTGGGGCTGTATGAATAGGAGAAAGAGTGAAATCTGAGGGGACCCTAAGAAACATGGGAAGTGGGGGGAGCAATGTGGGTGGGAGATAGGAATCAGAAATATCCTTTTGGGGAGGAATGTTGGGCTCAGAATATCTGCTAGTCACTAGGCACAGGGCAGACCCTTGCCCAAGGGTGAATTTCCTCTTTCCAGGAGAGGGCACATAGAGCCAGGGTTCAGAAAGCCCGAGGCAGCCTGGGAAAGTTGCTTGAGGGATGAGGGGTGGGAAGTGGGGTTGAGGGTTCGACCTGGGGAGAAGGAATTGTGACCCCACGAGGAAGTGGGGGCTGTTTCTGGAGAACTTGGAGCTCAGGTCACCCATTTTAACCTCTTGGGACTTGCAGGCGTAACCAAGAAGGGACAGGAACCCCCAACAGGGTGTGTCAGGCAGAGTCTGAAGTTGAGAGAAGGTAGCTGGTGTACTGCTGCAAAGGACAATGGAGACCTTCCCCGGGCTTTTGCCATGGTGTAAAGCCCTGCTTCTGGTCCCTTAAGACTTGGTTCCCTGAATGTGGAGTCTGTGGGGTGATTGGTCCCAGAGCAGGGAGCTCAGGCTCTCAGAGACATGCACAGCTCAGGAAGAGAAACCAGCATTTCCACATTCCCAGGGAGAACCTGGAGTCATCCAAAGATGGCTGGACAAGGCTCCAAAACCCTATTGGCTATTTGCTTTCTGAAGCTGAATTGCCAATTACAGCTGAAACCCCAAAACTGGACCTTAGCTATAATGCAAATACTACAGAGAAATAGCATGGCACCCGCATCAGTCCCACAACCTCTGTATGGATGAGTTGATCCCATCCTTTCCTGGGAGCAGGAAATTCATAAAGATAAAGAGGAATTTTAAGCATAGAGCAGTGGGACAGGATACGAGGAAGCTATCACTGGAGAGGATATACATGGACAGCAAGGCCTACTTAATCATTCTTTTGCGTCAGTTCTTACTCATGATTTCTTTCTATTAACATATTGTGTGTTTTTTTGGTGACACTCTCTGGATCACAGTTTCCCAACTACAGAGGAGGAAAAAGCATTCCAGGTTTAGACCAAAGTAAGAATTGGACATCTTGTCGACCTAACACAGCTCACCTCCCACTTTCCAATGCAAGGGACACTGGAGGTGCAGAGCATTCTCCAGAGGCTTCTGTGGTGGCCAAGACTCCAGCTGGGTATCAGGCTACCTGAGCTTGAATCCCAGCTCTGCCACCCAAGGCAAGTCATAGCCTCTTTGAGACTTATTTCCCTCATCTATAAAATAGGAATAATATGTCAAAGAAAAAACAGAGTTGGACAGTAGTTAAAATAGATGAAACAGATTTTATTCATGACACCTGCAATAGTGGAAAAGGGACTTCAGTGTAGAACCAGGATTGGCTCTAAATATAGCATGGGCAAGTGGGAATTTCTAGCGAAGGAGCAGGGTAGGGGTCAGTGGACAGAAAAATACTAAGAGAAAACATCGAGGGTGAGGGGATTCTGGCTAAACCAACTGAACAGGATTCTTGGCTGAAGACAGTCCAGGGTGATCAGACATCACTGGGGGACGGTGAAGGATGAGGAATCTATGAGACATTGAGGGTCACCAGATATGGAGGATGGGGCACTCTTGCCGAACTGACGTGATGGGGCTTTTGCTAAAACTGGATTTTACAAGGAAGTGCACAGACGGTCTAGAAGGAGGTTTAGAAGCCTGACAAAAGTTCACTCAGGCAAAAGTCTTCGTCAAATAACACTTACCTAAGAGGTTATGAGACTAAATTAAGCTCAAACAGATGTGAAGACACATGTAGAGGGCACCTGGCTCCTCATTTCCTCATGACATCATCCCTGAAGGTAGAAACAAGTGAGGGAAGCAGGGGATGGGAGGAGTCTGGAAAGTCATTCCCTAGCCCATCTGCATACCGCCGTCTTTTCCGTGTCCTTTTTGGGTTTTAGGACATTGGCACATGTGACTTTAATTCATCTCCTTCCTGCCCACCTCCAGTCCCCTTCTCCTTTCCCTTTGAGCCCAGCCACCTCTCAACTTGCCCATTTTCCAGAGCTGGGATGCTTTTAGCTCTCTGTGACAAATGCCTCTCTTTATCTGTTTGTCCTTCCTTCTCCCCTCCCAAGGCATCTGATGGGGACAAAGAAGGGTAAGAGAGGAGGAGATGATTGGATACCCTGAGTTCTGTCTGGTGGAGAACTCCGAGGCCCACAGACTGCTGGGCTTACCCGGGGGCAGGAATCTGAAACTAAGTTGAGGTTGATATTCTGAGGTGGGGGGCGGGGAGGGGCAGAGAGCTCAGTCTGGACTTGGGGTATAAGTAAGCTGGAGCAAGGATAAGATTATGACCTTTTCACATGGAAGGAAGACATACACGCAGCTTTAACAGACTCAGCCTGGGTTCTGGGCAGCGATTTCAAGATTGTAAAAGGAGATTTCTCTTCTAAGTTACCCAAAGTAGGAAACTCTTATTTGGGAGGGGTAGGTGTTAAAATCTCTTACCTCTGTATAATTTATGTCCTGGTAGATCCTTATGCTGCTAATAAAGTTACTCCTGGTCAGACCTAAGACACCAAGACTGAGATGGGGCAGGAAGCTGGACATTTATTAATCCTCATTTATTAAATCTTGAATTAAAAGACCTGTAACTAGAGTGCCAGGCCCTGTCTATGTCCCAGTAACCCTGCAAGATATATGTCACTATCCCCGTCTCACATCTGAGAAAACTGGGTTCAGAGAGACGAACATGCACTCTCATCATTGCTGAGTCACAGTCCAGGTTGGGTGCTCAAATGGAACTGGGGAATGCTAACTGCCCTAAGTCACACTCACCCAGGCCACAGGGGAAGCCACAAAGCTGGAATCTGAGGCTAGGTCTGCCTGGCTTCACAGCCAAAGAAGGTAATTAACACACACTGAGTGCTTGTCACATACTGGTGGGCGCTTATATGCTGAACTATTATTTCCCCAAGGCAGACATGGAGATGTGCCTTTAAGAATGGACTCCCTGTCCAGCTATGAGGAGAGTGGTTAGTTGGCAGCCGCCAGTCAACTCCTTCAAGTGCACCTGAACTTTCAAGCCAAGCCCACGTTCTTCTCGTGGTGACCCTTGGGCCAATGATGGAGCATGGCAGGGGTGCAAGGACTTGGCTAGTTCCAGTCCCACAGGACTCTGTGCCCCAGAGCACCCCACAGAACCGGCAAGGACTCCGTGGCTTTGCCAGATGTGCTGGCTTCCCTGCCCAATCCTGCCTCCTCTTTTTTCCTTTCATGGGTGTTGTTCCCCAATAAATCTTTTCATTTCACTCCATCTCAGCGTTTGCTTCCAGAAGGACCCAACCTGAGACACTCATGTGAAAGAGGATGACCATTTTACAGATACAGAGACTGACCGTCCTAGCCTGGTTTCAAACCCAGATCTGCACAATTCCAAGTTCCCTGTCCACTGCTCCACACCCCACTGTCCAGCCAGGGGGTGTGTGGGCTCCTGCTATGCACAGTCCCTGTCCAGGAGGAGTGCATGATTTGCTAGCCAAAACAAGATTCTCATGCTGCAAAAGATACAGGCCAATGCGATAGACGCCCGGGTTGGGGGGCCTCCCCCATGACTGGACCTGCAACGGGAGTGTGCTGTGCATTGGTGTCAGGCCACCGCGGAGGAGGGAGCCGAAGTGACAAAGAGGAAGCTCTGTTCCTGAGGTCTTGGCTCCAGGCTGTGGTGGAAGCAGGGGCCCTGGAGTTTGGGCCACACAAAGGCCCCTGTGATTCTCCCAGGGCTGGGTTTCTCAGCCCCTTTCTCTAAAAATGTCCTGCATTTTCACACCAGTGAGTTCAGTTCCCTTCTCATTTTTCCTCTGAGGCAGAGGGGGGCCAGTGCCTACCCAAGCAACGTCTTCCAAGCCTGGGGTCCCCAAGGAGGAGGGGCCGTGCTGATGCACAGGCAGGGGTGAGGGTGCAGTACTGACGTGAGGCCCAGGCAAAATATATCCATTCTTCACTCAACTTTAAGGAGAAGAAAACACAGGCCTGGAAGTTAGCAGCAGCACTTACTCAGAAACCCAGCATCCAGGCCCAGATTTGCTATTTGTGACCTGTGGGTAGGCTTCCCTTTTCAAATCCTGGGGGAAAAAAAAATCTCAGCCTCTATTCTAGAAATGGAAGAGACCTCGGCACTCATGAAGTCCACCCTCCTCATTCTACCACAGAAGAGGTCCAGAGAGAAGGGCGTATCCCAGGTCCCACAGACGCAGGCCTTGTCCCCATGTCTCTAGGGCTGCTCTGCTCTGAGCTCTGTCTGCTCAGAGCACCCCAGTCACAACGGCTGCCTCTAGCCCAGTCCTTGTCCACAGGCCACACTCAGTAAGCCCTGTCATGATGGGGACCGAATGATGACGGCCTGCCGTCTCAGACACAGTCCCAACAGGCCTCCCACATGGGTGCGGACAGAAAGCCCAGCCCAGGCCAGGCCCTAAAGAGTCTTAAAATTAAGTTTACCATCACTGTTTTCTTCCCATTGTGGAAGTAACACATGCTCATTATAGCAGATACGGAAAAGACTTGAGTAGAGAGAAGAAACACACCATCAATAAGCTTGAAAAACCTCTCAATACAGATAGATTTTTAGCCTCTTCTCCAGGAATAACTCATATGCATAGTTTTAATCTATCAATATCATAGATGAATTTGGATTCCGACTTTACCACTATTTTTTTTTAAGTATAATCGGTTTATAATGTTGGGTTAATTTCTGTGATTCAGTTTATATATATATATATATATATATATACACACACACACACACATATACATATATATACACACACACATACACACAGAAACACACACACACATATATATATAAAGTTTATATATATACACACACACATACACACAGACACACAGACACATATATATATATATATTCCTTTTGATTTTCTTTTTCATTATAGGCCATTACAAGGTATTGAATATAATTCCCTGTGCTACCATGTAACTTTAAACATAAGCAATTCCTCCTGTTGTTACAAAACACTTCATGTACATGTTTTTTTAAGTATGCATAATATTCCATTGAGTGGACTGCCATCTCAATTTATTTAATTCCATTGACACTTGGGCTATTTCCTTGTTCCTAGGACAAGTAACGCAGAGATGATTTCATATCTAAGCTCATTTCCTTAAGTTTTGCTTCACTGCTCTGACCTTCCTTCTCCTACAGCAGGAAGTCAATGAATGTGAATTAGTTAAGTCGACAGGATGTAGGTGTATTCTTGGATACCTGGGGTTCATTACATTTCTAATGCTGACAGTCTAATGGTAGAGGCAAAACCAACAGTAAAATGAGACCATTACTTGGGTGAGCTGAAAATGATGGGTGGATTAAGGATTCTGCAGGTAGATTGGGAAACAGGTAGAGTCCCTCAGGAATGCCTTCCTAGGTGGTGGGGTCCCTGCCTTGATCTGTGATGACCACTGCCAGGCCTCTCCTTTGAATACCTGAGCTTGATACATAGCCCAGGTGATAGTCTAGAGAAAGGAATCCAGAAGGAATTTGAAAGAGAAAGGGGGTGGGGTGGGAGAATTTAGCCAGTGAGTCAGAACAGAACTAAAAATGGAAACAGTCCTGGAGCAAAAGCTAGATGGGGACTGAGGTCCTCTCCTCCCCTGGTCCCCAGGGAGAGGAACCTGCTGAAGCTGGAGGGGTGGGCCAGGGAGAAGGAAGGAGAGCAGAGCCAGGGAGTCCCAGCAAGCCCCAGTCCCCGGGGTACAGTGGAGGCAGCAGAACGCAAGGTCAGCCTGGCACTCCAATAGCCCTGTTACTCTGTGAACTGGGTGCCGGACACTGCCTGGCACAGGGGATGCTGAGATGAGCAAGACACAGCCCCTGCTCTCACAGGGTCACAAGCTCGAGGGAGCTAGACATGGGGGGAGGGACATTTAATGACAAGCCCTCTAGATTTGTGGCCCTGAGGTCTGGGTATACGTTGGGCAATGGAGCAAGCTCATTGAGGGCAATCCGAGAGGATCACTTCCTTGTATGAGTCTCAGAGGGCTGCTGTAACAAAGTACCACAAACTTGGTGGCTTAATACAACAGAAATGTATTCTAGCCCAGCTCTGGAGGCCAGAAATCCTAAATCAAGTTGTTGGCAGAAGCGTGTTCCTGCCGAAGTCTCTAGGGAAGAATCCTTTGCTTTCTCTAACATCTGGTGGTTGCTGGCACTCTTGGCATCCTTGGCTCACAGCTGCATCCCTTCAATCTCTGCCTCCATCATCACATGGCCATCTTCTCCCCGGTGTGTCTGCGTCTATTTTCTCTTCTTATAAGGACAAAAGTCATTGGAGGACTGGGCACGCTAATCCAGTAGGACCTCAGTTTAACTTAATTGATCGCATCTGCAAAGACTCTATTTCCAAATAAAGTCACATTCTGAGGTTTTTAGTGACATGATTTTGGGAATGGACATTTATTCAACCCAGTACAACCTCTTTGAAGAAGTTTGAGAAGTTAAGTATTGGGGAGGGTATAGGTCAGTGGTAGAGTGCATGCCTAGCATGCAAGAGGTCCTGGGTTCAATCCCCATTACCGCCATTCAAAATAAATAAATAAACAAAGGAACCTGATTACCTGTCCCCACCAAAAAAAAAAAAAAAAAAAAAAAAAGAAGAAGAAGAAGAAGAAGAAAAAAAGAGAAGGTAAGTATGGATCATTACAATAGATGACTTGGTCTCTGCAGGGAAGACTGGTAGTTGAGCCCACTTCCCCCTGTGCTGGCTCTGGAAATTCCCAACTGCCTGCCCTCGTCACCACTGAGTCACAAGCCAGGTTGAGTGACCAAGGGAAATGGGCTGGATTAATTCCCTGATCAAACTTCCCTGGGGTGGGGGGTGGGGAGTGAGACAGTCAGCAGACCCAGGAGCTCCAGCCTGGCTGCCTCCTGCCCTGCTGAGACCACCCTCCACTGCCCAGGAGGGCTGAAGAGAAGTGGTGAGAGCAGGGGAGAAGGGCCCCGCTGGAGCCAACCACACCTGCCTCCCCAACCGTGATATCAGCCTTGCTGTCTTGAATGTGGACTTGCTACAGCTGAGTGAAGGTATCACACTTTCTGGTTTCCTTCTGAACGTGGAAAAGAAGGGTGGGCAAGGGGTGAGGGATAGGACAGTACACTTAAAAATGAACTACCCCTACCCTGTCCTCAGGCATTCCACAACTGGGCTTGTCAGCCAACTCCCCAGCCCCTAGAGTGACCCTCCCCACACACACCGCTCTCAAGGGTGGGGAAGGAACTCAACCCAGACATTTTCTCTTTCACTTACACAATCCCAGACTCTCCGTTGATGGGAAAAAGCGACTTCTTATCTTGTCCGCCCCCTTGAAATTACTTCTTCAGGTGCATTTAGAATGTTCACTTTCCCAGCCCTCGGTTCCTACCCACGCCCCCTGGTGCCCTGGGGAGCTGGGACCCAGGTGGGAGGAAGAAGCCAGAGGTTTAGGATGAACAAGCCTGCTCCCTACATTGCTACAGGGACTGCAAGATAAAGTTTTCAAGGAAATGAGTTTCAGCTTCTGGCAGTCTAGAGATTGCTTTCGTCATGAGACACCAAGTCCAGAATAAACTGCCCAGGACCTGACCTCAGGTCCACGAGATAAGCCTGAGGGAGGAGGTCACCGGCTTGTTCGGGAAAGTAGGGTGTGAGTGGGGCCCATCTCTGAGCCCCTGAAGAAAGTCTGAGTGCTCCGGGGGAAAGGGAAAGGGCTTTGGAACCACCAAGGGCAAGCTGCTTCCGAGCTGAACCTCAGTCTCCCCCTCTGAACAATGGGAATAGTAATAATAATTCCTATGAGCTTAGAGCATAGAAGGTTCTCAGCAAATGTGAGAATCTCCCACAGGGAAGGTGGACGTAGAAAGAGAGCCAAAAAGTTGTTTTAAGTGAGAGTCTAGGATTGTTCTGGGTAGAAAGGCCAGCTCATGGAAGTGAGAGGAATATAGTATGATTCTTGCTAGATGAATAACTCTGGAAGAGAGATGGGGAGGAGGGGTGGGCAGGCCTGACCATAGGGCTTGTGAGGTTACTGTCCCCACCAGTGTCCTGGTAAACTAGGAGATGGTCAGCTGGACTAGATCAAGTGAATGGATGTTAATTATAGGCAGATAAGCTCATTTTATGTAGTGATTATGGGAGTCGATAAATTCGTCAAGAAATATGATTCAGAGGCTGGGAGGGAGGGAGAGGGCCTGTTTGTGAGAGTGAGGTTTTGAGAATCAGAAGCAATCGTACTGAATCCATCTACTAAAAAAATATAACACACAAGGGCAGGGAAGAGGCGGGTCCTGGAAGGATATTTTTGAGGGCTTTTTTTTTGTTCTGACACTAGACTGTTTCACGGAGTAGTGAAAGCCTGCAGGCCCAGGATGCACAGATGTGCGTCAGGAGTTCAGATACAGGCTCCAGTATCTTACAGTGATTAACATATATTGTATGGTTGTTAAATTATTGTGATATGCAATATAATAGTATATATTCTTTATTCTTATTGTATTAGCCTAGTTCAAGTGTGAGATTGGCTTTCTGAAAATGCTTTAAAAATTTTCACAACTGTTATTGCCTGGGGAGCCCCTGAATGTCTGATTGCCCTTAACATGTCTGGGCGGCCGAACCCCAAACCCCTGGTCCCTTTGAGACACTTTGGCCACTGCCCTTGGTTAGTTTGCCCCTCTGCCAAGAGCAGGCACATACCTGCAAGGAACCAGCTTTCAGAGGACCCACCCCATCCCCCACCTATGCCAGCAGAGTAAAGATCATTGTACTTTGCCTAAAGGATTAAGAACATGAAACTCACGGTTCATGGGGCTCATCCCGGCCGGCCCTGTGGCCACTCCTTTTGGCACTTGTCCTCCTCCAAGGGCAATGAGAGGCCACTGCAGGGATTTAAGCAGGAGTGACATGATCAGACTTTTGGTTCAAAGAGGGTAGAATCAAGTGGCAAAGGAGCAACACAAGAGGCAAAGAGATGAGAGAAGAGGCTTCATGGACTAGCCCAGGCAAGACATGATGGTGTATGGAGAAGTACAGTGTCAGGGAGGTGGAGAAGTGCTTGGTTGGAGGGAGGTTTCGGGGATAGAACCCACAGGCTTGATGGGAGAGGTCATTCTTCTGCTCCACTTTGAGCCATGGGAAGGATGATGGTGCCAGTAACTAAGAAGGGGAACACCAGTGGAGCAGTAAGTTGGAGACATGAAGCGGGGTTTCAGGAGGAGAGGACATGAGTTCCTTTTGGGTAGGGTGACCATTTACCACTGTCCAGACCAGCACAAATTTAAAAATGAAAGGAGGCACCACTGGTGCAGTTGGGACAACGACATGAACTGAGCCTGTAGCTGGCAAATCAGACACACGGTCGTTCTCATTTGGGGACATATTGAAGTGGGAGGTATCGATGAGATACTCTGGTGAAGATATCAAATAGACAGGAGATGTACGTGCCTGAGTTTAGACGAAATTTTTGACCATAGAGTTTTCCACCAGGAAAACAAGGGAGTTGTTTCATTCCAATTGCTTTACGGTGTTTAGGACACGTTTTATGACTGTTGTCACTATTTGATACCATAATTTAAAAAAAAAAGAAAGAAAGAAAGAAAGAACAAACCAACGAGCATGAAACAAAACCCTTATTCTCTGGTTAGAGCCTTGCCTTCCCTCCCCACCAGCCCTCAGCAAGAACGAGAAGCAAAGGTAAAATTTACTCGTGTTTTTCTCCATGTCTGTGAGTCTGCGCTTCTGTATAAATGACCAGTGCATTAAACAAAGCAAAACAATGACTTCTTGCACACTTCTCAGGGCCCAAAGAACAGCCTTTCATCAGATGAGTGCAGAGGGTGAGGAAGGCAAAGAGAAAGTGGGGAGGCCAGGAGGGAAGTGCTGAGCAAATGTCGAGGTTTGATTCAGGCATCCAGGCCAGATCTTGAACTTCTGAACCATGGGAAAGGGCCACTGTGGGTGGAGTCCCTGGGACATAGGAACTCGTTCTGACTGAGGCAGATCAGGAGTCCAGCCCTTGTAGATGCAGCCTAGGTGTGGGGGTGGAGGGATGTAACAAGAATAAATGAGGTGGTGAAACCAGAGCTCCTACAAGGTGTTAGTAGTTTGATGCTGCCAACCTGCGAGGCACTAAGAAATGTGAGATGTACTCATAGCTGACTCACCCAAATTCTCTAGAATGCAGGTGAAATCCTTTGGGTACCTGGCTGGAATCCAGAATGACTTCCCTGAGTGGAGGAAGCCTCAGAAAGGAGGAAAATTGCAGAGAAGAGGCTGAGGAGCATCCCAGGGGCCTGCGTTGCAAGGAGCAGCATCTCCTGTCTCACTGTGCTGGGAGGTGAGGGTTGGGAGGGGGGCTTTGTGCAGAGGGCACTTATGTTTGGGGGTTTCCTTGGGTGGGTATTTCTGTTTTCTGCCTGGGATGGAGGCAGAGGGGAGTGAGAGAGAGAAGGTGGGTGGGGATGAGGATGTGAAAGTCTTCATCTCAGGGAGGAGGGGCTTTTTGCAGGAATAGCCTTGGCCAGGGACTCCCAGCTTCCCTCTGGTGTTTTGAGACCTCAGACCCTTCCTCCCCGGCTTTGCTGCCATCTCCTGCCCTGGCTTGCGATGCTCTGACTGTGGCCTACATCTACTTGCTGGGGAGGAGGCCCTCCTTCATGTTGCCTCCAGGGCTTCCTTCACCCTGCTGCAATCTCTTGTGTTTCCCACTCTGCCTGACTGGTCCTCACAGTGCCTCAGGGTTTGACTGAAGCTTATTCATCAGGTCTTTGCTGAGGCTCTTTCTATCCCCCCAGGCAAACCAACCATAGCTTCCTCACCTGCCCTCCTGCTAGGGGGTTTCCTAGGTGCCCAGAGCCCCAGCCTTGCCTCTCCTCCTGGTCCCTCCTGGACTGGCCTGTGCACCATGACTTTACATTCCATTTACTGAGCTGAAAAGATAGACCTACCTGATGTCCAAAACTGTGAAGGGTCTGCCATACTTTCATGGATTTAGGCAGAAGACAGGAAACTCATGCATCAGAGACAAAGGACTTTGTGACTCCAGGTGCAGTGGGGAACCTGACCTTCATGTTCACATTGGCTTCCCTTGTCTCCGAAGTCCCATAGGGCGATGCAGAGGCAGGCCCAAGTGGATTCTGGGACACAATGGATTTGCATCAAAGCCGAGGAACCCTTACTTTAGGGAAACCCCAATCTTTTTAAGGGACTGCAAGAAAACCTTCCCAAACTTTCCCCAGAGGTAGACATCATCGTTATTATATTGGGCTGCAAACACATTTGCCTTTTGTCCCTGAGGGAGACACTATCTCTGTCTTCCAAGGCTGTTCACACTTTATAAACACCCTTGAAAAGATAGTGTAGAACAAAAGGCTGTCAGTACTTCTGCTTCTTTTGTTTTTATGAGGGTGGAGGTAATTGGGTTTAATAATTTATTTATATTTGGAGGAGGTACTGGGGATTGAACCCAGGACCTCGTGCATGCTGAGAATGCACTCCACCACTTGATCTATACCCTCCCCCCAGTACCTCTGCTTCTGGGACTTGCAGAAATGTGAGAGACCAATGGGGATTTATCTCCCAACATCCAAGACTGAGGGATCCCCAAGTCTGACTGGCTCAGCTTGTTGGCTCTTTCTCCTCCCTTGGGTTTACTGGGGAGACTCACTCAAGTGCCCTGTACTCCCTTCCCCCAGGTCTCTGTGCCCAGCACAGTGCCTGACCCCTAATGATTCTCAATATATATTTGTCAAATGGATGAATAAATACCTGGGTCTTTACAGAATTTCTGCTTTACAATGTAAAAAAATAGCTTAAATATTAAAGAAACCACAATAGAAATGACAACTAACATTTATCAAGTACTTACCACCTGCTGGCACAGTCAGTTCCACTGTAACCAGAGCTGGCTTCACGGGTATGTCCCTGTGCGGTCAGACAGGGCCTCAGGCTTAGGAGGGCACCGGGCTTGGTTTAAAGCTCTGCTGCCATCATCTCGAAATTCTTAGTTTTTTCATTTTTTTTCACAAGGGGCCTCACGTTTTCATTTCACATTAGGCCCCACAAATTACATGGCTGGTGCTGGCTATAACACTACATACGCTTTCCTAAAATTCACAGTGCTCTGCAGAATCATGGACTGAAAAGTCACAGGGCTTATGGGGAAAATGGGGTTGGGACACAATACTCAGACTTTGTCAGTGACATATAAAAAATATACCTAGTAAAAATGGTAGGAAGGTTTTGCACATTGAATGGTTAAGAAATACCTGACTACTACAATAAGTATGGCACTTGGCCTTGAGAGAGACTTGAGGTTGGCTTCTGAATGCGGGTGTTGGAAAAGATGTTGGCTCCTGGACGTGGCAGCTGTGTGTTATAGTGGAGGGTGGAGGGTATCAATTATCTGATGCCAGATGTGGAAGGATGTGGCTCATAGCACATGTGGTGAACTGAGGAAGCTGGAGATGTCTGCGGAGTGGCCATGTATGCGTTTTTCGTATTCCTCAGTGGCTCGGTTCAGCTGCGTGCAGTTTTCTGCTTTCACTTAGCGTTTCTCATCATTCATAAGCAAATGTAAAATTTGCAGTAGGTTCAGACTGTTCCCTCATATATCAATCGCACTGGAACAAATTAGCATTTCTGAGACAAGCATTATAGCAGACTCTCGTGCGCTGCTCTAACGTTTACAGGAACTGACCCATAAAACCTTCTCAATTCTAACCCCGGGAGGTAGTTACTAGCAGAGATTCCCATGAGAAAGTGATGAGGACCCAGTCTAAGGGAGGGGCACGGGGAACCTCACAGAGTCTGTCCTCCTCTGTACCACACGCTAAACTCTCAAGCTTCCCAGAGAATCTGTAAACAATGAAAATTGCTGCCTTCCAAGGGCCAGCCAGCCTGGTCAGGACTGATTGCCTAAATGGGCCCCTCACCCAGCCACCTACTTATCAATTGACAAAGAATATATAAAAATAAAAACAAAATCACTGCTCCCAGGCAAATTTTCTTCTCTCCCCTCTTTTAAAAATCCTGTTTTGCTTTTGTTCATTAACAACAGCGTATTGGCTGTTGCACCTCATACATGTAAGTAAATTATTTGCATGCAGATAACTACCTCTATGTCTCTGAGTAGCTCAGAGGTTTAGTAACTCGTCCAGGATTTTGCAGCAAACATGGACCAGAGCCAGAATTAGAGTGCAGGTCTGTCTCTCTCCACAGCTTTTCACTCTTGCTACTCAGTGTCTTCCCACAGTGACAGAGTATCCTGGTGGAGAGGTCAAGGTAGGAAAGGCAGGTGGGGTTTGAGGGCTGGTGAGAGGACCCATCGCAGATGACAAATGGCTGTGCCTGGCCCAAGAGGCAGGACTTTGAAGGGCCTTTCTGCCCTGGAATCTTCCTGACAAGCCCATCAGGGGTGGGAGTGAGGGCACTGGGAGGAATGCAGGCCAACCCTCCTCTGTCCCACGTCGGGGGCAGAGTTGGGGTGCCAGGCTTTGTGCCCAGGAAGGAGGCATGTGGCCCTGAGGTAGGTAGAAACTGGGCCTAATCAGGGATCTGAAAGAAGGCCAGAGGGATTGGGGCTGAGGGGGAAGGATGAGTGAAACAAGTCTAGAGAGCTGGGTAGGAGTCAGGTCCTTCAGGTAATCAAACTCTATGGGCATAAGGATCTCCTGGGGGAGCTGTTTCCAAGGCCAGCTCTGGAGCCCACCCTCCACTGAGCCTCAGCCAGAACACCTGCATTTTTATTTATTTCCCCAAGTGAGGCTGAGGAAGGTGGCCAGAAAAGGACTCTCACTTCAAGGAGTACAGATGTAGGTCTTATCAGCCATTTGAAGGATCTAGGACTTATTCTAAGTGGAGTGGAGCTGTTGAGACCAAAACCATGCAGCAGGCTGGCTGGCACAGATCTGAACACAGTTTTGATTCCTAAACCAGAGGGACACTATCTCTTCCTAAAAGGAAGATGGAGTCATATGGGTGCACTGAGGGCTGCAGGAAGGACCCTCCAGGTGAGGGAATGGTGTCAGCCAGAATTTGCGTGGCTCAGAGGTGGGTGAGGCAAGGCAGCCACAGAGCCACTGACCTTAGCTGAGTCACGATGCTGGTCTCCTTTCCCCATTACCTTGCGGGGGCCTCACATAGTCCCAACCCAAGTGCTTTTGCATCTGAATCTCATTTTGACCTTACACATAGTGTACTGCTGTGGGGAGGGTCGACCAGAATCATTCTCCTTCTTTCCCCAATGATTACACTGAGGCTCCCCTAAGCGAAGGTGCTGTGAAAGTATTTCAATCTACAATGGAACCTGAGGATATAACTTAAGGGAAACAAAACTTAAAAACTGACAGACTGATTTTTCATAAATGCCTCATTAACAGAAACTGGTAATATTGGTATTTTCTTAAATGATAGGGAGTTGCTCAGGGGTGACTTCATATCAACCTTGAGAAATTCTGCTTATGGTTTCCATAGGCATAAAGAAGAAATGGTCTCACAAAATGAACTGACTTGAGCTCTGTTGTATAACTGGACTGGTTGCATCTGCTTGGGGAATTTTCAAAGCTGGTCTCTGTTTTTTATTTCAGGAGACTCTAACTGAATCCTCTCTATACATTCCCTGCCCATAAACACAGGCTACCCCAACCCCTCAGCAGACTTAAATGTAGCTTGCTACAGTTTGCATGTTTTTTTTTTATTGAGTTATAGTCATTTTACAATGTCGTGTCAATTTCTGGTGTACAGCCCAATTTTAGTCATACATGAATATACATATATTCGTTTTCATATTCTTTTTCACCATGAGCTACTACAAGATCTTGAATATAATTCCCTGTGTTATATAGTATATATTTGTTTATCTATTCTATATATACCTGTCAGTATCTACAAATCTCAAACTCCCAGCCTGTCCCTTCCCACCTTCCTCCCCTCTGGCAACCACAAGTTCGTATTCTATGTCTATCAGTCTGTTTCTGTTTTATATTTAAGTTCATTTGTCCTCTTCTTCTTCTTCTTCTTTTTTAGATTCCATATATAAGTGATATCATATGGTATTTTTCTTCCTCTTTCTAGCTTACTTCACTTAGAATGACATTCTCCAGGGACATTCATGTTGCTGCAAATGGCATTATGTTGTCATTTTATGGCTGAATAGTATTCCATTGTATAAATATACCACAACTTCTTTATCCAGTCATCTGTCGATGGACGTTTAGGTTGTTTCCATGTCTTGGCTATTGTAAATAGTGCTGCTAGTTTGCATGTTTTTAATTGCAGTTCTTCTGCTATTCTGGAATAAACTCATCTTTTTGACAATTTTGAGCTTGCCTCATTTTATCTTTTTATTTAGGTTAATATTCCTTGGCATCAGAAATTGGATTCAAAGGAAATGACCTCAAAGGACAATGACTCTTGGAATTGAGCAAGGTGCCTGCACTGAACCCCTTGTGCTCATCACTTCCATGAGTTGTTCATGACTTGCAGTTTGGTGAGTCTCCTCTTGGATTCTGAGCTCCCTCCCTTTGGTTGAGCTCTCCGACTTTATGACTTTATTTGGAATCTGTTTAAAGGATTTGTCCTTTTTGGTGAGTAGTCATTTGTTTTCTTATTGGGAGCATGCTAGAATTTTGGTATAATTCCTTTGGGATTCTTGAGAGCAAAAATGAATGAATGAATGAGTAAATAAATAAGTAAATAATCAGTGGGTATGGGTCAAACAAATAAACACTACTAAGAGTACTTCCCACCTCCTGATGAGAAACTTTGTTTTCAGAGCAAGACTCCCATGAGAGCATAAACTGGTCATGGATAGGCCAGATTGACATTAGGTTGCCTGCAATTTCCGTGCAACACGGGACACCTGGTTACGGGTCGAACAACTAGGGCAAAAGGCCATCAGTCAGGAAAAAAAAAATAAAGAGAATCCCATGAAAGGCACTCTGTGAAACCAAACACAGCTCTCACCCTGAAACAACCCCCTTCAGACTATTAAGGAATTTTCTTTTGCTTTCAAGAAACCCTCTGAGATATGTGATCCCAGTCATCTGAATGGTCTAAGGGTGGCCTTCCTTGAAACACCCCGGCTGGGTTTACATTAAAAAAAATTATGGTTTTTCCTTATGTGCATTTTTGACTAAATGGACCAACCTTACTAAAGATGACTTAGAACTTCAAGGGCCATTTGAGGAACTTTAGATCTCCCCAAACTTGTTTTTCTATGGACTAAATTAGAAGGCTGAGGCAAGAGAACTAAATAATCAGAATGGAATAGCTATTTTAATTGGTAATGAGAGGCTTCTAAAGGATTCAGAATTCTAAAACTGCCTCTTTACAAAATACTATTTCTAAGTTAACAAAAGCAAATAAACAACTGAAAGGAGATTTTTAAAAAGCATTTGAGGCCTCTTCCTCGGCAGCACCAGCCAAGGTTTCCCATAATCTCACTGCTCCACCTTCTCTACCACCTTTGCCTTCTTCCAACCCCTTCCTTTATCTGAGCTCCTTTCTTCTCTAGTGCTGTAACCTAACCAACTGTACCTGCTAAAATTCTCTTTTGTAAAGTTAGGCCTTCTGAGGATCCTGCTAAACCTTAATTTCTTAAGTCCCATGGACCAAAGCTGAATTTAGAGCTACAGTAAAAGATTTTCCCAAAGTCACTGTGGATCCTCATAGATTTGCTGAAGAATTCAGTATTGCAATTCAACTTTATCAGCCTGACTTCTCTGATCTTTATCCATTAGTCCACATGCTTACTGGAGAAAGTTAAGCCCAGCCTTGGATGAAAACTGCTAGTTGAGAAAGCCCTGAACCATCTTTAGAATTCCAAGTAAGTCAACCACCAGCTCTTTTATATGACCAAGCTGGTACCATAGCCAAAAGGTTGCATCTTGCCATTCCAAGGACTTTCCCTAAAGTGGTAGACTAGAACAAAATTCATGCATGCACCCCAAAGCCTGCCAAATCTATTCATAATTACTACAGCAGGCTTCAAACTATTTTTAAAGAAAATTCTGGACTCCCTGTAGACATTGAATCCACTAGGGTGACCTTTAATTTAATGTTTATAAATTATTTAAACAGAGACCTACTTCTGTTAGTCAAGAGAACCCACATAGAATGGGAAACAATATCTACCCCTGATCTTGTCAATCTAGCTAACCAATTAGCCTATGCCCTAGAAAATGATTCTAAAAGAAGGGCAAATAAAATCTAAATCACTAAGGCCAACTAGTGGAATCTCCCAAGCAAACTCTTCCTACCATACTCTGTCATGATGGTAAACAACCTGGCCATGGAAAAGGGACTGCTACAAACTTAAAAGGTTTAGATGATTACAGCTTCCCAAGGGTCAAGGCTCAAACTCATCTCAATGATGGGGATCCAAGGAAACACAGAGACCGTTTCCCATTCTACAATATGTCCTGGTATAGTGTTATCAGTCATAATTCCAGCTATTACCTTAAAATATTACATATCATAAAAATAACCAAATTTACTTGTTAATTGCATCATCTTGTGTGTATGTGAGCTCTCACCAGATATTTAACAATGGCTGTTTTTAAGTCTTTTGTCACTCACCATCTTCAAAGAGATCCATGGGAAAGACTCTGACAAGTACTCTAAAATGCAGGTTTCTGATGACTTTACAATCATAACACTGAGCTGGGTAAGAATTTCTAAAACTTTTATGAAACACTGATTCATAAAGCTGCTAACCCAAGATCAAGCAAAACAAGAATTAATTACATAAGAATGAATAAACTGATAAAGATGACTATATTTCTGATTATAAAACCCCCTCTTTCATTCCAGGGAAAAGAATCTGAGTAAAGGGACCCAACTATGCCTTATTCTTAGAAGACACTAGGTATTTATTTTTATGTGGAAGAAACGTATGTTCTACACTTCCCCTTAATTGGAAAAGACATTATGGGATCATTGCCCTCACCCCTATTGTTAAAATTAGAAAAACTCTTCCTTCTACTTGATCGGGGGACTTCCTCCTATCATCTTAAAAGGACATGTTGGAACTAGGAAGGTTATCCTTTTGGGTGGATGCCTACGTGTGACCCTATAGTAGATAGAAAAGGTTTGGTGCTTACTTTCCCCAGAGCCTTTTTAGTTTGGATTGGAGTAGCAGACCTTGAAAAAGCAATTCATAATCTTTCCATAATTACATCTGCCACTTTCAGTGCTTCTGTCTAAGCTTCTGAATATGGACAAACCTTGCAGAAGCAGTCCTACAAAACTGCAGACCCTAAATCTCCTCACTACT
Source organism: Camelus ferus (assembly GCF_009834535.1). Classification (NCBI taxonomy): domain Eukaryota; kingdom Metazoa; phylum Chordata; class Mammalia; order Artiodactyla; family Camelidae; genus Camelus; species Camelus ferus. Next base: position 61,170,463 of record NC_045696.1, read on the forward strand.
TAGAAAGGAGAACCTGTGCCCTCCTTGGAGAAGAATGCTATTTTTATGTTGAGAAAACAACACAATAACTAAAAATAATGAAAGACAATATCAGGCTGCCAGAAGGCAGTAGGAAAAACTGGTTGAGAAGTATTTTTCAATCAACAGCTGTCATTGAGATTTGGTCCTTAGTTTAATCTTTTAATTTAAATTTCTGCTGTCTGTTAGTAAACAAATGTCTCCTTCTCAAATGCACATACAAAATAAAATTCTTTTCTCTTTGAAGGCTTTCTGGAATTCAACTGACCATGAAAACTAAACTATATAACTTAGAGGGACACAACTGAGATTCTTCATTTTTCAATCCTTTTGTTATTTAAATGAGGTCAGTGAAATTCCATACCATTTCCCTTTTTTTGTGGGACAAACCACCCGAGGATGGTCTTCCTCAGCTTCATGGGAAAAGACACCTGAGGGCAACCCTCTTCAGCTCCACAGAAAATACAATACAATCTACCTTTAGAGAACTATACCTTAGACAAAAATTAACAAACAAACCTGAATAACATAATTGATCAGCAATGCTTTCTGTGAAAGATCTTGGTCAAAAGAGGAAAATGTGAAAGAATTTTAATCTAAGATGGAACCTGGGGATATAAAATGGAAAACGAAATTTAAGCATTGAGAGACAGATTTTTTTGTAAATACCTCATTTACAGAAAACTGATAATATTGGAATTTTCTTAAATGATGAAGAGTTGCTTCATATCAATCTTGGGAAATTTTGCTTATGGTTTCCAGAGGCATAAAGAAATGATCCAAGTCAGGTTGGTCTCACAAAATGAGCTGAATTGAGCTTTTTTTTATATGACTGTACTGGTTTTGTCTGCTCAGGGAATTTTCAAAGCTGGTCTCCATTTATTATTGTTTTTCATTTTAGCAGACTCTAACTGAATTCTCCTCTCTTTACCTTCCTGCCCATGCATGTCCCGAATTACAATTCCTCTGCTATTCCTGAATAAATTCATCTTTTTGACAATTTTGAGCTTACCTCATTTTACCTTTTTCTTTAGATTTATGTCATTTCCTTGATGGCCTATGTTAAGTCAGTGAGTAGAAAAATGTGACTCCAGGGCCCAGTGAGGGAACAGGACTGGATTTGTCAATGGGCAGCCAGGGTGGTCCTTGCCCGTCCCAGAGGTTATGAGATAGCAGCGAGCTCTGTTGTTACTGATCCCTCACAGGCAGGAGGCTGGGTGAAATGAGCTCTAGATTTTGACCACAGGGGTCTTCTGTGTGGGTACTGCTTTTGTTCAAGGAGGTCATGAAGATACCAAAACCTGGGCAGCCTCACCACTGTGTGACCTTGGGCAGCTTCTCCCACTCTGCACCTTGGTTTCCTATCTGTGAAATGAGGTTGGACTAGTCCATGGCTACAGTTTCTTCCAGCTCTGACACTGTCGGACTCTGAGTCTGCTTGGGTGGATCCTTGATCCTGGAGGGTGCTTGGCCTGGGCAGCAGTGACCCCAGTGCCAAGAGGAACAAGGAAGTAAAAGAATGTTTCAAATTCAGTTTCAATCTGGGCTGTTATGAGAACTGGGTGGAGAATGGGGTGCAAGGTAGGAATGTCACAGGCAGGGAGGAAGCGGCTGTGAACTCAGGTCCCTGGGCCAGGCAGAGGAAATGGATTCCGCTGCATGGTATCCTGGCAGAGGTGAGGACGACGTAGGGGAGTCCCCAAGGGAGGACTCTTGCTGGTCTCCACAGGCCCACAAGAAGCTCCCTCTTTTCTTACAACCAGGTTGGGTCAGAGGAGCAGGACCAGGGCAGTCACTGATGAAAGGGAAGATAGGGGATGGGAGGCTCTGAGTTCTCAGCTCCCAGAGCTTTCTTGCCATCACCCAGCACCCCAGGCAGCCCCTCACCACCTGCCTGCCCCGTCTCCCCAGGTGAGAGCTCAGACCATGTGCCTCCCCTAGGGATGACCTTCATGCTCTGTCCAGCACTGCAGAGCTTCACCATGGCTGTGCAGACCCACAGCCATCTCTCGGGCTTCCCAGGCTAAGATGGTGTCTCCGTCTGGCTTGTCCTCCTGGGTTTAGCCTCAAACTGCTCTGAAACCCAGCCTGCAGCAGCCTGTTTCCTCTGCCCTCCTGTTTCTCACAACTCTCCTCTCCCCACCGCCCTGCAGGATTGGGCACCTACCAAACCTCCAGTCTGTGTCTAATCAGGCATCTCCCTGACTAATCTCCCCTCTTGTCATCCTTCTCCCTTTTCTCTCTTCTCTCCTCCTTCATGCACCTCAGGCCACTAGCTGGCCTTTTGCCCATGCTAAGGTGGCCAACCCGTGATGATCCCTTTGGCCCTCAGCAAATTTAACATTTATGAAATATCCACATTTCCTAAAGCCCATCATTCTAGAGTTGGGAGGTGCTCCATGGGAGGTGACAAGGAGCCTACCGGCCACTTTGGTGGAGCCCATCCTCTCGGTCCAGTAGCCAAGAGTGAGGTCTTGTCCGAGCCTCAGCCTCTGGGGAAATGACTCCTGCCAACCACATCCACTAGAGGACACTTGACATATAAACCAGAGTGCCAGTAAGTTAACTGAAAATTTAAGATAGAACTCCCAAACTGGCTGAATGCTTGAGGCCTTTTAATTTATTCTCCCCTCTTCTGGTCTGTTTGTCTTCAGCAGGGGCTTTCCCTTTGCAAGGATTAGAACACTTGTGTCTGATAACAGGGTATTTCCTTCACAACTTCTGGGTCTCTGGAAACGTAAATTAAGTAGCTTGGTATGCCTGGAATCAAAATTAAGCAGGAGGGAAGTGTAAGGCTGCATTTCCCAAAGCAGAACACTCTTGCATGAACAATTTTCCCATACAAATGACTCATAAAGTCAAGTAAGTTTGAAAAAGGCTGCATACTTCACCCCTACCCTGGAAATTCACTATGTATGTTGGCCTAGTCAAAGCTCTGAAATGAACAATTTTACAAGAGATTTTCCAAACTTATTTGACCATGAAACTGTTTTCCCCACACTACCTAACACGCTAGATGGCTAATGCTGGGCTACTGTCAGGTACGGTTTCGGGGAAGTGCCGAGCTGGGCTCCTGTCCCCAGGGCCTCTCCCTTTCCATCAGGCTGCCCCACCTGGCTCAGCTCCTGGGCGCACTTTCTTGTTCTCCTTGTTGATCAGCCTCTGCTTTCTTTATCTGTGTTATTTGCATTGTCAGGGCTCTGACAGCCCTTCTATACCCTGATGATAGCTTGGGAGGCCTTTTTGTGTTTAAGATGACTTCTATACCAGCAACAGAGGATGAAAGTCCTGTTTAGAAGAACCAGGTTGAAGGAATTCAAGAAAAAAAACATAAACTGCAGGTGCACTGAGCTAATAAAAAAGCAGATGTCCATGAGGAATTCAGAAATGCAGGCATGAACCTGGGCTGAGTTTGGGGATGACACCTGGGGAGACAAGAATTGCTCTGACTTACACAGTGAACAGAATCTGGATTGTAGGGGTAATCTTAGAAGAAGGGGTGAGGAGAAGCCTTGGAAAAGGAGAGGAAGCCAGATTTCACAAATAAAAATATAGAGCATTCAGTAAAATTTGAATTTCACATGAATAACAGATAATTTTCAAATATATCTCATATGGTATTTGGGACATACTTATACTAAAGATTATTTGTTGTGCATGTGAAATTCAAATTTAATGGAACATCCTGTGTTTTATCTGGCAACTCTGTGCAGCAAGAAGGGGAGGCCTGGGTGGCAGGGGCAGTGAGGCTGGGGGCAGGCCTGGGGCGAGTGACAAGAAGACTGCCTGCCCCTTTGTGACAGGCAGCTGCTTGCTGTGCAGTGTGGCCAGCGACCTGGAGACCACAGTCAGTGTTCTACCGGAGGGAGGTGCCTCATGGGGGTGGACACGGGGCTAGGATCAAGGAGAGGAAGGCTCTGTCTCACATTTGGCTTGGCACAGGGACAGACAGAAAAGCAGAACTGCCTTGTACAGGGTGGAGCCCAAGAAGCCGCCAGGCAGGAAATTGGAGCAGGGTGTCAAGGGGTAGGGGGGCTGGCACAAGACCGTCTCCTCCATCCCCTGAGCACCAAAGCGTTCTCAGTGTCTGGGAGGAGCATTGAACTTGAGGGAGGTGGGATGGGGCTTGATCCAACCTCATTACTAGACTCCAAGGAAAGGATGACTCCAGTTGACCTTGGGTCACAGATACTTGTATACGTACACGTGTACATGTGTGTGTGTATGATCTTACCTGTTACATGTTAGTTTTATCAGTCTAACTCTCAGAATCCTAGGGATACCTTATTGTTATCCTTAAAAGGGACCTCCAAGACCAGTTATTTCAGTACCCTCATGGTAGACATGAAGAAATTGAGGCCCAGAGAGGTGAAACAGCTTGTCCAGAGTCTCACAGCTGAGCCAGAACTAGAATCCCCTGCGGTAACCACAGCTCCGTCTGTTATTCTAGGTTTTCTCTCCACATTTAAGAGTTAACATTGCTGTGTCTCAGTTTCCTCATCTATAAAATGGGGACAATGATAGTATCTCACAGGATTGTTGCAAGGATTAACTAAAATGCTATGTGATTAGAAGTGTCCATCACGGCTACCTGTTCAATAAGGGCTGGCTGTTTTTAATTGTCATCTGTTTATGCCTGTGTTGTTTCAGTCTTTGAAAAGCTGATGCCATGACAGAATTAGACATGCAAAAGATTAACTAGAGGAAATGCCTTAGAAAGAAAAAGAGGAGTATATTAGTTACCCACTACTGCATAACGAATTACTCCAAAACTTCGTGGAAGTGGAAGTTAAAACAACAGACATTCATTATTTCACAGTTTCTGCAGGTCAGAAATCTGGAGAGACTGAGCTAGGTTTTTGTGGCTCAGGGCCTCTTGGGAGGTTGCAGCTGAGTTGTCAGCGTGGGTGACAGTCAGTTAAAGGCTTCCAAGCTCACTCAGGGGACTGCTGGCTGGAGGCTCCTTGCCGTGTGGGCTACAGCTGCTCAACAACAAGGCTGATGGCTTCCCCCAGAGTGAGTGATCTGAGAGAGAGAGCAACCAGGCAGAAGCTGTAGTGGCTTTTATAACCTAATCTCAGAAGTGACATGTTATCACTCGTGCTCTATTCTACTGGGCACTCAGACTGACATAGTACAGAGGGGGAGGGGACGGCTGAGGACCGGAGTGGAGGGAGGGGGCGGGAGGAGGCACAACTGTGCTCACCACCAAGCCAGTGTCCAAAATGCCTGCAGGTGGGAGGTGCACTTTCTCTGCCTCTCCTCCCTCCTCCTCCTCTCTCTCCTTCCCTCCCCTCCTCTCCTCGCCCTTCTTCCTTCCTTTTTCCCTTTTTATTTTTATTTTTTGTTGGGGGAGGTAATTAGGTCTTTTTATTTATTTATTTTTAGAGGAGTTACCAGGGATTGAACCCAGGAACTCATGCATGCTAAGCATGTGCTCTACCACTTAAGCTGTACCCTCCCCTCCCTTCCTTTTTATTTTTTCAGACAAATGCAATACACAAATGTTACAGGAAGTCTTACTTAAAGGGTGGGAAATCACATACAACCCATCTTCTTCACCTTAACACTTTTTTTCACTCCCAATTTTCTCATCTACATACACATTTTAACATAGCTGCAGCCACACCTAAGCACCAGCCTATAGAGGCATGCAGGTGGGGCCAGGCAGCCTCCAAGCAAGAGAAGAGGAGGGGACATGAGAGGCGGTTGGGTTGCAGCTGAGGCTGGGGTAGGGACTGAGGCTGGGATGGGACTGAGGCCGGGGTGGGACTGAGGCTGGGGTGGGACTGAGGCTGGGGTGGGACTGAGGCTGGATAGGGACTGAGGCTGGGGTGGGACTGAGGCTGGCAGCAGCACTCACAACAGCGTCTCACTGGGAGGGATCAAACATGGGGGGGCATTGCATGTAAAAAAAATTGAGTTGATTCTTCCTGGGTGCCCAGAGTGACAACTAATAATTAAAGAAGGTTTGACAGGATGAGGGAGGGAAGGGGGAAAGATGGCTCTGAGGATGTACCAGAGGAAGAAGGCCACGGAGATGGTACAGCCTGTATAATGGAGCAGAAGAGGCAGAAATGCCACAGCGAAAGACACCGAACAAGAGAAGGATTGGGGTAGGCATCAGAAACAGGCTGGTGGTCAAGGAGCTTCTGTGCCGAAGTTCTCATACCTTGGAGTCACATCACATCCAGGAAGGAGCTACATCTCTCACCCCAATCTCCATCGACTTGCAGATGGTCGTGGGTCCTCAGGTGGAGGTGAGAGAGATGACTCGGCAGGCTTACTGACCCTGGCCGATTAACGAGGGAAAGAAAGTGCCAGGCTGATGAAAGGCAGGACACTTATCTTATCCCACAGGTGGCTCCTTAATTCCAATGACATAGTACTGTAGGACGATTTATGATTTACAATTGCTGCATTAGTCCCAAGGACATACCCCAGTATCTCTTTCCTTGTTCTCTTTCTCCCCCTGAAGTTTCAGGTTTAGGGCTGAGCTCCATGGGAGGAAAGAGCCAATAGGGGAAGACGACTGGCCCCACCGGCCTGGAGGGAAGATCACGATGGCAGAGTCTTCTGATCATTCTCCTGCAGCCTGATGTGGGCAGGGGGCTGTCTCCACCAGCTACCAGGCTGACGCTCCCTGCTCCAGTGTTTTCCTCTCTGAGAAATAAAAGCAGTTCTTTTTTTTTTCACTTTGTCCCTCTGCCTCTACTGAGAATTCTTTCTCCATTGATGGACAAGGACCCACACATTTGGGGTGCTTTCCAGTTTGGGGGTCTCTATCCCTAACAGAGTCACTGAGGAGTCACTCCTCTGCTTTGCTGCGGCAGGAGGACTAAGGAAGATGCTCGCCTCAGCCGGGGGCCTTCAGCTCCCATCCGCCCACAGTGAATGGCTGGAAAGGAGAAGGGGCCGCCCCCACTAAAGGGAAGCTGAGGGCTTACACTGGAAAAGGGGAGAGTCAGGCCATTGCTGGGAAGGGGAGATTGGAGGTGAGGAGGACCTTCTAGGGGCCTGGGGGTTGTGGGGCAGAGCAGAGGTGCCTCCCACAGGGGCCCCAGGGAGGCGCGTGGGGTGGGGCCTCCCTCAGTTGGGGGGGCCTGCTCTGTACCCGCGCTGTGCTCCATGCCCTGTGCCCTCAGAGATCCGCTGAGCCCTGCTGAGCCCTCCCTCACAATAATCCTCTGGAAGGGGACTGCTTCCTGTCCCAGCCAAGAGGAGACTGAGGCTCAGGGAAGTCTAAATCACTGCTTCCCACGGTGTGGTCCGCAGACCTGTTCTGGTCACTGTGAGGTTAGTACAGGAATTGAGAGCAGGTAACTGGAAACCTTTACAGCACTTTGACAGAGAAGTTGTCTGCTCTTGTATAATAAAACAGCTTGAAAAGAATTGTGAAAAAGTCTTATGAAGAAAAATTTAAACTGTTAATGAAAGAGTTTTAAAAGTCCTGAATAAACAGGCAGACATGGTGTGTTCCCAGATGGAAAGCACTGATAGTATAAACATATTCATTCTTCCCACATTCATCTCTGCAGTTAGGATAAAAATGCTACTGTTATTATTTGGAACTTGAAAATGTGATTCTGGAGCTCATATGGAAAAATAAATTTTGAGTAAATTGCCAGACATCAAAATGTAAAACTATAGCAACTTAAAAAAAAGTATAGTCTTGGTCCAAGAATTGGTAAACAGATCAATGTAAGGGAATAATATTAGAGAAAAATTACGGAAATTAAATGAAGATTTTTGACAATGTTGAAACTCTGGTACTAAATGAAATAATATCCCTCTGTAGTTAATACACGCGTCTCTAGGGATGTTAATTCCACTTCATACTGCGCTGGGGAAGTCTATATTCAGGGGACCCATCAAGAAACACTCATCGAAAACAAAATTTTGAAGAAAAATTCCACAAGGAAGAAAAAAAGAGTTGTTTGCTTTGCAAGAGTGTGATTTGAAAACCAAAATACTCTTACGGAGTTTGATAAATCCCACAAATGTTTGGCTGAAATGGGAAGGGTTTGCAGACTACGGCCCACAGACCAAATCCAGCAGCAGCCTAGTTTTTTAAATAAAGTTTTATTGGAACACAGCCACACCCACTCATTTTTATACTGTCTATGGCTGCTTTCATGCCCTGATGGCAGAGTTGAGTAGTTGTGACAGAGACTGCATGGCCCTTTAAAGAAAAAGTTTGCCAACCTCTGCTTTATGTAATTAAACTAGAATACATTAAAAGTTAGATGGAGTGTTATAATTATGCTATAATTTATTTTTAATCAGAAAAATACTCTGGGCAATCATTGTGTATTTATAATCATAAAAATGTTGCAAATTATACCCTACAATTTGATAAATATGAAATAAACATATTATCATATAAAATGTTGGGATTAATGCTTTATATGTCTTTGGGTTTTTGTTTTCCTTTTTCTAGTAATTCTCTTTTTTTCTGTTTTTTTCTTCCAGCTTTATTGAGTTGTAACTGACATGCAGTGCTGTATAAGTTTAAGGTGTACAGAATGACAGCATGATGACTTGACTTACATCATAAATGATTGCCACAATAAATTCAATGAACAGTCACCATCTCACATAGATACAAAAGGAAAAGAAAAAAAATATTTTTTCCTTGTAATAAGAACTCTAGGGTTTTCTCTCTTAACAACTTTTGTTTATGGTATATAGCAGTGTCAGTTATCTTTGTCATGTTGTATATTACATTCCTTGTACTTACTTATTTTATAACTGGAAGTTTGTCCCTTTTGACTACCTTCATCTAATTCCCCTCCCTCTGCCTCCTGCCTCCAGTAGCAACAAATCTGATCTCTTTTTCCATGAGTTTGTTTGTTTTGCTCTTGACGTATAATTGACCTACAACACTGTGTTGGTCCCTGGCATAAAACATAATGATTCAATGTTTCTGTACACTTCGAAATGATCACCATAGTAAGTCTAGCTGTCATCTGTCACCATACAAAGATGTTATGTAATTATTGACTGTATTCCCCACATCATACATTTCATACCTGTGACATTTCTTTTCTGATCGGAAATTTGTGCCTCTTAATCTCCCTCACCTATTTCTCTCATGCCCCCACACCCCTTCCCTCTGGCAACCACCTGTTTGTTCTCTGTATAAATGACTCTGTTTCTGTTTAGTTATGCTTGTTCATTTTGTTTTTTAGATTCCACATATAAGTGAAATCATATAGTATATGTCTTTGTCTGATTTATTTCACTTAGTATGATACCTTCTAGGTTTGTCCATGTTGCTGCAAATGACAAGATTTTATCCTTTTTATGGACAAGTAATATTCCATTGTGTATGTGTCTGTGTGTGTATCACATCTTCTTTACCCATTCATCTAGTGATGGGCACTTCCTTACTTTCTGCATTTCTACAAGATGCTCCAGTTCATCTTCTATCTTTCTTGCCTGAGTCCTAGAATTAGTCATTTCTCCAAGGAGCCCAGTCTCCTTTTTACTGGAGAATAGCATTAGAAACTAAGATCTTGACACTAGTTGTGCCCACTGCTACCACAGTGTCTCTCAGCTGACAGAGCAAGGAAATACATGTATATACTAACCCACATACATACACATATTTATATTTTGTATATACCCATCTGTATCTATGTTAAGCTAAACATGAGTTTGTGCTGATATCTGAAACTCCAATCTGTTTCCACACGGATAAATCTAGCCTTCTCCCCTTGCTTACCTGTAACTTCCCACTCCACTAGGGAGGTACCTCGTTGCCACCATCACCAATTACTTAATGTCTCAATTCCAGTATACATCAGAATTGTTAATATGTACCCCCTTGAAAAACAACTTGATATACGTTTATTTTGCCTTTAGTCTTCTACACACCACTCATTTGCAAAATTAAGTATGTCAGCACCATTTCCTCCACCTCCTTAGTGAGATGGTTTCGTACATGTATAGCACAGTTAGACTATTTTGTTCCATTCTGCATTCTGTTGTGGGATTCCTGACCTCCTGAATGACTTTTTTTTCATTTGCACACATTAAGGTTTCCTCTTTGTGCTAAAAAGTGTTATGGGTTTTGAAGCGGAGGGGAGGGATAAATTAGGATTTTGAGATTAACATATACACATTACTATATATAAAATAAATGAGAAGGACCTACTATATAGCACAAGGAACTATATTCAATATCTTGTAATAATGTAATAATGGAAAATAATCTGAAAAAGAATATACATACATATATATGTATATATATAGATACCTATATATCTGGATCACTTTGCTGTACACCCGAAACTAACACAACACTGTAAATCATCCACATTTCAATTTAAAAAAAAGTGTTATGGGTTTGACACATGCATACTGTCATGTATTCACCATTACAACATCATACACAAGAGTTTTATTGCCCTAAAAACCCCAGTGCTTCACCCACTCAATGCCTCCCCCCTCCCTTCCCCTTAACAACCACTGATCTTTTTACCTTTTGCAGAAAGTATTGTATTATATAAAAATATTGACCTATCATGAATTTTTTAAAACTTTAACCTAATTCTTCAGCACAGATATTTTAAGAAGCAGTGGTCTCAACAACCAACCCAATGTCACCCACTACCCCAAGGGAGAGTGAGATTTTGAAGTCACATCTGTTTGGTTCTGAGTCCTGAGCTGGTTTCCATGTCAGTCTCTTGCTTCTCCCCTTTTCAAGCATTAAGAGGGAGTCCTCATTCTGAGCTCTGAATAGCCACTAGGAGATGATTCAGGAGCCAGCTGGACAAGATTATGGAGGAAAACAAAAGTGGACAAGCCATGGTTCCCCCAAAAAGGCCTTTTGTGGACTCAAAAAGTTGAAGGAAGAAGGAAGAAGTAAACTATGTACATGGCCCTGGGCGCTAGGTGAAGCCCATTGTATTTTGGGGGGATTCCATAGCCCGAGATGGGGACCCTCCCATATGCCAGGCCCCTACTGACTATCTAGGATACGGGACACAAAAAGACACTATCCTTCAAGAAGTTCACACCCCTGCAGGGTATTTATCAATACATATGCAACCTGATACATTAGAAAGAGAAAACCTGAAACCATTAATGCTTTCAAAATGATAAAAACGTCAGACTCAGGAAAAGAAATGAGTAGTAGGATTTTTTCCCACTCAAAAAAAAAAAAAAAAGTCACATGAAAAGATCAAATAATTGCATTACGTGGTAAGTAACCGAATGACTGGAAACCTCTTGCTCCATTTGGCGAGGGGAGAGAATTGTAAGATGTGAAATAGAGAAAAGAATCTCTGTGCATAAATATCAAAGTGAGACTAAAAGCACTCGATGATTACAGTGAATGTGGGAAGGCGTTCAGATGGGATTTGGGTTTAGTTCAACCCCAGAGAAACCAACCAGTGAGTAACTCTGGGTGTTGACACTGGGAGATCTGAGGTCCCATAGCATTGCTTCTGAAGTCACACTCTGTAACAGAAAGTCCAAGTTGTGGTGGGCTGGGTCGGCCTCGGTAGCTCTTTTTGTCAGACTGTATGTGTGGTTGGCCTCACGTGAAAATTAAAAATTTGCATCACAAAGAAGACTACCGCAAAGGGCAACCTGACCTTTGTCTCTGTGGGCACAGACTAGGCAGCGAGCAGGGGCTCCCAAAGTAGGATGGACCAGGAGAAGGGGGGCTGCTTGAGGCTGAAGCAGCTTCTCTGTGGTTCTCTGTGTTGAGAACTCCACCTGAGTGAGGCCTCTTTCCTGAGTTCAGTGTCACAGCCCCGGGGGTGTCTCAGACACTCCAATTTCACCTCTCCCAAAGCAGTCATTGCATCCCGAGCCGACTCTTTTCTCTTTGATTTTGTGTTGAGACAAAATGTATATAAGCATACAATTCATCATTCACCATTACATAAAATAATGCAAATAAATTATTTAAATTCACCCATTTTAAAGTGTGCGATTCAGTGGTTTTAGTACATTTGCAATGTTGTGCAACCATCGTTAATTCCAAATAATTTTTATCACCCCCCCAAAACGACCCTGTACCCATGAAGGAGTCACTCCCCATTACTCTCTCCCAGCCCCTAACAGCCACTCGTCTTTATGGATTTGCCTGTTCTCTGGATATTCCACAGAAATGGAACCACACAATATGTGGTCTTCTGCATCTGACGTCTCTCACTTAGCATAAATTTTCAAGATTCATCCATGTTGTAACCCTTGTCAGTACTTCATTTTCTTTCTGTGGCTGGAAAATATTCCATTGTATAGATACTCAAGTTTGTTTATCTCATACCTGCTCTTGTGTCTCTCTTGGGTATCTACTGAGTAGCTCCCTTCATCTAGGGTTCCAAACCCCAGATGGGGATGTCTTCCTTCATCTTTTTCTCTCATTCACCCTCATACTCCAGTCAGAGAAGACAGAAGTCTTGTCGTTTCTCTCTCTCCAAACCTCTCCTCTGTCGTCATAGACCCTCCCCCAGATCAGGACACCCTCCTCTCTCACCCCGATGATGACCCCAACCCCCTGAACAGTCACCCTGCCTCCAACTCCATCCCTTCCATCCATTCTCCATGTCATGGTGGGAGCGGTCTTGATTTTCAGAGCTGATCAAATCTCTGCCCATCTTACAACCCTTCCATGTCTGCCCATGGCCCTCAGGATAAAGTTCAAATTGCTCATCATGGCTTACAAATCCCCTCAGGACATGGGCCCTGCCTGGCCCTCAGCCTCATCTTGCACTTCATACTCCAGCCAACTGAACTCTGTGCTGAGACATCCAGGTTGTCCCCCAGACAAGTAGGAGCTGGTCAACCCAAAACTCACCTTGGTGGCCATTTTCCCTCTTTCTCTCTTGCCCACCCTCCAAACTGGCTTAGACCCTTCACGAGCCTCCCATGGCAGTTAGCACACTGGGTTGCTCTCATTTTTACCTCTCTCTTAGGTGGCCACGTGGCTGACCCCACCTCCTTGTTCAAATCTCACTCAGTATCACCTCCACAGAGAGGCTTCCTTGGTGAGGCCATGACACCACCCACCCCAGTCACTCTATCACATTTCACTTTTAACATTTACAGCTACTTGCAGTATTTTCAATGTGTTTGTCTGTTTGTTACTTATTCCCCACACTAAAATATAAACTCCCTGAGAGCAAACATCTTGCCTGTCTTATTTTCCTCTGAACCCCAACCTCAGAACAGGACCTGGCACACAGAAGGGACTCAGTAACTGTATATACAATGATTAATATATGTTCAGTGTGAAACTAGCTTTCATTTTGTTTCTTTAAAATCACATAATGACTTTTTTTAAAGTCACAAACCTGAAGACTCTCTGCAGAAGTTAAGGGCTCATATGCCTGTGATGCTTCCAGCCCGACTCCCTCCTCTTTTAGGAAATACTTTTCACTCTGACCTTGGTGGCTGCAGGCCGCCGTGGCTCTTCTCTCACTCTGCCTGGTCCTTTGTCCACTTCTTTCCTGTTTCCTCTTCCTCTTCTTTCCCCTCCCAACTGTGGGCTTTCCCCCGCACCTGAGCCTTGGTTCTCTTCAGCATATGATGCAGCCCTTCGATGGCATCTGGGCCTCTCTGTGTAGACGGCTCACCAGTCCATACATTTGACCCTAAGTCCCCTCACGACCTGCAACCTGCAAGGTCCCACTTGGAATTCCCTTTGTGCCTTTAAACTGTGTCATGAAAGACTCCCAGCTCCCAGCAGTGAATTCCTGGGGATTTTGTCATCTCTGCAAATACATCATGTTGAACCCTCATCAGAGCCTCTTTACGCAATTGTACATGGTGTGACCATTGGAAAGAATGAGACAGCTCCATATGCATTCATTTGGAACAACTTCCACAATATATTACGTGGGATAAAGCAAGATGTGCAATAGTGTGAGGGCGGTGGTGTCCAGGAGAAATAGGCAAGTGACACACACCATTTGACATGTTCTGATGGCCACATTAGAAGTAACAAGAAAGAGGCGAAGACCACTTTAACAATATAGTTTCTTTAACCCACTGTATCCAAAATAGTACCATTTCACCTTAGCAATATGAAAAATTTTTTTATTGAAGTGCAGTCAGTTACAATGTGTCGATTTCTGGTGTACAGCACCATGTCGCAGGCATGCATATACAAACATATATTCATTTGAAAAATTATTAATATTTTTCCCACACTAAGTCTTTGAAATCCAGGTGTACTTTATACTTACTGTACATCTCAGTTTGGTCACACATGTGGCTGGTGGCTGCCATACAGGACCACACAGGCATCCCCCTTGAGGAGTATGTACGAGGCAAGCACACAGCAGGAAATGACTACACGGCACCACTCAGAAAAGCATTCTTCACATCCTCTGTCATCTTCCCCCTTGAATGCTCTATGGGACACTGGCAACTGACCGTGAGCCACAGAACCAGTTGGGGGTCCCTCCCTGAAGTGCACACTTTAGATCCGTCGCATGGCTCTGCTTAGATGTCTCAAATGACCACCATTCTACAAAAAGTCCCCTGCCATTTATTCCCAGAGGCTGTGTTTCTCCTAAGAAACAAAGCTCCTCTCCGTCCAACCCCATTTTCATCATCTTTTGTGCAGCCACCCTAGATGTGCTTGTTCAAAATCAATCCGTCAACAAACATTCACTGAGTGCTTACTAGGTGCCAGTTGCTAGCCAGGCCCCAGGGGCATGAGACAAACCTGGCTCCTGCCTTCCTGGAGCTCCCAGTCGAGCAGGAAATCTCTTGGTGTCCCTTTTCACCCACTCCCTCTGCCTGTCTCTCTTCTCACCCTTGACCCTCTTCCTTCTTTCCCTTTGGCCTCAGGTCTGTCTCCTAGCACCCACGGGCCGGGCCATGACAAAAGGCTGCCCGGTGGCAAACCACATCCTTTCAGGTTTAGTTTCGATTTCAGAGGTCAACCAGGTCTTGCCCTCTCTAGGGAGGTTTCTGGGCATTAGTCACTTGGCTCAGGGAGCCTGGGGTGGCAGAGATGCTGGGGTCACAAGGAGGACAGGAGGAAGTCTGGTGGAGCAAGAACTTGGCTTGGGGTCTCAGCCTCTGGGCTGCTCTGTGATGACCAGAGCCAAGCTGTCCTGGAGAGACAGGAAAGTAGGGACCACAGTGGGTTTAGTTGAGGCTGGAGCTGGGTGGGGGTCCAGCAGCGCTCACAGCCAGAGGAGAGGTACTGGCTGCCCTGAGGTGTTTTGGCCTGCACTGGCTCTTCCCTCCCCTGCAAGACTGTCACAGATCAACTTGCTTCCTGCTCAGCACCATGGTGCAGACCCTCAGAACTGCTCCCTGGGGCCTTGCAGGGGCCTCCTCCTTAATCATCCCCTAGACTCCCCACCTCTGGTTTACCCACCACCACGTTGCCCTCCGCATGACCCTTCTCGGAGGACGCCCAGCCTGCCAAGCAGCCCCGCCTAGCACGTCACCGCGGCCTCCGAGGTGGACCGCAGTCATACCTTCCGGGTGTTTGTCCTACTAACCCATAAGCATGACCCACCACCGTGTTCACACTGCCCCACGTTCTTCCTGTTAGAGGGGCTCTTTAGGAAGATGGAGTGGGCAAAATAGAGATACTCTGAGCATAAT
Source organism: Camelus ferus (assembly GCF_009834535.1). Classification (NCBI taxonomy): domain Eukaryota; kingdom Metazoa; phylum Chordata; class Mammalia; order Artiodactyla; family Camelidae; genus Camelus; species Camelus ferus. The sequence continues at coordinate 61,186,066 of NC_045696.1, forward strand.
CTTGCACCAAAGTGGCGAGGCAGTCAATACTGGCGAAAGAAACCTTTGCTGGTTTTGTGATGTGCCTTTTTGAGGCTGGACACGAAGGGCCATTTTCCTTCATTCTCTCCTCTTGCAACATGCGCCTGAAGTCTCCTCAACTCCAGCAGGAGGAAAATCTGACAGAGCCAGGACCCTGGGCTGAGGGAAGGGCCTACAAAACCCATGGAAGTATTTGTGTGGATGTGTGTAGGGGTGTCCTTGGGGTCAGAGCAGAAAACCTCCAGTGTCCCCAACGCCCAGACAGTGATGACCGTGGCAGAGACATTACCCCATTCCTGAAAGCACAGGCTCCAGGATTCCCTGACTGCTTTGCCGAACCTTCTGTAGACTATGTGGCGGAGGGTCTAGGATGTCCCACTTAATCTTCCTTCCCTCTCTCCTTCACTCATATTCAGGCTTGCACGGTGGCCTGGAGACTCTCCTGGTGTCTCCATCTCCCTCCTTATTTTCTCTTACACAGTCATTTCCCCAAATAAAGTCCTTGGGTTCTTTATCTCAGCCCTTAGTGACTGCTCTCGGAGGATCTGGGACTAACGCATTTATGCTGTTCATTTTTTCACACAAGTTCAGGCGCAGCCAAACCCAACTCACTGAAGAAGTGGAGCAGGACTCTACCAGCAGGGGGCAGAGGCACACAGACAGAGGGTGCCCCTCGGCCCTCCTCCTCCACCAGGCTGACACTTCAGGAGAATGTGTTCTCTTCTCAGTCCTTTCCTCCATGGCTTTGTGTGCTCCCACGAACACCTGCCAAATGTAGCTGTCCTTCAAAGTCTCACTCAGGTCAAGTTAGTTCAAAGTGAAGGGCATGGCATCTGAGCTGAATACTGGAGCACTCCTTGATTCTTCTGGAGCCCAGATGGAAAGGGTGGGAGGGGTGGGAGAGACCCACAGAGACACTCACTGGCACCCCTCCAATCCGAGCCTGCTGTTTGTGATGTGTTGGGGTAGACAGCCACTTGAAGTGACTCCTGAGGAAGGGGGCCTGGGGCCATGGTTCCATCTGCCCACCCTCACCACCCAAGGTTGTGAGGGCACAGGGCAGTTCAGGTGGGGGTTTCCCAGGGAGGCCCCGCTGCTCTCAGCCTCAAGTTCCTACAGTTGCCTGTGTCCAGATGGAGGGTGAGCCCTAACAAAGATTTGTTCTTTTCTGTTAAAAACAAGCCTGGCCACACCCCGGTGACTATATAACTCTCGATGAACTAAACACCTGCAAAGCAACCCAGAGAGGGGAACCTGGGCTTTGGCGACAGGCAGACTTAGTTTCAACCTTGCCTGCTCCCTCAATTCCTAGCTGTGTAAACACTGACAAATTGCTTAACATCTCTGAACTTGATTTTCTGAGCTGAGAGGAAATAACACTTACCTCCTACGCTTACTGGGAGGAGTGGATAAATAACATGTAAAGTTCCCAGCCCAGGTTTTTCTCTAGAGGACCAGTGGTTCTCTGCGAGGACAGTAATGACCCCCAGTAGACAGTCTGGGCAGTGCGGGGTGTTTTCAGTGGTCACTGTGCCAGAGGCCGCCTGTGACACAGGCAGGGGCCAGGGACCTCCAGCCCTACACAGTACAGTGATGCAAAACGAGGAAATGTCCTCTGTTCCATATGCAAGAATAGGGGAGTTCTTGCACAATTTTAAGACACATTGAAGTTTCCAGGAATGCAACTACAGGGTGAATTGAGGGAATTTTCTGTGCTTAGTTTGTCACTTTACCAAGAGTTGTTCATCGATTTAGGAAAATCTCACCACTGACAGCGCCGCCACTTAGGGTATTTGAGTGGCCTGACTCTTCTGATGTCCTTTAAGGATGTGCTCTAGCTTTGTCCACATGCATCCCCTGGGGACCTTGCTCAGGTGCAGATTTGGATTCTAGCAGGTCTAACGTGGGGACTGAGATCTGCATGTCTCACAAGTCCCCAGGAGAGGCCAGCCTCAATGTCCTGGTGCAGTCAGTCACACATGTTCAAGCAGACAATATGCTTTCTGTTATGTTATGCTTCCCCCTTTGTATGACTTTAGGGCATTGTTTTAGGTCGAGTTTCCTAGGAAACACTCTGGGAGGGAGATTTCCGTGCCCGTGGTTAACTGGGGCATGTTCCCGGAAACCCCTGTGAGGGGTGGGAAAAGCAGGGTTGGGCAGAAAAAGGAGCTGAGCTATGAGGCCATCACAGCAGAGGCCTCAGGGAGCTCAAGACCCAGATGGTCCATTCAGAGATGCAGGGGGCTGGGCTTCTGCTCGGACTCTAAACGATTTTGGCCAATGTTTGCCCATCCTTTAATTCATTCATTCACTCATGTATTTATTCATTACCTTCTCACTGAGTGCCTAACCCACTCTGGGCCTCTTCCCCTCTGCGGCTGCCCCTCCACCGTGTCACCCAGCACCCAGGCCCTCGCTGACGCATCACTGGGAGAGATGCGCAGAGACGGGGGGCCAAGGAGTCTCTGGGTCAAGGAGGGGAGGGCCGGGTCCCGAGCAGGAGGCCCCGGTGGTCCCTCCACAGCAGCCTCATCCTTCCCGGGGTGTGCTGCCCCGTCCTGGGGACAATCTCCGCTTTTGCCCAGAGTCTGGGCCCTCAAGCCTCAGTCCCAACCTCAGGGGAGAGCCAGGTAAGGGCCCAGGTTGGGGAACAGAGTGCTCATTTTCTGTACAAATGGACACGTGCACACTTTCTGCATTTTCCCCACTGGGAATCTAGAAGCCTGGGTTTTCTTCCAGACTTCTCCACTAAACATCTGGGGAATCAAGATCCGTCAACGCCAAATAACTATCTAACTCATTAAAAACCACAGTTATTACAGTGGGTCTGCTTCTTTAATGTTTGGATTTCCTCTGGTTATAAAATCATGCACACAGGCATATATGATTCAGAAAGTTGAAAAATTTAAAAAAAAATTAGGAACTGAAGGTCACCCACAACTTCAGGCACTGCTAATTTAGAATGGATAATCTTCTGGGCTCTTCTCAGAGTTACAACTGAACTGCTCTCAGTAGCCACTACTACCGTCATGGCTGCATTTTCATTGAGACCTTAGCATCTGTTCCAGGAGCACGTTTTTTAGCAAATTACTTCCACCAAGTGGGGCTCTGTTGCAGCGGAGAGTCCCCCTAACCCCACACCCTCTTCTGAATCCCTCTCCTCCAGCTTCTCCACCCTGCAGAAGGAGAAACAGCCATTTATGCCAAGTGCTTTACATTCTACATCCCGTTGAAGCTTTACAACCACCTTAAATTCATGTTTTATTATGCCCACTTTATGGATGAAAAAACTAGAGTTCAAACAGACTAAATAGTTCGGACTCTAAATAGTTCGCCAGAGATGGCAAGCAGAGAACCCAGGATTCCGGGTTCCAGCGCTCCTGCCCTCGGCACAGCAGCGTGCAGCCTGCCAGAAGCCCTCTGGGGGTTCTGGAGGCTGAAGAGGCTGAGAGGAGATTCAGGAAACATCTTCTGGTCTCGTTGTAACAACTGTGGTTTTTAGTGAATTAGATAGTTATTTGGCGTTGACGGATCTTGATTCCCCAGATGTTTAGTGGAGGAGTCTGGAAGCGAACCCACGCTTCTAGATTCCCAGTGGGGAAAATGCAGAAAGTGTGCACATGTCCATTTGTACAGAAAATGGCTACTCTGTTTCCCTGCCTGGGCCCTCACCTGGCTCTCCCCTGAGGCTTCATTGGAGGGGCTCATGCCTGTCCTGTGCTGAGAAAAGGGCTGGGCTGAGGATACGGTCAGAGGCATGGTTAAGCGCCCCCCAGTGGCCAGCTGATGCTATTATACTCGAGTCTGTTCTCAGACACATTTGAGAGTGAACAAGGATGCTATTAACAATACACAGGAGATGGGCATAAACGGGGATGTGCAGGTAAACTGGGAGGTATGGTCACCCGGCTCAGTGGAGGCAGAGGGTGGCACAAATTCTTTTAAGGGATTGCCCAGAGTGGCCGGAACCCACAAGCTTATCCCCTCAGGTGAGCTCTGGCCAGCAGGAGAGGTTCCGGAGAGTCACGTGGCATCTTCAGTTGACTCTGACTCTCCTCGGGACTGGGCTTCCAGGACCCAGCTTGGCAGCCCCGCCTGGTGTTCATGCAGCAGGCAGCTATGTGGGTGCTGTGGTCGCCCAGATCTGAATTTGGATTTTGGTGCTGTCTCTTTCTGGTAACTTTGAGGAAATTACCTAATTTTTCTGAGCTTCCATTTCCTTGAGTATAAAATAGGACCAATAAATTCCAGTTTGTGAGATTATTGTATGAGATAGGGTCTATGAAAGTGCCGACTGCTTAGCAGGAGCTCAATAAAGACAGTGTTAGCCTCGGAGGCAGATTTGTATGCGATGTTAGTTAATGAAGTGACAAGGCCAACTGACTTTTCTAGGCCAGGGGAAGTCCTGGCTTGGCGTGTGGCTTTCTCCCACCTGAACTCCCTCAGGCGCACTAGGCTGGGAGGTAGATCCCCATTCTGGTCCAAGGCCTGCCGCTTGAGACTTTGAGATGTGAATGGTGGCAGATGGATGGGGAAGAAAACCAGAACCTGAAGTATCATCCAACTAGCAGTGAATTTTCCTTTTCTCCTCTGGCATCTCCAGGCCTGGACTAGGACAGCTGAAACCCAGAGCTGTGGTCAGAAAGCACTCCGAAGAAACTCTACTTCTGGTCAAAGGAGCAGAAAGGGGGCTCCTGAGGGTTAGAGCGAGTGGAGAGAATCTCCTACATTTTCTATTGTTTTTTATTCTCTCCCACCCCAGATCCCCAGCAAAACTACAGCAGCAGTGGCAGCAGCTGGACAGTCACCTAAAGCCCCAACGCAGAGAACTCCTCTCTGACCAGACAATCTGCGGCCCCCAAAGTGTGGGGGAAATCGCACTGCTTCTCCCCTTCTCTCTCTGTTCCCCCTTTGCGTGGTCAGAGGATCGCTGTCATGGGAAGTGTGTGGGAGAGCAGGGAAACCGAAGCCCTGGCTTTCAAGCCAGGGAACCTGGGAACCAGAAAGTGTCAAGGAGACAGCGAAGAGGAGGAGGCTCCAGTAATCAATCCTATAACACTGTAGAGCAACTCCTGGGCTCAGTCCCAGACTGCACATGCCTGGATCTGTCCCGAAACAGCACACCAAACACCGAAGGAAAGGGACAGTCTGCCACTCAGGTCGCAAACTGGCCCCTGGGTGATCACAGGTGGGCGGGTCTGACTAGCACTACAATCACCAGCGAAGACTTGAAAAATTGAACTGACACTGGAACCACTGCTGAGGGCAGGCCAGTAGGAACTTGTCGTAGTAAATCAACTGCTAAAATAAGCAAACAAAAACAACATTCTCCATAGACTTTAAACAAGACTTGAGTCTCACAGCATAATATTCAACCAAAACAAAAAATTTCCCGGATGGGCACAAGGCTCGAACGGGCCATAGACCATGGAGCGAGCACAGGCAGCCCAAGGGCTCCCCGGGTCTGAAAGGCTAGGGAGGGAGTGCGGTAAGGCCTGCGCCGAACCGGGCGGCCTTGGCCCTGGCGCCCTCGGTGCGGCTGCCCTGGGGCCTCTCTGTGTCTAAGTCTGCTCAGTCCTTCCTAGACCAGCTGCACAAGCTGCCCACTCAGAGCCTGGCTGTGCCTGCCCTCCAGCCGTGGTACTTGCTTACCCACCGCTTCTGTGAACCCCTCCATGTATAAGCTCCCACGGGGAGGGACCGTGGCTTCTCTCTTCACAGTGCTCTGCACACGGCAGCGGCAGCGGGCGCAGGAGGACTCCCCTCCAGGTAGGGCTCTGGGGGAGAAGCAAAAGTTAAGGTGGTAAGACTTCCCAGCTGGAAGCCCTGACCTGTTGACTCCCTCACAACAGCTCACTCCCATTTCAAGAGGAGAAGACTGATGCTCCTGAGAGTTTACAAGACAGGAATGAGGTTGAATGTGAGAAGCAGAGCTGGGATTTAAACTTGGGCTTCTGCTTATAACCCTGGGCCCCTTTGATGGAGAAGAGGAGAGGGACAAGGGAGAGGCGCACAGATGGAGCTGAGGGCAGAGTTAAAGCATCCGCCTTCTCCTCCCAGGGGCAGAGCACAGAATAACTGAGGCAGCAGATAAGGACCCTCTTCCAACCCCTCCTTTACGGTCTGTGAAACTAGGATCCAGGGAAGGACAGGGACTTGCCCTGGGTCGTACAACTAGTGGCAGAAATACTGGCTTTCCTGAACTTTCTATATTTATGGAGAATTAGGTACTATAAGGCTTGTACAAGTTTCATTAAGGATTTTATTTTTAACAAAATATGCAAGTTCAAGAAAAAAGGTTCTCATATTTAGATAGCCTTAATAAATATTTTATTAAAATAGCATGATGGGTACTGATTCTTTTTTTTTTTAATAAAGGATGCACCAGATTAAATGCAAAGCACTGAAAGGAGTTGGTTAAATAGATTTAGCACAGTTTGCTTTGGCAATAAGAATTGTGAAAAAAAAGTAGCAAAAACTTCTATATTCAAGCCAAGGAGAATGATTAAGAATATTTTGGCACATGTACTCAATGGACTATGTTTATGAAACTGTGACGAAGTTGAGTACAGTCAAAAAAATAAAAAGCAAAAACAAGACAAACACCAAGATGTTAAACAGTGGTTGTATTCAAGTGTCAGGCTACAAATGAGCTCAAGATTCTATTTTTCTATGTTCCAGAAATTCTATAATGAGAGTGTTCTTTCAGCAAAGAAGGAAAATGTTTTATTTGGGGGAAAAAGCCACTCTTTTATTTTGGTGGGAGGACAATAGCTGGAACAATAGCTTATCTGACTTTAAGCAAGCTCTGTGCCTAGTAACCCGTTTCTCTTTTGCTCATGACTATACCTCTAACTCCTAGTACAGCGCCAAGTACACAATAGGAATGCAGGAAATATTTGTTGATGAGAAAATAAATGGGGGGAGGGTATAGCTCAGTGGTAGAGCTCATGTTTAGCATGAACTAGGTCCTGGGTTCAATCCCCAGGACCTCCCTTAAAAAAAAAAAAAAAAAAGATGGATGGATGGATGATATATGTGGAAATATTTAACACTTGAAATTTAAAAACACCTAGTAGAGAAATTTTTTAAAAAGTTAAAAATAAGAATTATTCCAAATGGGAACTGTGTAAATGAGACAAAGGAAACAATTGCATATTAAAGGAAGCTGTTAGCCTTCTCACCTGTGCATTAGGCTGTGGTTAAACAGAGAATAACTATGACATGACAGTACTCACAACCCCAGGGCTTTCAGCAGCTAAACTGCTCCTCCAGCTAAACCAACATGGGCCTGACGTTGATGCTCCGCCCCTCTGCCTTCCTTCTCTGAGCAGCTCTCCCTTAGCTCCATGGCCAATGTCAACACTGAGGTTCTGAGGGGAAGCGAGTGAGAGGGGTGGGCAGTTGGCAGGCCACGAGGAGATCTGGAGGAGATCTGGGTGCCTTCCCTCGAGGCTGAGTGGTTCCAGAGGCCCGCCCTGGACACAGGGATGCTCGCCGCCCCGAGCGGCCTCTGTGGTACTGGCCGGGCAGGATGGGACTGGGGAGGCAGTGATTTCCCCACAGTGTGTATGTCTTATGTAACTACAACTAATGTAGCCTTTCTTCTAGTTTTTTCTTTTTTTTCAATTAATGTATTCTAAGTACCCAATATTAGCCACTCAGGTATAATAACAGGCAGGGAAATGCTGGCTTAGAAAATGACGAAAGCAAATAGGAAATCCAAGGGACACACTTTTCTGGAGCACAGAGGAGGAGTAAGATACAGGTCTGCTCTATGGAACTTAAGACCTAATTACAGAAACAAAACCATCCCCTAGGCCACCTGTCTGTCCAACGTTTCCTCTGGACTCTCCCCTGCCTCCCTGCACCCCTGTCCAACCACCATGTCCTACCACAGAGTGTGATTCCGGATCTTTGTTCCTCCTAACCTCCCTCTTCGGTGCCTGGAAACTGCTCATCCTTTGAGGTCCCCGCATTTCTTCCATTGTGCTGCCAGGGCCCCATCCCTCTCTGTCCTGTCACAACTCTCGGCTCAGCGTATTATAAGGATTTGTGGGGTTAAGGGTGTAGCTCATGTGGCAGCGTGCGTGCTTAGCATGCACAAGGTCTTGGGTTCAATCCCTAGTACCTCCCCCCAAAATAAATAAACCTAATTACTGCCCCCACACAAGGTTAAATTTTTTAAAAAAGGAAAAAGAGGATCTGTGTGTGTGTGGCCACCTCCCCTCATTCACTGTGAGCCCCTAAGAGCCTAGAAACTGCTCCAGGTGGCGGCTCACATAGACAGGACCCCCGTGAATGAACCATGTGGGTAGGATTGCAGCCGTGGGCACGCAGAAGAGGCAGCCTGGGCTGGAGGGGCCGGGAAGGCCGTGGGGAAGGCGGCCCTTCACAAGGACCTCCACACAGGTGCAGAGCCAGCCTGGTGGGGACGCAAGAGCCACATATGAGGGGCTTCTCCTCCGAGAACCGGCTGTTAATGACGAACCTTTAGGGCAGAAGGTGCTGACATGTGTGTAGGGAGAGCCAGGCTCACGTTGCAAGGTTGGAGACAGGCAGAATGCGGGATCCCTAAGGCCAGATGGTGAGAGAGGAGGCTCCAGGTCACGGGGTCAGGTACAAGGGCAGTTAGGAAAACAAAAAACCAACAAACCGGCTGAAAAATGGAAGACATGACCAACAAGCTCATTAAAAGATGCCCGACATCACTAATCATTAGGAAAATGCAAATCAAAACCACCTTGAACCCATTAGGTTGGCTGCTATTTTAATAAATAAATACATAAACTGTATGTGTATTTTACCAAAATTTTAAAAAATTAGAAAAGAAACTATAATAGGAAGCCATTTTGCAATAAAACAAAATACAGTAGTTTAAAATAAAGCTACACTCCTATCACTAAGAAACAATTACTTTTAATATATTAATTGAATATTCTTTTAAGGATAGTTCGATTTGCTGTGTTGTAGCCCAGTCTGTGGATGAAAAAAAATTATATTTAACCAACCCCCTATTATAGGACATTTTGATGGTTCCCAATTGTTCACTATCATAAAAGCTGTTGTGATTAAATTCCTTATATATATATTTTAATGAATTGTTTATTCAAAACAGGGGGTTCATTAGAAGGGATGACAGTTCCCTGGGGAGGGCAGGGCAGGGAGCACAGCCCTGCAGGGAGAGGAGCAGGGCTTCCAGGAGCCAGGCAGGGCCACCCATGGCCCGCCAGCTCTTTAGGATTACACTTGGAGCTGCCAAGTGTAAACACGCTTGATCATGTCTGAGGATCACCCAGGAATCCTGGTTGGACAGAGATTCCAGTTCAGTAGGTCCAGGTAGGGCCCAGGTTCTGCATTTCTAACGGGTTCCCAGGTGATGTTGACACTGCTGGACCTCATGCCACCCTTTAAGTTGGAAGGATAAGGATAAGGAGACCCTTAGAATGAAGGGGGAACACACAGGATGCAGCCTATGATAAGGCTGGTGATAACAGGGCTGGAGAGATTTCCCTCAGAATTTGTCCACTTTTTAAAAGTTCCACCTTGTCTCTACCTCACAAAGGCCAGTGAGAGAAGGGGATTCCGTCTGCCTTGTGTAATGAGGGAAGCCGTGCATCCTAGGGGCCATCCTGGTGGTGGCAGGAGGAATGAAGTGAGAAACTTCCAAAAGGACAGCTTCAGAGGAGGCAACTGGATCCTTGAGAACATCCCCACCTGGAGACAGTGTATTTTAATTTGACTTTTGATCGTGGAAAGGTCCATTCACCCTCAAGTAGAGTGAGCCCTCGTATTCTATCACCAGCTTCAACAATTACCAACTCATGGCCCATTTCCTCCAACCATCTGGACTGTTCTCAACAGATCACTTCATTCAGAAATATTTTTAAACATAGCTCCAAAATAGAAGTCCTCACTTTAAAAACGTACAGGTTTTCTATTAATAAGGGAGACCAATCTTTCTGAAAAGCCATTTAGCAATGCCTGTTAAAATTGTTACAAAGCAAAAATGTTAACAAAATAATGTGTTCATAGAGACTTTCTATATTTCATTTCTAAAGAATGAAAAATATGAAGTGTTTAAATATCATTTGAGAAGATGAATTTTAAAATATAGAAAACTGCTTGTAGTATCAAATGTTAAGTGACAAAGGCAGGTACATAGCAGTACCAGCCACTTGACCTTATTTTATAAAACCACAACACATACAACATGTATGTGCAGAGGGAAAAAAACTGACAGAAAATATATCAAAATTTCAAGTGACTTTCTGGGTAATTTTAATTCTCTCATTGTGCTTTTCCGAATGTTTCATTTCAACAATAAGCTCATATGAGAATCATAAAAACAGCATTTAAAAATACAGTAGTCGTGGGGGCTTACCAAAGGGCACCAGTGTTCTCCCAGGACTTTCCCCTTAGCCCACAGCATTCTCCCAGGTAGCCCAGGGCTTCTTTCCTAAATTAGGGGTTGCCTCCTTCAAAGCCCCGCACTCAGTCCCTCTTCCAAGCATCAAATCCTAGGTAGCCCGTTTGGCTCCAGATGATTGGCAAACCTGTTCCTTCCCTTCCCAGCTTCCTTGGAATGAGTCTCTTTAAGCACCCTTGGGCCTGGGCCAGCCTCTTTTGGACTTAATTGATTTATTGGGCAATGACTTGACACAATCTTAGCCCTCCCTTCTATCTGACATTTATCCAAGAGACTGCAATGTCACACATCACCAATAGGTGGTGCTGCCTGACACAAAAGCACTCTTGCCCAGGCGTTCTGAAGATAGATTTCAGGGAATATGATTTAAATTAATAATTGCTTGAGAGGATGTGATGACTGTGCAGACACAGCATTGCTGCATAAGGGCACAGGGACAAATTTACCACCTACCACTCCCTTCACCGCACAAGAATAGCCATTTCTATACCAAAAGTGTAGGAAGACAAAAATCTCAGAATAAAGACCATCCTTGAAATTGAGTACATTTCATTTTAAGAAAAACTCAGTTATGTGGTTCTTATTCTTTTTTTTAAATTTTTATTGAAGCATAATAATCAGTTTACAATATTGTGTCAATTTCTGGTGTACAGCACAATACTTCAGTCATATAGGAACATAAATATATTCATTTTCATATTCTTTTTCACCATAAATTACAAGATATTGAATATGGTTCCCTGTGCTATACAGTATAAACTTGTTATTTATCTATTTTATATATGTTAGTATCTGCAAATCTCGAACTCCAAATTTATCCCTTTCCACCCCCTTCCCACCCTGGTAACCATAAGTTTGTTTTCTATGTCTGTGAGTCTGTTTCTATTTATTTTCTTTAAAAAAAAAAAAAAAAAGGTGTGGTTCTTATTCTTATCATTTCACTGCAGGCTGGTGAAAATTTGAACCTGGACATGGACTGGCCTTCAGGAACCCCTACTCTAGCCAAGGATTCCAGGAATTGGTGGTCCCTCCTCCATTCTCCAAGTTCAAATTTCTCTAAAAATCAATGCACTTCAAATTAAGAACACCTTTATCTTCTTTGTGTGCAGTGTGGCCCACACGCTAGACTTTTCCTCTACTCGTGGCTGCAGTAGAGCGGTGAGCCTCTTAAGCAGAGCCATTTCTCTTAGAAACACAGATCTGACTTTATTCCTCTTCTTCTCTTCTGCCATCTTCCTTTGTCTACGAAGTCACAGAACTCAGCATTTCACACCAGTAGCTTCATGATCCAGGCCTGCCTCACTCACCAGGGCCATACGAAAGCCATTTCCAGCCCACCTCAGAAACTTAACAAAAGGTTGGATGCTAGACTTGCCAACTTCAGTACTGAGGCCAGGCCAGTTCGCATCTCCATGCTTTGCGCATGCCATTCCCCACACCTGCAATGCTTTCATGCCCCTTCACCTTCCTGGCACATGCCTATTCTTCCCCATCAAGTCAGCACAATGTCACCTCCTCTGCGGAGCCCCCTCTTCCCATGCCAAGTCACCTGGCACATAGTGATCTGAGAGCACTAATCGTCTTGCTGCAATGTCACAGTCCCCTGGGACACAGACTGTATCCATTCAACTTGTATTCCCTCTTCAGGGTTGACACAGAGAAGGTGTCCAATGAATCCTCATTGATTTATCAGTTCTTCATGTCGGCAAACCTGCGCCAGCTTTTTCAGTATCGTCCCTTAAGATCTTTTCAATAAACCCAAGAGATGCTGGCAAAAGCTGGCAGGTTGATGAGAAGTGGAGGGAAAAAAAAAACAGCAGGAAACCCTAGAGTTTAGGGAACTGTGTGTCTGGCAAGAAAAGCACAGGGTCTTCTGACCCTTTGAGGAAGCCTCAGATGATTTGGTATCCCTCTTACAGGAAATACTTCTGAAATGTATTAGCTCTGCCATCTTTTACCTCAAAATGACATTTTTTAATAGAGTCAAAAATGCCCAAATCTAAAAAAATAGGAATGACTTTGTAGCAAAAGAACAAATTGTTTCCAAAAAGGGGAGGAATGGGAAAAGAAGACAATTGTATACAGAGTTGTTCAGTGTATAATACAAGCTACTGATTGGCAAAGATAGGCAGGAACATGAAGAAACAAAATGCATTGTGACTCAGGTTATTGGGTACTTATCATGGCCCATGAACTTAGCAAAATGTTCTACCTATATGACCTCATTTAATCCTCACCATTCTATAAAGGAGGATTTAATTTCCCCCAGTCTACAGGCTCAGAAAGGTTAAGAAACTTTTCTAAGATCCAACAGCTGAAAATGAAATCCAGGTCTAGCAGCAATGCCCAAAGTTAACTTAATACTAACTTTTCCCCTTTTATGATATTATATTTGACTGATTTTTTTTAATTGCAGCTAAATATAATTCAATTCTTGCCTTAGGGAACAGGGTACACAGAACATGTTTGGATCTGAAGGATATCAACCTCCCAGGCTTGAAGGCCCACCACGCAAGCCAGCCTAGAGCCCCAGACACTAAGGACAGTGCCCCAGACCCATCCTGAGTGGCCTTTGTCTTTTGTAAATTCAAGCCATCAGCTTACTTTCTTATGATTTACCTCTTTTCCTAAAGTTCAGATGATAATAATGGTAAAGTTCAAAGGGCTATATTTCTTGATCCAGTAAATTCCTAAAAACCAGTAAGAAACAGACTAATAATCTAACTTTTTTAATGGCTCAAGGCTACTAACAGGTAGCTCATAGAAAAGGAAATATATATGACCCAACTTATTTTTTTAATGTTTATTCATTCATTAGAGACATGCAAATTAAAACTATAGACACCATGTTTCACATGTCAGACTGAGAAACCAGACAGCTGCGGTACCACATGGAAACCTCTCACACTAGCATCTGACATGGGGAACAGCCTCCTGTATGGAGAGAAAGCCGGCAGGATCCCTCACGACTGCACACACACTCTGACTCAGGAGCACCACTTCTGGGGACTCATCCTTCAGATTGCCTTGCAAGTGAAGAATAACCCACGTTCACCATTTATGGCTGCAACAGCTGTAATTGCAAAGGACTGGAAACCACCAAATATCCGTCCATCAAAAGGGGCCTGGTTAAAGAGATTATGGAACACCCATATCCATGCAACCCTAAACAAGAGTGGGGATGCCCTTTCAGTACAGCTATGGAACTCTTCAAAATACTGTAAAGGGTAAAAATAAGAAACACACCAGAAACTGATGATAATAAAGGCAGCCTCTGGAGAGGGGAGGTGGCAGCTGGGGTGGGAAATTTCACTGTATACTCTTTAGTACATTTTGAATTTTGAGCCATGTAAATTATTAGATATTCAGAAAAGGAAAATTAAAATACTTATACATATTGAGGCCGTCTGTATTATCAAAGTATCTGGCTTAGCTCCAGCTAACTGAGTTACTGTACTCTGTCCTGCAGTATATCCTGCCTCATGGAACTCTGGAGCAAAAGCTGGGGACTGTGAGTCAGTGACTTCATCAGATGGGTGCTCTGCCCTCTGCCAGCCTCTGTAGGGGAGAGACCCCTTAGGGTCAGCCAGGCCTGCACTTCCTCCCTCTGCCCACAGGTGGTGCTACAGGGCCTGCTGCCTGGGACAGATGGCAGTGGCTTGGGGAGCCCAGACCTCAGGCGTCTGACCAACAGGCAAAGAAACAGGCAGACACAAGTAAGTAACATAAAATAGAAACTAACTTTATTTCTCTGGAAGAAGCAAATATTCATAGCTGGGGCAGCAACTTTGGCGACAGAGGCTGGTGGGAAGACATGGAACAGCACAGGGGAAGAGCTGGGTCAAAGAGGACGCACTGGTGTCCCTCCAGGGCAGCTGCCCCCTTGGTCTCCTTCCAACCCTGGGGCCTTGGGCCCTGGTCCCTGCCAGAGAACGATCTGGCACCCTTGCTCTGCTACACAAGCCACATCAGGCTATTTCCAGGCACAAGATCCTAAGACCGGCCAAGTCCTACAACATGTCCATGGTGAGGCTGTAAGTCACATCCTTTCTGACACCCCAACTGCCTGCCAGGGGCTCCCTAATAAAGGGCCCAGCCCCCATGGTGCTGGTGCACCTTTCTGTGTGGCCAACACACCCTCCTCGCCTGGGTCAAGCCTCACTTCCCCACCGACAGGGCCTGGGTACACACTCCAGCCACAGGCCCTACCAGGGACTGGAGCCAGAAGCAGGTCAGCTGCGGGGCCTGCTGAGGCCACCCCCAGGCCTCCTTCAAGAGGCTCCTTCCTGCACCTCGGCTGAGGGATGAGAGCTCCGAAGTTGCAGGGACAGCACGGGGTGAGGGAGGGACAGGCGAGGCGGTGCTCCCAGCCTCCTGCTGCCTAAGCCTCACTCTGCCACTGGGAACAGCGGGCGCAGCAGGCCCTCCAGGCCTGGGCAGGGCGTCTCCCTGCCCTTGTCAGCTGGACAGGCTCAAGTGGTTCTTTCAGGGCAGACCCTCTGGCTCTCCAGACATCTCAGCGCCTAAAGGATGGGAAACAACCAGAAAGCCCCTCCATCAACAGGGGTCGGTGCAACAGAGTAGGGAATGTCTAGTGTGGGCGGGGGCGAGAGGGCCTCGGTGCCTGCCGAGTCAGCTGGAAACTAGTGGTTCTAGGCAATGATTTTGGAACTTATCAACCTGGGATGCCATCTTTAATAAACTAAATATAAGAGAACAGCAGTATTGTATATTAGATTAACTGATACAAATTAGTAAGAATAACCACGAGATAATGTGGTTACCGCAAAATACCAGCTAACATGGCATCCCATGGGCCAGACACTGGCTGCGTGGTGTGACAGCTGCATCCCTTGTTAATTCTTCTACCCACCTCTGTGAGGTAGACACTGTCATTTACACACATCTCACAGATGAGGACCCTGAGAGATCAGGAAAGGAGATAAGCTGACACCATGCATGAGAAGGCTGGGCTCTAACTCAGGCTGTCAGCCGCCAGCACCTACCAGGAGAGGACTGCACCACTTTTTGACGTGGTAAAACTTTCACTTGTATGAGTTTATATTCTGTATCGTGTACATTATTTACATGTCTGTGTATTTTGTTTTATACACACACACACACACATATATATATATACACAACATAAATTACATAAATTTTTTACAGGAAAGTAATGAATTTTTTTTTGGTTAGACATTCCTTTGAAAAGGCATTAGAACTTCTAAGTGTTACTCTGAACTGAAACAGGAAATGAAGAGGTGAGAAGCAGTTGTTTAAATCACTGGAACCTACACTGCTGCTCGCTGGGGCCCGCTCAGGAAGCCAGCCCCCAGCGCCCAGAGAGGCACCAATTCCTTTTACTCAGTTCATTTGAACAAAGTGGCTCTGAAGTCTAGATAGATGTGCAAGGTGAAACTGTATTCACCGAGAAATGTCTGCACCCCAGGATTGGGGCCCCCTTCTCTCCTCCCAGCTGGGGAGCCCTATGTCTCTGGCTGTGTGTGGCCCGCGAGGGGTTGGCTTTTCCCAGAGTGGTGTGCTCTGGAACACCCTCAGGGACAGGAGGTGGCAGGTGTGGGGCTCGCTCACTTGTGGTGGGCGGGGCCGCAGGAGCCCAGAAGGTGGCAGCCAGCCTGCTCCAGGTTCCAGTCGAACATCTCCAGAACTTTGTGGCACTCGCCTCGTGGCCGCAGACCTAACCCAAAGAGCTGCTCCACCTAAAGGGCAGAGGGCGGTGCCATGGGACACACTGGGGCCGAGGGGTACGGATCAGGGTAGGGCAGAGGAAAGCTGAGGTGGGGGCAGGGAAGGGGTGGGTGGGAAGAGAGCCGCAGAACCAGTCTTCAGGGTCCCTGAAAGCCAGAGTGGGCAGGAGGTGGCGGTACCTTCAGATACTGGGCAGCCCTCTGCACGCTCCAGCCGTGGCTCTGCAGGGCCGCCTGGCACTCCTCTGTGGTCACCCCATGCACCATGGCCTGCAGCTGGGCACACCCACCCACCCGTCAGCACCACAGGCCCCTTCCTCTGGGTTCCCTGGGCCCCTGCCCCTCCTTGCCCTGAGCCAGGCCTGCTACTCACCATCTGGATCTTGTCTGCTGGCCGTCCAGCCTCTGTCCCGTCCCCAGGGCAGCCCCTCTGCAGCAGCCGAGCAGTGGCCCTCAGGGTTGGTGGCCGGGCCCCTGGGTTGCTGTTGTTGGTGGAGAAGTTGGCCTTGGGGTCTGGGGCAGCCTGGGGCATTGGTCGAACGGTGGCAGTGGGGGCAGCAGGGGCCGGGGTGCTGGGTGGGGGTAGCAGCAGGGGCACAGGCACAGGGGCCGGCTCTTCAGGGCTCTGGGCCTCACGCAGGAAGCGCTGGTAGCGCTCCAGGTAGGGCGGGCGCTCAGGCAGCAGGTAGTAGTGGGTGCTGCTGATCTTCTTGCCATCTCGGACGATGGGTAAGATGCAGGGGCCAGCCCGGGAGCCAGGTGCCTGGATCACCTGGGGTGTGGCATACTTGGGGTCTGAGGCGAAGCTTTGGGTGGTGGGCATGGTCTTCCCAGGTGAGCTGGACAGCCGAGGTGGCAGTGGGGAGCTGCCGGGTGGCACGAGGGGGCTGGGGGTCCTCGAGCCTTGAGGGGACAGGGGCTCCCGGGGAGGCACCCGGGGAGGGGAGGCAGGCCCAGGCCAGCGCCCTGCTTCCTCCTCTCCCGAAGGGGCTGGAGACAGCTCACCACGTGGGCGTGTGGGCCTTGGGGGGATGGGCACCCGGGGTGGAACCTGGGGCTTGTCGTCACCCCCAGGGCTGGGCGAGGGGACCAGAGAGCCGGCCGGGACCTGCAGCTGCCGCATGCACTCCTGCTGCAGCGCCTGGAAGATCTCTGTGGTCTCGGCTGAGTTGGGCGGCTTGCCCCCACCCTGAGGTGGGAGGAACAGGTTGTCCTCCAGCGGAGGGAGGAGCCGCGCCGGCTCAGGCACAAAGGCATAATTGGTCTCGCCCTGGCTGAGCCCAGCAGAGACCCCTGCACCCACCAGGGTGCTGTTGATGGAGCAGACCTCAAAGTCATCCTCATCTTGGGCCACATCATCATAGGCAGGAGGCGGGGGCAGCGGGCGTGCATCCCAGTCCACCACAGGCGTGGGATGCAGGGGCCGGGGCAGTGCCCGCGTGGGACTCTGCGGCGGGGTCTTGTCCAGCAAGGAGCAGGCATCCATGGCCAGCTGTGCCAGTGAGGGCGCACAAGGCTGAGGGGCTGGGACCACGGGCTCCTCACCAAAGTCGATGAGTGTGACTTCACCGCCACCGTGGCCTGCCTTGGTGCCTGGCACCCGGGCCGAGGGCTTCGCTAGCCACAGGCCTCGGGGCAGTCCTGGCTTCCGCAGGCCCAGCCTCTTTAAGTCGCTGGACAGGGGGTCTTGGTCCTCACTCACAGGGTCATAGGTTGGTTCTGCGACAGGGAGGCAGAGTCAGGCAGGGGGATGGGAAAGGTGGGGGTGTGGGCAAGATAGCCAAGCATCCCCCACCTACTGCTCACTCCTAGTTCCCCCAGAAGTCAGCCCTCAGCTGTCAAAATTCTCAGTGCGCACAGACCCTATTCAAACCACAGAGGGCAGAACCTGGTCCAGATGCAGTCAGCCTTTCTGGGGGTGGTGAGTCCCTGCCGCCATCTCAGCTAGAGCAAGCAACACCCCACACCTGTCTGCCTCTGACACCCCCTCCATCAACACAAGGCCCCAAGTACCCCTGCTCCTGGGCCCTGGTTAGTAATCACTGCCCAGTTACGGCACACCATTAGTGCAGGCGAGGTGGTTCTGGGCAAGCTCCCACCGTCAAGGGCAAGAGGCACTATCCTTAGAGGATAGAGCTCCTGATCAGCTGGCATGAGAGCCCAGACACAGCCTCCACAGGCCCCAAAGGGAGTGAGGCAGGGCCAGGCAATGGCAGGGAGAGGCAGAGGTGGGCGCCAGGATCATACGCTTGTCCCAGAAGCCCAGGCTTTTGGGGGTGGGGGGAGAGGCAGGCATGCTGGGCCAGGTCAGCAGCAAAAGCTCACAGCACACACCCGCTTCCCCTCCCACCCGGCCAGCCAGCCAGGGCTCTGTACCTTCCAGAAGAGGAATGAGAGAAGAGAGGGGGCGGGGGCAGGGGCCAAGGCACCGAGAGCAGCCCCACTTACTCTGAGTGAAGATGACAGGCTGCGGAGGGCGAGGTGGAGGCTCCCCTGCAAGAAAGGCCATGCAGAGAGTAGAGGGGGCAGAGCAGGAGCAACAGAGGACAAGGGAGGCGAGACAGAGCCAGACAAGAGGGCAGAGCATGGGGGTGGGGAGGAGAGAGAGAGAGCCGTGAATAGGCGCAAGTGAACGGACAAACCCAGCAGCAATGGGAAGCAGTGGGGCGGCAGGATGGGAAAACCATGTTCCGGAGCGACAGGCCCAGGATCTGGGAGATGGATGAGGCTCCTGGCCAAGATGGAGCCCATGGGGTGGTTTTGGCTCAGGAGAGGAGAGCAGGATTAGGGGGAGTGAGGAGAGCCAGGATCTGAGCACGGTGGGGAGTAGGAGGGAGGGGGGAAGCGGGCAGGCCAGCTCAGGACCGACCGAGGATACCCACCTCGGCGGATACAGCTGCCTCTCACCGTCCGCCCCACGCCCAGCTGGAGCCAGGGACACAGCTGTCCCCCTGCTGCCCTGACCCAACCATCCCAGAGCAGGAACAGGCGGCTCAGGGTGGCCTGAGGAGACAGCTGATAAACTAGGGGACCCAGGGTCACGGGAACCCTTACTTTTCACCCTGCCCAGATGCTGGGTGGGTCTGGAGGTGCTCAGTTCCACGCTCAGCAGGTCAGGAGGGTCCATGGGATTTCCCAGATACAGCCTGTGGGGAGAGAAGCAGGTCAGAGGCGGCGAAGGGTGTGGGGTGGTGGCAGTGAGGACACTCCAGAGGAGAGCTGGGCTTGTGCCCTGGGGTCAGACAGAGAACAGAACCATCTCGCCCTAGCCCCTTGCAGATATGGGTCTGGAGCACAGGACTTCCAACTCCCAGTGGCTCCCTTCTGTAGATTTAGCTGTGACCAAGGGAGGGTACTGTGGGGGGGTGGGCAGAGAATGAATTCCTGACCACAGGTTGAAAATTCTAGGACTGCAGGGGCTCCAAGGACACCCTACAAGGGCAGAGCTGGCCCTCTACACCCCCACAGTGCCCCAGCCCACGCCCGGCAGCAACCTGCTGACACAGCCTCTCTGCCAGGCCCTGCAGCACCTGGGCCACATGGCCCGGTCAGGGTGGCCTGGAGGTGGGGTAGCAGCTGGGCCACCACTGCGCTGTGCCGACTGTCAGGATCTGGGACTTAAGTCACTGAGGCTGATGAAAGCCAGAAGAATGGGGCTGGCCATGGCATGGCGCCCTGGGAGCAGGCAGAGGGCTCCAGGCCTCCTTCTGGAGGGTGTCTGCGCTCTCCGGCCCCTGCCTGGCTCTTGTGAGGTGAGAGAGGGCCACCCTCCCAGAGCTTAGCATTCTGGTGTGCAGGGGCAGGCCTGAAGGGCCTGCTGTGCTGTGCCACTTGGGTTGGAGACATGTGTCCAGAGAAGTCAGGGGAGAGCGCAGCCATGAGTGGGACCAGCGGATTAGGCCTGGCGGGAGGAGCTCAGGTGGCTCCCTGGGGCGGGGCAACCAGGAAGTGACTAATTCTCCTGAGTATCCTCCCCAGATGCCCCCAGATGACCTATTCTTTCACTTAGAGGAGACTGAACCCCCCTCTCAGGCCCAGAGCGAGCAGACAGGTTAGGGTGCTGGGGCTGCTGCCTAACACTTCCTTTGAAGTTTCCCCACAGGGAACTTTTTCTGTGCCTCGCGGCCCTGGGCCTGAGCCAGCAGCTCCCGTCTCCAGGACTCCCATACTAGCAGCAGAGGAAGGGAAACTGCTACCCAAGTGCTGGGGATCAAGAGAGGCTTTCCTATTGAACTGCTTCTAAAGGCTGTTCTGAAGTCCATTTTCCAAAGGCCAGAGTGTCAGAGGGAATTAAGGTGGGAACCTGGGGGCCTTTCCACTGAAAGAAAAAGTAGGTCCATCCTTTGAAGCACCAATCCCAGTTCCGCCTACAAGGAAAAGCTGCTAAACAGGAACCCTTGGCCCACGGTTGTAACGGGGACCTCGGAAGCCTGGAGAGCCATGTGCCCGGAGAGGGGGCTGCTGATCCTGGAGCTCCAGGTGGGGTGCTGCCTGTACTCACTCGTCGATCTTGTCGGGGAAGCCCCAGCAGTGGCGGGGGTCGCTGTCGCCATGCCCCGTGTGGATGAAGCTATTCTGCAGGGGCTGGCTGATGTCCTGGGCCGACAGGCCAGCCACGGAGGTCACCACGTTTCGAGGGAAGGGCCCCACACACAGCGTCCGTGTGTTCTGCCCTCGCCACCAGTAATTCTCAGCCCTGTCCAACAGAGATGACATGGTGAACACCAGAGCGTGGTGGGACAGCCCCAAGGAGTGGGGGCCCCTTCATACCATGCTCTCTTCAGCCATGGTATCTGACCACTTTGGCAGAAGGGTGTACAAGGGCTAAGGCCTCAGGATCAGAGTAGTCTACCATCAGCCCACCTCCTCCTGGCAGCTCTCCAGGACCTGCCACTCCCCCAGTGCAGGGCCTGGCATTTGTACACAGCCTTACCCTAGGGTGGGTCAGACAGCTCTGCCTACAGTTTACAAATAAGGAAACAGGTTCAAACAAGTGACATGACTTGCCTACAGTTACCAAAAAGAGCGCAGCAGACACAGGATGCAAATCCAGTTGTTAGTCTCATACCACCACCTCACCTCCCTCCTCCTCTGGCCACGCCTAAGCCCCAGTCCTCTCCTGGCCACCCGATTCCACCCTTCAGCCCAGTTCCAGTTCTGAGCTACATTGGCTCAAGGGAGCACCATGGCCTTAGCACTGGGCTTAGGGCCAAGCCCTCCAACCACAATCTATCTCCTCAGGCAGCCTTTCATCAGTTTGGAAGCACTTGGGGCAACCCACGCTATCACGCACCAGTTTACATGTCCCCAGTGCCTTCTGCCTCCCCTTGCCAGGACCGTTGGGCCCCTCACCCTTGCCCCCATCCACCTCCTTGCGGGGAGAGCTCTACTTTCATCTTAAACAAGGGGTCCAAAAGGGAACCTAGCCTCCCAGTGTGGCTGGACTGTGGGACCACCAGTCCTTCGCTCTAAACTCGATAGACACAAAATCTATTGACGCAGCCTAAGTCCAGGACTGGGGTTGGGGTGGGAGCCAGGCTAGGTGGGCAAGAAAGAACAGAGCGCCCTCCTAGATGCTTCAAATGCCAAAAAGCCAATAGGTCATGAGGCTCCTGCACCTGCTGCTGGGGTCACTCACACCTCAGGGCAGGGGCAGAATCTGGGCTACCGCAGAGGTGGTGAAAGCCTCATACTGCTGTGGTGGACGCGTGTGGCACCAAGCTGCAGGCCTCCACTGCCAACCCCCAACCCGTACATCACCTGTCCATGCCAGGAGCGTAAAGAGAGGCTTCCTCCAAACTGCAGCCAGAGCAGAGGGGTTGGGGAAGGTGAAGGCTGGCAGGAGGCAGTGAGGCCTGAGCACCTAGATCCTCCTCCGTGAGGTGATGCGGCCACCGGGGCAGCACGATCCCCAAGTAGCCCCTTCGAGAGACCAAAAGTTGCACCCCACGAGCACAGCAATCCTTGGGGAGCCAAGAGGTGTGGCAGAGGAAGGCTGGGAACCCAGCCTCCTTGCCAACAAGGCTGCAGGCCGGCCACCACAGACACAGCAACCCTGTGATTACCACGCTGCCCTCCGGGTGGGAAGGGCAGGCAAGGAAGGAAGAAGAGAGGACAACACACGGGAAGGGACAAAGCCCATCCAAAAATAGCAGGGCCAATCCAAAGAGAGAAACGCCTCTCCTCCCTACCCTCCAGCCACCGACCGACCGGCTGAGGTCAAGAGGCAGGCTGGGGAACGCCTGGCATCCGGACCCCCTGCTGCTGTCCCCCAACACCCATGGGCCCTCTGGGTCCCGCATGCCCCTCCACAGAACAGTCTCAGACACCAAGCCCACAGCTGGACACTGGACTCTGCTCTCCACACCTCTTCAGAGGTGCTCATTAACTAAGGTGGAGAAGCAGCGCACAGTGCAACAGACTCACGTCCAAGGCCAGGTTTACACCGTGACCACGCCCTCCCAGTGGACCCTGAGTAAGGCCAGACTAGCAGGAGGTCACTCCCTCCGCTCCTTTCCTTTTCCCAACACAGCCCCTCACTCAGAAGCCTCCCCAGACCCATTTCTGAGAGTGAACGCAGAGCCAAGCCCACCTCCTTTTGTTACAGGTATGGCCGAGGGAAGAGCCAGGCCTGGAAGAAAGGGCTCCCTTGATCACTGCTAGAAGTCCTGACGCCAAGTCTCAGAAAGGCTTTGCTACTGCATAAGGGGGAGTCAGGAGTGCAGACTACGCATGAGAAAGAAAGACCACCTCGGGAACAACATCCCAAGCACAGAAGCAGCATCCTCCCAACAAAGGTCAACTCCGACGACGCCGGAGATGCTGCCACCCTGCCCACCGTCCCCCTTGAGGCTCAGTGGGGTGGAGGTGCCAGCAGTCCAGCTGCTTCTCACCCAGCCTGCTCTGGCCACACACCTCCCTTTCCCCTCCAAGAACAGCCTAGAGTCTTTATAGCAACAAGAGGGTGCAGCCCCTGCAGCACAGACAGGCACCTCTAACAGGATGCCTGTCAGCATCCTGGGACAGGCAAGCTGTGAAGCAGCACTTGGGAAGGGCCTGGGCTGAGAACCGCCTAAGGCGGCCCCAGCTCTACTTGGGACCAGCCTCCGGAAACCTCAGCCCCTTGTCCCAGTCCTGGCCTACCTAGTCCCAAAACGGCTGACAAATGTGGCTTAAATTCTGCTCAAAACACCATCCTACGCACTTCTCTCCGGGTGTCCCCAGCAGCCCCTGGCCTTAAGGGACAACACATACCCTTTGCCCCCCCTCCCCCACCTACTACAGGAAGCAGAGGCCCCAGGGACCAGGCCAGGCCAAGGGCCTGCACACGGACTTCAAAACCTCTGTCTTCCTGCCCCACTTCGTGAAAACAGAACATCGAAGTACTGCCAGCCATCCCAGCCTCCCAGTAAGACCCTCTGGAAAAGAGTGGTCATCCTCTGTCCCTCATAGTCCAGTCAGAGCCTCACAAGTTGGCTCACAGAATATCTGGTGTTCTCTCTGTGCTCACTGCCTGGTACCCCAAAAAGCACGGAGTCTAACGAATCAGGCAGAGCCAGGGGCAAGGGCACTGCCAGACTCTGGACTAGGAAACAAACACCGGAGACAGCTTCCACAAGAAGGAATCCCAGCCTAGCAGAAAAGCACAGACAAGAGACAGCTGAGCACCGGGCTAAGGAGAGACGGCGAAACAGACTAAGACCCACACACGTACAAACCCAGACCCAAAGGGACACCCACAGAGAGCCCATCCACCCGGAGACATGGAGACAGAGCCTGCCAAACAAACACACTTCGGGCACTGAGGAAACAAGGGGGCAGTTAAAGCTCTGGTACCACCGACACACAGGCCCACTCCCAAAGCCTCACCGGCTGTCGTGCCTCCTGCCCCTCAACTCCCACCTTCTGAGCAGCTCCAGGGACCAAGGGCAGGCCCTGTGGTCCAAGTTGGGCTGGTAGCCCTGGGGGGGAGTCCGGCAAGCCCACACTGGCAGGCAGCAGTGGAGGCAGCAGCTGGGCCAACCCTAGCCGGTGACGGAAGGGCGGGGCAGGGCCTGCCCACGTGGCCTCCCAGGAGGAGTGGCTCCCCGACCCCTCCTGCTCCCCGCCTCGCTCCGGTGGTGACCGAGGGCGCCAGCTCCAGAGACAAGTGCCCCAGAAACCCATGAAGCCCCTGAGTCACCCCCTGGGGAACACTGGGCCCTGGTACATGGGCCCTCACTGAGAGCAAGGGATGGAGGAAGAAAAGACCTGGGGACCACAGGGCACAAGAGGGTTCAGGTCCAAGGCCCTCTGGCTCCTGGAGCTGGGAATGGTTGTAGGCTCAGACTCTAGCCAAAGGTCCTACCATGCACCTCCAGAAGGGCCCTCACCCCAGTCTTCCTATTTCCAGAACGCTCCCCAGACTGCCACACTGCAGTCCCTCCCCTCAGCTCCAAACCACAGACTATACTCCTTCCTGTCTCCAGGCTTCTCTCCTTCCAGCAGCTTTCTGCTTCTGTCCACCACTAACTCCCCAACCATACCTCACCCCCCCTCAACCTGTTGGTATGTCATTTTTATTCCCAGATACTGGACCCTAAGGGAGTCCTGGCCTGCAGAAGAGATGCCAGGGCCACAGCAGGTACAGGTCATGCTCCTCCACAGCCGGCTCCAGGATCCACTCCATCACTCTGACTCAGACCCAGAGGCTCCTCTCACCAAACCCCCATGAGGCACAAGGTTCAACCAAAGGCCCCAGACCCCCGAACCTGAAGTCCAGGTAGAAAGGGCTCTGTAGGAAGCAGTCCCTGCTCCCATCCCTGCCTGGCTCCAAGTCAGAGGAGTCAGAGGAGCCAGGAGTGCAGGGAATTTCCTCTGCCTCGCTCCTCTTCCTGGTCCTCCATGCTCACCCCCTACCGCAAAGGCAGCTGTAGCCTGCCCTGCCTCAACCAGTTCCTCAGACACCCTGCGGATCGGATAACAAAAGGGTGGGGTGAGTGGTAGGTGGGGCCTCCACAGAGGGGCGGGCTTGAACCTCAGGGGCTGCAGGTAGGAGACGTGACTTATGAGATGCTGCCTGCAGGCAGACATGTGTTGCCAGGTGTGAGGGAGAGGGAGGGGTCAGGAATAGAGGCCCTGCCAGGGCAGCCTGGGGACAAAGGAGCCAGGGTGGGAGGCTCAGCAAAGGATGGAGGGGAGCTCTGGGAGGGAGCAGTGGGGCACAGTGGGAGGGCAGAGGCTGCTCTGAGCTACTGAAGGGCACCCAGGTGGGAGTCCAGAGTCCTTATCCTGGGAGGGGGAAGGGGGGGTAGGATAAGAGGAGGACCATCCAGGAGTCCCAGAGTCCCTGGTTGGGCCCCGAGGCCATGCTGCCCCGCTTTCTATGCCTCGCCATAACGGTAGTTTGGTCCTGACCCACACAGTCAGGGCTGGAGCCAAGCGGGAAAAGGGTGACAGAGGAGGCGCCAGGAAGAGAAAACCCCTCTGAGCCACAGTACCTGCATACCTAATGTGAAGCACTCAGGAGTGGACCAGGCCTGCTCCCCTCTTGCTGCAGGAGCCCATGTGTTGTCACAAGGACAGAAGAACTCTCAGCCCCAGGCCCCTCCACCCTGTGCCCTTCAAGGCAGTGCAGGTGCAGCCCCGACGCTCCCTACCTCCCCTCGATGACAGTGATGACATCGTTCATCTGGATGTGCAGCTTGTCTGGTTCCTCAAAGTCCTGAAGGGCCCGCATGTCAGTGGGCTGGGCCTGGGGGGCAGAGAGAGGTCATTGTCCACCTTGGGGCTGATCCCTGTTTGGAAACCTCAGCCTCTGTGAGCAGACCAGTCCTCACCTCCAGCAGGAAGTCCCGCAGGGCCACAAACGTGGGTCTGTCCTCTGGCTTATGAGCCCAGCACTGGACCATGACATTGTAGATGTCCTGGGGGCAGTCCTCGGGCCGGGGCAGACGCTCTCCCTCCTTGTCAATCTTATGCAGGATCTGGTGGTGGAATGGTGCAGTGTGAGAACAAGAAGAGCACCCAGCCCCCACCTTCCCCCCACCCATGGAACAGCTGGAACTACAGGCTGCCATGCCTGCACCCCAGAAGAGCTCTGCCACTGCCCTGGGCCTCTGACCCTCATCCCCAGGTCTGGGGCCTCCAAACAAGGGGCTAGAGCATAGGCAAGACGGCGAGCAAGCCCCAGGCCACCGCTCCTGACCACAGGGGCCGTGCCCCTTGCTCAGCCATCTGAAGGGTTGTGCTGACACAGGACATGGTTAACAGGGACTCCAGCAGGGCTGGGTTATGAGCCAGGGATCGAATCAACCCCCAGCTGCCCTGTGGGGAGCACAGCCCCAGCCCCCTCACCTGACTGCCATTGAGGCCAATCCAGGGCTCCTGGCCATAGGTAAACATCTCCCATAGCGTCACCCCGAACATCCAGGTGTCGCTGGCATGGGAAAATGTGCGAGTCTTCAGGCTCTCAGGGGCACACCTGGCAAAGGCAGGGGTAAAAGAGGAGGCCTCTCAGAACACACCCGCCCCTGCGTCAGCCCCAGTGGACCTAAAATGCTCATGTGTTGTTGCCCCATGTGCCCAGTACAGTAGGTACCAGGGACACAGGGACAGGGCAGGGGCGTCTCAACTACGGGGTGCACAGACTTGGACAACATCATCGCCGCTCAGGTCTTTTATCCACATGTAGCCTGGGGTGGGAAGAGGGGGACGGGAAGAGGGGGACCTTCCCACATCAGGGAAGCAGAGGCTCCAGGAGGGGCGAAAGGGGTGGCGCAGCGGGGATAAGATCTCAGGCTGTTTTCTAACTGTGGTGGGAGGATGACAATTTCCAGATTTTGGGCAGGATCCGAGGATTTGGGTCATTTCAGCAGGAAGGTGTGGGTGGGAAATTTGGATAGGGACTGGGGAAGAAGCAAAATGGGTGGGAACAGTCACACGCACTTCACCCAAATATCCTCACTCCCTCTGGGGCCCCCTTTAGGGTGAGGGAAAAAATGCCACTCCAGTGAAGCTAGCAAAGAGGTATTCATTCAGGACAGACTGAGGCACAGAGAGTGAGGAGGAAGCCAGCCTTGATGGGAGAATCAAAGGCCTCTCGTGGGACTAGAGAGCTGGCCCTGCCACTCAAAGGGGATGGTAACCCAGGGAAAGTCACCCAAGACCTCTAAGTCCCATGTTCCTCACCTGTGAAATGGGGATAAAAATAATCTGCTCACTTTACACAGTTTAAGGGGGCCACACAAGAAAAGCTGACCTTATAGTTTACCATTCAAACCAGGATGCCTGAGTATGAAAGGGGGTGCTATTAATTACTCCAGGACATCAGCCATGAACCAGGATGCGTGGTCACCCAAGGTATAAAGTCAGCAATTAATTAGGGTGATTGTACATCCTGAGTTAGAACGGTTTTCTGGATGGTAGAACTGGACTGACTCCTCCCAATCTAAAGCAAGGAGATCATACTCCTTTGTGTGCCTCTGATAGCAGAGGATCATGACGGTCTCAACACAGGATAAGCTCACACAGGAGCCAGGGCAGGGCCAGGTACCACCCCAGTGTGCAGGTGAACATCCTGTCACAGTCTGTAAGGCCCTGTGTGCCCCCAACTCTACCTGGAACATGCTTACCAACTAGTCTCTGCCTGGCTAAATTCTGATATTTTATGAGCTTAACACTGGGTCCTCCAGAAAGCCTCTATGGGTCCCCACAACACTTATCCCTGTGCATTCTAGCACCTGGTACGTGGGCATCGAGAATTTCTGGATGGATGAGTGAATGGATGGCCACACAAGGGCACCCCAGGCCCTGAAGAGACGAGGGCTGATGGGAGTACAGAAGGCCCTGGAAGCTCTGAGGCCTGGGTGCGTAGGGACCACGTCAGGGCAGAGTGGGGTCCAGGCCCCTTGAGCCAGCAGCCCCTGCCCCTCACCAGGCAAAGGGCACCTTGCGATGCTCCTGCATGACGTAGTGGTCGTCATTCTGGGGCAGAGCTCGCATCAGCCCGAAGTCCCCGATCTTGACCAGGTCACGGGTGGCCAACAACAGATTGCGGGCGGCCAGGTCACGGTGAATAAAGCGCTTGGACTCCAGGTAGCCCATGCCCTCAGCCACCTGCACAGCATAGCGGCTCAGAGTACCCAGAAGGAAGTGGCCCTGGTGCTTGCGCAGCCGGTCCAACAATGATCCCAGAGGCGCCAGCTCTGTCACCTGAGGCCACAGAGGAGGAGGGAGAAATAAGTGTGGCTGAGCCCTGCCCCTTCCTCAGCCCCTTCCCTGGAGGCCTGCCAGAGCCACCCTCCTTGCTCCTTCCTGGTCTGTCCTCCAGGGACCTCCAGGAGTCCTACAGCCTCCCAAGCCTCTTCCTCCAGGCAATGTAGGAAACTGAGGCCCAGAGAAGCAACCCAAAGAGTCTCAGGTTAGCAATGCCAAAAACTAAACTCTGGGGCCAGTCCCTCCCATGGGTGCAACTCTCTGCTAGTGAACACAAGCAAAATCCGGACATGGACGGAGCTCCAACAGACACAATCAGTGCTGGGTTAGGCCTGTGAGCCCCTCTGCCACATCAGGCTGGGACCAAAGCAGGATCTGGAGGACCTGTGACCTTTGTCAGGATGGACAGAGTAACCCCAGTACAGGCAGGAGGAGTGGTGGACCTGTGGGCCCAAGACAACAGGCCCCTCCCTGCCCCCTGCACCCCTCTGCCCACAGTACTCACCATCTTCATGGGCGGCGTGAGCACCACACCATAGAGGCGAATGAGGTTTCGGTGGTCGAGCGAGTGCATGGCGTTGACCTCCCGGATGAAGTCGTCCATGGCCTCTGGCTGGCTCAGTACATCAGGCTTCAGGCACTTCACAGCAACACTCACCTGGACGGAGCGGAGATGGCAGGCAGTCAGGACAGGCTCCAGCCCCCGACACTCTGGGCTGACCTGCTCCTCCCTCCAGCTTGGCTCAAACATCCCTGCCTCAGACCTGCTCATCTGGAGGGGTGAGTGTGTCACAGAAGCCTGTGGCCTGGTTAGGGGAGGGCAGGTGGCTGACCCACAATGGCCACAAGCTGGGCCTCCTGTTTCTATGGGAATGCCTGGGTGACTACCATAAGGGAAAAGATGAGGCATGATGATAGGATATTAAAGTGTTGCAATAAAAAATATTTTTGGTGTAGAAGGAAAATGCTTTAAATATAATGCCATGGGGGAGGGTATAGCTCAGTGGTAGAGTGCATGCCTAGCATGTATGAGGTCCTCGGTTCAACCCTCAGTATCTCAATTAAAAAAAAATGAATAAATAAACCTAATAACCCCCCACAAAGCTCATATGTATATATAGCCATAAAATTAATCTACAGTGACAGAAGTCAGAAGAGTGGTTTCCCTGTTCTGGGAAGGGGAATAGTCAAGGGAGCATTCAGTTAGGGGCTACTCAGAGGAAGAGGCCTGAGGGGTTCTGGGGTGACAGAGATGCTCTATATCCCAATCCGGGTGGTGGTTGCACGGGCCCATGCACATGTGAAAATTCACTGAGTTGCATACTCAAGAACTGTATGCTTTACTGCGCACATGCTATCCATCCCTCTGGGTGAAAAAATTTTAAATACTATACTAAGATGAAAGGGCAAGATTTAAAAAATTGAATTCAAAATTTGTATCTTAACTAAATTCAACAAAATACCTGAGGAGTGAAAAGGGTGGAAATGCTAACTCTGTTTCCTCTGAGTGGTGGAATTACAGGCAATTTTTCTCCTTATTTTTAAAAGTTTTCAAACTTTTATTATAAGTAAATTAGTTTTACAATTGAGAAAAGAAACAGATGTGTCTAGTTAAACCTGAGCACAGATGGACCCCAGGACAGGCCATGCTGGATCTGTCCCCATCCCTCTTCACATCCCAGGAGAGGGGACAGATCCACCTTAGAGGGCAGAGTGTGGCCTCTGCCAGAGTTCCTTAGGAGCCTTCCCCTCAGCCACCCCACAGGACCCAGAAAGCTCACCGTCTTCCCCGAGGGGGCGTCCCACTCGCCCCTGCGCACCACACCAAAGGAGCCATCTCCCAGCTTCTCGAAGAGATTCAAGTCCTTCTCCCCAATGAGGCAGGTAAGGCTCTGCAGGGACCCCTCCCCTGCTGGGCCCCCAGGGGTAGGCGAGGTCTTCCGGAAGGTGCTCTGAGAGTGATGAGGGGGGAACTCAGCCTCCAGCCGCTTTCCACTGAACATCTGTTTGAAGGCAGCCAGGGGCCAGATGGAACCCTGAGGCCCCAGAGCTAGTCACTCAGTCCTGCCCCACCAGGTCCTCAGCTAGGCCTCCAGGTCCTAGCTTAGCCAAAATTCCAGGGGGCAGCCCCTGGGAGGCCTACGCCCACTCCCAACCACATCCTCAAACGGGAACCACCCCCTACCCAGAGAGGCCTCAGGATTTGTGCCAGAAATGGACGGCCAGGCATGTAGCCTGTGGCTGCTGTGGCCCCACACCCAGCTGTGGGGTCAGGAACAGCCCGAAATCACTCCATGCTCCACCTTCTGCCCCACTCATCCCTCTTTGTACCCCTACCCGGCACAGACTCCAGCCCCTCACCCGAGCAGGTGGGCAGGAGACTGAGGGGCCCTCACAAACACCTCCTGTCCATTTTTAGCCCTGGCCCCTTCTCTGAGTTGCCCATTTGGCGCTGTCTGTCTCCACCCTCCCCAGGGAGTCGGCTGCCCTTCATCCTGCCAAGTGAGAGGATAATTTGAGCCTGAGGTTGGACGGTGAGTGTGTGTTTGGGGAGGGGGGTCGGGTAGATGAAGCAAGGCCTTACTGGGGAGGGCCTGGGAAGACAGCTAGGCTTCTGGAGGGAGTGCCTAGAGCTGAGGGCTCAGAAAGAGGAAAGGTTGGAGAGCACTCTGTAACCTGGGCTGGAGAGGGAGGGGGCCAAAGGTCAGGGGACAGGAGGGAAGCCCTGAGGGTCAGAGCGGCTTGTTGGTTTGACCTGGTCACCCCATCAGGGCATGCAAAGCCTTGGCTTCAGGCCACACACTTTGCCCAGTTGGGCCCCTGACCCTCAAGGTTGGCAGAGGCTTGTCTGTATAGGGTGAGGGGATCTCCAATCTGAGGGCCTCTTCTGGCCACCGTTCCATCCTTCTTTCCAGTAACTGGAATCCCTTATGTTTGCATGCAACATTCAGTTGACAAGGTCCTTTACAGCCTTTCTCTCCTGGGACCCTCCCTACAGCCCCAAGAGGTGAGCTGGGCAAGTGTGGCCGGCAAGGTTTTACTGAAGACATGCCTCAAGCCTGGAGATGTTCCCTGACTGGCCTGGGGACCTCCTTTGAGTCAGTGGTAGATCCAAGACCCCCTGACTGAATCGTGCACACAGTACAGCTCTTTCCTTCTGCCTTCACCCGCCCCAACACACTCATCCTTCCCTAAAACCTGGGCAAGGGACCAGAACAGTGTCCCCAGAAAAGGCCACAGGATCCCAAGAGACAGCCCCTTTGCCAGATCACAGCCAGAAAATCTCTGCTGCCCAATCCCAGTCCAGCTGTTCTGCCCTGCCCGCCCCCCACCTCAGCCCTGAGGCCAGAAGTGGGGAGGGAAGGCCCGGCTGGTTCACTTCCTCTCGCATTGTCTTCCAGACAATGGGCAAAGTTCCACTGAGTCACACCAGGGACTCACCACTCCACAGACCCAAATTAGGGCAGGGGGGATGGGGGCAGGCTGGGGGGAAGGAAGCTGTTAGCAGGGCCGGTGGACAAGAGAAACCCTGCACAGACTAGGGAGGTGGGGGAGTGGGAAAGCAAAGATGTCCTAGGTCTAGACAGTCCCACTGCCCCACACTGGACACCGGCCCCAACATTCAGACAGAGCAAGGGCTCACGTTACGGCGCACCTGTCAACGAGCGCCTGTTCCCTGCCCAGCACGAGGGGACATGAAGCCACCACTGCACACAGGCCACTCAGCGCCAGCTCTGGCGGAGACAGACACTTAGCCAGGCAGCTCTAAAAGTACCCTGCCTGATAAGACCCCAGAGGAGGGAGGTCTGTACAAAGTGCGAGATTATAGTGCCAAGAACGGGGAAAGCTCCCAGGACAACATCAGAGCGAGCCCCAGTGGGCAGCCCCTCCCTCCTTGTCCACCCACCTTGCTCATCCATGACTTGCGTTTGCACATGGCCTTCCTCCTCTTCACAGCCTCCCACAGTCGCCGCTGGCCTGTGGGGAGGAAGGGGAACCTTGTGCTGCTTAGGCACTCACAACCCTCAGAGGTTGCTGCCTGTTGCAGGCTTCCTCAGTCCCCCTAGGGGGAGTCTATCACTAGATACTGCCCAAGGAAACAAGCCACCCCACCAACCAGGGGCCGCCATCAACCAGAGGGTCATTGCATTCCACTTCTAGGCAGGGGTTCTCAAACTGAATGGAAGTGTTTAACCACCGAAATTGAACAGTAGTGCTCTTATGCCAATTCTCAAGAAAAATTAAGAAATCAAGGTAAAGGACAGAATTTTTCCCAATTTTGAGCTTCTCTCCCACAAAATTTTATTATGTAACTGGCATCGGACATCAACTCTCCAAGCTAAAAAGCAGCATAAATTAGTGTCTAATTTAGCATATTATTACTTATTTAGCTATTTTAGGTTGAATGTACTAAAAAGTTTCTAATGTTCTGTAAGAAACACCGTGACTTCTAGATGCTACAGTCACTACTTTTACGATAAATACATAAAAAAGAAATCAGTTCAACTTATGGAACAGATCTTTGTGAGAGAGACAGAGAAAGAAAGAGAGAGATTAAGAGACAAGAAGTAAACCACCCGAGGGTTTTTATCTTCCCTTCTCCACACAGATCTCTGGCCATCAACCCCTCTAGTGCTGAACAGTGAACAGAACAGACTCAACTCTACATTTATAGAGGAGGAGATGGAAGAAACACATCCTACAAATATCTGCACAAACAAAACAGAGTATGCAGTTAATCCTGAGTAGCCAGAGATATAAGAATCCTCTAACTCCAGTTCACCTTCACAACTGCAAACCGGTCTCATGCATTCACTGTGTGCAGTATCTACTGATGCCCACTGCCCCACCATGGGGGCTCTCAGATAGGCAGGGAGAGTTCTCAGCTCTGCCATCCGAAAGAATAAAGTGGGGAGGGCTCTTCTATGTGGTTGGCAGTCCTGAGGATAGATGAGGTAAATGGTCAGTGGGGCAATGACAAGTGAGGCCAACGCCCCTACCTACCAGGCCGGCCCATGCCAATCTTCTCCAGGTCCTCATTCTTGACATACTCGAAGTGGGACAGGCGGGTAACGTTGAGGTCGTCACGGAGCCGCAGGAAATACTGCTGCAGCTGCACCTCGGACAGCAGATCCAGCAACCAGCCTGTGCCCTCCTCTGGCTGCATGCTGCTGCTCCCCAGCCTCTGTGGGGAGAGAATGGCTCAGGGACCATGAGACGCAGGGAGGTAAGAGGTGACCTTGCCCTGTGCACTGGGTTCACCTACATCCTACTATGCTGCTGCAGGGAAGGATTCAAACCACCTTCCTGCTTCCCAAAGCAGCTGTACAGAAAAGACTGTACCCACCTGGCTTGCTTCCTGTGACAATAGGGGTAGAATTAGAGCAGATGGGATTCAGCCCAGGCCCTGGAGTTAGGGTCTTACTCCCCAAATCTCTCATCCATGGCTGAGTGGCCTGAGATCAAACTCTGTTCTCAGGGGTCTCCATTGGCTTTTTTTTTTTTTTAAGTATAGTCAGTTACAATGTATCAATTTCTGGTGTACAGCATGTTTCAGTCATACATATATATATATATTCATTTTCATATTCTTTTTCATTATAGGTTACTACAAGATATTGAATACAGTTCCCTGTGCTTCACAGAAGAAATCTGGTTTTTTAAAATCTATTTTATATACAGTAGTATTTGCAAATCTCAAATTCCCAATTTATCCCCTTCCACCTGCTTTCCCCCTATAACAATAAGTAGTCATTCCCATTGGCTCGTAAACTATCCTGGTATCACAAGCCTTTTGAGAATCTGAGAGTAACTATCAATCGTGTCTCCAGGAAAATATATACATTCTTATTCATAAAGTTTTAATGAACAATTTTGGAAGGGATAGTGTCCCTTGAGAGCTATCCATGAGCTACCCAGACCTGACGGACCCGACAGGGACTAGATGAGCTCTAGCTATGTCCCTCCCTAATGCCTGACATCTCAGGAGCCTCCCTTGCCCCCGTCCAAAGACCACTCCACAAGCCGCCACTTGAGTATCTTCTGGGATCACAGGAGGGGAAGATGAGAGGGAAGGACAGAGGCTGGGGTGGGCTTTCAGACGTGGCCCAAGGATGCAGCAGTAATCAGCTGCAGTCAACAGCTGTCACAACAGACTGTGGCCCAGTACTGTCAAAGCTTTCAATTTTTTTCAAGAAAATACCAGAATTCTGAATATGTGAAATATTACCATTAAAAATTTTTTTGGAAAAGGTAATACATGCACATGGTAAAATATTCAAAAGGCACACAGGAGCCATAAAGTTTCACTCCCTGTCTTACTGCACAGCCACCAAGCTCTCCATCCCCAAGTCAGCTGCCATTAAGGGCTCTGACATATAAGGGCTCTGACAAGTCTTCCAGATTTGTTTTCCCCATACAAATACTCACCCATAACCCACACCGTTCTGTTCCTTGTTTTCACTTGACATTATATCTTCCTCCTGACTTCTGAACTATGTCAACTAATTCAAGTTTGAAATACACACATGCACACACATGGATATGCTTTGCTGGCCAAACAAAACGACGTGCAGGCCACAATCAGCCAAGGGGCCACCAGTGAGTGAGCACCAACCTACACCCTCTGGGGCCCAGAGAAAGAGGCCGGTGGTAGCCCCACAGCTAGGCAGCCTCGCTCACCTGACACCAAATCCATCCCTGTATGAGTAAGACTCCTCGGAGCTAAGGGCCTGTCAAGCCCCTGACCTGTGCTCAATCCCCACCAAAGAAGAGAGGCATGAGGGAAAAGGCCAGCTGCCCTGAGATCCTCTCCTCCCAACTCAGAGGTGGCTCATCCCCCAGTTCTCATCACAGGTCATATTAAGAGAAGCAGGCACTCTCAGCCCAGGACCAGCATGAGGCTCCTGCCCCCAGTTCCCAGTGGGGCTGCCAACCCAGTGCCAGGAGCTCAGGCTTTCCCAGGCAGCACAAAGAGCGACAAATGGGAACGAGAAGCCCTCAGTTCAAATCCTGGCTCCTTCACCAAGGTGGCTGGGCCAGAAGAGTTTCCAAACTTTAAGCCGTAACCCTTTACTGGGATGGCGGACAGTTCTCACGAGGGCTGTACAGCCCCCTAGGGGACATTTTTGATTGTCACGTGCTGAGGGACCACTAGGGTATTTAGTGGGTGGCTGGGGGACAAGAACACAGTCTCACACACTGTCCCAAAGCTCACACAACTTAATTCATGCAGGTGAAAAATTGTGTATAATCATCTTGAGAAGTGAATTCCACTGTCCATATGAAAAAGAAAGTATGTTTGCAGTTTTCATACTTAATTTTCCTGGAATAGAACTACTGTGTACAGTGAGGGAAAACTGGTCTTTTGCTTTGTTTAGAACTTACCAAAAGTTGTCCACTAATTCAGAAGAATGTCACTTGAGGCAGCCCAACCTTATTATTTCAAAACTCTCCTCTCGGTCAGCCCTTGTAGATGTTGCCTCCATAGTGGTTCTACCTGAGGTCTTAACATCTGACTACTTCATAATGCCACAGTGACATATTAGAATACATGAAATGTTATCACTGATCTCCTCTTATCTCTCTTATATGTTACAGGAGGCATTATGTTGACTGAATACACACACACACAACACACACACACACACACACACACAGTAAACAAGTTATATTGTATTTCTATTAATTTTATTTAATAAGAATAAAAAATAACTAACACTTCAACTATAGTTAACTATATGTTGGGCACAAGTTCTATACACTTAGCTATATTAACTCATTTATTCTCAACAAAGCCATCTGTAAACAAACAAGGGGGTGTGGGCTTAAGAAGGCAGGGCACCACTGCTTTCCAGAAGAAAGCCTAACCTAGGCAGCATCTTTCCGTGGCCTGACCAGACGGGGCCAGCTAGAACCACTCTCCTGTCCCTGGAGCAAAGTGATTCCACCCCTCACATGGCTCAGCTCAACATGGGGCCTGCAATGAGGGCAAGCGGTCTGAGGGCCCCCATCACTTCCTCCTCAGCCCCCAAGTCCCAGGGCTCCGGGCCCCTCATTCTACCTCCTCGAGAGTAGGAGGCAGCAACTCCTGAGACCAGCTCTGCCCTGGGTGGTGGGGGCCGGGGGAGGCTCAGAGACCCCTCCCCTGAAGAAGCTGCTTAGAAAGCAGTCTGGCCTGTTCCTTTTCCCTGAAATACCGGCTAACAAATCTCCCTGCTCCACTAGGTACTCCTCTCCCTGCTCCCCAACCCCAGACACAAGGCTGCTCTGCGTAGGGGTGTGTGGGAAGACGGGAAAGAACATTGGGATCCCAGTGAGAAAGCAGTCAGGGTGACCCTAGACAAGTCCCCGCCCTTCCCCTAAGTCCCCCTCCAACCCCAGTATCTTTGTGGAGCACAGAGCACTGCTGCGGTGTCCCCCAGCACAGCCCAGTCCACACACCTATGTCTAACACGTGTGGCTCCTGTGACTGGCACGCCTGCTTCCCGAACATGCTTTTCTGACACACTCTCCACCAGAACGCAGCCACCAGAGTGGGGAAGCCTTGAACCCCTGGCGAGCTGTAATGGAGGCAGCCCTCAGCCATTTCCAGTCCTGCTCTCTGGCCCTTAGTGAAGCTCTGAGGAACTGATTCAGTCCCTGGTCAGTCCGGCTCCCGCCCCCAACCCCCCACTCACTGTGTAGAGTCTCCGCCGAAGTCTGGCCAGAAGAGGGAAGGAGAGCTCGAGGCCAGGGAACCGACGAGCTGCTGGCATCTCCACGGAGCTGGACCCCCGATGGGGTCACCAGGGCTCTGGCCCAGGACGTAGGGGTGGGGGGTGGGTGGGCAGTGGTCTCTGCTCCTGAATTTCAGGTTCTGCCCAGAAGGGAAGTTGGCCAGAGGTCTGCCCCAGAGGTCCCCTAAATCCCACACCAGGGGGTGGGAAATGGAGCAGAATAGGGTGATCCCCTTTTCTCTGCTCTACAGCTGTTTCCACAGCTGGTTAGCCTGGCAGAAGCAAGGTAGCTCTTCTCTGTGTTGGCTGTAGCCTGGGTCCTCTGTCCGGTTTCTCTGTCTTCTCTCCAGTGCAGTGGTCACAGCTCCAGCCCTACTCCCTGGCTCCCCCACCCGACTGCCCGCCCTCCCTCCCTCCTGCTTCCCTCCCGCCCCAGCTGAGCAGCTCTGACACTGGCTGAAAAAGGACCTTTCTGAATCACTGCCAAGAGGGCAGCGGGAATGGGGGGACTCTTCCTCCCAGCCACCAGAGCTGCCCCCCCGCCACTGCCTCCCCATACACAAGGCCCCCTGTCTCTGGCTTCCACCCCAGCCCCCATAGTTGCAGACAACTCCTGGGATTTTAGGGTGGGGGCAATGTCAATCAAGCAGTAGTGTACAAAGAGGGGTTACAGACTCCCATATGGGCTTGTCTGGGGCTGTGAGGGCTAGTGCATAGCCTGAGTTGGGGGCTTGGACACTAGAGAGCCGTTTCTGGACCTTGCAGGCAGACCCACTAGAGACCCTCCCCCATCTCCCAGTCCCAGCCTTGGCTAGGCGTCTCCTGGCTCCGGCCCTAATGTGGCCCTGTTACCCTGGTGCCCGACGGAAATAGGAGTCCGGCAGCCTGCCAGTGTGGGGCAGTCCAGCCAAGAGCAAGGGGGGTGGAGTGGGGGTGAGGAATCTCCACCTCCTCCCCTGAGATTGCCTTGTCTGCTGCCCACAACGCCCAGGGTGCCTCCTCCCCAGACCAGCTGGCCAAGATCCAAAGCCCCCTCAAAACAAATATGCAGCTAAACCCTGCAATGCCTCCACCTCAAAGCCACAGGATTCCAGGCTATAGGATGTCTCTTGAATAGCACCTACACAGACAACAGACCCAGCAAAAGGGAACTGGAGACACTCGATCAAGCCCCCGTGGGCCCCCCACGTTCCCAGAGCTGACAATTGATCCCTCTGCCCCTCCTCAAGGGCACCAGCTGCTGCTCTTACACTCTCCCTCACTACAGCCCCCAGACACACCTGACAGCTGCAGGAAGTCCTCTCAGGCCCCCTCAGCGCCCCCCTCCCAGCCCAGGGAGCCCATTTCTTGCACACTGCTCTCTTGTCCCTATCCAGCTGGCCACCAGCTCTGGGAGTCCCAGCTGGCTGGCGGAGTAGGCAGCTGGAGTGAGAGTTTTGGGGAATCAGCATCCCAGGCTTTTTCCAAGGCCTTTCTCTCAGTGCTTGACCTCCCTGGCAGGGAAGTGCCCAAAGGGACAGCCATTTCCTGATCTGACCCAGGGAGGAGAGTAATGGGACACCCCCCAGCAATCAGTCCCTCTTTCCCATCCCCCTGTCATCCACCACTATCCAAAGCTTGTGCAGCCAGCCAGGTGCAGCCTCCCCTCGGTCCCAGTGAATCACCAGTCTGAGACTGGAATCAGAGATAAGGGACAAGACAAGGTCAGGCTGAGGTCACACTGGAGCTGACTTTCCCTCAAACCCTGACAGACAATGTCCACAGCAGAGAAGCCTACTGCCTACCTCCCACCAGACACCTGAAGGAGACCCAGGGATCTGACCACAAGTTAAGGGGCTGCTGGAATGGAGTGGCCAGATTGAAAATTCTAACCACCATCTGAAAGATGTGCCCCAAATCCACCAGAACCCCATGCCTGACTCTTCCTTTAGACATTGGGTAAGAACAAGCCTCAGAGCTTGCGCAGTAATCCAACTGTGGGAAGTTGTGAAGAAAAGCAAAGCATGGTCAGGGGTCGGAGCTCAGGCCAGCTCCTGGACCCCTTCTCTCAGCCCTGGAAAACAGCCACCTTTCTGCCCGACTTTGTCCTGTCAGTGACTGCCCTCTGCCGGCCAAGAGAGAAAGTGATTAATTTCTAAAGTAAGGGAAGCAGCCCCATAAATAAGATGCTCATATTTTCCAAAGCAAACAGGGACATTTGGCTTAATATGCAGATTCATAAAGCCAGTAAAAGGCAAGGTCCAGAGCACAGGAGCTCAGTGCCCATAGAAGACTAAACCCACATCCTGGCAGTGCTTCCGGGGCTCCCATGCAGCGATGAAGCAA
This sequence comes from Camelus ferus, assembly GCF_009834535.1. Classification (NCBI taxonomy): domain Eukaryota; kingdom Metazoa; phylum Chordata; class Mammalia; order Artiodactyla; family Camelidae; genus Camelus; species Camelus ferus. The sequence continues at coordinate 61,225,461 of NC_045696.1, forward strand.
GCCCAAAGGGCAGCTTAATCGGTTCCCAGGGGACTCAGAGACACTGAAGCAGATGTCAGCATCAGGAACACACCACCACTGACTCATCCCACCCATCCCACACACAAGCACATCACCCTTCTTTACCCAGTCTCCCACCCCCAGGATCTGTCCTGGGTCCCAGGAGCATAGACACCCCTCCCTCCTGAGAGGCTGCCCTCAGCTCACTGGCAGATGATGGGGCCTATTACCTGCTGGCCCTCCTCAGCCCTTATCAGGCGCTGATACGTAGATCTCCCCGCCACAGAACCCAAACTCCCGGCATTAGTGCCAGGGAGGTAGGCAGAGCCCTCGCAGCCCCCGCCCCTCCAGCGCACCGGCAGCGTCAGCGTCACCGTCACTGCCGTGCGTTCTGAGGAGCTGGGCCTCGAGCATCCTCCAGGGGGGCTGGAGCTGTTAAAACGACTCAGCCAGGGCCCAGCCCGCTCCCCACTGCCCCGTATCAGCCTCCTGCGGTCAGAGGAGAGGAGCGGAGCCGGGTGGTCGCGGTCAGTCTTGCTGGGCCTGCGGCCGCCCCTCCCCCAATCCCCGCGCCCAGCCTCCATTCCAAGGAGCCGCTTCTCCGCCGCGCAGCACCACCCGCTGGTCCCCAGAGAGCCAGGTGCGGGGCCCCACCTTCACTGACCACAGAACCACAGCTCCCCTCAGCCCCTGGCCGTCTCCAGGACCCCAGAGCTCCATAGTCACCGATCAGGTCCTGGGGATTCAAGGGCACTCATATCCATGATAAGGGAGTCCATCCAAGAAGCTCACAGAGGGGAAGCCTCCATCCTGACTTGACCTGAGACCCCTCCCTCCAGACGTTGGGGCCTGAAGCCTATCCTTCCACCAGCCAAGTCTCCACGTGGCTCCAATAATGCGCCCACCTGACGGGCTCCCTGGCGCGCTTTTCGGCACTCCACTCCACCCAGAGAACCTGTCCAGCCCACTCCTCGCCCGCCGTGGAAGCCACGCCTCCGGCACCCGAACCCGGAGGGAGACCGCGCCCCGGCGCAGCCCACGCCTCTTCTCGCTGGCCTTGACTCCTCCCTGCCACCCCCTCCCGCCCCACCCTCAAGACCGAGCTGGCTGCACCGGCTGTACGGCGCATTCATGGCCTGGCAGAGTGCTGGGGCTGACCTCTCCGGCCTCAGAAGAGTGCCTCGAGAATCCACACTCCCTTCTGGAGGAGCTGCTCCAACATGTGTCCACGCAGGGCTGTCACCCAGTGCCGGGGTGAGGACACTGCTAGTGGAGAAAGTCCCACTGCAGGGGCTCTTCCTCTCTCTCCTACCGCAAGGGCCCCAAGGGCCCCAAGGTGCCACAAGCACACTCTCTCATCCTTATGGCATCTGAAGCATCCACCGACTCCTGAGTACCAGGTATTTAGGGCTGATCTCAGGGCACCCTCACCCCTTGGGGTTTGGGGAAGAGCAGGAGGGAAATGCTGAGACTTCTCTACTCCCCACCCCCTCCTACACACACACTCAAACTCAAGACTGAAAAGAGACCCCAAGAGGGCACTAGGTGAGTTTCCATAAGGCTCACTCTCTTCAAAAGCTCCTTCTCCATCTTGAAGCACCCCAGGGCAGGGTATGACCCTGTGCCAGGAAGGGCGTCTACTCTAGGCAGAAGCTCCTCTGCACCTTACTGCAGCTATGGCAGAAAGTGGCCTCAGGAGCAGCTGCAGGAACCCAAACTCAGAGATGTCAGGCCCACCTATCTCTTCTTTCTCCTGGTTGGATAAAGGGTCTGATCCAAACCATTCTGCCTTCCTGCTTTCTCCCTGCCTCCTCCCTCCATAAGCCCCCTGCCTCTTAATGCCATCCTGTTACAGGATATCCACAAAATCCAAACTGCCTCTAAGATTTGGGGAATCTACCCCACATGTATTCCCTCTGGTTTACAACTTGCCCTCTTATCTCTAATGGGAGTGGGTAGTGGTTAGGAATCAGCCTGCCTCTGCTGTCTACGCCCCTCCCCCAGGCTCTCCAAAGCATCAGTGAAGTGACAAATCCACACTGAGAAGCAGACGTGACATGTAATTTCCGGCCAAGAGGATTTTTCCAAAACAATCTACCGTATTCTCAGGAATATATGCCAACTCCACCTCCAAGCCAGCCTTTTCCCACCTCTGCCCTCTCTCTTTTCCAAGCCCTAGAGGGAAAACAACAAACTAGGGAGGAAAGAAGAGGGGGCTTATGACTCCTCTCCCACCCAGAGAATTACCTTGCCTCCACATTCCAGCCCCACCAAGCCTGATCAGCCTCAGCTCACCCCTCTGTGCACAGAGCCTAAGCTTCTGGACCAAGGCCAGGCTGGTTCCCCTTGGGACCTCATCCCAGAGGGAACTGCACAGGCAACCCCACACCTTTAGGTCATCCCAGGTCTGACATCACACTGGTCTGTGGAGGAGGATGGCCAAGGGCCAAGGGAGAGAAGGGGGTGATTCAGACACACACCATGGCTGTCCACACCCTTTCCATCTCCAGGACACAGTGGGCCACTGCCTTTCAGGGGAGCTTGGCAGCTGAGGTCCTGAGGACAGTCAAGGCTGAGGCATATTTGCCAGCAGAACTGGGCCCACAGGCTCTGAGTCCAACCTTGATACCTCGTTATCCTTCTCCTTAACTGTTGGTACTTCCTAAGACTTTGGATCTCACCCTTTCTTCTCTTCCCTCCCTGGGGGTCACCTCCTCTCCTCCCAGGGCTCCAATTACCACCATGTGCTGTCTGTCTCCATTCCCAGACTTTTACAGCCAGCTCCCCTAGGAGCATGCACAGGTACCACAAATTCTGCATATCCAAACTGAGCTTATCACCATCCCCTTAAACCTAGTGAATGTGTGCTCCTGTATCTAGACTGAGAACATCACAAGCCAACATCAGCCATCTAGGCTAGAAATCTCACCTCCAACATTAATTCCCTACCTTCCACACTGAACAGGCCACAAAATCTTGTTTCTACCTTCTCATTACTCCCCGCATCAATAACATTGGGACAAAAGTCAGACAGACCTGGGCTGAAATCTTGCCTGGGTCACTCTCTAGTCAGACAACTTTGGGGCAAATGACTTAACCTCTAAGCCTCAATTTCTTCTTCTGTAAAATGGGGATAAACAGTACCTCATTCAATGAGATCATAAATAGCACACTTAAAACAGTATCTGGCACATAGTTATTTATTGTAATTACTGTCATCTGAACAGAGATCTGAAGTTCCTCTTCCACTTACATCCTTCTGTAACTCTTCATTGAGTCAAGTACAAGGCCCTTTAGGATCCAGCTCTTGCCTATCTGTCCACCTCTACCTGTTGTCTTTTCCTTCAAAGTCTCTATATTCCAACCAAGTCAAATACTCGCCCTTCCCTAGACATACCGTCTTCTTTGAGCTACTCTTTGTGATACTTTGTTTGTCTACATGAACTCCTACACATCCCTCAAGACCCAAATAAAATGTCATTTCCTTTGTAAATTCCCATTTCCTCCCCCTAAATGGTTCTTTTTCCCATGTTTCCCATGTTATTTTGTTAAAGTGTGTTCTGAAAACAAGAGTTGTATAAACACATGTGGAAAACAGCCAAAAGAATAAAATATTTTTAATCATCCACCATGCTCTGAACCTTAATGGGTCACTATTTCTGTAGCACTCTGAATTAATACATAATTCTATTGAGGAGCCCTATGTACATACCTCTGTTGTGGTTTGTACACTGTCAATTAACCATCTGTTTATCTGTCACCTTGAAGGAAGAATCTGCAGGGGACATGGTCAAGAGTTTCCTGACAGAGACTTCAAGCCTCTGTGACAGACACTGGAGAAAGGAGGCCTGCTTCTTTTCTAGTGAGCTGGTGCCACCTTACGTCTGTCCAGTGAATACCAGCAATAAGCCTGGTTGCCCTCTTAGGCTCTGGCTTTGCTTTCCCGCTTATTCCTAACCCTCAAAAGCAAGCACTTTCATGGGAAGAGGGTCCGTCAATCTCATTACAGCTACTCCTGCCCTAGACCCATTAAGCTACTTTTCTCCCCCAAAGCTGCTTCAGCCCCAGGGACAACACAGCCAGTCCCTCAAGGCAGAAGGAGAGCTTTGACTCAGCCTTCTCCACGAAGGCTGCCGTCTCATCAAACTGGACGGAGAGCTGGGTTACAGGACACAACAGGGTTAATGGGAAGGAGGTCTGGTTTGTTAGGCACCCCAGCCTTGCAGAGAGAGAGGAGGGGGGACGGGAGTGACAAGGTGGGAAGGTAGAGTGCAGAAGCAAGGTAGATACACTGGGATACAGGGACCCTCCTATGCCTCATCTCCTTAGACTCTAGCAGAGAAGGATGTGTAACTTTCAGAGAGGAGATGAAAGAATCTGACTAGACACCAGAACAGACCCACACTGAACGCAACACCTCCCCAAATTTACCAACTTGGTCTTGAAAGTATTTTGTAGCTGTTTCATGCTCCACCAGCAAAAGACTGGTGTGCCAACCCTAACACCCAGAGACAGGACCCTGAGAGCCCTACACATTCCTGGAGCATCCCTCCCCCGCACATAAACACCAGTCTCGTGTGACAGAGGGTAAATTGCTGCAGCTGTCTGGGTCTCGGGCACACTCACACCACACACGCCTGGGTGTCAGGCCTAGGAGGCAGGGTACTGCAGAGAGCTGCCTCTCACCAATCCTCTGGCCCAAGCATCATCACAGCACTGAGGCCCGGCAGAGAATCCCAGGAAGGAAGGATGCAGTCTGGCTCCCAGCCACCAGCCACTCCCTAGCTCTTCCAGGGCTGGGCAGAGGCTGCCCAGCTGGTTACCCCGCCTGCCGGCTCAAGCCTCACCCCACCCCCAACCCCTGAGCGGAGCCTAGAGCTAAAGGGGCCTATTGTTGGGCCCTGGAGGTGGGGTGGGGAAAGAAGCCAGAGCTGTGAATTGGAGAGCATTTACTCTGCGAGAGGGACCGCTCATCCCCTTGGGACCATGTCCACACCAGTGCAGGGCAGGCTGCTGGGCCCAGGAAAAGAAGGGTCTGAATCTGGGAGTGAGAGAGATGTCAGGGACTTCAAGATATTTAAGATACATTAAATCCCACCCATTTAGCAATAAAGAAACCGAGTCCCTGAAAGGGAAAATACATGCCGGGTCTAAGGCATTAAGAAGCCGGGATAGGCAACGGATCCCTAGGAGATGGGGAAGATCAACAGCTCAGAGCAACAGTGATTCCCTTCTGCCTGTGGAAGGGCAGCCCTGCCAAGGTTAGGGATTAGTAAAGATCAGGGGCCAGGGAGGAGAACTTGCCTCAAAAGGAGACACAGCACCCATGGGACAGGCAGAGACAAGGATAACCAAGAGTTCTCACGTCCAGCGAAGCCCTTGGCTCCAGAGCACCAGGATGTGCAGCTGCTGAAGGGATGGCCCAGGCCAACCCCCTCGCCCCACGCCCCTCTTCAGTCACTCACCATGTACCTACTATGTGCTCACCTGGTGCTAGGGTTTGGGGAAATGTGAAGAAGTCACTACTCAGGGCCTCAAGAAGACACTATGTGCATGTTCTTTACTAAAAGCTTTACCTTCACTGCTTGATTAACCCTCGCCCCTTACTACCCTACATCATCCTGATTTTACAGAGAAGGAACCTGAGGCTCTGGAGAGGCGACTGGGGTCACCCAGAGAGTAAGAGATGAAGCCGGAATTCAGTCCATATACACCTATACACTAAACTGTTTGGCTCAAGGATTCGGGCCCATGGAGGGCAGAGCTGGAGTCTAATTTGTTAAATATATGCTGGATACTGAATGAATTCATGGATTCTGCGAGGAAGTTTTAAGAGGGATTAGAGGTTCCAGGAAAAGATAGTGGATTGCACATGCGCACATAATTTCACCCCTTCCCAAAACCCCACCGAAGCTACATAATTTCCAAAAGAGAAATTATCTGAATGCAAAAGTAAGGACAGGAAAGATAGTGGAGGAAAAAACCACAACAAAGCCTTGGAAGCTGAAAGTAGATGGGCCAGTGATAACGGAGAGCAGACCTGAGAAAATCACATACCACAGGGTAAAAAGTGCCTGACTGACCCCTTAGAATCCTCAAAAGGCATGGGAACTGGCAGTCCCAGAAACCTCTAGAAGAAGGTGACAGAGCGAAGTGCTAAAAACACAGAGGATTAGTTCAAAGCTGTTTAAGAAGCAGTAACACCCCCTAGACTCCCTCCCCAACACAAAGCCACCGGGCGGCTGCCCCAGTGCCCACCACCCAGCACAAGGATCTCCCTGCAGGGGTAAAGGCAGGTCTCTGCACAGGCACAGTGGGCGCGGCTGAGAACGGGGCACCGCGTGCCCCACAAGGAAGTATAGATGTGGAGATCCCAGTCCCCTTCTTGACTTGTTCCCGGGCCTCCACTGCCTGGCAAAGACAAGAGTGTCCTTTCGAGGGACTCTGATTAGGCCAAGAAAGTTATAAAGAAACCAACACTGAAGTTCCCAGCCAGGTCACCATACAAAGAAGCTCCATCGACAGCCACCCAGCGCTGTAGTCCCCAACTCTCAGCCAAGAGCAGACAATAAAAATTACCAGACACCCAAGGAAAGCCTCTAACATGAAAGAGGGTAAAATACTCAGAAAAAAGCAACCAAGAGGAAACTGACTATGCAGGAGAAGATTTCAGACAGAAAATGCTCATTAATATCCTGAGACACAAGATGCTGTGTCTACAAAGTAAGAACAGGATATGACTTTTTTAATAGTGGGAATAAAAAATTATAAATACGACAGGAGACATAAAATATTCAACAGACCTATCCCCACCCTACTCAGCAGAGTGCGCATAAATATTTGTTGAATGGATAAATGAGTCAGTGTTTCACAAACTTGAACACACATACAGATTATCTGGGGAAACTTGTTAAAATACAGATTCAGATTCCATAGATACGGGGTAGGGCCTAAGATTCTGAATTTCTAACAAGCTCCCAAGTGACAACGTGCTCGTCCTTAGACCATAATCTAGGGCCCTCGTTAAACTCTGGAGTGGTAGCTCTTTGCCCTGGCTGTGCATTTAAGTCACCTGGGAGGTAGGAAAGGGTCAACGTGTGGGCCCTACTCACTGAGATTCTAATCAACTTGGTCTAGGTGAGACTCAGGCATCAGATCTTGAAGTCTCTTCAGATAATCTAGATTGGGGTTAAGAACCAATGTTCTGGAGAAAGCCTGTAACTGTGCCAATCACTGGTCCTGGCCAGAGCAGTCCTGTTTTCAAACATTCTCTCCCATTGCTGACACTGACCACTCTTTCAGAAGGCCCTTCTCATCATGGCCTTGAGCATCAGCTTATGAGACTATTTACTATACAGATGATAATTCTCAATTCTAAGTCCAATTAGTGTCAGTGGATGGAGAAATCATTCTACTAAATTTCCAAAATTCATGCCGAGAATTTTTTCATTAGATTCACACACTTATCCTAATTTTTTTAATTAAAAAAAAAAACTAGACCTTAAAATTTTAGCAAGTCCTCTCTTTTAAAAAAAGATTTTTTTTTTCAGTGAAATGTGGGTATCTCCCTAGCCAAAACTCCTAATCCATTCTCCCAACGTTTCTGTTAAAACTTAAGTTGAATTTGGTAGTTTTGTGTCTATCTCATCCATGCCACACATGAGATAATTTAATGTCAACAGACATTTACTGCTACTATAACTGCCAAAAGCACAATAGAAGGAATGGAGGATAAAGTTCAGGGAATCTTCCACAAGGGAGAGCAGAAGCCCACACCCAGCCACATAATTAGGAAATGATTAGGAAATAGAATCCTGGAGACAAAGGGTCCTGAATGACTGTAGACTTCAGTGTTAACTCTGGAACCTAAAAACGATGTCTTTAAAATTCTGAAGGAAAGCAATTTCCAGCCTAGATCTCTATATTCAGGTAATTGAGTAATTGAGTATCAGACTGGCAAGGTCTCAAAATAATTTACTACCCTTTCACTCTCCTCTCTCAGGAAGCATATACTTTAATACTTTAGTAGCTTCCTGAGAGAGGAATGACAGAGAACAAGGAGTCCATACTGCTTCAGGGCACAAGGCTCTGAAAGAGACTTCTTCAGAAAGATGAATTTGATAGAATACCTAGCGGAATAGACATCCTGAGAAATTTAGATAGCTACTAGAGAATTTGACTAACTGAAAGGCGCATAGAAAACTAAGCAAACAAATGAAGCAAGTCCAGGAAGGACAAAAAGGTGTGCAGAAAAGGAAAAGTCATCACAGTTTACTATACCATAACAATATAAACACGGACAGTAGGATGAAGAAAAAAAAAAAATGAGATACATCCAGAGTGCATGAACTGGAAGATGGGAAAAGTAGAAGGGTGGGAATGAGGGAATTAAAGTAAAATCTTCATCTTTGGCCAAGATGGGTTAAGAGGGATCAGAGTTACCCTTCTAACTGAAATGCCACACAGACACACAAAAGAAGGATAAAATATAAAAAATGGTTTTGAAGACACCAGACATTAAGAAACAAAGGGCAGTGATACCAATGAGACAGGAAACTCAGCCCTATGGTTGAGTTTCTAGGCTACAGAACAGGGAAGGCAGCCAGATGGACCCCGAAAGACTCTCTGAGTTGAGGAGATAGAGCTGAGACTCTGGGGATACTTAGGTGGCCAGAATTCACAGAACAGAGCATCTGAGAAGAGACAGTACCACAGAGGTCTGTAAAAGATTCCCCCTTGAGTAGTCAGCTGAGTTCTGATCATTACACGAATGTGCAGAAACTACCCAAGGCTGGTGAAAAGAACTACCCAAAAGGATTAGATGTAACAGTGCCTGGCGCTCACAGGGCTGGGAAAAGTGCCCTTTCCCACTAGCCAGACTGGAAAAGTGAGGTGCTTGGTAGACTAGAGAGGCAGATCTCAGCAGTGGGAAATTATTAGCCCTAGACTGAGCATGGCTCTGGTCCCACCTATCAAATGTTAAAACCGAGACCCAAGAGGATCAAACTGTTTCCCAGTCACTTAACTGCATCCCAGAATAAAGCCCAAGAATACTTAAAGGAATACAAAAATAGCCAGCATCCAACGAAGTAAAATGCATTGCTTGGCATCCAATAAAAAAATTATTAGCCATGCCCCAAAAAAAGAAAAAAAGGCAAGAAGCTATAATCCATAATGAGGAGATAAAGCAATCAACCACAACCAATCTGGAACTGACACAGATGTTAGAATTAGTAGACAAAGACACTACAATTATTATAACTAAATTTTTAAAGACTGTAATTGAACTTCTAGAATTGAAAAACACTGAATGAAATGAAAAAATAAGGTAAACAGAATCAAAGGCAGATTAGACAGTGCAGAAGAAAAACTAGGTGAACCTGAAGACACAGTAACAGAAACTACCCAAAACGAAAGGGAGGAAAAAAGATTCCTTTTCAAATGAGCAAAGCATCAGTGTGCAGTAGGACAATTTCAAGTGGCCTAAAATACGTATGATTGGAGTTCCCAAGGAAAGGAGAGTTGGGAACAGAAACATTTTTTGAAGAAATAATGGCTGAAATTTTCCCATATTTGATGGAAACTAAGAGATTCAAGAAACTCAATGAACTCCAACACAAGACACATGAAAAACACTACACCATTGCACACAGAAATCAAACTGCTCAAAATCAGTGATAAAAATCTCAAAAAGTAGCTAGGGAGGGCAAGGGAGACAAGTTACACACAGGAAATAAAAATAAAGATGACAAAAGATTTCTTGCAGAAACAAGGGAAATGAGGACCAGTGGCACAGAATCATTAAAGTACTGTAAGAAAAAATGACCTATAATTCTATTCCAATGGAAATATCTTTTTAAAACAAAGGCTAAATAAACTTTTAAAATATACAAAAGCTGAAAGAATTCAACACCAGCAGACCTGCCCTATAATAAACGTTAAAGGAAGTCCTTTAGGCAAAAGGAAAAATAATATCATATAGAAATACAGATCTATGAAAAGAAATGAACAGTACTGGAAATGGCAACTATATGAGTAAACAGTTAAGATGTATTATTACTATTTAAATTACTTTAAAAGATAAATCGACTGTTTAAACAAAAATTATACCAACATAGTGTGTGGTTCATCACATGTGTAATTATAACTTTTGACAAAAATGGCATGAGAGGAGAAGAATGAAAATATACTATTTTAAGGCTCTTACACTCATATCACTTGAAGGCAGACGATGATAAATTAAAGATGTACATTATGGATCCTGCAGACATTACAAGGAAACTATCCTCATAAACATAGAGGCAAAAACTCTTAACAAATTCTTTAGCAAACAGAATCCAACAATATATATAAACAATCATACTCATGACCCAATGGAGTTTGTCTCAGGAATGAGAGGCTGATTTAGTATTTGAAATTGCTATGTAATTCAACATGTAAATAAACTAAGAAAGAAAATCCTATGATCATTTTGATAAACACAGAAAAAACATTTGAAAAAATCCAACATCCATTTCTATTAAAAATCTCAGCAAAATAGGAATAGAAAGTAGCTTCTCCAATCTGATAAAGATCATATATGAAAAACCTACAGCTCAATCATTCATAATGGTGAAAGACTGAATGTTTTCCCCTGAAGATCAGGAACAACGTGTCTAATCTTCTATTCAAACTTATACTAGAGGATATAGCCAGTGCAGTCAGGCAAGAAAAGAAATGACAAGACTTAAAAAATCAGAAAGGAAGAAGTAAAATTGTCTTTATTAGCAGATGACATGGCAGTCTATATATAAAATCCAATGGAAGCTACGAAGAAGCTACTAGAGTAAGTCTGTTGGCAATTTGGCAGGATATAAGGTCAATATACAGAAGTCAATTGTATTTACACATTTGTATTTATACATGCCAACAAACAACTGGAAACTGAAATTTAAAAAACAATACCACCTTACAGCCACATTTTTGGCAACAGCAAAAAGGCAGTAGCAACTATCAATGGATGAATAAACAAAATGTTGTATATTCATACAGTGGATTACTATTCAGCCTTAAAAAAGGAAATTCTGACACTTGCTACAACATGGATAAGCCTTGGACACCTTTGGTAAGTGGAAAAAAAACAGTCACAAAAGGACAAATACTGTATGAGTCTACTCCCATGAGGTATTCAGAGTAGTCAAATTCACAGAGGCAGAAAGCAGAATGTGGCTGCTAGGGGATAGGGTAGAAGGGGGAATAGAGAGATTGTTTAATAGGTACAGTTTCAGTTTTGCAAGATAAAAAAAAGTCCTGGAGATGGACAATGGTGATGGTTGCACAACATGAGTATACCTAATAGTACTGACCTATACACTTTAAAATGATTAAAATAGTAAATTTTGTTGTGTATATTTTACCACAATTAAGGTAAATTTAAAAAACTGAATTCCATTAAAAATACTACTTACTTCAAAAATGAAATACTTAACGATGTATCTGACAAAAGACAAAAGATCTGTATACTGTAAACTACAAAACACATGAAATTCTTAAAAATCTAAATAAATACAGGGATACCCACTGTTCATGGGTCAGGATCAATATTGCTAAAATGTCAATTCTCTACAAATTGACCTCTAGATTCAGTGCAATCTCAATTAAAATCCCAGCAGGCTTTTTGGTAGAAATTACCGAATTGTTCTAAAATGTATATGGAAGTACAATGAATCTAGAATAACTACGGCCAATTTTGAAAAGGAAAAACAAAGTTCAAGATTTTTCCCTGATTTCAAGACTTACTATAAAATCTACAGTGATCAAGAGAGTATAGTCCTGAGATAAAGATAGAGAAGTCAGATCAATAGAACAAAACATTCAGATTTAGGTCTACACACATACAACTGATTTTCAATAAAGGTACAAAGGCAATTCCATGAAGAAACAAGTCTATTCAAAAATTCTGCTGGATCTCCACATGCAAAAAACTGAACTTCAATTCATACCTTGCACCACATACTAACCCAAGAATTTGCCCAAAATAGATTGTAGACCTAAATGTAAATCTCATAACTATAAAAGTTATAGGAGAAAGCCATCATGCTTTGGGTTAGGCAAAGAGTTCCTAAAAGCATAATCCATAAAACAAGTTGGTAAATTGGAGTTCATTAAAATTTCAAACTTCTGCTCTTGCCATTGTGGAAAACAGTACGGAGATTCCTCAAAGACTAGGAATTGACTTACCATATGACCTAGTAATCCCACTCCTGGGAATATATCCAGAAGGAACCCTAATTCAAAAAGACACCAGCACCCCAATGTTCACAGCAGCATTATTTACAATAGCCAAGTCATGGAAACGGCCTAAATGTCCAACGGCAGATGACTGGATAAAGAAGTTGTGGTATATTTATACGATGGAAAACTATTCAGCCATAAAAAACTGACAACATAATGCCATTTGCAGCAACATGGATGTCCCTGGAGAATGTCATTCTAAGTGAAGTAAGCCAGAAAGAGAAAGAAAAGTACCATATGAGATCGCTTATACGTGGAATCAAGAAGAAGGAAGAAGGAGGAGGAAGGAGGAGGAAGGAGGAGGGAGAAGGGAGAAAGGAGGAGGGAGGAAGGAAGAAGGAAGAAGGCCACCAATGAACTTAAATATAAAACAGAAACAGACTCATAGACATAGAATACAAACTTGTGGTTGCCAGGGGAGAGGTGGGTGGGAAGGGACAGACTTCCCAAAATTTATAGATACTGACAGGTATATATAGAATAGATAAAGTTTATACCATATAGCACAGGGAAATACATACAAGATCTTGTGGTAGCTCACAGTGAAAAAGAATGTGAAAATGAATATATGTATATTCATGTATGACTGAAAAATTGTGCTCTACACTGGAAATTGACACAACATTGTAAACTGACTATAACTCAATAAAATAAAAGAAAAAATAAAAAAATAAAATAAAACTTCTGCTCTTAAAAAGACACTGTTAAAAAAAATTAGAATGCAAGCCAGAGCCTGGAATAAAATATCTACAAGTCAAATATCCCATAAAGGGCTTGTGTCCAGAGTATATAAAGAATTCTCAAAACTTAGTATGGAAAAAAAAAAAAACTTCACACAACTATAAAATGGGTAAACAAGTTGAATAGACACATCACCAAAGACACACACACACATGGCAAAAAAAGCACAGGAAAAGATCAATAACATCAGTCATTAAAGAAATGCAAATCAAAACCAAAATGAGATATCATTACAGACCTATTAGAATGTCTCAATTTAAAGAGACTGATCATACCAAGTGTTGACAAAGTAGTGAACAAACTAGAACTTTCCTACACAGCTGGTGGGTATGTTACACGGTACAACCCTTTGGAAAACAGCCTGGCAGTTTGTTAAAAGTTAAATGTACACCCACCATACGATCCAACTATTTCAGTCCTAAGGATTTACCCAAGAGAAATAAAAACATATGTCCATATAAAGACTTATGCAAATGTTCATAGTACTTTTACCTGTAATAAGCAAAAACTGAGAAAAACCTGTCAGGAGGTGAATGGATAAACAGACTGTGGTATACACATACAATGGAATACTTTTCAGCAATAAAAAGAAATGAGCAATTGATACACATGACAACATGGATGACTATCAAAATAATTATGCTGAATGAAAAAAGCCAGGCAAAAAAAGAGCACATACTGTATGATTCGACTTAAATAAATTCTAGGTGATGTGAATTGATGTCAGTGACAGAGAGCCGATCATTGTTACCTGGGGAAGGGTGATGGCAAAGGAGGTGTGGGAAGGAGGGATTACAAACAGGCACAAAAAACTTTGAGGGGGTTGGGAATAATGGGTATGTTCATTACCTTGACTGATCTCGTTTCACAGGTATATGCATATGTTAAAACTTGTTAAATTATGTTTTAAATAGATTCCATTTACCATATGTCATTATACTTTAATAAAGCTATTATTAAAAACAAAAAGGCACTTCAGCTTCCAGAATAAAGCACAAGGCAGGGGGTAATCGTCAGCTTAGAGGCCAGAGGAAATGATCTTGGAGCACTGACCCCTCCTCCCTACCATCACAGCTCCTGGGATGGTGGGCACCGGATCGACAAAGAAGGGTCCAAGCCCTCTGCACTCAGGACACTGAGTGGCGAAAAACATGCCCCACCACACAGACAAGGAAACTGAAGCCCAGAGACGTTATTCTGCCTCAAGAGGTTCACAGCTGATAACCTAGATCTGCCAAAGTCCTTCTCCCTCTCTTCGTCTACCACAGATTCAAGAGTCAACCTGAAACAGGGTGAAGATGTGTGCTTGGGTGTATGTGTTTAGAACAGACAATTCTCTCTATTGAAGCCAGAGAGCCAGAACCAGTCTGGCCATCCCAGAAGCAGATGCCATGGATATAGCAGCTGAACTTCCGGTGCATGAGTTGGGTGGTAGGACGACAGGTAGGCGTGGGATGAAGAAGCTGACAGTCAAGTTTAGGTTTGCATGAGGACCAGGCTAACCGGCTTCTCCAGCACAATTCCAGCAGCTGCCTGCCTAGGAGGCCACCACCAACTCCCCCTGCCCCGACAGGAAAGGACTATCTCCACCCAGTCTGGTTGGGACAGGAGTCTGGGGGCCATCTGAATCAGAGCTACTCCCTTGGGCTGGGCAGAGATGGATCTCAGCTAAGGCACCCACCCCCACCTGAGGGCTAGAGAAACAAGAACTCAAGACAGTGCTAGGTAAGAGGTGAACAGCCCTAGGAGGATGAGGCCCACAAGTGGCCAGTCAAGCTCCTTGGGGCCAGGAATGAAAAGGCCTGGCACCCAGGCCACGAAGGAGTCAACAGGAGGCCAAATTTAGCCCCCATCCCTGCAAAGCCCCAACTCTAAGCTGGGCTGGGAGCTGGCCCTGACTGGTACAAAACCCATGATGCCACAGCTGCCCATCTGTCCACCTCCACAGGGTGGGGCTGAGGTCTGGGCCACAGAGGATACCCACAGACCATCAGTGCAGATAACCCCTCCTCTCCCACACTTTCAGGTTTGGGTCGTAAGAGCCCACATGGAGGCAGAAGTCCTCACCAGTAGCTCTCTGCTCTTCTGCCCACTATTCATCCTTGGCTCTGGGCCCTCAGGATTAATCAAATGTGACAAGAAGGTGTGTCAGGCACGGGTCAGGCTCGTGCCCAAGTCACTGGCTGCCACACTTGCATCTCAGCTCACGTGGCCAACAGGGTTAAAAGATAAGGTCCTCTTAATATAATGCTGCCCCTTCCCTTTTTTGGAATGTATTTTGAGGACGTGCGGCAGCCTGTGCTGATTTCACCACCCCAGCTATGGCACAGAGGCACCCCTATCTCCACCAGTAGATGGGTAGAGGGGTGACTACCTCCTCATCAACCTCAGCCTGGGGTTCCCCCCTCTTCCTTCTGCCCAGGCCTGGCAGCCACCCAGACAGTCTCACCACCAGTCTAGACTCTAAGGAAATGTCCCATCACTCCAGTTGGCACATACAGTACTGGGGGGAGGGGTCCTGCATTGCTGCTGAAAACTGCACCGCTTCCTCCTTCTCCAGGTTTAAACACAGGGAATGAACAAGGGCAGTTTGGAGACTACACTCTCCTGAGATAACTGCGGCCCCCTCCTTCCAAACACACCAATTTCTGCTGAGAACAGGACTGGCTTCCTTACCTGAGGCCTTCTGCTGCCTCTCTGCAGACACAGCTTTGGATGTTCCGGCTGAGGTTGCAAAAAAGGATCCAGCAAGACGCTTGCTTTCGGACAGTGGTTTCCAAAGCTCCCAGGTTCACGACGCTCTTCTGCTCCCCACTCCCCAAACCCCTACATCCTGCTTTCACCTCGGCCCTGCCCTAATCCTGATACTGAGCAGCCGACCTGGGGGTTACCACCTCCTCCTCCGCCTGCGCCTCCGGATTCTGTGTCCCTCAGGGGGCCCCTCTCCCTCCGGAGACCCCTTCCCGTCCAGGTATGTTTCCTGGACAGCGCGCACCACCTGTCCTTCCTGCACCCCAGGCAGCCAATTCGCTTCCTGCACCCCTAGGCGCCCCTCCCCCTCAGGCCCCCGGGGCCCCACTGGCCGGGCCCTCCCCACTACCTCGAGTCTCTTGCGACGTGCCGGGGCCTCTCCCAGAACCACCGCCTCCCTTCTGTGCCCGCAGCTCTCCCAGTACTGCTCCCCAGAACTTTCGGGCTCCTCTCTGCGCTCCCAGGAGCGGTCTCCGAACTCAGACAGTTGCTCGGGGTGCTGCAGCAGCCTGCGTGGGCTCCCCTCCCCCCGCTCCTGCACCCCGGCGAGGGCCTCTCCCCGCTCCTGCACTGCAGGGCTGGCTCCCCCCTTCTCCTGGTGCTGCTTGCGGGGCCCTAGCCCCTCCTCCTGCACCACAGGCCAGCCCGCAGAGCCCGTCCACGACGGCGGATGCCTCCAGTCCGCTCCGTCCGGCGGCCCCCACACTACCCCCAGGCTGGGCTCGTGGCCGCGACCGCCCCGCTCTTGCACCCCCGGGCCCACCTCCCCCTCCTCCTGCACCGCCGGACCCACGCCCCCCTGCTCCTCCACGCCGAGCTTCAGCCCGCGGAGCTGCTGCGGGCCCCAGCTGAGAACCCCGACCCGCTGCGGTTGCTGCTCCGGCAGCGCGGGGCTGAGTCCGCCCCGCTCCTCCTGCGCCCCTGGCCTAGGGCCCCCAGCTGGCACTGCCCAACGCACTCGCCTGCCCCCCAGAGGCCGCGCGGTCCCGCCCCTCCAGATGGTGCTGCCCTCCGCGCCCGCTCACACCGCCCCCCTCGCCTGGCTTCTTCCGTCCGGTCCCTCGGGGGAGGGGGCAGCGGGGTCGCGTCCCCTCCTGCTCCGCGCCCGCCCTCCCGTCCCGATCCCCACTCCCAGCCTTCGCTTCTGGGCGTGGACGTCCGCCCCCCCGGGCGCCGCGCCCTGCGCCGGCCCCCGCAGGTGCTGCGGCCCCGCGCGCCGGCCCGCGAGCCAGGAGCGCCGCCCTCCCGCCGGAGTTCCTGATGCCTGCCTGCGCCTGCGCCGCCCCAGTGGGGCGGAGCCCGGCAGCGTTGGGCCACCCCCTTAAGGGGCCAGGCCCCTCTCACTCCTCCCATTCCCCACTCCTTCAGTTCTCCTTCTGCCCACTTCGTCTCACCAGAGGCACCAATTGCGCCTTCCTGAGGAGCCAAAAGGAGGAGAGGTGAAGCAGAAGGTAGGGAGTTCACACTGAGTTGGTGTAGTCAACCGGGCCCAATGGAGGAGCACTGAAATAGGAGTCTCGAATGCTAAGCAGCAGTTCACCTGCTGCTGACTTACCATGTGATAACGTGAAAAAAAATCACTTCCTTCTGGCCTCAGTTGATTCGTTTCTAAAATGAGGAAGTTTGGAAAGTTTCCAAGGTACCAATCCAGTTAGTGTTTGACTGCAGAGAGAGACTCTAGTCCTAATCTCTCAGCAGCAGCCCAGAGGCCTGTGAACCTGAGCTGCCTCTATCCTTTCTCTGGGGCCAAGGGAGAGAAGGGGGCACTTGAATAAAGGAGAGCTGGGCTCAGACCTGTGACACTTCCTGGTGGGAATACAGGCAGAAACAGTCCCAGGCAAAGGGGGCCTTCCTCCCTCCTGCACTTCTCCCTCTTGGGCCCTTACTCAGAAAGGAGGAGAAAATTGAGAGCTCCTTTTCCCAGTGACAGTGCAACCTGGATACCCAGATCCTAGTCCAACAGGAGGCAGTCTTTGGATATAGCTTAGCACCCAAAGGCTTAAGGTGCATTGGCCCTGTTACTGACTGTACTCGTCTATAAAATGGGTATAATAATAAAACAACTCTAGACACAACTGTCCCAATGATCAGACATCAGAGAACTGTGTAAAGGATGATTGTATCTGCACTCCTATTTTCTAGCATTGAGCCCAAGGGCTCTGGCTTGAGGACAGTAGGGCAATGAGAAGGGGGTGTGTTCTAGATCACTGTGGGGGGAATGGACTGGATAGGTTTGGGTCATGGCATCCTTCCCTGTGAGGTGAGCAGGGCAACTTTCTACTAAATCGTTTGATAATTGTGTATAAAGGATGCCCTTTCCCATGGAGCCAGCGCCACTGAGCAGGAGGTTGAATGCACCCCACCTGGGCCAAGAGAGGGTCTAGGGCAGGCAGGACTCCACAGGTGATAGAACTGAGGCTCTACATGCTTAAGTAACAGCTGGTGGTAGTGAAGCCAAGATTCACATCCAGTTTTCTAACTCCACAGTCTGCTCTGAAGCACTAAGGCACAACAAATCAACACCAAAGCCAGAAGCTTTGGGAAACATCAGGTCTGACTAGATTTTTAGGATCAGTAGATGAAAACAACTGATTTGGAGCAAATTTCTCTGCTGGTAAATCAAGTTATAAATGAAACAAGGCAAGGGGTCAAATCACCCATCAGGACCAACCAGCATGCAGCCCAATTCCCCATTCTTCCATCTGCCCTCCAGTTGCTCTCAAGAGCCAGACCCATGCCTCTGACATCGCTAGTACAGGGTTATCTGGAGCTTTAGGCTCACAGGAAAGAGGTCTCCTGCTCCCTTCTTCCATCCTGCCTAGTCCCAGCTCCTGGACTGTCCTCACCACCACACTGAGCACTGGGGCTGTGATGGGCATTGTCTCGGAGCCTGTCTCCTTCTCTGCAACTCTGGTACTAGTAGCTGGGGAGACTACTCTTCCCAAAGAGCGCTCACAGCATAATGGAAGAAATGAGATGCAGTCTTAAAAACACAAGGCTCAGGAGATTCAGGAGGTAGCTGTAGGGATAACCCCAACCCTCCAACGTGCCTGTGCCAGTCTTTTCCCAGATCTGGAATTTGAGGAGAGCTGCCCATAGCAGAGTGACTCTTCAGGGAGAAGGGCTTGTCAGGTCTAGTTCTAAGCAGAGGCGGCTCAAGCTGCTTGAGGGAGTCTTGGAGGCAGTGCCCTTAAGAATCTCCACTGTGAGATGCTTGTATGCAGGGTAAGCAGGAGGGCAAGGAAGGCAGTTATGGGTGGTGAAGGCAGCCTGGCTCATACCTGCAAGCGGGTGCTCAGCCAGGAGTGGTCAATGCTGCTGAGTGATTGCCCTGAAGGTTTTTGTTTGTTTGTTTTATAAATAGAGCGATGTTTTTTAAACTAGTTTGAACCTATTAGTGGGAGGTAAAATTGAATTAGTGGGTTTTAACTGGCTTTTTTTTAATGAAAGAGGACAATAATAGAATAGAAAATATCAGAATATAAGGTTTTGAACTTTTCATTGCAATATAACATACAACCAGAGAAGAGCAAAGACTTGGGTATTTTACAAAACGATTATACCCAGCACCCAGCTCAAGAAACAGAATGTAACCAGCATCCGGAAGTCTCCCAAATGTAAGTTTTAAAAGAAAATGTATTAATCTTTGAGCATGCCTTTCATATTCATGATTTACTTTCTTTTGGGGGGAAGGTAATTAGGTTAGTTTGTTTATTTTATTTTAATGGAGGTACTGGGGATTGAACCCAGGACCTCGTGCATGCTAAGCACATGCTCTACCCCTGAGCTATATCTTCCCCCTCGTGATTTACTTTTAACTTTCTGAGCAACCCCCCCCCCACACACAGAACGTAAACTCCACAATAACAGGGAGTTTTGTCCAGAAATAGACTGGCACAGGCACCTAGAACAATGCTGAGCACACAGTAGGTGCCAACAATATTTATTGAATGGATGAGAGTGCATCACAGGTAGTGTAACAGAGCAGGACCCTCTGCGGCCTTCCCCAGACAGACCCCCACCCATCATGTCCTCTGCCTGCCTCTTGTCTGTAGAAAAAACTTTAGCCTCCTAGGCCTTCCCCAAGTTCCAGAGAATAAATTTAATCAGAGAAGTAAGAAAATGCAGAAAGAACGGAAAACAGTCAAGTATGAGAAATGATAATAGTTTAGCCATTAAACAAGGACACGGACCTTTAAAAGTTGCTCCTCAAGGGCTATAAATTGAGCCCTGTCCTTTGAGCTGTTTTGCAGATACTGAAACCCCCACCAAGTTGAAGTTAACTGTATGCTGCCCACACGCACATAGACCCCAAATGAGTTGAACCCAAAAGGTTGATGATGTTGACTCCCAATTACTTCACCAACCAATCGGAAGAGTCTCCGCAAACTGATCACACATTCCACAACCCCCCTCCCTCATCCTGCCTTTAAAAACCTTTCCCTGAAAGCCACTGGGGAGTTGAGGTCTTTTGAGCACTAGCTGCCTGGATTCCTTGTCTGGCGTGCTGCAGTAAACACTTCTCTTTCCTTCCTCACAACCCCGTGTCAGTAGCTTGGTTTTACTGCCCACGGGCCCATGCACCCAAGCTTGGTTCAGTGACAATAGTAAAGGTATGGTTTTTGTGATATTTTTGTTTCATTGTATATACACATTCTACGTCTTGATGTAAAATGTGTTCCTTTCGGTAGGCAAAACTTCTGAAGGCCAGTTCTCCAACTTGAGAAAGTTGTGGAGGCTGTGGTTTGGGCCAGGGAGGTGAGCATGGGTGAGGCAGGACAGTGTGCTGAGTAGACCAGTGCTTCTCAAACGTCAGTGTGCCACTGAGTGACCTGGGCACCTCGTCGAAAGGCAGGTCCTGATTCAGCAAGTTGGGAAGGGGATGTTGAGAGTCTACATTTCAGTCAAGTTCCTCCACTTTGAGTAGCAAGGCCTTGAACTCAAAGATTCTCAATAATGCTGCGTTTAAGAATCCCATGGGAAGCTTTTAAAAACATTGCTGCCCAGGCCCCACCCCAGAACCATTAAATTGGAATCTCTAGGGTGGGGCTCAGCATCCGTAGGTTTTAAAAGTTTCCCAGGTGATTTCCACGTGCAACCAGAAACGGTAAGTTCTGGTTCCCTCGAGTACCCGCAGTGCCTGAGCAGAGGTGGGAGGGAAGTGAGGTGTGGGGTCACACCTGGTATCTGAGCAAACGATCAGTTTGACAACAAGCATAAGATTTCTTAGGAATGGACCATTTGCCTCTTAGTGGAGGTGAAGGGAGGGATTTCTGAAGGAATTTTTAGGCATGGGGCTGTCTGCTAACTGAAGTCGCTTCCTCCCAGGACCAAGAACAGACCGTGCCTTCACCTTATCCAGCGAGTCAGAACTCCCCAGAGCTGGCCACGGGGCTGGGCTCACCTGCCCCCACACAGTTCAGACAGTTTCAAAACCTTCCTAGGGCATTGGCAGGAGGTGCTGCCAGCTGCTCCCCGGCGCCTACACCCTCTGCCCAGATAGAGAAAAGGTCAGAGGAGCCAAGAGATTACAAGCCCCGGATCAACGTGGGCTATTCAGGATGAAGAGCCTTAGTTCTGGGTTCTCACGCCCCCTGGTGGACACCTAGAGTTGAAGTTGGAGACCAATGGACTACCAAATCCAGGTATTCTTTTTAATTTTTTATACAATTTTTAAAGGTTAATTTCCATTTACCGTTATTATGAAATATTGGCTATATTCCCCATGTTCTGCAAGATATCCTTGAGCCTATCTTACCTATACCCAATGGTTTGTACCACCCACTCTCCAACCCCTATGTTACCTTCTCTCCCCTCCCCTGTTCCCCAGTGGTAACCATTCGTTTACTCTCTGTATCTGTAAGTCGGCTTCTGTGTTTGCTTTACTCACTAGTTTGTTGTATTTTTGATTACACACTTAATTAATATCATACAATATTGGTCTTTCTCTGACTTATTTCACATAGCAAAATGCCCTCCAAGTCTATCAATGTTGCTGCAAGTGGCAAAATTTTGTCTTAATGGCTGAATAGTACTCCACTGTGTGTGTGTGTGTAATATTTACATCTTCTTTATCCAGTCATCTGTTGATAGAAGGTACAATTTTTTTTGGCCTCAGAAAATTTGTAATTTTTATTGTATAGTTGATTTACAATATTGTGTTCGTGTCTGGTGTACAGCATAGTGATTCAGTTATACATATATATATTCTTTTTCATATTCTTTTCCATTATAGTATATCACAAGATAGTGAATATAGATCCCTGTGCTATACAGTAGGACTTTGTTGTTTATTTTATATATAGTAGTTTGTATCTGCTAATCTCAAACTCCTTATTTATCCCTCCCCCTCCTTCTCCTTTGGTAATCATATGTTTGTTTTCTATGTCTGTGAGTCTGTTTCTGCTTTGTAATTAATTTCATTTGTGTCATTTTTTAAGATTTCACATATGTGATATCATATGATATTTGACTTATTTCACTTAGTATGATAATCTCTCTCTGTCCATCCATGTTGCTGCAAATGGCATTACCTCATTATGGCTGAGTAATATTCCATTGTGTGTGTGTGTGTGTGTGTGTGTGTGTGTGTGCACGCACATGTGCACACACACACATCATCTTTATCCATTCATCTATTGATGGACATTAGGTTGCTTCCATGTCTTGACTATTGTAAATAGTGCTGCTGAAAACATTGGGGCACATGTATCTTTTTGAATTAGAGTTTTTGTCTTTTCTGATACATACCCAGGAGTGGGATTGTTGGATCATATGATGACTTTATTTTTAGTTTTTTAAGGAACCTCTCTACTGTCCTCCATAGTGGCTGTACCAATTTCCATTCCCACCAACAGTGTAGGAGGGTTCCCTTTTCTCTACACCCTCTCCAGTATTTGTTATTTGTAGACTTTTTGATGATGGCCATTCTGACCATTGTGAAGAGATACCTCATTGCAGTTTTGAGTTGCATTTCTCTAATAGTGATGTTGAGCATCTTTTCATGTGCCTATTGGCCGTCTTCTTGGAGAAATGTCTGTTTAGGTCTTTGGTCCATTTTTTGATTGGGTTTGGTTTTTTTTTTATATTGAGCTGTGTAAACTGTTTTTATATTCTGGAAATTAATCCTTGTCAGTTGCATCATTTGCAAATATTTTTTCCCTTTCCATAAGTTGTCTTTTTGTTTGTTTATGGTTTCCTTTGCTGTGCAAAAGCTCTTAAGTTTAATGAGGTCCCATTTGTTTGTTCTTGTTTCCATTACTCTGGGAGAAAGATCCAAAAAAATATTGCTGCAATTTATGTCAAAGAGTGTTCTGCCTATGTTTTCCTCGGGAATTTTGTAGTATCCAGTCTTATACTTAGGTCTTTCATTCATTTTGAGTTTATTTTTGTATGTGGTGTTAGAGAATGTTCTAATTTCTTTCTTTTACATGTAGCTGTCCAGTTTTCCCAGCACCACTTACTGAAGAGACTGTCTTTTCTCCATTGTATATTCTTGTCTCCTTTGTCATAGATTAATCGACCATAAGTGCATAAGTTTATTTCTGGGCTTTCTATCCTTTTCCTTTGATCCATGTGTCTGTTTTTGTGCCCGTATGATACTGTTTTGGTTACTGTAGCTTTGTAGTATAGTCTGCAGCCAGGGAGCAGATTCCTCCAGCATTGTTCTTCTTTCTCAAGATTGTTTTGGCTATTTAGGGTCTTTTGTGTTTCCATACAAATTTAAACATTTTTTGTTCCAGTTCTGTGAAAAATGTCACTGGTAATTTGATAGTGATTGCATTGAATCTGGATATTGCCTTAAGTAGTATGGCCATTTTAACAATATTGTTGCTTACAATCCAAGAACATAGTGTATCTTTCCATCCGTTCGTGACATCTTCAGTTTCTTTCATCAGTGTCTTATAGTTTTCAGAGTACAGGTCTTTTGCCTCCGTAGGTAGGTTTATTCCTAGGGGTTTGTTTGTTTGTTTGGCTTCAGTGGTAAATGGAATTGTTTCTGTATGGTCAGGCCACTCATGATGGCTTTCTCTTGCTCTCTGTACATCCCTTGCTCAACCAGTGCCTGCTTCACCTGCACCCTGTTCACACAACTGGCCTTCCTACATACTTGGCCCAGACCCCAGCTAGTGATTGTTCTAACTTTAGATAAGAACTCTTCACTTCACTTATCACAGTGGCAGTGAGGGGCATACCCCTCTGCTGGTATCCCTGGTAACCAATGAGCCAACCTGACATCAATTCTCCCTATAAATGCTGACCTCCCCTCACCCCAGGAGTAACGACTGCTGCTCTGTCATGCCCACTGCCATCTGCCACACACTGTGGGGTGTTGCTGTAGGACCTTACTTCAGATGTGTAAGATCCCCCTATCCATTTAACTATTGACTTCTTTGTCACTGACTTCAGGCTATTTCTTCAGTCTTGAAGCTGGTCAAGTACAAGCCTGTAGGGTACAGCCCCAAATTCCCTTGATTTCTTTTTCCTATATTTCATTGTTAGCATATAGAAGTGCAACAGATTTCTGTATATTAATTTTGTATCCTGCAACTTTACCAAGTTCATTGATGAGCTCTAGTAGTTTTCTGGTGGCATCTTTAGGATTTTCTGTGTATAACATGTCATCTGCAAACAGTGACAGTCTTACTTCTTCCTTTCCAAATTGGATTCCTTTTATATCTTTTTCTTCTCTGATTGCTATGGCTAGGACTTCCAAAACTATATTGAATAAAAGTGGCGAGAATGGGCATCCTTGTCTTGTTCCTGATCTTAGAATGCTTTCAGTTTTTCACTGTTCAGTATGATGTTAGCTGTGGGTTTGTCGTATATGGCCCTAATTATGTTGAGCTATGTTCCCTCTGTGCCCACTTTCTGGAGAGTTTTTATCATAAATGGTTTTTGAAGTTTTTCAAAAGCTTTTTCTGCATCTATTGAGATGATCGTACAGTTTTTATTCAATTTGTTAATGTGGTCTATCACATTGATAAATTTGCGGATATTCAAAGATCCTTGTGTCCCTGAGATAAATCCTATTTAGGCATAGTGTATGATCCTTTTAATGTATTGTTGGATTCTTTTTGCTAGTATTTTGTTGAGGATTTTTGCATCTATGTTCATCAGTGATAATGGCTTGTAATTTTCTTTTTGTGATATCTTTGTCTGGTTTTCGTATCAGGGTGATCCTGCCTCATAGAATGAGTTTGGAAGTGTTCCTTCTTCTGCAATTTTTTGGAATAGTTTCAGAAGGATAGGTGTTTAATTCTTCTCTGTTTGGTAGTATTCACTTGTGAAGCCATCTGGCCCTGGGCTTTTGTTTGTTAGGAGTTTTTAAATTACTGATTCAATTTCAGTACTTGAAGATCGTACCTTTCTAAGAATTTGCCCATTTCTTCCAGGTGGTTCATTTTACTGGTATATAGTCACTCAACTATTGTTGGCTCACCAGTGGGTGGAGTCAGGATCTCAAAGACTCTAGAGCTGTTGCCCACCCCCTGGCTGGTGAAGCCAGATCCTGGGGTTAGTGCCAGACTACTGGCAGGCAGAGCTGGTTCCTGGAGTCTCACTGCAGAGCCCAGGGATCCCTGAGCTTGTTTCAGATTGTTGGGTGGAAGGGAGGGGGGTTTCCTGACACATTTGGGTATGGAGCCCAGGGTGTCTCACAGGTTGCATTGGCCTGCCAGCTGGTCCCAGGGTAGAGTCTGGCCTGCTATTTGTTGGTGGACTCAGTCCGCAGGCTGCAGGATCATAATTTTCTTGCTTCTGGTGTCTGCTCCCTCTTGAGTGAGCCTGGTCTAGAGGTTAGTACAGGCTTCCTGGCAGGAAAGGCTAGTGCCTCTCCACTGGTGGTGGAGCTGGGTCTTGGCCCTCTGGTGGTCTGGGCTGTGTCTAGGGGTGTGTCTAGAGGTGGCTGTGGATACAGGAAGTCTTTAGGCAGCCCGTCTGCTGATGGGTGGGGCTGTGTCCCCTCTTAGTTAGTTGTTTGGCCTGAGATGTCCCAGCATATGGGCTGTTGGGTGGGACCAGGTCTTGGTACTAATGAGCCAAGATGACTGCTGCTGGCAGCAACAGTGTTCATGCAGCTGAAAACTCCCCAACATGTCCAGTACCAGTGTCTACATCCCCAGGGTGAGCCACAGCCACCCCATACCTCCCCAGGAGACTCTCCAAGACCAGCAGGTAGGGCTGGTCCAGGCTCCTGTTAAATCCGTTTTTGCCCTGTGTCTTGGTGTGTGTGAGATTTTGTGTGTGCCTTTTAAGAGTGGAGTCTCTGTTTCCCCCAGTCCGGGGGCTCCTGCAATTCAGCCCTGTTGGCCTTCAAAGCCAAGTCCTCTGTCTGGGTTCGTCTTCCCAATGCTGGAACCCCAGGCTGTGGAGCCTGGCATGGGACTCAGAACTCTCACTCCTGTGGGAGATCCTCTGCAGTATAATTATTCTCCAGTTTGTGGGTAACCCACCAAGGGGATCTGGGATGATTATATCATGATTCTACCCCTCCTACCCATCTCATTGTGGTCCCTTCCTTATGTGTTTAGTTGTAGAAGATCTTTTCTGGTAGGTTCCAGTCTTTTTCATCAATGCTTGTTTTGTAGATTGTTGTGATTTTTGCTGTGCTTATGAGAGGAGGTGAGCTTTCTACTCTGCCATCTTGGCCGCTCTCCTCTTTGTTCTCTTTTCTTTCTACTCCTCAGACTGGTTAATTTCAATTGTTTTATCTTTAAGTGCACTGATCCTTTCTTCTGTCTGTTCAAACTTGATGTTGAATATGTCTAATGAATTCTTCACTTCTGTTATTTCACTTTTAATCTCCAGAATTTGTTTGGTCCTTCTTATAATTTCTGTCTCTTTATTGATATTTTCTTTTGTTCTCCGTAGTTTTCCTGACTTCCTTTACTTCTTTGCCCATAGCTTCCTTTAGCTCATTAAACATATTTAACACAGTTGATTTAACATCTTTAACTGGTAATTCCAATGTCTGGGCTTCCTCGGGAATGGTTTCTGTCCAATTCTTTTTTTCCTCCATGATAGGGCTATACCTTCCTGTTTCCATTTCTTGTAACTTTTTAAAATTGAGAAATAGACATGTTGAACATTATATTGTCTTAATTCTAAAATCTTATTATTCTACTCCTCAATGATTGGTAAATCTTGCTTGTTGAGGGCTGGAGCCATTGTTTATGACTCTTCCAAACTATTTTTGCAAAGTGTATATTCCTTGTGGTGTGTGGTCACTGAAGTTTCTGTTTTATCTCCATACTCAGCCAGTGACCTGACAAAGATTTCCTTAAATGTCTGGCTCCCAAAGGGAAATATTGTCTCTAATCTTCTGTAAACCACTTCAGTCCATGGGGTTGAAACAGTGACCAGCCTCTGTGCTGGCCCCTCAGTGATCAAAAGCAGTAATCATCAATCAAAACACACAATCCTGATATTTGGAGGACAAGGTACTTGTTGCCCACGCTGGCTCCAGGAAGCTACACCAGGAATGTGGGCCACTGTCTTTCCTCTCTGCTGCCTGCCGCAGAGGATGGTAGCTGGGGAATGGTATCCACTATGTGAAAGACCAACACTGGCTAGAATTTACTGAAATTTACCAGCCTCTTCATCAAGCTCTACCTTGGACATTCCAAGTGTTTAACTAGGCTCCAGAGTTTTCAAAATCGTTGCTTTAGACAACTCAATAGTTGTTTAGGTGGAGAAACGGCTTCCTACCCTGCCGTCTTCTCTGATGTCATTTCATTTGTTTTTACTGTCAGATAATAGTCCATTTTGTTTATCCATTCATCAGGTAATAAACATTTGGGTTTTCAATTTTTGACTATTATGAATAGTGCTGTTATGAACTCTCACATATACATTTTTATGTGGACTTATGTTTTCATTTCTCTTGGGCATGAGATTGCTGGGTACAGTGATAGTATTATTAACAATGATTACTGTTATTAATCCTGCATTCCTAGAATAAACCCTACATGGTCATAATATATTATCCTTTTATATTGCTAGTATTTTGTTAAAGATTTTTGCATCTACATTCATGACATTGTTCCTGTAATTTTTGTTTTTGTAATGTCTTTGTCAGGTTTTGGTATGTTGTATTGTGGTTTCCTCCACCTCTATTTTCTGAAAAAGTTTGTGTAAGATTGGTAATATTCCTTCCTTGAATGTTTGATAGACTTCACCATTGAAACTGAGTCTAGTTCTATGGAAAGTTTTGATAAATTCTATTTATTTGATACAGAGCCATTCAGATGTCCTGATTTTTCATTTATTAATTTGGTAAATTGAATTTATCAATACATTGTCTACTTCATGTAAGCAGTCTAATTTGTTGGCATATAGTTGTTCATGATATACCTTTATTACTTTCTAATGTCCATAGAGTATGTAATGATAACCTTTTCATTCTTGATATTGGTAATTGTGTTGTCTTTTTTTCCCTTGATCTTGATTGGTGTGGCTTGGGGTTTTTCAATTTTGTTTTTCATTGCAAAGAATCAGATTTTGGCTTTGTTAGTTTTATCTATTGTATGATTTCCATTTCACTGACTTTTGTTCTTTATTATATTTCTTTCTTTCATTTCATGTGAGCTTAGTTTGCTTTTCTTTCTCTAACTTGTTAAGGTGGAAATTTAGGTCATTGATTTTAGATGTTTTTCTAATGTAAATATTTAAAACTGCAAGTTTCCCTCTAAGCCACGGCTGTGCAACAGAACTTTCTGCAGTGATGGAAATATTCTCTTTTATACTGTCCAATATAGTAGCCACTAGCCATATGTAGCTACTGAGCACTTGAAAGGTGACAGTGTGTCTAAGGAATTAAACTTTTTAATTAAATCAATTACATTTAATCACATGTGACCGGTGGCTGCTGTATTAGGCAATGCATCTCAAAGCACTGCTTTATCTGTATCCACAAATTTTATGTTGTAATTATCATTAAATTCAAAATATTTTCTAATTTCCCTGTGATTTCATCTTTGATACATAAATTAGTTACAAATGTGCTGTTTAATTTCCTCGTGTGTTAGAGGGTTTCTGGTTATCTTGTTACTGACTTCTAATCCCATTGTGAGCAGAAAATACACCGTCTATAATTTCAGTACTATTCTATTTATTGAGACTTGTTGTACAGCCAACATATGACCTATCTTGAATTTACCATGCATACCTGAAAAAATATTTTGCAGTTGTTAGATGTAGTGTCCTATAAATGTCAATTAGATTGAGGTGGTTTATAAACTGGTTCTATTTACTGCTAAGTTAAAATCTACTTTGGCAGAATTATCTGTTTCTCCCCACAATTCTGTAACTTTTAATTCATGTATTTTAAGGCTATCAGGCAGCCTACATACATAAAATTGTACTATCTTCCCAATTAATTATCCCTTTTATCATCATGAAATGTTCCCATTTTTATCTATGGTAATTGTTGTCTTGAAGTCTATTTTATCTGGTGTTTATATAGCCACTCTAGTCTTATGCTAATTTGCATGTTTCTTTTTTCCCATTTTCTGACTTTCAAGTAATCTGTATCTTTAAAGTGTTTCTTGTAGGCAGCATTTAAATGGGCTTTTTAAAAGCCCACTGTTATGGGGAGGGTATAGCTCAAGTGGTAGAGCACATTCTTAGCATGCATGAGGTCCTGGGTTTGAACCCCAGTACCTCCTCTAAAAATAGACAACAAAACCTAGTCACCTACCCCATGCAAAAACAAACAACAACAAAAAGTTAATTATAAAAAATGTTATTTTTTAAAAATTAAAAAGTAAAAATAAAAACCTAACATCAGTATCTTAATTAGAATGTTAACACGTCCATAACATACTAATTATACTAATTATTGATACAGTTGGACCTTGGCATACCATTATGTTATTGGTTCTTTGTCCCCTCTTCGCCTCACCAACTCTCACCTTTTTTTTTAAGGTCACTGTTCCAAGCTTTACTCTTGTCCACAGTCTGCTTGCCTTTGTTTACTTCTTAAAGTCTGCAGGTGGTTCTCTTTTCCTTTCTTCTTTTCTATTTTGCCCAGAGTTTATCATCGTAAGCAGTGGGAGGGATGGGCTACACCAGCCACATTGTGATAGTGGAACCAAAACCCTTTTTATGAAAGTTTCACAGCTCTTCCCCCTTCGCACGGACTACTTTGAAAGTATGCACAAGAAATTGGTGACTGGATATTTTGAGGGAGAAACTGTGAGGACCAAGAGGAAAAACTTACTTTTCAACACAGACCCTTCTGCACTTTGACTGTCAATACGTGAACATTTTTCAAAAAAGGCACTAACAACTAGTCAAAACAGTCACTTTGGGATGGGTGAAACATTAGGCAGTTTAAAGGACAGATGTAGCAAACTTCAGAGGTTTTAACTCAAGCACCTAAGAAGGTAAACCCATTGGGAGCTACAAGAAAGATAATGGTATTTGATGTGTTAAAGTCCAAGGGAAGGTATACCTTGCAGATAACCAGATGTCTCTTCAAATATTTGTTTAGGGCTGCCTCCTGGCCCATCACCTCAAGATGATTCACAGACCTAAATATAAAATGCAAAACCGTAAAACTCCTAGAAGATAATGCAGGAGAAAATCTAGATGATGTTGGGTTTGGTGATAGATGAAAGAAAGAATTGATAAGCTGGACTTCATTAAAATGAAAATTTTCTGTTCTACAAAAGATACTATCAAGAGAATGAGTAGACAAGCCACAAACTGGGAAAAAATACTTATAAAACATAAATAATAAAGGACTGATAATCAAAATATACAAAGAATTCTTAAAACTCAATGATAAAAAATAAACAACCTGCTTAAAATACAGGCAAAAGATCTGAACAGACACCTCACCAAAGATACACACTCAGTAAATAAGAGTAGGAAAAGATGCTCAACATCTTGACATCAGGGAAATACAAATTAAAACGAGATACCACTATGCACCTACTAGAACGACCAAAATCCAAAACACTGACACCACCAAATGTTGGCAAGGATGTGGAGAAACAGGAACTCATTCATTACTAGTGGGAATGCAAAATGGTACAGCCACTTTGGAGGACAGTTTGACAGTTTCTTAAAAAAGTAAATATACTCTTCTCAAGTGATCCAACAATTGTACTGCTTGGTATTTAACCAAATGAACTGAAAACTTATGTCCACATAAGTATCTGTACATATGTTTATAGCAGCTTTATTCATAATCGCCAAAGTCTGGAAGCAACAAAGATGTCCTTTAGTAGGTGAATGGATAATGTCATATCCAGACAATGGAACATTATTCAGCGCTGAAAAGAAATGAGCTATCAAGCCATGAAAAGACATGGAGGAAACTTAAATGCATATTGCTAAGTGAAATAAGCCAATCTGAAAAAGCTACTAATTGAATGAAATGTATGATTCCAACTACATGGCATTCTGGAAAAGGCAAAACTATGAGACAGTAAAAAGATTAGTGGTTACCAGGGAGGGAAGAGGAAGAGGCAGAGCACAGAGGATTTTCAGGGAAGTAAAATTATTCTGTATAGTACAATACAGTACTATACAATACATTATTCACCAATAATGGTGAATATGTCATTATACCTTTGTCCCAACACATAGAATTACACCACCAAGAGCAACCCTTAATATTAACTATGGTCATTGGATGATAATGATGTGTCAAGGTAGGTTCACTGAAACAAATGTACTTCTCTGTAGGGGTTTGGGGACAGGAATGTTGATAGTGGGGGAAACTGGGGTGGGGGAAGTATGAAACAGAGTATTTGGGAACTCTGTACTTTCTGATCAGTTTTACTGGGAACATAAAACTGCTCTAAAAGACTAAAATCTATTTAAAAAGGACAACTCAGTGTTCAAGCATTTTATTAAATCAGATAATCTCCACATTGTTGCACATAGCAGCTTGTATACAATTATAAGGGCATATCACTCATTTACAAATATACAGCTGAGTGATAAGTTGCCAAGTCTAATAAGCCATCTTTAGCCAACTAAAATTTCAAGAACATGCAAAGAGGAAACACAGTAAAGGTCATGCAAGTTCTAGAATAGGTGACTCATGACAAAGCTCACTCATTTTATTCTTTACCTTCAAAATGCACATGACATCTGAAACCAAAAAAAATTCTGAAGACCAGCAGGTTGTCACCAGTCAGATATATATTTCATTCAGGAATATTAAGCCCCTTGCCACTTACTTGTTTGATTGGAAATAACCTGATCCTTACTACAGAAAGATTTTCCAGAAGAGATTTACTGCTGTAAAATGTATACCCATTCATATTCTGCCTTGAAGTCACTGAGCTTTCAGTAAAGTATGATAAAGCATGATGCCCAAACCAGGAGTCCCAGCTATGACCTTTTCACTTACCTACACTAAAGTATCAGTTCAAGAGAAACTCTGTGAAGACTAAAACAGACTGAGTAGCGAAATGAATCAGCGAGGCTGTAATAATCTAGATCTATTTTAGTTTACATAAGAGACGCTAAGTTTAAGAACCTTAAGAGACCCTATGGGACTTTCTCTTAGGTGACAGTAGTAAACTGCCCCACAATAAAACCTTTGATTATCAGGTTTATAACAATGGCTGACTAGAAAATAAAGCCCTACCTGATGAAGCCTCAAACTTACTTGTTCACATCTACATATAACTTATAACCACCAAATGCTAACGGTTAGGGAGACATGATCAAAGATCCTTTTGCAAGCTTTGCCTCCTCACACCCTTCACTCTCCCCTCCCCCCAAACTCCCATAGAAATTTCCCCTGCTTTAAGCTAAAAGGTCAATTCTGGATTCAAACTTGTATGAATTAAGTTTATAGGAGATAACATGCAAATAAGGGATAAAGTTCAATTCATTTGACAACAGCAAACATTATAAATGTATGCTATTATCCCACTAAACAGACGACCTGGGGAAACCACAAATACAACAAAATATTAGGTTTAAAAACAAAGAATGTTGAAGGAAGTAATTTTCCAGTGGTTGAAGTTATCCACCAAATATGCTTCATGACCACAAAATTTTCTGCCACTAAAACTAAAAGATAGAGAATTATAGAGAGCTGGGAATACATGTTAGATACTAACGATCTTCAAGCTTTGAAGATGTCATTGCATGAAGACAATTATGGGAAACACTGTTCCCGATAATTACGTACACCCTTAGTGTAACATATGGAGATCACTGTCTCCGATATAGACACTGTGGTAGGCAAAAACTACCTTGTTCTTTATACATTATGGAAGACACTGCTCCCGATAATGTGAGTTAGGTTTGTGACAAAGGTACTGGAAATTTTGCAAAATCGAATTAAAGTTACACCTTAGATAAACTGAGCTGTAAAATTTTGCACATATGAGTACAATCACAGCCTTTAAGTGACATTAATTTATAACTTGGTCACAATTCATTGCATTTCGGAGAACTGCCTAATCTGGTTGGCTAGATAGACGTCTAACTTGATTAGCAACCACTGATTAAATTTAATTCTTCTCTAAGATTTAGCTTTATAAATTTTATTTTGCTTGCAGTTGTTTTCTAACACCCTCAGGTGTTGACCATATATGCAAAACTTCCAGTATCTGTTGGGTTTTACTAGCAGATGCTGCTTTTATTTAAAAAAAAACGACAGTATAACTGTCATAATTATGGAAGGCACTGCTTCCGATAATTATCTTCTATAAAAAAAAAAACACCATTTATAGTGAACTCTGTCACTGATAAATAAACAATAAATATCTCAGTGCCAAAATGACAGGAAGCTTTTCCAAAAAATTAACACTTTGGCCAGAATTTGGCAGTGTGTTCTTTAAAGTCTGACAAACTGAGTATGAAATTAAACACCTAAAACTGGTTCTCTTTCAAAATACCTTGAAAAAACAAAAAACAACAAAAAACTAACAAAGGCTTATGGGACAGGGGACAGAAGAAAAGAAAATATACTAGGTCTTTGGCTTCTGGTATCCTCTTTTCATTAAGAATCTTAACACATTAAGGCCTTACTCCTGTAATAAACAGTTGAACCTCATTTTACACAGTTGAAGGACCTCTATTTCACACATCACTGGCAGGAAAACAAGTTTCATCTCTTCTGAAACTGAATGTTTCACTCAGGGATGTGGAAACCAGCTAAATCCTTAAAGGAGACAGATCTCACTTGGAGTAAAGCCTTACAACCCAGAATCTCCTAATTAGCATCAAATGAAAATGGAGGATCACACTAAGCTACCACTTTTCACCTTCAGCAGATGTCACCTTCCTCCTCCAATTCAAACAGATACCAGTTCACATCCTTAGGATTTAGAGCAATAGTTCATGTAACTGGTTCCGACTTTTTCATAACTATAACAGGAAAGATTTTAAGTGGTTATTCAGTTTAACTTGAAGTGCAGGTACCTATCCTGTATTAAAAGTTGCTGCCTAAAGACATCTAGTAGTACCAAGATGATCATGTAGAATTTTAACAACATTGGGTTTTGTAGCCCTACTGAAAATTTAGCACAACCAGCACAAGTCTACAAACAACATTACCCTGATGTTCTTAGATAAGTTATGGGTATCACATTTAAAGATCATTGTCAATGTCCCAAATGTCACCAGAGAGGGCATTTGCAGCTCCCTGAATAGTCCAAGTTGCTAGAGCCAACTGGTTTTTCAACAGTGTTTGATTAAAAGCACTGTTATTTTTCCGACGCAGCTTCAAGTGTTCTAGTAAAGCTGATGCAGTGTGAAAGCCAAAACCCCAAAAGATATGTCGGAAAGGAGACTCTCTTGGAGATACGTAAGGTGAGAGGAAGTGATACTCCACCTATGAAAACAAAACATACAAGTGTTTACATGGTGCTATAATATTGTTGTGATGAATGGACACGATATAGTAAAACAACTGTCATTCTCTCACTTCAAGCGTTAAAATTTCCACAAATTTAAGAATGTTGAGAACCAGGCTACCGATCTTCTAATGTTAAAATTGTAAAGCAAACTTTCAATTTCTTTGTGAACTCTAACTGCATTGGTTTTTTTTTTTTTTTTTTTTTTGGTTGGAACCTATATATGGAAAGTTTATAACAAGTTTCCACTGTAATGAAATCTTCTGCTTCTTCCAAGCAGACTAGTATAAAAGCAGCTAAGGGCTGAATTAAACAGAAATAGAGAGAAAATGAACAGCTAAAAATCATTAACGATCCCTTCTTTGAAATGTTTTTAAAACCTAAAAAAATTAATACTAGGTCAAACATCTCATATTTCCAGTTTAGATATGTTGGCTTTAGATCTTGCTAAGAAGTAAAAGTTAAAATTTGTGCTGAAGTCTAGAGCAGCAAAGGATTCTAGGCTCCTGGAATTGTTACTCTACTTTTTAGAAACACAAGATTTACCATTTAAAAATGATCATACTTGAGTACCTCCTCTTCTACGAGTTTACTTACTTTCATGATACGGTCATTGATTTCCCTCATAACAAATCTGTTTGTTCTCTCAGCGTTCTTATAATCTGTTGTTAGTCTGGACGTAGCCCGGAAAAAGTCTCCACGAGCAGAATACAGCCACTGTAGACTCAGACCCATCTCCTGAAGCAGAAGGACATCAGATCACTACCAGACGTTATATTTCCAAGAATGTTATTCTATATACCTTTCTAAATTTAGGTGTAGTAACTGAAAAGATTCTGATAAAAGGCAGTGACTCAAGGTTCAGTGAAAGCTAGACTTAAGCATTTGTACAAGAGATTCCAAGCCTATAAACTTGGAGTTTTACAACTAGAGTAATATGGTTTTATTTAAGCTCAGCAGATAGTACAATTATCCATTCTTAGTCTCCTATGAAAACCGTCCTCAACAAGAAATTTAAAATAATTCGTAAAAGTTTATAATCCTGGGGGAGGGTATAGCTCAGTGGCAGAGTGCATGCTTAGCATGCACGAGGTACTGGGCTCAATCCCCAGTGTCTCCATTAAGATAAGTAAATAAAGAAACTTAATTATCTCCTCCACCCCACAAAAAAACCAATTAAAAAAAAGTATATAACTCTGTGTTGTGTATCCTTTCCATTTCAACCTCCCTATGGTGACAAACTTCAAACATTTTGGTTTAACGAACTTCAGAATCTAGTTATTTCCATCTGGTAAGTCCCATTCTCTGATCAGTTGTAATTAGTTTCAAGAAAGCCAATCGTAATAATTAAGATTAGGTTATCAGTTACTTACTTCACTTACGGGATCTGTTAAAATGACTTCTAATACCATAATACCACCAATTGGAAGCCACTTATTAACTTGATTTTTATCAAATGTTTGACTGTCAGACACCAATGATCAACACTGAATAAGAGTTTAACTACTGGCTATGTTCTCTCTCTGTCCGTGTCATCTCTGAAAGGCATATATGCCCCAAACTCACAGATTCAAAAGTCATAATTGAGATCTTTATATTCTCTAGGTCCAACCTCTTTATGGGTTGCCTGGAATACATGAACAAGAGAAAGCTTAACACTGGTTTTGATTGTGAAATACTTGCTGTGGTCTATCCTATATCTATAACCCACAGCCTCCCGACTTCTCTTTCAACTGAATTATGGATTCTAAGCAAATGTACTTCACTTCACTTTATAACACAGTTTGGCTACCAATCATGTCTCCCCAAGAACAGCTAAACATTATTCTTCAAACTGCTTGATACTTCAGCAGTAAGAACTTGATTTTAATTAGTGCTCACCTTTATGTCTGTTCTGAATTGGCTCATATCCTTCACAAATGAAAGTATTTTGTCGTTATACATCTCATAGTTCAGGTTCAGCTCAACATCATGGATAAGTTTAATCACAAGCTGACCGGCTACTTCTGCTGCTGCACGTAACATTTTGTTCAGCTGAGGAACCTCTTGATTCAGGACCTCATAGGTATCCATGGTAGTACCCAAATAAGGGTAATCTGTGTTCTGGAAAACAAAGCTGGGTTAATGTACTCAGCTGGGTCATAAGACTAGGAGCCTCAAATTCCGGTTTCCCCATCAAGGTAACAGTAACTATAATTCTTCCTTTGCTTCTAATATATTCCTAGTCCTCCTTCATGTCATATTTACTACTTAAAGAAGACAGCACTTTGCTAGTTCCTCTGAACCTAACCTGCCCCTAGAATGACTGCTTTCTTCTAGGACCTACAGAATCCCTGTTCTACCACATCATGGACTCTAAACAGATTTCTAGCCAAATTGCTTGAAGTTACATCTTTGTTCTCTTCCCTCTGGGAAGTTTGGCCCGTATTAATGAAAGAATAGGAGAGCATGCATGAAATGCACTTTCAATATAAAGTGCTACTTTTAGACAGAAATCTACTTTCTTCCTAACTGTGCAGCATTCATCCACTCATATGTTACCCTTCTAACAAGAATGTTTGATGCTCACAAGGTCTTCTCTCTGTCTTCACTAGACGACTTTAGTAACTATTTCTTCAACTCTATTCCCTACCATTGTCCTTGATGACAATTTCATTGGCAATCCTTTGGTCTGACCTCAATTCTTTACTTTCAGACTATACCATATACCTCTGAACCAGCATTGCTAGGTTTTTGAGATCTAAGGAGTCATTAAGTTTTTTAAAACATGACTTTTTTTTAAATATGTATTTTTTATTGAAGTATAGTCAGTTTACAATGTTGTGTCAATTTCTGGTATACAGCATACCAGTCATACATGACTTCAGTCATAAATGAACATACATATATTCATTTTCATATTCTTTTTCACCATAGTTACTAAAAGATACTGAATATAGTTCCCTGTGCTATACAGTATGAATTTGTTATTTGTCTATTTTATATATATTAACTAAAAACATGACTTCTGAAGGTCAATTTAAATCATCCATAAATTCCCTCAAGCCTAGGACTTGACACTCAGTTCTTCCTAATGTACTAAACAGACAGACATCATGACCAGATATTTCAGTATCATTCATACTGATACTGTAGCAGAAATTTAAGGGAATTCCAGCTATGTTAATCTCCAAATCCAGATCTTTCATCACTCCCTCACTTCATGCCTTTCCCATCCTAGTCCCAGGCTAAAACACCCAGTGGTAAGAAATCTAGGAAGGACCTGGTCTCTACTGGATCAACAATTTGATGGCAAAGTCAACAGCTTCCACCCTGACCTCCTCCTATAGTAACTCTGGGATCTCTTCACACCTTGGAAGAACCTGCTACAGAGCCAATTTTCCAAATCTAGAACTTTAGCATGCAAGCCTTCAAACCTTAGCACACAAGCCTTCATCATTCTTTTTACCCTGCCTGGTTTTCAGTGCCTTCTAGTTGGCTCTTGTACCAAGCTCATTAGAAGCCAACTTGGTCAGTTCTAAGCTCTGTGTCTTGAAAATCTTACCTCTGTTTGACTTTTGTGCTTTTATCCATTATCCCTGCTTAAGAAACTAACATCTCGGGATAAACATCTACAACCATATTTCAACAGGTATTGAGAACAGCATTATCCAGTAGAACTTTCTGTTTGAAGGAAATATTCTACACCTGCACTGTTCAATAGGCCGCCTTGTTATTAAAGCTCATCATACACAACTGAAGAAGTTTTAGCAAGTAAATTCAAATACTAACTAAGCTCAGATAACAATTTTATGTTAAGACTGATAATAAGGGAGATTATAATAACTACACGCATATAAACTTCTTAAGACATACCAAGCACTCTAGGAAGCTTGGTCTCAAAATTGACAAAAGAAGATCTAAGATACAATGCTTAGCACTCTTCAGACTTACCTCACAAAAACAGAAAGAAACTGCTGGGATTCCAGAATATGCAAGGAAAGGGAAAGCAGCATTATCAAAAGAAAGTTTCTCGCTGCAAGGAAAGCAAGAATGTGTCTTTAGAAGGTTTTCTAAAGAACAGACTGTGCTACATGCAACCTGCCCTACCCCCAAAGAAATCCTTAAATTCAGTCTCTAGGTACAGGTCAGGTACACTCACTCCAAGGTTATGTTTAAACCTCTGCCTCACATCGAAGGTGCTACTGAATGACTCTGCTTTTCTATTAGCTATTTATTCACTTTTCTCAACTTACACTTTGTTGATCCAGTTGCTGTCCCGATATAGAGACAGTCCGGTAACTGGATTTTTCACCTGAAAAATAAGAAATTAATTTATCATTAAAATGAAACTTTCTGGACTTATTCAAGCTAGTCACTAACATATTTCTCTCTATAAATATTTAAAATATTAAATGTTTATTTTATCTTCTTGATAAGAATTTCTTCAAGGCAGTTAAAACAATCCCAAATTTCTGAGGTTATTCCTACCAGGCTCGTGCTGCTAGTTCCTTTACTTATGACGAGAAAAAAAAAATGTTTCCTTCTTAACATTTTAAAGGTGGTGTCACCACAATTTTAAAAGCCCTCTCTGGCCTTCACGATATGCCTATCTTGTTTCTGGTTTCTTCCTTCTAGCACATTTTATACTGCTGCCAGCCTAACCTGCAAACACATTACTGCCCTGTTGGAGACCTTGTAGTAATCCCTAGTTTCCCATGGGATCAAGGTCAAGTTCCCTGACCCTTGTTTCTCTCCAACTTTAATCACTCCAGGATAGTCTCTAATCCCACAAGGTAAATCTTGTTCCTTGATCATTCAAAACTATGGTCATTCTCCCTGTTTTTATTCAATGAGTATTTCATCTGGTCTTATTTAAGTCTTAGGTATAGTTCAAGTTCATTTAAAACTTCCTTAACACTGATTCTACAGAAAACCCCTTATGGGCACCTGCAGTACACTTAGCCCTCATGTAATTCTCCTATATATTTCTAAGTAGACTACATATTGTTTGAGATCAGAGCCTTCATATATCACCTCCCTCACTTCACATGGTTCAGAAGGCTTGGGGCAAGTAAGCCAAGAGCATGACTTTAATGCTGCTATAGAATTTATTCTAAAATCCTGTTATTGGTTACTTATAATGGTTTAAATATCAATGTTTTTCATCCTAATTTTTTGTGTACTTTACATTACACTTTCATAATTAAGTATACTCACATCTTGCATCGTTTTCTCGATAAGCGAATACAACAACGGGCTGGCAGAAACCCTGAAGTTGTTGGTACCTGCAAAGAGATTATTTTTTCATTGCTCCTTCTCTAGTCAAGCAATTTTCACACTGCTATTTCTACAACTAAAACTACTTGGCAAACAGGAAGACAATAATCTAGATCAGTGGCATATACAACAACTATCCTCGTAATGAAGTATACAAGAAAGTGATCGAGGAGTCAAGCTCTTTATTGCTGCTGACCTAATTTCATTCAACTGAACTCTTACTCTTTGAGTTTGTATATTTAATGTTAATAATTTGTTTTTTGGTAACTTTCTGGTTCACCCATGTTAGGGCAGTCCATCTATTAGCTATAGTAAGTTTGCTATAGTCAATACATTCTGCTGGAAAGGTAAAATGGCAATGACTAATAAAATTTAGTTTAAAACAACTCCTTCCTTTTTCTTCCCAATGTAGACATTTCATTATTCTCCAGTTCATCCACTGGCTACATCTATACCTTTAATAATACCAAACTCTTTTAGAAGTTTGATTATCTGGTATCTTTATCCATGTCAATCTAGCACAATGTGAATTAGTCTCTAGAAGTACCATTCTATTGGTATGGTTTAGTTACTTCTGGTCCAAAATATTGAACTAGTGGTTCTCAAACTTCAGTGCATCAGAATCACTGGAGCGTTGTTCGAACAGTTTGCTGGACTTATGCTCCAGATTCTAATTCAAAAAGGCTAGGGTAGGGCTTGAAATTTTGCATTTCTATCAGTTCCCAGGTGATCCTGATGCTGTTGATGTGGGGACCACATTAAGAACCACTGCTCTAGACAAGGCAATCCACACCCATCCTGTAATTTAACACACTACTTAAGAGAAAGCTAAGTCAATCTTTTGATCTGGTTACGTCCAATGTAAATTGTAAAAACTAGTGCTGCACACACACAAAAAAGCTTTCTTCTGCTGTTTTATAAGTAATTTATAAACAGCTAATGAAAGGATACTTACCAAGAACAGCTTTGTCCAAATTAATGTAAGTGAAAGCTTTTAAATGCAACGAGGAAAGGTATCCCTAGAAGAGAAAGAAAAATACTAATGTACTAATATGTATTAATCTAATTCTCACAGACAGTAGCTATTATTAGAGATTTCTATTTAAATCCGGATTCTATTGAAACTAAATATACAAAGACAAATGATATAATCAACTCTAAAAAGAACACAGTTTCTAGGTAGCTTAAGCCAACATAAAGTTCAAGAGCCCATTCTGAGTATAGATGATATATAGATAATACCTCTAGCCATTCAGTGGCACCAATAGCTCCAAAGTCTCCAGCACTCCAGCTGGCAAAGACAATGCTTCTGCTGGGTTTAAACTGACCTAAAAGACAACAGAAAATTTTATCCTGGGAAATGTTATAGGTAGGTAACTAATTCAAGACTGCAGATGCAAAAATATTTCTTTTCCTTTTGAGGCCCCAGGTGAAAGAACCAAAAAAAGGAGTAAGAATAAATTTCAAAAGTAATTTACAAAGAACAGGATAGGAGATTGTTTGCAAATAAGATCTTAAGTACATGGTAGGGAACAGCTTACTAGAAGTCACTCTTGCAACTCCATTCTTGGAGTCTCTTAACTTCCAGATATTTGGAATCACAGTATAAGTATCTTCTTTAAAGACTGTTTGCTTAGAGGTAAGTCACTTACAACACTAGATTACTTTAAAAATAATTGTTATGAAATAGAATTAAAACTCACAAATTTAAGTTGAGGAAAGAGTGAGTTTTCAGAGAAATTACATTAGTGACAGCTACTCTGGGGGCTTATTTGCCACTACCCTCCATCCCTCCCCTTTCCCTGGGTATGTATTTTTCTGCATTAATGTACTTTTGTATAAAAGTACTGCAACTCACCCTCTGACCCAAAGATTCAGGAATGTGATGGGGGTTTGCATGTGCAGGTGGGGATAGCGGAGTGGCAAGTACCAAGGAAGAAACACTTGAGCCTTTCTTCCCTAAATGTATTACATATTATTATATATTTATAAATCAAATGTATAAATATGTATTCTATATTATATGTATAAATATAATATATAAAATTATATATTATTAGTTTATAACAAAACTATAGAACATTAGTACAGAGGTATGACACTGCTTGCTTTCAAATAGATTCCACAGGGACCACGTTAGATTTGCGATATCATTCCAGATAAGTCAAACGAAGACTTTAGGGCCCAATATAATGCTTTCCAGTGTCTCAGAGAAACTGATGATTCCCTATATGATGAAGACACTGCATAGAAAGCTGTTTCAAAGTCAAAGGCAGATACAACAAAATACAAACCTGCTTGGTACTTAAGAATTCAGGGTCTAGCACAAGTGAACCATAAGAATATAGGCAAAAGTGAACAAAGCATATTATAACATTTAGAAATACAGATAGCACATAGATGTTCAGGTCCTCAAATTTGTACTCTACCTTTTAAGACCATATCAGAAAGTATCTGGGCAAGTTTCAACAGAAGACCTGTTCCTACACCGGACTTAGCAGCTCCAGGACCCCAGGCATCCCTCTGGGCCCCTATGACAACATAGCGATCTCAAAAAAAAAAAAAAAAAAAAAAAAGGATAAATTAGGTAATCAGTTTTTAAACTGTTTTCTAACTTGAAGTCCAGAATAAGCACATTAGTAGAAGGGTTGAAAAAAAAAATGTATTATGGGTGAGAGAGCCTTACTTCAGATCTGACTTAGAACTCCAGGGATTAAAAATTCACAAGATGATACTAAGATCTTTTTCCTTATTAGTATTGCTACTCTTTTTTCCTACATTACCATTTAAGTTTATTCACTTACTTTTGCAATCTAATAAGCACTGAAGTCCAAGGGCTTTCCTTACTAAATGACTATTCGATTGCATTCAAATAGATAAATCGGCAAACTACAGCCTTCAGGCCCATCTGTTACATATTGTCTATGGCTGTTTTCATGCTACATTGGCAGAGCTGAAGAGCTGCAACAGACTGTATGGCCTACAAAATGTGTATTATTTGCCCCCTTGAGAAGAAATTTGCTTACCTCTGGCCTATTTAGTAACTTAAATGAGATTTTCTAGTCATGATGGTCAATTTTTGACAAGTTAATATCCTAGGACTTTATTACCTCCCAATAAAACTGACACCTGAGCAGTTCACTTTAGGACAGCTAAGATTTAGCATTTCACAAAACCAAACCAAGTCAGCCTTCCTGCACTCCTTCCCTCTGGCCA
Organism: Camelus ferus; assembly: GCF_009834535.1. NCBI lineage: Eukaryota > Metazoa > Chordata > Mammalia > Artiodactyla > Camelidae > Camelus > Camelus ferus. The sequence goes on from NC_045696.1 coordinate 61,268,534, forward strand.
CATCCTTAAGAGTGAAGAAAATAGAAAAAAAAAAACAAAAAACCAAAAACCCCAAGGTCTTTACCTGGTTCTTCAAAGCCCTTAATAACTCCAAAGACGTTAAAAATCCTTATCTCTTTCAGTACATTGTTCACAGTGAGCTTCACACTCTTATTCTCTGAGGATTCCAGCTTACATGAAGAGTCTGTTCTCCAACTGGAAGGACAGTCTCCTTCCATATTTCTACAGGTACAAAACAGAGATCAGGGTTCTGAGTTACTGTTACTTTGCCCAAGTTTACAAAATCATTCCTTCCTACTGTCCAGTAAAGCTCTAGGTTAAGAGGACATATAAAGAGACCATATAAAATTACTCACTAGTGGCCAAACATTTGTGTTTTACTTTGCTCTGTAGGTTAGTCATTTGAAAATCATGAGTTACTTCCTAGTTTAACCAATTTTTTTTTAAAAAATGTATTATTTATTCCTCATCTGATGTGTGCCTTTCTGCTAGGGACACAGCTATAGTTTACGTTTGAAACAGATACCAAGATGGACTCAGAATGAAGTCCTTATATAAAAGTCCATTAATATATTATTTCCTAGCTCTCCCCACTAATAGGGGTAGTATATATTCTTATTTCAGTTATAAAATAATACTCTCATGCTGATAGTAGTTAGGTTAGATATCTTCTCCTATTTGATTCCTCATGTGTTATGCAACCAATGACTGCTCTAAAAGGGCTTACGTAAATATGTCAAAACATTATTAACCCCCACTTCACAAGAATAAGATAGGGAGCTGGCTTCACAGGTCAGGAAAGATTTGTAGGTGGTAGGAAGAATTAGCTGATTCTTAGTCAAAAAGAATCACCTGTTACAAAAACCTTTTAGACAGCATTATTAATAGTCACATAGGATTTTACAAAGTCCTTACACGTAGATGTAGGCTCTTCATTTGATACCAATAACCTTGCTAAGCAGAATATATTTTAGCTATCCAATGAAGTCGAAGAAACATGACCAGAGGGGGTTAGAGTAACTTGTTCTATGTCACATAGCCAATAAATGCTCACATGAGTGTTTGAAACTAGACTGACATCCCATGCCAATACCAAGATAAAAATTAATGATTTGTACTCTAATCAGACTGGGTTCTATTTTTAAAGAGGGATACTAATACATTAGGGAGGATATTAAAGACTAATTATGAATATAAAGCCTCTGGAAACTGTCATGAGAACTGAGGATATTGAATCTATAGAAAAGGAAACTTGAACCATTCTGTTGCTAAAAAGAAAATCTAGGACTAATGAGTGTTACAGGGAATAAGATTTCAGCTCATTGTGAATTCTAACAGCTCTCCAATAACTGAATGAGTTGCCATAGGCAACAAAGTGCTTTACCACAGGAAGTACTCAAGCTATGTGGGGAATATTACACAAGGAATTCACTGGGTAGACTAAACAAGGCCTCCTTGAGTTTATAAATCCAATGTCTTATTAAGATCACTTTATGGAAGAAGAATTTCATTTTTATCTATACCAAATTAACAGCCAGCCAACCATCTCCAAAATGTCCCAAATGTGGAAAATTATAGCCAATTATTTTTAAATGTTATCAAATCAACTTAAACAGATTATTATTTCTCCCTAATCAGAAAACTTGACCCTTCAAGACAGTTTTCAAATAAGAAAGAACTTACTCAAATAGCTTTTCTGCACCGGCTCTGGAAATTGTTTGGACAGGTATGTTAGGCAATCCTGATGACTGGGATGGTGGAAACTGAGTGTGATTGAAAGAAGGGAATCCAGGTGTGTAAGGGTCACCTGTTCCCCGATGAGCCTAGAAAAATAAAAGAGTAATTAGCTCTATCAGACATTTATTCAAGAAATCCCTATAAGATCCAACTACACTATAAGGCTATAACCTGCGTTTAGTTTAGCAACTTAAAGCCTGAAAGTCTGAGCGGTTCTACAACACACGACTCTTGTTTTCATATGGCATGTCAAATTCTCAACTCAAGATACTACTGACAGAGTTCTTTTAGCAATAAGTAATAATTAGGCCTCAAAGTCATGTAAGTCATCTTTTCACTTACTGCTAAAACTCTCCAAGAAAAAAAGAGTATTTAAGGAAGGCACAGTTCTATTTCTATTAATGCAGATGGAATCTAGCAACAATTTGGAGAATCCAGTAACTCATTTACTCAAGAAACAAAAACTCACATGTCCAAAAACTGGAAGATTTGCATTAACAACAGGAAATTTAGTCTGGTCCATGTATATCAAGACACCAATTGCACTGAAACGTTCAGCATTTGCAACCTAAAGAAAAACATGTAAAGCTCAGAAAATGAAGATCTAATCAACCAAAATTAGAATACATAGTGGACTTATGCTGAAAGACAAAAGGTTACAGAAGACTACACCAGTACTTCCAATGTTTCAAATAGCTTGTCTTAAAATTTAACTTTTTAAAAAATTTTTAACTGAAATTTTTATTGAGATAATCATAGATTCATCTGCAGTTTTGATAAATAATACAGAGAGGCCTCTCTTGCTCCTTCACCTTCTAAGATGGCCTGCACTCTGTCTATGGAGTGTATATCTTTCTAAATAAATCTACTTTTACAAAAAAAAAAAAAAAAAAGAAAAGAAAAGAAAAGAAAAGAAATAATACAGAGAGATCCATTATAAACTTTGCCCAGTTTCTCCCAATAGTCAAATTTTGCAGAACTACAGTATAATGTAACAGCCTGAATACTGATGTTGATACAATACAATCCACTAATATTATTCAGATTTCCCCAGTTTTACTTGTACTCATTTGTGTGTTTGTGTATATTAAGTTCTAAACAATCAATCAAAATACTGAAAAGTAGTTGTGACACCACGAAGATCCTTCCCATTGCCATTTGATATCCATACCCACTTCCTTCCCACCCTCAACTCCTGGCAACCACTAACCTCTCTTCCATTTCTACCATGTCATTTCAAAAATGTTATTTTGGATGACCTGTAACATTATGCTAAGCAAACTAAGCCAGTCACAAGAGGCAACATGTTGTATGATTCCATTCACTTAAAATACCCAGAAGAGGCAAATCCATAGAAACAGAGAGTAGATTAGCGATTGCCCGGACTAAGAGGAGGTGAAGAATGGGGAGTGACTACTAATGGGTGTGGGGTTTCTTTAGGGGATAATGAAAATGTTCTGGATTAGATCATGGTGATGGTTGCACAACCTGTGAATATACTAAAAACTGAATTGTGCACTTTAAAGGATGAGTTTTATGGTATGTGAATTATATCTCAATTTAAAAAGTAAAAAATAAAACAGTTCAATATGGCTGCACAGCAAAACTTAACTAACTCTTAAGGAGAGTTCAAAAGATAAAAGAAATAATAAAACCCATCCAAGACAACCATTGTCTTTTGATACGCTCCATTCAAGGCCCTTGTGTAGGTCTGACTTTTAATTTTCCTTTTTACAAAACATAGTTATAAATGAATTCTATACATACATATAAATAAAACTCTGTTACAAAGACATAATTTAAACCTCTTTCACTTAAGTATTTCTGATTACTTCATTTTCATCAAAAGACAACAGCCACAAAATACTCCAAGTGGATAGGCTAGTTTTGGAAGTACCCTGTAACTTTAGATAATTGGAACTTATTTTATTTGCATGTAAAGTACTTTAATAAATTATGTTATCAGGCACGAGAGTTTAAGACCGATGGTTTTCAAAATGTAAGAAAATCAACAATACCATTTAGCTAAAGAATGATAGGATACCAATGTATTTAATAACTCATACTCACCTTTTCAGCAAAAGTGATTTTCCCTGCTCTAACAATCACTAAAGATCCATTCACAGGCGTGTTTAAATCCTCAAAGTCTTTTTCAGTGCCAAAATTAGCATGGACCAGTTTACCCTAGAATAAAGACATTAGATTCAATGAGTATTATCGTATTAGAACAACCAGAGTCTGCTACAAAATGATTTTACAGGTCATATCCAAGAAAGAGAAGAAAAAGACCAGGGCCTAGAAAGGATATATAAGAGTTCTAAAGTCAAAACTGGTCAGGGTTAACAGTAGCGAAGTCAAGATTTCTGGTCCCCTATATTCATGTCTTTCATTATCCCATGATGTCTTTAATCTAATTAACATTGATCTATTTACGTCAATTAATTTACATTCCTTCAGATATTTTGGAGGAAGAGAAAGGATAATAAGATATCTTTTTAAAAAAAAGACATATATCAATATAAATATTGTAGGCTAGCCATGGCAGCATGAATTATATAATGTTCCCACACTTGAACCCCAGACAACTGAGGATATATACATAAGAATTAACTGAAAATGCTGATAATAAATCTGTCCAAAAGTTGGTTTACAGTAAAATGACCTGCATAGATCAACTTGTAGATGTTTATATAAGCTGTCATCATAATGTTCCTTAACTCCATCAGAGTTCACATGTACAGCCATAAACTGACATTAACAACCAAATATCTAAATATAGAAAGCTAGCAGGTGAACCAAAACTCCAAATGTTCTTTAACAGAACAATCTACCCATCTCCAAACCACTGGCTTGTGGGTAGCCACGGAAAGTGATACAGCACAGGTAACTAAGAAGACACAGAACCACTGTAAAACTTCATTTGACTTGGAAGGCATTCTCTGCAGACACCCCTGGCACACAAATATGTAATTTTTAACCTAAAAACATAGATAGATTTATGTAGCTGTTTTTTAATTTCCATAGTAGTTTGGCCATATTTGCCTAAATTTTAAAAGATCAAGCATTAAAGAATCAAGCTAAGATTAGATGCCAGTGAAGATGGTTATTCATATCTGTCCCCACATAAGGGGGTATCTGATATACGAATTCATTCAGCAAATAGTACCATGCATCAGGCACTGTCCAAGGCTCTGAGACACAGCAGAAAATGAAACCAACCCCTAGCTCTTCCTATAGCTTACATTCTAGTGTGGAAACAAATGGATAATGTCAGGTGCTGTGGGTCCTAGGAAGAAAAGTAAAGCAGGATGGGGAGAAATGATTAGAGGAAGGCCATTTTTGATAAGATAATGTTGGAGAAGAGACTTGCACAAAGTGAGGGGAAAAGCCATGCTGATATTTTAGGGAAGAGTGGACCAGGCAAAGGGAAAGACGATTTCTATAAAGGTCTTGAGGTAGGACTATGCTTGAGTTTGAGAGTTTGAGGAACAGCAGGGAGGTATGAGTGGCCAGAGCAGAGTAAGCAAAGAAGAGAGCAGTAGAATTACTTTGGGCCTTGCTGACCAAGAGGAGGACTTGAGATTTTATTTTAATTGTGGCATAGGAGGGTTGAGAACAAGAATATCCCATGATCAGTTACATTTTATAAGTAAATTTATACTGTAACTACTAAGAACAGTAAAGACAATGAGTTTTCGAGCTACTTAGCAGGGAAGTCTCGTGCACGGTTTGCCTTACTCACAGTAACTGTCGTAGTCTTACTATACGCCACGTAACCCTCAGGATTCTCCACCGAGTGTATCAAGCTGCCACTGCTTGAATCCACTATGATCACCGAGTTTTGAGCATTGCTTAAAAAAAAAAGATTAAGTTAAAATGAAGCTAAGGCATCCTTAGGGAAAAATTAAATGGCTTTAACACATTTAGCATTTGACTTGCATTATTTATTTTAAAGGTCTTAGCTATAATCAGCACACCTGAAGGTAGCTGCTTCTATAAAATAAGTTTACTATTGTTCAACATACCTGTCTTTGACCTGAATTTTAACAAAATGTTCATCATGCCAGACTTTGCTGAGTTTAAATTCACGGAACTGATTTTCAATGAAAAATGCAAGACTTTCATCTTTTTGAGATCCAGCCTCACGAGGGACATAAGAATTTCCATTCAGCATCCTGAAGAAAAAAAGTCACTGTTAAATGAACTGACGTTTAACTGAAAATAAACAATGAACTCAAATATCAAGCAAATTGTTTTAAAAGCACCCCAAATCCTGGACTAACCAGGTAGAGACAAACTTAGAAGAAAAAAAAATGTGTGCCCATATTTGAAGGAATTTATGATTTCAAACTTATTAAAACCTCTTTATCTACTGTAAAGCCCATTCCAATATCACATATCTGCTTAGGGTGGTTTTAGGGGAAATGAGCAGCTTCCAGGAGATCTGCTATAAGCGAAATGAAACAGGATTGATGAACTCAAGATGTAGTGCTTCAAGTTCACTTACTTTGAAGCATTCTGAATACCCTGGAAGAAAACTGCTCTTCGTTCTGAGTTCCCATGACTCTTTGTAAATATACACCCCATATTAGTTATACAATTTTTTTTTCTGGTAGACTATATCCTCACTTTATCCATAATGCCTAGTGCACAGTATACACAAAAGTACTCATCAGATGAAGTAAAAATACCAAGATTCCTCATTTAAGACCAGAAGAATTACTGTACCATTGAAACTATAGGAAGCTAGCAAAAGGTGAAAGATGAGGTGTTCTTTATGCAGAGTTAGATATATATCTTAAGGAAGATCTTAAAAATCTAAGAACAAAAACCTTAAGGACACTTCTTGGAGTATGACTGAGTGAGAACCATAAAAAATCAAGAAATACTAGAGATGTATCAAGATGGGCAGACAAGTTAGTCCCGAGTTAGAGGATGAAAAAGGCTACCAGTGCTCTTGTGGATAGTAGCAGGGCTCAGCATGACTTACAAGGGGTTAAGATGGAAAATGAGAGCAGAAGAAAGTCTGACAGCAAGCACCAAGCTACAAAGAACCAAATGATCAAGAATCCGTGAATTTTCTTAGGAAAAAGGAGAGTTATGCAAAAGTTCTAACTTTTTTCCCTATCAATATAGTTTGAATTCTTTACGGATTCTTTACCCTCTAACTAAACATGGGAAGACTCCCTATTTTAAAAAGCTTTTCCTCCAGATTATCACCTTTGTTTTATCTCACTGCACTTAATAATCACTGTTTGTTTGGGTGTTGAGGTTGAACTTGTGAAGTAGCTCAAGCTTACTTGAGGGTACCGATGAAGTCTGTGGTATCCAGTCTCTCTGACAACATTGATTTGAGGTCTGCCCAAAATAGACGAGGTGTTTCAGGAAGGTGCTCTTCTGGCTCAAAAGATTCTGTACCCTCTGTGCACGGAGACTCTGTTCCTGCTGGTCTCTCACATTGGGCTTTTGTTTCTGCACGTCTACAATAGCCCAAGTAGCCAATCATAAATCCTAAGGATAAAAAGTTTCAGAGCTGAATTCAGAATTTCATTTATAATCTATTCCTGTAAGAACTGTTAATGTATTGAACTAACCCTTGAAAAGACTGGTTTTAAATCAAATTGTAAGCAGTTTCAAAATTAAACAATGCATCTCAGTTTTGTCTATTTTAAACCATTCAATATATTACATAATAACTTTATTTTAAATAGTCATCTTTTCAAAGCAAAGGTAACTTTTCTTCCCAGAAGCCTTCCTTGAATCCTCAGTCAAGCTTCTATGCTACCAATATCCTGTACATATTCCTAGTGGAGCATTTGCACATCACACTGAAATGATTCATGCACCTCTCTTCTCCCACCAGGCTAACCTCAAAGGCAGGTATAGAAAATCCTAGCCATCATTATATTCCTAGTGCCTTGCATAATGGAATGTAAAGAGGTATGAAATAAATGTTTGCTGGGCGGGATCAGGAGAATTCCTAGAGCTGGTGACAAGGAACATTTAAGTTTTGAATGGCCACTCTTACCAATCAAGAAAAAGATGATTATAGCAGTAGTCCCATAGCAGATATATCCATTTAACCTTCTTGGTTTTGTGACACTGGTGTGGTTACCCATCGTGTTATTGTCAACATTTTCTTCTTCATCGGCAGCTAGTTTCATCTCCACGTGACTATTATCGCCATCCACTTGCCGAGCCAGACTAAACCGGGTATATGACAGCGGTTCTCCACCAAACTGAGATTTTTTTAAAAGACGGAAAGAAAGCATTATGAAGGAGAAGAAAGGGAATAGGGACATTTAAACAAAGTTTGGCCAGATGCGATACTTATTATTGGGCCATTGCTATGACTTGCTATACATTCTTAAGAAGAAAGAAGTTCCCCTTTCAAATCAGCATTCTGCCCTGTGCCCAGTTGTGTCAATGGCAGATGAGGCCTGGATCACACTGGCCCTCTTCATCTCATTTAGCCTTTTCACAGAGGGTTTCTGTTACGTGTGTCTACTGGTATACATTCTGACGTGTTTTCTTTAGTTCATCTTATCTATTTGGTTGTCTCTCTTTAGCATGCCCTGAAACTTTTTATAAGATTTTCCATGAAAACCCTACCCAAGACTGAATATACCCTTCTTTTGTGGGATCAGTTATACCTCAAGACTACCATTTCAAATGTAAATGAATACCTGATGATCGCTTTAGGTATTATTTCATGCTTACTAGGTGAAAGCCATTCTTGTGTACTTCATATTCATCCAAACTGGTGACACAGTAATACAACTTAAATCTTACCAAGTTAGAGAATGCTGATCTGGCTTGATCCATCATTCTGAGCTGTCACACAGAAGAGCCTAGTATTAAAACAGAGAATTAATATAATGAGTTAGATCCTACTGTATCAGATTAGTAAGGGCTTTTCATTACCACACTAGATTAAGTATTACTTATCATTGTATATTAAATTTAATTTTAAATATATTATCACCTTTCTAGAAAGACTCTTTAACCAAGATGTTTAGTTTATGTGACAACTAAATTTAGTGTGATCCTTGATTAGATCCTGAACTGAGGTGAGGTGGGAGTAGAGACAGCTTGGAGGACATTATTGAGAGAAATAATAAATTTGAATGCAGACTATATACTGGGTAATGTACTGTATCAATATTAGATTTAGGAGTGTGATAATGGTGTTGCTTTTTTGGAGGAGAACATCCTTGTTCTTAGGAGATTAATGCCAGTAATTTAAGAATGAAATGTTGTGATATCTGTAACTTCCAAATAGTTCAGTTAAAAAAAGTATACAAGAAATAAAGCAAATGTGGAAATCTGTAAAGAGTACATGGATATACACTGTAATGTTTCAATATTTCTTGTAGGTTTGAAGTTTTTTTTTAATTAAAATGTGAGGAAAACTAGTTAGAATGTCATCCATGGTAAGCAGAATTAAGTAACTGAATTTAGTAGTCAAAGAAAAGGGACAAATACAAAAGACAATAGACCAGAACCTTTAAAAAAAAAACTAAACTAAAATTAAGACTGGTCACATGCTACACAGATCAGTAACAAACCATCTCCAATAGAAAAGGAGAGACAACTTGATACCTCTGATTAAATGAATAGTTCCTAACAAATAATTTGACAGATCCTTCATGCAAAAAGAATAGATAAAAGAAAAACACAGAGTGTGCTATTTTATAGATGAAAAGGCCAGTTATTTGAGATATTAAGTGACTTGTTCAAGGCTGAAAACTGATAATCTAAAAATGAAGTCCAGTGGTTAGTGGGTTTTACAGAAGGCATGTTCTCATCTCCAGAAATTAAAGAAATTAATTTTAACTTTTTTCAAAGCAAACTACATCTCTGTAACCAAGAGTCTTAAAGCATAGGTATTAACTGAAATCTCGATTTTCCAATTAATTTGGTTTGAGTGCATCTAGACACTTGAAAGTGATATTATGTTAAGATGTATAAAATAGACACTTATTTCATACTATGTTAAAGCTTTTCCTATACTACAAGTACACTAACAGTGCATTTAACACCCACATAGCGCAAGGCACGCTGAGATACATAGGCAAATTGCAAAACAAAGACATATCAACTGGCACTAGGAAAGTCTTCCTATCAAAACCTAAAAACAAAAAAGTAATTTTTAATCCCCAAGCTTTAAAGACCAGAGCCAATAAGCAATAGATCTTATTCTTAGAAGCACAATCTCTTGCTCCCACCTGGTACAAAAAGCTTATCACTATCACTGCTCGAGAACTGTGCAGACCCAATCACTAGAGCCAGAGCTAGAAGGCCCCACCCTGAACCAATTTTAATCACCCTTTTCTAGGAAAAAACAGCTCACCAGTTTAACATTCATCTGACCCAGCCATCCTTCAAGGTTTCTAGTTTTAAACTAACGTTAAGACTAACATGACAACATATTTAACTAAATGATCTAAGTAAAGAATTTAAATAAATAAGAGACTGAGTGATTGCAAGTCTGCAGAAATAGATAGATATTAATAGCACACGTAATTATGATTTTGTATAACTAAAATCTAAGTATACTTTTTACTGAGAAAACAAATATATTATTTCTACTTCAATCCCCAGACACAAAATTAAGACTATAACATAAAAGAAATCAAGTCAGAGGAAAACAATTGTGACCTAGGTAATTCCCATTTTAACTCCATCATTTAACCTCACATCTGTGAAAAACACAGTTAATTCTATGGTATCTACAGAAGTTATTCTTGAAGTTTTACATATAAATGTGAGTCATTCTTTCAAAATAATCTCACACTTAGTAAAGCTTTCTAATTAAAAGAACCCCTTAATGAATTTTCTTCCAACTGAAATAACTCTAATTCATGTGCTCTGAAAGCATGAAAGAGAAACTTTTCATACCAGTTATATACTAGTCTATAAACAGGTAGTTCTGTTACAAGACTACATGTAAAAGCCAAACAACTCTTATTTGGCTTATTTCAAGATGTCACCACCAATGCTGATAATCTATTACAAGAGACAAACCAAACATCACCTTGATTTTTATTCATATTAGCACCTTGTATATCTTTGGTGTTCTCAATGGTAACGAAAAACAATTCAGTTTCCCACAATAATAAAAATTAAGGTGAGCAAAAACAGAGCCCCACATATTTCAAACATGAAATGGAAGCTCTAAAATGTCTTTAAGCCATGGGATGGGGGACAGGAGGTATGCAAAGGTACTAGCTACACTACTGTCCCAAACTTCTTTCAAGTTCAAATCATCCTATTCCTACTTTCTTGAAATGTGGCATTAATTTTTATTTAATTTTCAAAAATACGGTAGTTATCTTGAGGTCTTGAGGTCTTAAGCTATTTTGGGGTGTCTCAAAACCAAGGGTCTGCACAAAATACATACAGCTAAATGAGTGTGGGGATCAGGTGCCAAAATACACTTGCACATATATATAACATCCAGAGCTGCTACTCCATTTCACCTGAAATAAAAATAAGACACTTGTTTGTGACTACTGACAAGCCCACTTCAATTTAGAAAACAAGCCACAGTTTTAAGCCCTTGGAGCTCACATAAAATGAAGTTCCTCTGATTGCTTTTGAGGCTCTTGTTCCAGAGATCTTCACTTCTCACTATCTTCTCCAAAATGAGACAGAATCCAGCCCCTGCCTGTACCTAACATTCTTCCTCTGTTCTTGAAATCCTACTCATTTCTTACAGGATCAGCTCAAGGGCCATCTCTATGAAGCCTTCTCTGGCTGATTTCCCTATCCTATAATACCTGAGATGGAATTATGTGGTAACTGACAAAGAGTAAAGATACTTTATTTCTTAACAGTTATTAGGGCATGCCTAATGTATATGAGGTGCATTTTTCTTATCATTTGGAAATTATATGAAAGAGAATATAATGAAAGCCTTGGATGCCGACTCTTCTCATCCCTGCCACCATTTTGATTCATCCTGAAATCACTGGGTCATAGGGAAACTTTAAAAAGTAGAAAAATGTTAAACTTTACCTGGCAGGGCTCCAAGATCTCAAGCAACTGGTTATAGATACCCATTTTGCAAACAATTTCCCTAAACAATTATGCATTTGCAGGTGAAAATGAAAAGATTCCAGGAACTTACAAAAACTTCTGCACAGCTCTCAGAGTTCATATAATTGTGTATACGCAGAATGACTTGTAAAGAGATGGTTGGTCAAGGTTTCTTTACTAGCTTTAAGAGTCTAACTTTGTGGACCTCAAGTGAAAAGGCAGTGAAGGAAATCAAAGAAACAAGCAAAAATCTTCATTCTTATTTAGCTTTCTGGAAAAAAAATTGCTCAACTCAAAGGTCGGGAACTTGAAGTCACTGCAGTCTATTTGAGTAGTGTTCATCTGAGAGAGCAGACAGACAGCACATACAGAGAAGAGTTCCAAAAGGCCTCAGAGGATCATTTTTAACTGGCTTTCAATTGTCTGATTCAAGTTTAGCTGGGAACCTTCTCCATTCCAGATAACTACATTATCAGAGGCAAATAACTGCCACTCCTTAGGGCAGAGTTAGCTGAGTTGTTCTCTGTCCAACAATCTTCAGCACAGGCTAGGTTCACAACCACCATTATTGACAAGATCATTCTATCAAAGAAAAGTTAAAGAGTGCTATGCTATACATAGACTTTGGAAAATATTTCAGCTCAATGATAAAAAATTTTAAATTCTGGATTTGCTTGTGAAGCATATTGAGTTTCTTATAGTCCAAAATTGAGAAGAAAAGAAATAAAACAAAACAGCAGGGCCAACAAATACTTTAGATAACCTACACTTAATTTCCAAAGTAGAAAACCACTTCTAGAAATCACTTTAAATAAACGTCTTTGACAATGTCAAATGCCCAAGCTCAGAGACAACTGAATCAGCATCCAGTATTCCAAATTCATAGCTAAGCCTCAAATGAAGATATCAGGTATTCAAATACTTCTGTAACAGGACCACCATTTCCTACTTCAATCTTCTTATCCGAAAAAGCAGCAATCAATTTCCCTGATATACCCAAGGTCGCCAAAAAGCAGTGGGCAAGGGGAAAATGTTAACCCAAGAATCAGGTCACAAAATATTATTTTCTTACCCACCCTCCCTAGTACTACCTTAGAGAGCTGTCCACCAGAAGCAGTGACACAATGGGCCTCTAAGGCATTTGTCAATACAGCACAGCACTTTTATACCATACCTCTAATTTCCTGAAGGCAAAAGCTGATTCCAATCCAAATAGCTTTTACTTAGCCTCTAGACCATAGCTTTCACAAAGCATAAGTCTTATCCCCAGTGGTCTCCCATCTTATAGTGAGGAGAGCCCAGTAACCTGAATATTCTTAATGTGAACACATGCGGCGTTCAGTTGGCTTCTGCCTCGGGAAAACTGAGAGCCCACACACAAGGCCAACAGGCAGCGCTGAAAGATCAGGTTGCACCAGAGTTCAAATATACAGCTTACAGAAACGCCCACCTAAATGCCCAGGACACAGTCGTAATGCAGTTGAGGACAGCTTTGTCCGTTTCAGAGTCTAGGGCCTGGGTGGGCCCCGAGGAATCCAAGGGCTATGAGCTCAAGGTCACCCACCACCCCGACAGCCATTCCCAGGGACACTTCCTGAGAGCCACGTGCTCCCCAGAGCGGGTCAGCTCCGCGGCAGCGTGGCTCACGCTTTGCTCCCGAGCCTGCAGCCTAGGGCTGTCCCACGAGGGCCTGCATCTTTTAAGGTTGAGTTAGTGAGGCCAAGAGATCTGGGTGGCCTGAGGAGGCTGAAGCAGAATGGCAAGGCGCAGAGCGACAGTGGGGCACCCCTCATCCAGCCCTCGGGGCCTTAACAGAGACTCCCCTACGCCTCTCGGCTATCGAGAGGAGGAGGGCACACAGATGAAGAGAAAGAAAGGGTAACCTCTCTTCGCAGCGCCGCTCCACCGGCGGCTCCCCGAGGCTGCTGGACCGCAGGCTGAAGGGAGGACTGGAGGGGTCGGCGAGATTCTAGCAGCAGCTTGTCACTCACACAGGCGCCTCCCCGTCTGCTACTCCCGTACCCGCCGCCCGTCGATGGTGAAGCTCTCTGATGGGATGGTCAATCCTCAACCAACCGTTTATTGCTTGGCCCCGCCCTCTCCCGCCCCGTGGAGCTTGCGTCACTTCCTGCGTCACGTACACCTTAGGAGGCGTCTTTCCTTTCGGAGCTCCAGGTCTAACCTTGGCCGATCTTCAGGTCCTGCAGTGCAAGGTTAAATGATGTTGGCATTTACTCCTCGTGCTGGGTACTTACACTGAGATAATTCCTTGAAGTGTATTTTGTTGGTGGCGTATTAGGTAGTCGCTAAAGCCATGTTTAAATGTTTTGCAGCGTCAGAAATACTTAGGATAAGAAAAAGGGGAAAAGAATTAAAAGCAAAATGCACATTTGTATTTAAGATGTGTGAAAGCTGCCCATGAATCACCAAGACTAGCACAGAGCTTTGCGGAGTGTTTTAATGCGTGAGGGGATGGAAGGAAAAATAGAAACAAGCGATTAGTTAGGGTGGTAGAATTGTAGAAAAGCTTTCATGTTCATTGTCATTATTATTATAGGACTGTACAATGCATAATAAATAAATAAAATGAGATTGTTATCACTTTCTAAACCTGCAAACGTTCTCACTCTCTCCCACTCTCTCCTTCGGTAACCTTTGAGCGAAGTTAGACAAGTTTACAAACAGCCACAAAATGAAAATAGGACTGGGGCCATAAAAGGGTTACAGATAAAGCACTTTCCAGGTTAGAGCCTAGGGACGCACAACGGCCCTTTGAAATGCAAATCTGCTTTCCCGCCCTCAGCTTTCTGCCTTTCCCTTTAAGTGCCAAAATGAGGAAATACATGCGGTCTGCTCGCTGACCTTCGTTATGCTCCCCATTCCCTAAAATCTCTCCCTAAGGAGAAATGTTTTAAAATCTTATAAGCAGGAATATCACCACACCTTAGTGGATCTACACAGGAAAAAGTTAAAGCACGGGAAGGGATGGATAGGGATTCACTGTGTTGAGGCTACAGTGGAAAAGAATCTGAAAAAAGAATATATATACATATAGCTGAATCACTATGCTGTACACCAGAAACTAACACAACATTGTAAATCAACTATACTTTGATTTAAAAAAACCAACTATCCAGCATAACTGAAATTGATATTATTCAATTTCCAACCTTCCACAGACTTACATAAGACGTACCTTACAGTGGACTGAAAATTGTTGCAGTTCTTCCAAAAGTTACGCAGAAAATTTTTTAAAAATCATGCATGCTAGGATTTTGCATAAAGCAAACTGGAGGTTGGAGGGGAATGTACAATGTGCTTAAATAATAATAATAATAATAACAACAACAATAATAATAATAATAATAATAATAATAATAATACATACATACATACATACATACATACATACATGCAGGCCCTGGAGATCTAGGGGAAGAGCACAAAGCCTGGAGTCAAGGAACTGGAATTCTCAAATTTTTTGAACCTGGATTGAACCAGCTCTTAAATGAGAATAAAAATACTTGCCTCACAGGTTTTTCTGTGGGTTTAAATGAGACAAGGCAGGTGCAATCTCCTAAAAACACACAGTAAACTGGCACATGGTAGACTCTTGGTTGAGTCTGTTGAGGTGGAACAGAATAGAATCAGACAGGAAAGTAACATGGGAGATGTCTGAAGGCCAGATTTGAGCTGATGAGGAAGAAATAAAGCATTCAGCTATAGGAGACCAGCTTGCTGTGGTGTGTATTAAAAATCCTACTCTACATAAACACCTCAGGGGAATTACATCTTCTGAGATGTTTACAAGAACCATCAGCTGCAAAATTGTCCCTCTCTCTCTCTTTTTCTTCACCTTGAGCTAAAAGCAGGAGTCTTCCTATTTCGTGAGGGAGGAATAGCAGGAAAAAGCAAACCAGGAAAGCCACTGAGGTAGTGAAAAGAGCCCCAGCCTAGAAGTCAGCAGCTGGTCCAGAGCTGTCACCCACTTGTGCTGTAGAACCATGCACTTAATGGCTCTACACCTGTTTCCCCATTGACCACATGGAGATAATGTCCCTTTCTTTCCTTACCAGTAAATTAAAAAGTAGGAAAACTCCTTAAACTACATGGCTATAGAAATATAAGGTGCTGCTAGTTCCGAGCCCAAGCCAAGTGAGTAAATATGGCCTGATGGAGGAAGTCTGGAAACTGAATATTTCTAAGCAACTAGCAATGAGGTTATGGCTCCAGAAAAGGAAAGTTGTCTTCAATGGCTTTTGAGCCCTGATTCCAGTAAAAATGACTCAGTTATTGAACAATGGCTGAGAAAGAAAGGTAATTAATTACCATCATTATTAACATTTTTTTGGAGTAGTATTGTGTGTCAGGCAAAGACATGTAGAGATTTGAAAGGAAGCTTTATCCCTGAAAAGGCAAACCATGTAGCTGAGGAAACAATTTATACTTAAAGGACAAACAGCAAGGATGCAAGTGTGAAATGTAAACAAAAATAAAAGCAAGTCAGGGTCTGTGACAGCCACA
This sequence comes from Camelus ferus, assembly GCF_009834535.1. Taxonomy (NCBI): domain Eukaryota; kingdom Metazoa; phylum Chordata; class Mammalia; order Artiodactyla; family Camelidae; genus Camelus; species Camelus ferus. Next base: position 61,284,836 of record NC_045696.1, read on the forward strand.
TGCCCAGATCTGAAAAAAAGGGGGGGTGGGGAGACTTTGATATGCTCACCAAGGCACCCTGTAGTTCTCTAAATCTTGTTCCAAGTTATAAGCCTATTTAGATTCTAGTTAATTTTTATGCTTATCTGTTTTTTAATGTACAATTTTATAATGTACAATTGAATGTAAACACACTCTCCTCTCTAACTCAGTCACAGGTCCAAGACGGAACTTTTGCTACTTGCCCCATAAGATCAAGATCAAAACATATACCTCTTACGGAGATACAGACCAGGAACCTCGGAGGAAAAACAAGGGGGATGGAGGACAGCATTGTAAACCCAAACCTTCAGTATGATGCAAATTGGGGATGGAAGGTTTTTAGTTTTTAGACAAAGGCATTTAGGACTTTTACCCCTTATATTTTAAAACATTAATCTGTTTATGGTATGTATATTTAATCACAATTTATAAGAATACATTAATCTGTCAACTCAGTAATAGAGGATCCCAAAACGTTTGCTCTTTTTGGGATCCTCTCTGTGGCCCAGTGCTAAATGGGGTATCTTAGGTCAGCATTTCTCAAACATTCGTGACTGCGCTCCACAGTAAACATTCACTTTACTGCACTACTCAGTGTATGTGAGTGTGCGTGCACGTGAGTATGTGTGTGTATTCATACAAAACACACAAGTTTCATGAAATAGTACCATTGCTGTGTGCAAAGCAGTCTGGAATTTTCTATTTAATTTTTTTAAATGCTGATTTCAACCCATTAACTGATTTCTCAGTGGGCTATAACCTGTGTTTGAAAACCACAGTGCTAATCCATAACCCTTCTCAGAGCATAGATCTTTCTAGTGAACAGGACAAGCAACTTGCTCAAGTTAAATATCAACTCCCAAGGCTTATCCCTGTTACTTTGCCCACTGTTTCAACTTCCTATCACCCTGCACTTCAACAAATATTGATTGAGGTTTTATGAGTTGGGAGGCAGAGTTAGAACACGTAAAGTCTTTTCAAATGCTTTTAAATACGTTTTGGTCAATGATGGCAAAACTCTGCCCGGTCACACAGAAGTTCTTCCCAGCCACCACTCGAGAAGCACTCCAACCTACATTCAGCTCCTATTTGACAAACTGTATCCACTGTCTTTACTTTGGAATTTGAAGCCCCGGGCAATTACGTTAGGACCAGAATCATAAAATAAAAATGTGGAGCTCTGCACATTGGAACGGGATGTGTTCCAGAGAATGAAGGTGAATGGTCAGCTCATATATTTGGGGTTGCTTTTTGAGGTTGGTACTATTTTCCATTTTATTTTGCATTTTTTCCTTTAAAATGTACTTGGAAACCTTCAGTTTCCTACCCTAATACTGCTGACTAAATTATTTTTTGTTTCCTCTGTGCTAAGAGGAAGCTCACAGAGGAAAACATGGAACAGGAGCAATCCAGATGACTAGGAATTTGCCTGTATGTTATAGCAAGTGGCAAAGGTTACTCAGGGCAGGGAAAGCAGAATATATAATTAATTTTTAAATTAATTACAAGAATATTTGTGCCAACATATATAGTGGTCAAAGTCGGAGTTTTGAGCAGGATATAAGGTCCTATTTAGCCCCATCTGGGCAAAATAGATCTAGTTTCATAACAGAACTTAAAGTTTGGAAGGAACTTTAACTCATGTATCAACCATGGCCTATAACAGATGTTCAATAAATATATATTGAACTCATTTAACAAAATTCCTCTACCCCATCAAGTGGTTGTCTAGCTTCTCCTCAGCCTTTCCAGTGAGATCAAATTTATTACTCCCCAAACCAGACTGTTAAAAAGTTTTTATCTATATTAAACTGAATTCTTTTTCTCTCTGCTTTCAATAATTTGGTTATTGTTTGAAAACTGCTCTTATGTCCACAGCTGTCTTCTCTCCTTAGGCTAAATACCCTAATCCCTTCTAAGGACCACCCCAGGACACAATTCCATGTCTCCCCACCCACTAGTCACTTTTGGAAGTTTGACCAATCCAGATTGTCAAATAGAGGAACAGAGCAGGGCCACAATTCCTCTGTTCTAGAGGCTACTGTCTTTACAAATCCCATCTGTCTGCCGCCGCATTCATTACCTTAAAAGCCACTGCACATGGTCATCTCGTGCTGAGCGCTCAGTAGGGTTCAATGGAAACAGATTGGCCTTTGGAGCAGAGACCTGGGTTCACAATATAGTTTTGCCATGTACTAGCTAATTGTGTTACTATTTCATAGTCTTCTCTTTTCCATGGATAATGTGATATCCACATATGGTTGCAGTCTAATAACACTGTACATAGACTACCTTCTCCAGTTTATCACCAGTCTAGTTAGGGAATGATGGGAAAGAACCTGGTCCATCTGGCTGAGAACATCCTTGATATTAGAGCTGAATGACAGACAACAGCTAAGATTTATTGAGCATCTATTGTTTGCTGGGAACAATTCTGATCCCTTTACAGTATTAGCTCATGCAATCTTCATAACAGCCCTTAAAAATAAGAATTAATATTATCTCCATTTTCCAGGTGTGGAAAGTGGATTTATACAGAAGGAACTTACTGCAGGTCACATGACTAATTAGTGGTGACAACCAGAAGTTAAACATAGGCAATCTAGCTTCTTGAACCCAGTCCTAAACAACACCACTGCACTGCCTCATTATGAAACTAACCATGACACAGACTAACTGCATACATACAAGGCTCTACAGACTTCTCCCCAAGGCAGAATTTTTTCTGCCTTAACGGAAGCACTGGAGATTGAATCCAGGATCTTGTGCAACCCAAGTACGTGCTCTACCACTGAGTTATACCTCCTACCCCTGCCCAAGGCAGAATTTTTGTTAAAAAGGTTCAGGGACCATCCGAGTGGGACAATTTGAGAAGATTTGAATATTTATGGGATCCATTGATTTTTCATTTGAGATTTCATTTTATTTCAAAATTTGGATTCATATTCATGCTGGTGGAAAATCTCAAATAATTCTAAAAATAAGACTTCATAGGTGTAACTGATGCTACAGAAATCTAGGTACATGTTTGACAGCATTGCAGCGTATGCATATTGTCCCTACAAGACAGCTGATTTATTTAAATTCTCAGAATGTATACTTCCCTTTGATAAGCAGAGTTATTGAATTTAAAGAATTGTATTAACTGTGTTTCCAAAATATCAATGGAATCAGTTTGGTTTTTCTTATTTTCATCTTCCTCATTTTGACATCTGCAGCCTGTAACTCTCACTTATAACTGAGTTTCCCTTCCTCTATGGTGCAAATCTGGCATCTTAAGCAATAATACTTCTGATAAACTGTGTGCCCTATGGCCCAACACAGCCTAAGTTGAGGTCTTTAAAAAAAAGTTTTAAAAAAGAGGTCTTGGAAAGGACAGTGTGAAGTTCTGGGTGGCCGCTGATGTAAAGGGGGAAAATGAACAAATGTGTAAAGAAAACACTTGCAAACAGATGATTAAATCTAAATCCTAAATCAGCAAATCCAGTGTTTGGAAAAATATCATGTCATCAGAAACTTTTTGGTTTCTTCAGCAAATAGACAAATGTTACTTTGGTTTGGAAAAGAATCCTGCCAAAACTTTTATTTCTCATACATGCAAACAAGAGAGGTGGTAAGGCAGGCTTACTGACCCTGGCTGATCAACAAGGGAAAGGAAGTGCCCAGCTGATGAAAAGACAGGACATTTCTCTCATCTCACAGCTGGCTCCTTAAAATCCAAGGATATACCCCATTATCTCTTCCTTTGTTCCTGCCGAAGTTTCTGCTAATTGCTTTTTGTTTCAGGGCTGAGCTCTGAGAAAGGACCCTGTTGCAGAAAATAATTATCACCACCGATGGCAGAGCCTTCTATCAAAAGACCCCTCAGCCCACGGGGGCCTGTCCCTACTGGCCATCGTGGCTGACAGCTCACCACTTGTAGTGCTTCCTTTCCCTGCTCGAGCACCCTTCTTTCCTTCTCTCTGCTCAAGCACTTTCCTTCTGTTTCCCCTTCTGAGCAATAAAGGGGCTGTTCACTTCGTCCCACTGCCTCTGCTGTGTGAATTCTTTCACAACCGGTGGCAAGGACCCACACTTTGGTGGGCTTCCTAATTTAGGGGTCTCTCTATCTGCTAACAGAAATGTGGTCAAGGAGGCAACTGTTTGGTGGTTACATCTGTGAGGCTGGCCTGGCTCCCCAGTTCATCTCACACAGTCTTTTACATGGGAGGGAAGCCATGTTCCCAGGTGTCAGTCTATTAATATTCACTGAGCCCCTGCCCTGTTCGGGACACTGGGCTGAGTGCTTATACTGAGTCAATTGCATCCCAACAATTCTGTCAAGCAGGTACCGTACCCATTCTATAGATGAATATGTGGGAGTGCAAAGAATACAAAATAACTGATCCCAAGTTGCATAGTTTTTAAGTGGCACAGCCTAGCTTTGAGACCTTCTATCTTAAAACCAGCTTTCACTACATCTCAGGTGTTGAAACCTTGAAATACTATCCAGCAGGCAGATGGTTGAAGTAGGTAGTGACTTACTGCCAGGTTCCAGCCTGGACCTTATAGCCATCTTAGGGAAGTTTGAATCCAGTTTGAATCTGATGCCTCAGGCACAAAATACAAGACCCCAAAATATACGGACCAGGTCACTAAGGGCAGTGGGCCAGGGATAACTATCTCCCAGAATGTTTCCTAGAAGTAACCTATGCTCAAGTGAAGTTTGGAATTTGCTTAACTGAAGACATAAAAATCCACAGCCCCCAGTGAGGTAATCAGAAAGCAGCTAACCTAAAATATAATCATGATAAACTGTCTCTAAACGTCATGAGATTACTGCCTCTGAGACTGGATTCAAACAGTGAAGCTTTTGAAGAGACCCGCTGACTCTGTAACAAAGTCCAAGCCAGGACTCAAAAATAGGCAAGGCAGCAGAGAGCTCCAGAGAGAGACTCCGGGGAACAGGAGGCAGCCCCGTCCAGCCCGGTGCCCTCGCAGCTGAGGCGGGAGATCCAGGGTCCAGCCCTGAGGGACCCTGCCGACAGGAAGGGTTCCCTGCGGGTGTTGAGATGAATCAAGCTGAAGTGGATTTTGAGATCCACGTGGAGCCTGGACTCTAGCCCAGGGCTTCTTAAACTATAATGTGCATGGACGTCCTGAGGGGGTCTGTTAAAATGCAGATTGTGACACAGAAGGTCCATGTGGGGGCCCCTGACTCTGCGTCTCTAACAAGATCCCTGGCGGTGCCCAGGCAGCTGGTCCTCAGAACGCACCTGAGTAGGTTTTAGAGGAAGAAGAAGTTTTTATTAGCAGTTTCTCCAGTACTCCCACAGAGAGGACACACTGTGTGGCCAGCTGGCATGAGAGTGGTTTCTGCTTGGCAGCTATTTTTGTGTGGCTGTAGTAGCCTATTATTCTCCAAAGCTTTTCAGTGGACAAGGGCATTCACTGGGGAGCAGCTTGAGTAAAACAACCCTTGAGACCACTCAGCTCCTTTGCTGGGACTCTACAATTTCCAAACAACCCACTCATGCTAGGGGCCCTGGTCTGGGAAGACTAGCTGAATAGACAGTCCTAGCAGATTCTACTCTAGAACCTCTCCTGGGACAGGGCCAGGGCTGGAGCAAGGATTGGATTTTTCAAAAACAAACACTACCACCAAATCCCCTCCATCTCCACCCCAAACAAACAACAAAAATGCTTACTGAGAAACTAAAGGGAAACAAATACTAAATCACTATTCTGGCTCTTCCCCCAACCCACTCACACATTCATAGGTTATGAAACAAACAGATCACAGAGTATGTATTGACGGAATTTGGTTTTAGAGCCCAGTTAAAAGTCAGCTTGAGTGGGACACCAGCCTTGACCTGTTTCCTTTCCTTCGCCTCTCTCAGAGTTGGCAGAGGGGAGTGGCTTCTGGGCAAGGACACTCATACTCAGAGCTGGGAGGGTTGGTGCTGGCACAGTGTAGTTGGCACCGTCAGCTCCTGCTGGGGAATGTGCTCTCAAGGTTACCCTTTTTTCCCTCACCAGGTTGCCCTGACCTGAAATATCCCTAGCCACCCAGCCCCCACTCCCAGAGGATGAACCTCAAGGGAGCCTCTGATTCCTCCCCTGAGGCCCTGCCCCTCTGCACAGCACCTGCAGACACCACTGCAGCCTGTTTGGATATCTCTGTGGACGTCTGCATATCTGCCAGGCAGGCCAGCCCCTACCCTGACTCATTTCTCTCTGGCCACTTAGCAGCCACTAGGCTGGGTCAGGAATGGCCCTAAACCAGCATCCTGCCTGAGTGGCAGGGGGCACCTGTCCTGTGCTCGTCTGCATGGCATCAGCTCCCTCTGCCAGAGGCATTGCATTACCTCATCCTGTTCCTAAGCCTAAGCCTGATTTGGGGCCATCAGTCAAGTCCCTTCTCCCTGTTTAAGGGGTACCTCTGATTTTCCACGTGTTCAGAGAACAGAGAAACTTTTTTCCATTCTTCTCACATTATTCACAGTGGATTTGATTAACATTTTCCAGGGATCTACTGTATGTCAGGCACTGTGCTGAGCCCTGATGATAAAGAGCTGCCTCTGAATTCTTCCCTTGGGTTCTCTCTAGTGACTTACCCATCTTCCAGAAGCCTATCATTCCACTTCTATAGTATCAAACGCCTTTGAAACATTAAGAGAAGTGTCCTTGTTTCATATTTAGATATCACTTAAAACAGACAAATGACCAGCACAGATGGCCCAAGAAGTGCTTCATTACTATCCACTTCCAAGAATTTTTGTAAAAACAAGCTAGGCAACAGATGTACCTAATTATCAGTGTGAGTCGTCAGAAAGAAGGTGTGTGATGAGCAGAAGGTCAAGTACCCACGTGTTCCCATCTGGACCTCTCCATGGGATTCCTCCTGCTCACTATACAAATACCACTTTGTGCCTCCTCTCTCTCCAAGTGCCAGGTCTTTGTCCTCTGGTGCCTGCTGGACACCTCCACCTGGATGACCTGCTCAAATTCAACCTGTCCCAATGAGAACCCAACACCCCCCTCCCCAAACCTGGTTCTCCTGCCTCCAGTCTTCCCTGTTCCATGACACAGTGCTTTATAGACTCAAGGTCCAGTGCTGACAGTCCTGGGGACTCTCCCCACAGCCATCTGTAGGTGCTCAACACATGTTTATTGAATGGAGTTCCTTTGGCATCAGTTTGATGCCAAATGAAACCACCAATGCAAATGAAATACCAATGAAACCGCTCATTTATTGGATTACTTCCCCAAACTGGCTGCCCAGAGTTAAGAGATAATCACTAAGTGGGGTAATGGTTTCTCACTGCAGAGCACTGGGCTTAGCTCCAAGAGGAGGCAGAGACACACTAACCAAATGGCATTTGTAAAAGTGCATCAGTGTTTACATAAGTGCATAGAAAATGGTTGAAAGGGAAACACACCACACTAACAGCAAATAATAAGGAAAGCTAAGGGTGGGGGATATACAGGAACGCTGGACTGCCTTCACAATGTTTCTGTCAGCCTAAAACTGTTCTAAAAGATAACTCAATTTAAAGAAAAAAAAAGTAGGAAAAAAATGAAAAAGTGAGTTGTTGAAAGTTCAAAAGTTGCATAATGTATGCAAAAGCTGAAACTCAAGGCAAGAAGTGCTTGCTGAGGAGTCTTGAGACAAGGGCATCTGGGAGTGCAGAGGAGGGGAGGCTGTGACCAGGGATCTCTGGGAGGCTCCTGGAAGGAACAGATCTGGGGAGCCCTGAAGGTACCACCTCATCAGGCTGTGAGCATTTGATACCCCATTGCTGGAGTATGGAAGGTGTTCAAAGGAGGTCAAATGCAAAAAAAAGGCAGTTTTGAATCAAACAAGCCTTGGTTGGAATCTCAAGCTCTCTAAGTATCTTAGACATACTTATCTCTAAGTAGCTTAAGCTCTCTAAATCTCTATGATCTCATGTCTGTAAAATGGAAATAATGATGCTTACCTCATAGGTTTAAGTGAGATAATGCATGTAATGTTCTGAGCATGGTGTGGGCACCTTAGAAGAGCTCAAAACATGTTAGCTATTTTAGATGCTACTATCAAAACCTCAGGTCAGAATGACTCCTAAACTAACTGCGTTCCCAGTTTCTTCTCCCCAAGTCTCTCAGTCTCTGCTTCCATTGGGGTCTGACTGCATTTGCCCTCCTATCCTGACTTTCTAGGCTGATTTCTTGCATCTTTCTCTCTATCTTCTCCACTGAGGCCCCTGGGGTTCTCTGCCATGGTGATCACCCACTTCTGCCACGGACCCCTTTCCTCTTCTGCAAATAGGCTCTTTTTTTTTCTTTTTCTTTTTTGTCTCTGCCCATCACTGATTGTGGCTTCCTGACTCCATTTCCCCACACTCGTCCTAATACCTGTCAGTCCCTCTGGATCTTGTTACAACCAGCACTCCCAATGCCATATTTATTTGCCCCAGCATAGCTGTATCTTAAGATTCATCTTTAATTGGAATTCAAAATTAATAAGAAAGGGACCATCTTATCCTGTGATACTTCAATCCAAATTAATACTTTTCCTACATAAAAGACAAAACCAAAAGGGATAGCTAAAGCATTTTCTGAGAAATATACCTGTAGTACCCTATGGCAAGATACCATCTGGTTTATTGGCAAGAGGTGCAAAATATACATGGCCTGAGAGAAACCTCATATGAGAGGTTGAGATTATTAGTTTCGTGAGGAAAGAACACTTTCTGTCTCTGACAATAGTCCTTTAGTATTGGCAGAATGAGATGTCCTTGGACATCTGATGTTTATAAGGTGAGCCATTGACCAGGAAACATAAAATTAATCAAAGGGTCCATATCTCCCTCCTAGGCACACCCTTACTTTCATGCGGTTTCTCATGGCCTTAGATCCATCAGAGCAGTTAAGAGTAAGATTAGCAGAGGGCCATAAATTTAGATCTTGGGTCATTTTAGCTGAAAAGTCCTCTATCGTAGTGTGTAAGAACTCTCATTCATTGCTGGTGGGGGTGCAAAATGGTAAGGCCACTCCAGAAGAGAGGCTGGCAGTTTCTTATAAAGTTAAACACAATTTTACAGAACAATCCAGCAGTCATACTCCTAGGCATTTACTCAACTGATTTGAAAACAGGTCCACACAAAAATCCTCACCTGACTGTTTCAAGCAGCATTATTTATAATCTCCAAAAACTGGGAGCAACCAATATAGACTTCAATAGGTGGTACAGCCATACAATGAAGTACTATTCAGCAATAAAAAGTTACAGGCTGCCAATTCATGCAACAAAATGGAAAATATTGCTAAGTGAAATGCATATTGCTAAGTGAAAGAAGTTGATCTTAAAAGGCTACATATGATATGATTCCATTTATACAACTTTCTGGAAAAGGTAAAAATATAGAGACTGAAAATATGTCAGTAGTTGCCAGGAGCTTGGGGAGTGGGAAGGGCTGAATAAATGCACAATATTTTAGGGCAGTAAAACTATTCTGTATGATACATGGGACTATGCATTTGCTAAAACCCATAGAACTTTACAGCACAAAGACTCAACTTTAATATATGCTAATTAAAAAAATAAATTCGTAGGTCAGGGGGATCCCAGAGTAGAATACAGACTGTGATAAAAGAATCTAACTGTTACTAAAATGTATGATATAACCTCACTGATGTAAATAAGTGCTGATCTAAGTGACTTTGGAAATAAGTGGAGACTGTAAGAGTAAAGCCTAAAGGAACTGTACATGAGCACTATGCTCTAATTGACTGCTCCCCATGGGGGTATGGATTAACAATTCTGAAACCACTATGCATGTAAGCTGGGATTGAACAAATAAGTAAATGGATGGCAGATAGTGGGAGGCAGGTTTCTCACTCTTGGAGTGTGAAGCAAGATAAACAAGAGGGAATTCTAGAGTGAATCATGCGATACTAGGTAGTTGCAGATATCAGTATGAATCTGTGTTTAGTTTAATATAGATACAGATGGATATATGTAATAACAATTATGGATGTGTGTATATACAGATTAGTATTTGCATATAAAAAAATAGAGAAAGTCCACAAAACCAAAGTTGGTCCTTTTGAAAAGATCAGCAAAATTGACACAACTTTAACTAAACTGACCAAATTTAAAAGAGAAAAAAAAATCACTCAAAATATGAAAATAGATATGAAAGAAAGGACATCATTCCCAAACCTATAGAAGTAAAAAAAAAAAAAAAATTATGAAGTAATACTGTGAACAACCGTATGCCAACAAATTAGATAACTTGAGGTGAAATTTATAAATTCCTAGAAACACAAACTATTAAAACTGCCTCAAGAAGAAACAGAAAATCTAGATTGACCTATATAGCAAGTAAAGAGATTGAATTAGTAATTTTAAAACTTCCCACAATTTAAAGCCCAAACCCAGATGGCTTTACATGTGAATTCTAACAAATAATTAAAGAGGAATGAATAACAACCCTTCACAAACTCTTTCAAAAAAATTAAAGTGGAGGAAACACTTTCCAACTCATTCTATGAGGATAGTATTATCCTGATTCCAAAATCAAAGACTTTACAAGAAAAACAGAGCAATATCTCTTATGAATATAGATGGAAAAATCTTCAACAAAATAGTAGCAAACTGAAATCAATAGCATATAAAAGGGATTATACACCATGACTAAGCAGGATTTATCCCAGGAATGCAAGATTGGTTTAACATCTGAAAATCAATAGAATATCATATAGAATATCAATATCAATATCAATATCAATAGAATAAAGAATCAAAACCATATGCTCATTTCAACAGATACAGAAAAAGCTTGACAAAATCCAACACCCTTTCATATAAAAACACTCAACAAATAAAAAGGAACTACCTCAACCTGATAAAGAGCATTTGCAAAAATACCACAGCTAATGTCATACTTGGTGGTGAAACTGAATGGTTTTCCCCAGATCAGGAAAATGACAAAGATGTTCCTCTCTTGCCACTTCTATTCAATATTGTGCTGGAAGTTCTAACCAAAGCAATAACTCAAAGGGAAAAAGGTATCCAGATGTAAAGGAAGAAGTGAGACTACCTCCATTTGCAGATAATATGATTTTCTCTATAGAAAATCTTAATAAGTCCACTAAAAAACTATCAGGATACACATGTATATTTCCTAGCTCTGCCCACAGAGAAGGCTAGAAGCAACAACATCCAAGTAAAATACGTACAACCAGTGCCCAGATCTTGGTTTCTAATACCATTCTCCAATAAAAATAAAGCAGACTTTTTGGGGAAATGACTGGGGGAGGGAATACACAAGAAGAATCTGGAGTATCTTCTGGATCCAAAAGTAAGGGAGTGTTCAAGGTCCTGGGTTCAATTCCCAGTATTTGCTCTAATAATGAATGAATGAATAAATAAATAAACAAACAAACCTAATTACCCCCCCCCAAAAAAAAAGCAGTTTTGGGAGGAGAACACAGCTCAGTGGTAGACTGCATGCTTAGCATGCATGAGCTCCTGGGTTCAATCCCTAGCTCTTCTATTAAAATAAACTGAATAAGCCTAATTACCCTACCCCTCCCAAAAAAAAAAACCCAAAATAAAGGAGTGCTCAAAGGACAAAATGATGGAGATGTGTCTTTGGCACAAGAGACAACTAAAGGAGTTCCCAGTGGCCAAAGCTTGGAACAAAATAGCATAATACTGGGTTATTAGCCAAAATATAAAATAAATATTGATAAGATCCTGCTAATATAAATAAATGATTGACTACATAAATAAGTGGGAAAGATAGACAAATCTGTGCAAAAGAATTCCTATACAAGTTTGGAATTTGCAGATACTAACTACTATATAGAAAATAGATAAACAACAAGGTCCTACCATATAGCACAAAGAACCTATATTCAATACATTATAATAATAAATAATATGGAAAAGAACATATATATATATATGTATAATTGAACCGCTATGCTGTATACCAGAAACCAACACAAAATTGTAAACCGACTATACTTAAATAAAGAAAAGAATTCTTATACAAATAATACATGTAGATACTGTTCCATTAAGGAGGTGCAGCATAACTCCCTGCCCCTAAAGTGTGGACCTCACATAGTGCATAGTGACTTCTCTCCAAAGAGTACAGTATGAAAAGGGGAGAAAAAAGAAAACCTTACAAATAGTACCTCAACTAGATAATCAAAGTCAACATCAACAAAGATAAGTAACATTGATAGTACCTTTGCTATAATGTGATGAAAATGGCACTTTACTTCTGTGGTTTTTCTCCCAGAAACACTTAACCCCAGTGTAATCAGAGGAGAACAATAGACAAACCATGATCGGAGCACATTGTACAAAATATTTGACCAACGCTCCTTAAAACTGTCAAGTTCACCAAAAACAAGTCTGAGAAACATTTACACTCTAGAGGCACCTAAGGAGACACGACTACATGTAATGTGGTATCCTGGATGAAATCCCAGAACAGAAATGGAACATTAAGTACAAACAAAGAAATCCAAATTAACAATAGACTTTAGTTAAGACTATGCATCAATTTGGGTTCACTGGTTGTGATAAATGTACCTTAGTAATACAACAGTAGGAGATAGTGGGCGTGGGGTGTATGGGAACTCTCTGTATTACCCCTGTTAACTTTTCTGTAAGTCAACAAGTAATTTATAGTAAAAAGTTTATGTAAAAAAAATACAAGGGTGAAGGAGGTCAAAAAGCTATAAAGTTTCACTTTTAAAATAAATAAGTCATAAGTAAGTCATGGGGATGTAATCTACAGCATAGTGACTATAGTTAATAATACTGTATTGCATATTTGAAAGTTGCTTAAAAAACCTGCCATCTTAGCAAATCTCAAGTACACAAGATTATTAACTATAGCCATACTGTTGTACATTAGGCCTCTAGAACTTATTCTTTGCATAATTGGTATTTTATATCCTTTGATCCTCAAGGGAGTTCTCCTTGCACAACTATTCCTTAAAATCAAAAAAGAGAAAATGATTATTTGTTTATAAACCAAAGCTAGATTTCTCACTTCTATTTTATATCTACTTCTATTATATGTCAGGAAGCACCTCTTTCTCTTATGCTGAACATGATGCAGATAATGGATTCACGTAGGCAGCCAACTCGTACTGAGCACATACGATGTACCTATACATGTCAATCAATTCTCATAACAACTCAGTGAGGTGTGTTCTAATGTAATCATCATGCCCATTTTCCAGCTGAGAAAATTTAGAGAAGTTTGCCCAAGTAGTGAGAGATAGAGTTAGAATTTAAATCTGGGTCAAATGACTCCAGAGCCCATGTTGGCCTGTGCTATCATGAAATCTGCAGCCTAAGGGCTGGCTGGTGTTGGTTAGCACCCAAGGTTCAGAGTGATGGCAGAAGAGTAGGTAGGCAGGTCCTGAGCAACTCTGCCGGGCAGCCATCCAGGCCACTGTCCCCTTAGAGTTTCCTGGTCCCCCCAGGGCCCAACCACTGTGGACCCTTGGGGATGGGGTGGAGCCTGTTCTTCCCTCCTCAGTGGTAAGCCCCTTCTCCCAGGAGAGAGTGAGGCGAAATAAGGCCATCGTTAACAGGGTCACCGCATTACACAACATCCGCATTTGTGAATGGTGCTCCCTAAGCTGTGCAGCGCAGAGGTGTGGTGGCTGGTGGCACAGTCTGTGAGGTGAAGGGGCCGTCCCAAGTGAGGGAGCAGAGGGGGCTACAGTCTGGGGCAGTCTGGGCTTGGGCAGGACAAGTGAACCCAGGTTTCCCAGCCACTGAATCACCCTGTACTCCCAGTGTGTGTGCACTGACAGCTTCTCTGTAGCAACGGGTCTGAGCCTGAGACACAGAGCTGCCTTGGAGAGAGCAGTCACCCATCTCAAGAACCCTCATCAGCACTGTGAACACCAACTTAACAATAATGAGAAAAAGAACACAGAGCTCTGGCTTGGGACCACACTGTTGGCATCTCAAGCCTTCCCTTAATTCTTCTTTGGCATCATGCTATCTGCTTTTTTTGAGGGACTTTACAATGAATAAATCACATGAAACTCACTGTTGAGCTTCTGGAGCCATTAAAGAAGGTGGCCATCATCACATCGTGCCACTGTGTGTCTCTTGTGAAGTTCTATGAGTTTTTCTGGGGTTTCGTTATCAAAAAAGGCTGAGCTTCTTCTGATCAACTGCAGGAGAGCGGCTGTGAATCTTGTTCCTGATTGTGTTTCTTTCTCGGCTGTAGCCTGAAGAAGTCAGAATCACTTCTGGAGCCCTATTCTAGCAACCGTGCAGGACTCCAGGATATGTATTTTTTAGATACAGGCCCTACCCACCTGGTTTCATCTTATCCTGTCATTCTCAGTAGGACTCCATGGTTAAAACAACAGACTTGGAGTCAGTCCAACCATCTACAATGCCATTTACCAACTGTGTGACCTTAGGCAGGATACTTAACCTCTTTGAGTCTGTATCCTTATCTATAAGATAATAGTACTGACCCTACAGGGTTGTTCTTAGAATTAATAAAATAATCTATGTAAAATAATTAGCCCAGTATACATCCTATAATAATGCTCAATAAATGAGCATTTTAAAAGTTGTATTTCAATTTTAAATTTGTATTTATTTGCCATTGCCACCTCAAGTCCTTTTTTTGGAATAGCATAGAGGTAAAAACAAGTATAAAGAGGAAACTGTTAGGTAGTCCAGGCTTTTTCCATGCACCTGTGTGGGGCATTCTTTCCCTGTTAGACAAATGCAGAAGAAATCGGAGGGTAATCAGAAGGGTGGTTGGTAGAATGGATTTAGGACAAGTTAAGTCTCTCTCTGAAGACTACCCGAGGCTGAAGAGACCTGCCTCCCCAAGATCATACCATCCCCATGGAAAGGGTTACCCCAGCTCCAGGGCTTCCTGATGTAGGTTCAGCCGAGGCCTTGGTTCTACCTGTAACCCAAGCCAACCTCTCTCAATTCTGCGGCCCTCCCTCCTCTGCAGATCTTAATCCTGAGGACATCTTTAATAAACTTCCTATGCACAAAGCTCCTTCTCAGTCTGTTTGCCAGACACCCTCCCTGCGACAGTTGTAAGGTTTGATTACTAAATGGCCCCATCTCTGACAGTCTAATGGGTTTGTCTCCACGATGGGCATGTACACTCCTGGTTCCCCTCATCAGGGATGCCTCTAGACCTGGCAACCTGTAGAAGTTGATCAAAATTAGAGACTGGGAGAAAATGCAGATGTCCTAGGTCTTCCTACATAAATGAAAAAAAAAATTAATCCCACAAACCACTTAAGAGGAACAATTCAAATCATACTTCTCAGAAGTATTTGGCATTGAAGTTGCTTCACCCTGAAAGGTTCTTTAGTAACAACTGACTTTTTTGCTTCCCACACCTCCACCTCCATCTCAAGTTAAGCCAAAAGGAAAAACCTACTGTTTGTTCTGGGTAAGCAACTGTGCAAAAATCTTGAAGGCTAATCAAGATTTTAAATTTTAATAATAAGTTCCTTAATGGAGCTCTAACTGCCAGGAATTCAGCAGAGAGGGAACATACACAGAGGTGTCAAATTCCAGCAGGCAAGATGAAGCTTAACCCTGAAAATACAATAGAAACTAATTTCTATTCTCCAGGGCACTTTGCAGGTCACTGATTCAGCTACAGATACTAAAAATAATGCATCTGTAGTGGTTCAGTTGAAGGACTGTAGGTAGTAGTAAATCTTATGGGACCCAGAGATGTATATTTTAGATTTCTAAAGAGTCCTCAGAGGTCCTTGACACAGTTTATAACTGTGCACACATGAAGTGTGAACATGTCTTTAAATGTGTATTTTACCACTTCTTTTGGCCATAGCCATAATAATAATAGTTTAGCTGGGCAAAACTTTCTCAGTACGTTATTGGGGTGTAGAGTGGGTGCTGGCAAGTGGAGGAGCAGCTGAGGGAAGCTCTCTTCTCAGAGGAAATGGCTCCCAGTCCTCTGGTCTACAATGCCAGCTTTAGTTTTATCTATTTTTAGAGGAAGCAGGTCTTGGGTCTGTTGACCAAGCTCATTGTGATAATCTATTGTCAGATGAGATATGTTCTGGATTTCTAACTGACGCCATGCATGGGTTTCGCATCCTAATTCTAGTTATCAAGACCACACTGAGGGGAGGGTATAGCTCAGTGTTAGAGTGCATGCTTCGCATGCATGAGGTCCTAGGTTCAATTCCCAATACTTCCATGAAAATAAATAAATAAACCTAATTATGTCCCCTCAAACTAAATAAATAAGTTAAAAAGTAAGCAAGTAAATAAATAAATAAATAAATAATGAAAAGATCACACTGGCTTTATTTTGAGATAACTTAATTTTATGGTTTGCTTTTACTCACACCAGAATCACATATTTGTTCACTTTTTTGTATATGCTCTAGAATGTGCTTACTACTTAAGTTGGATATCACATTAGCCATTCCTCTGCACTATATACTTTATTAAATATCAAAATAGCCTTTCTTTTTCAAGGATTTATTGGTCGACGTTGCCTCTACTTCAGTTCCTATTGGTTGGTTATTTAAAAAAAAATTTTTTTTTTAATTTATGGCCATAATATTTATTTGCCCACTTAGGTCCCTTGAGCAGCAGAACTTGGAAGAGAGATCCTTAGTGATCATCTCATCCCGCCCCATAAAGTACAGATGCACAAACCAAAGCCCAGTGAGTCTCTCTTTGAAGAGGAGTAGTTGCTGGTACAAGATTTCAGACACATTGTATTAACTAGATACTAAGATTAACAGTGTCTACTTTTTCTTCTTATGATCTTTCAATAGTTGCATCACCTTACACAGACAAAGGGAGACTTGGAATTTAACTAGGTAGACCAAGGTTTGCCAAACACAACCCGAGGAAGGATGAGACCAAAGGTCTAGGCTGAAGCAGAAGACCCAGGGCCTTCATGCTGAGAGACTGCCTTGTTGGCACTTGGAATTTAATCCATTACATTTATATTGTTTGTAATTTTATTAATGTGTATCTATAAGGAACTCTGATATAACCATATCATGCATACTATATAACTATTTAAAAGAATGAGGTAGGGCTCAGTGCACTGATAGCAAATCACATCCAAGATAGATGCAGTCGAAAAAGTAAGCTGCAACGTGGTTGTCTTTGGGAGGGCAGGAAGTGGGGGCAGTGGGAACTGACTGGAAAGGGGCATGAGGAAACCTCTGGGGGATGGAAATGTTATGCATCTCCTTTTGGGAAGTGGTTACATAGGTGTATACAATAGTCAAAACCCTTTCACTGAATAATTAAGAACAGTGAATTTTATCACATATAAATTATATCATAATAAAAGAAAGTAAGCTAAAACAGAAAATAAGCTGCAGAGTAGCATATTCAATGTGATTCCATTTGTGTTATAAAAGAGGAGATATAAATATTTTTCCTTATATATGTTAAAAACAATTTCTGAAAGGACACATATGATACTATTGATAGTGATTAACTCTAGGGAGTGGGCCAGGGAGAAATTTTTCATTTTATAAACTTCTGTAGTATTTAAGATGTTTTCTTCCCTTTTATGCATATATTAGATACATAATATAGTATGTCATATATACAGGTATATATATATAATATATAACATATATATATAAACTTGATTGTAAACATTTCTCTTACTTGTGAAAAAGTAGAGGACAATTATAAGATCTTAAGAAAAATTTCTGGACCACAGCATATCTCTGTGGAGAAAGATAAGTAACAAAATAGAATGTGAACAAAACCATAGGTTCACCATGACATACAGTGTTTACCAGACACATTCCAAAAGAAGTGAGTCTGGAAATCCCCTACAACCCCTGGAACCCCTATAAACTTCTATATGTGAAAACAATGAATCAGGAAGCTTGAAAATACGTGATGTTCTCCTTAACAGTAAATTCCTAATTAATGATCCAAACTTTGGCAATCCATAATTTCCTTTTTTGTTTCTATACAAAACCAACTTCTAGAGAGGCCCACAGTAGATACTAGATAAAAATCTTATAAAATCAAATTGAAAGAAGCCTTGTAATTCCTGTGTAAATTTAGAAAGTAAACACACTGTCTGCAATTAAGATAATGGAAAGAACAAGAACTCTCCCTTACAGCATGCTTTAAAAAATTCTGGGTGGTTTATAGACATAAATGTGAAAGACCAAACTAAAAAACAATACAGAAAATCATATCAATATTTTTTGATCCATCTCCTAAAGCAAAGGAAATAAAAATAAAAATTAACAAATGGGACCTAATTAAACATAAAAGTTTTGCACAGCAAAAGAGACCATCAACCAAACAAAAAGACAACCTACTGAATAAGAGAAAATATTTGCAAATGATATGAGTGATAAGGGGTTAATACCCAACAACCCAATTAAAACATAGGCAGAAAAACTGAATAGACATTTTTCCAAAAAGGAAATGCAGATGGCCAAGAGGCACATGAAAAGATGCTCAACATCGCTAATCATCAGGGAAATGAAAATCAAAACCACAATGAGATATCACCTCACAACTGTCAGAATGGCCATCATCAAAAAGAACACAAAGAACAAATGCTGGCGAGGATGTGGAGAAAAGGGAACCCTTGTGCACTGTTGTTGGGAATGTAAATTGGTGCAGCCACTGCAGAAAATAGTATGGAGGTTTCTCAAAAAACTAAAAATTGAACTATCCTATGACCCAGCAATTCCACTCCTGGGTATATATCTGAAAAAAAAAATTAAAACACTTATTCAAAAAGATAAATGCACTCCATAGCAGCATTATTTACAACTGTCAAGATATGGAAGAAACCTAAGTGTCCATCAACAGAAGAATGGATAAAGGAGATGTAATAGATATATATACACATACATACACACAATGGAATAGTACTCAGTCATAAAAAGGGATGAAATTCTGCAATTTGCAGCAACATGGATGGACTTGGTGGGCATTATTCTAAGTGAAATAAGTCAGATAGAGAAGACAAAGGCTGTAGGATATCACTTTTTGGTGGAATCAAAAAAATACAACAAACTAGCGACTATAACAAAAAAGAAGCAGACTCACAGATATAGAGAACAAACTTGTGGTTACCTGTGAGGAGAAGGAAGGGGGGAGGATCAGTATGGGGTGGGGGATTAAAAGGTACAAACTATTAAGTATAAAATAAGCTACAAGGATATATTGTATAACACAAGGAATACAGCCAGTATTTTATAAGAAGTATAAATGGAGTATAACCTTTAAAAATTGTGGACCACTATATTATACACCTATAATTTGGATTATATTGTACATGAACTATACCTCAATAAAAAAAGAAAAAATATAGAAAACCATCTTTATGACTTTAGAATAGGAAATAATTTTTAAAATAATTTGTAAAAAGTATAAACCATAAAACAAAACATTAATTCTATTCCATTAGGAATCTGTTTTTATTAAAATATCCTATAAAGAAAGCAAAAAGCAAGCTACAAACATTTCTAACATACATAACCAATAAATTATTTGTATATAAAATATATAATTTGTTAAACCGTTTATATATGTTATATATACTATTTTGAGAATATATTTTACAGTAAAAAGAAAATCAAGAATGACAAGGTTCAGCTCTGTAGATTCAGAGCTGGAGTGAACTTGGCTCTGTGACTAAGTGGCTGAATCTCTTCAACATCAGTTTTGTCACATTCTAAGTGACTGTAATAATAGTTCTTTCCTCCTAGGGCTCTCAGAGCGAGGCAAGTATGTGTAAACAAACATCTGATACATGGCAAGGGTGCAACAAAATGTTAATGATTACAACTATAAATAAGTAATAGTGTCAGAGTAGGATCGGAATCAAATACAGCTACCGAAATCCTCCTAATCTAAAGCGGGACTGTTTCCAGAACGCGTGGCTGGAGTTAACCAGCCTTGGCCATGGAGGGAAGGGGCAAGCAGGTACTGACCGCGTAGAACCCGCCCACCAGGCGGCCGCCTGCGTGGCCAGTGACGTAAGGTCCCGGGTCATTGCTCCTGTTCTTTCCATTCACTGGCTCCGAGGCAGGAGCCTTTTACAACACTTCCCACATGAGTCCCTGTAGAGAGCCACCGGCCCCACTGCCTGGAGGTGGGGGGTGTGGCTTGATTTGGGGCTGGACACCTGGGAGGAGAAACCATCCCAATTAAGACCCGTTCCAGGATCAAACGTCTCCAGGCTGTGAGGCTCTCTGGTCAGCAAAAATACTCCTTAAGGGTGAATAACCACCTTACATTTTTAAATAGGAGAAACCGACTTCCAAAACTCACTAGGCCCTGACTCACCAGCACTGAAACTGAGAACTCTTACTCCAAACAGGCTTAGCTTTGGAGAGAAATTCCTCCAAATTACGGGCCCATTTGTAAATTGTCTGTCTTGTTGATAATCACATTTAGAAATGTCAAGTAGGAAAAAAGTACGAAAATTAAAAGCAAAAGAAAAGAAGGAGGAGGAGAAGGAGAAGAAGATGAATGAGGCTGGCTTCAATCCTTATGGTCAAGACAATCGGGGCCAGGCCTGCTGAGAAAGTCCAGGGCTCCGGGGGGCACTTCTCCATGGAAGGACCAGAATTAGACATGCCCCTTCCCTGCTGGGATGTGGAGCCAGGAGTCCTCTCCTCTGGAGCCTTTAACAAAAAGCTCAGAGTTCAGTGGCTGGGGGTGGATAGAGAGTGGTACCCTGTGGAGGCTGGAACAAATGAACTCCATGGAATGAGCAGAGACAGCCCCGTTCACACCATAAATAAGCCCCTTCCTATCTGATTCCTGTGTCCGAACTTTTTATTCCAAAAAGATAGTCACCATATCCCTCTCATTCTCAGGCTTTTGAGGAGTTGTTTGTGTAATGAGAGCTTAGGTCAAGGAAATTTGGTTCCTCTCCAAAACAGAGTGGGGAAATGGGCTCATTGTAAGTGGCCCAAGTAACTCTGGCCCAGTGGGCACAGGCCACACAGTCCTAGTGCCCCATGGCCCCCAGCGGGGATGGCAGCTTTACCCACATTATCCCATTCTCATAGTTTAGAGTCCGGAGAATTGGGTAGGATCATCAGAACCTGGGAGTGGGGGCCACTCTGGATCTGCTGGGCTGTAGCTCGGCACAGGGCTTCAGCTGGGGCCAAGGGAGGCCCAGAGCTGAAGCTCAAGCAAATGCTTTCCCTCTCTGACCCTTGCAACCCCCACTCCAACTGCTACCTTGGCTCCCAGCCCAGGGAGGCCCTAGACAGACCAAGGGTCAGACACGTGCCAGGGAGGTCTCCCAGGGTGGTTGCTGACAGGGAGCCAACCAGGAGATCAAGAAGGGAACACTCCAGTTTTTCCAAATCCACATGGCAGGTGATGGCAAACAACGGTGGGGCTTCCCCAGGGAATTTCTGGAGAGGAAGTTGATCCACAGAGGCACGGGTTGGTAACTTCCTTCCTAGGAGCCTCTACTCTCATTTTGCCACTCTTCCAGTTTTTATCTAAACCACACAGCATTGCCTCTGATGCCATGGGAAGAATTTGCTGTATCAGGAAAATATATTGCAATACCATTCCCAGCATTAATGCGCCTGTGTTTTTTTTTTTTTTTTAGATCTTTATCTCTCAGCCAGGTCTTTAAAACAGGGCCTGAAGAATTATCCTCACACTCCAGACACCTATCCCTGGTTCTCAGCCAACTGGCTTTAATGCAAGCACCAATTTGTGCCCTCAAAACAGAACAATAGTTTATACATTCAAACTCTGACACTTCACAGAAATCCAGGCAAAATCTGGAACTCCATTACAATATCTAGAGAATTATCCCTCAAATTGTTCTCAGTGGTTTCTTTCCTTGATGGGTAAATTTGGAAGTGATTCCCACAGGGCACCATTCAAAGATAAACTAAATCTGTAGTTGCTTCCCTCCTCACTTTGAGAAGTGTTGTTCAGTAGAGGTACGATGCAATTCACATATATATAACTCAAAATCTTGTATAGCCATATTAAAAAGATTTTGTAAAAGAAACAGGTGAAATCAGCTTTAATGAAATGTTATTTCACCCAACATATCCAAAATATTATTTCAGCATGTAATCAACATAATATCAATGAGCTATTTTAATTTCTTTTTTTTTGTCACATGAAGCCTCAAAATCTGGTGTGTATTTTATACTTGCAGCATATCTCAATCCAGAGTAGCTACATTTCAGGTGTTCAGAGCCACACGTGGCTAGTGGTTACTGTATCAGATAGTGCAGGCTAGAGCCTCAAGTCTGAATGTCACAAGTTGGCCTTCCAAGGCCTTCTTAACTTGGCCTCCATTTACGGATTCAGGCATATTTACTCTTACTCCTGAAAAGGAATCTTAGAGAACTTCCCTCATTGTACATCTAATCCCATGTGAGCCCAGCCATGGAAAGTGACTTGCTTGAGGTCACTCAAATATTTAGCGGCAACACCAAGGCTTTCCTGACTTATAAAGCAGGTGGAACCTGTTGAGCCAATTAAGTACAGTATAAAAAATGTTACTGGACAGAATTAATGGACGAATAGTTCCTTCTCTGCTCTGCTGATGATTTTTAGTGGACTCCAGCTTCTCAGAATGAGTCATCCCCACAGCCAGCCCCATGACTGTTTCAGTGGCAGGGTGGGCAGGCTGTCGGATGGCTATCGGGAAAGTTGCCTCAAGCTCTGCGTGCCCCAGGAATTTGTACACGGTCACCCTAGAGCGAAGCTGGAGCCTCCACAGAAGGGGCACCACCAACTCCCAGTTGCAGGGTCTCCCACGTCCTCCCACCTGTTGGGCCCAAACCAGAGAAGACGAAATGGAAGTGACATTGAGACTTGCAGAAAGCAGCAGGCAGGGTGAACAGGCCCTGGGGCCAGGCATCTCAGAGGGCGGGAAGGAGACAACACAGCAGCTCCAGAAGCCCTGGTCTCAGGACCAGGAGAGCCAGTGGGGGTCTGGCTGCAAAGGGGCCGAGGCGCCCCCACTTGGAGATGCCTTTAGTGCTCATGTCAGTGCACTATCCCAGTGCTCACCTGAATCCTCTGGGGATCTTGCTGAAATGAAGATTCTGCCTCAGTAGGTTTGGGGTGGGGCCTCAGATTCAGCCTTCCTAACCACCTCTCAGATGACGGTTCCCACTGGTCCAGGGACCATCCTTAAGAGCAAAGGCTTATCCCACCTGCTTGCAGACGAGTGGTCAGCGACTGAGGAGGCCCAGTCAGGCTGGCTGCCACTGGGCTCTTTCTCCCCACTGAGATTTTGGAACTCATGATGATAGCTGACACCAAGCAAGTGCAACCCCACGCTTAGCCCTTATGCTAACTCAGTCTTCACAACAGCTCTGTCAGCTGGTGACTAGTTACAGACAAGGAAACCAAAGCAAGAGAAGTGAGGCAACTTGCCTACAGCTGGTAAGTGATGAAATGGGGCTTTGAACCCAGACCGGCTGGGTAGCTCTGCACGTTAGGACAATGCAACAAGAAGCCTGTCGAACACTCTGGCTGTCGTGTGTTGTCTGAGCTGGGCAGTGACAGACCCGTCTGCGGTCTGCTAGCAAAATCCTTCCAAACTGTCATGAGCTCTCCAAAGTTTGTTTCAAAATACCTGTAAGCCTTCCCCTCACCAGCCTTGGCCCCTAACATACTTTTTATCTTCAAACAAATTCAAAGCTTGTTTGTATTTTTTTTAAATAAAAGTTTAGTTTCTTAGGAATTCTAAAAGAGGATTAAAAGTAATCAGTATGAGCTGAAGGAATTTTATCTCTAACTTCCTCACTCTGGGGGAATGGGCCCTATTAATATGCTTCAAACGTTGTTGATCTGCCTTGTCTTTGTCGGCTGTGTCATCCTGTTGGGCCCAGGGTTTTCTCGTTTGTTCTCTTT
Source organism: Camelus ferus (assembly GCF_009834535.1). NCBI lineage: Eukaryota > Metazoa > Chordata > Mammalia > Artiodactyla > Camelidae > Camelus > Camelus ferus. The sequence continues at coordinate 61,308,753 of NC_045696.1, forward strand.
GATCTGTGGCCATGTGTAGCTAGGGGAGGAGATGAGGGGTGGTGGGGCTGGTGCTAGTCCAAGAACCAGGCTTGCCACAGTGCAGTCCTGCTCTGCCCACATCCCTGCTCAGGACTCTTTGTCCTCATCTGTGCCGTGAAGGGTCTGGCCAGATGCTCTGAAGAGCTAGCACACGCCAAGTTCTTTTTGAGGGTTCCTGATCTTTATCAGGCTTTCTCCAACAGCTGCTGATTTTCTGTGGATTGACTGTTTCCAACATCAGGGTGATTGGTTCCTGCAAAACAAAGAGCCCCTAGAGAAGGTTTGAAACAAAGATGAGAAATTCTTTGGCAAAAAAGCTTGATGCTGACTCTGGCTCTCTTTCAGGGGTCTAGTCCCTTTGACTGTCTTCAACACTCACCCTTCCTCATGGAGCCCAACCACGTGGATATTTTGTAACCTGCTTGAATTCCTCCAGCTCCTACTTCTAGCCCCTTGCATAAATTCTCTCACTGGCTCCCTACTGCCCACTCAGCCAAGTCCAAACATCCTATCCTAGCTCCAGGTTCCTCCAGATGCCCTCTCATCTCTCAGCCACGTGTGAGTGGGCCCTCGAACCTGCATCCTCCTCCTTGCGTCCATGCCTTTTCACGTGCTGTCCTACTGCCTGGCATGACCTTCCTTTCCCTGCCTGCCTAGCAAACTCCTACTCATCTTTCAAGACCCTCCTCAAGGGTGTTTTCTGAGAAGCCTTTTATGATCCACCTGGGTAAAACAAGTCATCCATCCTTTGTGCTCCCACTGTATCCCATGCTGATGGCAATGAGCTTTCATTTTATCCATTTGAATGCATTCAGCTGCAAGTAACAGAACAGCTGACCAATAGTGGCTTAAGCAATAGAAACATTTCATTATCTCTCAGACAGTTGATGGTGGGCTCTTCAGGTTTGGATCAGCAGCTCAGCCTCTGTCATCAAGGACCTAGGCCCCTTCTCTTCTGTCATCCTCAGTTTGTTGGGTGTGTTTTACCTCATGGCCACAAGATAGTGGCTGTGGCTCCAAATATCACATCATCATACCTCAGCATCCAAGAAGGAAGAAAGAGGGTAGGAAAAAATGGGCCTTTTACTCCTACACTTGCTCTTGGCCTGCTGATGCCGGTCCTTTCCTACCCCTTGTCCCTGTACTCTATCTGATGCTCCAGTTTTAACTACTCAAACTAATCAGGCACCTTTAAATGTTCACATTCAAGGCCTGGCCCTCTCAAGTACCTCAGGTCAAAGACCTCTTTTGTCCTTAAAAAGCAAAATCAGTCTCACAGTCTGAAAATCTTGAAAGGTTTGACTGTCTGAACATTTATTCATTTTTGAATAGTTGCATAGTATGTGTGCCTTTTATTGTGAGCCACCTCAAATATGTTTTAGAAGTTGGTGTGGTATAAATAATAAATAAATGAATGAATATCTGGAAGTGTGGCTGTTTTTATTTAATCCTGGGAAAATCTTGGTTACCTCTGTGATAAGCCCCTCTGGCTGAGTAAACAGGATGGCCTGATCTCTGTCTAGAATCTAAATACTGCAAGCTAATGTAAAGGGGAAAGGCCGGTGACGGGTGGAGGTGGAGGGCATTTGGGACTTGACCTTGCTTTTTGGTGAAGATTGTTGGATGCATAGTGTGTAAACTTCGGAGATGGAAAAGGTCTAAGGCCTCATCACTGACTTCATAGCAACTGCCTGTGTGATGGAAGGATCCCTCTCTCTGGGCCTTATTTTCCCAAGTGTATGACAAGGAGTTTGGGCTAGATGGCCTCAAAGGGCCTGTCTGTCTTGGCTGCTATATGTGCACTGGAAAGGGGGTTTATGAGTTGCCTCCCAAGGAGGTAGTGGGAACAGGCAGTGGGGTCCCTGACCACTTTGTCTCTCAGTCACTGTGGCCTTAACTTCCCACAGGAGCTGGGACAAGGGTTCACTACCCACCACCTGCCTTGGAAGGATAGGGTTCCATCTTAAGGCTCTTCTTTCCTTGGCAGGAGGCTCAGCAACAGAGCCTCAGACACGCCTGCTCTGTGCTCTCGGCTTGGGGACTGCCCCCTCCAGGCTCCAAGTGGCTCAGGCGCCACCCTTTCCCTCCCCTTAACTAGGACACGGGGGGTGCCAGGGGGCAATGGACATCTCTCAGGTGCCTGGGGGATTCAAGGAGATTCATAACTGCAGAGAGAGCAGGCGTGGAGGCTGGAAGCTTGGTGCTCTGGGAGGCAGGGAGGGACTCACATTTCCTTGGAGTCTGTCTTTGCTTCCTCTTCACGCATGGCAAGGCCTGGCTTGCTGAAGAGAAGCAGGAAGAGAAGGGAAGGGCTGGGAGAAGTGTTCTGTCTTCTCACCTGACCCACCTTGCCTTACCTCACCCCAGGTGTGCCTACCAGCAGCATGGCTTTTCAAGACTGAGACTGAAGGGAGGCCAGGAGAGGCTCCTCACCTTCTCTGACCCGGGCCCCTCCCTTCCCTGCAGCTTTGGCCGCAGTCACAGAGAGGAAGGGGCCACACCTCCGACTAGCCTCCAAACATCAGAGCCCTTCACCAGGACTCGAACATATCTGAAATTCTGGTCTATTCCAAGTAGTCAGTTGAGCTTTCCTCTCTTTGCCTTTCCGGGTTGAGAGATTAGCTTATGACTCCTAAAGGGAAGAATACGCAATTATAGAATAACTTCGAGTCTTCTGTTGACGCTCCAGCCTACACAGAACCTACCTACTTGTTATTTGGTTTCGTTACTACAGCAAGTCAGCAAGATGGATCTCATAAGCATTGTCTCCATTTTACAGTTGAGAAAATCAAGGCTCAGAGAGAATATTCATTTTCTGTTCCCGCTGTGACAAATCAACACATTTAGCAGCTTAAAACCACACACGTGCATCATCTTAGCCTTCTGTAGGTCAGCAGTCCGGGTGGGGAGGACAGAGATGGAGACTCTCCTGGGCCCCATAAGCGGACTGAGCCATGCAAATCGCCCAGCATCCAAGCCAGGAGGTGGGAACAGCCTGCTTCCAAGTCAGACTCAGCAACGGTTAAGTTTGTGAGGGTAGCCAGTCAGAACCTCTAGCTTTTTCTGTGTGAGTTACCAGCAGCACAAGCAAGCAAAATCAGAATGGTCTCGTTGGGCCCATGAGGGGGATCCTGGGAGGTCTATGTAGAGCCAGAGCTGGACCACGGAAGTGATGAGGTGCATGTCATGTGAAACAAAGGTTGTGGCAGTATTATTGGTGTTCCGTTGTGCAGGAACATTGATTTGATTATGTTTATACACAATAACACACTGTAAGAGGGGCTTTCATGGGCTTAATCCTAATTTGATGTCTTTCCCCTCCAAGTGCCCTTCCCTATGAGAGTTTAGTCCCCAGCCGAGGAAATCTTAGCAGGATTTCAGGACAGTGTACACCGAGGGGAAGAGGTACCTGCATCTCTACAAGCAGGTGTTCCAGTCAGCAGCCCATGGGCACTGGCCACGCCCTGCCTGGGGAGCTGGGGCCGCGGGTGCGGCTGCAAGGCCCTTTCCCAGGGTCTTGGGGAGCCTGCATGCTTGATGGTAAATGATGAGCTGAGAACCCCACAGGGGGACACAGGGTGATGCCAATTGTTCCTATACATATGAATCCAAGTGAAGGAAATCTGAAAAAAATGAGTGGTTATATTCCAGGACATGGGTTTACCAGTGATGTTTCTTCCTTATAATTCAGATCTATTCCAAGCATATGCATTTTTATATCTTTTAAAGATTCTATAATGAGAAGAAAGTAATGACAATATTACATTTTCAATAATAGTGGCAGAAAACTTAATTTTGTGTGTGGAAGAACCCCATGAGTGGCATTGACAGGAAAGAGGTCTCCAGGGAGGAGTCTCTGCCACCCATCTGTCCCCTTGAGGGTCAGATACCCCGGTGCCTAGAAAGGCTGGCACTTGCTTGGAGTCCTGGGATGGAGTGCTGCCACTCCCAGATTCTGTGGTCCTGAAATCAATTCTGCATACTAAGCCAATTATCCCTGCACCTGGCAGGCTAAGCCTTGAGTATATTGAATGAACACTAAGCTGATTAGAGTTAGTTGCCTGGGTTTCAATACCTTCCAGGTTTGGGGAAGGTTTTGTTTCCTCTGAGGCTGGATGAGGCCTGAAGCTCTTCCCCTGGGGATACTGCTCCCTGGAATCATGTGTGCTTGTCCCTCCATTCAACTCACACCCGTCAGGTCGTGCCCCCTAACCCCGACCTCCAGAGATTAGATAGTATTTATCTTGGATCGTATTTATCTTTATTTTCTTTTCATTTTTATTATCCAAGTCATTTATTCTTATTGCAGAAATTTTAAGGAAAAAAATAAGCAAAAATGTATAAAAATCACTGGTTAATTTGGTTTATTATCCCTCCCCAACTGGAATGCAACTCTACCAGAATTTTCAGCTGTTTTGTTCACTACCTCTCCCATCAACAATGCCTGGCTACTCAGGTAATTATCAAATGAAAAACAAAGTCACTGTTAACATTAGAAAATTACAGACATTCATTTCAACTTTAAATTTAACAGAAGAAAAAGAAAATACTGCAGTACATTTGCTGAACATCAGATTATGGTTCCTAAAAGACCCTTCTACAGTTTAAAGAAAGGTATATGAAAACCATCAAGGTTGGAGGCATTCATTTTTTTTTTTTTTTTACTATTCATTTCTTAATGGCCATAAGTTTGAACTTCCAGGCAGTAAAACTTAGTAACTGCTTCATAAACATCAGAATAAATATCACTAATATTTAAAGAAACAAACAAACCTTATCTTTTATTTACAAGATCACCAAGAAAAAAAGTAGAAAATATTTTAGAGTGGTCCCCTAGACGAAAGAAATAGGGGAAGGCAGATCTGTGAGCGAAATATCCTATAACAGCCTCGCTGAGGGGAGAAAGCCACCCATCGTGAAGAGATGATGAGAACTACTGAATTTCCTTTGTGGTTCTTTTCACTTCTTTTTAAAAGAAACCAGTACAGGCCTTTAATCACTGGCATGTCTGGAAACATATATATGTGGGCAGACCTAGCCAGAGAGAAGAGAAAAATGCTCTCTGGCCGCAGCTTCTCCCACCTTCTTCCCCTGCCATCCTCACCTTGGCCTAAGTCTTCCCAACGTGGCTCCTGGCTTTGTCCCCGCTTCTCCTAGCCCACCCTCAGCTCCTTCCTTCACCCGCATGTTGGTTTCCAAGCCTGGGGATCGGGCTCACCTGAGAAGCAATAAAAACACAGACTCTACCCCTGCCTCCTTAAGCCCCATCTTTGCAGATCCTGACCTGTAGGTCTGGGTGGGGGTTGGGAGTTTGTCTTTTCTGCAGCCCCACATGTGATTCTGATCAGCAGGTTCAGGGCCCACTCCATCAGTGTCTTCTATTCCTCTGCACACACCCCAGAACCTACCACAATGCCTGGCAAACCACAGGAGTTTAATAAATATGAAACAAAATGAATGAACTGAAGGAAAAAAATTGTTAAGTCCTTGTATATGTGTCCAGAAGTTGGTGTCCCCTCTTCTGATTTTCACAACCATGTTGTGAAGCAGAGAATAAAGTGGATATTAGTGGGGAGGGTACACCTCAGTGGTAGAGCACATGCCCAGCATGCACAAGGTCCTGGGTTCGATCCCCAGTACCTCCATTAAAAATAAATAAATAAAAACCTAATTATCTCCTCCAACCCCAAACAATTTAAAAATTAATAAATAAAAATTTTTAAATAAAATTAAAAAATAATAAAGTGCATATTATTTTCCCCATTTCACTGAGGCCCAGAGATGAGAAGGAACTTACCCAATGTCACAGATGGAGGGACCAGAGGCTGCCTCCCTCCACCAGGACAAGTCCTAGAGGCTTAGGGTCAGGGGCAGAGTTTAAGGAGAGGAGAAAGGAATTCCCATCCCCATTACTTAGTCGGTAGAGGGGAGTTGAGGCAAGGAGGGAAAAACAGGAAAAGGAAGATGAGAAGGAACCAGAAAAGAAGAAGTAGAAGGTTAGAGGTGCCTAAAAGTATGGAAAGGGAAAGAGACATAAAAAAAACCCAAAAAGCAAGACTCCAGTGTAGGCCCAGGTGGAGACCAGCCAGGCTGATGGAGGAGGCAGGGTGACAGCAGCTTTCTCAGAGGAAGAGGCAAAGGGAGACAGAGCAGGTTCTAGAGGAAACAGTTCAGAGGGTGTTAAGCCACAAAACCTATCTCTGGGGAGCAGGCATATACCACTTGTCCCCGAGTTTGATGTTTCCCATGGGGTCAGAGCACTGGGCCCAAAGTCCCCATGGAAAAACACATCCTTCTTCTGACCGTGGCCTCTGCCCCCAGCCTTGTCCTCTAGGGCTGTGTGTTTAGGCAGCTGCACTGCATTTTTAGAACAATTTTTAACTTGCAGGCTGTACCTGTGGAACCAGAATGTCTGGCCAAGACCAGTTACATAATATCCTCAGACTTTCTGTTCTCCAAGGGCAACTGCAGATCTGGGCCAAGGCAGGTGTGGGCTGGGCCTAGTCAGAGAGCACAGGAGGGAAAAGCAAGAGTTGTCTTTCTATCTGGAGGCCTGGTAGGAAGTCCTCCCTCTGGTGAGGGAAAGCTGAATGGGGTGGGACTCAGTCTGAGTCTTCTAACCAGGAGCCCTTAGAGTGCAGCTTTGTTCTCTTTTACGGCTCCCTAAAGGATTTAGGCTAGATCTAAGAAAGAACCTCACCACTGAGAATCCAAAATATGAACGTGTTACCATGAAGGTGTGAGTTTTTCTTCTGTACTTATTTAAAGATGATCTCTGATGAATAAAGTCATTCTGTCTGGAGTAGGAGGTAGACTGTATGACTTCTGGAAGACTGTGTCTGGCTGATGCTTCCTGGTGTGCTGGGCAAATCCCAGGCCCGGACACCCTGGTCCAAACATGCAAGTGCTCCGCTGGAAACAAGACCAAACCTCAAAAACAGTTTGCAGGATGAAGATGAGGGGCTGAGCTCAATGCAGCCTCTCTGGGCTCCCCAGGGCAGGCCTGAGCAGAGGCAAGGAGACAGCCATCAGGGTGGCTGGAATGCATATTGTAGAATCAGCATGAAGCCCATAGAACCCAGAGAAGTGTGTGGGAGATGGAATCCCAGCAAGTCAGCGCTAGCAGGAATGACAGGGAGCAGCTGGCCCATCCCCTTCATTTTATAGATAGAAGACTGAGAAGTGACTCACTTGCCCACGGTCATGTAGAGAAAGAGGAGGTGATAAGACTGTTACATCAGCATCAGTGGGGGGCATTAAGGTTCGAGGCATCAAGGTCTTCCAGGAACTTCAGAAGGGCAAAGGTGGGCCAAGCTCTGAAGGCCACTGGGGTGGGTTGGAGTTCTCAGCCACAGACAGGCAACCATCAAAGAGGCAGAGTAAGAGCAATCAGTAGGACTTAGGGATGGACAGCCTGGGGCCAAACCCAGGACCAAAAGTGGCAATGACATCTCTACCCGACCTTTCTTTCCAGCCTCCCAAAGTTACCATCCAACCCTGCCAACCTTCACATAATGCAGGAGCAAGACCCTGCCTGCTCACCTTTTGCTTACTAGTCAACCAGCTCCTCAAAGCCTGCTCTGGGCTGTGTGACACCTCTCTCCACTCACATCCATTTCCTCCTCCCTCCCTTCTTCCCTCCCCTCCATTCACCTGGCTCACAGACAGGCTGAATTTATTTTCACTGACACTGTAGAAGCCCCATTGGCCACATTTACCTGGCCCCAGGTCACCACCCCCACATTCACCTGGACACCTGCCACAGCCTCCTCATTGGTCCCCTGCTTCCCACCTCTGCTCCTCCAGTCCTCCCCACTTAGCCAGCAACTAGGGAGTGTACTAAAACATAGACCTAGTCGTATCACTCCCCTGAAAGCTAGTCATAGTTCCCCAGAGCCTCTAAGATAAAGCACCAACTCCTTGGGAAAGCATGCAAGTCCTTCATGAACCAAGCTTGCATCTCACCCTTCTGCTCCACGCTCTGTCATCTTGCTCCCAGAGTCCACCAAGCATTCCAAAGCTCTGGCTTTTGCATGTTTTTTCTTTGCTTGGAATGCTCTTATACCCCTTGGTCCACCTGGGATATCTCCCATTCATCTTTCACATTTCAACCCAAAGCTTCTTCCTCCAGGAAGCCCTCCCCAATCTCCTCAGGTGGCACCTGCCTTTGCCTCTCTCGGCACTTAACACACGTGCCCTAATCACCCATTTGCCTGGTGTGGTAGGTGGCTGCTAATAGGATGGCTCTCAATGACCCCTGCCTCTTGGTATTTCTCCTTGTGCAATACTCTTCTCTTGAGTGTAGACTAAGTTCACTGACTCCCTTCTAATGAGAAGAATAAGGCAAAAGTTAGGGTTGGTTACAAAAAGAATGTCTGTGCCCCTGATTTCAGCACCTCTCTCTCTGCCAGAGCCTTCACTCTGGAGGAAGCACACTGCCATTCTAGAGAAGTCCTATGGAGAGGCCCATGTAGCAAGGAACAGATGTCTCTAGCTAATTGTCAGTAAGGTGGGTCTATTGGCATGTGAGTAAGCTGGAAGCAAAACTCCCCTCAGTCAGGCCTCTGAGATGATGCCCACCCTAGTGGTAGCTTGATTGGTTTTGGAATGGAGACTGAGTTACAGGAACATCCCTAAGCTGTGCCCAGATTCCTGCCCCATCGAAACTGTGAGATAACAAATGCATGTTATTTTAAGCATCTAACTTTTGGGGTAATTCGTTACAGAGTAAGATAACCAACACATGTGTGTTCTCCATTGGCCTTGGGGGCTCCTTGGGGACTGATTTGTTTATCTTTAGATCTGCTGGGGCAGCTCATGAAGGACAATGAGAAGATCCTACAAGTTTTGAGGAAGCAGAACCAAACCAAAGCAAAACTACAGGTTTCATACAAAGGATTCAGAATCAGAATTGCCTCACCCTTCTCAATAGTTCCTCTGGAAGCAAGAACACAATGGAACAAGATCTTCACAATTATGAGGGGAAAGGATGTCCAACCTACAGCAATTAAGTGTGAGTGTGAAACAGTTTCAGAGAAGATCTCAAACATTTACGCCCCATAAACCCATTTCCCAGGAAACTACTTGAGGATGTGCTCTGGCAAAACAACAGAATAAACCATGAAGAAGAAGAAATGGAATCCAGGAACCAAGAGCCAATAAAATGAGAAGCAATGGGACTCTCTAGCTGATGGTGAGGAGAGATCCCTGGATAACAGCTGTGGCCAAGGCCAACAAGGCAACTGGTCCGGACCAGAGCCAATCAGAAGGTCTGTTAGGGAAGATGCAACTGACAGACCACCTAATGTTTCCAACATATTGACTAGAGATTTGCATCCATGGGAAAGAGTTTGGGGTTGAATTAGTAACAAGTATATAGACTACTAAGCAAATGAAAAATGGAAGACAATTGTTAACTCTAGCAAACAAGATGTTATGCCAGAAAAAGTAATCATAGTATACTAGATGAGCTGTGAATAGAGTTTACATAGTCAAAAATATAAACAGTGAAATTGATCTAAACAAAATTACAACATAACTAAATGGGGAGGAAGCAAGGATGGGAAGTGTGCTGTGTGGTGGGCACAGGGAGAGTGAAAACGAGCTAAATCCTCACCTTCCACAGTGAAAAGTCAAGAGATTAAAAATTAGATGAACAGGGAACTATATTCAATTTCTTGTAATAACATACAATGGAAAAGAATCTGAAAAGAAAAAAAATGTATATATATGTATAACTGGATCACTTTGCTGTACACCTGAAAGTAACATTGTAAATCAACTACATTTCAATTAAAAATTTCTTAATTAGCTGAAAAAGTTGATTTGCACAGCAAAGGAAACCATAAGCAAAACAAAGTGACAATGTATGCAATGGGAGAAAATATTTGCAAATGATGAGACTGACAAAGGTTTAATTTCCAGAATATATAAACAGCTCATATAACTTAATAAGAAAAAAACAAACAACGCAGTCCAAAAATGGGCAGAAGACCTAAACAAGGAATTCTCCAATGAAGACATACAAATGGCCAATAGGCACATGAAAAATGCTCAGTATCGCTAATTATCAGAGAAATGCAAATCAAAACTACAATGAGGTGTCACCTCACACCAGTCAGAATGGCCATCATTCAAAAGTCCACAAATGAAAAATGCTGGAGAGGGTGTGGAGAAAAGGGAACCCTCCCATACTGTTGGTGGGAATGCAGTTTGGTGCAGCCATTATGGAAAACAGTATGAAGATTCCTCAAAAAACTAAAAATAGACTTACCATATGATCCAGCAATCCCACTCCTGAGCATATGTCTGGAGGGAACTCTAATTCGAGAAGATACATGTACCCCAATGTTCATAGCAGCACTATTTACAATAGTCAAGACATGGAAACAACCTACATGTCAACAGATGACTGGATAAAGCAGTTATGATATATTTATACAATGGAATACTACTCAGCCATAAAAAAGAATAAAATAATGCCATTTGCAGCAACATGGATGGATCAGGAGATCATCATTCTAAGTGAGGTAAGCCAGAAAGAGAAAGGAAAATACCATAAGGTATCACTCATATGTGGAATCTAAAAAAAGAAAAAAGAAGACTCTAATGAACTTATCTACAGAACATAGTAAACAATATTATGGTTACTGGGAAAGGGAGTGGGAAGGGATAAATTGGGAGTTTGAGATTCACACTTATTAGTATATACAAAATAGATAAACAACAAGTTTCTTCTGTATAGCACAGGGAACTGTACACAATATCTTGTAGTAACCTATAATAAAAAAGGAATATGAAAACGAATATATGTATGTATATGTATGGCTGAAACATTATGCTGTACACCAGAAATTGACACATCATAAACTGACTATACTTCAATTTAAAAAAATTAGCTGAAAAACTTGAAAGTGGTTGCTTCTGAAGCATTGGAAATGGGATCTGAGTCGCAAGAGACAGTTGTTTTTCACAAGCCTTACAGAAATATTTAACTTGTTGAACTATATACAAGCATAACTCTATTAAAAATTAACTTTAAATAAAAATATACCACAATTTCTACATATAGATGGTGCTCAATAAATGTCGACCATTACAATTCCTTCTGTGTGAGGTCATCAGACAGCTTGCTATTCTTGCAGCTGTCTTATTATATATTTCACACTTGATTGCAAATGACCAAGCCTTGACTCAAACTGATGAAAGCATAAAGGGAATTGTATCAGTAATGGCTGGATCCAGGCATTCACATGATGCGAGCAGAAATCTTTGTCTCCATTTCTTAGCCCTACTTCCTGTGTTGATTTCTTTCTCAAGCAGTCTCCTCTCCCACCTTGGCCTCCAGTATCTCCAGGTTTCTATCCCACCAGCTTCGTTATCTTAATGGAAGGAGAAGGTCTCTGTCTAGTAGTTGCAACAATATGCCTGAGATAGACACTCAGTAATCTGGCTTGGGTCAGATGCCCATCCCTGAGCAGATTGCTATGGCCAAAAGATTGAGCACTCTGATTGGCTAAGCCTGAGTCATATGCCCACCCAGGAACCATGGACAACGTGGGGATGGAGTGGTCTCACCATGGAAATCTGGGTGCTGTTATTAGAAAAAGAGCAGATAAATGCTGCAAAACCAACAGTTGTGCCCCGTGCCCAAAGACTGAGGTGGCTGCTCACCATCAGTGCCGAAGCCACTGGTTAGGAACCTTCTCCGCAAACTCTACACCACTGGCCCATTTCCTCTGCTTCATGAGAGCTGTTAGCATTTAAAGATATGCCCCATATTCCCACATCTTCTCATCTCCAGGGAAAGTAAGCCTAGATCCCCTGGTTTTCCTCGCATAACAGTTTCTGGATCCCTCAGTTTCCTGGCCTTCTTCCCCTACATACTGAGTAGTGTCAAAATACTAAAACGTGGTACCCAGAGCTGAATAAAGCATTAGACGTGGCCTGACTAGTCCAGGGGCCCATGGGATGCTTGTCTCATTTCTCCTTGAGAATAGTGCACCCTAAAGACACACTAGCTTTTGTAGTGACTGCTATATGAGGTACTGTTGGATTATACTCAACTGAGGGCAACACCTTTTATTATATGAGCTATCATTAAGCCAGGGGTTCCTCATTCTGCATCCCCGCAGTTGGTTCTTTGAATCTAAATAAAGAACTTTGTCCTCATTAAATTTCAACTTACAAAATCTGGTCCATTATTGCAGTTCACTGAGGTGTTTCTGAATTTAAATCCTGTCTTCAGTACTAGCCTCCTTTCCAGGTTTTGCATAATCCACCTATTTTATTGGCAGATAGTCTCTTTATTTTCATCCAAGAGGATAATAAAATGAATTAGGGCCAAGGATCAAGCCCTTTGTCTCACTACCCAAGTCCACGTGATATGTTGTGATTGCTCAATCATCTATGGAGCAATCATTTTGTTTGAATTTCCCAGGGCTGCCAGAACACATTAGCACAGACTGGGTGGCTTAGACAACATAAATTCATCCTCTCACAGATCTAGAGGCTAGAAGTCTTACATCGAGGTGTCAGCAGGGCCATGTTCCCTCCAAGGGCTCTAGGGGAAACTACTTCCTTGCCTCTTCCTAGCTTCCGTTGGTTGCTGGCAATCCTAGATGTTCCTTGGCTCAGAGCTGCATCATTCCATCTCAGCCAACATCGTCACGTGGCCTTCTTCTACATGTGTCTTCTTTGTATCTCTGCATCCAAATCTCCCTCTTCTTATCAGGGCACCAGTCGTTGGATCTATGGCTCACCCTGACCCAGTTTGAGTTCATCTAACTAGATTACATCTGCAAAGACCCTAGTTCCAAATAGGGTCACCTATATAGGCACCAGGCACCTATATAGGCACTATATAGGCACCTTCATGGATCTTTTTAGGAGACACAATGCAACCCACTACACAAGCAGTATCGGTTTTCATCTCCCACGTCCCCTTCATGTCCTCTTGTGTCTGAAGAAGCCATACTTCAATCCAGGTGGCCGTGGGATTCCATGCACCCACCCCCAGAAACCCGCCAACCTGATCTACTAATACAGTCTAGAGCAGTGGTTGCCTCCAGGTGTACGTGGCTACCCTCTCCCTTTCCACTTTTCTGAGATTCTGATAGAATCTCCCTGGGGGAGGAGGCCAGAATCTCCTAGGGGAGGAGAGAGGGGATGTAGGGTAGAGGAGGGAGGCCACAGAGCAGCATGGTTTAGAGCTTGGACTTTGGAGTGAGACAGACCTGGGACTTAGGGCTAGCTTATTCCATCTCTCTTGCATCTCGCTTTCTTCACTTGTAAAATGTGAGTAATAAAACTTTTCTTTATGATGATTAAATGACATCCCAGTGTGATAGTGGCTGTTGCCATTGTTGCTGCTGCTGCTCCTGCTGTTAGCTGTTTGGGATTTGGGGGAATCAAAATCTGAATCCAGAACTTCCCCGGGGCAAGATTCTGTTCAACGTCGCTGAACCTGTTTCAGGGTCCACATCTGTAAAGTGAACTCTGAGTACACCCAGTACAGAGCCTGGGGCGCAGTAAAACCATCGTAAATGTTTGCTTTTCTCCCTTCTTTTCCCAGGGTCTTTCTACTCCGCCATCCTGGCCGCTCTCCTGATCGCTCTCTTTTCTCTGTCCTTGGGGAGTGATCTTAGATTTTATTTTGAGCCTGTCTTTACTGAGACTCTAATTGTTTTTTAAAACAAAATGCTAATTATAACTAGGATATATATATATCTTTGTCCACCAGTCCACTGAATTCTTCAGAAAGCCTATCTGAGTCACTCTTTTTATTAAGCCATTCACCCAGGTAGTAATGGAGGCAAGCGGTAAACTAACAGCCCCGCAGGCACGGAGTAACAAGGGGTGGAGCAGGGCTTCAACCCACACCCTCCAACTCCACACTTTATGTTTTGCCTTTACCAAAAGAAGTTTAGGTGTTTTTAAAAATAGGTTGACTTACATACATAAATGAGTTTTCTTTTAAAAATTAGAATATTACTGTTATATCTAAAGTTTCTTTGTCCAACACTTTCAATCCTTGTCATCCTATCCACCCCTCCAGGGGTAACTAAGTTTTATGGGTTTGATGTGTATGCTCCAGAACTTTAAGAAAATGTAGACATTTCCATTCCTTTATTTATATACAAATCTGTACAACATGTACTGTGTTTGTGGGGGTTCTTTCACATAGATGGCATCACACACCACCCAGAGTTTGGCAACTTGCATTTTTTCCTCCACAGTATGTTTTGAGAGTTGTCCCTGTTGAAACACATGAATCTGGTTTGTTCCTTTGGCCTGCTGTATTCCACCGTCAAACTTGCCATGCTTGACCACCCCTATCCTTGTTGATAGACCCCTGTTCCTGTCCCCTTTTCCGCTGCTTCTGAGAGCTGGAGGCTTGCAGCAGCGCGGGGGTGGGAGGGCAGATCAGGAGCGGCTTTGAGGAAGCCTCCTGGGCTCACAGACTTCCTCAGCTGGAAAGGTCAGAAGCCCCAGGAGTTCACTTTGAAAGTGAGGCCACCCACAGACCCTAACCGGCTGGGTTCAAGATCAAGGACTTCCAGGGGGAGAGTATAGCTCAAGGTAGAGTGCATGCAGGAGGTCCTGGGTTCAATCCCCAGTACCTCCTCCAAAAATAAACTAACAAACCAAATACCTCCGCCCCCTGAAAAAAAAAAAAGATCAAGGACGTCCCCCAGGCCACCTGCTGCAGGGGCAGGAAGGCCCAGCAAAGCCCCAGGAGCTTGCTTCTGGCCTTCAGTTCCTCCCAGCTGGGCCCAGCCCTCCTCACCTCTGCTTGCCAACAGGACCTATTAACAGTGAAAGATAAAAAGGGAAGTAAAATAAATTCAATAAATCAACTGAAGGGTAGTGAATAAAATGGCAGCAGTAAAACAATAAAGACAAACCAACTGACTACAGCGCAAATTCAAAAACATAGTGGTTAAACCCTGTTTGACTAGTCTTTGATCTACATTAGTACTTACCAAGAACAAGACCTGAGGCTGGAGGCCAGGGGCACTTCCCTAAGGGGGCACTTCCCTAAGGGAGCACTCCCTCTTTCCCGCAGGGATTCATCCTTCCTGAGGGAATGGAACTGAATCTGGGTTCCCCTTGGGCCACAGCCCCTGTGAGGGCCCATCTCAGTGGACTCTCAGCTTTGAATTTCTTGGAGATCAGGGGCTACACATTTGAATCACCCAGGAAGATTTAAAACAAACAATTTCAGTGGTTGGGAGTAAATCAGTTCAAGGGTAGAGAGCTATGAATTAACACTACACTGACTTGTCATTTTTGGCAATTTTCATGTGTAATTACTCCCACAAAACTGCTAATGATTTCCCAACTGGCTTACACATTAACTCATTCAAAATTCAAGACAATGGCCCTACATTTAGAACCCTTTGTAGCTTTTCTCACTTGCTAAGAATTTCCAATAAACACCATGATTACTGAAAAGTCAGCCAGTTAAAACTCAGTAAGTTGCGTATAGCCAAATAATATATAAAGCAACTTGCTTTAAACTCTTTCCAAAAGTTGACAGCAAAAAAATTTACTATGGGCTGTAGGCATGTTCCACTGTGTTTGATGTGATGTGTGTGAAGCTTCCACAAGGAAGTATTTCCAGGGCCTACAGAGGGAATAGAAGAGGAGGGGAGCCCCACCCTGTGGAGGTGGACAAGAGAAGCACCCGCTGACTGCAGATGTCCTCCTCCGCGGGCTCCGTGGTTCCTGGAGCACTTCCACAAGAAGGAAGCTGAGATTCCAAGACGCCACGTCTCGACTCAGGCCTCTGTCACTAGAACTAGGCCTCTTTCCAAAACATGCTGGAATCCCCCCCACCAGTGGGGTCTGAGACCCCGCTCAGGTCTGGGATCTTTAAAGGTGGGGTGCGCTTCCCTTCACCCCTTTCCTGATCTGGCAGATCACAGGCTGAGCCCACCTGAGCCAGGAGAGCTCAAGGGGAGAGCCTGTGAGCTGGCAGCCTCCTGACACCCAGGAGAAAGCCTTGATTACCGATCCCCAGCCACCTAGAAAGGCTCCCCAGGACAGGAGAGGTGGCTTCAGGGCAGGAGTAGTAGGGGAAGCAGGAGAGCTTTCAGACCTCCTACCAAGTGAGGGTCAGGAGGCATCTCAGTGTGGCTGAGGAGCCAGAGCTGTGGGTCCCCAGGGCAGGCCCACACAGTGGGGGCTGCTCCCTGCAGCTCAGCCAGGCAGGGTGGCAGTTCCCAAGGAGAAAGCATTCCCATGAGAAAGAAAGCCATTCCTTCGTCCCCTGCAGTGAGCACCACCCCCGCCAAAAGCTCCTTGTAGGCTCACCCCTTCCTGTAGCAAAGCCATCCCCCCTTTCCCGCACTGGAGAGAGCTGAGGACTGGAGTGGGTCAGGACCTCCTCAGCCAGAAGCGCAGCACATCCTCAGTCTGAGTGAGTCTAAGCAGAAGAAAATAGTTGCTTCTCTCAAGTATCAGCCTCTCAGGCCAGCTCTGGGCCTGCCCAGGGAAGTATCCCCAAATAGCCCTCAGGGTGTCCTGGGCGCTCTGATCTCCAGGGTCAGCACTCAACTGAGAACCCGGGAGAGGCTCTGTTCTCATACGTTCCTTGGCAAGGCCCCTCGGGTAGGCCAGCTGGGCACAGCTGCGGGGCGGAGAATGGACAGGCTCCCTGTGTGCGGCTGGTGGTGTCCGGTCCTCGTGGCAACCTCTCCTGTCTCTAAAATTATATGCAGATTAAGAGCACTCCATCTGGCCAGAGCAGATGGAATCAGACAGAAGCATAATCAGGACACTAGATTTCAGCTCTGTGGCTCTCAGTTTATCAAGAAGACAAAAATAAAAGACAAAGAGGCCAGGAGAGAGGTGCAGGGGGTGTGACTTGTGTGTGTGCGGGCTTGTAGATGCATGTGTGTTGTTTACGTGCCACATGATGTTGGGAGAGGACACTGACTCAGTACACGTGATAGGAAGGTGATTCTGGGGGGAGGGGATTAACCAAAGGAAACGGAAAATGGAGGTCAGAATAGATGAGCGGAAAACAGAGCAAACTCGGTGGTCAGAGAAAGGCCAGAATGTCACCAAGGCCCCAAGAGCACAAAAAGGCCTGACAAAAGTCTGAATAAGGAGAGGAGAGAAACACTGCAGCACCGGGAGTTCCTCGAGGCCCTTAGGGCATCCTTCCCACAGCACACCAGAGTGAAGCAGAAGGAAATGCCACACGTCAATCAAGAGTAAACGTGGCTACAAGCAACAGAAAACCTGACTTGCAGGTATTTGAACAAACAAGGGCTTCTTTGTCTCACAAAATAAAATATCTGAAAGTGGGTGGGGGCTGGTGCTCAGGGGTGTCAGGGCTGGCATCTCTGTGGTTCTCCTGGCCTTCTTCCGTGGAAGTATAGTTACCGCAGCTCCAAAAATCAGGAACCTTTTCAAAGAAGGAAGACAAAGGAACTGCACCAGGCAGCCTCTCCTGGGAGCTCCTCCCACTTAAGTCCCATTGGCCAAAACTGGTCACGTGGTCTCCCTCAGCCACCAGGCAGGCTGGGAAAGGAGAGGGCTGGGTTACCATGACCAGGGCTTAGCTTGTTGGACATTCAATTGCCCCAAATAAAATCAGGGTTCTGTTAGTAAGGAAAAAGGGGAATTGGGTATTGGGAAGACCACCAAGTCAAGAAGTAAGACCCTTAGTGGCAAATATTTTTTGTAAAGACTAAATTAATATTCCAAAATAGAGCTGAAACAATCTCCAGAAAGCAGTGAAGCTCTGCTTTGGGAATGGCAGTTCAAGACCCCAAGGTCTAGTCCTTTGATGCAGTCATTTCAGCCACGACTAATTGTCTCAGTTAATCTTCACAGCACCCCGATGAGGTCAATGCTATTATCTCTCCCCTCCTGCAGGCAGGAAAGACTAGTTCCACATTTTTCACATCACACTTTGCAGGAACACTACTGAGTCAAGGTTTTACAGGGTCTAATCCGGATACTCCGTTGCTGCTTGGTGCTGAACTGACTGCTCCTTATAGGAAGCTGTCCCACCCCTCCTTTACTCAGTTACTGTCTCTGGCCTTTCCCAGGATTAAAGCACCAGTAACAAGGCCTTTGAAGTCAGACAGACCTGCATTCAAATCCCCATTCTTCTCCTTGACAGAGTGTGGCCATGGACAATCTGCTTGGCTCTCTGAGCCTCGCAGACCTCGAAAGGTTGTAGGATTAAATAGGAGACGATGGATTACAGCACCGCTGTTGGATAACATCAGTACCTTTCTAGAGATGCAGCAATGGGGAAATGCAGCTGTGGACCAGCTCTGGTTTTGCGTAAGCCAAGATCACATAATTTCCCACAGACTTTCCTGACAAAATCCAACTTTTTATAATCAGGAGTCATCTGTTTTGTTTTCCTTTGCCCCTAAAAAAGTTGACCTGACTTGACATCTTCAGAAGTTTCTTCAACTAGCATTTATTGAGCATCTGCCAAGTGCCTGGCACTCTGCTGCTTGGAGGCCTGGCCCTCGCCCTAGGAATCTACAGTCCAGTTGCAGAATGGCACATGCAGTCAAAGAAGTCTAAAACAAGGCAGAGCCTAGTGACAATTATGTGTTGTGATCATTCAAATTGCTGCGACTTCAGAGATGGCAGAGGCTGTGTGGGTGCAGCATGGTCTTGTCTTTCATGCCCTGGGAAGCAGTCCTCTAGGGCTGGTGCAGAAGAGGTGCCGCCAGGACCAGCTACATAACTTGCAGGGCACCTTGTTTAAAATTAAGAATTTTGGTGACAGCAGAGCCTTAAACCCAAGTGGGGCTCTTCTGAGCACAGGACCCCATGTGACTGCACAGGTCACATACCCATGCAGCCAGCCCTGGCTACTGCCACCCACCACCCCTTGCTGGTCCCTCAGATCCTGCTTAGAGGACAGCTGCTGCTGTTGCGAAATTTGGGCACAGGGCAGACCCGTGGGAGATGGGACCATGAGTCACAGCTCCCTACTTCTGCCTGGGAGAGTCATTTCTGTCTGGTGAGAGTCACCAGAGGTAGAGGTGACTGTGGGTTTCCACAAGCTGAAATGGATGCTAATTTCCCCAGCGTGAGAAAGAACTGTTCCATGATAGTCCAGGGGCCATTGACAATGGCCTGTACTTCATTATGCCTTCTGCCTCACCTCAGAGCACCCGCAGAAGGTTCAGGGACCAGGAAAAGGGACACAAACCACTGATGCTAACAATCCCAAATAAAGGAAGTTCCAAGGACTCTCTGGTCTCAGAGAAAGATGCCAGGGACAGAAACCAAAATAGGACATATAATAAGCTGTACTGTCCACATAAATATTTACGATAGGCATTAGTATGAGAGTGAAATAGCAAGTGACATCCTTGGGCTGGTTGGGCCCTTTAGACATCAGCTAGGCCATCCCCCTGCCCTCAGCTATTTCAAGGCAAATGCAGAAAGTTCTGTGCTGTGGAGCATTCTTGGGTATCAACTATCTGGGAGGCCGACTTGGCTGCTTCCTGCCTACTGCTCTGCTGTCCACTAATGACTTATTTTGGCCCTCCTCAGAGTCCAACAACAGATCCCTGTCAACGCCCCAGTTTGCCTGGGGACCTCCATTTCTCTGCAACGCCTTTGGGAGCAGCTCTGACTGGAGGCAACCCAGCCCCACTCCTTCTGCTTCAGCCCCACAGACCAGGCCAGGAAGACCTAAGGCCAGGCCTGGCATCCTCCTGGTAGTGATGCCAGAAGCTGTAAGTGTGCCATGGTTAATCCTGCTGTGCTTGCCAAGCCAGGCCCTCATGTACACCTTTACAGCCCATGGTTACAGAGCGGGTTATAACCCTCCTCTGGCACGGGGCCTTCCTAAATGCCTTTCCTTTGAAATGAGTTTAGGGTATGTGGCCAGATACCTCCAGGGGAGATCCTGAGTGGTGAGGGCAGTTCTCCTGGCTGGTCCACAAGCTCCAGGGAGGCTGGGACTTTGTAATGTGCTTTTGTGTACCCTCTCTACACCAAGCCCAGGAATCAGCATCTGGCACACAGAAAGTATGGGCAGCATTGCAACTTGGCCTGCCTCTTTTAAAAACAACACTTTTGTTGAGATGCTCAACATCGCTAATTATTAGAGAATTGCAAATCAAAACTGCAATGAGGTACCACCCCACACCAGTCAGAATGGCCATCATTCAAAAGTCTACAAATAACAAATGTTGGAGCGGGTGTGGAGAGAAGGGAACCCTCGTACACTGTTGGTGGGAATGTAATTTGGTGCAGCCACTATGGAAAACAGTACGGAGGTTCCTTAAAAAACTAAAAATAGACTTATCATATGATCCAGCAATCCCACTTCTGGGCATATATCTGAAGGGAACTCCAATTCAAAAAGATACATGTACCTCAATGTTCATAGCAGAACTATTTACAATAGCCAAGACATGGAAGCAACCTAAATGTCCATTGACAGATGATTGGATAAAGAAGCTGTGGTATACACATACAATGGAATACCACTCAGCCATAAAAAAAGAATGAAATAATGCCATTTGCAGCAACATGGATGGACATAGAGATTATCGTACTAAGTGAAGTAAGTCAGAAAAAGAAAGACAAATTTCATATGGTATTACTTATATATGGCATCTAAAATATGACACAAATGTACTTACTTACAAAATAGAAATGGATTGACAGACATAGAAAACAAACTTACGGTTACTAAAGAGGAAAGGGAATGGGGGAGGGATAAATAGGAGTTTGGGATAGGAGATTCAAACCACTATATATACAATAGATAAACAATAAGGTCCTACTGTATAGCACAGTGAATTATACTCAATATTCTGTAATAAACTACAATGGAAAAGAATAAAAAAATAATATGCATATATATATATGTACAAGTGAATCACTTTGCTGTACACCAGAAACTAACACAATATTGTAAATCAACTATAGTTCAATTTTAAAAATGACATTTTTTTTTGGCCATTATCAAAAAAAGACAGGAGGGGAGGCTGTAGCTCACTGGTCGAGTGCATGCTTAACACACACAAGGTCCTGGGTTCAATCCCCAGTACCTCCATTCAAATAAATAAGCAAATAAATGAACCTAATTACTTTCTCCAAAACAAAAACAAACAAACAAAATTAAAAAAATAAAAAAACAGAGAGTAACATTAACCAGGATGTAGAGAAATTGGAACCCTTGTGCACTGTTGGTGGGAAACGGTATGGTAGGTCCTTAAAAAATTAAAAACAGAATTACCATATGATTCAGCAATTGCACTTCTGGGTATATACCCAAAAGAACTGAAAGAAGGATCTTGAAGAGATATTTGTAAATCCATGTTCATAGAGGCAATATTCATAATAGCCAAAAGGTGGAAGCAACCCAAGTGTCCACTGACAGACAAATGTAAAAACAAAATGTGGTCTATACACACAACAGAATATTATTCAGCCTTACAAAGGAAGGAAATTCTGACACAGGCTATGACATAGATGAACCATAAGGTCATCATGCTAAGTGAAATGAGCCAGCCACATGGAAACAAAGACTATGTGTTCACTTACATGAGGGACCTGGAGTAGTAAGATTCATAGAGACAGAGAGCAGAATGGTGGTTGCCAGGGGTGGGTGTGGAGAGCTTTTGTTCAATGGGTAGAGTCTTAGTTTTGCAAGATGAAAAGAGTTCTTAAAAAAAAAAAGATGGAAAAAGTTCAGGAGTTTGGTCACATGACAATGTCAATGTACTTAACACTACAGTTTAAAATGGCTAACTTAAAAATGGTTAAGGTGCTAAATTTTATGTTATATGTATTTTCCCATTATTAAAAATACTTACCACAGAGGTGCCAAAGTGGCAGAGTAGGACCCACAGCTCACCCTCTCCCACAAATACACCAAGAATTACACGTACAAACCCACTGAATCACACAGAGCAACTGAACTCTGGCAGTGTCTCTCACTTTGAAATACAGGAGGATTCTCACAAAATCCAGTAAGAGAAAAAAAGAAAAAGAAAATTGGTGTGGGAGCAGTCCTGCAGGGAGGGAGTGGCATAGGAAGAAAGGCACCCTCATGCTGGGACACCGCCTCTCCAGCTGAGTGGTCAGCAGGGACGAAAGCAGAGCTTCTGAGGCTCCGAAGAAAAAGTGGCAGCCACTTGGGAGACAGAACCAAGAGAAACTGGTATGGAGGGTCCCTGCAGTCCTCAGCCTTAGATGTGAGTCAGCAGGGACACTGCCGGGACTGGCTGCTGGAGATCTGTGAGGAGCCCGGGCAGAGGGCTGGGGCCCACTGCACAGAGGCAGCCTCAGGGGACTGGAGGGCAGTGTGAGCTCTGGCTGGGGTGTGTGCAGAACAGAACAGCCTGGGACCCCCATACAAAAGCACCACTGCTGGTGACGTTGAGGGGAGGGGTGCAATGCAGCTGTGCCATGGCGGATTCCTCTGCTTGCCTCCACGGTTGGTGTGTTCTCGAGAGAAGAGAGGTGGGGCTTGGTCATAGCCATTGCTGCTATGGGCTGGGCTGAAAGCTGAATCCATACCCAGCGGCCTAGCAACTTCACAGGTGGGACTGAGTTTTGTTTACAGCCCCAGGCAGAGAGGGTGGATCTGCTCTCTCTGCACCCTTGTAGACCCACGCCTCTGGCAGTGAGTGGAGTTCTGGCACATGGCAGGGGCGAGTACTAGTATTTATAACAGGCCGGCATACCACACCCTGTGTGGAGGTGGGGCTGGGGTCTGCACTGACCCTGTGGTGCACCACAGGTTCAGGTGTGGGACTGCATACTTGCTACGGTGGGTCCTAGCACCTGACATTGGCAGATCTGCGCTGGTGGTTCCTGGAGTTCAGAACCAGAGCAGGTGGCAGACATTCCAGCAGCTAAGGCAGGGACAAAGGCAGCGTCAACAAAGAGTACTTTCTAAGCCCACATAACAAGTGACAGACAACAACACAGAGGGCACCTCCCAGGGGACATCTGCAGAGGTACACTCAGCGACTCTTCTTCCCAGCTGTAGTGCTCCGACCCTGCCTACCATACACCACAGCTCAGAAACGGGTCTAGAAGCCTCTATTCCAGCAACAGGGAAGCAGACCTGGCCCCTGTCAAGGCTGTGACAACCACAGAACAAAAAAGGAGGCCCTGCTCAACAACAACAATCAGGGCAGGCTCTGATCCCCACAACACCAACCACACCCCCAATCAAAAGGATAATAGCCAACACACATGGAAGATGTGGCAACCATCCATACTAAGAACAGCCCTCACAACAAAGCTATTAAATGAACACAGTCTGCACAGGAACACTCCCACTTTAAATAAAAACAAACAAACAAAAAATAGCCCTTCAAGACCACAGTAGATGGAGAAATGTAAGTAAAATGAAGAAGCAGAGGAACCACTCCCAATTTAAAGAACAAAACAAAAACAGAAGTCCCCTGAAAGAATGAACAATGAGATAGACCTCGACAGTCTACTGGATCATGACTTCAAAAAGGGGGTGATAAAAGCACTGACAGAAATAAGAGAGTCTATGAATAGAGACAGAGAATACTATGGAAAGGAAATAGAAACTATAAAGAGGAGCCAATTAAAAACAAAACTCAATGGCTGAGATAAGAGCCAAGCTAAAGGCAGTCAAAAGCAGACCAGATAATGCAGAGGAATGAATAAGTGACTTAGAAGACAGGATAACAGATATCACCCAATCAGAACAGCAGACAGAAAAGCAAGTAAAAAACAATGAAAGCAATATAAGGAATCTGAGATAACATAAAGTGTGCCAGTCTATGCATAATAGGAGTCCCAGAAGGAGAAGAAAGAGAAAAGGGGATTGAAAAGCTATTTGAAGAAATCATGACTGAAAACTTTCTAAACCTAAAGAAGGAAACAGATATCCAAGTACAGGAAGCACAGAAGGTCCCCAACAAGAAGAACCCAAATAGACCCACACCAAGACATATTATAATTAAGATGGTCAAAATTAAAGACAAAGAAATGATTCTAAAGGCAAGAGAAAAACGAAGAGTTAGTTATAAGGGAACCCCAATAAGGCTTTCAGCTGATTTCTCTACACAAACACTGCTGGCCAGAAAGAAGTGGCAAGATACTTTGAAAGTCCTCAATGAGAAAAGGCTGCAACCTAGGATACTCTATCTGGCAAGACTATCCTTTAGAGTAGGAGAAAGAATTTCACAGACAAGCAAAAACTGAAAGAATTCAGTGATACTAAACCTATGCTAAAAGAAATGTTGAAAGGTCTACTCTAAATAGAAAAGAAGCAGGAAGCTACAGAAACAAGACAATCTTAATTGGAAATGCAATAACTACAATGAGTTGCAAGAGAATAAACATGAAGATGTAAAAAAAAAAAAGACATCAAAATCATAAAAGGTGGGAGATGGGAGCAAGAAAATAGATCTTTTTCTCTCTTCTTTTATTTTTTTCTCCATTCTTTTTAGGATGTGACTGTCAGTTTAAAGCAAATGACTATCAGTTTAAAGCAAATAGATACAGTAAGGGGTTAACATACTTGAAAAACGGGGTACACAACCAGAAAAATTGTGCTGTACACCAGAAATTGACACAACATTGTAAACTGACTATAACTCAATAAAAATTAAAAAAAAAAAACGGTACACAAATCAAAAGCATAGAACAGAGTGACAGAAACCAAGCTAGTACCAAAGAAAATTATCAAACCAGAAAAATACTGTATGATATCACTTATATGTGAAATCTAAAAAAAAAAGACAAATGAACTTATTTACAAAACAGAAATAGACTCAGACATAGAAAACAAACTTATAGTTACCAGAGGGGGAAGTGGGTAGGAAGGAATAAACTGGGAGTTCAAGATTTGCAGATACTAACTTCTATATATAAAACAGATAAACAACAAGTTCATACTGTATAGCACAGGGAACTATATTCAATATCTTGTAGTAACTTATGGTGAAAAAGAATATGAAAATGAACATACATATGTTCATGTATGACTGAAGCATTATGCTGTACACCAGAAATTGACACAACATTGTAAACTGACTATACTTCAATAAAAATATATATTAAAAAAACTTGCCACTATTAAAAATAAAAATTTTAATGACACTTTGTTGTTTTTCTGCATATAAAAGAAATATTTATTTAAAATCATACAGTTATAGAAAAGTCTAAAGAGGTAAAGATGTAAATAACATATCTCATATATTACATATAAAAACTCATAAAGAAATAAAAATTACCAATAACCCCACTACCCAGAGACAGCTGCCTCTAATAACATGATATATTTATCTTGAACATTGACATGTATGCACAGCTATCTGTCCATCTGTAGTTTATATCATTCAATAGATACAATTACATATGCTACTTTTTCACTTAACGTATTATAAGTATTTCCAAAATCTCCTATAATGTGATTTTTAATAGCTTCCTGTTATCTGTTCATAGAGACAAAAAATTTATTCAATTAGTCTTCTTTTTCTAACTATTTTGGTTATTTATAAAGTTTTTCAATATTTTAAACAGTACTAAGATAAACATCTCTATGTATATACTGTTACTCATCTTTCTGAGCATTTCAGTAGACTCATTTCCCAGAAGTGAAGGTATTGAGGCAAAGACTGCGTATCTTGAGGCCGATGGGGGCCACACGCTGATGGAGGCCTTCTCTGCCGAGCCTGTTCTTGTTCACAGGGCACAGCTGGCCAGGTGCTCGGTGCTCTGTCCCTGCCTGTGTTCAGAGGGCCCCAGACTTTCTCTCCTTTGACTTCTGCTAGATTTGACTCCTGCAGGTGCTGAGGAACTAAATGCTCTGGAATTTAAGCAACGTAAAACAGGGCCCCCGTGTCTGACAGCTTACAAAAAGTCTAGCATCTACATTGCTGGCAGGAACTCAGAGATGGTCCCATCCAACAGTTATTTCATGGAAGAAAATGAGGCATGCAGAGGGGAGTGATATTCCTTTTTCTTGATGGATGAACTGAGCTAAAACTGAACTTAGGCCATCACCCCAGGCCATCACCCCAGGGAGGGCTGGGGTCACAGCAGAGAGTAAATTCTCCAGCTCCCTGGACTAAGTGCCAGGTTCCAGAACAGCTGCAGGGTCACTCAGGGCCATCATTTGGCAGCCTCAGTGACAACCGCCTCATGACCACATATTGGCTCTCAAGAGGAGCCAGGAAAACTCTCCAGGACACTGGCTCAGACCCTCTTCCTACAGTAAAACCTGGTCTTAAGATTACCAGCACAGGCAGGCATGTGGTGGATGGTCTGCACTTGGCCAAACAGAGGCAGAGAAGACCCAGACTCGCCCTGTGCAAGAAATGGAGTGGGGACGGGGCAGGGAAGGGACCCTGCCTTCACCGAGCACCTGCTGTGTGTCATGCTCTGTGCTGGGCACTCTACCGTCTCTCCCTCAGTCCTCAATTCTACCCTGGGATGTAGGCATTAGCCCCCTTTTGCAGATTAGGCTCAGAAAAGTTAAAGAACTTGGCCGAAGGTCAAACCGATAGCAAATGCAGTCAGGATTCCAACGCAGGGTGCCTGCCTACGGCTGCAGTGTTCTGAGCACTCACTGCTCATGAAGACTCTGAACACTCGTCAGCATACAGAATAAAAAAACAGATACACAAGCATACACGCATCTGGAAACTGATTCCATCACAGTAAGAGGACAAATGAGAGGGAAGTTCAGTCAAGTATGTCAAGAGGTGGCACTGGTCCCTCTAGCTCCAAGGCTCCGAGTCCTGGAATGCTGCTAGGAGCAGGAGGACCAATCTGAGGGCCTGTGTCCAAAGACCCTCATGATGACCTCGAGAAAGAGGCAGCAGCTGTGGGGAAGGAAAGGGCATTGTGCGGGGGCCAGGGACTGGATGCCACTCCCGGCTGAGCCAGGAGGGCTGTGTGAGCCTCAGTGAGACACTCCACCTCTCTGAACTTAGCTCTTCACATATAAAATGGGAAAACTCCCCTCATCCTCCTCCAGCCATCACCCCATTTCACTCCTCCCCACAACAGCAAAACTCCTTCAGAATGTTGTCTATCCTTGCCTCCAAATCTTTTTTCTAATTCTTTTTAAAATTTTTCTCTTTTTATGAGTTACTTCTTAGATAAAAATAACATATTATATGTTATAAAAGAAATTAAAACAAACCGATGCACCTCCCAGTCAGCTTTAGACAAAGAGAATATGAAGGCATCTGAAGTCCCCAGTCACATCCCTCTCCCCTCCACCCAAGTACCCACTATTCCAAAGGTGGCATCTATCATTCCTTTCCTTTTCACTAAACTTGGTGTTTCTAACTGAAGTATAATTTACCTAAACACTACGTTAGCTTCAGGTATACAACACAGTGATTGGGTATTTCCATACATTACAAAACGATCACCACAATAAGTCTACTCACCGTCTGTCATCCTACAAAGGTATTATAACACTGCTGACTATATTCCCCATGCTGTATATTTCACCCCTGTGCTCATTTACTTTGTAAATGGAAGTCTACCTCTTAATCGTCCTCAACTATTCTACTCCTCCCCGACTCCCTCCCCTCTGGCAACCACCTGTTTGTTCTCTGTATCTAGGAGTCTGTTTCTGTTTTGTAATGTTTGCTCACTTGCTGTGGTTTTTAGATTCCACACAGAAGTGAATTCTTATGACATTTGTCTTTCTCTAACTTATTTCACTTTGTGTAATACCTTCAAGGTCTATCCACGTTGTTACAAATGGCAGGATTTCATTCTTTCTTACGGCTCAGTACTGTTCTATTGTATACATACCATATCTTTTTTTATCCATTCATCTATTAATGGACACTTAGGTTGCTTTCATATTATGGCTATTGCAAATAAAGCTGCAGTGAACATAGGGCTGCATATATCTTTTCAAATTATGTTTACTATTATGTTAAATTATGTATATTATTATGTTTTCATTTTCTTTGGAAAAATACCCAGAAGTGAAATAGCTAAATCGTATGGTGGTTCCACTTTTAATGTTTGAGAAACCTCCATACTGTTTTTCCAATGGCTGCACAAATTCCCACCAACAGTGCACAAGGGTTCCCTTTCCTCCACATTCTTGCCAATATTTATTTTTCTTTTTGATAAGCCATTCTGCAGGTGTGAAGTGATATGTTATTGTAGTTTTGATTTGCATTTCCCTGATTAGCGATGCTGAGCATCTTTTCATGTGTCTGTTGGCCACCTGTGTGTTTTCTTGAGAAAATGTCTATTCAGTTCTTCTGTTTTCTTCCCCAGGTTAAAGAAGTTTTGAGCTATTATCTCTTTAAATAAGTTCTCTGCCCCTTTCTCTCTCCTCCTTCTAGGACCCCTATAATGCAAATCTTTGTATGCTTGATGTTGTCCCGGAGGTCTCTTAAACTATCCTCATTTTTAAAAATTCTTTTGTTTTGTTTAACTTGGGTGGTTTCTACTATTCTGTCTTCCAGTTTGCTGATTTGTTCCTCTGTACTGTCTAGTCTACTGTTGATTCCTTCTAGTGTTTTTTTTTTTATTTCAGTTATTGTATTCTTTAGCTCTATTTGGTCTTCTTTGTATTTTATAACTCTTCATTAAAGTTCTTTCTGTGTTCACCCATTCTTCTCCAATGTTCATTGAGTATCTATGTGATCATTACTTTTAACTCTTTATTGGGTAGATTATCTCCATGTTGCTTAGTTCTTTTTCTGGGGTTTTATTTTATTCCTTCATTTGGGACATACTTCTCTGTTGCCTCATTTTGCCCAATTCTCTGCTTTTATTTCTATGTATTGGGTAGTTTGGTTACACTTCCCAATCTTGGAGAAGTGGCCTTATATAGGAGTCATCCCACAGAGCCCAGCAGCACACTCCTCTCTGGTCGCCAGAGCTGTATGTTCTAGGCATGCCCTCTATGTGAGCTGTGTGGGGCCTTCTGTTGTGGCAGGGCCGGCCACTGTGGGTGCACTGATAGGCAGGGCTGGCCCGTGTGGAGGCTGCCAGCCCACTGGTGGGTGGGGCTGGGTTTCCAGGTCCTAGGGGTTCCTGGGGCTGGTGCTGGCCCATTGGTGGGCAGGTAAGCCCCCAATGCTAACAGGCTAAGGGGAGGACTCCAAAATGGCACTAGCCAGTACCAGTGTCCTTGTGGTAGAATAACCTCCCCAAAACGGCCGCCAACAGCATCTGTGTCCCCACGGGAAGTCCCTGTTGCCTCCTGCCTCTCCAGGAGGCTCTCCAAGATCATCTAGTGGAGCTGACCCAGTCTCCTTCCAAACTACCGCCTCTGCACAAGGTCTTGGAGCATGTGAGATTTTGCATGTGCTCTTTGGGAGCGGAGTCTCTATTTCTTAAGCCCTCCAGCTCTCCCGTACACAAGCCCTGCTGGCCTTCAGAGCTAGATGTTCTGGGGGCCCATCTTCCCAGTGCAGGACTCCTAGGCTGGGGAGCCCGATGTGGAGCCCAGACCTCTCACTCCTTGGGGAGACCCTCCACAATGATAGTTAGCTACTGTTTGTGGGTTGCCCATCCAGCTGTGTGGGTCTGACTATATAGCATCTCCACCTCTCCTGCCCATCTCATAGGTTCCTTCTTTATATTTTTAGTTGTGGAAAATCTTTTCCACTTGTCTTCAGGTCATTCTCATCAATAGTTTTTCTGTAAATAGTTGTACTTCTGGTGTGCCTGTGGGAAGAGGTGAACTCAAGGTCTTCCTACTCTGCCATCTTGGCCACTCCCCTCTCGTCAAACCTGTAAGTATTTTTGTATCCCTAAATTTTATATAAATGGTATTTCATTAAATGTATTCTGCCACTTTCGAAATTTGTTATGGATTGAATTGTGCTCCCCTACCCCCAGAAAAGATTGTGTTATGAGTCTTAACCCCTAGTATTTCAGAACATGTCCTTTTTTGGAGATAAGGTCTTCACAGAGATAGTCAAGTTAAAATGACATTAGAGTGGGCTCTAATCCAATATGACTGGTCGCCTTATAAAAAGGGGGAAATTTGAACACAGAGCTACAAACACATGGAAGACACCATATGAAGAATGGAGTAATGTCGCCAGCTGCCAAAGAACTACCAGATGCTCAGAGAAAGGCCAGATCCTTCCCTAGTGCCTCCAGAGGGAGCATGGCCCTGCCAACACCTTGATCTTGGACTTCTAGCCCCCAGAACTGTGAGAGAATATACTTATTGTTCAAGCCACCCAGTCTGTGGCACTTTGTTATGGCAGTCCCAAGAAAGGAATACATCATTCAACAACATAATCTTGAAATTCACTTGTTAATGAAGGAAGCTGAGGTTTATTCGTTTTCTCTGCCATGTTCCATTACATGATAGATCACCATTTATCCATTTTACTTTGAAAAGCTATATGGCTTGCTTATAGGTTTTTGATATGGCAAATGGTGCTGCCCTGAACCTCCTGCACGGTGTGTCCTACAGGGAACTGCCCTTTGGCTCTAGAAGGCAGGCGCAGGCCTTGACTGGGCAGCAACAACAGCAGCAAGAACATACTCAGCACAAAAACCCTAACTGTTATCTCCTTTGCCAATATGGTGGGTGTAAAATGGTATTTCCTAGTGTCTTCAATTTGTGTTTTCCTGGTTTTTAATAAAGTTAGGCATCTTTTTATGTTTACCAACAATGTACATTTTCTCTTCACAAAACACCTCGTTGCACTTTCCTTGTCTTTTTCCTTACTTATTTCCAGAAGTTTTTTATGGACACTGGACTCTAATCCTACCTTGGCTGCGTGTTGCAAGTATCTTCTCCAGTTTTGCACTTTTTTGCTTTATTTATAGGATCCTTTGAGGAACAGAATTTTTTTTTTTTTTCCTTTTAAATGGACTTGATTTTTTTTTAGGGCAGTTTTAGGTTCAGGGCAAAATTACAGAGCAGAGAGTACAGAGGGTTCCCATATACCCCTGACCCTCACACAGGCACAGCTCCCCCACCTCCAAAATCCTCCACCAGAATGGTACATTTGTTACAATTGATTTACCTCCATTGATACATCATTATCAGCTTTTCATTTTAATGTAGTAGAATTTATTCATATTTTTCTTAACAGTTAGTGCTTTCAATAAATTCTTTGTATCTCAAGGTCATAGAGATATACTCCTATGCTCTGTTCTTAAGCATTTATATTCTGCCTGTCATGTCGTTAATGGACCTGGAATTGATTTCTGAGACTGCTGTGTAGCAGGAATCTAAAATAGGCAGGAGCACCTATCCTGCTTTTCTTATAGGGTTATTGTGAAGATCAGAAAAGAAAATGTGTGTGAAAGGACACTGAGAGCTGTCCAACAATGTGCAGATCCGGGTGCCCATGATGCTAATTTGATGAGAAAGCCATTTGAGAGAAGGTTGCTTCAGCCCTTGACTTGCTAATAAATTGTTTGCATGTTAGATTGCCAATAGGGCAGGCAGAAACAAAACCTCCTTCCCTCTTCTGAGGCTAGAGGACATGTGTAGCCTTTGTAAGAAAGCAAGTTCCAGTAAAACCTCTGGTGTTGGTCTCCCCTTCACCCACATTGCACACTCCATCAGCCACCTGACGTTAGCAAATGTGGTTGCAAAGACAAGCCCTGAGTCATAGAGAAAAGATTAAATTACACTCAGGAAATCTGCTCATCAAAGTGCATGAGTAATAAGATTCAGAAAGATGTCTGTCAAAAGTAGCAAAAAGCAAGCATGGGTGCTTCCCAGAGAGCCTGCTGTACCCCTTCCCAGGCTGATGGCTCCACCCCAGCTCCTGGAGAAGCGGCAATAGCTAAGGATGCGACTGTGACACTTGCGACTGGGGACCCCAGCAACCTTCCTGGATGAGGTAACTGAGCTCAAGGAGGAGATGGGGCCAACTTCTGGGAGCTGGGAGATTCAGATCCAAGAAGGCAGGTCTGCAGTGACTGAGGGCTGGTTAGAGGTGGAGGGCTGAGAGCCCCAGGGGCGGGGGTGGGGGAGGGCAGGCCCAAGGGGAGGCCATGCTGCTGGGGGAAGCTGATAAACTCAAAAGCACCTTTTGGCCTCAGAAGGTGGCATTGTTCGTGCTCTTTGAAGCATACCATGACTGAGAGACAGAGCTTAGGCAAGCCCTGGCCAGATGCCTGCTACCCAGGCCTGTGCCACTGGCCTTGTAATAGGAACAAATCTGACCCCATATTGGATCTGTTTCTTTTACTTTAACTTTTGTATTCTATTGTATTTGCTACGATTTAATAACTAAAAAAATGTTACCTATAGCCTAAAATATACAAAATAGCCCATTCTCAAAGCTCTGGTCTTTAAAGGTATAACACTTTTCCATTCATATAGAGGCAAAATTTGCAGAACAAAGAATAACATTTGTCTTGTTGGAGGTCTGTAGGAACACTGTGACCAGACCTACACGGACAGCTCAAGAACAAAGGATTCTAGCACCAAGAAGTTTGCAACGACCAACCACGCCCCTCCCCTTTTAGTATAAAAGCCTGAATTCTAACACAGGGAAGATGGTTCTTTGAGACACTAGTCCACCATCTTCTTGGTCTGCTGGCTTTCCAAATAAAGTCACTATTCCTTGCCGCAACAACTAGTCTCTCGATTTATTGGCCTGTTGAGCAGTATAAGCTAGGACTCGGTAACAGCCTCACTGGGAGGGACTGGAGGAAGGGAGGGCTGTAAAAGGGCCTTGGGGAATGGTTTGGGGGTGACAGGTGTGTTCAGTATCTTGATTGTGGTGGCATTTCACACATGATGTACATGTGTCAAAACTTACCAAATTGTACCCTTTAAATATGTCCAGTGTTGTTAATTATATCTCCATAAAGCTGTTAAAAATTACAAAAGAGCATGGTGGTAATTTTTATTACATATGCATGTTGATACACAGAAGAAAGACTGGAAGGATGTTCCCCCAAATGTTAACAGTGGTTAGTTCTGGGGGTATAGCTCAGTGGTAGAGCGTGTGCTTAGCATGCACAAGGTCCTGGGTTTAATCCCCGTACCTCCATTAAATTTTTTTAAAATAAATAAATAAATAAATAAATAAATAAATAAATAAATAAATAAATAAATAAATAAATAAATAAATCTAATTACCTCCTCCCCACAAAGAAAAAAACAATGGTTAGTTCTGGGTTGTGGGATTAGAGAGAATTTAACTTTTCTTCTTTGTGTTTTGCTATACATTAAAAAATTTCAAAAACAGATGTTTTACTTTTGTAGTCAGGTTAAAAAAAAAAGTGTTTACTTCCCAGTAAGAGCAGTCTCCAAGTCATAGGGATCCTGTGAAGACAGGCATCCGTGGAGCCAAGGCGAGCAGCGGGCTGCCGGCAGAGGGGCTGCAGTACCTGAGGCAACCAGCTTCATACAGAACAAGCCGGCCCTGGGTCAAAGTTCAGCGCTGCCGTTTCTTTGCTGAGTGGCCTTGAGCGAGGAATTTGACCATTTGGCGCCTCAGTTTCCCCGATTATAACATGGGGATGATTGTAGCAGCCTCTGAAGGTGGCTGAGAGGTTGAGCGAGCTCTCAGCAGTGTTCCCACAGCACAGTAGAGACGGGGCTGGGGGGGGGGGGGCGGGTAGTAGCTGCTGTTCCCTCCCTCTCTCAGCTTCAAAGTATTAGAAAGAATCTAGAACTGACTTACAAAAAGCTTCATTTTTTAAAAGATAAAAATAAAGAGAGTTGACTAATCTCTAGAACAAAGTTCTGGAATTGAAAGTTTTTGAGGTTTCTCTTACCTAGTACCAGAAATCTTTATCTCTCAACCAACTGTAAGCACCATTTGTGCCCTCCCCCATCCCCGCCAGCAAGTGTGCCCCCTCCCATTCCCCTTGAACATCCCCCTTCCCTGATGCTCTGATGTGAGTTACCCCAGGTCCCTTCTCTTGCAGCTGCTTTTTGGGGGCAAAGACTAAACTTCACCCCCCTCTTTGTTCCTTTTCTGCAGACACGAGAGTAACCATCTGTGCCCTCCCTGCCCTCCATGCCCTCCATGCCCTGCCCAATCTTTGGCTTGGCTTACCCTTCAGGGGTCTGAGTGCTGTCCCTAACTGCCGGAGTCTGCTGTCCTGGGCAGCTTACCATGCTTCCCTGAGCCTCAGCACCCTCATCCATCTACTGGGGCTGATTCCTCCTGCCCGACTTGGCTCAAGTGTTTTGTGACTTGTGCATTAAGCCTCACACAACACAAGTGAGACCAAATTTTCTTCAGTTGCCACCAGTCCCGGGGCAGAGGAAACCCTCTCTGACAACCACCCTCCACCTGAGGGTGGGGTCCAGCCCCTGAGGACATCACACACTTCATTGTGACCGCCCTTTTATGGTCAGTTGTCTTCAAGTTTTGGACAAAAATTTCCACATTTCAGTAAACAATGAACGTGGCCTGCCATCAAGCCATCAGCCACTGCAGCCACGCCAGCAGTACACCCTGAGGGGGATTCAGGATTGAGGAAACAGAACTCTGGTCCTAGACAGTTGGGATGCATATCTAAGGAATGATTTCAATGAGCCCAGACTCTTGCATCTTCCCAAACACAGAAAAGCACTAAAATCATTAACTTGAGATGTCTGGTTTTTGTAACTAGCAGTAATCCTTTGATGTTTTGACTATATGTTTTGGTTTGTTTTTGTTTTTGTTTTTTTCCAGCAAAACCTCCTATATATCCTGGCTCCTCCCTTACCTCTTCGGAGTAGTTCTTCAGATCTTTCTGAGAGGCTGTCTCTTGGGCTATAGTCTTCAGTAAGTTTCCTTAATAAAACACAACTAGTAACTTTCAGGTTGTGTGTTCTTACGCAGCCTACAAGTCTTACTGAAATCTTCTGCTGGCTGGTCATTAAAGCTTCAAGCACACGCCCTTCTCCTCCCTCTCAGGGGACTCCAAGTCCCTTGAGGCCAAGGCCACCTCATTCATCTTTCAGCCCCTCCCCCTTTGCTTTTCACTCAACAAATCCACCCCTTGCATAGAGGCAGCTCATCATGTGCGTTCATTACTGGTTTGTTAGTTCTGTTTTAACCAGTGTTTACGTCTCTGGCAGCCATAGCCAGAGACTATTAAAACTATTGAATTTTATCATGACAATAGAACAAAGGCAGAGGGTCAGGTCAGCAACTGATCATTCCAAAGGTGAAAGCACACCCTAAGGGCTGTACAAGAGGCACTAGGACAAAAGGTCTGCAATGGTGCTCCTATAGGAAGGGCCCCTGACCCCACGTCACCCATGCTGTGTGTGTGTGTGTGTGTGTGTGTGTGTGTTTGTGTGTTGGGGGAAGGGGGTGACCGTGTCGGGGACAGTGTCTGAGTGTCTGGATTTGTGGGTGGGGATGCATTTGCAAAGTTTACAGCTTTCTTTTGACTTAAATCCTTCTCACTTACCACCACATTGCATGTTAAAGGCCTGTTGGAGGTCAATTCTAGGCCAGACCAGTGGTTAAAAGAACCTGAAGGGGTGAGTTATTAAGTTCCTCCTCCAAGTTCAAGATCCCTGAGGGGCCCAGCCTGGCAGGCCTCTGCCTGTCTTTTGTCTCTGCCTGATTCTCCTTCTCACCATCTCCCCACCCCGCTCCCCACCTCCTTAATCACCAATCAGTCTTGCTATCTGCCCTACCACAGGCATGAGGTCAGCCAGTCTGATGCAACCGTTTCTGGTCCAAAAACAAACCCCTGCCTGGCACAGTTCACCAACAGAGAGGTGAGCTTTGAACTGCCAGCCCAGGGCTCCACAGCCCACCGCTTCACCGCCCAACCTCCTCAGTGGTCCTGCGGGGAGCCCTCTCTCCAGGCCAACTACCCCTGGTCATGGCCATTGACCATGGCCACTTCCTCACTGAGAGACCTTGGGCAACTCGCCTCTCAGCACCTGTTTCTGCCTCTGGAAAAGGAGACAATAACACCTACTCATAAGACTTTCATGAGCATTAAATGAGAAAACAGTGTTTCCCAAACTTCAGTCATTCAACTTCCCGACACAATTTTTACCATAAGCACACATCACCTACTCTATTTTCCACTTAGTGTTTGTCATCAAATCAACTTTAAATCATCTCACTTTGTAAACAAATACACTTTGCTGAAGAACACAGAGCACACGCAATAGATTAATATATGCAGCCACTCTCATTTCTTTCACTTGATCTGTTTTAAAAACTCCTGTTTCCAAATCCTTCAATTTTTTGTCAGGTCAAGCCTCTTTTCAGCTAGCTATATTCTTTTCTAATACTCATTGCCATAAATGCTGAACTATGAGTATACAAAGTCCTCTGGGGAAGAGACGTGCTTTGGGAGACCCAGACGGGCAGCCCTGAGCCCGCTCCCAAGGCAGGGTGCAGTGGCTGTGGACCGTGGGGAAACCTTAGTCTGGGGGAACTGCCAGCCACCTGGAGAGCCAGGACTGGGGCCCTCCACTCCAACCCCACCCCACCCCAGCCAGGAGACAGAGGGGCACAGGGGACCACGAGCCCTAGGGCCTAACTGAAGTGAGATGTCAGCTCATCCAGGGAGTCCCACCTTCAGGCACCAATAGACCGCATACCTCCGACAAGTCGGTACCTGTGGACCAAGTGCTGGAAAAGCTGAGATGGGGCAAGGGGGTGAGGGCAGATCTGGCCTTCATTAAGCCCTAGAACTGTGTGGGCAGGCAGGGCCTGACTCCATGAGCTCAGAGCGGCCTGCCCTACCAAGGATTTAAGGGTGTGGGGACTGGAGCTTTATCTCTTCAAAAACAAGTCAATTAAGTGGCACACAGGGCCTCGTGTAACAACCCTGTGACTGCCCTCTGCACCGTCAGTTTATAAAGCACTTTCACACTCTGCCTGGTACCTCACCCTATGAGGTAGTTGGGGCAACTCCAGGACTGTTACCCAGTTCACAGATGATGAAACCAGGGCTCAGAGATGCTGAGGCGTGAGTTCTCCCAAGACAGCAGGGAGTGGGAGGCGGTGTGGGATATTTACCGGGCACCTATTATGAGC
The DNA here is from genome assembly GCF_009834535.1 of Camelus ferus. NCBI lineage: Eukaryota > Metazoa > Chordata > Mammalia > Artiodactyla > Camelidae > Camelus > Camelus ferus. The sequence continues at coordinate 61,345,700 of NC_045696.1, forward strand.
CGGATGTTCCCATATCATACCTCATTTAATCCTTGGGACAGTCCTGTGGGGTATGGACTTTTTTTTTTTTTTTTTTTTTTTTGCTTGTATTGTTTGTTTCATGAGGGGGAGGTAATTAGGTTTATTCATTTATTTCTGCTTGGAGGGGGTACTGAGGATTGAACCCAGGACCTCTTGCATACTGAGCATGTGCTCTACCAATTGAGCTATACACTTCCCCTAGGCTGTGGACTATTAGTCAAATAAGCAAATTTAAAAATCCTACCCCAGATGTAGCAGATTTGAATTTGTAAAGAATTAAAGAGACAGCCCCCAACTTCCACCTAAGTTATATTCCAAGACGTGGCCAAAAGACATTTTCCTACTGAAACAGGGTTACTATGGTATTTAGGTACTCAGGCTAGCCCAAGGAGGGCCAATTAACCCATAAGCCTCCAGAATTCTTGAACATGTGCAAAGAACATTAGAAAAACGACTAACGCCAGTGGTCAAAACAGAAAAGCAATAGCACTTGATAAGAAACTGCTTTTTCTTCATCTTGAGTGCCTGCCTGAAGGTCTAAGGCCAGGGGGAGGGATGGACGTCATTTCCCCTGCCTTCCAATTTTAGAATTTAAAGAAGAAAAGAAAAGGTGTTATGTGGGGGCAGGACACAGCATCCAGTGGGGAGCAGCCTGGAGAAGAAAGGACAGAGTTGACCAAGTAGCGACATTATGAAAGGAAGCAGCAGGTCCCTGGGAGCCAGCTGGGTGTGAGGGGGCCGGCAGGATGGCCGGGGACCCTAAATTCTCTCCCGTTCAAGAGGCTGCTTCCTGTAAGGACAGGAGTTCCAGCCTGCACAGAAAGATGACAGAAGGTACTGGATCCGCCAACTGCTGGGCAGACAGGGTGACTCGGAGGCCTGAGAACAAGGAGGGAAAAGGCAATTTTGCCAATGGGATTTTCTAGAGAAGAGAAATGTGTTTCCAATGGATAGAACCAGAAGTGGATTTAAACTCCTGCCACCACATACAAAATTCTGTAAGTAGGAGCAGAAGCAGGGTCTGACGGCAGCTGGAAATCCCCCTCAGTCATCAGAAGAGCCACCTGGGCGTCTGGCTACTTTTAGCTCTAATTTCCAGTCCTGGAGCTGCACTTACCAGCTGTCTGACCAGGCAGGCACACAACCTCTCAGAACCTCACCTCCTCCTCTGTGAGACAAGGTGATAAACTCCCACCCAGGGCTGCAGCAGAGGAGAATGAATGTGCTAACACCTGCAGAATTCACATTAGAGTTGGGCACACTTGAGGGATGGGGAGGGGATAGATAATCAATGTACTGGCTCCCTCACTTCCCAACTAAGGCTTTGAGGCCTTTGACGCAGGTCATGAGGCTGCAACTGAAGGGTGGAGGAGGACTTTCATGATACAAAGTGGGTTTAAAGAGATGAGCACTGTGATTCTAATTTGAGATCAGAGCCTGACAGATGGTCAGACTGTGGGTGGCCACTACCTCCCATCAGCGGGGCCCTGCCCGCGAGGGGGCCGGCAGTAGGGGCAGGCACAGCTCCCAGGCCAAGCAGAGCAGCCCCAGCCATGACAATAAAAGTGTCCATAACCTCTAGTTTCGAATGTTCTCAGGTAAAATCAGAGCTGGAAAGAGCCGTGGATCTTCTGGTTCTACACTCTGATTGCACAGATGAGGGAACAGGCTCAGAGAGGCGAAGGGCTTTTCCTAGTCACACAGCCAGGCAGAGGAAGGGCTGGTCCCAGAAATCAGGCGTCCTGACACCCTGAATGGCAGCCAGAATCCCCCTCATTAGGAAACACTAGCTCATCCACCACAAGCATTTGATGAAATTGGCTTCTAGTCTTTTTAAAATACATAAATATCATTTTAAATTATATTTTAATATGGTATGACTTAAATAATATAGTATAATTTTAAATTAAATTACACATGAACACATTCTTTTTAAAATTAATTTCATTAACTCTTGGGTACATTGTGGTTATTTGGTGTTTACTGAATGAATGAATGAATGAACGAATGGATGAATGTTTATTCTCACTATCTCAGTTCAGGCCTCAGTCTTTCTATCAGCTCCTCCCTGGATGACGGAATAAGCCTTTGATCAGTCCCTTCCTCTGGGTGCCCCTTCACCCAGTGTCCTTCCTCCCTACACTACCCCTAGTCCTACCACAGCCCCACCGCAGGGACCCAGGGGCAAGGAAGGCAAATGAGGCTGCTCAGAGGAGTCCTCTCATCCTGCTCCTCTCTTAGTCAACATGAGCCTTGGGACACCCTTTGGATGAGACTTGGGACAGTCCCCAGCATCCCAATCAGCTTCTCCCTCTTGCTAATAAGTGCTGCCCTCACTCAACAGCTGGTTTTGCCCTTGCTTTTTCTCTCCTTTCCCCCTGATGCCCGGTCTTGGAAAGACCCCAAGCCTCTGGTGGGACTTCAGGAGAATCATTCAATCACAGAAAACTAAGGCCAATTTGATGGGGGAAACTTTTCACAATGTATACATATATAACAAATCATTTTGTGTCATGTAAATATCTCAGAATTTTGTCCATTATACCCCCAATAAAGCTAAAAAAGAGAAGACATTCAGGACAGATCCTGGAGCACTGGCAGGGCCTGAGAGCCTGGAGATAGAGGCTTGGCCAGGCCCAGCACTGCTGAAGGCAAGGGAGTGAGTGGGTTCTCCAAGAGGGGGCACAGCTCAAGGATGGGTTCTGGGAGATTTCCTGGCAGGAGGTGACAGGAAGAGTCACAGACAGAGCAACCAGGACTCAGGAGGAGAGTCAGAAGTGTGTCTGATCCCCAAGGTCAAAGAGATGGTTCAAAAAAGAGGGTGTGGCCAACAGTGGGAATCCAGCTGAGGATGGACAAACAGTGGCCTCCCCTTCCGGAGATGGACGTGCACCGCCGTCCCCTGGGCCTGGTTGTGACTAGAGGCCCTCGGGCTGGATCTGGCACTGAACAGCCTCCTAGTGAGGCTGGACAGTGAGCCTGGAAGGGAGGGGACCCTCCATCAAACCCCAGGGACAAGTGCCCAAGACCCCACTGAGCAGAAACAGGGTGGGACGGAAACCAAACAAATTGCTCCTTTAAAGCCACCTGAATTTCACGTTTCAGGAATGTTTGATTTGGGGCTTCTCTTTCCTGCAGCAGGATATTTAAAGAAAACAAATCTTTAAAAGCTTCAGCTCCAAAGCAAAGAGCCCTCTGTGTGCCTACGTCTGGTCTCGGCTTCAGGAACAAACCTCCTTTACTCTTTGGTCTGGATTGTATCCAAGGCAGATAGAACCTCTGGGCCAAGGTGGGCGCAGCCCAAGGCCCTGCTGACAGTTCAGAGTAGAACCAGCACAACCAGACCCTGGGGCCTTCCAGAGGCTTCCACACCAGGGGTACAGTGGGGCTGGCAGACGAGGGTACCAGCTGGGAGCCGAGAGGGCCACATCCCTGCCCCAAACCCGAGTCTGGTCAGCTCTTCCCCCAGGGACAGATACTTGGTGGCGAAGAGAGGGAGCTGAGAAGTCACCCAAGGAGGTGACCCAGGCGGGTCTGTCTGGGATTCAAAAGGAGGCAGCCCATTCTTGGCCTTGGCTACTTCCATAGGGTCCAAATTCAGAGCCTGCAAAAGGGCAGGGGAAATGGAGACAGAGGGACAGGGAGTTACTCCTGCCAAGCTCCCCACGCCAGAGTCCAGCCATCTCACTGCTCCCTTTACAGCAACCCCACGCCCACGGGGCTGGGCCCGTGTGAAGAAGTGAAAGTCCAGAGCACCTCCGGCCATGCCCTGTCAGCCCACGTGCTAGGAGGGCCTGGGCTCTGGTCTCCCTCTGCAGATGCAGTAACAGCAGCTCCGAGAGGCTACAGGCTTTTCTGGGGCCACACCACCAGGAAGCACAGGGCCTGCTTTCCAGCCCAGGTCTCCTGATGCCCAGTCTTGGCATCCACTGCCCTGGGTAGGAAAAGGGTAGGCAGGAGAGGGTCTTTCCATGCTGTTTGTCAAGGGCCAAGGAACAGATATTGAGGAACTACTGGGCAGGGGACTTTCTCAGTCAGATGGCCAAGGGTCCTGCCCAGGGGTCAGTACTCTTCCTTGGTGACATAAGGTCCCCTTCCCCCACTACCAGGGGACAGATGAGGTTCAGGGAAAGGTCCTTAATGAGTCACTGAATAAGCCCTGCCAAGGGCCTGGCACACCTCAGGGCTTGTCCCCAGACCAGACCTTCCTCTCTGTCCGCTAGGTCGTGGACTCCCAGGAGGGCAGGGTAGGAGTAGCCCCAAGGATCCCTAGAAGACCCTGCCCTTGCCGACAGGGAGACGGAGGCCCGAGGACTGTCCAAGGTCATGCCCACGGAAGTAATAGCAGCACCCTCCCCACAATTTACATTGAGGATTAAATGAGATAATACAAGCCAAGCACTCAGCCCACAGCTAGCCTTCAAACCGATACTGTTATTATTGTCATCACTTTTGTGAGTTTGCCCATGGGAGCCACGTTACCAGGTCTGCAGGAGAAGAAAGAGTGCCCTCCCTGTTTGCAGGCCAGGCCTCTGACCCAGCCAGTTTCTCACAGTGGAGGTGGAAAGGGCTGAGATGCAGGAGACGGGGACCCAGCCTCACCTGGCCTCTACTTAGCTGCCTGACCCCGGGGCAAGCCCTGCTGCCCACTCCCTGTTTTCTTCCCACTGAAAAATAAGCTAGATGTTCAGTGTGGGAAGATTTCTTCCCGTGTGGGGACTTCCAACTTCAGCAGCACCAGTCCCACCAGGGGCAGCTGGGAAAGCGTGTGCCTGGCTCGGAGGAAGAAGCCCGGCTCAGAGACAGACAAAGGCGCCCTGTGCAGGCCTTGCCTCTGGCCGGGCCCAGAGTTCTGGAGGCTTCCATACCCAGCCCGAGAGCTTCCAAGAATCACAGTTGCAAGTTATTACTTGAAAGTTGTCAGACAGTTTACTTTGTGTTCCTGGAAGCTATAGTCCAGGAAAGTTGGTGGAGGGGCGGAGAGAGAGAGTGAAAGAGTGTGGAAGTCAGTGAAAGAAGGAAGAGCAGGGAGAGAGCAGACAGAGTGGAAAGAAGGGAAGAGGCGAGGCAAAGACAGACTCAGAGAGACAGACTGGGACAGGGAGAGGGCAGAGCCGGCAGGAGCGGTGGGCGGTGGCTGTGAGCGAGGCCAGGACACAGGCTCAAATGACCACAGCTTTGACTTTCTTCAGCCTGGGACACTGCCTGGCCTCAGAACAGAAGCAACAAGGTGCTTTCTTAACAGGAAACTCCCTCGCCTGTGTGGGAGGGCAGAGCCATTTAGGTGGTTTCTCTTGCTGCTCCCTTGAACACTCAGCCCACACCTTCACTCCCTTTTGGCCTGGGGACACAAATAGTGCTTGATTTTCGTTAAAACAGCACCACAAACATCCCCTCCGAAGCAGCACACTTCCCCTTTGCTGCCTGGCCTCTAGGAAACATGCTCCAAACGGCAAGAGCGGGCTGCTGTTGCCACAGTGACCAGCATCTCCAAGGCCCCGGCAGGTCACAAAGTCCTGACTCGGGCATCACCTGGATCCTATTGTGGGGACAATCACTACCACGATTTAGCACCTGTCACATGCCAGAACGCGGGTCAAGCTCTCCACGTGCACTGAATAAAGAATCCTCATACAAGCACAACAGAGGCCACGATTCATCCCATGTTACAGTGGGAAACCTTGGCCATCTGGCTTCTGAGCCCAGGCCTTAACCACTACTCTCAGCTGAAATAAAACAGAACCGCCTATGAGGCACATCATAAAGACAAAGGCTAAAGGAGCTTTGGCTCTGCCACTTAGAAGCAATGTGACCTTGGGGAAGTGGCTTGTTTGCTCAGTTCTGGCTTCCTCATCTCTAGGACCAGAATAACCGCCTCAGGGGGGTTGTCACGAGAACTAAGGGAGATCCTGTGAACGACCTAGCCCAGGCCCTGGCCCCAGGGGCACTCAGGAAAGTTTTGTGACCCAGCACGAGCCTGGCAAACCTTCAGCCCAGCCACCTCCCTCCACCACGCTCTGCGTGCAGGACTGAAGGAGGACATGGGTGTCGCTGGAGCATCACCTGGGTGCCAGGGACTGGGTGCCCAGGAGGGTCAGCCAGCGAGGGGCCCCTGACTTGGGAGGTGTTAGGCTTCTGGCCCCCGATCCCAGCTCCAGCCGCCTCCTCTGCCCTCTCTGTCCAGGCCCCACCCCACCCTCAGCCACTGGCAGGGTCCCCTTGGGTGGGGTGGGCAAGGCAGGGTAGGGCGGGGCTGAGCACAAGGGAGCGGGGCGTCATTATCACTCCCAGCAGAGATGGAGTTAAGCCTGCCTTCTTATCAGGGCCTCAGGTCCTGTGCTGATACACCCTGCCTGGCTCTGTGGGGGCTGGTGGGGGGCAGTGGTGGCTCCCCAAGTCTTTCCTCCTCTGAAATGGTCACCAGAGCAGGAATAGGAGAGGCAACCTGGGCTTGGACAATGTGCCATCCTAGGCAATCCCGTTCCTCTCTGGTAAAAATCTGTGAAATCGAGGGTGGAGAGGCAGCTAGATGAGATGACTCCTAAGTCCCTTCTAGCTCCAAAGACTTAGGACCCTGTGACCACCTGTGAGCTGGCCATAGTGGTCATCCTGTTACGGACGAGGGACCTGAGGCCGAGCAGAGGACAGAAACCTGCTCCCATGGCACACTAGCTGAGTGACACCCAGGCCTCCTGACTTCAGCCCGCTGCTCTTCCCAGCCCCGTGCCCTGAACTTCGGAAGGCCCATGGAGGAAACGGCTGGAGATGACAAGGGGTGGCTGCTTCTGGGCTCCCCCTCCTTCCATCAGGCTCCAGGAATGGGCAGGGTATCTCTCAGAGTGGCTCCAGACCTGTGGGCACATGCTAGCCCTGCTTGGGGATCACTCCTTGGCTCCTGCCTAAGGGAATGCAGGCTTCCAGGGTGTGTGGAGAGCTGGCCCCGTTTTCAGGCCCTGATAACACCCCTCCCCATATCAGTGAGCCAAGGATTGAGAGGTGTGTCTGGGAGTCAAGAGCAGGTTCAGCAGAAATGTGGAGGTGGCTGAAAGCAAAGGTGGGTGCAGATCAACCAAGGCCTACAGGACAGGAAAGAATCTCCGAGGGATGTCCAAGGCTTAGGGGAGAGGGAGTCAAAGGAAGGGGTGAGCTAGGTCCCACTTACTGCTTGGGAGATGAAATGCTTAATCCAAGGTGCTTTCCTAAGGGAATCCTAGAAATCTCAGAGACCCAGAGAGAGAGACCCAGAATCTACATCCCAGGGCAGGAGGGAACATGGCTGCCTTTGAGAAAGTTATGTCCTTGCCCAGTGAGGAAACTGAGGCCCAGGCTGTTGAGGGAGATGACTCACACGTGGCTTAGGACTTGGAAGTCCCTACCTGAGACTGGGTGAGTCCCCCTACAGCTGGAGGCAGGGACCTGGTGGGTGCAGTCCTGATGAACCAGGCAGAGTAGCAGAGAGACGGGCAGCAGGACAAGGCAGGGCTAGGCCTGGCCTTCTCGGCCCCTGTGGAGCTGGGGCTCTAGGCAGGCTCCATTCAGGCACCCAGTCAGTTCCATGAATATCCTCCATCCAGGCCTTGGCCCGGGTTCCTGAATTCTTGTCCTCTCTGGCCGAGGCCCAGACCATCCTGAGGACTCCCATTTGGGAGCTGACCTCAGAGCCTCTCCTCACTGCAGGGCAGCCTGGGCTGAGCTGGGCTCTCTGAACACACACAGACACAAGACTCACACAGATTTGTGCACCACATACATACCTGGGTCCAGGGCCCAAAAGGTCTCATGCCCTCATCCCCTCACCATGCGAACACGGACTGTGGGCTACCCAGACAGGCAACGCTGCTTCAGCTTTGCTTGAAAATACGAGCCTTAAGGATTTTAAATGTGGCCATGGAAGCCACATACCATAAGGCCAAAACTGGGCTGCCTTTTTCTTTGCCAGTGAATACCCCACACCCCTCCCAGGAATCCAAGGTTAACCCTGAGTGCTGAGAAAAGGCTTGAGCCCCAAGGGAGGTTGGGACTTGAGAGACACTGGGACCAGGGCAAAGGGGGCGAGAAAGAGCTGGAGTCCTTAGGTTGAACAAGGCTGGCCAAGACCCAGAGCCAGAGCCAGTGCCGTGGGGGAGGCTGGGCCTGGACATGGAAGGGCCTGAGGCTGCCACAGACAGGATGGGAGGAAGAAGGAAAGAGCCTCAAAGGGGACTCAATGTGGAGAGAACCTGAGCCATGCCCTGCATCATCGGTCACCCACCTCCCCAGCTGGGCTGACACATGTGGAGGATGAGCTCCTGTCCCCAGGACACAAGCACACACGTGCACACACAGGCACACACCTTCACAGGCCCCTGGGGTGTTCATCTGACCCTTCGGTGACGTCCTTCCCTCTCTCCCTCAACACACCTCATTTTGCCTGAATACAGGGGTGGTAGGAAACAGAGTGGTCGGAGCCCATCCTCACCTCCTAAGGCAGCAGGTCTGAAAGCTCAGGGTGGCAGGACCCCATGGGGCCCTTGAGATTCAGGGATGGGGCACTTCAGATTCTGACTCCGCCCCTCTCCCCACCAGAGATGCTGAGTCAGTGGTCTGGGGCTCAGGTAATTCTGATGTGGTGTGGTAGCTGCGTGGTGGACAAAATAATCATCATCATAGTGGCTGCATTCATTGTGTGCCTACTGCATACCTGGTGTTTTACATGAACCACCTCATTTCATCTTCTAACAACTTTCCTGGAAGGTGCCATTAGTTCTATTCCCAAGGTCACTCTGGCCACTTGAGGAACCACAGTTCGACTTGGTTCCCTCGCACTCACCCTATCCCCGCCCCTCCTTCCCCTACAGACTCACAGGGCCTGTAACCCACCCTAGACACAGGACCGGAACAAGCACCTGACTCCCCCAAAAGAGGGAGTGGCCAGGATGAGACCGGCTTGCAGGAAAGATGCAGGATTGGACTATGATGGAGAACAATCCCACACCTCCACCTCCTGGGATGAGGCAGGAGGAGGGCCTGCTCCCAGCCTGAGAGCCAGCCCCAACCCACCCCGGAGGCGCCAGTGTGGCAGGGCTGGACCAGGCCAGGCTTGGCGAATTCCCAGGAGGCGGGCGCCCCCTGCAGCCAGACGGGGGTGCAGCAGGGCGTCGGCCGGGACTTTCCCGCGGCTGACACCCTCACGGCTGGGTTTTCTCTTATAACATCCCCAGCCCTCGCCGTGGTTGTTATGGTTGCCCCATTTTAACGATGAGAGCAATGTTGAGTGTCTTGCCCAAGGTCGCAGAGTCAGTCAGTATTGGATCTTGGCTCCTCCCTCCCAGCCCCTCAGAGCCCGCCACATCCCCATAATCCCTCGCACTCAGGACAGACAGCGCAGCAAGGCAGTCGGAGGAGGCAGGCAAAGGGTATTTAATGGGCTTTGGGGCCTCCCAGCACTCCCGCCAGGGGGGTGGGTAAGGGCAGGGCACAGAGGTCTCCACGAGGGGCTCAAGAGGTGGGGTTCGGGTGCAGGGGCTCCTGGCATCGGCCAGTGCGAAAGGGCGAGAGGCAGACGGAGCTTCGCCTGGGGGCCTCCCGCAGCGGGGGCAGCACCGGGCCAGCCTGGAGCTAAACATAGAGTGGGGGATGGGTGCTCTCCCCGAAACCCGCCCCCCAGCCCACCCAACCGGGGAGCAAGAAACCGTCCAAGCCACCGCCCCCTACAGGCAGAGCAAAGGGAGTGGGTTGGCACCCAGAATGTCCCTGCAGGTGCCTGGTGTGTGGGACATCCTAATGCTCCACTTCCATATGGTTCACAGACTGGGCTTCAGCGCAAAAGGTGCCTTTAAATAGGGGAATCTGCCCCCCAACCCAATTATAAACCACTGAACTAGTCTCAGTCCTCATTAATAGCTGAAGAAACTGAGGCCCAGAAGGAATAAATGACTGGCCCAAGGCCATCCGGCAAGTGAATGGTGTGGCCTTTTCCCTTTGTGTCTCCAGGGACCCCTGGTGTTTTCTGGAGACCTGTGACTCTACCTCCAACACTCCTCCAGCCTAAAATCTCCATCCCCTGAGCTCTGAGTGCTCCAGCTTCAGGGCAGCCCAACATGGGAGGGAGGGGGGTCCCGGACACCCGTACTATGGGCAGACGCCCCCTCCCAGCACACACAGGCACACACTCCTCACCTCCTGGAGGGCTGCAGCCTCACCACTCCCTGGGGGACCCTTCCCTGGTTTGTAAAGACCCAGAGGTTGGGGCTGGGAGCCAGACCCAGGCCCAGGGAGGGTTGGAGGACTGAGCACAGGAGGGCACACGGAGATGTGCGGATTGTGCACGGGCACCCAGTCAGGCATCTCCACTCTCTGCAGCCAGACAGCTTTGGCCATGTACCTAGGGAGTGACAAGCCAGATGCAAGGGGTCCCTGGCCCTCCTGGCCCTGCAGGGAGCAGGGGACCAGTCTCAACCAGGCTGCAGTGCCCCTCTACCCCATTTCTTGGTGAAAGAACCCACAGAGGCAAGGAAGAGGAGGCTCGAGAGGCTCCCACAATGCCTTGGAGAAAATCCCAAAAGAAGAACCATGAGTGTAAGGAGCTGGGAGCTGTGCTAAGGGGTCAGGGGAGATGACCCAGCCGCACCCCACCCCCCCAGCCCCCCGGGCCACCACTCAGGCCTCTGGTTTGCCAACTCACTTGGGTCCTAGCGGTGCACAGATTGTTAAATACCAGTTGCTGGCACAGCCATGGTCGAAGGGGTTGTATCCCTGCAGGTGTTGGCACTGGAGTGGGGGGTGAGGACAGGAAGAGGAGCTCAGATCTAGCAGGAATGGGCGGACCAGCCCCCTCACCTGCCCTCCCTGCACAGGCCAGCTCAGTCCAGGGCTGCAGCAAGACTCCAAGGACAGAGAAGCCAGGAGAGTCAGGCAAGGCCTCCCCCAACACACTTCTGGCATTGCTCTGGCATTGCTCCCACCTCCCCTGCCTTTTCAGGGGTCCTCCCCCATCACCTTGTAGCCTCCCGTTCTCAGTATCCTCCCCTTCTCTGTCTCCTTTGACCACACACATCCTCCAGGTACTTCCTTCCGGGTACACTTTCAGATCTTCCTTTTGCTGCTAAACTGCTCCAAAGACAGTTCCACCCCTGCTCCCTCAACTTCTCTACTTTCTCATGTTTCATTTTTTGCTAAAATTGTGCCTTCCCTGAATTTCACTGTCAGTGAAGGGCAGCTGTATGGGGTGCAACCATATTGCCCTAACCAAAAGCACATGGGCCTGAAAGTCTGGGCTGAAGGTCTTGAGCACCCAGTGCTTGACCAATGAATGTAAAGATCAAGGCAAAGGTCAAGTCCTCCTCTGGTCACTCTTGACCATGTTCTCTTCCTCTCCTCCTGCCACCTATCAGTCTCGCCCCCTCCTCCTCCCCAGCACAGCGAGACACTGGGACTTCAAGAGCCTTAGCTACAGAATGTTAGTCATGACACAAAGTGGCCCAGGAGCACCTCGGCCCCACCAGCTCCCCTGTGTCGCGTGCCCCTGTTATGAAGATTTTTATCTTCAACACTATTCTGCACCAGAGGGAACCAGGACTCCATGCAGGGCAGCTGACACCTAGGGGAGGAGAAGTCAAGACCCCAGAACATCCCGTTGTTGCCAAAAAGCAATACTATCATGATATTTTGAGTTCTGCCTACTTTATGGTGTGTAAAGCATTTAAGAAAAACCAGTATTCTATTCTATTCTAATTAAATGGTTATAAGAGTTTGATCAAACTGACAGTCAGAATTTAAAATCTAGAGAAATAAATTTTTATTTGCTAGATGTACATGATGTATAGAAAAATGTTGATTGCTCAGTGCTTAAGGAGTGGTAATTGTTTAATGAAATCCTAAGAACTGACCAATAAAGTAGAACTCCTCCCTCTCCCCACATGGGACCCTCAGACGTGAATGGAATCCAACAGCTCGGAAGTTCCCAGACTGTCCTCTCTCACGGGCTCCAGACCTGGTCTCCGGCTCCAATTCTGTGTCTCAAACGCACTCACACCCCACAGGACCAAAACCGAAGTGAGGGCCATGTCTCCTGCTCAATTCCCTGATGCCTCTGCTCTCTCACCTTCTACCCCAAGGATTGGAGCATCAGGCTTCTCTCTCTTCTTCTCTTTCTTTCTCTCCCAAAGCATTATACATTCCTTTATAGGTTCACTCATTTGTTCATAAATATTTAGGGACCTCAACACTGTTCCAGGCATTGTGCTGGGGACTGAGGACACACCACAGACAACAAAGCCAGCCTTAACTTTCAGAGTGGTGAGAGCAGCGCAGAGAGGGCTTTGGTGAGAAGGGCAGGCAGCCCAGGCCAAGACTCCAAGGTGCAGGCAGGGGACTAGCAGCCTAGACAGCAGAGAGCGCTGAGCCCTGAGCAGCTGGGGAAGGACCCCTGCAGGGACATTCTGTCTCAGGTTCTGCTGTGTCCAGGCTGGAAAGGTTAGTCTGAGGACTGCCTGCTGCTTGGGCCACCTGCAGCACCCGTGTGACAGTGAGGATGGACGCAGTGCTGGAGTGGGTTGAGGAGGGTGAAGAATGACACTAATGAGCACAGCCAACTCTTTCAGGAAATATGGCTACGCTGGAGAGGAGAGCACAGCAGGTGGAGTGGAGGGCTGTGATGTTAAGGGATGTCTGCTTTGTTGTTAAGATGCGAGTGACATGAACATGTGTAATGACGATGGGAAGGAATGGTAATAACGGTAACATGCAAGCTGCTTATTCATACCAACCACCATTCTGTGTATCTTACACATACTCATCTATGCTGTCCTCTTTTACACATGGGGAAACTGAGGCACCAGATGGCTAAGTAACACAGCCAAGATCTCCCTGCTGGTATGTCATGGAGCTGTGATTTGAATTCATGTGGTCTGGCTCCAGAGCCCTTGCTGTCTAAGCAAGTGGCCCAGCAGAAGTTGTGGTCAAGGGGTGGAGGCAGGAAGGAAATGCAGCTGAGGTGTGTGAAGAATGCCTGGAATGGGTTCTGGTAATGGAAGAGCCCTGCCTGGTGAATCACAGAGTGCAGACCACACTTAGGTTTCCTATAAGGCCTATAAGAGGCTATAAGATCCTGGTTTCGTATAGACAGCCCCATCTGAACAGTGGAAGGAGGGCAGGCCTATGGCCTGACCTGGGATGGAAGAATCACAGGATGTGGGAAGGGAGAGTACTGCCCAGGAGAGGCTGAAATGATGGACTGAGGCTGGAGAGAGAAGACATGCAGACCACACGGAGCTGATGAGTAAGGGCTGAGCAGAGGAGTCACAGGTGGGCTGAGAACCAAATATGGGTAGGGTAGAGTGATTAAGTGGTGACTGGAAGGATGGAAAATGGTGAGCAAAGAAGGCTCCTCTGTCCTTTCAGCTGTCTCAATGTCTCCAGCCTCTCCCTCATTGATGTGGCCCACTACAGTCTTCCTAAAACAGCCTTTAGTCAAGTCATTGTCATGTGGAAGGAATCCCTTGGCAAGGATGTTCATTTTTACCACTCCTAGTCAGCACAGTACTCCAAGACAGTGCAGTAAGAAAAGAAAAAGAAATAAAGCCATACATGTTGGAAAGGAAGAAATGAAACTGCCCTTTTCACAGATGACATGATTTTCTATGTAGAATCAACAAAAAAGCTATTAGAACTAAAAAATGAGTCCAGAAAAATTGCAAGATTCAAGACTAATATCAAAAATCCATTGATTTTTCTTTAATAAATAAATGGAAATGAAATTTTTAAAAATCATAATAACACGAAAACTTACTTAGAAAAAATCTAACACAATGTAGGCAAGATCTATATGCTAAAAACTATAAGACACTAATGAAAGAAATCAAAGAAGACCCTAAATAAATGGAGAGGTATACCACATTCATGGAATTATGAACTCTTAAAACTCAATATTGTTAAATTGACAATTTTCAAAATTGATCCATAGGTTCAACACAATCCAAATGAAAATCTCAGCAAATTTTTTTTGCAGAAAATGACAAATTGATTCTAAAATTTTTATGGAAAGTCAAGGTAACTAGGATAGCCAAAAGAACTCTGAAAAAGAACAAAGTTGGAGAATTCACATTGCATGATTTCAGACCAAAGCTACTAATCAAGATAGTGTGGTAGTGGCAAAAGAATAGAGTGTCCAGAAATACACCCACACCTAATAGATTTTTGACAAATGTGCAAAGGCAACTCAATGGAAGGGACAGTCTTTTTTTTTAATGGTGCTGGCGCAACCCACATGCAAAAAAATAAATCTTGACCCATGCCTTGCATCATATACAAAATTTAACCCCAAATGAATCATAGTCCTAAATATAAAACCTAAAACTATAAAACTTCTAGAAGAAGACATATAAGAAGATCTTTGTGACCTTGGGTTAAGATAAGACTTCTTAATTACACACAAAAACACAATTCATAAAAGAAAAATTGATAATGTACTTCATCAAAACTTAAAACTTGATCTTTGGAGGACACTGTTTTAAAAATGAGATGATAAGCCACAAACTGGGAGAAAATATTTGCAAAACACATATCTGAATCCTGAATACATAAATAACTCTTAAAACTCAATATTAAGAAAACAATTTTTTTAATGGGCAGAAGATTGGAATAGACATTTAATCAAAGATACACTGATGGCAGAAAAGAACATAAAATGATGTTCAAAAATCATTAGTCATTAGGAAAATGCAAATTAGAACCACAATGAGATATCACTACACATCTACACATTTATTAGACTGGCTAAGTTAAAAAAAAAAAACAGAAACAAAAACTGACAACTTCAGATGTCAATGATGCAGAGCAACTGGAATTTCTCATCCATTGCTTATGGGAATGCAAAATGGTACAGCCATTTTGGAAGACAATTTGGGAGTTTCTTATAAAGTTAAACATACAGTTACTCAGCAATGTCACCCTTAAGTATATACCCCTCACCAAAATGAAAACTTGTATTCACATGCCTGTACACCCATGTTTATAGTGGCTTTATTTATAAACACCAAAAACTGGAAACAACTCAAATATCCTTCAGCTGGCGAATGGGTAAACAAGCTGTGTGTGCCATAGCCACATGACAGAACACCACAAGCAATTAAAAAGGAGGAAACTACTAATATGGGCAACAACATGGATGAATCTCAAATGCATTATGCTAAGTGCAAGAAATGAGGCTCAAAAAGCTATGACTGCATTTACATGAGATTCTGAAAAAGGGAAAACTATTGGAATAGAAGACAGACCAGTGGTTGCCAGGGGCTGAAGGTAGGGAGAGAAGCTGACTATGAAAAGCCGTGGGGAACTTCTGGGGAAGATGGAACCGTTCTAAATCTTGATTGTGGCGGTGATTAGTGGGCTGTATGTATTTCTCAAAACTCATACAACTGTGCACTAAAAAAGGGTGAATTTTACTGTATGTAAAGAAAAAAAAATCCTATCAAGGCTTCCAGGTTCTACTGCACCAAGATTAAATTATCCGCATGACTCTTTTGCCTTTTAAATCTGGCCAATCCCAGGCGTTCCACTTGCTTTCCCATGCCACCTTCTGCTCCAATTAGAACTGTTTCCTCATCATCCTATCAACATTCCACAGACTTTCAGGCCTCCCTGCTTTTTTTTTTTTTTTTTTTTTTTGCAAGCTTCGCCCCACACTGCAGTGCCCTCCCCACAGACTTCCTCCAAACCACTGCGTGGCACGTCCTAGTTCACCCTGCGGTCCTCACTGCACTCTCGATGCCCTCTCCGAGTCTGTACTGCACTACGTAGGGTAGGCCCCTCTCAGTGTTTACGGATGTCTGGAGGGTGTTCCTCGGATTTAAGGTTCCTTGTGAACACGAGCGTAGGATGCAGCCTTACACACCTCTAAGCCCGTCGCGCAAAATAATGCGTACGCGGCCCACACAGAGTAGTCCCTCGACGCAGCGCACCCAGAAAGGAGAGTGACCACCGAGCTCCAGAGGGAGGTGAGATTTGAGCTGAATCTGGGTCTGGAAGGGCTAATGAGGCACCTTCCAGGGAGGTCAGGCAATCAAGGACCAGGGAGAAGGAGAAAGACTGGAAGTGCGGAAGTCCCGGAGGCGCCAGGGGACCGCCCACAGCCCGGTATCTTGGCGCCCCGCTCGGCCCCGCGTACCTTGCCTTCGTAGGAACGCTCGGCCGCGCTCACCGACATGGCCTGGATCAGCAGGAGCAGGAAGAGTGGCACCAGGAAACCGGTGGCGGGTACAGCCACCACGATGCTGCGCACAAGCTAAGGAGCAGCGCAACCAGAATGTCCTCCCTGGTCCCGCCCCTCAGCCGGTCCCCGCCCCCGCTCCAGCAGCCCCTCCCGCAACCAGCCCGGCGCATCCTCTCCCCAGGCTGTAAACTTCAACCTCGACCTACCCTGCGGTCCAGGCCCCCGTGCCACCTCTAGCACTCCTCATCCAGGGTCCTGCTAAATGCTCAACGCTTCATAGGCCCTCCTAGCCCCATCCCTCTTCCCTGACCTCACCTGGTCCCAGACTGATCCTCCGGAGCGGCTTCGCTGTTTAACCCTGCCCATCATTAGCTCTGTCCGCGTGACTCCGCCCCTCGGGTGTCCCCGCGCTCCCCACGACTCCCCTATTGGGTCCCGCAGCCTGGCGGATACGCGATAGCCTTGTCCATGGAGAACGGCAGGTGGGTCGTGCGCACCAGGAAAATCAGACAGGTGACTAAAATGGCGCCCGAGTAAAGGCATAGGGACAGGACGAGCAGCATGAAGAAGCGGAAGTTGCGGTGACCGATGCAGTTATTGACCCACTTGCAGTGGTGGTCAAAGTCCTGGGCAAGTGGGAAAGGGGTCAGGCCTCGAGGACACAACCTCTGACCCAGCCTCCATAGCCCCTAAATCTGAGGTCTTACCCCCACACCCGCTAAGTCACCTGCCCCACGTACTGGCTCCCTTTCCTGGGAAGAAACTGAGCCACAAAGTCCCTAACGATGCTGGCATCTCTGTGGTTAGGGCACCGTAGGGCTCTGAGGCTCACTCACATAGCTGAATGTCAAGAGGCCTTTAGAGGCAAGGCCTGCCCGATCTTCAGTGGGACACATCCTGGTGTAACTTTGAGCGGGACATAGACTACCTCTGGGCCTCCGTTTCCTCATCCATTGGCTGAGCGTAATAATAACAGCCTTGTCCAGCCAGCCTCCCAGGTTGTGCACATAAAAGACAAGCATTCAGAGCCCAGGAGACCCACTTGCACGGACAACCAGAAGAGGATAGGCAAGTTCCCCTGCAGTCAGCCTGAGGGTCTTGGGCATCTAGTGTCAGCAAGCCCTGGGTAGGACAGGGGTGTCTTTCCTCCCCTGGGTCTGACCAGGCTCAGCATAGGTGTGGATGCCCTTCTGCATGTCAGCACCAGTGTGGGTAAGGACTAGCCTCCCAGAACAGGTGCAGGCACAGAGGCATTGACCTGCATGAGTGACCAAGAGTGGCTGGGAGTTACTGCCACCCTTGGTCCTTTGCAGAACTGGAAGTGGTTTCACTCTCATCACCGGCCCCGTGGGAATGGGTCTTCTGATCCCAGGCAGGGGCTGGGAGGGTAGGTAGGCAGGCGAGAGGGGCACTCACCTCCACACAGATGTTGCACCAGGGGCAGTGGTAGGTCCGGGGAGGGCGGTGGAAGCAGCACTTTTGGCACCACTGCAGGCGGAATGCCCTGTGGTTCACCCATACCACATGCACCATCATGGGGCCCTGTTCGTTGGAGCCTGTCATGGGAAGAGGACTGAGTAGCAGCAAGAGGCCCTTCCCTCAGTCGGCTGCAGCAGAAGGGTGTGGGTAGGCAGCCCCACAGCATCACTGGGCTCCAGGAGGGGTGGGGATGAGGTGGATAGGGGAATCTCTAGTCCCCACTGAGTAAGCTGACCAAGCTCAGAAAGGCTGGCAGTCAAAGGGGAGGTGGGTTGCCAGACCCAGGAGTTCTTTGAGAACTCAGGCCTTTGGCAATGTGATTGATGTTTGAGGGAGCTTATGCAGTGGGCAGAAGGAAGAGAAAACTGAGTGGTTGTGAAAAGCTGGCTTCTCTCTCCAGCCTGCCCTGGCCCTCTCCTCCAAGGCAACTGCAAAACCTCTAGAATCCTGCTTTTCTACATCTCCATGGCTTAGGAAATGAAGTGCCAGAAGCAGGGCCTGAGCAAATGAGAACATGGGGTGAAGGAGTCCTGAGACCCCAAGCAGGGAGATGGGAGGAGCACTTAAGGAACCGCCCCACCCCCGGCAGGCAGGAGCCCTTTAGGGTGCTACCTCCTTCTCCCCGGGGGCCAGTGTTTCACCTTGATGCAAGATGCCAGGGTCTGAGAAGTTGAGAGAAACAAGACTGAAGAAGGTGATGACAAAGAGGAAGCCTGTGATGACGGGAAAGGCCCATTCCCCGTTCTGGGCCAGCCACCTGCAACTGAGATCAGAGCAGGACTCAGCCCTGATCTGGGGAGGCCTGAAGCTCCCCCAGGACCCAGTCCACCTGGTCAGGACCCACAGACCATAAATTCTGCTGTAAATATCCAGGCTAGGGACAGATCCATAGAGACTCCACCACATGTCACCCAGTATTACCAGCCAAATGCACCAAGTGCTCTATGCCTCTGTGCCTTGGCCCATTCAGTTCCCTCGGCCTAGAGCACCCTTCCTTCCCTGACCCTTTTTCAGCAGCCCCCAACACCATTCTATCATTATGTGTTGTCCTTTCTGTCACTCTAGGAAATCTGCCAGCTTGTGTGGGATACACACGGGAATGCGAAGAAGAGGCCACTTAAAACGACCAGCAGCACTACGTTGAAGGCAGCAAACAGGCTTGGGAGGATCCAGGGGAGTAGGGCCTGAGGCAGGGGATGGCTCTCCTTCATGTGGGGTGTGGCATCCTTCAAGAGCGGCATGGCTGGACCTTCTGTGCCCCCAGGGGGGATCAGAGCCTCCAGGCTCCCTCCCCTCTGCTGGCTCCAGGAGCCCCATGGTCACAGCAGCCTTGGAAGCCACAGCCCAGGGTGGAAGGAAAGCAGTCCCAGTGTGACATCACAGAAGCCAAGGAGAATGGGGGCTAGGAACTCTTCCGCTGAACAGTCTGGAGCCTGTGACTGTCCTGTCCGACAGCAACCTCCCCCCACCCTGCTTGTGCTGGGGACTGAGAGGTCCTGCCCATGAGAGGTTGGCTTTGAGACCTCGTGAGATTGGAGAAACTCATGGGGAGAAGGTGATTCTACTCACCCTTTCAGGCTTGCTGCTAATTGAAGCACACAATGCGCATTGCTCTATCTCCACTTTTTTTTCCTTTTTGTTATTACAAAATTGCACTTTGGGGGAAGAGGCAGATAGATCTTCCCTCATTTCCAGGGTTAGCTTCGTGACACAGAGACATAAGTGAATGCCCGAGGGTTTCTAGAAAAGTTTTGCTTTCCTGATAAAGGGAGAAAAGACAGTTGGGGCAGCTCTGTCCCTTTCTTCCTGTTCTGAACCTAGACATGCTGGCTGAAGTGTCACCTTGAGCCGTCAGTCATTAAGTCAATATGGGGCACAGACAGAAAGGCACAGATGACATTGAGCCACTGCCCCAGCCTTGGGCCACCTCCCTCTGAGCTGCTCATTGTATGGGAAGTAACTGGATTGTGTGGCGCATACAGCTGATATTTGTCATGTGTTTTAGCCACTGAGTGTCTGAACCCTTGTACTATAAGTCGTGATGAAGGGCAAAGACTGTTTCCCCATCCCACCTGGAACTGAAAAGTGCTACAAACCCGCATTCCAAGCCCCTCCTGCAGCTAGTGCACGGCCTGTGACTCGGGCGCCACCTGTTAGCCTGAGAACTGCTACCACCTACCAACTGAGGAGTATGCGGAGACGCAGCAACTGTCTGTTTAAAACCGGAGCAAGTAAAGTTCAAAGTTCTTAATGTGGCCTTCAAGGCCCTCCCTGATGGGGCCCACTAACTTTCCAACCTCATTTCCTAACACTCAGCCCCTAACTCACTCCATGCCAGTCAGGCACACTGGCCTCCTTGCTGTTCCCCGGACATACCAGGTATGTGCCAGCCCTGGGTCCTTCACATTTGTTCTCCTTCCCTGGAATTCTCTGCCACGTATATTCGCAGAGCTTGCTCCCTCGCTTCCTCGAGTTCTTTGTTCCATTGGTGCCTTCTGCCATTATCCAAATGTCTGCATCTCCAACTGTTTCTTTAGAAGAGATTCCTAACTGTTGGATTTGGGGTCAATGAGTGTGACTTTTTTAAACATCTTTTGCATAATCTGCCAATGCTTCCTAGAAAGTTGGTACATGTTTATATTACTGTTTTGAAGACAGCCATATCATAATACTAACACTGTAGTTAAATAGTAATGTAAAACAATTTCTCTAATTCTATAGATGACAAATGATACCTTGATCTTCTAATTTGTATCTCCTTAAATTACTTATGAGATTAAATATTTTTATACTCTTATGGGTCATTTAATTGTAGTTGTGTTGTGAATTGCCTTTGTATATCTTTTGTTTGCTCACATTTCAAATGCGGAGGTATTTTTCTCTTTTTTTATTGTGGTAAATATATATAACATAAAAGTTACCATTTTAACCATTTTAAGTGTACAGCTCTATGGCATTAAGTACATTTACATTGTTGCACAACCATCACTACCATCCATTCCAGAAATTTTTCATCATCCCAAGTGGAAACTCTATACCCATTAAATAATGACTTCTGATTCCTCCTCTCACCAGTTCCTGGTAACCACTCTTACTTTGTGTCTCTATAAATCTGACTATTTTAAGTACCTCGTAAAATTGGAATCATTCAACATCTGTCTTTTGTGTCTGGCTTATTCCACTTCTCAGAATATCCTCAAGATTCATCCTTGGGTTTAACCAGTCCTGGAACTTGGTATTTGTAGCATGTAGCAGAATTTCCTTCCTGAATAACATTTAATTGTAGGTATATGCCACATTTTATTTATCCATTCATCTGTTGATGGACATTTAGGTTGTTTTTTTTCAGGCATTGTAAATAATGCTACTATGAATGTAGGTCCACAAATATTTATTCAAGTTCCTGCTTTCACTCTTTTAGGTATATATCAGAAATAAAATTCCTGGGTCATATGGTAATCCTGTGTTTAATTTTTTGAAGAAGCAGCTGCGTCATTTATTTTACATTCCCACCAATAATGAAGGACTCCAATTTCCCCACATCCTTGCTAACACTTTTTGTTTTCTTTTTAATATTTTGAATATTTTAAAATAACATCCTAATGGATGTGAGGTGGTATCTCATGTGCTTTTAATGGAAGTGTTGGGTTTTTCTAATTTGCAGGAGCTTTTTATATTAAAATTTGGGGCTGTCTTTATTGCAAATATGTTCCCAATTTGTTGTTGGCCTGTTAATTTTGCATGCAGTATTTAATGTAAAGTTTTTGTTGTTTTATGTAATCAAATCTATGGATCATTTCCTTAGCATTGTCTGACCTCACTTCTGTGTCTTTTCCTTTCCTTCTAGCTGATACATATATAACTATATTTCTTGTTTCCTTTTTCATGGAACTCTTTATCTGATATTAATGTAAGGGTAAGGTGTAAGGCAATGGTCTAATCGTGTATTTCCCCCACGTTGTTGTAATCAATTGTTCCAGCAGAGAGAAAGCTTTCCTTTCTCTCTTACGACAGATACTAAGTTCTTCATATGTACTAAGGTCTGCGGGGAGCTCTATGAGGTACCTCCCAGACCCCACTTCAGGAACGAAGAATTTATCCCTCTGATTGCTGGAAGAGAGCTTCAGCTTGGGGATTGCCTGCCCTAAAGAAAATTGCCTCACTCAAAGCCCCACCTCCTTCCAGGGGTAGCTTGCATCCAAGGACTGGTCAACATCAGGATATAAAGGGCCAGACACTGCCCCAGTGCAGGACAATTCTGTGGGGCCATCCCAGCCCCCATGTGACCTTCTGGGTGGCTGAGGTTTTATTGGGCCCTTATCACAGATTGGCTTCTCCCTCTGCTCCTCCCTTTCCACAAGTGCTGTTCCCAAAATATTCCCTATTAAATACATCTGCCTGCTAATCTCTAGAATCTGTGGACTTTTTGTTTCATAATTTATTGAATTTAACACCGTGTATTTCGATGTTTGTAGTTTAGAATCCAGGGGGCTTTTTGTGTTCTTAGTTGTCATCATCTGAGTCCCTAAACTTATGATGTTATGTAGTAAACAAAGACATCAGAACACAAAAATATTCACTAGCGAATGAGAAATGAGGCCCCACTCAAACATCACCTTTAATTTAATACTAGCATCTTCCTTTTCTATCTCAACTGCAATGCAAAACAATACGAAGTGCAGGTACAATGACACTAATCACAAAGTGACATTTAAAATCTTGCAAAGGCAACAGAACTTTGTGATATTGATAGAAGTGGTATTAGAATATAATTTAAAATTTTCAATTTAAAAAAATTATTAAAGTAACATTGGTTTATAACATTATATAAGTTTCATGTGTATGACATTATATTTCTACTTCTGTATACACTACAGCATGCTCACCACCAAAAATATAGTTTCCACCCATCACCATACAGTTAATCCCTTTACCCATTCCACCCTCCCTCCTGCCCTTTCCCTCTGGTAACCGCTAATCTGTTCTATCTGTGTGTTTGGTTTGGCTTGTTGATTTATTTTTGGTTTTTGTTTTTTTAAATAGAGAATACCATTTAAATGCCCCCAAAAGTAATCATCCAATAAGGGGCTAGTCTAAAACAGCTTAAAATTGAAGAAGGGGGAATCAGTAAGGTTGACAACATGGCAGGCTCTTAAAAAAAAAAAAATGGCCTATGGCTTCACTGGTAAAGTATACTAAATATTAAAGAATGAACACCAATTTTCTCAAACTCTTCTAAGAAATAGAAGGGGAAAGAAGAAAGAACAGTTCCTAATTTATTATATGAAGTTAACATTGCAATGATACCAAAGCCACATGAAGATATTACATACACGCACCCAAAATACAGACCAATATCCTTTATGAATATGATGCAAAATCCTCAAAAAAAATTAGCAAACTGAATCCAGCAGCATATTAAAAGGATTATATACTATGACCAATGGAGATTTATCCCAGGAATGCAAGAGCGGCTCATCATACAAAAATCAATGTACTACTCCACATTAGTAAAGTGAAAGAAAAAAAAAATCAATCTCAATGCAGAAAAAGCATTTGGCAAAATTCTTCCATGATTCCTCAACAGGCTAGGAATAGAAGGGAACTTCCTCAACCTGATGAAGGGCATTTATGAAAAATCCACAGCTAACATCATAATTAATAATGAAAGACTGAAAATTTTCCCTATAAGATTAGAAGACAAGTATACTGGCTTTTGCACTTCTATTTAACATTGTACTGGAAGTTCTGGCTAGAGTAATTAGGCAAGAAAAAGAAAAGCATTCACATTGGAAAGAAATAAGTAAAAATATCCCCATTTGCAGGTGACATTGCAAATTGCATTAGGGCTTGGATTTTGAAAGCCCTAAAGAATACACATACACGCACACACACACAAACACACACACTCAATTAGCAGTAACAAGTGAGTTCAGCAAAGTGGCAGCGTTTTTCATAATAGCCCAAAAATAGAAACAACCCAAATGTCCATTAGCTGGTGAATAAATGCCGTCAGCTGAAATAAATGTGGCATATTCACAAAGTGGAATATTATTCAGTCATAAAAGGAATGAGGTACTGATGCATGTTACAACATGGATAAACCTTGAAGACATTATGCCAGATGAAAGAAGTCAAATACAAAAGGCCACATGTTGTATGATTTTATTTAGATGAAATGTCCAGAACAGGCAAAGTCATAGAGACAGAAAGTAGATTAATGATTGCAAGGGGGTGGGAGGAGAGAGGAACTGAGAAATACGAGGTTTCTCTGGGGTGAAAATATTCTGCAATTAGATTAATGGTGTTGGTGGCACATTATGAATACACTAAAAAAACACTGGATTATACACTTTAAAATTACTAAAATGGTGTCAATAAGAAAAATTTGAAAAGAGAATGGCCTTGAAATATCAAATGACTGAGGAGCCCTAGGGAAAATTGATGAAATTTGTGGTTGGTTTGTTTTTTCAAAAATAACCCTTACACTGAAAAAGCCAAAACTGAAGTGATAGGTGTCTTATCATGTTAACATGATTTTGTGGGGAATATTAAACCAAAAAACATAAATGAAGAATTTGTTCTGCTGGATTCTAAAAATCTGTGTTTGACGGGGAGCCATCCAAAATTACCAAGAGAAGAATCGGATCCAGCTCATCTTGCCACGTCTTAGCTCTGGATGGACCAGCCGTAACTAATCCACAGCCACTGAGGGACTTCGGGTGGGGCAGAAGTACCACATCAGACTGAAGCCCTCCCTCTCACCAATGCCCCATCATTCCTCCCTCATCAACATCCATCCTGAGAATTAACCCTGTCTCCTCTGCTCCTCCCCGCTACTGCTGCCCAGCTGCTGAAACACCGGGGATCAGCCCAGTGGCCTTCCCTTTCCAACTGCCGCTGCTCTCCAAACCCCCTGCCTTACCTCTCTCAGTCCCCAGTTCTGTCCTGAAGAAGCTTCAGGGAATATCCTCAGCACCCTGTGTTCTGCTCTAGGGAAGTCTAAAGTTCAGGGCTCTAGGCAATTAACCTCAAGGCCTCTCAGTGGGCTAGAGATGAATGACCCACGGAGCGCTCCTGCAGTAATGGTTAGAGGAAGCTGAGTCAGCCTGTGTCTTTGCTAGGGCGGGGCCCAGGGGATTGACCCCCTGGAGGTCAGTGCCCTTGTCTTACTGTTGTGCCCTCACCTCCACCTTAGGAGGTAATTGGCCCCTGAGACTCCTGGATCACTACATTGTCCTGTCCAGGGAACTGTACTTTAGGGCAGGGGTGAAAGAAGGAGAGGATTCAGCTTGACCCTTGAGAAATATTTTGAGGTGCTTTGGGACAGGAGCAGGGAGTCCTCCTGGTACCACATCAGTAAGTGCTTCCTCTGATTGTGTATCCACTCACCAACCCAGAGCAGGGAGCCTCCTCTGCCTTCCCAGAACTGACTCTCCTGACCATCTCATGGGGATTTTTTTTTTTTTTTTTACTATCAAAAACTTCACACAAACCTCAACAGAATCCCTAATGCAGTTCCCTTCTGCCTCACCTCCAACCTGGTGTCATAATCTCTCTGAGCCTCAGTTTCCTTATCTGTAACATTGGAATAAAGGTAGCATTTACCTTATCAGAGTAATTGTAAGGTTTAAATGAGATGCGGTTCCTGCAGGACCTGGTGTACCATAAATGCTCAGTAGACATTAGCTACTGTTGCTGAGATTTTTACTATTTTATCAGTCATGGAACCAAATCTAAGGAGCACTTAGAATGTGTGAGGCGCTGTGCTGGGAACCTAGAGGTACTAAGTTTGGCCTCAAATAAGTTTAAATTTGTTTGAAAAGAGAAATTACCAATCAATAAAATAGTTCACAAGCACATAATTTGGCAGAGTTTTTCAAGATCTGTCAAAACGCTCGGAAATTTCACTCAGCAACTCTGCCTCTTAAATACAGCCTCCTCCTCATCTGCTGCATCTTCGGGGGCGGTTTGGCTGCATAAGCCTGTCATCAGGTTGTTGTGGGCTGGGAAACCCACATGCACCTCATGCACCATCTGGTCCACCCTTC
Organism: Camelus ferus; assembly: GCF_009834535.1. Classification (NCBI taxonomy): domain Eukaryota; kingdom Metazoa; phylum Chordata; class Mammalia; order Artiodactyla; family Camelidae; genus Camelus; species Camelus ferus. The sequence goes on from NC_045696.1 coordinate 61,371,440, forward strand.
CACACACCAAGGTAACAGCATCAACATAATCAAGGCCTCAGCCCTGACTCTTCCATCTCCAGGGGGACAGAGCCTCAGTTCCAGCCAGGTTCTCGGGGAGGGGGGGTTGCTGACCAGGGGTATTGCAGGGAAGATCAAGAATTTTGTCTCTACCACCACCCTAGAAGGTTCCTTAGGAGAAAGTTAGGATGAGGGCCGGCTCGGGGCAAGGGGTGGCCAAAGGCATTTGTGGGAGGAAGAAAGGAGGGGCCACACCTAAGGACAGGGAGGAGTCAGAAGCCAGGGAACTCAGCCAGCAAGGGGATCAAATTCCTCTGGGGTGAACTCTGAGATAGGAACTTGTGGGCACGGGAGGCCTGAGGAGAGAGAGCCAGAGGGGAAGACTCAGCCACTCCACCTACCCACAGCCCAGTCCTGCAGGCAGCACAGCCAGCAGGAGCCGCCTCCCTCAGGGCCCCCGACCTGCCTGCCCCTCGCTGGAGAGGAAAGGAATACGATGGAGCCAGGCAGGACTCAGATAAAGCTTGACCCCAGGTGAGTGCGGGTGGCAGGCCCTGAGCCAGGAGGCAATTGCTAAGCAGCAGGGGGCCCTATCACTCTGGCCTGTCCCTCCCTCTCATCCTCCCTCCCAGGGTCCTTTGGATCCCAGCACACAGAATGAGACAAGACTAATAATGGTCAGGCCATCCCAGGAGGTCCTTAGGGATACTGTGGGGTTGGGCTGGTGTATGACCCCTCAGAGCCTTAGCTTTAGCCCCCAGCCAGGGAGAGAAAGAGCCCAGAGATGAGGGAGATGGGAGGCATGCACAGAGCCCTGATCAGGTGGGGACCTGTTCCTGGTACTAAGGGTCCACTGTTTCCCTGGGACCGGCTCTTTCTCCCTAGCCAGTCCCTACCTGGGCTGCTGCCCCAATGAAGCTCTTTGAGCACTGCAGCCAGACCTGCCCATGGCCTAGGTGGCAGCCTGCCATTCACACCAGCCTGGGCCAATTTTCCATTCCCTCTAAGAATCAGGGTCTTGAGGGGAAATGGACAAGCTCCCTGAACCCAGGAGTGTTTGAGGGAGTATCGAGCTACTGGTGTCCCTTCTACTACCCTCCCCACTCCCCAAGCCCCCTGACTGTAGGCTGGTGTCTCTCCAGGTACACAGCAGATCTTCTGGAGATACTGAAAACCAACTACAGCGTTCCCGCCGCCTGCTTCTCTTACCCTCCCACTGCAGCCCAACTTCTGAGAGGTGAGTCAGGGACCTTCCCCAGAGGGACCTGAAATCAGAGAGAAAAATGAGCATCCCAGCAGGAGTCAGGGCAGCTGAGAGGAGCTAAGGAGAGGTAGTCCTGAACTGGCTGGCCTGGAGGGTCTGGGAGGAAGTGTGTCTAGTGTCTGTCTATCATGGTAAAAACCTGGGAGATCAACTCTTTGAGGAGCCAAAAGGCCAAAAGAGGGGTGTGACCATCTGGCCCAGAGACAAACCTGCAGGTTGGGCCTCCCCAATTCAAATTGAGGAAACTAACCTGGAGCATTTTTCAGACCCCAGGGCCACACGGGGACTCAGGTTGGTGCCCAAATGATCCCAGCCCCATAGAATCCCCTTGAGGCCTGCACAACAGCCTCCTTGAGAAAGGGTCTATATCATTTTAGAGAGGTGGTTATTATGAATAATGTTCTTAAAACTTAGGTGAACCTATAAAAGTATTGTGACAGTGTTGGCCTAGTAGATCCTATTACTGAATTGCTTTTGAAAGTGAAAGGCAGAGGAAGGGACTCTGTTTATTCCCTGAACATCTAAAAAATGACAATCAAATAACCTAGCATCTTGATAGCGAATGTGGCTCACATTCAAATTTAATTTTGTTTTCCTACTGCACGACCAACTACCTCTTGGACATGATGTATAGGCGTCTATATCTCTTTGGCATCCCTAATGCCTTCCCAGGCTCCTTCTTGATGTTGTCACCTTAAGAAGTAGACTTACTGAACAGCAGGATGTGATCAGTGTGCACTAGGAGGCAGGCACGGGCATAGCCTTGGACATTGCTTAGCCTCGTTTCAGATGCTGTGAACCAGAGTGAATACGAACTGCCAGAGGGTGTCCAGAGAAGCCTTGTGGCTGCTCTGTGGCTCATGCCAGTAGGCGGATGCTACATCCACCTTCAGGGTCCTCTTGTTTAAAAGGTGCGGCTGATGGTACAAGTCTTCCCTCATCCCAGCATTTTCAATCAGTCAATATTGTCCCGCAGAAGACTTTTGACAACATCTGGAGGCAGTTTCATTTGCTACCATGAGAGGGTGCTACTGCTGTCTAGTGGGTAGAGGTCAGGGATGTTGCCCTGGAAACAAAGGAAAGTCCCCACAAGAAAAAATTATCTGGGCCAAAGTGTCATTAATGCTGAGATTGAGAAACCCTGCCTTACACAGTGAAAATGGATCTCCCATGGCTTTGCTACAAAATGTACAAATAGAAGTACTCAGGATGTTCAAAGCAGGGAGAACATTCTGGGTTCTGGGTGTGGTGGTCTGGCGTACTGCTTTGTTCCCAGGTTGGAGTGGGTAGCAGTTGGAGAGTGAAGACCGGGCACTGCTGGAGTTGGAGTGGAGACAGAATGAGTAGGCAGTTTCTCCAGACACTGAGGAGCTGGATCTCACAAGATTCAAAGTTACTGGTGGGGAAGCTGGGGACAATTGAGAGGGCTGGGAAGGTAAGGTGGAGCCTGCTGAGTGTCAGGCAGAGGAGTTGTACTTTATCCTGCAGGCAGAGGAGTGGATGAGGGCTCTGAGATTGGGAGGGGCTGGATAGTGCTTAAGGACCATTATTAATCAGTAATCAAGATGGACTTTGAGGAAGATTTTTGAGAAGCCAAGATATAAATTGGAGGTTACTGCCCTAGGAAGCATGAGGGACAAGAGTCTGAGCCAGATCAGTGTCAGGGAAAAAAAGACAAGTTTAGAAAATATAGGCAATCTGGTAAATATCTTGACAAGATAAATGAAGGAAATAAGAGACTGTAACGATGACTCAGAGAATCTGGACAGCAGTGACGACACTGACAGAAATAGGAGAGTCAGGAAGAGGTGCCAATTGGAGGGTGTGTCTTCCTCCTTTATTTATAAACTCTGTTGTTCCTTAAACTAAATGCCATCTAAGAAAAAGCTGTTCTGGATGAATTATTGAATCCTTCAATAATCTGTTTTTGAAATGCCGTGATATGATTGCAATTATAATCCTTATAGGATTTTTTTTTTTACTGGACTGATCCAAACATTTATATGGAGGAGTAAAGGTCCAAGAAAGCCAAGACAATCTTGAAAAGTGCAAGGAAGGTGCATGCCCTCCCAGAGATTAAGGCTTATAAGAAGACTAGAGGGGAAGGTACAGCCCAAGTGGCAGAGCGCATGCTTAGCATTCATGAGGTCCTGGGTGCAATCCCCAGCACCTCCTCTAAAAATAAATAAATGAATAAACCTAATTACCTCCCTCCTCAAAAAAAAAAAAAATTAAAAAAAATTTTAATTAAAAAAAAAGACTAGAATAATTAAAGGAATAGGGTAATAACTGCAAGGGGCCTGACAAGTAGAGAAATGAAATAGAATAGTGGGCTCAGAAATAGACCAATGTGCCCATTGGGGACTTGCTATATGAAAGGATGCTACACACCTCAGTGGGGCAGATGGACATTTCAAGAAGTGATGCTGGACAATTGCCTGTCCTTATGGCAAATAAATAAACATAAAAATAGCTCCAACCTAGCTTTAATTCAGGTATATTAAGTACCAAGTATAAAGTGCAAACATTTTTACAAAAGAAAATATGGAAAGATATCTTTATGGTTGGGAGTAGAGAATACTTTCTTAAATAAAACTCAAGAAGGCACAAATGATCATGAAGATTGACTACATAAAGCAAGCAAACTTCTATACAACTGAAAACATTATAAACAATGTTAAAAGCCAAACCAAAGACTGGGAGAAGATAGGTTCAAGCTTTATAACTAACAAGGATGATTAGTCAGTATAAGAAAAATTACCCAATAAAAATTAGATAAGATATATGAACAGACAATTCATACTAGAACAAGAAACCCAAATGGCCAATAAATATACAAAAAGATGATCTCTTTTGTTAGGCATTATGAAACCACAAATTAAACAATGAAATATCATTTCACTGTTCTCTTAAAGGTAAAAATTAAAAGTCTGATAGTTTCAAGTGATGGTGAATTTGAGAGGAACTGTAAACCCTTGTAGACTGCTGGTGGGAGTATAAATTAGTATAACCACTTTGAAGAGTAATTAGACACCTTTAACACTGAAGATTCTCATGTCCTACAACCCAGCAATTCTAACTCGAGGTATAAGAATAGAGGAGCTCTCCCATACATGCCAAAGAGACACATCTAAGAGTGTTTATGGTAATATTTGTTTGTCATAATGAAAATAGTAACAACCATGAAAATAAGGTTGAGTAGAAAAGCATTTTGCGAAATAATGCCATTTATATAGATTTTTTTTAATGCAAAGCAATATAATATGTTGAGTATGTACATACGTTGTGAAAAATTAAAACATTCAGGAAAAGATACAAACCAACTTCAGAATAGTAGTTAGCCCTGGAAGGTGAGGTAGGGAAGAAAAAGGGATCCAAGAGGTATATTTAGGGACCTTCAAATATATCTGTAACACTTTATCTTTCTAAGGATAACTTTTGAAGCAAAATTGGCAATATCATAACATTCCTTAAAATGGATTATCAGTATATTAATGTTTGCTCTATTATCCTTGATATTTTAAAAATTTTTATAATTAAAGAAATTATAAAAGTCATTTTTGACAGGCTGTGATGAAATGTTAGATTAAAGAAACCAGAATACTAAATTTTACAGTGTGATTGCAGTAATACAATATGTATGCACTTTAACCAGGATGTTTTTTTTAACATTTTTTATTGATTTATAATCATTTTACAATGTTGTGTCAAATTCCAGTGTAGAGCACAATTTTTCAGTTATACATGAACATATATATATTCATTGTCACGTTTTTTTCTCTGTGAGCTACCAACCAGGATGTATTTTAAAGCTACTTTTTATCGGGCAAATACTACATGCCATGCTAAGAGGTTTAATTAGGGGATAAATAACCTGTCCAAGGTTGTAGATCAAGCAGTGAGTAGAATTTTACTTTGAACTCAGAGCCTATGCTCTTAACCTCTATGGAAACAAATATGCAAAAATGAAAATAATTTTTGGTTAGGAACTAGCTAGGATTATGGGTGACACTTTTCAAAATTTTAATATTCCTATATTGTTTTCATTATTAAAAAATAATCTTCACTATTACACAGACAGTGGGAAATTTGCTAGTTGCTAAAGGTATAATTGTATTCAGATGAGTCAGTTAGACAAGCATTTTCCCAAAGTGCGTTCCTTGGAATACTAATCCCAAAGAGCACTCCATGAGAACAGAACCTGTAGAAAAATAACTTTTGTAAACTCCTTTTGGAAATTAACAATATAAATCAGATTTAAAACTTCAGTATATTCTGCAGGAAAGAAACTTGTTTAACTTTGTTTAAAGTGTTTCCCAAAATCTTTGTGCTACAGGATACTTTTTTTTCCGTAATGCCTATTAAGATGCAGAAAAATAAGATAGAGAACAATCTTCCAAGAAGAGAAATGAGTTTAAGGTAGAGTAGTGGTGTCAGACTATGGATGCCAAGGAACTTCTCTCTCTCAGCTTTGCACCATGGAAGTGGATACAACAGCCTGTAGATACTGCAAGTGTGAGAAAGACAGAGCACCAATGCCAGCAGATAAAGTGCAAAAGCACTTCTGTGTTAACAGTCGGAGTTGCCTCACCCCCACCTTCATAAACGTAAGCAATCTTTAGAGTTGCTCTGATTGCTTATGTTACTCCACATTTCCTCCGGTATCTATGTGAACACATTCCAAGTCAGCTTGAGTGATGGTTAAGAAAATGAGCTTAGGATCAGGAACCCCTGGGTTTAAATTCCAGCTTCATCTCTTCCAGGCTAGGTGACCATGGGCAAGGTGCTCAACTCTCTAAGACTAGTTTACTGAAAAAGCTTATAAAATGGAGCTAATAGGAATTCCCATGGGATCCTTTCTTTCATTCAACAATCACTCTTACTGTTCAGGCACTTGGAGAAAGGAACAGAGAATAAGCCTGACAAAGTCCCTGCCTTTGTGCTGAGTTTTTTGTGTTTGTTTGTTTTGTTTTGGTGAGTTTTTTTGTTTTTGTTTTTGTTTTTGTTTTTGGTAGGTGGCAGTTTTAATAAGAGGGAACTTACACGTAAGGTTTGTCTTGGGCAAGGTGATTAGATCTCCATGCCTGCCAGAATCTTTTTTTTTTTAAACACTTTTATTATGGTATGATTCCTTTATGGTAAACTACACATGTTTCAGAAGTAAAATTTGATAGATGTATACACCAATGAAAAACCACCACCACAATCAAGATAGCTAACATTTCCCTCACTCCCCGAATTTCGAATTCCCAATTTATCCTTTCCTAATCCCTTTATACTGCGATCACTTCAATGGGGACAGACAATAAACAGTTAAATAAATACGTACATAACCTCACTGTGGAGGGCAGATAAGGGGCGGAGTAATGGCACATTGGGCACTCAGGGGAGGCTGGTTGAGGAGAGGCATTTGAGCAGAGAGCTTAGTGATGAGAAGGAGCCACAGCCACACGAGCTCAGGGAGAAAAGCTGAACAGGCAGAAGCCAAGCGCTATAAAATCCTGGAGGTGAAAACAGCTCACGTGGTTGTTGGGATGCTGAGGAGTGGTAGGAAACTTCAAGTAAACAGAGATGAGTCGAGATGCAGTGACTGAGTTTGGAGAACACTCTGAGTAGGAGAGGTTGAGGAATCAGGAGAGGAAACCTAGGGTCAGAGGCCAGGAGGGGAACCAGAAGGACTGTGGTTCTGCAAGTCAAGGGGGGGAGGTTTTCAAGGACCAGGGAATAGTCAAGGACAATGAAGATTGGGAAAGGCTTTGGCCTTGATGGCTTTGGGAAGGGCTGTTTCTACTATCAGTTCTCAGTGAGCTGATGAGGACAAGAGTCAAGGAGCGGGTGGGAGAGTGAGGCGAGGAGAGGCCTCCTGCAGTGACTGCCCTTTCCGAAAATGGACATTGGATTTTAGAAATCTACTGAATTAATTTTGGTTTCTGCTATTTGGACTTTATCTTTTGTCTGTATTTTTTTAACTAAACATTTTTACTGTAAAAATAATTCAGTAAATATGAAAATACAGAAAAGTGAAAAGAAGGAAAGTCATATATGGTCCCACCACTCAAGACCAGCACTGCAAATATTGTAGTGTAATTTCTGTTTTCTATGCTTTTATTTAACATTAGTGGAAATCATTCTATACTATATTTTATGTCTTGTTTTTACATGCATGACATCATATGAATTTTTCACATTATTATATATTAGGCAAAATATGTCTTTTAAAAAATTTTTTTTGTTATAAAATGTATATTCATTACAGAATAATTGTAAAAGAAAGAAGACAAAAACTACCCACAGTCTTATCACCCAAAGACAACATTGCTGATTTTTTTAGTATTTCTAAGCATTTTTTCTTTTTTTTTTCTAACTCTTTTCTGGAGGGGGGTGCAGCAATTGGGTTTATTTATTTATGTTTAGAGGAGGTACTGGGGATTGAACCCAGGACCTTCTGCACGCTAAGCATGTGCTCTACCACTTGAGCTATACCCTCCCCCTAGGCATATTTTCCATGCAATGATTTTTTTTAATCAAAATAATATATGAACATGATTAAAAATGTAAATAGCACAAAGGGGCTACTAATGAAAACCAACAATCCCCTGCCCTATTTATTCTTATTTCTAATCTCCCTCATCCTTTTTGAGCTGATGATTCTCCTGATAGTTGCCTTCAAACTACCATTATTTCCTGGGGTATTAATTTTGGACATTATCTGTGGCCGCCTCTATAATACATGAAGATTTAGCTCATTTAGTGCCAACCTCTTCCATTTTTTCTATATAATTATGTCAATATTTTAGTTGGCTATCTTTATAGCTATATATACTGTACCTATGGCTTATTTCTTATTGTGCCAACTATGGACAGTACTTCTTCACTTTCCATTTTGTAAGATAAAGATATTGGTGCCTCACTCTTCCTTTCAACTCTTTTCTACCTTTTTCTACCCAATCAAATCCTTTAAACATGATTATAATTTTACTGTGCTAATTTTGATTCTGCTTTGTTCATGTAAATGTGTGTTTGATGTTTGTTTTAGGTATAAATTACATACTGTAGGGCAATGATTTTAAGTATATAATTTGGTGGATTTTTACCTACATGTACATCTATGAAACCACCATCCAGCCCAAGATACAGAGTATTTCCAGCATCCAGCAGGGTCTCTCATACTCCCCCCAGTTAATACTCCTCCAAAGACCACTATCCTAAGCTCTAACACATCTTTGATCAATTTTCCCTATTCTTCAATTGATGTAATCAAAATCAAACAGTAATTCCATTACGGGGATATATCAAAATTTCTTAATCTGTATTCTTGTTGAAGAACATAATGGGCTATTTCCCATTTGAGCCATTACGAACTATGCTGCTCTGAACGTTCTTTTGGTGATTCTAGGCACTCATTCCTATTGAATATGTTTCCAGGAGTGCAGTTTCTGTGTCACAGGGTAGGTGTATATTGAGCTTTAATGGATACTAACAAACTGTTTTCCAAAGTACTAGTACCACTCCCAACAGCAACGTATGAGAGTTCCAATTGTTTCTCATCCTCACCAGCACTTAGAATCATTATTCAGTTTAACTTCAGCCCTTCTGGTGGGTATATAGTGGCATCTCACATTTTTATTTCCCCGATGACTGTTGATATTTAGAACCTTTTTATACTTCTTGAACATTTGAATTGAACTTTGAAAAGTTACTGTTTAGATCTTTTTTTATTTGTAAAAATTGTGTTCTTTTCCTTACTGATAGGAGGAATTCTTTATATACTATGAATATGAGTCTTTTGTTGGATATTTGTATAGCAAATATCCTCTCTCAGTACACATTTATTTAAAATGCTTCCCCCAGTCTGCTTGCTGCCTTTTTTGTTTTTCAAACACTCATGAATTTAGACTTTTTATATCAGATTTGACCATTGTTCTCTTTGTGATTTCCTGGATTGCACCTAAGTTTAGGCGGATCTTCCCTTTCCAAAGTTTTGATGAAAATACACTTCTCTCTTTTTCTCTTCTTTCAGTTTTCCCTGTTTGACTTTTAAAGGCTTATCTCTTTAATCTATCTGGAATTATTTTGATATGTGGCAGGCTTTATGTGTATCTCACGATAAAACAATCATGATTTTTAAAAATCTACATTTTTATTGCATAAGGGTAAAATTTAGTGAAAAAAAATTCTCTGTGATTTTTATATTTTTAAAGCTTCAAAGAGGAAAAGGTAAAGTCTCTTTTTAATAAAGGACTACAACCAGTTTTCTTAATGTTTAAAACCTGCAGAGCCTACTGGAACAGTATCTAGAGAGGTAATTAAGAAAGAGGCAACAGAGCCACACAGCAAGAGCAACGCCAAGCCAGTAATTTAGTCACCCAGTGGGCGAGGGCTGTGACCTAACTAAATGGAGGGGAGTGGAGGAAGGGATGGGGAGGAGGGAAGAAAATAGCACAGCCTAGTCTTTTGTAGCCAGTGATAGGAAAAGCTTACCACTGACTTCAGAAGTGCAGCTTGGGAGCTGGAATCCAAGGACCACCTTCCCCGTGGCAGGTCCTCCGGAGTGGTCACAGACCTAACTCTGGTCAGAGGTAAAGGGCCTCTTGGATAAAGCAAACAGAAACAGAGACAAACATGTGCTCTGAAATAAGAACAACCAGGGTCAACATGACATTTTTTGATAAATTCACCTTTGTCCTGGTTGCTCCTTGTGGTGCCGTCAGGTGTGACTGATCTAGCTGACAATGACTCAAGTCTTTACTGTGGTATGGTCGCCTTCCTCCCTGCCTTGGTGTCAGCAGTAACATCTCTGCCTGAGCTGCCCTCAGTCACCAAGACATAGGGCAGGCCAGCCAATACCTTTCTCATAATGTACTCCCAATGCAATAAGACAACGGACTGGACTCTGACAGTCTTCCCCAACTTCTTCCTGTCATCTAGCCAGTTAGGAGGTGGAAAGGAGTTTGCCAACCAGGGAAGAGACTTAGATAAACGAAGGTCTGGGCTTGTTGGCAGACTCCTCCTGTCGCTGAGGACACTGAACCCTTTGTTTAAAACTAATTGTTGCACTGATGAATCACATGTCCAGCAACAAATACTGTGATTATATTAATGTTCTCCTGTTAGAAATGGTGAGGCCAGAGTAGCTTCACTGGTGTTTGTTAAAATGTTTATCTTCTGGCTATTGCCATTGTCGGGTGAGGTGGTTTAAAATGTAGATTACTGGTTCCATCCCAGATCTATTGAAATAGCATCCCTGACGGCAAGGCCTGGGCAGCTACTTTTTAACAGCTCCTCAAATAACTTGAATAAACACTAAAGAGAGCTACTCAACCACATTTGGTATAAGACTAAGTGTGAAGCCAACATGGGTCAAATGTCCTTGGAGACTTTACTTGTACCCATTTGTTAAAGTCCCTTCCTAATGTCCCAGTTTTGTGACATAATTTTTGAAATAAAACTTAAACAGCTCTAAGTAAAGCATGAATTATATTCTGCTTCAATTATAATGTTTATTGGTCCCCGTCTGCTAGCATGACACCTGATAATGAGATAGAAAAGTGAATAGGCCCTGTTGACCTCCTAATTCAGAATTTTTGCTAATATTTGCTAATTTTGCAATATAAACTGGTTTGGTGTCAATACCCTCGTTCAGGTAAGCCTTACCGTACCTGTAGTTATTTGGTCTAGTCTCCCATCTCCGCAGAAGAATGACTATTTCTTAGTCACATGTTGGATCTGTAGGTCTAAGAAAAAGCCCATCTTTTGCATGGAAGGGAACCTAGACCAGGTAATTCTAGATGTGGTAAAGCAATTTAGATTCAAGTGAGGAAGCCTACATCTTCTGCTCCTCAGTCGTGGTCTTTACCTCACTGAAGTCTGCCTTCTCTTTCCACTCTAGCATTGGGTCCTGTGGAGATTTCCCTCACGGTCATCATGACCTTGCTTGTCCTGGGTTCAATCGCCATCTTCCTGGAGGATGCTGTCTACATACACAAGAACACTCGCTGCCCCATCAAGAGGAAGACTCTTCTCTGGATGAGCTCTGCACCCACGGTGAGGGCCTGGTAGCTGCTCTTTGAGAGGGACCAGAGAGGAACTAGGGTCCATTTTGAGGATTCCTTTAAACTCAATAATTCAAGTCAGCAATGAGGTGCCTTCCTCTACCACCTTAGGGTGGGGGTTTTAATCTGATTTCTGTTTGCAGTCAGGACCCCTTGCTTGGAAGATCAACGGACAGTGGGATAGAGTATTCGAAACCTTAGAGCCACCGAGACAGCTAGAGAAACTGCTCAGCCCACCAGCAGCCCCACTCACTACTCCCTCACTATGATACTGCTGTTAAAAGCAAGCCTCATTCCTGTACAGACAGAGCAGTGGTTCCTCAGCATGTAGTAGGAGAAGAATTTTCCCCTATGGGGTCATGCTTACCCTACCCTTACATTGCAGGTCCTTTTAACTCCCCCACAGCCATTGGATAGCTCTTTGGCTTGCTCTCAGGCCATAAGGTAGGACTTCTCTTTCCTTGTGGTGAGCTCTGTGTCTGTGTGGGGTGAAGAACAAAGTCCTTGAGGCCCTTTCCTGCCAGATAACATCTGCCTGGGCCATCTCAAGTCATCAGGGTTGCTCTAATAACATGGGATGTTGAAAAGGAAGGGTTGGATCTTGATCCACTTACTTCTAAAGACAAACTAACCTCCTATCCCATGAATATAGGTTGAGAGAGTCTTCAAAAGAGCCCCTGGCTCAAAGTGACTTGCTGTCTCTAACCCTAGACAAGGAATAAACTGACAGCTGAATTTTAATTGGCAATAATCACACCTCAGATAAACCTCATTGGCTGCAATACTGCCACTGTGCAAAGTTTGACAGCTGAATTTTTTAAGAAGTTTTAGTTAGTTATTTTTTTCAGCTGGCCACCTTTAAGTAATGATGCCTCAAATGTTTAAGTTTTGCTTCCTTAAGTCCTTGAAGCAAAAGGTGAGCATGAAGTCTCCCTCGTTGTCCTAACCTGCTCTTTGCTCCTCTCCAAGCAGACAGTGTCTGCATTCTGCTGCTTTGGTCTCTGGATCCCTCGTGCCCTCACACTTGTGGAAATGACCATAGCCGCGTGAGTGTCCTGCCCCACCCCCAGCTCTGGGCTGTATATCCTTCTGGGGTCCTCTCCCTGCTCCCTTCTCTCCCAGACTCCAGAGTCCATGTCTTCTTTTATCCCCTGTCCCTTCCATAAATCCCTGCAAACCAGCTGATCACAAATCTAGCACTTTCCAACTTGTGCTAATCCAGGTCTCTTGAACTTCTAGTTCATCCTCAGGTGCCACTTTGCTCCCATAGCCCAAAATTGCCCTCTTCCCACCCTGTCCTCTCTCTCATTCCTCTTGGGTCACACATTTAGAACACCCAGTCCCTACTGTGATCCCCTCAGGAAGCCCCACCTCTCCCTGCCTCCTTTGCAGTCTATTTTCCTTTGGCAGCACAGGGTATCCTCTCAGCTGCCGCCGCCTCCCTTTCTGTGTACTCAGGCCCACCTCTCTCCTGACGCTAGGTTTTACTCGGTGTACTTTTACCTGCTGATGCACATCATGGTGGAAGGCTTTGGTGGGAAGGAGGCAGTAATGAGGACACTGAAGGACACCCCAGTGAGGATCCATACAGGCCCTTGCTGCTGCTGCTGCCCCTGCTGCCCCAAAATCATGCTCACCAGGTAAGTCGGGAGGGAGAAGCAGCGGGAGGAACAGGTCAGCCTCTGCCTGCACTCTCCCCGGAGCCTTGTTGGCTCTCGCAGCCCTGCTTCAAGCCTCTTGGAACAAGGCTTGTATGGAACAAAACCAGTGATGAGAGGGTGGGCATCCCACAGCCAGCGCCCTCACACTGGGCGCCCACCCAGAGGTGAGAGGAGCAGAGGAAGGAGAACTCCGAAGTTCCCATCACTTAAGCTCACCGCCCCCTACAAACTACCACCCAGAGCAAACTAGACTTTGGGCTATTTACTTCCCCTTTTTTGTCCATTTTGGGTTGTAAAGTTGGGATCAACACTCAGTTCTTGCTCAAAAGGCAGCATTCTGGTCTGACAGTGAGTGGGAGGCAAGAGGGAAGGTTCCCAAGGCTGTCAACATTCTGGCTTTTTCCTGAGTCCACATCCGTTTAACCGTTGGGTGACTGTGATGGCAGCCACACTTCAGCCCAGGAGCCCAGTGAGGGAGCAGGAAGGGCTTCTTGGGGCAGGTAGTTTGTTCACCCATGTTCCTAACCCTCTTCCCTCCTCAGGAAGAAGCTTCAGCTCCTGATGTTCGGCCCCATCCAGTATGCCTTCTTCAAGATAACACTGAGCCTAGCGGGCCTGTTTCTCGTCCCTGATGGCGTCTATGACCCATCAGACGTAAGCAAGGAGTGAGGGGCAGCAAAGCCCAAGATTCATTTAATACCTTTGAGCTCTAGAAGGAAGAGTTGGGGCCAATATCACCTGATACAGGGCCCCAGGGGTGGGGTAGCCCCGGGGACAGGGTGACTGTGGAAAAGTAGAGGCTCGTGGACTCCAGTGGGAAGAGAGGGGATGGGGAGAGGCCAAGGCTTTGGGCTTTTTTACTTTCCCCACCATGGGAGAGGGGAAATAAAGGGAGGAGGAAGGGCCTGCCTCCCTTGCTGACTACTTCCTGGTCTGCCACCAGATTTCTGAGAGGAGCACAGCTCTGTGGATCAACACTTTCCTCGGTGTGTCCACTCTGCTGGCTCTGTGGGCCCTGGGCATCGTTTTCCGTCAAGCCAAGCTGCACCTGGGCGAGCAGAACATGGGAGCCAAATTCTATCTCTTCCAGGTAACCATACCCTGGGAGAGAAAGATGGCTAATAATCAGCCACAAATAATAGGGGTTCAGAGCCGAGACTAATAAAGGCTAAAAGTGGGTCTGGGAAGCTTCTTAAGCCTTAGGTTTCCTGTGAGATTTGGAAAATAATCCCTGCCCTTCCCCAGTTTTGCTTTTCTGTGCTGTAATAGTCTCCTGGGACTGGTGTAACAAAACATCACAAATTGGGTGGCTTAAAACAACAGAAATTTATTGTCTCACAGTTCTAAAGGCTAGATGTCCAAAATCAAGCTTTCAGCCGACCCACACTCCCTCTGAAACCTGTCAGGGAGAATCCTTCCTTGATCTTCCTGACTCCTGTGGTTTGCAGCAACCCTTGGCATCCTTGGCTCACAGTGGCATCACTCCTCCAACATCACATGGCATTTCGCCCTCATGTGTCTGTGTCTCACGTCTCTTTTCCTCTTCTTATAATGACACCAGTCATATTGGAATAAGGACCCACCCTACTCCTACTAACCTCATCTTAACCTAATTACAACTAATTAGTTAACCAAAACAATGATGCTATTTCCAAACAAGGTCACATTCTGAGCTACTGGGAGTTAGGCTTCAACATATCTTTTCTGGGGACACAATGAAACCCATAACACATGTGATTATCCAACCTTAAATTCTTATGTCTTTGCTTTTTTCTTCTTCTCTACCCATTACTTCTAAAAACCCTATAGTTTATCACCACCAGCAACATCAACATTATCACAGCTACAACTATGAACTACCTGTACCACATAGACATTTTTCATGCATAAATTACATTTAAATGTTCACTACAATCTTAAAGAGTCATTACTATTTCTTTTTGACCAGTGAGGAAACAGATGTTATGGGGCTTGCTCAAAGGCACATAAGGCTTGGAACTGGAATTTAAACCTAGATCTGTCTACTCCTAAACCCACATCCCTTCTTCTCATCACATTGCCTCTTCATCTTCACATCTTTTCTGAAAATTCTCTCAAAGGCAAATGCAATGACTTCTAGCCCAATATTGTTTTCCTTCTTTCTCCATTCTTTCTTCTCCTTGTTGGGCCCTTCTCCTACTCCCAAGGCACAATGACTCCTGTAGAGCTAACAGGGTGATTTCACATACATTCTCATTTGATCTAAGCAAGTGCCACTGGAATGTGAATTTACAGGCACATAGAAGGTAGAATCAGAGGGTCTGTAGGAAGACAGAAGAGCCTGAAATGGAGTAAGAGACTGAAGGGACACAGAAAGGACCTGGGCCCCTTAGGGTCAGGCCATAGGATAAAACCCCTTGATGGCCGAGCCTGCCCATGAATATTATGGGGAAGCCTGGATGAGCCAAGTCTGCCCAGAAGAGGCTGTGCTTTAGAAAAGTGTATGTACTCAAGAGAGGGCAAGTACCAGGACACATTTCAAACACAGCAGTGGGCCAGCTGTCCTCGGCGCCATGGATGCTGGGCCTCCTGCCCTCACTTTCCTTTTCTGTTCTGCAGGCGCTCCTTATTCTGTCTGCCGTGCAGCCAGCCATTTTCTCAGTCTTGGCCAACAGTGGGCAGATTGCTTGTTCGCCACCCTTTTCCTCTAAAATCAGGTCTCAAGGTGAGCACATAAGGGCGCCTGTCCCAGGCCAGGATGGTCAAGACGGGGAGGTCAGGGAAGAGAGGACCTTAGAACAGAAGGTGGGCCAGCCAGCCTCAGAAAACTTAGAATATTCTGATCAAAAAGGAACCTCCAAGAAATCTAGCTGAGGCTCTACTAAGGAGACTATGACTTCTGTGATCACACAGAGGACAGCTGCAAGCCCACAGCTTCAGGCCAGTCGTGATGGCCAACCCAGGAAGCCATGAGTTCAGTCCTCAGCTCCTGGAAGAGGAATGGGTCTGGTGAGGAAGCAGAAGGTCATGCTGATAAAATATACAAAAGAAATGGAGTTTAATGCTGGCCTCAAATTGCAGAACCAACTTCTGGTTCTGGCTTTACTATTAACCTGCTATGTTACTTCTGACAACTTAATATCTCTAGGTCCTGGTTTGAGGAGAAATTAGATAAAGTGTTGTTCAACTTATACGCCAGGGCTGCTAGTGGGATTCTGCATCTGTAAGTTAGCATAACCAACATTATATTTCGCCCCACGCTGCAGTGATGAACTGCCATCTCCTCATCCTGGAGTCCTTTCTGATAACTGTGCTGATACGAATGTACTACCGAAGGAAAGACAGCAAGGTCGGGTATGAACCTTTCTCTTCTCCAGATCTGGATTCAAACGTCAAAGCCTGAGGTGGATGACTTGGACAATCAAAGAGACACTGTACTCATTAGATGGGCACAAGATTTCTTTACTGACCCCCAACCTTGACCAAATGGGGGTGGTTTCCATTGTCAGCGCAAGCTGGCAGATCACATACACTTGACTATAGAGACAAATGTGAACTATGCGATAGGATGAAATTGTTTTGGATCTGGCCTGAGGAAGGTATTTTAAGTTTTATAATAAACAGGATGGAGTTTGATATTCTATAACGGGGCACAGTGCCTTTGTGGGTGCCACTATCAGCCCTTAAAGCTTGTATATTAAAAGTTCACTCTCAATCTTTCCAAAGCAAATAAAAGGGTGAAGAGTATATCGTAGTTTTCCTAGTATAATAACAGGAACAGAACTCAGCCAAGCCAAGCAGTATGAACCCAAAGTCTCAAAGAAACACAGACTTCTGAAGAACAGATGGACAGTGTTCCTTCTCTTACAGATATGTCATTAGGGCACTGATGACATTAGACCTGGGAGATCTGGACCAGCCTCCTTTTGTGGGACAGTGGCTTTTTGAGTCTTCGGTACCATGCTGCAAAAGGAACCCCTGAAAATATGGTCATCAAGGAATTTTGAGAAGGTAAATTAGGATGCAAAAGCAAAGGAATTGATAGTACAGGTAAAACCCCAAATACATAAAACATTACATACACACGTATACCAGGTCAAAAACATAGAAAATGGAACATTAGGTAAAACCACTTTATCTTTATTTGGCTGATGACAAAAGCCAAAATAACTGAACAAATTAATAACACTCAGACAGGAAAACAATATACTGAACACCAATTGAGGAAAACGTCCTTGTGGACACCGGCACTGGCGATGGGGCCAACATTCACGCCAAGGGCAGCATTTCTTTCCAACACTCTTTTCAGGATCCTCAATACAAAACAATCCCAACCAATCAAGTCTCTGTTCAAAACAGTCAGTGCCTCCCTAAGAAGGGTGGGAAAGCCCACTTGAAACCTGAAAAAACACAACTGGAGTCATCCTAATGTTAAACCAAGCACTTTTGTTTTCTACCCCAATCTGAGTACTAACATTACGCTTTGGCAGACAGAATATCTTTCTCCTTTCTTTTAAAGAAAATTAACTTTTAATAGTATAATCCCAAGAACATATTTTACTGTGTGGAAAAATAAAAACTAGGGACCACTATTTATCCCATGACAACCTATTCTACAAGAGAAAACAAGAACAATCGTTGCATGACTTTGAAAAATATAACTTTAAAAATACTTACATTGGTAAGCTTAAAAAAAATACCATTAGATAAAAACATTGTTAAGGGAGCTTTTTTTTCCTATCTGTACTGGTTCAACTTCTGATGAAAGTGTGTGCTGGCAGAAAATGCAGAAGATATGGCTTTTAGGGAATTAAACAAAAGCTGCAAACTATAATTGATTTGGAAAGACTTCAGATAAAGGGTCTGAAACAAGATTAACAAAGCAATGAGCTCCAGAAACACAAAAGCTACCGACAAATAAGAAAGAGACTAAAAAGCACTGTGAAGAACCATTGCAGAGGGAATATCCAAAGACTGCCTGGACAGCTGTGTGGTCACAAGTGAGAAAAATGTACTTCAGATGCTGCCTAAGAAGTTATCAGTGATGAGAAAAGGTCAAAAGTTCTCTTGACTTCCCTCAAATTTTTTCCTCCATTCAAGATTTTCAACCTCCTCACACCCCCAACCTTCTTACCCAAGCCTCGGCAAAATAATGGCCTTTGGCTCTAGCTATCAGAAGCAGCTGCGGCAGTACAAATGATCCATTTCTATTCCTCTAAAATTTCAACCTCTATCCTTCAGTGTTACTGAGTCTAGTGTATGAAAAGAGCAAAGTCTCTGCCCAGCCCGTCTCAAGGTAACTGCTGAAACGGCACCTCCTCAGCACCAGCTACAGGGCTTCTGTCTCCACTCTCCTTCTGTCTTGCACACACAGGCTCCGAGGCCAACCAACTTTTAAGGCTCTCCCATTTCTGCCACATTTGGCCTATTCAGGCTGGCTGCTTCGTGTGTGGGACTCAGGGAAACAGCTAATTAATTTTAAAATTAGTATTAGAGGGCAATATTAACAATAATACTTAAAGATTTACAGATCACATACACAGTTGTGGAATTCGAACCTCGAACCTTATTTAATTAGGCACAAGTGATCAAATAATGCATTATCCCAACAGCTTTCTCCACAAACGCCCCCCATCCAGCACCTAGGGTCATATTTATCCCAAAGTATCTAGCATGCCACATCATAACATTTTTTGCTTTCAGTCAAAATTATATGAAGATAAACCAATGTTAGAAGACTAAGGCCACAGAGGCTCACCCAAAGGAGTGAGAGAGTTTTCCAAGAACATGTGCATATGCTGGCAGCAGCAGTCTCACAGAGCTTGTCAGCCCAGAGGTCATATTCCAAGGGCAGGACATGCCAAAAGCAGCCCATCACAGAGCAGAGGAGGAGGGCCAAACACCTGGGACCCAGACAGTATACATGAGAGGAGTGACTGCAGGGAGAAAAACCACATTCTGGGCACCTCCCTTTCCAAATACACTTGGAGAGCATGTGTTATTTGAGGGAGCAGGTAGTGTGACTTCAGTGGTGACTTCACTGCTTTTCTATCAACAGAAGTGGGCGGAATTCCCAGAGAGGGAAGACTGAAGTAGAAAAGTTAAAACATTTGATCACATGAAGCTGGGTAACATAGGAAAACGTTAACTTTAACTGTTCCCCAAATAGGATTCCAAGCCAAAACTTGTGTAAACCAGATTTGATAATAAAAATAGCACTTCAAGTGAAGAGTTAGAAATGAGTTTTCATAGGCCATCAGGACAACAAGAGGTTTCCCCCTCTTTGTCCCTCTGCTCTGCCTCTCTGGGTAATCTGAGTTTTAAGAATCTAGGTAGTCCCTGCTGTGCAGGCAGGCAGTGATTCTAGTCACTGACCCTCAGGCAGAACAGGTTTTACCAGAAAATGTTTAGGGAGGGGACTATGAGATGCTCACAGCCCTAGCAGAGGGGCAAGAAAAGATAAAATGTGGTTTTCTTAGCTGAAAACACTAAAACTCCACCCCCACAAGGGGTATTTATGAGTGATGGGGTGGGGCCTCGACATAAGCATTTTTTACCCTGAACCCAATGACAGGATTACTGATGGATGATGATCTCCTAGGTCACATACTGTAGGATGCTAGAGGTTTAAAAGGAGCTCATGCTCAACAGCAAGTGATAAACTTCAGCATTCTCTGATGTGAAATTTAAAATTTAAGTGGTAGCCTAACACAGGAGGTGGAACCAGGCAGAAGGACAGGGAGGGAACCTACCACACTCTTGTAGTGTGGGCCCTTGCTTGGTGGTTTGCTGAATGGGCAGTGGGCAGGAGTCCCTGCCAGCGGCAACTCCCAGAGGAAAAGAAACACCTCGTGGAGCACTGGCTCCAGTGAGGACACTCTTAAGACAGGAAAAGGTCAAGATAAAGCTTTAAAAAGGGATGTGTTTCCTTATGCTTTTGTGCCTATGTTCTTTGCAGATCTCTCTGAATATTCAATATGGCTATTAGTGACATGAATTAACAGATCATGTTCAAACTGCAGACATTTACAAAGTATCCTTTGTAAAAAAAAGCTAGGTAATAAGTATGAAAATAGGAGTAACAGGGCCAGGGACTCACTCCCAGGAGGAAAATTGATCTGAACTGACTTTGTATAGGATTGAGTACTGTCCCACTCCCCTCCTCAGTGAGAGTAAGCCTGAAAGTGTTCCTTCCTTTAGGAGGGTAGACTGCAAGAAAGATTGACAAGAGCTCCCAAATAACTGGGCAACAGAATTTTCTGAGATGAACATAGCAGAAGAAAAGCAGCTAATGCCACGTGGTCTGGTTCCAGCCCCATCAGTGTCTTCATGGACCCCATTGGGTTCAACAAGAAACTCCTCAGGGAGTAAGAAAAGTTAGGCTCAGATCTCCTTCCTCCCACAGCCACAATGACACATGTGCCAGTAGTACACTTAGGGGATCTGTGACTGTTACTCAGCTTAGTTTTTTTAAAAAAGGAAACCAAAGTTATGGTATCTCCCTCCAAATCACCCAGCAGCATGGCTCACTGCCTGAAGGACTTGGCAAGACAGTTTGCCTCAGAATGGAAGGCAAACCCTATAATGAATCAGGAAGAAAAGGCCTCTTGTTACTATACCACTTCCTTCTGCCCGCTCCTTGGGGGCAAAAAATTAGTTCTACTTACTACATTTGAAAGACTAATTTTTAAAAAATTAATAAAAATGACAATTTCCCTGTCAAGATCACATGAACATAAACAGTAAAGCGAAGTCCACGGGGAGGGTATATGAATGCAGAACAGGCTTCTAAGGTGCAGTCAGCCTCCTTCTTGGTGTGGTTGGGTGACGTCTCTTGGAGGATAGGCTGTCTGGTCCCCCCATCCTAGGTCCTTTTACCCCAGTTGTCTTTCCTTTGTAGCTGTCCTTAAGTTTAGTGTTGGGGTCACAATTTGGAATTCAACAGAGAGCTTCTGAAGGTGATGGGACAGAGAGAGGGGAGAGGAAAGGAGAGATGAAAAATTAGTCGTCTTCTTCATCCTCACTGATATCGTAGGCTGCAGCCTTGTGCCTGGAGAGGTCTGCTGGGGAGGAAAGCGGGGAAGTCTTGCCAGAGAAGGGCCACCGGAAAGAGGGAGAGGGGGAGCGTTCACGAGTGGGGCTGCTGCTGGGACTCTGCTTTGGACTGATGGCCTGCAGCATCCGGCCTTTCCCCTCTTTCAGCATATGTTTCTGGGGAGACCAAAAGGAAGAGTTAGAAGAAACCTATGGATCCTACTAAAGCACTAATGGAGGATCTGAGACTTCAAATTATCATGAGTGCCCTCTGCAATGTCAAAAGTGATCGAGTAAGCCAGATGAGGAACACAGCCACAGTTCTAAGCAACTGCCTCCCCAAAGTGGTCTATGTTATACTCTGTATCTAAGGGCTCCCGGAACCTGCTATCCACAGTCACCCAATTCTTGACTGCTATGTCAAAGGAATTCTTAAAAGGCTACTTGGTCTGTAGTCCAGGCTTCAGGCAAAAACAAAGGCATTAACTCAGTCAAAAGGGTACCTATCCTAGTTTTAGAGTTCTCTGAAAAGGAAATTCCATATTCTCTCTGAATAATCTATTCTGGTACCCGAACACCCTCACAATCAGATTGTTCCTGATATCCTAGGGCTCACTTGCTAACAGCTACACATATACCTTTTATTTGGCTTGAAAGGACTTGCTACTCTTCAGGGACAGAATTCCCACCTAACCCAGTGATCCTGCAGCAGCTGTTTGTAGTGGAGGCAGCTTCCTTTTTTCTGTTCTTTGTCCTTCCCTTTCCTTCTAAAACTACAATGTAGAAGCAAGCTAGGCAAGGCTACTCACTGATCTTGTCACCTGATTTAGAGGTTGATAGAGAGCTGACAAAATTATTTAGGAGACTGTATAACCTCTTTCTGTAAAGATTTTTAAAAACTTTCTGGAGATAGTTGAAATATAATTCTGCCCAATAAGGGGAACAGATGAGATAACTTCTTAATGTTGATGCCTCTTTCTGCTCAAGGATTCTATAATTCTTTCCACAGCATGAGATTTTCCAAGATTTTCCTGAAATTCCCTAAGTTGTCCAGCAGGAAAGAACATACCAGTGCTCCTTCTGGACCAAACATTTCCAGGAAACTTCCAATGAATTCTCGGGATTTCTCCTCCCACTTCTGAATGAGGTCAATGCTTTTTTCTTCCACCTTCTGAACAAATTCTTTTGACTTTTCCTCCACATCTTTCACTTTCTTCTTTACTTTGTCAACTCGCTCCTGCAAGTGGTATTTCTTCTCCTAGGTAAAGAAGTAACTGTTCTGAGAAATGATACTCACTCTGACCTTCCACACCAAGGGGAAGGAAAAGACTTAGTTTGGCATTCTTTTGACGTTCCTTTTAGTCTTGAGAATTTCACTTTGCTTTAATCTAGCCCACACTTCTCTAGCCTCATAACAGATATGTTCTAGATGGCCATCTTATACAAAAGTACAATAATTCTAAGATTGTAGAAGCCCAGGACTAAACTAAATATATAAGGTAAGCCCAGTAACAGACAGGCATATACCAAATGAAATCAGACTTTTTAAGACAAAACATAAACTTGGAAGATAACCATGCCCAACAAAACCCAAACCCAATTCCAAATGGAGATGTAAGGGGAGGAAAAAACAAGATCACTGCACAATATTGCCAAGAATAAGCCAACTATAACAGGTTGGAAGTAGAAATAGCAGGTCTTTTACTTAATTCATTTATTGTACTGGATTTCTTCCCTCCATCATTGGCTTATTCTGTGATTATAGAGGAGTTTTTTTGTTTTGTTTTGCTTTGCTTTCTGTTTTTTAACATTTGGAGGTTTGTTCATTTGCAAAACGAGGATGATACTCTTTGATCCTACCAGCTTCTCTAAAGATAAGGGGAAATGGTATAAACCCTCTGGAGGGGAGGGGGGAGACCAAAAGGGGAACCAAATGAAGAGTATTCTCATATTTCCAGATCATAAAAGG
The DNA here is from genome assembly GCF_009834535.1 of Camelus ferus. NCBI lineage: Eukaryota > Metazoa > Chordata > Mammalia > Artiodactyla > Camelidae > Camelus > Camelus ferus. The sequence goes on from NC_045696.1 coordinate 61,394,399, forward strand.
GAAAGGGAGTATGTTTAGAATTTTTGAACACCTGAAAATAGATAAAGGTTCTGCAATATGTGGTAAACAACAGCTAGGGTTTATCTGCGTAGATAAAACACATTTAGATGAAACCATTTCACCTATACATAATTCACAGAGCTGGGAGCAGGTGAGACAGCACGGTAAACTACTTGTGTCAAAGATACAATCAGCAGCTTTCTTCTTCTTTCTAAGTCAACTTTATTGAAGTATTATTTATATACAAAATGTATAGCAGTGTGTTTCTAAAGGGCAATATTAAGCCAAGATAAACTTGCTTTCAAAAATCAAAATTTAAAAGTTAGGTCCACGTGCTCTGAGAAACTGCATGCAAAATGTCGTGTGTTACTATTCACACAGGGAGAAGATCCATAGCTTTTATCAGATTTGTAAAGACCATCCAATTAAAAAAAGAGTTAAGAACCACTGTTTTAGATGTATTTGATACAAATACTGTACTACATAAGTTATTCATTCTTATTTATTTAATTGGCTGTGTGTCCTTACATCAGTGTGTTGATCCTGGACCATAAAGGCAGAAAGTGCCTCTCTTTATGAAATAGATACATCTATACTCTTTGTAAAGGGCTTGGCACAGTGTTATCTACGAAGAGGTATCCATTCTGCTTTTAGAGGTGATAATTACAGACTGAAAAGCAAGTTTAGCTTCGATGAAGTGAGAGGTAATATGTGTCCCATAGGGCCAAAGAACTCTGGGATGAAGTTGGAACTCACATTGATAAAGCTGACATTGAGCTCCTTGGCCGTGTAGCCCCTCTGTAGGTTCCGTCTGGCATATACATCGTAGTCACGGACAATTCGGGTGATGATGTCTGATGTGGAGATACCTTCTGTCCTCTGTGTTGGAGCAAACATGCCTAGCCCAAGAACACATACAAACACTGTGGCATTCGGGTAGCTCAAGCAGTAGGACTAGATGGAAACTGGCAGCAATATTACCTTTCTCAAAAAGCAGAATCTGCTATCACTAAGTGAGATCTGGAAATACTGACATGCAGAAGGAGAACTGAATCAAAATCTAGGGCTAAGGAAAGGAGAAGCCATATGGCTCTAATGTTAAGAAAAATATGGGGTTGGAGAAGGGTTTCTTAAAATTAAAAGAGGTAGATGTTTAAACTGAGAATTGATACATGGTGCTATGTTCACCTTAACCTCTTATCTAAAGTGTGACCTAAAAGTGGATGTTGAATTTCTCAGTATATAAATTTTCCTCTGTAAAGTAACAATGTGGTTGAATCTCTGTCACTGCCCCTAAGACTCCATAAAGTGAGGATGTACAACAACTTACTCACCTGCTTCTTTGATGTGCTTATAAACATCATCACTCCCAGCAGAAGAATAAGGGATGTCATCATGGGCTACAAAATCAATCTGAAAATAAGGAAACATTATTTAAAACCCAGGATAACTGCCCTTCAGAAAGAACCAGTAAATATTCTCAGGCCCAGAAGAAGGACTACAAGGCCAGGCCTCAAATAGACTTTTTCTCTTTCTCTCTCTTCGCTTTGCTCATAAACTCCACAAATCATTCACGAGCCACCCAACCTAATTGTTCATGGATCTTAAACATGACGCTAGCCAGTTTCTTTTTTAGCTATTCCTCCTGGTCTACTGGAAGTGCTACCTTCACCCTGTATACCAGTCACCATGCTGTGGTAAACAGGGCTGGACAATTTGCTGGTACGCTAGTTAGTGGGTGGGGCTGAGGAAAGAAGAAAGGAAATCTCCCCATCCTCCTAGGTCTACAAGGATTGGTCAAATACGGTTTCTAAAAATATGAGAAAGAGGTCACTTTGTTAACTGGTTCCTCTCTCAGTCCATGAGATGAGTGGGAATATAAAAATAGCAACAAGAGCCCTTCTACCAGAATAGATACATCTGTACTCCAGAGAAATGCAAAACCCAAAGCCATAAAAGACCTTTAGGTCTCAGATCTATCATTTTACTACTGTCAATACCTCTTGCCTGGGATCAATAATCTTTCTAAACCTCACTTATTTACTCCTTTCCTGAATAGGCCGTATGCCCTTTGCTAATACAATTGTTAACACCACCATACCAGCTCCCAGAAGCCACTGTAATGTGAAGTACACTCATTAGGACTATGTCTGGGATAACACCAGCTATGCTCAGCTAACATCTCGATTACCCATGAACAACCTGTCAGGGGTCTATAGGCAGCAAAGTGAAAATAAGACTCGTGGTTGAGGATATACTGCTAACACGGAGAAAAGGGAATCTGGAAGTTCCTCTAGCTAATTCTGCCTGGGCCTGCCTGGCTATGTTGCTCATCACCTTTTGTACCACTGGCTGCTAAATGCTGATGAGAAAAGCTGAAGAACTATAAAAGGTGTGTCCTAATCCCAAATAGTTATAACAAATACCCCTTAGCTTCAGGCCTACCCAATACTGCTTTTGAAGCCCTTTGGCTACCTTTTTCTTTCTTGCCTCATTGAACAATTCACCTTCAACATTCTAGACACTCTGCAGAGAACAGACAATATCCTTGCTGGTTCCTCAAACTTGTGGGCCTCCAACCTGATCTGATAAATTCTTCTCAGCATTTGCACCCACCTTTTGTAGGAAACCTGCTGATTTAATGTGGGAGAATAAAAAGGAGATAAGGGATTTTATATCAACTCACTGAGTGAAAGTGAGAAACCTCCCTGATTCCTGATCCCACATAATTTCTAGCCCCAAATCAAAGTCTTGAAACTAAATTTAAATCAATCAAAAGAAGTCTATGTTTATCTATCTTATTTCCTGGAATGTGAACTCCTTGAGAGCATGGCTGGGGCCATGTATATTCTAAAGAGACTGGTATGCTTTGAGGATGGACACACCTCTAGTGGGGGAGGGAAGGGGTGGAGTGGAATCACATAACTGAAGAGTTCAATTCTGGTCCTGCTAGAGTGCAACCTGGATTGGGTTATTTGGCCTCCCTGGCCCAGTTCCTATATGTAAAGTGGAAATAATAACTATCCAATGGGATTTTTGTGGGGAGTAAGGGAAATATAGTGGATGTAAAAGTGCTTGTAAACCATCAAACATGATAAAAAATGTCACAGATGACTATTATTAGTAGGAAAAATACTGTCATTTCTTGTACATGAAATTTACATAGAATTTAGAAGATAAGGCCAGTGGAAAAGGCCCAAGTACCAGAAGCTTTGAAAGTTGAGGGAATTCCAGAACAGGGAATGGGGGCATGTGCTCAGTTTCTTACCCGGTGTTCTGCCAGGAACTCTGGAGTCAGGGTCCAGGGGGCATTCCTCACCACCTCATCCACATAGCGGCAGTGCTGCACTGCATCATAGCGCTCGTTTTCATTCATCACTGTGAAGCCTTTGAAGTTGTGGGTTAGCTCATCACTGCAAACTGAGTTCACCACATCATAAAGTTGTGAGTTGAAGTCCCTTTTGCTTAACCACTCCTCAGTCATCAGCCTCTCCCATTTCCTAGGACTGTAACCCATCTCCCCACCTGGATGAGAGTCATCTCGATGCAGCTCAGTCTGAATAACAATGCTTTTCCTAATCCAAGATACGCCTTCAGGAGCAACACTCACTAAATAGTATGTTCACACTTTGGAGAAGGGAGGCTACACAGAGGACTAAGCTCTTTGCCTTTTAAATGAAATTGCTGTGCATTTCTGCATCAGTTAGAAGTTTTACAAAATGTTTTCTTATTATACTTGTGTAAGACTGGACTGGACCACATAACATTTGCTTAGCAGACAATTGATTCAAAATGATAAACTGAAATCTAAAGTAAATGCTGTTCTTAGGTAGGCAACAGGGGTCAGACTGCTGAAACCCAGCTAAAAACAGTGAGAGAAATCCTGGACATCTCAGGTCAATGAGCTTAGAACTTCTCTCTCCAGGCTGATACACTTCATGTTTCATATGCTTCACGTTTTAGGGAGGCTGTAATGTTTCCCTCATTTAAAAACAAAAATAAGAGCCAATATACTCAGGTTATAAAGATAGGAGAAAAAAGGCTACTATAATTTTTTTCTGGATGGCACCTAAAGTCACCAGATGTTTTCTTACCTCCCACAATGAGGTATGTATTAGGGAAAAGGTTCTTTGCTTGCATAAGAGCCCGGGCATGACCAGAATGAAATAAGTCAAATATTCCATCTGCATAAACTCTCACAGGCCGTTCACCTAAATCCAAAGGAAAGAATTTATCACAGAAATACACTGATTCAATACCTCATTTTTAACAAATGGAAATGGCACTGTATGACTGTTCCATCCCTGCATATCCCTCTTTTAAGGTGTTCTCTGGATATTCACCTTAATTTGGGGTGTTTTGGGGTTGTGAGGAATAACATCACAAACTTCCTTGACTCAAAGACGCTCTTGACATCATATCAACTAACTCTCTTTGTTAGCCTGGTTGTACCAAACTGCTCAGGTAATTGAATTTCACGATTGCTTTTTCCTCAAGTTATTTTAGAATTAAAAAGGAGAGTTATACAAGAGATATATCTTTTTTTTAAAAGAGATGTATCTTAAACTTAGAAATTCTCACCTTCAGTTTATGTTTAAATTTCAGTTATGTTTAAAAAGTGTAACTAAACTATATTCTGGCTTAGCTCTTTCATTTTCAAGCTGCCTTGCTTACTAATGACTATTGCTTTGCTTTGAAAGTAAATACTGATTCAGAAGGGTGAGACAGAAAAAGAGGGAAGGTAAGTACCAGTTACATACTTATTGCTTCTCAGTTCCAGATTCACTCTCAATACCTGCTCTGTGATAACAGATGAAATTTCTTCAAGCATTTCTCCTTGCTAGTGAGCATGATGTTACACTTTCTCAGTAAAGGGTGATATATCATGTATTTGAAAATCAAATAGAAATATTTTAGAACTTTGTATTAGAACTTTTCCTCCTCTCCTCTCCATTAGTGAGAATAATAGAGAACTGACTGTCAATTTATTTTTAATGGTAGTAGACTATGAAATAAAAGGCAAGAAATGATCTCCTGGGTACAAGACTAATTCCAAAGCCAAATAAACAAATTGAGAATGAAATTGATATAATGGTTCACCATGATTCAAATGATAATTCTAATGGAGTGCTAGTAACGTATTTCTACTACATGAATGAAGGAAGAGCTGTTTCACTGTAGCAGCAGAAAATAACAGTAGGAGTATCTACATCATTCTGAGAAAGAAGAGCCAGAGCTTCACTGGATGTACCATACTGAAGGGAGGGATAAGATGCATCTCCCTCCTGCCTTGAGGACAGTGAATCAAGGGGAGGAAACCGGTTTCTCAGGAGGTTTATGGACTTCTCTTTTTCGATAGCTTTATCCATAAAACAGGTAGCTTTTAAACTGAGAAGTCTACACAGCTAATAGAAATACAAATTGGTACAACTTTTAAGAAAGGCAATAGACAATATCAAAAGACAAATGACAAATACTTATACCCTTTGGCCCAGCTATTCCAATTCTAAGAATATCTTACAGACACATTTGCAAATAAGTTTGTTATTCACTGCAGCATTGTTCACAGTAGCAAAAGTTTGGAAACAACCTAAATTTCAGTGGAAGACTGAATATGACATTATCCACCCACTAAAAGGGTGGGAAGATTTATACATTATTTGCTTAGATATCCACAAGAAATTGGTAATACTGGTTGCCTGTAAAAGGGGTCTTAGGGGTACTAGGGAGACAGTGGTAAGAGGAAGACACTTCACTTTGTATCCCTTTTGTACTTCATGAATGTTAGGCTATGGGAAAGTATTGGTTTTATAATACAGGAAATAAATTTTTAAAATAAGTACACCAATACAATGAAAAACTGAGAAATAATATGATAGATGTAAGAGTCAGAAAAGTTATAGCTCAAGCTTGCCAACCAGCCTCATTCCTCTGTGAACTTAATTGCTTAAGATTAAACCTCAGTTTCCTCATCTATAAAACAAAGCAAAACAAAACAAAATCTGAGTAGTATAATCTTTCTTCTACATCCTAGAAGTCATGACCCTGCAGTAACTAACATACTTCTATCCTTTCTAAACAAGTTCAGAGTGGCTATGATCCCACTTTATTTGATCCTAAAAGACAAAGGATGGAATACAAAACTTGAGAATATTGTGTTGTTTCTTTGCCATTAACATCTAACAAGGGCAAAGTGAGATAAAGGAGATTTAGCTCAGTAAACACATTTCTTGGATAGTGGCAACTGCATAGAGCACTGTTGATTGAGTGGCTATTTGGCGGGAGTTAATCATCCCATATTAGGGCAAGTCACCTCTGAACCCTTTCTTGGACTGACCCGAGATATGCCTCTTGCCCTCTTCCCCAGCCTTTCAACCTCTCAATTCTCTATGACTTAACCCCAAGTCTCTGGCAAACCCAGCCTGGTATATTAACAAAATGGCCAGAAGGGGCCACTGTTGAACTAAAAATCAGGGGGAAAAGCACAAGTTATCCATTCTTTTACCAAGTGGCTATTGGTCAGGATGACCTTACCCTGATTTACATCTGTTGTACCAGCATATTATCAAGAGCAACCTCTTTCACTCTCAAAATGATCTTGATTTGGATTATAAATTATAGCCCTTGCACTACTGCTAGATTAACTAGATGTTCTTCTTTAAGCAGAAGAGAACTGGGTTTCAATTTGTTAGCTCTTTTGATATATTCTCTCAAACAGCTGTCACTGAAACATTCTGTCTTTAACATATTTCCATTGCCCTTCAGACTCTGCCTTTTTCTTCCTTTCTCCAACAGAATATAGTGCTGATTTTTTTAATCTTCCAAAAGAGATGATCATCTCATCTCTCAAGCCCTATTTCTTTTAATTCTAAGTAGTGAGATAGTGAATTTTCTCCAAGATTACACAAACTGCCTTCTTGCACCCCCTTAGCCTCCCTAAGTGAAAACCTGGGGGCAGGGGAAGGGATGGTTTAAAATTCACTAACTACAGTATGTGTAGATTATTTATTGGTTTATTCCTTATCCAGCATTGGCAAAAAGACAGTCATTACTTGGTTATTTAACATAAAACTGAACAGATAGAATAAGATAAAGGAAAAACCAGAGGTAGAGGTCAAATTAGATTGGTAAACTTTAGAGGCCAATTTGTGACTATTTGTTCCACTTAAAATACAGTCAGTTTGCTGATGGCCTTCTATTACTTATAACTAATGTCTATCAAGAGTAGCACCACTCCAGGATGAAAAGAACACAAAGATGGAAAAACTTAGGTTGTAGCTTCAATTCTATCTCTAATTATTTGTTTTATTATAGAGGAAACTTCACTTCTTAGCTTCTATGGACTTTAATTTATTAATGTGTAAAATAAAGAGTTATAGTCTTTATAGTAGATAATCTCAAAAATGACTTACTTGTAAAATTCTGCTATTCTAAAATTTTTAAAATTAGATTTATTAGTTACTGCTTGTTAATTATAAGCTCAAAACTTGGGAACAGTACACACACATACATACATTTTTACCTACCACAATTGGTGTGTAGATTGATTAGCAACAATGTGGGTAATATAAGTAATGTATCAGATCTGAGTGAGTTACTGCATTCTGGGAATATGTGTCAACAGAGAGTATATGAAAAGTTCTTGCCCTCAACAGGCTCTACTATCATATCTGACTGTGACCCTTAACTTGTTGGTGCCATTTTGAAATTTCACCTGCCAACACTATGGCCTGGTTGTCATTTTACCCTGCTCCATTAGCCTGCCTATTACACAAGTAAGAGGAGCCAAACCCAAAAAATCACATCATGAATCAGAAGGGTTGTGATCAACATGAGCTATATCTAAACACTTTTACAAAAGAAAAGGATTTCTCTTGAATTCTGAGAACCCAAAAATCATACTCCATATAGTCAAGATACAGCCAAGGGATACTGGGATCCCTGGCCTGACACTGTCCAGCATTCATTTCTATTCATATTTCACTACTCCTAAGTCACAACAGAAAGGAAACATACTAACATAATTAAGAAGTAACCACAAATATCTTCTATATACTGGAAATGTATAGATTTGTGGATATAATGGCCTCTTATTTTTCAGTGTTTGCCTGGGTTTGAGTCTGGCCCTACATTTACAGAGTAAACACCACAGTAATCAAGAGAACTGAAAAAAGATTGGAAAAAAAAAAAAGAAGAATTTACAGAGGAGTAAGAACTGATGCTTATGGGACTTTATATTCATAACAAATGCTAATGGAGGTTTCTATTTACGATGATCCGTAAAACCAAAAAAGGAAGAGTATCTAGAATACACATTAACAATTTATATACCCAAAAATTGCTAATTAATGATGGCAACTAAGTATACAAATAGACCACAGGCTTTGAAAATAATAAAGCAAGTCTTTAAAAAAAAACCTGAAAAAATGATAACATTAATAAAGATAAAATTAAGTGATAAGCATCTCCTAACTTGGGCTATTTTTGTCCTCCATAAGTCAGCAGCATCATAGCTAGTGTGTACTGACTGATAGAAAGGAAAATTGGGGGGACAACTCTGAAGGCTATTAAAAACGTGACAGTCATTATCTGGACCTTTGTAAACAGGTAAGATTAAAACCCAGCTCAGACTAATATTGTATTGTCTCTGCTCCACTAAATCCCACAGCTATGACAAAATCCTGGGAAACAAGTATACAACAAGAAGAAATGAAATTCTATGGAGTACAGTTATCCTCCCAAATAGAAGAGCAAGGGAGATGGGAGGAACGCCTCCCCCAACTAGCCTTTATAGGTAAACTGAGGGAAGAATATAGAGAGTAGGTGTATATTTGAAAAATACAACTGAATCCTAAAGACAATAGTAAAACAACAAAATTAATTAGGTGTTTACTTACAAGGAGTTCCTCTGCTGGCTTCTTCCATAGTTACCCTGACATAGGGCTTACTAAAGTCTACTTCAATTTCATCAGAAAAAGGTGCTGGCTGCCGTAAGCCCTTAAGAAGAGGAAAGTGAAGGAAAAGAAAGTTAAATTCAATGGCATAAACTGAAATACTCAAAAAAATGGCAGCTTTAAAAAACAATCAGTTATTCAATATGCTCTGATTAAAACTCTTCCTAAAACTCATAACATGAAAAAGATTTTTTTAAAAATAAGCATTCCAGCATGACAAGTGAAAGTTGCAACCTTTTACCAAATGGACAAATCGTGGAATGAAAGATAAATGTCTTGCTGGTGATTTCAGAGTAAGACTAAGCAAGGTGGCTGGGGACCTAAGTATAGTCTCAACTAATGGGTCCAGAATGACGGGTCCTCTGCCACATGGCAGAACAGCCAACCCTGATCTGTGTGATGAAACTGCCAAGGCTCACAAGTGCCTTTTCACACCGCTTTAACTATGGGACTGGGAAGGTACACAGCTCTCATGTGCAATTCCCCCCTCAACCCCTACAGTGAGTTAATTTACCAGGACATCAGGTTATTTTGCATATTTTGAAGGAGATTAGTTCAGAGGTTATTACAGGGAGAAGGAAATGGACTTAGGAATTTTTCCTTTAATGCTGCAGTGGGAGTACAAAAGGTTACAGATAAAAGATTTTGTGAAGGAAGAATAGGTAGGACATGGTAAAGAGAAAATATTTGTCACTTGAGAAAGAGAGGAGTTTATAACTGAGGTTTAGAACTAAAGAAAATAAGACTGCAGTACCATCAGCAAGAATAGAGAAGTTTTTTAAAAAGGAGTTGAGATCAAAGAAAATGAGAACTGAGAGTCTTTGAATTTGGAGATTCAAATGACTACATATTCTAGAATACGTTAGTGAAAGTCAGAACAATAGTGCCTTTAAGAAAAATGGAAGACAAGGAAATAATTAGTAACAATCTTTCATTAGAGATACGTTGCCATAAAGGGAATGAGAAAAATAGGTACTTAGAGGGAACAGAAGAATCAAGTGGCAGTTCTGGTTTTTGGTTTTTGGTTTTTGGTTTTTTAAGTTGAGGAGATCTGTACATGTCCAAGACCAAGGAAAAGGAGCCAAAGAAATTGAAAATAACAGGGGGGGGGGGGACCCATATAATTAAGGAAAGAAGAGTCTAGAAGAATGACAAAGAATGGCCTCAAAGGAAAGCAAGGCGGAAGGTGTTAGCCCTAGAAATAAAAAGGATGACATTTTCCTAGAAGCACAAGCATTTCTAAATGCTCTTAATTTTCTCAGTATAGTAAAGAAGAAAGTAAAGTTACCTATGAAGAACAGGGACCTTAGAATGAGACTGAAAGCTTGAAGAAAGTACAAAATATTAGGAGTAAATGTTGTGGGAAATGTATTTAAGCATTTGATTAAGCAAATGATTAATGGAACTATTGAGCACTATATACAGCCCAGATCAAGCTAGAAACTTTAATCATTAGAAGGCCAAGTTAATAGGTCCACGAAGAGAAAAAAAGGAATTAAAAGTAACTGAAAAATCTAGGGTTAGTCCCTGACGAATGGAAGAGAGGCAGAAGAGGGAAGTGAAGAGTTAAGAAGAAAGAGAGATCTAGACATTTCTCCAAAAAAGATATACTAATGGCCAAAAAACACATGAAAAGATGCTCAACAATGTTAGTCACTACAGAAATGCAAATCAAAACCACAATGAGATACTCCTTCACACACACTAGGATGGCTAAAACCAAAAAGACAGGCAGCAACAGTGATGGCAAGAAAGTGGAGAAATCGGAACCTCCACACACTGCTGCTATGAATGTAAACTGGTGCACAGCTCTGGAAAATATTTCTTCAAAATGTTAAACAAAGAATACCATATGACCCAGAAATTATAGTCCTCAATATATAACCAAGAGAAGTCAAAACATATGTTTAAAAAAAATCTTGTACATGAGTAATGTTCGTAACATTATTAACAATAGCTAAAAAGTGGAAATAATCAAAATGTCCAATAACTGGTGACTGGATAAACAAAGCAGCATGCCTCCACAGACTCACCTATAAAAAGGAAAGAAGTATTGATAAACGCTACCACCTGGATGAACCTTAAAAACACTGTGCTAAGTAAAAGAAGCCAGACACAAAGGCCACACAGTGTGTGATTATGCAAAATGTCCAGAATAGACAAATTCCTAGAGAGAGAAAGTAGACAGGTGGTTACCAGGATGTAGAGAGCGGGGAATGAGGGAATGATTGCTAATGGGTACAGGGTTTCTTTTTGTGGTGATAAAAATGTTCTGGAATTAGATAGCAGTGATGGTTGTACAACATTGTGAATTTACTAAAAACCACTGAATTGTACACTTTAAAATTATTAAAATGGTGAACTTAATGTTATGTGAATTTTATCTCAATTTTAAAAGATACATTAAGTATCCTATCTTTCATAACTCTGTTTCTTCAATCTTCCTTGTATACTGTGTATACTCCAAGGCAGAAGGCAAATGCAGCTGTCCTTCCTGGCTAGGATTTGTGCTGAATCAATTCCTCCTAAGTATAGAGAATGAAAACTAAGGTTCTTCAGCTGCAACAGATAAGCAAAATCTTTAACTCTCTAGGGTTGCCTCCAGTTAGAATGAGTAGTATTTTTTAAAAACACCCTATTATTCTCTTCCCAGTTAGAGAACAATGTCTTTAAAAGCTGAGATTTATAAAAGTAGGACTAAGTGATCCTACTAATGCTCTCCTAAAACAAACTTCATTTTAACCTCAAAGGAATCCTACATAATAATACTGCTTTCAGGTCTTTTGACTTTCTGTTAGCAAAGTATAAATGAAAGGGCAAGAGTCTGGAACTGGAAAAAACTTAGATCTAAATTCCAGCTCTATCACTTAATAGCAGTGAAATCACAGCAAGCTTCTAAAGCTTTCATTTCATCTTCTATAAAATGGAAGATAATCATACCTGCTCCACAAGGCTGCTGTGAGGATTAAATAAAAGAGCACATGGAAGGTAACTAGCACAATGTTTCACATATAGTAGGCACTCAACAAATCTGTATCAACATTATTTCATTTTCTCTTCCATTCTATGGAACATGTTTCATTATCCCAACAAAATTAACTAAATTGTATTAATCTAAGAAGTTAGCTTCTAAATGCTATATAAATTTTCTAAATCTATACAAATTATAACTAATATTATTATAACTAAAAATTAAAACTTATAATGATTATCATCCTCCAAATTATAAATGATCTTCTGAATGCAATACTACTTCCATAAAAACTTTTTCCTGATTATATTCACATATATTATTCCTCAGAATTCTAGCAAAAGAGAAGAGATTCTGGTGTCCTTACTCATAGGAAAGTAGCAATAACTCAAATAATATAATACTAGAACTTGATATTAGCTTCCCAGTATGTACTCTATTTCCAAAAATTCTTAAACATTTTTCAGCAAAAAGTTTCAGAATGTCACAGAGAAACATTTCCCATTTACCCAAATATTCTGCACAAATGGTAATATATCCTCCTAAGTGCCAAATTATTTCAATAATGCCTGGGAAAAGGCTACAGAGTCAAGAGGAATTCCACGTGGTATGGGAAAAAGGGATAACGAACAGAGCAGAAAGATTCGAACCCATGGGGATTTGGTTTTTTAAAAAAAGAAGAGAAAAACAGTAATTGTCCCTGACTCCTGCTGCCATTTCAATAGATGCAAACATTGAGCTCGTCTATCTATTATCTGGATTTTTCATAGACCTTCCAAGTTGTACTAAACTCTTCATCTTCCTCCTAAAATAGTTCTTCCTCCTGTATTTCTTATCTGAGTGAAAAACACCCCATCTACACAAACAACCTAAAACTGAAACCTAGGAGTCATCCTCAACACCTCTCATCCTCTGCATCCTGATAATTTCCAATAATTGTCTATTTTACTTCTTAGAAACTTAAAATTTATCTTGTCCTCCTGTATCTACTGTCTTAGTTTAATCCCTCATCACCTCCAACCCTGGATCATTACAGTAACCTCACAATTAGTCCTGTGGCTTCTGTCTATTCCTGTTTCAACCATCCTTTCCCAATTAGGACAACTTTCTAAACTGCATATCTGATCACATTACCTATAGGATAAAGTTCAAATTCCTTAGCACAGCATACAAAATCCTTCATGAACAGGCCCTTATTGCAGATTCTGATTCTGAACTTTAAGCTGCAGTAGAATTACTTGCAGTTTGCTAACATACTACTATTTCATACTTCTAGAACTACAAGTTCTGTCTCAACTCTATCTCATGTCCATTTCTTAAATTCCTATTTATCCTTCAAAATTCACCTCAGAAATAATCTCAAGGAAGCTTTTCCAAAACCACTGTCCCTACCCCTGAATCAAAGTTAATCTGTTGATCCTTAGATGGCCATTGTACCTCTAAATTCCTTCTATTTGGCCCTTTTCATACTGTATCTTAATTATTTCTCTCTTTTCCTTATTTGTCTGTGAGCTTCTTAAGGGTAAACCATCTTTTAATATCTGCATCTCGATGCACAGCAAATGACACACAGAGGTTCTCAATGTATGTAGTTTGAAATGAGATTATAAACTTTATTTTCATAAGCAGAACTTCAGCCAATTTTCTCCAGAGTTTAGGTACTTTGTGACTTATTCATACATATGATAAATATTAAGTCAGGCTGAACTTTGTAAAACTTTTTGTGATCCTTTTGATTTTACCTTTAGAAATATCTGTTTCAGTAAATTCTTTATACTTATAAACTAGCCATAAAATTATCCCTTAATTTTTCCTCTTTAACTCTTTTCTCTCCCTTATATCCATTCTATCCTGACCTACCAACTCAGCTACCAAATACTTAGTGATCCTTCCTATTCCTTTCCCTGCTTTCAAGGAAAGTATTTTTCTAAAGCTAGTAAGATCTGAGCTACAGAGCTCTACATTATGCTCACATCTCTCAAAAGTAAGGTATTGTTTATCTTTACATTCCTAGTAACTACTGCCATGCTGGTATATTGTAAGTATGTGATAAAATCTTGTTTGCTCAACTCAAATGTCACCTAATGAATGGATAAATAAAATGTGGCATGTGGTATACGATGGAATGTTATTTGTCAATAAAAAGAAATCAAGTTCTGAATATGCTACATTAATGAATCTTGAAAACATGCTCAGTGGAAGGAGCCAGCCACAAAAGATCACTTTTTGTATGATGCCATTTGTATGCAATATCCAGAATAGGCAAATCTATAGATACTGAAACTAGATTAGTGATTTCTAGAGGTTGGGGAGGTTAGGAGGAAATTATGAGTGGCTGCTAATGGGTACAGGGCTTCTTTTGCAGGTGATAAAAATATTGTACAATTGGTTGTGGTGATGATAGCAAAACTCTGTGAATGTATTAAAACCTATTGAATTGTACAGTTTAAATAGGTGGATTTATGATCTCAATAAGCTGTTATAAAAAAAGAAAAAATTGTGTTTGTTTTCGCTGCAAGAGTTGAAAAGAATTCAGAGATAGAAAGCACATGTGTACAGTGGAGATGACAAACAAGTTTGTTTAGCAGACACTCCTCATTAGAGTCAGTCTGGCCTGTTGGGTGAGTGAATCTTTGACTATTAGCCCATGTTAAATAGCCAGTGTGTACCAGAAAGGAATGTGAAATAGGCAGCAAGTCACTTAACTGATTTGTGACATGAATATATGAAGCAAAGTAATTTAAAGCATTGAGATCCCTCAGATTCTAAGGACCAAGAAATGTAAGACTTCTCAGAGCCCATTCCACTAAGGCTGGCCTTCTTTGCTGTTCCCCTGGCTATGATGATTGTCTGAGAGTATTACCTACTTGGTTATAACTTTTCCCTACTCCAAGTGAGATTGCTGAATTGGTACCCACCAATTCCTTCACTTGAATTCTCTTAAGAAGTATCCAGAAATTAACAATGCTGTTTTGTTGACTTCTGAGTCATTTTCTGAGTTTACTTGCTGTGATATAAAGAATAATGGCCCCCTAAGGATGTCTATGTCTTATCTTCTAGAACCTGTGACTATGTAACCTTACATGGCAAAGGGGGCTTTGCAAATGTGCTTAAAGGATTTTGAGCTAGGGAGATTACCCTGCATTAGCCAAGTTATGTCCAATGTAATCACGAGAGTCTTTACAAGTGAATGAAGGAGGCAGGAGAGCCAGAATGAGAAGGAGATATGATGACAGAAGCAGCAGTCAGAGTGCTGTGATTGCTGGCTGGCCCACGAGCAAAGCAATATGGGAAACCTTTAGAAGCTAGAAAATGCAAGGAAACAGTTTCTCCCCTAGAACCTCCAGACCTACCAAAACTTTGATTTTAGCCTTCTGAGACCCATTTCAGACTTCTGACCTCCAGAACTATAAGATAATATAGCTGTATTGTTTCAGGACACTAAATTTGTTAATTTGTTACAGTAGCAATAGGAAACTAACACACTTGCCTCCACCACCATCATCAATATCAGGCCTGGAGTATATCCCTCCTATTTGTGGAGTCCAGTTGCTTTTATTGCTTAAGATAGAGTATTGCTTTGGAATAACTGTTAATTGTGTCAGAGCAGAAATGTTTTTCCTTTTGGGCCACAAAGCTCCAGACCTAACCAGTGGAAACTGCAGTTCGATCAATGGCTAATGGTCAATTTTGGTATAGAAAATACAGAAACATAAAATTCTGTCACTGGCACTTTGAAACATGGATTTCATAATACTATATATCAATAATAACCCCAATTGCATACAAATATTCTTTGACATGTTTTTTAGGGGAAGCTTCAGGAAGGGTACCAACCTGAGACAAGATGAGCAGTATGGAATGGGATCTTTCACCAAAGGCTTGGAAGTAGTTAGGAAATACAAAGATAACATCCCAGAGATAAAAGAACATAAAGTGGGCAGTAATAGAAAACGGTTCTCATCTAAGATATAACCAGTAATAAAGTGAAGGAGTGATATGAGAGAAAAGACAGTAAAACACAGAAAATTAAACACCATGACATGATACCAAGATTAGATCACTGGAGCTCCGATTTCTCTATTTTATTTATTTGAATTTGATCTTTAGCCTAATACACATACAACCTCCAAATTTTCCTAACATTCTTTCTTCAGTTTCAATGTAAAGCTCTTGCAACTGAGCTGTAAGATATAATCTGGTAAGAAAGCATAAGATTTCCAACAACTGTTGGAAACTTATTATTCACACTTACTATTCATTCTTTCCATTACTAAAGAAGACTTGTAATGCTGATATCAGCAGTGTTGTATCAGTTTCTACCCTCCTCCTTCCAGGTTAAATGTTCAACAAAGAAATCTCTTCCTTACTTACAATTGCACAACGTGGCATTTTTAAAGGAATTCCATCCTCCTCTGTTGCTCCGTTGGGTCCAGGTGCCTCTTTCCTCCTCTTCCTCGTGTTGACCTTGGCTGAATTCTGTGCATCCATCTTCTTTTAACGGGTCCTAGACACTGAAAAGAAATTTTTTTCTCATTGGGGTGGGAAAAGCCTGTTAGCAGTATTTCAGAGGGGTTAATATGGATGCACTTAGCATCAATTCCATAGCACACATTTCACAAAGATAAACCAATTGCATCTGGCATAAACAACAGAGCTTCACAAAACCCAGGCTCTAGTAGAAACACTGAAATGCCTCTCTGTGGAACAATGGCCACTATTAGTCACCTGACCTTGGAAATTATTCCCCAGCCAATGCAGCTTGTATATTAACTGCTAATTTCATATCTTGACTGCATGCAAAAGACTGGAATAATATGGCCAAGAAAGTTAGTTACACAGACTTTCCCACTACCCTTAACATTATATCCCTAGGACACCTAGAGGTATGACAGATGCAAGGAAATATAAAAGATATGTCTTTGGTACAGATGGAGAAAAGAGCCTTTTTTTTTTTAGAGGATGGCCATCAGCAATTCCTGGTTTAACAAAGCATTGATTTCTTAACTCTAACTGCTCTGTAGATTTCAGACAAGACTCCTCCAGAGTTAAGAGTCATGAAAACTGTTTAGAAAGTGTACTGTATATTTTAAATATCCCTCCTCTTCCTTTTTCAATACTCATTTCCCCTTCCTCTTTCAGAGTCTTAGCACCTTAAGCTTGTTCAGAGTCCCCAGCTACTAAAACCCCATCCAGGGTTCCCCTTCCCTTTAAAAATAAAAATATTTATTATCATCTCATTTAGCAGAAAGCTTCTAGCAACTACCACAAAAAAGTTCTGAATATTTGATGTATCATGTTTAGATGCTGGCTTATGCTACCCCTCTAATACCCTGAAAGGATATCTGCATTTTTCTGGAGTAACATAATTTGCACAAATAAATTAACTTCTTGATAATGATGAAATTTTAGGCATCAGTCAGAAATTGGGGATAGAGGAATTTTAATGATCAACTGCCATCTCTGCCCAAGATATGGTACAGTGAAAGGGGGGAAAAAGACGCTCAGAGAAGAGGTGGAAAACAAAACAAAATACCAGACAGAATGAGGTCTTTCTACTCTGCCTACTGCCTCTAATAAGCCCTCCAGAATAAGATGTTCATCTAAACAATTGCAATTTTGTCTTACTTTCTTCCTTCCTGCTAAATTCCAACTGGCAATGTGACAAGATCTACAAGAAACCTGACCTAATTCTTAGAGACTGAAGGTGACACCTCATGAGTCATGGCTAAGTATTAGGCAGATATGAGAAAATGTCATAAGAGTCTAAACTGAAAGATGAACACCACCCAGAAACTTCCTTTCATCACATACACAAATTAAAATTCAAATGTCTTTTATTATAAATTAAAATAAAATGGAAAGAGAGTACTATATATTTAATTAGTGTTTCCAGTGATGATGCTCAGAGATTTTCTTCATTATTTTTCTTAATTATTCTTTCAAAATATTCAATTTACTACTCCCATCTCACTGGTCTGAGAGGCCTACTATGAATGCCTAATCAGTCCAATTAGTGACCTTTTCTAATTTGCATACAACAGAACTTTGCTGCTAGTATCTGTTAAATTCTGAGTAGGCAGACAAAATCCATTATAAGAAATATAATCAGCTATCTGGTGTCAGGTAGCTCAAGGTCAGAAAGTCAATAACACTGAGTACTTATTGTGTAAAATGTATTAACACATTATTTTTTAAGTATAAGCTATCTTCTCAAGAAGTCTTCAACCAAGGTGAGGAAATCATGCTTATGATATAAAAATGCTCCTTAGTAGATAAACAAGATTATACTGTATAGCACAGGGAAATACATACAAGATCTTGTGGTAGCTCACAGCGGAAAAAAAAAATGTCACAATGAATATATGTATGTTCATGTATAACTGAAAAATTGTGCTCTACACTGGAATTTGACACAACACTGTAAAATGACTATAACTCAAAAAAAAAATGTTTTAAAAACAATGCTCCTTAGGATTCTAAACCATTGGAGGAAAATTTGTTTAGGAATAGGATTATTTACATAGTTTCGAAGTATCTTTCCTTCAGTGACTTATTAATTACAATGTGAAAAGAGTTACCTTTAAAGTGAAAAAAAAATCTTAGCTAAGTAATTAAAGTTAATTAACATCACTAATAATGCCTCCTGATGTGAGGCACTGAGGACACATTACCTGCCAAAAATGCATAACCTATATAGATTTATGAGGAATAATCAGACAAACCTCAACTGAAGGATGTCCTACAAAACAATAAGCCTGTATTCTTCAATGTCAATCATGAAAAATAATGAAAGGCTGAGGAACTGTTCCAGGTTAAAAGAGACCAAAGAAATAACACCTAGATGTACTGCATAATTCCAGATTGGGGGAGAAATTGCTATAAATGATAGTTATTAGGACAATCAGTAAAATTTGAATACGGACTGTGTGTTGGATAATATGCATCAATATAATATAAACTTCTCAAATTTGATAACTACATTGTTATATAAAAGACTGTCCTTGTTTTTAAAGATAAATGTTGAAGTATTAAGGGATGAAAGGTTACGATCTCTCCAAATTACCCTCAGGGGGAAAAAAAGGAAAGAAAAAGAAAAATGTGTATATTACATGTAAAAAGGCAAAGCAAATTTGGCAAAATGTCATCAGTGTATGAATCTAAGTGGGGCATGAAGGAATTCCTTTAAATATCCTTGCAACTTTTCTAAAAGGCTTTACTTTTTTTTTTCAAAGTAAAAAGTTTAATTTTTTAAATTCTCAAAAACAATTCTACACAGATAGGCCCTCATCAAAGTTGTCTTTTGGGGTCTCTGGAAACAGATTCCCCCTCCTTCCTAACTCTATGAATCAGTGTAGATAATACATATATTCCAAGAAGTATGTTTTAATAATCGGTATGTCTTGCAAGGAATTACATAATAACAGCAACATTCATAATAATACCCATCTTTTGTGTCAGTATTTAGCAGTGCCAGGCACTGTGCTCGGTACTTTATATACATTAGTCTCATTTGACTCATATAACCTGAGAAGCAGGTGTTTTTAGTCACAATTTTCAAGTGAGAAAACTAAGGATCAGGGAAGTTAAGCAACCTATCCAGAGATCAGCTAGTAAGTGGGTGGGAGAGCCAGGATTTAAATCTAGACTAGTCTAATTCCAAAGTCCTTACCACTATATTCTGCTGTCTCCCAGAAATCCAAGATTTTTTAAAAGAAGCTGTCTCATTACTACTGCTGTTTCCTTTAATCAAGAACATTCTTTCTATGGCATGGGTCCCTTAAGTTTTTGCAAACTTAAGTCAGACCAGCCTAACTGACCAGTGGAATAAAAGGTTACAGTCACTTAAAGACAAACAAGGTTCCAGGACAAATCAAAGAGAACTGACGTGGCTGTTGGCCTGCTTCCAAGGCTGCCTGATTTGTCAGCGGTACGAATATGCAGATCTTTCCTATTGGATAGTTTTGCTAGACTTTCTTGATATGCTTCCAACTTAAGCAATAAAGAATTCTTTCATTCTCTGCTCCTCCCTCTTCTGACATTACAAATAGGTGGTGCTTAAATTATCTGTACTTTTCATTCATGATACAGAACAGAGTTTTAAGGGTGCCATAATACATCAAGGGGGAAATGTCATATCATATTCTCACCAGTCATTTTCCATGACTTCAAGTTAAAATTCCTTCAAGTTTAATAGAAAAATACTTCACACATCTAAAGACATGTCTAGCAACTTCTCAGAAGTCTTTGCTCTGTGTATGGGTTGGGTCGGGGAGAGGATATATGTGCTATAATATTTTTACAGCTTTATTGAATGAGACATAATTGACACAGAATAAAGTGTGTATTTTAAAGCATGTAATTTAATGAGTATTAACATATCCATATACCTGTGAAATCATCAAAATTAAGATAATGAACAAGTCTCTCACTTTCAAGTTTCCTCATGCCACTTTGTAATCCATCTCTTCTCCCCACTCTGACTTTGCTTTGCTTTTTTGTTTGTTTTGTTTTGTTTATGTTGTGGTAAAATATACATAATATAAATTTTGCTTTGCTGTTTAACTGCTTATTTCTTGAAGTATTGAACCATCTTGTTGTACGATTCAACTTAACCAGCCAAACACATGGTACATATCATCATACTAGAAAGAAGCAAAGGCTCTAAATACTGCCAGTGTGGTTTTAAAGATATTCTAAAGTCAAATTGATACTTGGGGTCACTATATATTGTTACACTGGATCTATTCTACTAGATTAAAAAAATTATAACAAAAATATAAAATATCATAGAAGACTCAAGGCAAGAGAAGCTAAAGTAAAATTCACAAAGAAAAATATCAAGGCTATTATTATTATTATTATTATTATTATTATTATTATTATTATTATTATTTTACAAGGCCCTTTGGTAACTAATACTAATACATTTTACCTGTATTTCAGTTAAGTATATACATTCTTCAAAATCTCTCCATCCTCCTTACATAACACCTCTAATCAAATTTCTAAAGCAGTGTTTCTCAGTATTTTTTATCCACATTCCATTTTGAGAAATGTAAAAATCTTCAACCTCACTCCATTTGCATAGTGTAGTGATTAAAAAGAGGTCAGACTCTAAAATCAGATTATCTACGTATGAATCCCATTTCTACCACTTTCTAGTCAAGAAAATTTGGACAAATTCCTCACTCTCTCCAAGTCTTAGTTTCAACATCTAACAAATGAGGTTTAAATGGAATAATCCATGTAGCACTATTAATTGACTGTAAGTGTGTGGGTTTATTTCTGGGCTCTCTGTTCTGTTCCACTGATCCATATGTTTGTTTTTGTGCCAATATCACACTGTCTTGATTACTATAGCTCTATAGTACTTTCTGAAATCTGGGAGGGTTAATCCTCCAGCTTCATTCTTTTTCTTCAGTATTGCTTTGGCAATTCTGGGTCTGTGATTACATATAAATTTTAGGATTATTTGTCTTAGTTCTGTGAAAAATGTCCTGGGTATTTTGATAGGGATTGCATTAAATCTGTAGATTGCATTGGGTAGTATGGCAATTTTAACTATATTAATTATTCCAATCCATGAGCATGGGATATCTTTCCATTTCTTCAAACCTCAGTTTATCTTTTTGTTTGCTCTAATTTGTTAAAATAATTTCAAATCTTGACTGCCACCTATCATATTAGCTATCACTGTTTTATGTAATCTATAAAATTGAAAGCATGGTTTTTATGTCTCCATCCAAGTAAGTGCTGAAAATAATGATCTGGATAGATATGTCACCACACACCAGTGTGACATACTACTAGAACTCTCTCTCTTCACTGAGATCCACTCTTAATACTCTAGCTTAGTACAATGTATAACACAGCATAGTTTATCTTTAGAAAATAGAATAGAAAAATATATTTAGAATTCTTAATGATTTTTCAATCAGATGTAGACCTGTCTCATTGTACTATTACATAATCCACATTTCTCTATTACAGTCCCAAAAACTATGATGATAATAGTGATGATAAAAATTATAGCTAACACTTACAGAGTACTTCCTATGTGCCAGGAAGTTATAAACCTTATGCATATATTAAATAATTTAATTCTCACGTCAATCTTATGAGGTAGATTAGCCCTATTTTGCAGATGAAGCAATTGAGGAACAGCTGGATTAAATGACTTGACTGAGGTCACACACACAGGACAGGGCAAAAACAGGATTTGAACCAAGGCATTCTGGCTCTAGGGTCTATGCGCTTAACAACATCACTATGCTGCCCAGTATATAAAGTGGTCACACATGAACTTAAAACAAAATCACTTAACGCACTCTGGCCATGGGCTACACTGTGCCAGGCAGGAATCTAATTTCATCCTTCATAAAGCATGGGCTCCTCCTCATTGGGCATATCCCTGGCAGACTACTCAGGAACTCCAGGGGCTTATTTTAGTTTGGGCCCAAGTAGAAGGGTAGAGGGGGCACTAGACCAGGAATAATATCATATAAACTGGGACTTAATTCTCACTCCTCCCATTACCCTAACTCGAAGTTAAGGTAAGTATCTTGACTCTAAGAGTTTCTTCATGTGATTAAGGAAGGTACTAAATAAAACATACTTAATTCTTAAGTCATGGTAAGAAGCAAATGAGAAATTACAATATATAAACTTTCTAGGGTGGGAAAGGACAGACTGGGATTTCAAAATGTAGAATAGATAAACCTGATTATACTGTATACCACAGGGAAATATATACAAGATCTTGTGGTAGCTCACAGCGAAAAAAAAATGTATGTTCATGTATAACTGAAAAATTGTGCTCTACACTGGAAATTGACACAACATTGTAAAATGACTATAACTCAATAAAAAATGTTTAAAAAAATAAAACCATTAACTCAAAGAAAAAAATTATTAAAGTCAAGGGGAGAAGAATGAGGGTTTGGTCCTGGCTCTGCCCCTTGCTAGCCATGAAACTTCCAGCAATCATTACACTGAGTCTATTTCATTATCTGCTTAAGAGGTCAGCTGGGAGAATTTTTAAATATGATAATGCAGTGTGAAAATACATGTATAAAAGTTAATGTGCCAAATGAATGTAAAATATGGTATTATTATTAGACCTCTTAATCATGGAAGAAAATTCATGCAAGATGCAAAATCTGCTCCCAGAATTTGAAAAATTGGCCATATTCAGCAAAGAATAATCTCACTCCTTAATTACTGATGATAAATCTAGATACTTTAAAAATTAGGTAAAATAGGAAGCTTATAGACCAGAGAGTCTCACACCTAATTCTCATCTAAAATGAAAATCTGGGGCCAAAATATACACAAAAAATAATAATAAAAAAATAAAAACTTTCTGATGTTGTTTGTCTTCCCACTGTTCAATTCTCCTGCTCTGAAAAGAACCCATTTTCAAATGGAGACTCAGTCTCATTTGGTCTGTGTGAGCCTCACCCTTAGCCATAGCATCAGATGGTATATGCCAAACCTGAATCAATCAGTCATCACTCTCCCAGGCCACAGACTAGGGGAGGAGGGAGGTGGGAGAGGCAGTGATAAATGACCTAAGATCATATAATCAGAGTGAATTTTAGGACTCGCCAGATGGGAATGCTTGGACAAATAGTATCACTTCTTTCTTCGTGGATTCAAACCTGGAGACATGATTCTAGGAACCATCCTGTGACAATCTAGTAGTCATACTATAACCAGGGAGAGGGCCTTTTCTAAAAGCGTCAACACAGAGAAAGCAATGATGGAGAGAAGCCAGATCCTGAGCTGTCTAATTGTACCAACTAATACATTCCTTTTCTGCTTAAACTCAGTTAAGCTGGGTTTCTTATCACCTGGAACAACAAAATCATAATTGATGCATTCAGTACCTGGCAATGAGCCTCGGCACACAGTAGGTGCTTAGTAACTATTTAAATAAATGTAGTAAGTAAAAAATACTCCTTTGACATTTTGAAAAGCACTGTAGTTACACACATTAGAGTTTTGTTTTGATGGAAAGAGATCAAGTACTTGCCAATTTATAAGTGTATCAAAGAAGGCACAACAAAGCTCTCATCCTGTCAAAAGTATTTTTCCTTATCTGCTCATGTACCGTTCTTCTATTTTCCAAAGATGACTTTTGTGTTGTATATTGTATTTTACATTATACTTTAAACTGAACATTACACATCAGACTTAAACTGAAGTCTTAAGATCCTTTGGATTTACAACAAACATACCTAATATTTTTGGGGTTTTACTGTAAAATACTTCTATATTTTCTCCACTTTCTTAGGAGATGGAAAACACGAAGATCATTGACCTTCCATAACAATAACCTTAGAAGAGTTTAGAAATTATAAAGAGATTAACTCTCACACATTTCCTCTAGAACTACTACTAATTTTTAAATTTGACTTTATAGGTCTCTCAAATTTTTTCATTTTTCACTGGTAGACCATCCCCAAGTTTCTCAAATCTACTAACTTATGCACCATGAAAGTATATAGAAAAATTTAATAATTAGTGACTAAACTGATGAAAAAAGTTACCCCCTCCCCTCCATTTCCCTAAATTTCCAATAGATGGCTGCTGGGACACAACAAATTTGCTAGTGAGAAAAGGCATGTGGGAGGATGAGGGCATACTGAGGACAGCAAATGCATGTTGGCTTTTTAGTTCATTATACTGGAACTTAGCTTTACTCAAAACCACACCCACCTTTACAATACTCACAATTGCCCAGTAACCACTGAATACCTCCAACAGTGAGGAACAATACTTTCCAAACTCTCCATTTATAACTGCACCTCCGTAATCAACCAACACTATTCAAGTAAAAGTGAAAGACGGCCCTGGAAAAGGAGGAGGCTTTAAGTATCTACATTCCAAAGGGAAAACATACATACACACACACACTGGGTGCCTTAATATCTGTTTGTCCAGTGGGTAACAGGGTTGGGAAAAGATGGCATCTCCTCAGAGCCAATACAGTACAAGATCAAAATGGGGATGGAAAGCAGGAGATTGACTAATAATTTGCAGATGGTTCCTGGCTTCCAGCAATAGTACCCACATGAATTAAGCTGGAATGAGTCAGAATGAAAGCAGTTGGAGGTAGAATACAGAGTCTCCCTCATGAGCCCACTGGGGTGGGCCAAAAGTCCCTGTCTCCTTAGCAGTTTATCCTCCCCAGAAGGTTCTATGTCAAAAGAAGCTATAACAAAAGAGAGAAAAAGGGAGCTGGCAGCCAGAATGCAGCATTTGTAAGGCCTGATCTTTCCAACACTGCTACATATTCAGTCTCTAGATAAGTCACCTTATCCTGGTCACTCAAATTCCCCCATTCAAGCACAAATTCTAAATATGGACATAAATGCTCACAGTACCATCACCACCACCACCACTACCCTGCCTATTAAGTGCCTTAGTGTCTCCACTTCTGCTGACTCACCTCCCAGTACACACTGCTTGCCTTGTTCTTCAGTGCTCCAATAGATGCCTGCTTGGATGCATCAACTTTGCTACTAAGGAAGTACACAGAAGTGGAAATAATATGTGTGAGCGGGGAGGGATGGCAATGAGGAGATAGAGAGGATAAATCTAATCAAGTGTTTTTCCAATATGAATGTCTAGGAGACAAAATCTGAGTGTGGAGTGCATATGCTTGTGTTTTAAAGATGAAAGCTTCCTAAAAGTGCAGTTTTAGAAACTCCCACCCAATCCCTTCTATTCTACTTCCTTATTGCTGGTAGATCTAGTAAACACCCCAGGATGAAAGAGGAGGTGGACTCTGCTTCCAAAGGTATGCCACAACCTAAATAGCAGAAGTTGCAATCGTATATACTCTTCAAGTTTCAAAAATCTAATTCAGATTTGACTGAGTACTACAGGGAACTATCTGTAAAAAGAGGACACATGAATTTTTCCTTTGCATTCTATTCCTGTTCCCCCGTCTCTAGGCCTACAATTATCCTCCTCGGTAGAACCTATGATCAGTAATTTTCTACTGGCATACCAATGCCAAGTTCCAAAGCTGAGTGAGCAAACATATTTCATATTTGGGATCTTTACTTGCTTCTACCATTGCGGAGCTTAAAATAGTAGTGCTCTAAGAAGCAAGCTCCGTGAATTCCTGGGTTAAAGTGCATCAAATACTCTTGGCATTAATCATGTCATCTGCTGTACACTCAGGCCTTCCCACAGATAACAGTTCAGTCATATTACCCCTTGTGTAAAGAACTTTGAAGCTTGAGGGAAGGTATGTGGGGAGGAGGGATTAGATTCAAGAAGCAGCAGAACCCCTAGAGCAGGGGTCAGCAAATCACACCTCACAGGCCAAAATTGGCTCACTGCCTGTTTTTGTAATTAAAGTTTTATTGGAACACAGTCATGCTCATTCACTGATGTACTGTCTATAGTTGCTTTTGTGCTACAACTGCAGAGCTGAGTAGTTGCAACAGAGTGTATGACCTGCAAAGCCTAATAGTTACCATTGGGCCCTTTACCTAAGAAGTTTGTCATCTCTATTGTAGATGAAGGCAGGATCAGTTTTATCAATAATTTGGTAGTGAATTCTACGCAGATTAAGCAAACAGTTCTAAAATGGAGGACAGTGCTAGGAATACGATTATTTCAAGAAACTGTACTGTAACTTTCTAATACAGGATTACTGCAGTTTATGCAACTAACCTGTATATATCATCACACCATATAGAATAAGTCAAAAGAATGCCTGATTTGGGAAGCTAAATGTAAAGGTGAATTTCACAACACGACCTGCACTGATAGATTAGTGTTAAACCAAAGCTCACATTATTCCTCAATATTTGAGACCAGAAGATTGCCACATCTAAGACCTCAGCTTTGAACTTGATCTCTTCCCTCTAATTTCTTGAGAGAAATCTTACTCAGCACACATCGAGTGGGCACTTATTCTGTGCCAGACCCTGGGTTAGTCCTGGACCAAAGTAAAGCTTATACTTGGTCCCGGCCACAGAGTAGGATATTTCAGGAAAAAGATTATCCTAAAAACCACAAGAGACACTAGCAACAGCTTTTACAGTTGAATGATTTTGCCACTACTGTACCAGAAAATTCAGTGAATAAATCCTGTGTTTAGATTTTGCTCTTTGTAGAGTGGATTATGGAACTTAGAACTCTAAGGCAGTGTCTATGATAGATTCAGGGAGTCTCGGATTTAGACCCCCCAAAAAAAGTATCTTTTTTTTCACATACCTCTGGCAAATTCACCATTTCTTCAAATATGAACATAAGCAACAACAGTAATAGCAGATTTAGTAGAATAAACTTCATCACCAATAGAAATCATAGGTATTTTCATGTACTGTTACACTTGTTACATGTATCTTGAAATATTGTTTAAACACATGATCACTTTAAAATTATCAAAATCACAAGACCCATTAATAGACAGTAAACATTATTTACTATGTTAATAAAAAGCACATGTGCTCTAACATATTTTTAAAAGTTTGATAACTATATTTCAACCTAATTTGTTTCCTTTATAATTCTATGTTTTGTTTTGTTTTTTTGCTTATAGAAACATTATTTCTAAATTGGGAGTTTGAGATTTGCAGATACTGGATAGTATATATAAAATAGATAAACAAGTTTATATTGTATAGCACAGGGAACTATATTCGATATCTCGTAGTAGCTTATGGTGAAAAAGAATATGAAAACAAATATATGTACATTCATGTATGACTGAAGCATTGTTCTGTACACCAGAAATTGACACAACATTGTAAACTGACTATACTTCAATTTTTAAAATGTAAAAATAAATAAATAAATAGATAACAAATAATAAAATAAAAGAAAATAGAAACATTATTCCAAAAAAGGAGTCCACAAGGTTTCACCATACTGCCAAAGCAGTCCATGGCACTGCTTTAGGACCAAAAAAATAAACAATCAATCACATCTGAGGTAATTCTCTGTTTTCTGTTAAATGCCATACACTCATTTTGTTCCCTAATACAGAACAAAGACCATAAGTCACTATTTTTAGCAGCCCTCACTTCAAACTGGTTTGCAAATAGTTGTGATTGTGATACAACAGCCTAGCAGATCCATGGGTTCCCCTGGTTCATTGGCAGTCATTCTAGTCCAAACATAGAAAGCTTCAAACTAACACAATTTTCAACCAGAGAGTTACCAAAAGAAAAGAGAGAAAAAGGGCCAAAACAAAATGAAAAAACAAAACAAAACCCTGCTCTACATCTATCTACTAATCTGTTTTGCAAACAGTAAAATACAGGCAATTCAATATTTATATTAATGAGATAATGTATGTAAACAAACCTAACACAGTGCCAAATATATATTAGAGACTCATGATTTTTTTTCTTCTAGAATGGCACTGGGGCATATACTGCAAAATAGAATATGTAAAAATGTATATTCCCTGAATTTACTGACTGAATTATAGAAGAAGGGAGTTAGGATTTAAATTTCGCTACAAATCATTCAAAAACAATTAACAAAACAAATCACACTATAAACACGTGTCCAAGTACCCATTTGACAGGAATATTGTGAAAAGAAAAGTTTAGGACTAGCAACAGAAAGGTTTAAGTTTAGGAAGAGAAAGTGCTAGAAGTTACCCTGTGGGCAAATAAGCAGAAGGGTTGAGCCTAGAGCCCTGATCTCACTCTCTCCTTCCTTAATCATATTGTCTTTAAGGTGACTTATGTAGAGATAGCATAAGTAAAAGATGTAGAAGCATCCACAATCTTGAGCAAAAAGAAATTTTCATAGTCCAGTGAAGACTGGGAAGTACTCTGACTTCAGGGTTTCTCTAACTGAAAAAATTTCCTAAAACTTGTGACTTTCAGAAAAATGTATTCTTTCCAATCTATTTTAAGGTAACACAAACGTTAGTGTAAGAAAGACCTATTTCTGTATGATTCAGTTGGGAGAATTATCTTTATGAGTAGAAAAGCCAAGAGATCTGGCTTCAGATCAGAGTTATGCAAATACTTGGAAAGAAAAGCATTAGAAAATTGCAAGTTTTAGTAGGTATTTTGTCCTTATGCATCTTTAATAACAAGAGCAAATTATTATGCTTGCTTTTTCAATGAATATTTCATAAATTAATACTCATCAGAATTTACAACTGAAGAGGCTATTCAGCTCCCAAGGGGAATGATGCCTAATCTAAAGATTAGACAGTTCCATAGGAAAATTATAAATGAGGTCAGGTCGCTTACAAAAGCCAGGAGATTGTATACTGAATTTGGTGAGTGGGTATTTATTTCAGATTATTAAAGGGCTATTAAACCAGAAGAACAGTTACCTATGCCATAGTTAGAAAATCTAAAGCAAGAGAAAACAGTAATTCTTCCTATAGTCACAGAATGAGTCAGTGTTAACATCAGATAAAGTAACCTGGGACTTCTGAATGACTAGATCATTCTCCTTAAGGGCTTCATCTGACTAGATCATTCTCCTTAAGGGATCATATATCCAGTGAGGAGGCACTCAAGAAAAATAAAACTTCACCTATTTATGGGAGGAGAAATCACAGGCTAAGGAAAGAATTACATTCACTCTTTATCAATCAGGCCATTTATACTGGTTTTCAAATGGAACTTGCAAGCAGGGTAGATCAAAAAGAATCATTTCATTCAGCAAACACAAATGACCCCAGAGGCAGTGCTGCAGTCCCCAAGCCTAAATGTCTTCCCTTCTGTGGTTAGTTACCCTGGAGCATTATATTCCATTCTAGGAGCAAATTCTTCAGTAGCTCCTTTTAGGTATGTAGAATATAAGCCAAATAAATATCTAATGTTCTAGAAAATGGTGTAACTAGCCATTTTT
Organism: Camelus ferus; assembly: GCF_009834535.1. Taxonomy (NCBI): domain Eukaryota; kingdom Metazoa; phylum Chordata; class Mammalia; order Artiodactyla; family Camelidae; genus Camelus; species Camelus ferus. The sequence continues at coordinate 61,424,177 of NC_045696.1, forward strand.
TAGCTAAACAAAGGCTATCCCTAACCATTCCCAACTCATTCCCATTCAAGAATCTTTCTGAGGGGGTAGGAGTGTAGCTCAGTGGTAGAGCATGTGCTTAGCATGTGGGAGGTCCTGGGTTCAATCCCCGATACCTCCATTAAAAAAAAAAAAGTTATGCTCTACACTGGAATTTGACACAACATTGTAAAAGGACTATAACTCAATAAAAAAATTTTTTTTAAAAAGCATCTTTCTGAACTGTCTTATCCTATCACAAATTATAGAGGGTGGGGACGACTATTAGGTAATCAGATAAATACACTGTATGATAAGTTAAAATTGCCTCAAGCTTCTTCTATTAGATATATTTTCTATTAGATATATTTTTTAAAACATTGGGTGACAAAATCAGCACACTCCACAAAAGGCTGTAAGAAAGGAGGAAGTAGTGAAACTCACTTTAGTTCATTTCATCTGCATCACTAATAGCCCTCATGAACTGAGAATCAGTAGGAAACAAAACCAACAGCTAAAATATCATTTGAATTATCTACAGCATGGTATCATTCCCAGTGTGCCAGTCTTGGCCTCCAGTGCACAAATCATTGAGTTGGACAGCTAAATACATCTCCCTTGTGGAATTCCAGTCACCACTGTTGACCATCCCAGATCATCCTTTCTTCCCCATAATGATTATCTATTTACCACTGATTACTGCAACAAACTCCATTCTCAACTAGTATCTTTTTACTAGCAATTCTCTGTAGTTGCAGAATCACTGAATATCAAGATTTAAAAGGACCCTGAAGGTCATATCTTCCTACTCCCACTCTACTTTTCTGTCTCTATCTTCAGTTCCCTTCCAGAGCCTTGTTTCTACCCTTTTCAAAGCTTCCCCCTTCCTTAGTAATCTATTCTTAGCAGTTTTTCCCATCACAAACCCCTATATCCTCACTGCCTTTATAAATATCACTGTACCTATTTCAAGATATAAGTATTGGTTCTCCCAACTGAGAACTTGAGTTTCAGTCCTCAGTCATATCTAGTCCCCTCAGTTATATCTGGGACACCTTCTCCAGTGAAGTCAATCTGATGGAGCCTGTGTCCCAGCCCCAGATCCAGTTTTCACAACTGTGTATTTTGAAGCAGTCCCCTAATTACAGGGTCATGGCATTTTAAACTAGAAAGAAGACTCAGAAATAATCTGGTCCGATGTTTTTCCAACTTTTTTTTTTACTACATTTCATTTCATACATTTTAAGATACAAGAAATCCACTTCACATCTTAACGGCATACATACATAACTGAAATACATTTCATGAAACTATATTTATCTTTACTATGTAAACACACTGAAAGTTTCTATTCTATTCCTTTTTTTTTTTTTTTAAGTTCAGGTGCCATCCACTAAATGGATTTCACAACCCAACAACAGGATGGAACCCATAGCTTAGAAAACAATCTCGTTCAAACTTCCCATTCACATTGAAGATAATGTAGCTCAGTGATGAAGTAAATCTCCCAGCCACAAGAAGTTTGCTCATAAAATTAAACTTGGGTCTGTCTGGTGAGTCCCAGACCAATGTTCTTCCCACTAAAGACCTTCTCCACTCAGTCACCACACCCCTTACCCAAACACAACCCTACAGTACCCTGTCCAGCCACTGTACCGCACTGTTCTTCAAGTCAGCCCCTCAAAGTTACTGCTCGTTGGTCAGTCTCCCCGAAGCCGCTGCTTCATGCTCCCTTAGGTCACAGTCCCCTCACAGTTACAATTATCCATTGGTCAGTCTCCTCCGAGTCGTTGGCCCTTGGTCACAGTCTCCTGCAGTCACTGCTTCATATTTCCTCGGTCATAGTCCCCTCGCAGCCTCTTCCTCGTGTTCTCCGAGGTCAGAGTCCCTTCACATTCACTGCTCCTGGGTCGCAGACCCCTCGCAAGCAGCTACGTCTCTGTCACAGTCCCCTCGTTGTCAATGCCCCTGGGTCACAGTAGTCTCGCAGCCCCTGCCTCACACTCCCCTTGCTGACACTGACCCACTCTTCTTTCAGTTAGCTTCCCCGCGGTGCCAGCCCCACAGTTTCTCCTCTCAGAGCCGCAAGGACATGCACAGACCGGGTGCCTACCTGCAGCTCACGCTTCCTCGGCCCGAGTCCCGTCGGGTTTCTCCTGGGTGCCGCGTCACGGACAAGGGAAGTTGGGGAGGTTGCGGGGAGACGCCCGGGAAAGGCAGCGGACGGAACCGCGAGCCGGAAGTCCCGCCTACTGCCCGCCCTTTTGTCACTCCGACCACGACTTCTTCCTGAAAACCAAGACACCTGACACAGTAGTTCCGCCTCCATAGAAGCCGCGGGGACGGAGAGACTGAGCCGAAATCGCCAGAGACAGAAGATAAAATGGTAAAAAGTCCATCTCCCTGCGGAACTCGAGTATGCGGAGAAGATACGGCCGTATCTTGTAATGAAATACGATGTTACTTGTCACGCGTGCTCGCCGGCAATCCGTGAAGAAGCGTTGGGTCGATGGCTCTCCTTTTGCCCAGCTCCGTGCTCGGTCCCTCCCAGGCTGACTTTTCTGTCTTGGTCCTTCCCGCTCCATCCCCAGCGCCTGCTGTGGTGCCAGGCACTCGTACCAGGACATTGACAACGCAGATGGCTGTGACGCCTTCCATCCAAGACACCCCCTACCCTACCCTATGGTCTGCGACTGCTTCACACAGACTTTCCCCTACTTAATGATGTAAAGAGAATTCACGTCCGCCAACCAAGTTCTGTGAAAACCTGCATCTGGCCCAAACGCCTCTTCCTATTATTTCTAACCTAGGTTGGCTCACCAAGGAATCAACTGGGGGGTTAGCTGAGAAGGAACAGATTCAAGGGAGGCCACTGGTAGGCAATCACATGGCAAGATTTCTGATGAAGAGAAGTTTCCCCTTGCTAGAATGAATCTTTGCAGGGGTCCCTTTTGATTCTATAGATGTAAAGCAAGTAAATTACAATGTTATGGAAAAGGTATGTAAAAGAATTTTTTAATGTATTATTTTTGTCTACATGCTTGACCTGAAAGTGGCTGGGAAGAAAGTGTGGGTAAACAAGCATCTACTGAGAAGCCTCCAGGGAGAAAAAAAAAATGTAAATTGTGACCCTTCCCTTTTGAGTTTCACATAGTTATTTGAAAATTGCAGATAGATTAAAGTGCTCCAAATAAGGACAGCTAGCTGGAAAAGACACCAGAAACTCTAAGGGAAACAGCACTACAAAGATGGAGTTGGGATAGTAACAACATAATCTTTGAGAGTCTAAAAGGAAGGTTAATTTCATATACAGCTTGGAAACTCTCAGACCCTGACACTGGGCAAAGCCTGGAGAAAAGAATGCATGTGTAACAAGTGGTGGAAACTATGTCAAGGTGTCAAGAACGGAGCAAAAACACTGGGTAAAAGGATAAAGGCAATAATTTAAAATGCAAGAGAAAAATTTTATGCACAAATAAATTGGCCTCAGTGTTATTTATAATAATGAAAAATTAGAAATAACCAGTCCCTCAATAAGGAGATGGCAAAAATAACCAATGTTATATAACCTGAAGGAATAAATACAACTATTAAATTATGCTTATGAAAATTAGAATGCAGACAAAATTATGACATAAAACTGCACATGACATTATGAGAAGTGAAAAATCAGGTTACAAAAGTATATATGTGATTTTTTTTAAACACTGCAAATTAAAAAAAACAAAACACTGGTACAAAATATACCAAAATATTTAGTTGGTTATGTTTGAACAATTGAATTAAAGATTTTCCCGACTTTTTTTCTACCTTCCAAATGTAATAACATAGTATTTAAAAAATCAAAACATTAAAATATAAGACCTAAAACTCAACAGACTCAGTTGCCAAACTGCCAACTTTTCTTTATTTTGTCAAAATATTTAACAAGATAAAAAAGTTCGTATTTCTTCATGGTCATATCTTTTTCCAGCTTTCAAAGATTTAATAGTAGAAACAGCCAAATGCCGCTACAACACAGAATAAACTGTCCTAAAAAAAACAAAAACAAACAAACAGAAACAGACACACAAATCCAGAATGTTAGTACTAATGAAGGACTAAGGGCAGCACAGACCTGAAATTAATATCACCTAGATCTTTGCCAATTTTTAATCATGAAAATTTTCTTTTTCAAGAAACATATTTTTCAGAGTATACCTATAAAGTTACTTGCCTCAGGGTAGCTACAAAATTGCTTGCTAAAAGGGTAGGATGGGGGGTGGAAAGGGACAGACTGGGAGTTCAAAATTTGTAGATACTGACAGGTATATATAGAATAGATAAACAAGATTATACTGTACAGCACAGGGAAATATATACAAGATCTAGTGGTAGCTCACGGTGAAAAAGTATGCAACAATGAATATATGAATGCTCATGTATAACTGAAAAATTGTGTTCTACACTGGAAACTGACATAACATTGTAAACTGACTATAACTGAATAAAAAAAAGGTAAAAAAAAAAAGGTAGGATGGGTAAAGAATTACAGTCTCTGAATGCAGAAATAAAATGCAAACTAATGAACTATGTAATGTTTATTCATGAAATAAGTATTCCCATTTTCCCTGACTTATCAAAAAAATAATATAATGTATAAAAATCCTTTGAGTTTCTCGGAGTAAATGCATTACCCAATCCAAGGATATTATTGTATCACAGATAATAAAAATACAGCACCTTGTCATAAATTCTGGATAAGGACAAATGATGTCTGGTTTTTTGTTCTTAACTGATAAAATTCATTTATCCATCTTTTAGCTCAGAATCTCAAAATGTTTTCTAGATCCTAATGAAACTTATTGAAACACTTTTTAGGTACTTATTACAAGAATTCCAACTGCCTCAGCAACTCCCAACCCACCAACCTCACCTCCAGCCTGGCAGTGATGGGAGAAAATATAAATTCAAGTACCTGATTACTAACCAAAAGAAAATTCTTTGGTTAACCCAGTTCCCTGGCTTTTTTGATAGGATAACTGTGAGCTGTGTTCTAAAACAGCGCTATCTGTGGTCAGGGACCTACTTTTTGTTTGTTTGAATTTTCAATCCCTCATGAACTGATATTTTCATAAAATACAATAAAAATTAATGACTGAGAAAATGAAATAAAAAAAGAAACATATAAATACAGCTTAAACTTTTTATTAGATTCAATGGACATAAAATTACTTTGTCAAATGCCCATGAGAGTTTCTAAACCCTTACACCCAATTTATGTACTTACCTTGTCGAAGACTTGTAACAGTTTGTGGACTGGCACTGGTCTATGGACCCCGCTTTGACTGGCACTACTTTTTTTTTTTTTAAGTTATTTTAAAGACATTTTTAACTTTATTTTTTTCTTTCTTTTTGGCAGAGGGAGGTTATTAGGTTTATTTATTTGTTTGGAGATACTAGGGATTGAACCCAGGACCTTGTGCATGCTAAGCAGGCACTCTACCACTGAGCTATACCCTCCTCACCCTGATTGGCATTGTTCTTACAGTGCCACCCAGATTTCTCCATCCGGATTGAGCCCTGGTTATCCACAGCAGTTATCAGCTCAGTAGTACATGCTCTTCTCTCCCCTCTCTCATTTCCTCATCTAGTAGTGGTCCTTCCTGGGATTTTCTCCCAAATAAACAAAGTACTTTAAGCTCTGAAAATGAAACCTAAATAAACACTCAATAAACTGAACTAAAGACACAGTAGATTAAGTCAGCAACCTAGACCCATCTCTCAAAAATGATTTTTAGACACCTCCTCTACCAACACTGTGTTCTAAAACGTGATCCTGATCTTTATTGATAACTAAAATTTTTAATTGCATATTTGTTAATCTGAGTATTGTCTAGCCTCCACTGGTTTATAAGCTCTCAACCAGCAGAAACCATGACTGTCTTAGTCATCATTTTATTCCTAGCAATAAAGGAATTGAATTATGGGTTATCCCTACTTTCCAAATGTAATAACAGATTATAACAAAATCAAATATAAGACTAGTACAGAAGCTGGCACATAACAGGAGCTCAAAATTATTTGTTGAATGAATGAATTGTATTGTATAATGACTCAGGGAAATACACGTTTTTAACTCCAAAATAATCAGGGAAAACCACCACCTTAGCTTGCCCCTACCCCAAGAGAGCCGATAAATGAAGATTTACGTAGTACTTCCCACTGTTCAGCCTTGATCCCTAGGGCAGTCGAGCACTAAATAAAACTTTAGTAGGACTATAGAATTTTAGAGCTAAAAGGTGCCTTAAGATCATCTACACAAGCAGCTTCCAAAGCTGGCAGTAAGTCATATAGGGAACTTCTTTAAAAATTCAGATTCACGGATCCAACCCCTGGTTTATTTGATCAGAATCTATTGAGAAGGGCCCTGGCATCTGTATTGTAAACAAGTTCCTCAAATTATTCTTAGGCAGCCACGGTCAGTCTTTGGGAAAATCTAGTGCAGCTTCCTACTGTTACTGATATAATCAAAGAAAATTTCAGTGATTTACCTAAAGTCATTTAATTAGAAAGTTAAAGAACTAGAAGTGGAACCTCTCTCCTAATTCACTCAATCTAGTTCTTTTCTACTATTCTATACTTTAATTCTGTCTTTACTAATTCACAGCCTGGGAGCATTTGGATAGAAGACGGAATCATTTTTGAAAGCAAATATAAAATAACACATGATTAAAACACATAAAGCATTCACGTCACTAACTTACCAATGTTTAAATGAAACCTCTTTTTTAAAATTCTTCTTTATTTTTATTTAGTTTTGAGAAATAGCTTTAAGATAATTTTATTACTGAAAGAAAATTACCTCTGTTCATGGAACCCCTGCCACCCAAATTTCTTTGCAGCTTAGCAAAGTGCTATCCATCTGGTAGCACTAAATAAACTATGCTATTCCCACATTCAAACTGACGAAGAGTTACATCATCTATACACATAAAAGTCTCCTGGCCTATAAGTAACACACTAAGTTTCTGCTGTAATAACACAAAGAAACAGTAAAATCATCTCACTCAGAAGGAGTTTCAGACAAACGTCTAAAACAAAAGTATCCTCACATCTTAACAAATATTAGGTGATTTGATTTGGAATGCCCAGGTGCCCTTAAGAAAGGGAGAAAAAGTTTCCAAATAGACTCACATTCATGAAAACATCATGAGTGCAGTTGTCAGTGTCAGCATCCCAGAAACAGCGAGCAGCCATGCTAAAAAGTCAAAGAATAGAGAATTATGAATAACGTAACAAGGATCTGAACTACATATATCTACCATAAGCAAAAGTTTTCCTTGATACATTTTTATACATCAGTGCTTCCAAATATTTTCACAGGATAAAACACAGAAAATCATATTTGTGCAGAGTATAGTAGGTAAACCAGAAGGGACTAGAGTCACAGATAAGGCTGCTTGTGGCTGGAGGTGACCAGCCCAGGGGCCTAACAGCCTCAGACTCTGACTGGCTGCCTGATACCTTGAAGTTTTTGGTAAGTTTGGGTTAGAAGCTCTGTTATAGATTATTTCAGGTAAGATATCTGTATGTGACTTTTAGAGGAAATAATACCTAAGACTTATGATTCAAGGCTTAATTCCTGCACAAAAATATGAGAAGGTGGGTCTGGAAAGGACAACAAATTATTTTATCTAGCCTGATAATTTCATACAGTTCTAGGAAAAAGAGGGATAAACTCTGCATTAGAATTCAATCTTCTAAATAATTCTAAATCCAGTATTATCTCTACAGGATACTATGAAATTCTACAGGACAAACAACCTAATTTCTTCAGCAAATAAATGACAAGGTAAAAAAGAGAAAGACAGAGAGAGAAAAGAGGAAGTGAAATGATAAGTTAAAAGAAATTTAAGAGATGTATCAACCAAATGCAATGTATGGATTTTGCCTGGATCCTGACTTGAAAAAATTGTAAAAAGAAAAATTACATACATATATACACACAGAAAAACACACATATACATACATGCACATGTACATATGAGACAATTGAGGATATTTAAAAGCTAATTGAATATTTTATAATATTAAGGATTTTCAATATTTAGATGTGATATTTTATTATGTTAAAAAGGGCCCTGACATCTTAGAGATAGAGAGTATTGTATTTACAGATGAAATGGTGTGATGACTGAAATCTTTAAATAATCTAGTTGGGCAGGGAGAATGGACAGAGGTGTAAATGAAACAACATGGGTATGTGTTGATAACCTTTAAAGCTAAATGACAGACACGTGGGAGTTCCTTAGCGCCTGCACTTTCATATATGCTTGAAATTTTAGATGACAGAAGTTTTAAAAGGAGGTGGCAGAGGCCTTGTATGCCATGCTTTAGAACCTGGCCTGATCACATTTAACAAAGTCAGTCAGGACAAGTTTGGGGAGTTTTTATTTTACAGGGTTTGAAATAAACTCTACAGAGTTTAAGAAAAGAAAGTGTGGTGTACTTCTGGGAGATTGGTCTGGTATGTGCATTGTGGAGGAGACAGATCAGAGTCTGGACGTGCTGATAAGGGGCTGCTAAGTCACCCCAGCGTCCAGGTTACAGTACATGCAACGAGAGAGTAATAGCTATGTAAGATAAAAGAGGACTCTACGCTTTTAAGCCTGAGTCAATGGAACCTTGGTAATACTGCAGGAGACAGAGAAATGAAGAAGACAGACTGATTTGAAAGGAAGGGAAAAGAATTTGGAACTTTATTTAATCACATTGAATCTGAGGTGGCAGGACAGTAAAGTATTTCTTAGTGTCTGTGGTGAGGAAATCTCCTGAAGCCTTTTGACCAGATGGTAGAGGGCTCCGTGGTGGAGAGTCCTGCACTGGGAGTCAGAAGCCTGGGCTCTGTCCAGTGGCCCTGACACCAGCCAGATCCATAATTTGGGGCAAATCATGCTCAACTTCCTAAGTGTCATCATAAAACAAGGGGACTGGACACCAGCAAAAATCTGCAGTCCCTTCCAAATCTAACATTCTATAGTGAAAATTCTCAGTGATAGTATCTACAAGGTATTTTTTAAAATTCATTCAGCAAATATTTTTGTACTTTCTTACAAAAATACTAGACTAGGCACTGTTTACAAAGGGAAACAGAAGACTAACACTTGGGCATAGGAAAAGACAGGAAATAGAGATTTTTGAACTTGCCAATAGGGGAATGACAGTTTGAGGTCATGAGAATGAATGAGCTCATTGAAAAAGCAGAGAGAAAAGCAGAAGAATAAGAAGTGAGCCTTGAAGAAAGCTCACAGCTGGGGACATAGGGGAGAAGGAGGAATCAGTGAAGGAGAGAATAATCAGTTAGAAAAACAGAAGAGAAACAAGTTAGATAACTGATACCAGGACCAAAAAAACCAGAGTGAATTTTAAAAAACAGAAGTCCAGGGCAGTAACAAGAGCTATGAAAACTGTCTCTCAGACAATTTTAAAGAAATTAATTTAGGAGAATGGTAGGACCAAAAACCAGGCAACAAGGAATAAGGGAGGAAACATATATACATAATCCTACACTCTCTTTGGGTGTATATATACATAAACCCTAAAAGACATCTTAGCCTACAGATTCTTTGAAAAGTGAGCTACCCCGTGGAGCTCCCCCCATCACTGCTCAGGACCAGGATCACTTCTGTTCCCAGCTGCATTTGATTATACTGTCCTTTCTTCTCACTCTTGCAATCTTAGTGAGTTGTCAAGAGGATGAAGACCCAATAAGAAACATTTAAAAATAAAAACAAGAAAGAAAAATCAACTACTCACAATACTCCTTCCCCTCTTTGTTCTCCAATCACTACTTGCACCACCATTTTATATCGGTCAAATCCCATTTCTGGAAAGAAAAAATAAGAAAGTTATCTTTAAGCAAATATATGGTAAAATTACTTAATGAAGGCAAATTTGCTTAGAAAGGAACATAAGCATTCAGTCTACAAGCACTTACTAAGTATGATTATAAGCTTGGGAGTCAGAGAGACTTGAGGACAAATTCTAACCATAAGCTTAGTAAGTGTGTAATTTTAGACAAATTATTTAACTTTTCAGTTTAAGTCTCCCTCGTCTGTTAAATGGGAATATCACTACCTTCCTCCCAGGGGTGTTGTGAGGTTAGATGAGATAAGCTTCCTCCTGTCTCTACCCATTTATCTTCTGTAGTAGTCTCTCAATAGGTCTTAGCTTCCTTCCTTTCTCCCCTACTCTAAGTCAGGTACTGACCTAGGCCCTCAAGATAAAGAGATAAATAAGACACTCTTCTTGCCTTAAAGACTCATAGTAGTTGGGAAGGCAAACATGACAAATAAAAAGAAAATGCAATGTACTAATAATTCAAAGAGTGGCATGGATAAGGTACATCAGGAGCACAAAGCTGAGAGGCTTCTCCCTTTGGGCAATGGGGAAGGGATGGTCAGAAAAGACTTCTTGGAGGATGTGATAAAGTGAGCTGAGTTCTGAAAGATGAGTGGGAATTTACCAGGTGGACAACATCTCTCCATTCTATGGAAAGGGATTTAGCATACGCAGAGATACAGAGCATGGGATCTTTAGAAAACTGCAAGCTGTTCAATAAGATAGAAAATAAACCATAAGATTCTGGAGTATACTGGGGTGGCCTAGCACAACTCAGTTGCTTCCCCAGAAACTTTGCTGCTGAAACAACAAAATCCTGAAAATTCTCACCAACACCAAATTTAGGGGACAGAAAACTGAGTGGGCATCTTTATCTTCCTTCTTTACTGACCAAGGAAAAGTGGAAACAATTTTTTTTTAAGCGAAATAGGCAAAGTTGAAACAGAGTCAACTCTCTCTGAGAATAAAACCTCCAGGATTATACAGCAAATTAGGCAAACAATCTGAACACTACAGGTACCCTCCCATCTGGGACATGAACCCTAATCTAGGACACTTAACAAAATCTCAGAAGACAGAGCCCAAGTTATTTTTTAAAAATCAATGCACACAGCTCAGCTCAGCTTCCTTCTATTTCTACCCATTCCTCTCCCTCTATTTCTCATACCCATACTTTAGAAATGTGGCTAGAATATTAAATACACAGCCCTTAAAACATAATTCTGAGGGAAAAATAAAATAGCCACAGATACAGCAGGAGGAGAGTTAAAAAAAAAATCACCCACACAGCAGAGCAAAATGAAAAGAGGCTGAGTGGCAATATGCAAAGGTTCAACAGCAAAAACAAACCAAAGAATGACAAGAAAAGAAATGAACTGTTTAAAAGACAAAAAAACTCAACTTAGGAGGTAATACAAATCAAGGAACAAAGAGAAATTTCTCACAACTGATTCACAATACAGAACAACATAAGCTCACAAATTCAATAAAATAAGAACTCAATCAGATTATAAAACAACAGAAAGATAAAAGGAAGATTATAGCCCAAGGAAACAAACTGAATACTCACTTTACATCAGTGCAGAACTAATAAATTAAAAATGGCAAGAGACAGGACAGATACACATGAAAACTGAATTACTGGCCTAAAGTAATCACAAGTATATGTCAAAGAAAAAGGAAGAAATTAAGGCAGAGAAAAGCTAATAGATATGGAAGACAAAAGATGATTCAACACATCAACATTCGGTGTATTAAAGAAGATAATCTAACAAATGGAATTGAAATGTATTTAGAGATAAAAGAAAATTACCCTGCTATGGAAAAAACAAAATCCACAGATATAAAATGCTCAACACTAAGCCATATCCTGGAAAAGCTATTGAGCCTCAAGGTAAGGATAGGATTCTTTATGCAGAGAATATCAGAACAGCCTCAATTTTCTCCACAGTAACATTTGATGCAAGAAGACAGTGTAGTAATGTGTCTATAAGATCTTCCAAGAAAAAAATTACCTCAAAGTACTATATTCCATCCAAAATATATTCTGGTTTAAAGGCATGTCTGGTTCTCAAACATGAAAGAATCCAGGGAATATACCATTTCTGAGCCCTTCCTGCAAAAACTTACAACAAAATCAGGTAAGAATTGAACCAGAAAAAAGAACTCAGCAATGGAAATAGGATGGTGAAAGGACTAAATAGTGAGCAATCACTCCATTTAAATACCGAATGAATGCTGTAACATTATGGGAAACAGTTTATAGTATACCATGGCTTTTAAAGTATGCATTTATCTGTACATATACATAGGAAAGAGGTCTGATAAGATGTTTACCCAGTATTAATGATTCTTTATGGCTATTGCCATTTGGAGTGATTTTTCTAATTTTATTTATTTTTCTACACTTAAAATTTTTTTATAATGAGCATTTTTTCCTTTTTTTTTTTTCTTTTAAGTGGAGAAAGTTTTATTGCAGGGCAAAGCAAGGAGAACAGGTGGCTTGTGCTCAAAAACCCCAACCTCTGAGCATTTTTTTTTAAACAGTTAATTTTCATTAAAAATCTGAAAACAAAAATACTAATATATTAACAGTTTGGGTGATGGAAATAAATTTGTTATTTCTTATTTATACTTCTCTATGTTTTTTATTTCTAAAGTTTAAAACATATTAATAAAAATAAGAAAATACACCAAAATATTAAGTAGTAACTATCATGGGTATTAGAATTTTATGTAATTTTTTAAAAATTATGTGTATTGTCCAGGTTTATTACAATGAAAATGCATTACTACTAAAGACATTTCTTCCCTCCTAAAAGATATCTTTTAAAACGGGTAGATAGAAAGAAAGGACTTTTCAGATGGTATAGCATTATTAATAAGAGAGAGAGTACAGGGAGGAAAAGCACGAGATTAGCTCTGCTGACGTAGAGTGCGGCAGGATGGAGTGTTAAGTAGGGCAAGTAGTTAAGGATTTGGCTGGAGAGACGGACTGAGGTCAGACCACAAGGGTACTGAATGGCAGGTAGAGGATTTGATATATTGGTAGGAAAGACCACCAAAAATTATGAGGGAAAAGAGTCTCTGTACTTCCTGGTCTTTCTGCACACTGAGATTTCTTGGATAGTAGTTCAGTACAATGTTTTATTTCACACCTTCACCCTTTCCCACCATCTACAAAAACCTACATGAGTAAAAGTTATCAAATAATTGAGAAGACTAGACACTGAAGAGAAATTTGTGTTTGCTAGAATCCACAGCTTATGTCCTTTGTTTAAAAACAAAGGAGACAAATGAGTAAAATTGGATGTTTGAAGGGAACAAGTTATTTCCAATTATCACCACTATTACCTTTTAATTTATCTTTAATATTTTCTGATAAACGTTTTGTGAGCTGAGGCATTTCTTCTGGAGAGTATTCAGCATTTGCCAGTTCTTGCTTGAGTACAGCATGGATACAGTCTTTAACCACAGAGGGTCTGAACCTAAATGAAAGTTTGAAACATCTAATTGGTGACTCTAAAACCATAATTGACCTTCACAGCTCAACTTCCCCCAGTTTTTTGTCACTAAAACTATATAATCCTTCTTTTTTCATGTTTTTTATTATAAAAGTAGTAAAAACAAATAAAGAAAACAAGTCATATTCCAAATTTTTATCTCCAGCCTGGACCTCTCCCCTGAACTTCAGACCACACATTCCAACCCATATTCCATCTGGATGTCTAGTAGGCAACTCATATGCAATACACCCAACACTGAGCTTCTGATCACATCCTCTTCCCAAAACTAGGTCCTCATCTCAGTCAATGGTAACTCCATTCTGCCAGTTGCTTAAGCCAAAAACCTTGGTGTCAGGTTGGCTGGCCTTCTCTCTCACTGCCCACATCCCATTCATGAGCAAATCTTGTAAGTTCTACCTTCAAAATAATCTAAAATTCACTCTCACCACCCCACTACTACCACCTTGCTCCAAGCTACCATTACTTCTTGCCTGGATTTCAATGGCCTAACAAGTCTCTCTGTGTCTATCTTTGCCCCTGAATCCTGTTCTCAACACAGCAACTAGACTGGTGATATTAAAATATGTTGTTAGATCACTACACTCCTCTGTTGAAAATACCTCAAATATTTCCCATTTTAGAGTAAAAGCAACATTCTAATTGTGACTTACAAGGTCTCATATGATCTACCCTACCAAACTCTGTTATCTTGTTTTCTACTGCTTTGCCCCTAGTTCTCTCCACTCAGGCCACACTGGCATTCCCTGTGTGCTTTGACTACACCAGGAATGCAAACCTCAGTGCTTCTGCACTTGCTGTTAACCTTAGCCTGAAGTTCAATTCCTCTCTTTATATGCATAGTTAACTCCTTCGCTTCTCTCAAGTTTTTATTCAAAAGTCACTTTCCCTAGCTACCTTCTCTAAAATGCTAAACCACCCTCCTACCACATCACTTTATCTCACCTTCTCCTGGTACTTATCACTATTTGATACACTATATGGTTCACTTACGTATTTATCTTGTTTGTTGTCCTTCTACCCAGCTAGAACATAGGCTCCACAGGGGCAGAGATTTTTTAACCTGTTTTGTTCACTTTTACATCCCCATTTCCTAGAACAGCACCCAGTACACAGTAGACAATATTTTTTGAAAAAATGAATTACTGAATAAATGAAGACAGACTAAAAAAGTCTCCCCAAATTTCACCACCCTAACACTACTACTAGCTTTTTAGTTGTACTTATTACATATTAAAACACTAGGTTCCTTTTCTGGACTATATATTCTATAGGTTGATTTGTCTATCATGTGCCAAGTTACCAGAATGTTTAAAGTTGTGAGCTTATAATGTGGTTTAATATTTGGTAGTACTAGTGGTCCCTTATTATTTTTTAACAGTATTTTCTTTGGTCTCTTGCCTGCTTATTCTCACAGGTGAACTTCAGCATCATGGACAAATTTCCCAGGATTTGATCTGTTCAAAATGTGGTCTTCCTGTTAACAAATGTACTATTTCTGGCTCTTCCCTTAAGCTGTTTCCACTCTCAGTAAAATATTAAAAGTTTTCTTCAAACAAGTTACAAATAATCTCGAAGGACTATTCCTACAAAATATGTATTTGTTGTTAATCTTGTTCTGTTTTACAAGAGAAACACAAATGAATGGTATTCTATGTATTTAAAATTTTTAACCAAGATAACTGAACACATCTTTTTTTATGTCCCTTCTACCCACTAGAAAACTGCTACATGAAATTTTCTATCGCATTATAACCAAAGTTCCTGGCTTCCAGTACTTGCTCAGCATTTGATTCAGGAACCTGGTTTCAAATACCAGAGGAGGAGCTTGGAAAAATCTTTTTTTAATTAATTTAATTTCTTAAAATCTTGTGAAAGTGAAGTTAGTGATGGATCCTACAGCCCTATCTGATTGTCCTCTGCACTAGACTGTGTGCCTTAATTCTGGGAAGGTATTGGGGTAGCTGGCCTCTGGACACTGCCTGGGTAAGACTGTATGTACATACAGGGCCTGTGCCCTGTAGAGGACGAGTAAGCGCATTCTGCCACACGTAGGCTGAGTGGCATTTGATGCAAGCCGCTTGATTTCTGCCCCTCTATTCCATTCATCTCAATTCCTCTGTGTTCACTTCCTGGATCTCTAGAGTCAACCATCCCCAAGGCGCTAGTCTAAGGCACTCCTCTCGCGGTAACACCGCCACTGCAGGTCGCGAGCTCTGCTACCCGCTGCAGCAGGAAGCCCAAGGAGGACAGCGCCCCTCCCTCCCGGCTCGCCCCACCCCTTCCGGCCAGTCCCTCCTTTCCCAGCCCCGCCCCTTCCCTCTCGATTGTCCTCCACCCCCAGCCCAGGCTGCCTCCCTGGCCCGCCCCTCCTCCCCTATCCCCGCCCCGCCCTTCCCTCCCAAGTCCTTCCCTCCCTCCCCAGCCCATCCCTCTGCCTCTAACCCCGCCCCACTCCTCCATCCCAGCCCTGTTCCTCTGTCGCTAACCATGTCCCGCCTCTCCCTCCCAGCCCCGCCCCTCCGTCTCTAACCCCGCCCGCCCCTTCCCTCCAGCGCGCCCCGCCCCACCCCACCCCACCCCACCCTGCCGGCCCCTAGCGCGCTCCTTCCCTATCCCCAGGTTAGTAGGCGAGCTCTTCCCGCAGGAAGTGGCAGTTTCTCAGGTCGCCCACGCCACAGCCCGTCCGCTACCCGCCTTTGCTGGAAAATGGGCCGCAGAATATAGGTATTCTCGGACTCCCCAGGGTTCTTCTCAGTATCGGGCAACCCATCGACCGCCGAGAAGGACTCCGTGACCGACATGGCCTAAGCTTCTTGGACCCTCGCGAAGAAGGCTTAGCCCGCGGGGGCAGCACGGATCTGGGAAACCGTCGCCAGGGCGACAGGGCCGCCCAAGGCCCTGACGTGACGCGGCCGCGCACTCTGCGCCGTGCGGCCCGCCCTTTTCCGGGGCTCTCACCCCCCCCACCCCCCCACGCCCCCATGCGCCTGCGCACCCGCTCCTGGACCGGAACTGGCCAAGCCAGAGTGACCATAAGTAGGTAAAGACTGATTTGTCTCTTGTTTACAAAGTACTTCAACAGGCGTCAGCTCTTATTAACGTGCTGCAACCGTAGGAAGTTGTCAGGGAACCTGAGGCCCATAGAGGCCCAAGGATACACAGGTAGTGAGCGGCAGGTGGAACTGAGCTGTACTTTGCTGGAGTTCTTGGTGACAGACCCTCTGTGTTCCCCGCTTCTTACTTGTTAAAAAAAAAAAAAAAAAAAAGCTTTAGTCTTCTAGGTGGCTGGAGTTCCAAAGAATAGACTCAAGCAGTTAATGATTAGAAAAATGGAAAAGCAAGAGAAAAGGAAAAGCAGTCAAGCAAGAAAAGTAATAATTTAAATAGTAGTTATAGGACTCCTCTTTTCTTAAGTTATTTTTACAGAAAGGAGCACCCCACCACGTGGAAACTGCTGATCACAAACACATAGACCTAGGCTGGAGCCAGAGAGTTGAATGAGATTCCTGAAACTTCACCATATCACCACATCACTAACCAATCAGAAGAATGTCCAGAAGCTGATCAGGCACCCTGTGACTCTGACTCCTACTGTCTCTCTGAAAGCCACTGGGGAATTTGGGTCTTTTGAGAACTAGCTGCCCATTCTCTTTGCTTGGTGCCCTGCAATATACACTGTACTTACCTTCACCATAAGCTTGCCAGCTTCAAAAACTAAGAAAATTAATTCCCCCAGTATCTATCCTGACCAAAGATCCCCAAGTGGGAGAGAGGGAGGTTCTCTGCTTTCCAGATTCCACATTGAAGCAGCTGTGGCATCACAGTTCTCCAGCAAAACCCTCTTGTGCCTCCCCTCTGTGCTTCTGAGTGTCTGCTGGGAAAACACTTCCTTCCCTCTTTGCTGGGCTATTTCTAGAATCAGTTCAGATACAACTGAAGCCTTCCTTTATGAAGGCTTCTCTTCAGAGGTTCCGTGTTCCTCAGAGCTCTCGTTACACCCTGTGTGGA
Organism: Camelus ferus; assembly: GCF_009834535.1. Lineage (NCBI taxonomy): Eukaryota > Metazoa > Chordata > Mammalia > Artiodactyla > Camelidae > Camelus > Camelus ferus. The sequence continues at coordinate 61,441,591 of NC_045696.1, forward strand.
CCTCTAACATGGCCCTTACTATATGACATTTAAATTATCGGTAGATCTGTTTCCCTAACCTGACCATGAGCTTTTCAAGGACAGGGCAGGGTCTAAGGGCAAGGACCATATCTTGGTCATTTCTGAATTCACAGTGTACGGCAGTGCCGAGGGTCCTCAGTATATACCACTTATTGAACTGAACTGAACACTAATGGAAAGAACAATGGCGGATTAGTCAGCTCAGGCTACCATAACAAAATCCCACAGACTGGGTTGCTTAAACAACAGAAATTTATTTTCTTGAGGCTGGAAATCCAAAATCAAAGTGCCAAAAAGGTTGGTTTCTACTGAAGCTTCTCTCCCTGGCTTGCAGTTGGTTACCTTCTGATTGCGTCCTCACATGGCCTTTTCCTCTGTGCTCCCATGGAGAGAGAGAGCTGGTATCTCAGTCTCCCACCCCCCTCTATTAGCATGCAGTAAATAATCACAAATATTCAGTTCTATCTCTAGACTCCCTGGTCTGTTTCATAAATTTGTCTGTCCGTTTAATGTACCACACTGTTATAATTACTGTAGCTTTATATTTGGTTTTATTATCTAGCAGAGTTAGTCCCACCTACTGCCTGCTTCTTCAGAAATCCCACCTTACCTCCTGGCTCTCTTAGATTGTTCATTTCTCATGTAAGCTTTAGAACCAGCTTATCTAATTCCATACCCTTTTCCACCAAATCTCATTGGTGATTTTATTAATCATGTTAAATTTATAAACAAAAATAACAAGAAAAGAGAAAAAACTAAAAATAAAAAAGAAGGAAAAAACAAAAAATAAATAAGAACAAAAATGAAAAAAAATTTATAGATTAGCTTAAGGGCATTTACATTTTATGATGTTTAACTCTTCCTGTCCAAGTTCATAATAAGCCGTTATGTTTGTTCAAGTTTATTTTATGTCCTTCAGCAATATTGTAAAGTTATCCTCAGTAAGTATTTTACCTCGTTATATTTTAACTAGGTTTTTTTCTTCTTTATTTCTAATGTAAATGGGATTTCCCAATCTCCATATCTATTAACTGCTTGTTTGTGTATATGAAGATTTTTTTGTTCCATGTATTTATTTTGTACCCATACAACTTATGGAATTCTCTTGTTTGTAATATAATTAATTTGGGTTCTCTACATGTGTAATCATATTGCCTGCATACAATATCTTTACCTCCTTTCCAATTTTATATCTATAAATTTCCTTTTGAATACTTGCTTGGGCTAATACCTCAAGAACAATATTAAATGGTAATAATGATGGTGAGTGTCATTGTCTTATTTGCAACTCTAATGAAATTGTTTCTAGTATTCCTTCATTAAGCATGATGCTGACTTTTGGGTTGAGATACATATGTTGTATTAAGACAAGGAGGTACCCATATTTTCTCATTTTATTAAGAGTTTTATCAAGAATTTATGTTGAATTTTATCAAATACCTTTTCAGCATTTATGAAGAAAATCATAGGATTTTCCCTTTTTAAGTCTATTAATATAGGTGAATAAATGTTCTAAAACTTAATCATGCTTTTATTTATTCTGGAAACACATCCTACTTTTTTTTTTTTGAGGTATAACTGACATATAACATTATATTAGTTTCAGGTGTACAACATAATGATTCAATATTTGTATCTATTGCAAAATGATCACCACAATAACATCTGTCACTATATATAGTTACAAAATATTTTTTTCTTGTGATAAGGACTTTTAAGATCTCTTAGCAACTTTCAAATGTACAATACAATATTATTAACTATAGTCACCATTTGTACATTACATCCCCAGGAATTAACTATTTTATAACTGGAAGTTTGTGCCTTTTGACCCCCTTCACCCATTTCTCTCACCCCCCCACCCCCTGCCTCTGGCAACCAGCAGTCTTCACTGTATCTATGAACTTAGTCTTGTTGTTTTAAATTCCACATATAAGCGAGATCATACGATATTTCTTTCTCTGCCTGACTCATTTCACCTAGTATAACACCCTCAAGGTCCATCCATGTTGTGTGTGTGTGTCTGTGTGTATACCACATCTTCTTTATCCATTCATCCATTGATGGATGCTTAGGTTGTTTCCATAGCTTAGCTATTGAAAATAATGCTGCACTGAATGTGAGGGTACAGATACCTTTTAGAATTAGTGTTTTTGTTTTGTTCAGCTAAATACCCAGAAGTGGAATTGCTGGATCATATGGTATTCTTTTTTAATTTTTTGAGGAACCTCCATTTGTTTACCACAGTGGTTCCACCAATTTATATTCCCACCAACAGTGCACAAGGGTTTCATTATCTCCACATCCTCACCAGCATTCTTGCCTGTTATTTCTTGCCTTTTTGATAATAGCCATTCTAACAGGTATAAGATGATAGCTTACTGTGGTTTTGATTTGCATTTCCCTGATGATTAGTGATGCTGAGCATCTTTTCCTGTACTTGTTTTCTCAACCTCTTCTTATAAAGATGCCAGTCTTACCGGATTAGGGTCCCACACTTATGACTCCACTTAACCTTAATTAGCTCCTTAAAGGTCCTATCTCCAAAGTCACATTGGGGATTGGAGTCCAACCTATGAATCTGGAGGGCACACAGTTCAGTCCATAAAGACTAGTGAACTTGAATTTAGCAGGTAGCTGCTCAGGTACTGACTTTACCTGAACCTAGTTGAGTGCTTTTAGACAGCAAGTCCAGTATTCTCTGGGAGCCTTGACTTCATCTGTAACGTGTGGTCAATTTCATGAGGCTGTTGAGAGGATGAAACAAGATCATGACTGGAGGACATTTTATGGATTATAAGTTCCTAAACAATAATAGACTTAATTATTTATTCTATTAATATATCACCTTGCAGTTTACAGTGTGACTTAAAATGCATTGTATCATTCAACACACATGGAGGAAATTATTATTGTTATGATTACCACATGATTACCTAAAAGGGAAGTTTGTTTATAACTCATACCCACTACTGGCAGAAAGGATTCAAGGCAGCTAATGATGAAAACACTCATGTATGAGAGGACATTACCTGTCACTTCCCACACAGGCTGCAGAAAAGGCCCAGGAAGCTGCTGATGAAATGAATGACCACCAGGAGAATCTGGAGGAGGCTGATGCACAGAAGGGCGGAGAAGAAGCACACGTGCCAAACAACAGCTTTAAAAGGCTCCAGGCAGACAGAGTTCCAGAGTGAATGGTCATAGAGATAATTCCTATCCTCAAAAATAAGGAGACCAGGGGTTGAGGAATAAGTAAGAAAAGCCCCACCAACCTCAGTAGAAAACTGGGTTGTCCCTCAGCTCAGGTTGTAGCACTAGACTTTTGAGAGTGACTACTGTTGCTGCATTTGCAATCTTCTGAGCAACAGAGAAGCAAGATGCTAGAATGTGTGGCCATTGGTGTGTCTTTCTCTCTCTGAAGAGAATGCAAATCCAAATTTCTATCCATTTACCTGGTATGCAGGTCCTTGAATGGGTAACCATATTTCCAAGCCTGTGTCTGATTGAAGGATGAGACATCAAACATGCAAAAGGGACCATCTTTCAGAGCTACTCCAGAAGTGATAAAGCAAATCAAGGCTCCAAGCAAAGCCAGGCCACTTGACAACAGAACAGTAAGCATCTGCAGATGGACAGAAGAAACAGTGAGCCTGAGATGGGATCGTGGCTAAGTAACTGTTGGGGCGATCTGGCCAAGTCTAACTTCTCTGGTGCTCAGGCTTTCCCCCATCATGGGGATAATCCGACCCACAGCACCTCCTATAAAGCAGAACCAGGGTAGGGTTGGCTGATGAGGGGTTGGCTGGGTAGAGCCAGGAAGAGATGAAGAGAAGGGCAGAGAAGGAGGAAACACTGGCACCTGGACCCGGCAGCAGGCTCAGCCTGATTCAGCAGGCTCTTCTGAGCATCTCAGCAGATTGGCATCAATAACTTTTACAGACTGCAGCCATTCAGCCTCTGCGTTAAAGGGTGGGATTTGTTATTGCAAGCCCACCTCTGAACTTTTTACGGGAAATCTGTATTTTTTCCAAAATTCCAAGTTGCCATCCCTGACTTCTCTCTTTCTCAAATCAAGCATGAAAAGAAAGAAGAGCAGAATGGGGGAAAGGAGGAAGGAAGGAAGGGAGGAAGGGAGGGAGGGAGGAAGGGAGAAAGAGAGAGAGACAGAGAAATTCCAGTCAACTCTGAAATGATTCCAGTTCTGTCACTGTACTTTTCTAGTCTGTACACCACTTCCCTCCCAAAATATAACAATGTGTTTATTTCTTGGCAGGATTCTAACTTCCAAATTGGTTTCTTTCTCAGGATACTAGATTTTTTTCTCTCCTTCCTAAAGAACACATATTTTTAAAATTTAAATAAAACATATACATATATATATATATAGTTAGTATACAGAATCATAGAGTCATTTCCCACTGATGTCAAGCTGGTTTGGAACTTGGGAAGGGCCACAGAAACGAGCATAGAAAGTATTAACTCTAAGTTAAAAGATTCAAGATGAATTAGTCTGAGATAAGCCTAGGACAGTGGTACTCAGAATGTGGTCCCTGTCCTAGGAATATCATATCACTTGAAACTTAATTAGAAACGCGAATTTTCCCACCCCAGACCTACTGAGTCAGAAAATCTAGGGGTGGAGCCCAGCAATCTGTGTTTTAACAAACCCTGCAGGGACTCTGATGCACCCACGTAAGTCTAAGAACCACTTGCTTAGGGGAAAACTAGACGTTGACAGAGAACAGAGAGTGAATGAAATGTGTGGGTGTTTTTATTTAATTCTTTAACATACATTTCTGAATCAGTGGGGTTCCCAACATGTGGGCTGCAGATATCAAAGCAGGCTGCAGAGTTACTGTAAGGAGGCCACAAATTTCATGTGTCTGGGACTGAATGAGCAATATAGTTTATACATTTATGTACTGAGTTTTTTTCAAATATATAGATGCTGCTATAATTAATAAAATGCAAATTTACTCTGGGCCTCAGTTTCATTATCTGTAAAATGGAGAGGTTAGACTAGAATCTAGTTATTACATGATCTCTGGAGAAACTTCCAGCTCTAAGAAAAATTAAGCAAAGGAGCTAGGAAATTTTCTATCAGTGACACATGACTCATACCCATATTGTTCAGTAAGCTAAAACTAACAATAAGAACCTCACATCTGTGTTTACGTTTATAGTTCATTAAGCACGTACTCCCTTGACTTGATCTTGTTCACTCATATTTTTATAGATAAGGACCTGAGGTTGAGAAAACTTGCCCAAGAGTTTAGAGTTTCTGAAGGGTATGGTCAGGATCTGACTTCAAACCCTAAGACTGAAATTTCCTCTTTACCGTTCTGTCTCTAAAGTAATAGAATGTGGGGACATTTTAGGTATTAGAAGTGCTTACGCTTCGGCAGGGCCCACTCTTACTGAAGCAGCCATATCTCCAGCCCATCAAGGAGATGAGGGTAGCTGCAGTGAAGACCTGGGAGAAAAGAGAGGAGGGTTAAGAAGAGATAGGGTTATTTACATTTCTAGCTGTCATCTATGGCAGTTGAAATAGAGTGGTTGGATACTCCACATGGACTTAATTATCCCATCTTTCCCAGAGGGTTTGGCTTTGCCTAGCAGGACAATTTTGGATAACTAGCTTGATGTGACTCTGTGGATGACAATGTTCATACCCAGCCTGCCTAGTCCAAAATTCAGTAGCCTTTGACCAGACTTCCTAGAGTCTTCTATAGAAGACTGCTGCTATAGACCCAGGATCAGCTTGTTCAAACTTTTCTATGAGGAATCAAAACAGTCCCCACCCTGAGCTCACTGCTCCACCCCTGAGGGGCACTTTGGGAGTTCACACCCAGTGAACCCGGACACTTACCATGAGGCCTCCTCCCCAGAGCCCAGAGCCCAGCATGGCATGCCTGCCAATGAGGCCCCTCAACAGGTAGGTCACATCCCAGTTAGGAAAGAGGAGCACTGTGTTGGCTGCAGCAGCAAACAGGGCTGTAGTCCCAAGGCTCAGCCCCAGGATGCGGGAGCAGGTCCGTGAGCATGCCATTGTGCGGGGAGAGGATAGAGTCCTGGAACCAATGGAAGGAGGGTCATGGTAGCTTTGTGGACACTGTGAGCTGTGGGTAGAGGAACCCCTGGAGCATAGGGTGGGGTAGAGGAAATAGACAACAGACCCTGTCATTTCCCAGGGTCAGATCAAGAAGAGCCAAGGAACTCGCTTAAAAACTCTACCTCTTACAAATATTCCCTAGTGGATTGGATTTACCCTATTTTCCACCAACCTCCACTCACTCACACGCACACACACACACACACATGCACACTCTCCTCATCCCATCATAATTTGCTTGCACCTCTATTACCAGCAGATTATTTCTATTTGATACAGAAAAACTAAATATTAAAGATGTCATCTTCTTGCTTTAAAAGATGTCATTTTAAAGATGTCCACTGTCACCACTTCCATTCAGCATTGTACAGGAGGCCTTACCCAGTATAAGAAAATAAAAAGCAGCAAAAGCCACAGATATGAAAGAAAGAAGTAATAATTGCCATTATTCACAGGTAACATGATCATCTGTGTAGAACATTGTAAGGAATCTATCAAAAAGTTACTAGAACTAATGAGTGAGTATAGCAAGTTTATTGAATTAAAAATATACAAAAATTCTATTGTATTTCTATATATAAGCAATAATAAATTATAAAAATAAAAAATAATTTACAATAGCATATAAATAAAAATAGTTATGGACAAATTTAACAAATTATGTGCAAGACATGTACACTAAAAATTATAAACCATTGCTGAGAAAAAGTTAAAGAGGAACTAAAGAAACAGAGCGACATACCATGTTTATGGATCAAAAGGCTCAATATCATTAACATGTCAGTTCTCTCTAAAACGAAGCACAGATTCAATGCAATCTCAGTCAAAATCCTAGCAGGGTTTTGTTTAGAAATTGACAAGCTGAATCCTAATTTATATTAAAATGCAAAGGACCTAGATTAGCCAAAACATTTTGAAAAAAAAAGGAACAAAGTTGGAGGACTTACATTATGTGATTTTAAGACATTATAAAGCTATAGTAATCAAGACAGTGAAGAAATGGTGTATACAAACATACAGACAACTAGAACAGACTAGAGAATTCAGAAATAGATCTGCATGCATATGATCAAATGATTTTTGAAAAAGATGTTATTTTAGTGGGAAAAGGATAGTGTCTTCAATAAATGATACTGGAACAATCCATATGCAAAACAAAAATATATACTTTGCCTATTGCTACAAACCATATTCAGTAATTAACTTGAAATGAACCATAGACTTAAACCTAATAAAACTTTTAGAAAAAAACAAAGGAGAAAATCATTGGAATCTTAGATATAGATTGATTAGATAGAACACAAAACGTACAACCTATAAAAAGTGATAAATTAAACTACTTCAAAATTAAAATTTTTTCTCTTCAAAAGACACCATTAAGAAGATGAAGAGACAAACCACAGGCTGGGAGAAAATATTCGCAATATATATTTTATGAATATGTATGTGACTGTGAATACGTATACATCTGACAAAGGACTTGTATCCAGAATACATAAAGAACTCTTAAAACTCTACCATGAGAAGACAAGCAATTTGATTTTTAAAATGGGAAAAAAGGGGGAGGGTATAGCTCAAGTGGTAGAGCACATGCTTAGCATGCATGAAGTCCTGGGTTCAATCCGCAGTACTTCCTCTAAGAATAAATAAATAAGTAAAACTAATTACCTCCCCCCACCAAAAAAAAAATAATAATAATTAAAATGGGAAAAAGATTTAAACAGGCATCTCACACGCACACAAAACATCTCACACGCACACAAAAAAGATATATGGATGACAACTAAGACTAAGAAAAGACATTCAACATCACTAATATAGGGCAATGCAAATTAAAACCAAAGTAAGATCCTACTACACACCAACTGGAATTGTTAGTTAAAAAGCTGGACTATCCCAAGTATTGTTGAGAACATGGAATAACTAGAACTCTCGCAGATAGATGGTGAGAATTCAAGTGGTACAGCCTCTTTGGAACAAAAACCTGATTAGCCTAGGGATTTTTATCTATCCAGACTACAGCTTATACAGGGACCTGTGTCAGATACAGCTTTCAGTGGGCGATTTGGTGGGGGGAGGGGGGAGTGTATGCTCCTGCCCACCCCATTCCCCATTCCTGCATCCCTTGGTGATCTTTACTTCCCCAAATCTCAGAGTCCAAACTCATCTCTGCTGCTCCTCCTAGCAGGGAACTTCCTGCTGCAATTGCTAATATTTTAGTGGCATGAGTGGCCTTCACTCTGTTCCCTCTCCACAGGGTATTTGCTCTCTAAGCCATGTTTCTCACAGTGAATAAAATAACTTATCCCTGATGAAAGGAAGTTCAGATCTCTGAGGAGGGGGCACACGGAAGAGCTGCGGGTAGGATATGGAGGACGGTGGCCCTTACACCAAGGATGGAGTGGTAGGCACCAGGGATCAGGAGGGATGGTGTGTTCCTTCTCCTGCCCTCCTTCAGTGGCCCACCACAGAAGCCTCCTTTCTTGAAGTAGGTCTCCGATGATACTGATATGGTACTTACTGCCCTCTCCTCAGGTCCTCAGGGTGAGGAACCTGCCCTGCTGTTGGGAGGCAGGGTACCTGTGTGATAAATATCCTCCCCACAGCGTGTGATGCAGCCTCCCTTCCCAGAATGTCCAGCCACTGAGTGCAGGGCTCTCAGTGTGTGTCTCCATGCTGGGGTGAATTAACCAATCCAAGGTGTTGGCAAGTAACAACTTTAACCCACACTCCTCCCAGATGACAAGTGTGTGGTTGGGCTTTGAATCACTCTAGACGGCTGGCTAGGAAAAGCTTTTGTTCAGGAATGCCTTCAGAGGACTTTGAATCATTCTACCTGTGAGTAAAGGCCTGTCTAGACATAGATCACCAACATGAACCCCTCTGACGATCTCCTCCATGGAAATTTTTCCTATCAAGAAAGAGTTTTAGAAGGGAAATTTAAAAATACAAACATGCAGAGGGAAAATGAAGCAGTTGAGCATGGCCTTTAGGATGAATAGAATTCAGAGAATCCTGACTGTCCTGCTCACATTCTACTAAAAGCACTTGCTGTGCTGCTCCGTCCAGAAGGGCTGTGGCTCAGTTTGAATTTCACTTCCTCTCCCTGACTTTGTTCACCTGGAAATCACACCATTCTGAGAAATGTTTCCATAAATGTGAGCCAGGAGATTAGCAGAGAGTTTGGCTAATGCGATATCGGAAGAGACAGGCAGGATCATAAGGTAAAACCTTACAACCAGGCTCTAGGGGAGGCCCTGTTCTAACCTGGGATCCTGGCTGGGTAAAGAAACCATTAGCTACATGTCTGGGCAACAGTTTAAGTGATCTGCTAAGTCACATGGAGGAAGAGACTGCAAATTCTGTGTCTCTCTACCTCACTTATCACCTAGCCAGGCTTTTATCATTTTTTCATCAGTCATACATTTATTAAGTGACCACTGTCTGCCAGGCAGTATTCACTCTGGTGAATCAGAGACAGCCTCTTCTCTTGAGGAACTTAAATTCTGGTGGGGAGACTAACCAAACAATAAGCAAGTGCCAAGAACTGTCCAACTGAAGGTGTGATGGAAGCACCCAGAGGACTGCCTAATCCTGCTTGCAGAAGCAAGGCAGAGCCTCCTGGAGGAAGTGTTGTCCAAGCTAAAACTTGACAACAAGGCATTATTAGACAGGCAGTGCTGGGAAAGGAAAAGTATTCTAAGCATGTGTAAGGACCTGGAGTTGACAGACTGAAGCAGAGAGAAATTAAACAAACTGAAGTCACATAGCTGCTCAGTGCCTGAGCCAGGTCTCCTATGAGTTGGAAGTTTGTGCTCTGAACTGCTAGGCTAAACTATTCCCCGGCCTTCCCTTCACTGGGCCCTTTCATTTCTGCTTACCTGCATCCAGTGGCAAGAATCAGGGTGGAAGAGAAAGAATGTGGAGAAGGGCTCCGTGTTCAGAGTGGGCCCGTACTCCTGTGGCCCCAGCTGGGATTCCTGCAGGGCTGGACCAGAGGCTCCTCTGTCAGGACTGCTCGGGAGGGCCAGGGAGGCGCTGTATATATGTGGAGGCCACCCGGGTGTGTGTGTGTGTGCATGTGTGCCCCCACACCACTGCCTACAGGCTTCCATGGAAGGAGCTTTCCTCTTCCTAGAGAGCCCTCTCCTGATGACCCATCCTCTGCTCATTTTCATGTGACCCAAAAGAAGGAACCAGGAGGCATGGCCTCGTGAGCTAAAATGCCTTAATGAGTCAGAGGATGCACTGGTGAGAAATACCCTATCTTCCTTCCTTTCCCAAGCAGCAACACTTTTTCAAATACTTGCAGCCCATATCTGTTTCACTCACTGCAAAATTTGGGCTCTTTGGAAAAACAGTGCTGAGCAGAGTGGCTATCAGTTTTCCTTATCACCTTCCTTACTTTGCTCTTAGCTGTGGTTCCTTTACTAGCCTTCTAATTTTTTGTTCACACTTCAGGCCACCATCATCTTGTACCACAGTCACACCAGATTGCTGAGCATTTCATGGCACTCTCTGCATGGGAGGTCTGTGACACTGTTTTGACAAGCTCCTATTCAAGATCCAGTTCAAACATCTCCATGGAAGTCCTCTATGATTTCTTCAGAGTCAGGCAATTCTTTCTCTATGCTCCCAGTTTTTAATGCTCTTCTTTCTCTGTGCTCCCAAATTTTAATTTTTTTGTTAATTTAGGTATTACAAACAGTAAAATGCATAAATCTTAATTATAAAAATTGAATTGTTACTTGTGCACCTAGAGTAACCACACACAGATCAAGATATAGCATATCTCCAAATCCCCAAAAGGTTCTATCGTGTCCCTCCCATCATTATCCCTGTCCTAATGTTAAATATTCCATTTTGAATTTTATCATCAATTAGCTTTTGGCATTTCTTGAATTTCATATAAATGGACTCATATAGTGTGCACTTTTTTGTCTGGCTTTCTTCACTCAATTTTATATCTGTAAGATTCATCCATCATATAATTCATTCTTTTTTATTATTCCATTGTATGACATATTACAATCTATTCTGCTATTGATAGACATTTATTTTCAATTTTCGCCTGTTATAAATGATGCTACTATGAATATTCTTATACATGCCTTTGGAGAAGCTATGCACTAATTTTTCTAGGGATTATACCTAGGATTGGAATTGTTGGGTCATAGGGTAGGTGAATGTTTAATTTTGGCAAATAATATTGCCAGTTAACCAAAGTGGGCCTACTAATTTACACTCCTGCCAGTGCTGTATGAGAGTTCGGTTGCTTCACATTCTTACCAACATCTTAAATTAAGCCATTCGGGTAGGTGTTTAGTAGTGTCTGACTGTGGTTTTAATTTGAATTTTCTTGATGAGTTAGTGACTTTTCATATACTGATTGGCCATTTGGAGATCCTTTTTTGAGAAGTGCCTGCTCAAGTCGTTCGCCCAATTTTTACTGGTTCTTTGTCTTTTCCTTTACTTGTAGGAGTTCTTTATAATTCCAGGTATGAGAGCTTTGTGAGATATATGTATTATGAATGTTTCTTCCTTCTGTAGTTTTCACTCTCTTACTGTCTTTTCATTAAGAGCAGTTCTTGATTTTAAGTAAGTTCTGTTTATCGATCTTTTCCTTTATGATCACTTCTTTTTGGGTCCTGTTTAAAAAAATCTTTGCCCACTTCCCACAGCATTTTTATTTACCCATGCTATTTAGGGCCTCTTCCTTCACAACTGTGAGACTCTTCAGGGCAGAGAGCCTGTATCTTATTTTGCTTTGTAGATCCAAAATCCAGTATAGAGCTTGGAACAAAGTGGAATTCAGGAATCATTTAATTAATAAAATAATTTATGCACTGGATGAAGTAACACACATAATCTCTCTGCACAGAGATTTTACTTCTAACAATGAAAACAAACAATATTGAGAAAACCCTTGATGCATATATATGAGAAGGAATAATTACAGTAGCTATCACATTTCTTTGCTGCATATGAGCTGCTTTCTATGTATGACATTTCTATGTATGCAGATATATATGTGCCTGACACAAAAGCTGGTAAACAACTTATTGAAAAGTTCATTAAATAGGATCCAGTTTTCATTTTCATGGTAAAAGAGAATCATTTAGAGCCCAGATGAATTCTTGGGTCTCCCCCAGAGAATTGAATTTTGATAGAAGATTCTAGGCTGAGGGGGGCTCACAAAGCTTTACAATTAAGAAGAAACATTTATTATAAAACACATTTACAGACATAGAAAACAAACTTATGAGGGGAAAGGGAGTCGGAAGGGATAAATTAGGAGTTCAAGATTTGCAGATACTAACTAATATATATAAAACAGATAAACAACAAATTCATACTGTATAGCACAGAGAACTATATTCAAGTATCAAGTAATTTATGGTGAAAAAGATTATGAAAACAAATATATGTATGTTCACGTATGACTGAGGCACTATACTGTACACCAGAAATCGACACATTGTCAACTGACTATACTTTAATAAAAATATATATAACCCCCACTACATTTACAAACTATCTCATTAGATCCTTACAACAGATCTAAAGCAAGTAAAATAAGTATTTGGTTGGCCTCATTATGCTGATAAAGAGATTATAGCCCAGAGGAATTTGACTGAGAGTAAAGTGAGTGAGATTGGGGAAATGATCCTACGTTGTTTGACTCTACACAGTCCCACACATTGGTGCTTGAGATGTCTTTTTTTTTTTTTTCCTAACCCGGATTCCAACTAACTTCAGGTATTTCTTCTTGGAGACAGTACTGTGGTGCTTTGGCACCTGAGAGACCTGGAACTGGATTTCTGCTACAAACACCTATTAGCTACGTGAACTTTGGTAGTTCACTGAGCCTCAGTTATAAAATGATGCCTATCTAACAAGTTTATTTTGAGAATTTTAAATAAGATGCAAGATGCCTCTCCTGGGTTAGTTCCTCTCCTTCTTTTCTTGGATCTTAGCTTAGCAAAAAGAATTTTATATGCAGTGTCCATTAGAACACTTCATAGTTAGGCAATTAGAATGATCTGATGGCAGGCTGCCAGATATACTAAGATTTTTAGAAGGTATTTCTGTTCCCAGCCCTATGGCTTATCCAACAGCAGATACTCTTGTATGAATATCATTAAAATGGTGCTTGTGGAGCAAAAGGAAGTGCTGGAATTTGGCTTTTACATGTTAAAGTGTCAAATTTAGTTGGGACTGCTGAGAGCAGCTGTAGGCCTTTGTTTCTTAGGGTAAATTTATGACAATTAATTCAATGATTAATCTTATGAACAAGACCCCTCTTTTAGAAGCTATATACTTGGAATAGTTTCTCTAAGTCAGGCCAGCTTAAGTCAGATTCTTTGTTCCCCTGTGGTAAGACCACTATGGTCACAGAGTCCTGGTCATTGCCATGAAAGAACTAAAACATTACCTTTTTACAGACGTGTTAATAATAGAATTTGGCTCTATCGGTAACGCAGCTACTAGTTATCACTTGTTTGGTGATAATTCCAGAGGAATGCAAATGGGGGTTTAGGGAGGGCACAAATTAAGAATGAGGCCTGGGTTGGAAAACAATTTGCCTAATGCCGTGAAAGTCTTCCCGAGGCTGAAAGGTTTGTGAGAACAGGATGGATAAATAGATGTTTCATTCTGGGGCATATTGTGGGGTTTGGAGGTGGGATGTGAGCAAGGAATAGAGGAAGTTGAGAAAATGGAATTCACTGGTAGAAGGGAAAGGGAAAAGATGATGACAGTTAGGCCAGTCTTTCTCAAATAAGAGTGACAGACTAAATCAGCTTCCTTGTGGGTGGGCTTCACCCTCAACTGACAGCTGACTACACAAGAGAGCACATTTTCCTTAATTGGAGAGAGAAAAAAAAGGAAGATAAGAGATGTTGAAAGAGTTGCCATTTATACCAGTCCACTGAAGAGGAAGTTCTGGGTTGTTTTCTTTTTACAAATATTATAAACTTCAACCCACTTAAATTAGGCTTCTGGCTTCAACAACACACTGAAACTGTTCTTGGTCTCCAATGATTTCTTGCATCTAATGAACATTTGACCCCTAGGCAGAATTAGACATAGTTGGCCACAAGGTCCTTCTTGAACATTCTCACTCTTGGCTCCCTTTACACCCCAGTCTGGGGGTTCTCCCTCACTGACTCCTCCTTGACTGGGCCTCTTTATGTGGGGGTCTCCAGGCCTGGGTTCTGGGCCCTCTTCTTTAACTTTCCTCTAGTGACCTCATTCTTTCCCATGGTACTCAGTTCCATCTATAACACTGATGACTTCTCAAGTCTCTTAACTCCAGCTCACGTTTCCTTCAAGCTTCAGATTCACATGTCCAACTTGCTATACTACACCTGCACTTGGAAGTACCACAATTAACACATCCAAAATGACTTCTCCCCCAACCAAACTGCTTGGTCCGCCAGTCTTCCTGCCTCAGGAGTGACACCACTACTTACCCACTGTCTGAAATTTGAATCATTCTTAATTTCTCTTTCCTTCATTGTCCCACAATCTAATCCAACTTAAGTCTTCAAATTTCTACCTTAAAATGCATCTCTAATCTATACAATACTTCCCAGTTCCATTGCCACTCCGTTACTCTGGTCCAGGAAACTTCCGTTTTGTACCTTGGTCAGTCTCTTGCTCCCTTCTAATCCACCCTCCACACAGTAATAGCTTCTCATTATACTCTATATGAACACTGTATGAACTCCTTACTGGGCCTAATAAGGTGTTGTATGATCTGGCTCTCACACTTTATGCACTCCCTTTGCTCACTATGCCAGACACATTGGCTTTCTTTCAATACCTTAGATACATCAAAAACTTTTCTGCTCCACAGCCTTTGCATTTGTCGTTCTGCTTGGAAGTTTTCCTCCTGCCCTTGGCATGAGCTACCTTCTTTTCATCCTCCAGGTGTCAGCCTAAATGTTAACTCCCCAACATCTTATTAAAAGCAGAATTCTGTTGACTTCTTCTCTAGTTTTGTTCATAGTATTTGAATCAAATCTATTATTTTTTCTTTTTTTTATTGTCTGTATTCGTAACTGAAAAGAAAGTTCTTCAAGGGGAGGGGCCGGGTCTGCTTTGCTCATCATGATCTCTCTCTTAACTCCTGGCTTTTCTCCCAATAACTTAGCAATTAATTTTTTTCCTCCACCTGTTTAAGCTGAGTCCTTAATTAGTCATTAGGACTGCTAACGCTAATTTTCAAACCAGGACTGCTGGTTTGAAGACTAGACTGCTTGAACTTCCAATATGTCAAATATAAGAATCTGACTTTCCCGACGAGGCTAGCTAACTCACTAACTCCATGACAGTTCCACCAATATTTACAGAGCGCTTACCATGAATGTTTAACATGTATCTAAGAGCAGAGATTCTAACATTACCCTTGACAAAGAGACTATGAACTAACCTTTGTCAATAAATACTATAGTGTCCTAAATATGAGAATATGAGAGCAAGCTTCTGAAACCTGAATTGTATTAACAAAAGTAGCATCCAGAGTCTTATCTCACAAAAACAATAATGCAAAAAAACTAATACCGAAAAGTTTTTGATTTTATTTCCAAGATCAAATATTACAACAGGACATTTACATGTATTTATAAAAAAATGCAGCAGTTGAATTTATTATAGATCAGAGGTTTCCTTGAGTTTGGTCCCTCTCTCAGCACAGTGAGCTGATGTCTTCAAAAGACTTATCGTCCCACTCCCCTCCCTCCCCCACCCCAAATGTCCCACCGCCCCCCTCCCCAATTCAAGTTGCAGTATCAATATAAAGCAACTGGGTACAACACAGCAAGAATATTCACAATTTGGTACAGCCAAAACCAGAGGATCACCAACTGAGAGAAAGATCCTCATTTTAGAAATTATTTACCTATAGACTATGTGTATCTATAGATATATCACACCCAGTTATCTAAGATTTCCCTGGTTTTAGAGCAAGTGGAAGTTCCATTGAGTCTTAGCCAGCAGTTACAGCTCTGCTTTATCTAATGGCATGTTTTTCTCCTCCTATGAGTTTAGATTTTCTACAGCCTCCGTATGTATTCAAATTTAAGGCTTTCCCTAGCACCTTTATTATCACTTACTCGATATACAGGAGGGTCTCTAGTGTGTCTTGAACAAAAAAATTTAGTAGATGATCCAGCTGCCCCTTTCTCACAGGTCCCAAAGCCTTCTTCCCATTCTTGAGAAGAGCTACAGATACAAATGCTATCTCCTAGCACCATGGAATTAAAGCCCCAAAAACTGAGAACTGTATGTGTGTGCACTTTAGGGAGCACTTGCCAGAAACACTACAATAGGAGCACTGTCTCTGTCCATTATCTTCTTGGATTCAATAATAACGTTACACCACAGATTAAATTTAGAGCCTGTCCTGCATTAAGAATACGAATCTCACTGAGACCACCACTTTATCTGGAATAAACTGAATACACAAACATCCCAGGGAACCTCTAAATACCGTTAGAAACCGCTTGAGAAACACTTTAAAGTAAATACCCCAAGTTGACTTCACTCAAGTCCCCAACCCACCCCCAACCCTATCCCCAAATTTCATTCCTTGATTAACCTCTCTGAATAAGATGGGAAGTGAGGTTTGGAAAATGATATGAAAAACGTTTAAAAAACACAATTAGGGAAGACATGCCAGAATTGGACATCCAGGTGATTCAAAACGCATTGTTCAAACTGAATTCATACAAAGCATGCACAGAGCCTACAAACACAGAGCCTGAGAATTTCCATGGAACAATCAACATCTACTTGAAAAACGGCTTTGTCTTTTGAAGGGTTAAAAAAAAAAAAAAAGACACCAGAGGCTTAGAAGCTAACAATCAAAAGGAAAACCATTCTAGAAAAAAGGATTCTTAAAGGAGTGAATAAAATATGTCTAACAGATTCATGCCAAAGCTTGGCTAGAAGCCCCTCAAAGTCTAAGTATCATGTTAGCTCAACTGGTACTCATTTCTCTGTATCGAAGACTAGAGGATTATCTCACAGCTTTACTGTCTGTTTCCCAGCAAGTTTTAAATTGCCTTTCCAAATCAAAGGGACAAACCTAGGAAAGTAACAACGCAAAAGCCCCTAAATAGATAAGATAAACAGCCCCTACAAGCTTGATACTCATTAACAAAGTGGAGGTCACATACTACTTTCATTCTAGTTAGCAGGTAAAAGGGG
This sequence comes from Camelus ferus, assembly GCF_009834535.1. Lineage (NCBI taxonomy): Eukaryota > Metazoa > Chordata > Mammalia > Artiodactyla > Camelidae > Camelus > Camelus ferus. The sequence continues at coordinate 61,458,941 of NC_045696.1, forward strand.
ATTATTTTGGTGGCAATGGTCACTCCATGTGAGGTTTAACTTACAGGGCAATAAATTATCAAAAAGCTATTGTTAAGAGCATATGATTAGTGTCAAAAACCTATTTATATTTTGAATCACACCATTATATTTTTCATTATTAAAACACAGAAGTTTTGAGAAAAGCACACTATAAAACCATTTTGTTGAAAACATCAAGATACTCTACTGAGCATCAACATTCCAATGTCACTAACTTGAAATATATCCTGGTGACATGTACTCTAAAGTCAGCAACCTTGACGGAATGAAAAAAAAAAAGCAGAATGGCAGGGAATGGCTCCAGATCAAGAATCTCTCTCCCTTGTCAGTTAAGATGCCCATACTGAGTCTATGAAAAAAGCAAATAGGAAAGATTGTAAGGAAGGGAGAATTCAATTCCAGGTCAGAATTTTTCTAATGATTTGAAATGCTTCCCATTTTATTTACCATGTCTAATAAATGAATGATTCATGGTGGCCCAGTACAATTAATAACTTCTTTTAATGGAGATAAAAATTTTCTTATGTTAAATCCAGCTTATTCTTCCTATTTGAAAACCCAAGTGACCTTATAAGGGATATAAATTCTTAGGGCATTTTGATCTCTGTAAAGGAAATACTTTAAAACAAACAACAAAAACTTGCTCTTTGTTGCAACAGAATTAAGTACAACAAGACAACTTTCCATATTTATAGATTAATATGTGATTGTTCTTAGGCAAAATACTACCATTGGTATTTGTATCTCTAATCCTACAAGTAAATCTGGTTATCTTTTGAAAATACTTTACAGAAATGCTAAATTATGTTTTATTAAAGTAGTTCATTAGATTGCCCAACTCTACTTTGAGATCATGTCAAAGAAAGACCTCTACCAAAAATGATCATGTTTATGAGAATGACTGAGATTCTAAGTCATACAACAGCATTCCATAGGCAAAAAAAAAAAAGGGGGGGGGGAGGCATGTCATGGAGCTAGCTATTCTATATTTAGAATAAGAATTCTTAAATAAGCTATAAAAACAATGTTTGCCTCTAATTCTTTCCTTGTATATTAATTTATAAAAAATGAAAAATGTTACATTTAAAAACTTAGAAATGGAATCTCCAATTTCATTGAAAACCATGACTAATTTTCAGAGAATGGTTGTCAAAAATCAAGACTAAATAATAGAAAAGTAAAAGAAAGTAGAAAGATTTTCTAACTAAGGGTCTCATTACACCCAATAATTTAACCACAAGATCACTTGATGGGAAAACTACCAAGGTCATCGTAATCTCTATAAAAAGTATTCTAGACTCTAAGCCGTCTCTCTAGCAGAATTACCAGAGAAGTAAATCAAAGACCAAAGTAGCCATCACTGAAATACCAAATTTTTCCATATCAGGAGAAATCAACATATTGCCTTGGTATTCTTTGTTGGTTATTTTCAGTACTAAAGAACACTCTTGACATCATTCTACAATGTGTACAGTGCAATACTAAGTTTCATGGCAAGACAGGAATTGAAATGCTAAGCAAGGCAAATCAATGAAGTTGAATATTCATAGTACACAGCTGTCTTAAAATAGCCTTTTAATCAAGGCTACTATTATTGAAAAATTGCCATGTTCACCAGAAGAGTGGGTTCTTCTTACTCTCATTTAGTTCTACACAAGACATTAGTTATTCATCAGCCTGCATCCCATGATTTACTATTGAGTAGTTAAATGAAAGAGGGTCAGAGAGACAGAGAGAATGACACCATGGAGATACAATATGGAATAAGAAATATTTTAAAAATCAGCCTAATTGGATTTTGAAAAACTTGTTTCTACCAAAACCAAGTGTGAATTCTACAACTTACACAAATCGATTTCCTAACAATTGCTCAGCCAATAAAGTGCTTTGTTTTATCACACACATAAAATACAATTTAACTCTGGTGTCAGTAAAATATTTGGTATTCATTAATTACATTTTAGCCATACTCAACACTGATTAGGAACACAGCATTAAGTTTTAAAATCAATAAATTGTGTTTAAAAGATAATTACTAGATCAGTAACTATGTGTAACTAATGTACTCTCCTTTTTGGAGATTTCATTCATCACAGTAAGGGTACATCATGTTATTCAGCAAACGAAACCTAGACACAGAAAAGCAAAGGAACTGATTAACAAGTATATTTTTAATTAACCTATGGATAGATAATATATAAAATAAAGGGAAGAGACTAGAAGCATTAAATTTTGGAGTGGAAAAGACTTTGGAGATAAATCTAATTCAATAGTCTATAGTCGTGCGTTGTCAAGAGTTTCTGCAAAGGGTCTGCAATTCCATATACACATTTATATTTTCTCCATCTAAAGAATTAATGATATTAACACTTAACCCACAACTCCCCACCACTGCCTAATTTTAAAATTACAGGCCCTTTTATACTTGAACAGACAGAACTGTTGGTCTAGTTCTATTCTGCTATTTAGAAGCAGAGCTGTTACCCAAGTACACTTATGCCTACATATAGTGTCCCTTCTGCATATCATATCATATATAATATACCATACATTTAATTTGTACCTGGGTAGAGAAATTAAATCTTTCCTTTACTTTTCAGTTGCTAGTGGCACCCTCTGGTATTTTCCAAGTGAGATTCTTGCTAGCTAAAATCTTTAATCCTAGAATCAATAATCCTTTCCTACTTGGGTACTGGATATGCCTTACTGATAAAAGTCATATCCTAAATCTAATAGTTTTAAAAGGTGGAACTAAAGAATAAAAGTGAGTTGAAAGAAAATCTGAGCCACAGTATTTGCCACTTTTCAGTTTTATTTTCCTAACTAAAGCCTACACTATTCTTTACCCTTTCTAAACTTCTTTTGTAATTATAGTTCAGTCTCAGAAAGGTAAGCTTTACATGTTCTCCAGTTATCTCACATGTAGTGTGTCTCTCCAGCTAAAACAGGCAGGAACCAGATCTTAGATTTCAAGATTTTTCCCAATTTTGATTAAGGACTCAATAAATAATTGTTAACTTACAGAGTCAAGGAAGTAGAATTTTATATATTTAAAAACATACACATAGAAGGTTCAATAATCTAGTACAATGGGATACAGAAAAGATAATTATATCTTTTCCAAAAAATTGTTAAAAATTTGATAAAATTCTTTATATTTTCCATCTATTCTTGGCAAATAATGCCTTAGTTATTTTCCTTTCACATTTTCATCAGTACATCATTTAAAAAAAGCAATTAGTAATCAGTCCCTCAAAATAATGGTGTAAATAAGAATTTATAGGCATAGCACCAATCTCACAAGCTTTAACAAAACCAAATGATAACTTACAGAGCCAAACAATGGGAAGATAACCTTTTGAGCAAATTGATTTCCCTGTTACAGGAGACTACAAGCATAGGAGTGAAGAGCGTGAATGCCAATTTTGATTTTACCACTTACTAGCTGTGACATCCTGGACAAGTTCTCTGAACTTCAGTTCTCTTCCTTATCTGTAAAATGGGGGAGAAATAAGCATTCTGTAGAGTTCTTATGAAGACTAAAGACTAAAGTATCTAGCATATGGTAGTTACTCAAAATTAGTTCCCCATTCTTCCCTCATTTGGCTGTTCTCTTCTCTGGTCTCTTCCTAAATAAAATTCAAAAGATTTCCTGTTACTTTTCCTCCCACTAGTTTTCATTTCATCTCTCTGTATGTGTCTCCTGTCATTTACTCTATCTTGTTGTTTTCCTGTCTACCTTTTAAAATCTCTTTTAAGCTGTTTCCAATACTGACAAGGAATGACTATTTTAACCTATCTTACTAACTTCATTTTATCTATTCAATAAAACCTCTCCTCCAAAGAGCTAAGGAATTTGCAGAGGAAGTAAGACAAACTGGAGGAAGCATGCTACCTAAGTGGATTAAGTTCTTGAACAAAGCACAATCCATACTCTTCCTGTACACAACCCATGCCTCCCCTGTGGGCCTCTATATCAAGCCCAGGATAATCACACTCCTGCTTCAAAATAAAATAAAATCCTCTACATCTTGTACTCTAAACACCCCAGTTGTATCTAAGCTGGACCAGCATCTCATGCTCTATCTCTCTGATATGCTTACTTAAATCACTTTGCTGTGGTCATTTCACAGTAAGCGAAGTTGAAAAAGTCACTTTGGTTTCTCATAAATGAATATGCCAGGGCTGAACTTATCAGAAAGAACTACATCCTAATATTAATGAGCATGTTTTCTCAAGTTCTCTAGGTATGATTTGTAAAGAGAAACTAGTAGGTAAAAGAATGAAACAGAGTCCTGTGGGGAAAATTCTTGACTTCATATTTTCGACAGATTTGGGCTTTAGCTGTGACTTTGCTGAGAGTAAAGATAGGTGCCATCACAGCACCAAAGCTGAGCATACCCTCACTTCTTACCCTGTGCCTCCCAGAATTTTTAGATTTCTGACCTTGTCTACAACCAACCTTTTTTTTTTTAACCCTCTAACACATCTTTGTATATAGCTCCATTCTTCAGATAGCAAGTATATTATCCAAGTTCAGAGATACAATTGAGGAATTAACATGAAAACCATGTTTCCTCAATAAAGCAGAAGCTGCTAGTTAGGCTTGAGAGCCTATGAAAAAACACCAAAGTGGTATTACTCAGTCACCAATCTAGAGAGAGAACTTTGACTCAAGGTATAAATGAAATTGTAATTATATAAATATATTTATAAATATTTATACAATTATATACTTATACATAAGCACTTACACAGACTTAGAAAAAAATGTAAGAACATTAATTCAAAAGGACTCACTGAAGAATAAACAGAATTTTCCATGATTTCCTTGAGGAGATACATAACTCATTCTTTAGGGAGGGTCCCTCAAAGTCCAACCATTAGAAACCATATTTTCTGTGTACTAGCAACACACTAGCATCTTTTTTTTTTTTTAATCCCCTAGTTGCCAAGAGAGTGATCTTAAAGTAGATGGGAACCTAAAGGTCTCTGAGCAATAGCAATTTATGTTCCTCAAGTAGAAGAATCAATCTAATCCCAATCAACAAAATAGGTTCATTCTGTATGATGGTTTCATAACAATTAAAGTTCTGATTTTGCCACCAGAATTACTGCCACCCCTTCAGAAGACTATTTAAAGCTCCAAATAAGAATTGAGCGTATAGTGAAGCTGATTAAGTCAAACAGTATTACAGAAATTCATGATGGCCTCTCCTAAATAAATACTGAAAAACTCTTTCACCAACTACAACCTGAATGTGGCCTTTGTTGGCAGAAAAACCCCACATCATCTGAAGATTACTGGTAATCTTCCCCACCTCCCTTACTAAATGTTGTCCTATGAATGGATTTTAGAAGTCTTTCCCTTAGAGAGCTTTTCCATTTTGATACCTTTTTCAAGAAACAGCATGAGAAATTAAGCTCATTCAGTCACCAGAGCCTTTTAGAGACTGTTCCAACTAGGGGTAAAAAATGAATCATTATTTTTAACCAAAGGAACATGGTTAGCAACTCTCAGCTGCATCTTTTTCTTTCCCCCACCCCGGGACATATATTAAGTATGCCTTAAAGCACATAGGACAACCAATAACCATAGTGGTTACAACCACAAGCCATTGTACTCATGATTATTGAACAGCTGCCTTCCTACAGATCACTTGTGGACCCAAACAATGGAAGGGCCAAAGGAACTAATATGCTGTATTGGCAAAAACAGCAAGCACCTTCCTATTCCAGTCACCACAATGTGCTCATGAAATGTCCATTCCAGGACTAGCAGGATCAAGACAGTTTATAGACAGTAGCAAAGAAAGCTGTCTCAGGCTAGGATACTGAAAGCCACGCCATGCTACTCACGCTAATTTAACACTCTTTTTGCCAATAACACATATCGTGGAAATAATCCTATCTGGGAAGATGGGAATCTTTTGAAAAAAATTTTAAATATGATGAGCAATAATTATAAAGGATGCTTTTTCCATGTAAACAAAAGCCTGGACACTTTGTTATGTGATATTTCCTATATGAACAAAAAATCAAAACAAATGCTAAAGAATTTCTTCTCCCTACTAAAAATGGGGCTTACAAAAAGGGGAGGTTGTTCTTGTTCTGAATCTAACCATTCCTTTACCAAAGAAGACTGAAGAGTAACATTATCATTTGATCCCCCAAAAATGCCATGTAAGAGACCACTTATTGGAACGTACATTTCCTGCTGCCAGTACTAGGAGATCTTATCCTAACACTTCCATTTGGTCACCAGAGTAGGAAAAAGAAGAAAATAGGAGAGGAGAGAATTAACAGGGGTGGGAGAGAGACTGATTTTAAGAGAGAGCAAGAAATAAAACAGAAGGCAGGTGACTTGCTTGCCCAACTTTGGCCCTGTGGTCCTATGAGCCAAAACGCATACTCAGTGACATGGTATCTCACAGAACAAGGGAAAAAAGGGGTAAGCTGAGAGAGGTCAGGCCATGATGTTAATTTCTTTCCTGTACAAAGACAGTCTCTTGAGGACAAAGCCCTGCCTCTTGTAACGTAATATCATAGTCCAGATGAGAGAGTTTCCTTCGAGGGAAGTTGGTGAGAAGTTCAAAACGTTCATTTGGATATCCTTTAGACTGAACATGCTTCACCAAAGCCTATGAAAAATAAGAGAAAGACAAAGTTGTTAGATGGAAATAAAAAGGAGAGCATACTGAAGAATTAAAAATCTAATATTCACTTTTATATCAGATGAGATATAAGTTTAAGTTATTCTTTTAGATAATCGAAGCTCACTCTTGTGGAAGGGCCAATATAACCCTTTGGATGGGGAGATAATAAACCTGTAACCAATAGTTTAGAGCCATTAAGTAACACTGAAATATACAGGATTATTATTGTCTCTCCAGTAAACAAACCCAGTATCTATTTATAAAATTATTGTCCTCATTTTTAAACATTTTATCAGTTTTCCTTCCCTCTTTTTATCAGGGAAGATATGTCCTTCATTCTACCTATAGCCATTCTTGCCACCTGTGCACTGAATCCTTTTTTTGCCTTCTCAGAAACTGTGCCACTGCAGAATACCACTCTTATAGGTATCTTTAACATCTCCTTCTCTATAGATGCTTCTCATCAGAATTAAATATGGTCAGTCTCTCCTTTAATCATCTTTCCCCCTCTGATTACTGCCCACTCCCTACTCTAGCTTCACAACTAGACTTCTCAAAAAAGTGGTCTATACTTATTCCATTCATTGTCTCATCTCCCATTCCCTTCCCATTACTAGACTAGGGTGACAGTCTGGGTATTAGCACCAGAGGCCAGACCCTACTTGCATTCCAGTTATAGTCTTCAAGAATCTAATTATCTCCTAGCTGCAGTAAGTGGCCAGGTATGAACACTTGACCCAAGGGGGTTCATTCATATGCAAGTTAAGCTAGTCAGATTCATTCTCTTTTCCCAGAGTTGAAAAATACAGAGAGAAGACCCATCAGCTGTGGACTTGAGGAAAAGGCTCTCACAGCATCACTATGATGGATTATATACAAGCGGTTTTATAAACAAAAGCCACCAGAATACAGAGAATAATGGTATGAAGTAGAGAATCACAAGGGGAAACCAAATAGGTCCCATGAGAGAAATACAGAGGAAAACAGTCTTGGTTCTGAACTACTTCACAGTTCCAACTACTAGGAAATCCAGGAGCCCCACTATATTCTTTAAATAACCCCAATCCCCTTTTCCAGTAATTTCAGTTGGGTTTCTATTACATGCAGCCATGGAACAGAAAAACCTTGACTGGAACAGACTATGTGAGTGCCCGAGATAATATGGGAAGGAAATAAAGCAGTTAGAATTAAGATTCACCACAGTTAAGTTTCCAGCTGGAGGTCAGCCTTAACACCAATTTTAAAGAATTATCAAGCTAATTACACCAATTAGTTTTTTTTGCTTCATGTAAATGCTTCCAATTAGATACACTTACTAGTAGTTTAGCTTGCTCTGGAAGAGTGATTTGTTCCCTTTTTCCATCTGGATACCGCAACATCAGCTGTGCTTTTGGTCCTAAAGTAAGGGTTGAAAAAAATACAGGAGCTTAAGACAGAAGACTAACTTAAACAAATAAATGAATCCCTTCAGTAATATTCAAGTTTAAGTAAAATAAGCCTAACATGTAACTCACCATTTACATCTATGCCCTCCACTATTCCATCTGATTTTTCGGGTGACATTTCCAATATTTCCGAATCCACGGCTGGCAATCCTTGGTGGTTTATGGCTGTTCCAGGCTCAGTTCTGGTGGGGGGCTCAGTCAGTGGCCTTCTGTTCTCCTCTTTTCTATGCCCCAAATCTTTGTGGGGAGACTTCCTAGATTTGGCAAGATTCTCTATCTCCTCTTCTTCATCAGAGCCACAAACGGATATGAACTCCTCACTGCCAGAAAAAAGTTCAGATTCAGATTCTTCATCTGAGCGGCTATCCTGTTTTGTCTGTGTGGAATCAAAATGTGTCTCTTGCAAGGAGGCTCTGATGGCAGCTTCTAGCTGGCTGTCTTCACTTGCATCTATAAGGCTCTCCTGCAAGATGCAGTCATAAAACATGGGTAGAAAGAAAAAGAAAACAGTTAAATCAAAATAGATAGTCAAATCAAGCAGGGCATAAAAAATGTAATAGTCAGCTTGCATTATTATTTTCTGCTGAATGGATCTCTTCTACTAAATTTTAAGCTATTTGAGGGCAATAACTTTGTTTTACCCAGCCAAGCTGAAATGGATATTTTAAGAACAAAAATTAAAAGTGTTATGCTACCTGGCACAATGATTGACAAGTGTAGGGTGTTTTTTGCTTTTTTGCATCAAAATGAATAAAACCAAGAAAGTAATTTATTCTCTGTCCAGAAAAAGACCAGGATTAAAGTTTTAAATATCGAGCCAAAAAACATCAGTCTTTAAAATGACTAAACAGAAAGATGTCTCTCTTGCTCACCACTGTATACTTCAACAAGCACTACTTGGCACACAGAAGGGTATTAATAAATAACTCAGTAATGATCATTTTGCAAAAAATCTAAGTCAGATTTTTAACATTCAAAACAAAACATCATACAATAAATAGGAAAAAAACCTATATTTTCCTAAGCTTAATTCCAATGAAGGCTTTCATGTGATCATGAGAAATGAAAATTTTAATAGTTTCCTGTTGGAAAAGTTCTAATGTCACAGATTTCACTAAATTTATTGAGTCACAAAATACGGATTGCTTGAGTGGAACTTATTCAAATCCTAACTCAAATAAACTACACACACACAAATTCTTTTTATGGTAACTAAACTTGAACACTGGATATCTTATGATATAAAAGAATCAATGTTAATTGTTTAAGGTTGTGTTAATGGTATTGTGCTTATTTTAAAAAAAAGAAAAAGAATCTATCTTTTAAAGATACATGCCAAAGTATTAATGAATGAAACAATGAATTCTGAAATTTGCTTCAAAATAATGTGCAGAGAATGGGGTATAGCTGAAACAAGACTGGCCACGTGTTAATTACTGAAATTAGTTAATGGATACATAGAGGCTCAATAAATTCCTTCTACTTTAAAATTTTCCACATTAAAAGGTTCAAAAATGTATAGGTTGCTAACAAAAAACTAAAGGAACCTCAATGTGGCTTTCTCTATCTGCCAATCATATAGTTAAAAAATTAAAGAAAACATTTTAAAGAAACGTAAGGCTAATTTACCACAAAAAAAAAAAAAAAAAAAAAAAAAAAAACCAAGTAGATGTGCCCATGTGACCTGCAATGGCTTAGATGAACTATAGATTTATAACAATGACACTGCACAGCACATAGCTTGATTTTAAACACTCCTGCCATGGCAGACACTGCTGGCTTCCTATCCAACATTCATTCTCCTCTGATTCCTTACTTACAGAATCTTAATCATGTCTATAAAATGAAATATGTCCCATTAAAAAATTCCATTTACCAATTTCCCTTGCAGCTAGAAAAAAAAATTGTGGTATGGAGCTGAAGCAGCACTTCCAAAGAAATTATAGAACTAAATGCCTACATTAGAAAAGAAAGTCTCATATTAATGACTAAGTTTCCTTCTGAAATTAAAAAGTACCCACACAGAAGAAAAATTAAATTAAACCCAAACTATGCAGAAGGAAAAAGGAAAAGGATAGAAATCAATGAATGATTTAGAAAACAAGAAAAATCAATGAAATTAAAAGCTGGTTTAAAAAAAAATCAATAAAATTTTAAGCCTCTAGTCAGACTGTCAAGGGAAAAAAACGTCACAAATTACCAAATACAGGATTGGAAGAGATACTACAGATACTACAGTCATTAAAGGAATAATAAGAAATACAATGAACAACTTTGTGTCAATATACTCGACCCCTTAGATAAAATGGACAAATTCCTAGAAAGACACAATCTACTAAAGCTCATTAAAGAAGAAATAGATAATCAAACAGTCCTGTATATTAATGAAATAAAACACTGCTGAGCAAAACTAAAGACTTAAATAAATGAAGAGACATATGCCACGTCCATGGATCTGAAGACATTAATTTTAAGATGTCTATTCTCTCCAAAACGATCTATAAAGCCAATGCTATTCTAATCAAAGTCCCAGCATCTTTCCTCATATAAAGTGAAAAGTTGATTCTAACTAAAACATATATGGAAATGCAAAGGACATAAAATAACCAAAACAACTATAAAGACAAGCAAAGTTGGAGGACTTACATCATGCAATTTCAAGATTTAATATAAAGTTATAGTAATCATTAAGACAGTAAAATACTGATTTAAACAGAGACATATCAATCACTGAAAAGGACAGAATCCATAAACCCACACATATATGATAAGTTTCTGACAAAGGTGCAAAGGCAATTCAAAAGGGAAACGATAATCTTTTTAACAAATGGTGCTGGGACAAGAGTATAGGCATACGCAAAAAAACCCCCCCAAAACCCTACACAACCCCACCCTAATATCAGATACGAAAATTAATTCAAAATGATTCACTGACTGAAGAACTTAAATGACAAAAATCACGGGGATAAAATATTCGGTTAGGCTAAGATTTCTTAGATAACACACAAAAAGCACAGTATAAAAGACAATTAAATTAGACTTCACCAACTTTTTAAAATTTGCTCTTCAAAAGACACCATTATGGAATGAATGAGCAAGCAACACACTGAAAGAAAATATCTGCAAACCATATATTCAACAAAGGACTTAACATCTAGAATATAAAAAGAATCCTTACAACTCAATAAACAGATATACAATCTAATTTTAAAAAACAAGCTATAGACCTGAATAGACACTTTACCAAAAAAGACAGACAGCAAAAAAAAGCACATGGAAAGATGCTCATATCAAAAGGTATCAAACTGTAGATTTAAAATATGCTTAGTTTACTATTTCACATTAATTATACTTCAATAAAGCTATGGAGTTTTTCTGAGTAAAATAAACAGAACACACAAAAAAGCAAACAGATGTGCCCAAATGACTTGCAAAGGCTTGGACTGACTACAAGTAATAACAATGTATCATGAGGGCTGATTCTAAAGAATGACACTATGATGGACTGTGTTAGTTTCCTATTTATATCCATTCTTCTCTTCTTCTTAACAGAACCTCAATTGCTTTTGTGCAAGAAAATGTGTTAAGCTAAAATAAGCAGAACTCTTATCTGTGGCTGTTTAGCTTTGTAATACAGATACTATCCCCTTCCTCCTTGTGCATGGTAGAATATGATACCTGGGAGCACAGTATCTGTACTGTGACCATGAGGACAAAAGCCAACACTAAGGATAGAGGGGGAAAAAAAGAAGACTATTGTGATGACAGCCACAATGGTCAAGCCCTAGACTGCTTGCCTCTGAACTTCCTGTTGAGAAAATATGTCTTCCTTATTTAAGTCATTATTTGTTGGTGTTTCTCTTGCACAGCTGATCAAAATTTGTAATTCAGAGAATTTAGTTTCAGAAGTGGGGTCTGAGGTACTAGTAATCCAAATCAGCCCTATGTAATTGTCCAATTTTACAGTCCCACTCTTTTCCCTACTAAGTGCCCTAACTTTTATAAGAGATCTGGTGAGATCTTAAACTCAATTTATGTTGTAATCCAGCACCTCACAAGCTCAGACTCTTACGGCAATTAGAGAGAGAGAGAGAGAGAGAGAGAGAGAGAGAGAGAGAAAGTGTGTGTGTGTGTAATGCCTTAACAAAGAATTCTACTTAAGTAAAATTTCTGAGTAATGGGGGGGGCGGATTCTGTACAACCCCTTGGCAAGCACCCATAGCTTTTCCTTAAATGAGCACTTTATTCTAGGTGATAACTTAAGGAACTGGTTTCATCACTGCATAAGATTGGACTGCTAAAGTCACAGCCTCTAAAACTAATTTTATCCTCACTGCCATCAAACCTAAACAGTTCCTACAACCAATCTGAGATTCCCACATCTTTGAAGGTCTCTTATTTGCAACTAATCTTGGTATCAATTATCAAATAGGCCTGCTTAATAATACTATATTATAGAAATTAAATACAGAAGTAATCTTTGGGTGGATCTGGGAGCCAGGTCCTAAAGCTACATAATCAGTAATAATGCCCAACTACACCATGAGAATTTTTCTAGAAAAAAATACCATTTCCACTGCTGCTTAGACCTGGATTCTGAAAGTTCAAGCAATGCTAGTCATGAAGAAGTGGATTCCTCTGTCACCAGCTTGCCAGATCAGTCCTCCTGCTCACTGCTACATATTCACATTGTTTACTTCTAAATCCAAGTCTTAGGTCAGATGCCTAACCCTAGCTGCAAGGGAGCCTGGAAATATCAATCTTTTAATTTCATTGAGAAAATAGAACCCTTATGTGGGAAACTACCAAAATACAAGGTAAGATGTTGTACAACCACAAACTATAACTGTCCACCACTTATATTATCATCTTTACAATCTTAACTGCAAACATTTTACAAAAGACATTTTTATACAACTACACTTAATTGCGCATCACCACTTCTTAGGTCATACTTACTGAACGGGCACATTTCTTGGGGGGACTGCTAGAAAGTCCATCCAGTTGCCCATGTTCACCCAGAAATCCCGTAACTTGGTCCAAGAAAGAAGATACGTCTAACTGGTGCCACTCAACCAGCTTCTGACCTAAAGATTAAAAACCAGGATATATAAATATAACAAAATCAGCACTCTTTCTGAATTCTAAGTATTTCTTTTGGCATATACATAATTAAAAATTATGGGGGCACATCCCCACCCATCACCAGCCTAAGTTACACAGTGTCTTCATAACCCAGAGGATACATTAATTATAACCAACCTAAGAGATTCCCAGCCATCCTGATAAGAGCAACTACTTTATCTGCTGATATCTTTTATTGCCATTTAGGAGATTCAGATAAAACAATACCAATATAAAACTCAAAATCAATTAATAAAAAAACCAACTCTACCCTCCACTTCTCTGGTGGGATTACAATCACTACCTGAATAATCTTAACATTATAATGACCTAAGGAGATCCCTTAAAAATGATAAGGAAAATAAAGTTATTTTTTGAAAGAACAGAAATGCACAAATATAAAATAAGTTGTTGGAAACAGACTCCCTAAATATATACATCAATGGATGTTTAAATAATTATAAAGGGCATGAACAAGAACCCTTTGCCTAATTTAATACAAACAATTTTTTTTGTATTTCTCTTTTTTTTATTTCTAAAATTTGGTTTTTTAATTTTTTAACTTTTTTATTGATTTATAATCATTTTACAATGTTGTGTCAAATTCCAGTGTAGAGCACAATTTTTCAGTTATACGTGAACATATATATATTCATTGTCACATTTTTTTCTCTGTGAGCTACTGTAAGATCTTGTGTATACTTCCCTGTGCTATACAGTATAATCTTGTTTATCTGTTCTACAATTTTGAAATCCCATCTATCCCTTCCCACCCTCCGCCCTCTTGGCAACCACAAGTTTGTATTCTATGTCTATGAGTCTATTTCTGTTTTAATACAAACAATTTTGAAACTAGACCCAGTCAAACAGTAAAGATCAATTATTTAGGTAACTGAAAGATAAATGATAGGTTAAAGGCCATAAGCTGAAATAAATCTTACCTGTCCGAGGATCCAAGATGGAAACATAGGGGAAATCCCCTAGCTTATAAAACTGTATGTATCTCTGACCTTCCTCACTGTCGTGATAAACCTGTTAAGTCATTGATATATATATATATAAAATAAATCAGCATCTTAAAAAAGTACCAACTATATTCTTGTTATATACCAACAGCAATTAATTCTCCAAAAA